>NW_027362761.1:1185466290-1186773262 GCF_046119375.1 Phyllobates terribilis | reverse complement strand
ATCAGTGCTCACCTTAATCATAGTTCGCATTCCAACATAAGTTCTAGAGGAGGAAGTAAGATGCCTTCTCGCCTCGTATGACAAAGTTTTATAAATTCCTGATATCTTGTGAAGATAAATACTCATTTCTTTGCGCAGATTATGTCCTGGCAGATCTCAGCTTTAGTTTCCGATGCCATATTATAGCACAGAGACATAACTGCTCCAGAACTCATTATAACCCCATTCTCCTCTTCATAATAAAAAGGCACAAATAAAAAAGAACAATTACATGTGAAGTTCAGTCTGTGTCTGTGCAGCGACCGTAAGACGGGAACGTGGAGGAAAAAAAATGCTAATGGAAACGCTTAACTCATTTCTCCACAATTCATTATTTCTGTTTCCTTTCATCTCCACATCGGGACGTGATTGATATATTGATATAATGATCTTGATTCTGATGCCGCCTGCAATGAGACGCGCATTTAGTATTCTAATTGAACCCGTTTGCAAGCTATCGCCGGCCTCATTTTATCTCCATGTCAGATCCATCTGCGCCTGGGAGAGCGCGGAGCACGGAACATCTTTATTTACTTGCTACATTCTCTAAATCATATCAAATGGATACAAAATGGGGATTCTTATTAAAGGGAGACAAGGCGGCTGTGTTCACACCAGCATGATGATACAGTCAGATGCGATCCGAGGTATAAACGGCAGCAGAAACCTATGAATTACAAGGGCATTATTTACTAAACCAAAAAAAACCTAGAAAAAAGAAAAGAAAGAATACATAACCCTCAGCAGTTCTTCCTGGCAATCAATGCCTGTAAGAAAGAGCTTTCGCCTCACCTCTTCCTCTGTGCATAAATATTGATAGTTATTAAAATGATCTCTCATATGGATGCTTTTTTTTTTTTATCACACTTGAATACCTAAAGGGGTTACCTCTTCCCTCTCTTAGTTCTTCCTGGCAATCAAAGACAGCAAGAGCTATCTATCACCTTATCCCTTTCACTCTGCATAAACATGTTAGTTACTAAAATTATGTCTGATATCAATGCTTTTTGTGGCACTCAGCCACCTAAAGGGATTGCTTCTTCCCTCTCTTAGTTCTTCCTGGCAATCAATAACAGTAACAGCTATATCCCCCCCCCTTATCTCTCCCACTTTCCTAAACATGATAATTACTAATATTATTTCTCATTCAAGTTCTTTTTAAAACACCCAGACACATAAAGAGTTACCTCTGCCCTCTCTTAGTTCTTCCTGGCAATCAATGACAGTAACTGCTACATTCCTCCTATCTCTTCCAATGATAGTTACTAAGAAGATCTCTCATATGAATGCTTTTTATGTCACTCAGCCACATAAAGGGGTTACCTTTTCCCTCTCTTAGTTCTTCCTGGCAATCAATGACAGTAAAGTCTATCTCTCTCCTGACTCTTTCCGCTGTGCATAAACATGATAATTGCTAATATTATTTCCCATTCAAGCTATTTTTAAAATACTCTGCCACCTAAAGAGTTACCTCTTCCCTCTCTTAGTTCTTCCTGGCAATCAATGCCAGTGACAGCTATATCCCCCCTATCACTTCCACTGTACTTAAACACGATAGTTAATAAAAGGATCTTTCATATGAATGCATTTTATCACACTCAGCCACACAAAGGGGTTACCTCTTCACTCTCTTAGTTCTTCCTGTCAATCAATGACAGTAAGAACTATTATTATTCTTATCCCTTACATTAGGCATAAACATGATAGTTATTAATATGATCTCTTATATGACTGCTTTCATCATTGTCACCTCTTCCCTCTCTCAGTTCTTCCTGGACATCAGAAATGTTCCCTCTCAGAGCTTTGAGAGTGTGAAGAAATATGATAGTTACAATTCTCAGCTCTCTTGGGGCTGCGTTCAATGTCACCGCATCACCGACCCTCTCTTAGTTCTTCCTGGCGATCAATCTTTGTGAGATAAACCTTTATTTTCACCCCTCTTACTGTGTAGATGCATAACCAAAGAGCTAACACTATCATCTAGAATAGTTTGCCATGGGGCTATTTTTTTTTTCCTTTCTCAACTCCTCCTGGCAGTAAGTCACTGGAGTAGAAACCTTCCCTTACAACTGTCTTACAGTGCAGGGACACTATATATTCAATTGTCATGTCACCAATAATATGGCAGCTCTCACAGGGCTTCTTTTAATGCCATCTCATGGCCTACAGGGAGGACAATTCCCCACCCTCTCTCAGTTCCTCCTGGCATTTAATGACCTTGAAAGGCACCTGTTTCCCTATCCCTCTTTACATGCAGACATAATAGTTACCATTGTCATCTATATTACCTCCCAGGAGGAGGATTTTTTTCCCACTTAAAGGCTTCTACCCTCTGCAGTTCTTCCTGGCAGCCAGTCACTGGATAAGAATCCTTTCCTTTCCAACCATTTACAATGCAGGGACACTATATTGACCACTATAATATATTTGTCATAGGGCTACTTTTCATGCTATCTCATCGTCTAGAGGGTATGACATATTAAGACCATCTGTTAGTTCTTCCTGGCAATAAATGAATGTGAGAGATGCCTAATGTCCTCAGCCTCTTACTCTGCAGAGATATGATCGCTACCGTTGTTTCCCTTATCGGCTCTCAAAGGAATGATTTTTCACATGGCGTGTCGCTCCCTTCCTCTGTAGTTCTTCCTGGCATTCAAATGGGAGAAACCCTTTTTCCCTTTCTATCCTGGACTTTTCTTTCCTGGCAATTATTCTGTGAGAGTAACCTCGTGACATGAGTTGTGAACATTTTTTTTTACTTAAAAAAATATGGCTTAATATCTGTTTTGCAATTGAGTTTCATTAAAAAAATTGTATTGTTTGCCTTCTATAACCTCTGTAGTGCACTATTTCTGGCTGCAGAGTGAGCAAACTGAGAATCTATCAGTGAGCCCATTCATGTTCAATGACAGCAGAGTTTCTGACTCTTTTATTTGTTTTTTTCTTCTGATCTCCTCCCTGCTGATTTTATGACCACAGACCACACCAAAGTTGAATGTGTCACGAAACAAAGAGCCGGGAAAAAAACAACATTTTTAATGAAACCCCAATGCAAAAATGTTTTTTATCCTCAAATACATGCATTGAATTTATTAAAAAAAAATAATGGACAACCCCTTTAAACCATATTTGTAGCCGTGAGACATGGCCTAGCACCAAATATATATATATATATATATATATATATATATATATCTTTTGGATGTAAATACTCCTTTAAGTACTTCCTTTATGCATTCTTCACACCCGAGAAGCACATTAGACAAAGCGCAGAGATTATAAATGGAGATAGAGGCGCAGATATTGAGATAATCGATCTCTATGTTAATGTGTCCTCATTATTCAGTGCCGTTCCTGACGTAAATAGAGCAGGACAAGTACTGGAGAACTTCTCGTCTGCTCAGATTTTCCCTACGTGTGATAAACCTGCTTACTAATGGAAATCCGTGCACCCTGAGAGGTGACGTACGTACCTATGTACCTGACAACCTAATACTATCAGGATCTCCCATTCATAGAATCATAGAATGGTAGAATTGGAAGGGACCTCCTGGGTCATCTGGTCCAACCCCCTGCTCAAAGCAGGATTCACTAGATCCTCTCAGACAGATGTCTGTCCAGCCTCTGTTTGAAGACGTCCATTGAAGGGGAACTCACCACCTCTCGTGGCAGCCTGTTCCACTCATTAATCACCCTAACTGTCAAAAAGTTTTTTCTAATATCTAATCTGTGTCTCCTCCCATTTAGTTTCATCCCATTGCTTCTAGTCTTTCCTTGTGCAAATGAGAATAAAGATGATCCTTCTACAATGTGACAGCCCTTGACATATTTGTAGACAGCTATTAAGTCTCCTCTCAGTCTTCTTTTTTGCAAGCTAAACATTCCCAAATCCTGCAACCGTTCCTCATAGGACATGGTTTGCAGACCAGTCACCATTCTGGTCGCTCTTCTCTGAACTTGCTCCAGTTTGTCTGTCTTTTTTAAAATGTGGTGCCCAAAACTGTACACAGTATTCCAGATGAGGTCTGACCAAAGAGGAGTAAAGACCGATAATGACTTCACGTGATCTAGACTGTATGCTTCTGTTAATACATCCCAGAATTGTATTTGCCTTTTTTGCTGCTGCATCACACTGTTGACTCATGTTCAGTCTATGATCTATTAGTATACCTAAGTCTTTTTCACATGTGCTGTTGCTTAGCTCTATTCCTCCCATTCTGTATATGCTTTTTTCATTTTTATTGCCCAGATGTAGTACTTTGCATTTTTCCCTGTTAAAAACCCTGTTAAAAACCATTCATTGAGTTTCTTAGATACAAAGTTGCATAATATGAATAAAAAAAAGTAAAATATATCCATCAAGTTCAAGGGATGAGAAAGGAGAAAGGGGAAGGGGTACACGAGCAACCATAGCGGATGGACCAATCTACTCAAAAAGAGCTAATCAATCCAATCTCAATTGTTGACCTATTGGAGCAAACTTTCAGAAAAGAACTTTACACATTTACATAAATATTTATAATATTTTCTTCTTAAAAAGGCATCTAAGCTTTTTTTGAAACCACTGATGGTTCCCAGTGTGGCCAACTCCTGTGATCGGCTATTCTTATTGTAAAGAAGCCTTGTCTTCTCTGGAGATTGATCCTCTTTCCTCTGGAGATTAAATCTCTCTACTCCAAAGATTGAAGCTCACTCCTCTGGAGACTAATCCTCTATCCTCTGGAGATTGAACCTCTCTCATCTAGAGATAGAACCTCTCTCCTCTGGAGATTGATCCTCTTTCCTCTGGAGATTAAATCTCTCTCCTCTGAAGATTGAAGCTCATTCCTCTTGTGACTGATCCTCTATCCTCTGGAGATTGAACCTCTCTCATCTAGAGATTGAACCTCTCTCATCTGGAGATTGAACCTCTCTCATCTGGAAATTGATCCTCTTTCCTCTGGAGATTGATCCTCTCTCCTCTGGAGATTGAAACTCTCTCCTCTGGAGATTGAAACATTCTCCTATGGAAATGTATCCTCTTTCCTCTGGAGATTGAAACTCTCTCCTCTGGAGATTGATCCTCTATACTCTGGAGATTAATCCTCTCTCCTCTGTAGATTAAAACTCTCTCCTCTGGAGATTGAAACTCTCTCCTCTGGAGATTGATCCTCTTTCCTCTGGAGATTGAACCTCTGTCTTCTGGAGATTGAAACTCTCTTCTCTGGAGATCGAACCTCTATCCTCTGGAGATTGAACCTCTCTCCTCTGGAGATTGAACCTCTCTCTTCTGGAGATCGAACCTCTATCCTCTGGAAATTGAACCTCTCTCTTCTGGAGATTGAAACTCTCTCCTCTGGAGATTGAAACTCTCTCCTCTGGAGATGGAACCTCTATCCTCTGGAGATTGAACCTCTATCCTCTGAAGATTGAACCTCTCTCTTCTGGAGATTGATCCTCTGTCTTCTGGAGATTGAAACTCTCTCCTCTCAAGAAATAAACCACTAGCTGAGGAGTCTGGTCATAGAGAACATAAGAGCACTCGGATCTGAAGAGGAGTCAGTGGAGATAGTTGTCAGCCAAACAATCAGCCAAACGATTGTTCAACCATCAACTACTTATTGTTTACTGCCCATTATTCTTGCTTCCAATCTATTAACTTCAAGCACTGACTGTTTACTCACTGGCTAATATATTTCACCCCTGATAAATGCCATTGACATGAAACAATAAATGTTATTCACTTAAGTCCGTGTTTTTTCATGTTGTAGCCGATTTTTGCCTTTGACACACAATAAGCTTTTGATATGCAGGTTTATCTACTCACCTCATAGACGGTACAAATAATCTGCCCTTTTCAAAATCAATTTTGACTAAATTGAAATCTTCAGAAGATTGATGAAGGTTTCGATCCAGAAAGAAAAGATAGAGTGAGCGATAAAATGCAATAAGCAAAGCTTTTATCTACAGCCGTCCGCCACCAATTATACCGTCCGTCCAGGATTAATGCTCGTGTCACTCATTACTTCTCAAAAAACAAGTCATAGAGGGTTAGATGATCTGATTTGCTCCTAAAAATTCATCTTCTTTCTCTTTTTTTGAGATTTCAAATGATGAAAGGGGCATTTAACTTTGACAATGTGGTCATAATCTTTGCAAAAAGTTCTAAAAAAACAACTATGTCAGTATGTTTTTCTCTAAACTATTGAGGTGGGACTTTTCATAGCAGGAGTGCACAAACTCTTGTATTGGGTCCACATGTGGTCCACTATGCAGTTTTAGGATTCCACTTCCCATGAGAACAAAGATATGCTTGTCTGGGCTCAAGAGAACATAGCCAAATCCTTCCAATGCAGATATATGCCATACATAACCATTAAATAGGGTTTTATCCCCAATTTATCAGGAGAAGGTAGGTGCCCTGATCCAAAGTATGGAATGAAGAGAGGAGGAGCTGAGAGGAGTGGTAACTAGTGATGAGCGAGTATGTTCTGATAACCCTTTCAGCAAGCATGCTTGGGTGCTCGCCGAGTATCTTCAGCGTGCTCGGGTGTTATGTTTTAGTCAATCTGTGTGCATGATTTGCAACTGTTTGACAGCTTTAATTCATGTGAGGAATGCCTAAGAAACAACCATTCCTCACATGTATTAAAGCTGTCAAACAGTCGCAAATCATGCACACAGATTGACTTAAACATAACAACCAAGCACGCTGAAGATACTCGGAAAACACCAGAGCATGCTCATAAATCTTGAGTTACGAGCATGCTCGCTCATCACTAGTGGTAACCTTTTAGACATTTATAGAATATACTGCATGGTATAGGACACAGCCCTTAGACCAAATGTCATGCAGGGTGTGGGAAAAATTTAGTGCAACACAGAGGAAAGAGGGAAAGGGAGCCCAGACACTAGGGAAAGGGGGAAGGGGAGACCTCCTAGTCTGGTCTAGTGTCACCCTGTCTCAACTACCGTCCCTATATTGGCTCTTCAGCAATCGCCGCATGCGTACCTCGCCCTGACTTTCCCTGGCATATGGCTAAGGCTCGGGAAGGGAGGAGATGAGCACTAGTCGATCTCCATTAAACTCTATAGACAACAAGGGTAGACAAACAGGGGGGGAATGCTTTAGACGACTCCAGACAAATGCGCACATGGCCTCAAGCTTCAGAGAGGACAAAGTGCTGCTCTTGCTAAAGCCTCACAAGAAGTAATGAAAATCACTGGCACCTCCATCTCAGACACACCCGGTATTTATACTCCCAGGCCAGGGAGCTAATTAGCCAGAGGGAGGGAGCCGCTGGGTCCTAGAGACAGCCAGCCTCTATATGTCTGTAATGCCACACGTAGAGATCTCCTGCAACCAACTGCAGGACGACTGTCTGTCACCTCTGAAACACCCGTGACACCAAAAAAGGATGAGTACACCTGCAGTATAAGGTCAGACAGTGGGGCAGGAACTGACCATACGACACTATGGACTCCTTACGAAGTTTCATTATATCTCATTCACAGATGTGTCCTTCTTTACCTTTGATCAAAGATCAACATATCCCATGATGTGTTGTATGGAGTGACCAGATTTCTAGTAAAAACATGTTTTTATGATACTCTGTCAGGAGATGTTTATGCTATATGCATCTAAGTGTGGCCACACAGTGGTTGTGATGTGAGTTGCAGCCTGTCAAGAGTTTTGCCAGTAATAGTGGTGTGAGTATAGAGTATAGAGCACTTAACAAAAATCAAGAGGAAATTGTGGGCATGTCTGTCTTTGCAGACTGATGTGACTTTGTTATGATTGCCGTATATCTGGAGGTAATATTGCTATGGGACTGCCATGGCCAGATTAAAGGGAATGCAGATGGGACATTTGTCCAAAATACATTCATCACCTTGGAGGCCGAGACCAATTCCTGTTCACCAATCACTAAAGTTATGGACGATGGTTAAAGAGGTTCATCATTTTTTTTAGTCACGGATTGATTTAAAATAATAAATTTGGCATACTCACCTTTCAGCACCCCCGGTGGCCGAGTGCACGCCGCTACACAGAGGTCTCCTCTGGCTCTGGAAGTGCAAGTCTATCTCAGATGTTTCGGGGGGACCTGGAAGTTGGACACGGATTTGAATTATTTTTTATTCGACTTGCAATCAAAATTCATTTCATTTAACTTTCTTGGGAAGGGAAACCCCTTAAAGTAAATCTGTCAGCAGGTTCTTGCTTTTTAATCTGAGAGCAGCACAATGTAGGGAAGGAACGGACACAGACAGAAGAGGACCCTTATACAAGAACAGTATATGGGCACTTATATAAATCCAACCGCTCATCATAATGCACAATTCCACCTGCTTGGAGGTGGAAGTGGACTCCCTTACCTCTTGGTTGTGTGACATGCAGAAGTAGTGCTGTTGCTTTAAAAGCACACAGCAACTAGAGGGGCTAACACAGTCACAAGAGACAGGGAGTGTTTTAGCAGAGCCCCAGGGGGATTGTGGGCAAGTTATTTACTATCTGGCTGGAGCCAAAGAGAATGGTGGTGTGTGAGATGTATCTCACAGAAGACAAGGGAACAGAATTCAGGTCAGGAGGGAAGCTAAACACAGGTCAGATAAACTCCCTGAGCTAACAGTGTGGAGTATTATTGGGCAGAAAGATAAGGACTGGAAGGAATCCTGTCATAGGAATCATCTCCCTCATCAAACCCTCCCCCTCTCCATCTCCATGTAGGATAAAGAATGCTGTGTACTAGTGAGTCCTTGTGAAGGAAAAGCTTGCTGTTTATGCATAGAAGTGTGCTGCCAAGAGAGCTAATCTGTGCTGAATTTTGCTACTGAAGAGACTGACGTTACTGTGCCTGCTTTATTACACTATACTGTAATGAAGATTGTTGCTGTAATATACCTGAATTGTACTGGCCATGCTTCAGATTAAATTCCACTGTTAAACTGTTGAAAAAGACTCTTGTCAGATGTGTCTGGTCGCAAACTGAATCTATCGTGTGCCTGAGAGAAGCTGCAGCACATGGTCTATGGTCATCCTGAGCAACGGTTCCCCCAGGATTCCAACGAATTCATGAAACCCATCTCACCCCTATCTGAACATAGCGGCGTGCGTGTAACAGTTGCACCAATTGTATGTCCATCCCTTATGTAGGGGCAGAGAGCCCTATTCCAGAGATGTGCCACTTGCTCATCAGCTTTCAATACTTTCCATACAATCAGTGTTTTATCAACAGAAGATTATCACCAGAGGACTGGGTGTCTCATGCTTGTCAGTCCAGCTAATCTGTGTAACCCCGCCCCCACCACTGATTGGCTGACCATGCACACTGTACACACACAGGAAGCTGCCAATCAATAATGTGGGCGGGGTTATACAAAGCTCAGCATTCTGAGCACTGCTACATCTACATCAGAAAAATGCCCCAAGCAGCCAAGTAAGTGACACATCGCTGGAATCAGGCTCTCCTTCCCTACATCATACTGCTCTCAGACTCCATAGCAAAATCTTGTTGACAGATTCCCTTTAAGCCCTTAATGGCCAATTTAGGCCATTTAAACAGTAGATCAGAGCAGTGGCTACAGCAAGGCAAAGTCTATTTGTGTTAGTGCACGCTTGCTCAAACCTCACAATTGATGCATTCTAGATTCTTACATTTGGGCAAATTGCAGGGGGTCAGCCGATCCTAGGGTAATGCTGTACTTCCAGTGACTGCCGGAACTTTGCATCTTTATCTTGATATTGTAACGGGTCCGGGTGGTGGAACCTCTGTGCCTTGGAACAAGGAGGGAGCCAGAGGGGCAGGTGCTACTCTGGGGACGACCTTGTAACAGAGCAGGTGGCTCCCACGGGTCAGATAGCTGGGACTGACCGGTATAGCGGGTGCACACAACAGGCAGGCAGCAGTCTCTGGGTTAGCTGACGGGTGGTCACGGTACGTGACAGAAGAAGTCTCTTGACTAGCAGGCAGGTGGTCACGGCAAGTGACGGCAGAGCAGGTAGAAGTCTCTTGGCTAGCGGGGAGGTGGTCACGGCATGTGACGGCAGAACAGGTAGAAGTCTCTTGGCTAGCAGGCAGGTGGTCACAGCATGGGATGGCATAACAGGTAGAAGTCTCTTGGCTAGCAGGCAGGAGTTCACGGCATGTGACGGCAGAGCCTCCAGTTAGGCCAGCAGGAGAGTTGCAGACGTGCGCTCCCAGGTGAGCGGGCTAACAGGTACGGCAGTAATAAACACTTCGGCCAGCATAATAGAGATCACGAGTATGGAGTGCGGAAGAGCCACAGCTCGCACCCCATAGTCGCACGAAAAAACTGCCTACTCAAAATCGGTGTGAAGACACAAGAGAAAACTGAGTGTACGGCATATAGAAAAAACTTTATTAGTAAAAATACATAATGTTACATATATAATAAATAAATACAGATGGGGATACGATACAGAACCACAAGAGCACGTAGCAAATATCCACAGCTAACAATGTAGCAGGATAGTGTGAAGAGGGGAAGAGGAAAGAGAGACCCAAAGTAACATGTACTAGTTGATGACAAAAATGTGAGAGGTATATATAGAAGGATAACAATACTTCAAATAATAGATACATGTCACAGTTTTCCCATGATGGGGCAAGAGTAGGTATAATCCATAATATAAAGTACACTCACCAATATAATCACCAAAGGACGCTCAAGAGGGGGGCAAGGGGACAAGGCAGGAACAGACCAGTGTGGGACCTTCAGGCCTCGACGCGCGTTTCGCAAATTCACTTTGTCAAGAGGCGGGTAGCAGGCAGGTAACTGGCAGATGCTTCCTGGTATGCAGGTGGACTCGCCCATAGACAGACTGGCGGATGATTGGAGGCAGACTTTCGGGCTGGAGAGAAGACAAGCTGGCAGACAGGACTGGTAGTCAGGCTGGCAACGGACCTGAGGGCTGAAGCAGAGGTGAGTATGCTTTGCAACAACTTTGCTCGGGCACCTCCATTTTGGAGGAGGTGCTTTATATATGGGAGGTCCTCCGGCCATTGGCCGGGGACTCCTTAGGACGACGCGCGCGGTCCCTTAAAGAGAGGGGGAGCGCGCACATGCCCTGAGCACAGAGCCCGGCAGCAACGAGGAGGGGAGCGCAGGAGGACGCCGCGCCAGGAGCAGGAAGGTGAGAGGGACGGCGTCTCTGCCTAGCAGTGGGCAGGGACGCCGATGCTACAGATATCATGTGGAAATGATGATGTTAATCAGCACATGCCAAGACTGCACGTCTCCTTTCCATGTCCTATTTAGTGAAAGCTCCCACCCGAAGAGCAGTGCCAACCAACCTTCCCTGGAAATGGCACATGATGATGAGCAAGCTTGTCATTAGTGGAAGACAATATGCTGGCCATGCTGATTGTCAGGGGGCACAGTTAAAGTGACAGGCAATATGCTGGCCATGTTGATTGTCAGGGGACACAGTTAAGGTGGCAGGCAATATGCTGGCCATGCTGATTGTCAGGGGTCACAGTTAAAGCGGTAGGCAATATGCTGGCCATGTTGATTGTCAGGGGGCACAGTTAAGATGGCAGGCAATATGCAGGCCATGCTGATTGTCAGGGGGTACATTTAAGATGGCAGGCAATATGCTGGCCATGCTGGTTGTCAGGTGGCACAGTTAAAGTGACAGGCAATATGCTGGCCATGTTGATTGTCAGGGGGCACAGTTAAGGTGGCAGGCAATATGCTGGCCATGCTGATTGTCAGGGGTCACAGTTAAAGCAGTAGGCTATATGCTGGCCATGTTGATTGTCAGGGGGCACAGTTAAGATGGCAGGCAATATGCAGGCCATGCTGATTGTCAGCGGGTACATTTAACATGGCAGGCAATATGATGGCCATGCTGATTGTCAGGGGGCACAGTTAAGATGGCAGGCAATATGCTGGCCATGCTGATTGTCAGAGGGCACAGTTAAGATGGCAGGCAATATGTTGGCCATGCTGATTGTCAGGGGGCACAGTTAAAGTGACAGGCAATATGCTGGCCATTCTGATTGTCAAGGGGCACAGTTGAAGAGTGCCTATCACTAATCTTGGGCTGCCCTTGTATTTAATTATTCAGTGTGCTGCCCCAGATTGATGATTTTTCTAAAAATCACTTAACAAAAGTGGCCAGAAGTAACACTAAAGCCCTCGGAAAAGATCCAACTTTCTACCAAACTTCCAAGTTGCGGGATCCCACAACCTCTCCTGGCCTTTCTCGTTTTAAAAGAGAGAGATCTTGCTCTCTGCACTAACCCAGCGCTAACACATACTTATTAAACTGTTACCGATAGGTAATCACTGGAGATGAGTGGATTGATTAGCGAGCCTCACGTCCAGTCTCCACGTCAGTGGTACCTCGAGGCTAGATGCGAGTCCATAGAATCACTTCCTTACCCATCTCCCCGATGCGGCTTTTGATTAGCCAGGGCTGGTGCGAAATCATCTACATCATCAGTTGACATTGTGCAATCCTAACAAATGAAATGTCGTGCCGCGGACGTCAGAAGTAAGGGAATTGTGGGACTCCCATCAAATTCCCCCAAGGACAACATCTGCGAGGAGTTTGTATGTTTTCCCCATGTTTGCGTGGATTTCCTCCGGGTTCTCCGGTTTCCTCCAACACACCAAAGACATACTTTACTGTAGACTGTGAGCCCCAATGGGGACAGTGATGATAATGTCTGCAAATTGTCTGAATTGTAAAGCGCTGCAGAATATGTTGGCGCTATATGAATAAAAAGATTATTATTAGTAGTAGTAAAGTACGAGGCAGCGCTAGCTTAGTGCAAAGTGCAATATCTCACTCTTTTACTCTTTCACAGCGAGAAAGACTGTTTTTTTTGTTTTGTTCTTTACCACTAGGTAAAAAGGAAAATCTAAATAAAAAAAGTAATAAAACTAATTAATAACTAGTAAACTAATACAGAAAATTCCATGAATAAAAAATAAAGAACAGCATTTAACAAAGTTAGATGCATTCCTGGAAAAGACACAGTCTCATACAGCGACATCGACCAAGAATTAAATGTTTTGACCCTCAAAGTCAAACTTGTCTTGTATCTCAAGGGGTTAAGAGTAGCGATCGTCAAGGAGGAAAAGCAATGCAATAGTGGCAAGCTGACAAATCTAGCGCTACCTTCTTCCCGTGATGATAAACTGTTGCCCATGGCTACAAGAGATATTTCCATATTCCCGTCTAAATCTAAAAAAAAAAAAAAAAAAAAAAAAGTAGAGAAAACATATTGAATCTTTTTTGGAAAAGACAAGTCGGCTGAATTTTAACAAGTGCGTGGTGTTTGTTTGGCGAAGGCTCCCGGCGTGCGTTCTCCCTGTATATGTGCAACACACAATGAAATGCGGAGAAGGAGACGGCGCATCGAGTTGTGCATTTCACAGTATATAATGTCGATTATTCCTAACAATGAGCCGCTACCAGCTCTTCATCACTCCTCACAAGTCAACACAAAGCCCATATCTCATCCGAGCCAAAGCCTACCCTGAGTTATGGAGCTTGTACCCTCATGAATGGGCACTTACAATGAATATTTGCCTCATCTATCACTGTTATGAATATTGTTTATACCAGCGGCACAGAACGGACAGATTGTTTCTCATTTATATGTTCTGCAATCACAAGTCTCAAGGAGAATTGCTGGTCTCGTATTGTCCGTGGCTGTGTTTTCTCGAGTGTGTGTATATTCTTGTCTGAGAAAAGTAGATAAAACTTCTTAGCAAAGACAGAATTTTCAGGAATGTTACCTAAAACAATAACATAAGCTACTGAAAATGAACAAATATGCCCCAAAAAATAAAAATTCAGAAGATACACTCGAATTCAGCAGAGCAATTCGAATGAGCCCCAGTTGCGAGAAACCCCAAAACATTAATTATGCTCCGACATCTTTTGACATCAAAGCACAATAAATCAAGGGACTGGTAACGAGTTCAAAACCAACAAAATATCATACCCACCTTACCTTACCTGTCCCTGCCGTTCCAGTTTCCGATCGGTTATTCTCCGACTTTCTAATCTACTCGCTCCGGTCTTCTCTTCGACGGTGCATCTGGCACAATTTATGACAATATGATGTGCGTCACCCTACGTGGTCACGTTGCTCCACATGACGAGGCACAACAAAGCCTAGCCAGCGACCCAAAGGGCCGGCAAAGAATGAAGTGAATGGAGGAGCTGGTGCGGTAAGGACAAGTTGGGTACGATAAAAAAAAAAAAAAAAATATCTATTTTCCGGCCCATATGAATTATGAAAAATTTTCTAGGATCTGCGAGTTTTGGGAAATTCTAGACCAACTCGAATTGTTTAGAATCAATTTATATGTTACTAACACCATGTTCATTTTATTAGATGAGACTCAAACTTTGCTAGTCTTCTACTTCCGATCTTGAGAGATTCCAGATCAGTTATACATAGTACAGACAAATTTTAGATCCTATCTCAATAAGGTCAATCGTAAAAATACCCCATAAATGAAAGTTGGCGAACCAGGTGGGACAGTCAACTTTCTAATGTACATGATGGTGTCTGCTCTCCGCTTTTGGCAGATATCAGGAATAAAAAGGATTAGGTATATGGATTTCATGGTCTACAAGGGCATATGGATGTAATGAAATTGGAGACCCTCATTCAGGTCCCTAATTTACAAGGAGGACGGACTGCCATTCCTCTTCTTATAAATTAAAAAAGGTTGTCGTCATGAGTTAATTCCCTAAAGGATATTATTTTAGACATAATGCAATGTTTGGAGATATATTAGATAATTATCTATTTGTTAACAAGATCCATGGACATTTCAGGGAGTTGCCTCAATGGCCCTTGATCTGTGCTGTTGGGGGAAACAAAGATTGAGCATATTGTATTTGGTACTTTGTGGCGACTTTTACCTCGCTTCCGGTGGCAATGAACAGAAATGTTGGATGACTGGACTTCCAGTTAAGGGAGGGAAAACTGACATTGAGGGCTTCAAACAAACAGAAAAGCAGTTCTGACTCCTAACATTCACAATACACAATACTTAAAAGAAAAAAACAGTTCACCCTAGCTCTAGGCGCATGGAAGCATAGGATCCACCGGACCAGGTGTGAATACGACCAAAAAAAACAGAGTTCATCCCGCTTCTTGTAAATTTGCAGATTTATTGAAAAATAGGAGAACTTTTAAAACATTCTTTTTACAAAAGCAAATCGCATGTTTTAAAAGTTCTCCTATTTTTCAATAAATCTGCAAATTCACAAGAAGCTGGATCAACTTTGTTACTTAAAGGGTTGTTCCTGTCTTCATAGATGTATATTGTCAAAAATGATTCTAAAAACAAGAATTTTTGCTCTTTACTGCTTTTTAAAAAAATTTGCCGCCGTTCTTGAGATACTAAGGAGCAAAAACTTGCACACTCACAATAGATGCAAATTCGAAAAATAATCGAATATGCAATCCAAAAAAAGGTTTCACGAATGTTTCGGTCTAAACTAGACCTTCTTCAGTGTACCTCAACTTCATTTGTACGGCACATAGTTAAGATTTGTGTCTATCTCTGTAGGGACTTAGGAAGCGCTGAACGCGACGTCCACTGCTGGTTCTGATAAGATGAGCTTGCATGTTTATAGGGGAGTCAAAATAATAAATATAAGTTCTTTTGCTTATAACTCATTGCTTAGGAGACCGACCACTGCAGCTGTCGAGCTTGTAAGCACTGCACTGAAGTTAGAAGATAAAGATATAGGTCCAATAGAAAAAACTCTTCTAGCTAATCAATAGAACTTTATTCCAATGCGATTAAAAAATGAATGACACCTTCAGTCTCATCCAGCAATAAAATATACATTTACAACTCGTTTCTGACTTTAAACCAGTCTTTATTCATGGATAACCCTGGTTTACAGTAATAAACACTTAGGAAATGTATATTACATTGTTGGATGAAATTGAAGATGTCATTCATTTTTTTTTTAATTGTATTGGAATAAAGTTCTAATTTTTACCTGGGTTTTCGGCTGGAGGAGTTTTTTTCTATACAGTGCTGAGTGGCTTCCCCCGTGCCGAGGTTCTCAGTCATACAGAAGAGTAGAGCTGGTTGTTCTTATTGTTGCAAGCACTATACATGTTCTGCTGTCTAGCAGCAGTGGTCGGTTTCCAAGGCATCAAAAGGTAAAGAGAGGAAAAAGTGTTAATTTCATCAAGAACGGCTGAAATTTTTAATAAGAAGTAAATTGCAAAATTGCTTATACTTACAAGCACTATACAGCAGTACCAATTTATAAATATGGAGATAACCATTTAACTATTGACTGAATGCTCATTCTACTTATATTTATTACTTTTGACTCCCCTATAAACATACAAGCTCAGCATGTCCAAGCTTGCATGTTTATTTCTATCTGAAGAAGGCAATAAGGAGTGAATTTTATCCCAAATGGACAATGGATCTTGTATATTAAAAACCAACATTAACAATGTCTTATCTTCCTGAGATACTACATAATTGTCAGGGGTGTGACAGGTGTAACTGACAGTCGCTCTGGGTCTGGCTGTAGAAGGTCACTGCGATTGGCATTGCAGACACCGTCTTAATCCTTCTTCCTTTAAGTCCCAGCGGCGACCTCCCTCTTTCTGCTGATTGACACACCCTTGCATGGGAGTTAAAAACACTCAGTTTGCTCCAAGCAATCGCCGGTGATACTTCTATGTACAGGCTTGGAGCACTAGCTGTTGGCTGGCTTCTTCTTGAGCCCTTGGAGAACAGTTGGCGTCACTCCTCTGGTGTCTGCTCAAGCTAAGTTAATCCCCTTTGTTTTTCTAACTTGTTGTCTTTAGTTTGTAGTGGGGCCTGACCAGTGCTTACCCCTCCCCCTCCCTATCTAGGGCCAAGCTCCAGGGACATACAGGGTTTAGGGTTCTGCTCGGCGATTGGTGTGGAACCAATACAGGCAGGGTGTTATGAGATCTGCCTAGGGGTCTCCATTCCCCCTTTCCCTAGGGTTTGGGCTTCCTCCCCCTCTTCTCTTTGTGTTGCACTTAGTCTTTTCCACACCTTGCGTGCCCATAATGTCACATATCAGGAAGCCGCCAAAACACATTATATCTGAATTTCAGACTATATGGGTGCCTTACTGATGAGAGTGTCTGGAAAGTGCTCAAGTGATCTAAGTGGCCCATTGTTCATATTCCCCCTCCATAAAATCCAACCCTGATTTCACTGTACATAAGGTTTTCATTTTTCATCTTTACTTATATTTGTTTAAACAATGAATAAAACAACATTATCTACATTTTCCAATTTTTCTTGAAAAAAAAATGTAAAAACTTTTATCTCACCATTTTCCGGTCTTTAAGCACTTAGTCATTTATTCATCAAAAGTGGCAAGGAACTTTAATAGAGCGAATCTCTTTTTGAATTCTGTGGCTCGTTGACATTTTAATTGCAGTGATCACCGGGCCCTGAATGGGCCATCAACCAGCCAAATCTGACCAATGTCCTTTAGGAGATGTTTAAACATATGCATTAGTGAATAATTATAGATTTTGTCATGTGAAGGTAGAATACATTCATCATTTAATTCTGCCTGAATAGGTCTGAAATACCACTTCATTCATTTTCATCTTCCGTCGGTAACTCCCAAAACGTCCATAAAATCTTCTGTTCACTGTCATCCTGTCAGTTGTGCTGAAATATTTTCACTGTAGAATGATACCTGTTAGTGGGCCAACATATCAATCCAAGCAGAACTCTGAGTGCCAGAAAAAGAAAAGCTTTCTCTCGTCTCAAGAGAAGATTACACTTTTGACTTCCTCTGTGGAAATTTAGTCATCCCCATCCGATCTTCACCGGTCAGAATGATGCCATCCAAATTTCCTTCTTATGTTATGTAGGTCGTAAGGTTACATTGCATGGAGTTAACAGATGGACTCATACAACTGGTGGAGAAAAATGACTCCAAGAAGTGGAATGGGTATACTTTTTGCCCATTCCACCCAACATTGTGCATTTTGGGGGCCTTTAGTTTTGAAGGAAAATTGAAGTGGCCCCATGTGAAACCATATGGTGGCACGCATGTTGGTGATACTGAACTACACTAAGTATTCTTACTAAAGAGTTCATGAATGGACCCAATGAATGAATGAATGGATGAATGGACTTGGATCCAAAAAGGTGTTTTAAACTAAGTCTACTCTACTGCTCGAGGGACTGATTCTGTATTTTGGACCAAAAAATGGGAACCGATCTCAGAAAAGAAAGATAGAGTTTGGAAAATTTCTTTTATTCATGGTATGGATATTGACTACCATTGGTCTATACCAGCTAACATTGTTCCTCTGGGTGTTTTTGATTTTGGAGGTAGTTGGAAGTGACAACATTTGGAACCATATGTTCCTTGAATTAGAATCTGCTTACTTTTTCTGGTTCACAAGTCAGATTAATACTTTTTGAAAGTAGTGCAATTTCTTGTTTTTACTTGTGGTAGTAGAGTGGTCTTCCTTGTGTCTATTTGTGATAGTAAAGTGGCCTTCCTTGTATCTTCTTGTGGTAGATTGGCATTTCTTGTGTCTTCTTAAAGTAGTTGAGTGGCCTTTTGTGTATTCCTGTGCTAGTTGTGCGGCCTTTCTTATGTCTACTTCTGGTAGTAGAGTGGCCTTCCTTGTGTCTACTTCCGGTCGTAGAGTGGCCTTCCTTGTGTCTACTTCTGCAAGTAGAGTGGCCTTCCTTGTGTCTACTTCTGGTCGTAGAGTGGCCTTCCTTGTGTCTACTTCTGGTAGTAGAGTGGCCTTCCTTGTGTCTACTTCTGGTAGTAGAGTACCCTTCCTTGTGTCTACTTCTGGTAGTAGAGTGGCCTTCCTTGAGTCTTCTTGTGTTAATAGACTGGCATTTCTTGTGTATTCTTGAAGTAGTTGAATGGCCTTATGTCTTCTTGTGTTAGACTGGCATTTCTTGTGTCTTCTTGAAGTACTAGACTGGCCTTCCATGTGTATCCTTGCAGTAGTTGAATCCCCTTCCTTGTGTCTACTTATAGTACTAGAGTGACCTTTCTTGTGTCTACTTGTGTTAGTAGAGTGACCTTCCTTGTGTCTACTTGTGGTAGTAGAGTGGTCTTTCTTTTGTCTTCTTGTGTGAATAAAATGGGATTTCTTGTGTCTTCTTGAAGTAGTAGAGTGGCCTTCCTGGTGTATTCTTGCAGTAGTTGAGAGGCCTTCCTTATATCTTCTTGTGCTAGTAGAGAGTAGGGATGAGTGAGACCGTGGAAGTTCTGGTCCTGGTCCCCGAATTAACTTTAGTCCAAAATTTGGTTCATGTACAAGAACTGTACCCAAACTTGAACCAGAACCCGAACTCTATTGAAATCAACAAGGACCTTTTGCTCTCTATATCACTCTCTCGCTCTCCTTCACACTGAACTCCGAACACTGAAACGGACTTCCGGGAGAAGTCCGTGTTCAGGGATCAGCACCAGACACTAGGTACGAACAGGTTCGCTCATCTCCAGTAGAGAGGCATTTCTTGTGTCTTCTTGAAGTAGCAGAGTGGTCTAGCTTGTGTATTCTATGAGTAGTTGAGTGGCCTTCCTTTGGTCTACTTGTAGAACTAGAGGTGCCTTCCTTTTGTCTACTTGTAATACTAGAGGTGCATACCTTGGACCTCTATGTATTATTTTCCTTGGTTTTAAGTCCTCCTCTTAATTTTAATCATTACATTAGATTTTGAGTACAGGTGAAGAAGTCAGATTTTATAGGAAGGAGAACATTTTTGGGTGAAGAATATTACATTCCAATGACAATTTCTGGTAATATCAGACAACCAAACGTGAAGTTATCATTGGGTGTCAATAACTTCACTGGTTATATCACCAATACAGTTACCAAATATTAAATCCAACAATCGCTGTCCTCTTTGTTCTACTAATTATATGGGATTCTGGGGACCCTATTATGGAAATATTGCAACTTGCAATGTTGTGGGGCACAGCGGTTAACAATTTTTCTAAACCAGTATGACCAATGAACTATCGCGTTGTATTTCTTTGATGGAACTTTGGCATGGCACTTTTATGGGGGCACAGTGGCCCACCATTGTATTTGGAGTACTGTGAGGTTGTTTTTTACAGTTTACCATTGCTTTAGGGGGTCACAATGGCTACCATCATTACCTGTATACGGCCTATAAGTTTTCTGGGGGCACTATATAAGGCACGCAAATGAAGGAACTGTGACTGTGGGGTCTATGACTGGATCATTGTTGCATTTTATTCCAAGTACTTTGCCATAGTGCTGTTATGGGGTCAAAGTGAGCTGGTATTAGGGTACTGTGATACTATTATTTTGGGACTCGGGAATGGCTTTACTACTAGTATTATGGCTGGCATCCAAAAGAGAGAAAAAACTCTCTTTGAGGGTTTTATTTATGAAAATCATTGGGAACTTGTGGACATTTTATTGAGATATGGAGGATTGCCATTGTTTTGGAGCTGCTATAACATTGGTGTCTGTAAACCCTGGCATTGCATTGCATTTTGGAAGCTCTGTAGGTAGCATTATTATTTTGGCAGTACCTAAGTGCCCAAAGTGGTTATGGAGTAACTTTATATGACACTCTAATGAGGGAACTGTGAGTGTGCAATAACAATGAGGGTATTTGGCATGGAACTGATATATGGACACACTGGTATGTAGCTCTTACCCGTTTTGGGGACACTGACTCACTGACTTTATTTGGGAACTCTGGCTTGGCATTACTTTGAGGACATGGTGGCAGTACCATGGCTGACATCCTTTGGGGACAATATGAATCTTAGAATGTTAGAGTTGGAAGGGGCCTCCAGGGTCATCGTGTCCAACCCCCTGCTCAATGCAGGACTCACTAAACCATCTCAGACAGATTTCTGTCCAGCATCTGTTTGAAGACTTCCATTGAAGGAGAACTCACCACCTCTCATGGCAGCCTGTTCCACTCATTGATCACCCTCACTGTCAAAAAGTTTTTTCTAACATCTATCTCCTTCCTGTTTATGAGCAGAATTCATTAGGGAATTGTTGCATTTTATTGCTGTCTGGGCATGGCACAGTCATGGGACTGTCATGGCACCTTTATAGTCTTGGAGCAATGTGATGTGGAACTATTGCATAGCATTTCTTTAATATGGCACTATGGCCAGCACATTTATATGGATAACATCAAAGTATTAGAGTGTTATTGTATTGTATTATTCAAGGGCACAACGGCATTGCTCTATTAGATAGACTTAGTGGCACATCATTGGTTTGGACTCACTGTGACATTATTTTGGACCTCTACATTGCTTTAAGGACACTGTGGCTTAAACTGTGAAGTGGACATTGGCTAGACTTGATGACACTGTAGATGACACTCTACTAATGTACTAAGGGACCTGTGACTAATAGTAGGGGAACTTTGGCTTATATTCTGATTGGGAGGCTGTCCTCTGTCCCGAACAACCAAAATCATCAGTTTTCATATAGTTAGATTTGTGCCAGATTTTTAGTCGTTTTCTGAATCTGGTGAATCACCAAAAGTAGCTGCGGCAGAAGATGGCATCATCTAGAGATGGACAACATAACCTTGGGCAGGCTTCCCCATAATTCTTTGCAGCTATCACATCCCATGATATAGTCAAAAAAGAGCAGCTATCATAGCCTGTATGAAAGCTGAAACAGGGAATGCAGCAGCAATTTTTGTGGCGAATCTGGGCAGGGAGAAGACGTCACAATTTGCAAGTTGGGGAGCTTTTCTGTATTTTTTTCTCTGGGTGCACCTTTATAGTTTTAGAGCAATGTGACTTGTTTAAATAGGAACTTCTTCGAAATTCTGAAAATTGAGATATGAGAACACCAAGGGCTTTTTTCTCCATCGCTGAAAATCAGTGATTTTTTTTCTCGTCTTTATCAGCATAAACTGCACATTTTGAGAAACAAAGGTCCAGTCCGTTGCTTTTAGAAATGTCGGCGTTTGTATTCAGCTCGGAGCAGGGAGCCGTCTCCTCTGAAGGCTGAGAGTGATTTTACATTCTGTGCTGAGACACATTTTTTTTCTACTTAGATAACATGCTACATTTAGTGGAACATTATTGCAGCATTTTGAGGAAATCTTTATACTACACACACATTCACTCCGGACGCTCCGCACTGCCATCGCCTCCAGACTTCGCTGATGGGATTTTTTTTCCTTTGCTGTTTAAAAATTGTGGATGAGAGCAAAAGTAAAACTTTGAAAGAAAAGGTTAAAAAAGTTAATTTTAAGAGAGGCGACATCGAGTCTGTGGGGAAATGGAGAAGATCGTAGGCAATGAAAGAAAAAATGTATCCTGTATTTAAGAGGGATTTTCATCCATCTCTTAAACAGTGTAATTTTTTGGTAATCTGGCATCTAATGAGCCAAAATTATAAAAAATAAGAATTCTGAAATAAGGATTATGACAGCATCATGATGTCATCCTCAGCAATGTATCAGTGCTGCCCTCTGCCCCTAACAACCAAAATAATCAATTTTCCGACAGATAGATTTGTGCAAGATTTTTAGGAATTTGCTGAATCCGCTATACCACCGAACATAGCCACCGCAGAAAATGGCATCAACTACAGATGGACATCATAACCTGGGGCAGATTTCCCCATAATTCCTTCCAGTAATCACATCTAACGGTATAGCAAAGGCAATCGGGAGTGACTATCATAGCCTGTATAAAAGCTGAAACAGGGAATGCAGCAGCAAAATTTGTGGTGAATCTGGACAGGAAGAAGACGTCACAATTTGCAGCTTAACAAAGAAATAAGGAGAAAAAGACAAAAACTCGGAATAAACTGTACAAATAATGTATGATAGCAAATCAATGAAGAAGAGTAGTGTGTGATAGATAATACATAGATATATGATAAATAGAAAGATCTATAGATAATAGATAATATATAGATAGAAGACACATAGATAATAGATACATAATAAGTAGATAGATCATAGATATATGGATAGATAGATAATTGAAAGATAATAGATAGATAATAGCTATATGATAGATAGATCATAGAGAGATGATAGATAATAGATAGATAATAGATAGATCGATAATAGATAGATAATAGATAGGTAGATAATAGATAGATCGATAATAGATAGAGAGATAATAGATAAATAGATAATGGATAGATAGATAATAGATAGATGATAGATAATAGATAGATAAATAGATAGATAGATGGATAGATGGATGGATGGATAGATAGATAATAGATGGATAATAGATAATAGATAGATAGATAATAGATAGATAGATAATAGATAGATAATTGATACAGTAGATAATAAATAATAGATAGGTAATAGATGGATAATAGATAGATAATAGATAGATTATAGATAGATAGATAATAGATAGATGATAGATAGATAATAGATACAGTAGATAATAGATAGATAGATGATAGATAAATAATAGATAGATTATAGATAGATAGATAGATAGATAATAGATAATACATATATAGATAGATGATAGATAGATAATAGATATATAGATAATAGATAGATAATAGATAGATAGATAGACAAATTTCCCAAAAGACACCTTCTAAAGGTTGGCAAATATGACCATAGATGATGCAAAAAATGGTCATTGTTTCTTGACTAAGAATTAAAGTAGACTCCTGGGTATTTGTGGTTGGCCATACAGATGTGTTCACCCTTTCCTCACCTCAAATTTGATTAAGGACCTTTATTTATCACTATATAAATTCAGTACATATAGCATAAACATCACCTAACAGAGTACTATAAAATTGTGTTTCTTTTTCCAAGGTGGTCATCTCGATCCACTAATCTAGAGATATGCCAAGTCATGAGGAAAAATAAGGAAGGAGACATCTGCAAGAGTAGATGATTAACCATGCAAAAGCAAAAGTCAATCTTTGTTTCCTGCTTTGGCCCTGTATATTGTAGAGTAGTCCTAGGCAGAACACCACATCTTCAATGTCCATGGGTCCTAAGTCCTAACACCATACGAACCGTGTTGGCCTCCTGAATTAACCTCTTTACGTAAAGAGTATAGCCTGAGGGGGCCTCTGTGATCCCTCTCCATGACATAGGAGAACTTTTACTCTGTTCCATAAATGATATTTTTCCTATAGACATCACAATTACTTGTTCTATAGATGACACGGAAGGTTCCTGTAGAATTTCCAGGAATTGTATCTGTAGTTAAGGTCACTGTTGTGCGGGAGGCTCATACAAGACTCTGAGCCTCCGTCAGATATAGTTTACAGTTAATTAGCACAGGTTACATACCTAACGTCTGGCAGACAGATGGCTTTGGTTTCTGATGTGACATGTGCTTGCTTCGGACATTTCTATGGGTTTCTACCTAAAGGAGGATCTTGTACAGTTCTGGCCGCACAATATATAATGCAGCGTGCCAATACATAATGGTAGCCAAAATAATCGGGATGTCATCTGCCTTCTTAAGTCTACAGACATGGACAGCCCTCCTAAACCATGAGTTGAAGCTCATAAGTCCTAATACAAAACCTGTAATAGTGCCTCCATCTACCAGGCACCATTTCTAATACCTCTTAAGACCCCAGAGGTAAAGTAAATATATATATACCCACCCACCAAAGACGATGGGGTGAATGGTGGGACAGGTGAGGGCATCTTCTTTGGTCCAGTCTTCACTGTGCCGTGTTTTGGTGCATGGTCATGTTTGGCGTCTTCTGGTGCCTGCCATCTTCATTCTTCCTGAGCTTACTAGGTCCAGAGACCTCATGCAAATTCATGAGATGTGTCACCTGCAATGTTATGGTGTCCAAGATTTTCGTACACCTGGAAATTAGTGGCCAGCCAACCACTATTTTGCTGGATTTACCCAAAACAGATCGTAAAAAACTTGAGTGAATCTGGATTTTTTTTGTAAAATTGAAGACCAATTAATTTTGTCTCTAATCCATTCTCTCATAGTAACTATCCATTGGGACCTTCACAGTTCCTGAGTATGAAGGGACTGCAGCTCTGGTTGGTATTCACAGCAAGGAAAACTACTTACGAATAAGTGAATAGAGCCCTATTCAGAAGGATGGGCATGAGTCTCAGAGGTCGGACCGCCAACCCATCTTATGGTGATGGCACATCCCGTTTGTTAAAAAACCTCATGGTTTCTGAAACTGGTATGGTGACGGACACAATGTTAGACTGTTAAATCAACTGGGCAAACTGGGCCCAGAGATAGGGATGGTCAAGACTGGCAGCTGTCTAGGGCACAGCCGCTTCGTTTGCTTAGGATGAAAGCATTGACATGTCCCCAACTTGGCTGACAAGTCTGATGTAAATTTGACTAACTCTCCCTGGGGGTAACTTTTGGGCTAAAACTACAAGGGGCAATTCAAGTAGCTACATTTTTGGTTGTGTCCCTTTAAGGAGAGTCAGGTTCCTTTTGCTACTGAGGCTGGCCCTATAATAGAGGTATTTAGGGAGATAATGGTATAGCATGTTTCTATCTCTGGTACAGCCCATCCCCCAGCCCACGCTTGATCTTTTCACTCTGATGAAGTCTTCTCCTCGCCCTTTTGATAAATGCCATAGTTTGAGATATCACAAATATTATATCCAAAGGCAGCGCTAAATAATGGGAAGCACCGCCATCTCCTCCTCAATAAATTTCCTTCCAGTGATGGGAGGCTCATGGAGCAACAGATCAGTGGAATAATTTTTAGAGGAAAATAAAATATCTACACCAAAAAGTAAGATTCACTCACTGAAATTCACAGTATACGTTTCATGCAATTTAGTAATGTAGCAGAGCACTTATTAATGTAACAGAGCATTTACTGATGTAACAGAGCATTTACTGATGTAGCAGAGCATTTACTGATGTATGTCAGTCGGTGGAAATCGGACTGCACTCAGTTTTCATCCGAGCGCAGTCTGATTTTTTCCACTGACTCCACTGATTCATTGACTTGCATGGCTAACTCTAAATATCTGATTAAACTTGGGCATGCAGTGATTTTTTCATCAGACTGGCTGTAAATTCTAATTTACTGAGATAATGACTTTTGTGTTTTCATTGGCTGTAAGCCATAATCATCAACATTAACAGAAATAAACACTTGAAATAGATCCCTCTGTGTGTAATTACTCTATATAATATATGAGCTTCACTTTTTGTATTGAAGAACTGAAATAAATTAACCTTTTGATGATATTCTAATTTAGTGAGAAGCACCTGTATGTGAGCATATCCTAAATTCCAGATATTGATCCCAACTCCACCCTCCCCATCTATTTTATATTTTTACACCCCCCTATTCTCAATTTTTTAAAAGTATATTTATTAGTGATGGGCAAGCACTAAAATGCTCGGGTGCTCGATGCTCGGGTCGAGCACATTGGGATACTCGGGTGCTCGACCCGAGCAACGAGCCCAATGTAAGTCTATGGGAAACTCAAGCATTTTTCAGGCAGCTCCCCCCGGAGGTCTGCAGAGGGCCTAAAAATTGCCCCAATCGACGGGAACAGTGCTGAAATGACATGGGGACAGCATGGGGAAGACCCCTGGAAGCATCTCTGACCCCCAGGTCACTGCTGTCAGCAACGTGGTCAGAGTATTACTCCACTTTTACGGACTCTCAATAAAACATACTAAAACTAAACCAAACTGGATTTTCCTGTGAAATATGTTAAGGAACATCCTTTCCAGGGTAATGACTTGTATATAAGGCAAAATAAATAACCAAAACCAAAAATACTCCTCCACACCTTGGGCTATGTTCACACTTAGCGTTTTTGATACATTTTTCCACTTTTGCATTGCTTTCAACCAAGACAAATGCATTCACCAGGAAATGTCATTTTAACATTTTCCTTGTGATGACAATTCTACTCGGCCAACTTTTATGGTCACCTCTTTATACCCCACCTGAGGCAAGGGCTGACCATTGCTGGCATAGATACTAAGATGTTCATCTGGACGGCGGGTAATGTCTGAATCAGTCCAATATTGTTTATAAAGGATATATGGCATCGTTGTTACCTGGGACTCAGTGTCCAGCAGTGCGTTCATCGGGATGCCATCAAGCACAACAGGTAGGACCGGCCGTCCTCCCACGTACTTGTCTCGCCAGCTTTGTGGGCCTGGTTGCCTTACTCCTGGGGGTTGGCCCTCTGCCCCAGGGGTTGCTCGTTTAAATTGCAGAATCTTGCGTGGTGCCCCGCCTTTTGACAGCGGCGGCAGATGGGTTGTCCGTCCTGGTCGTAGCGATCGCTGTTGCTCCCTCTGGTCGGTGGAATTCTTCTCTGTCGTCGCCACAGGACGTCATCTAGACTGGAAGCCAGCTGGATTCTTTCCTTCGGAGACACTTGCATGGCCTGCACGGTTTTGGTTAGCGTAGCCACACTTTTGGTCAACTCCTGGACCTGAAGGCGTAGGTCTGCAGACGTGTCATTATCTAGGGTCTACGCGTCAGCCTCCACAGGGGCCGGGGAAAAGGACACCACCTCCTGGTGGTATGTGATAGCTGGACGCCGGAGGGATGCAGTTCCGCCTGGGGTTGGTTCTCGCAGCACCCGGATGGCTCAGTCTTTAAATTGCATAAAGTCCAGATCAGGGTTTTGCAGAGCCATAATGTGCAGCTGTGTCCGGGGAGCGTTAGACAGATGCCCCTCAATAAACTGCTTAGTTAGCAATCTGTCCTCGTCTCGCACACTGTCGGGGTCTACCTGTTTAATGGCCCGAAGCTCCTCCTGCAGGTTTAAAGCATAGTCCCGTACACTGTCCTCCAACCTTTGTTTGCACCCGTAGAACTTCATTTTAAATTCTGCTACTGTGCGGGTGTCAAAGGTATCCTTCAACCGGGCCAGTATTTCCTTGACAGTGCCTTTGTCCCTGCCCGGCCAGGACTTCACCTCCCTCTGGGCTGCACCTATTAGCTGGCCTATGAGGATGCTGACTTTTTGCTCCTCAGACAGGGGGTACACTTTAAACAAACTGCGCAGTCTCTCCTCAAAGTCGGTGAGGGTGTGCGACTCCCCTGAGTACTGGGGCAACCACGCCGCCCCTGGTATATATGGCATTGATATCGGCATTACAGTGGTGGCAGCAGCGCCCGTGGCTGAATCCTCTCCCAGATTGAGCATCTTCCTCCTCCCTAGTGAACCTCAGCCAGGTCCTGGGTTTCTGCTGACGTACCTGTAAGCTGCTCTGCAGGCGGGAGGGATCGCTTACCCGGCGGTTCCGGATCAGGGCCTCCTGCGTCCCCTCGGCTGACGGCAAATGACTTGATGACACAGTTCAGTAAAGTCTATGGCACACAGGACCTGGTTATACCGGGATTCGGATCCTGTTCATGACGCCAAGTTGATGTGCCCCCTGGGCCGTGGGGTACTCAGTAGCCGGGCCGGTCGGTGCTGGGGGTGTCACGGTGGCAGTGACCCGGTCCGTGAAGCAGGGCGGTCAATTAAAGGGGAAAAATAAAAGGGGAATGAAGTTTTAGTATATATTGTTCATGACGCCACCTGTGATATGCGGCTATATGGTGTCGCCGCTGCGGTCCAGATCCTCTGGAGCTGATGGTGACGCAGCAGAGTTGGTTCAGCTCTCCACAGGCAGAGCTAAGCTCCAGGGCAGGATATAGTGATGCTATGAGCTAGATGTTGTTGGTGCAGTGTAATGCAGGTGATGGCACAGATAATGACCAGTCCACAACTTAATGGCGGTTTCCTCTTATCTTTACTTGCGGATGTTAAGCAGACCGAGGCACGGGTACTAGCTGGTAGTAGAGGCCCGGGTGGCCTGGAAGCAAGTTGGGGATCCACCTCGCCAGGTGCAGTTGTAGGCCTTCCCTCTGCGCTATTCTCTTTGGCCCTGCTGCTTGTAGCTATACTGCGCCCCTCGTCCCTGAGTAAAACGTCTGTTCCTCACCAGTATGGCAGGCAGCTCGGGCTTTCCTTATGTGTCGCTCCCATGTGGCGGTGCTGGGCCCTTTGGTGCTGCTGTGTCGCTGGGCATCTGATGAGGCCAGGGGACCTGCAGTCTCCTGCCCTCCTGTTTCTGCTGCTGGGCCTTCAGTGCCCCACAACCTCGGACTCCAGTGTCCGGTTCTTCTGCGCTTCCCTCTGGGGTGAACTGGCTTACAGCTCCACTCCCCAGGTCTTTCCTCGTCGCTGTCCTGTCTTCAACTCCTCTTAACTCACTCTTACTAACCCAGTCTCCAGATTCCAGTTGTCGAGGAGAGGAGCTCCCCTTGCTGGTCTGGAGCCAGGAAAGTGTTGTATGGTAGTATACCTGATTAAGGGACCCCTCCTTGCTTCCAGTTAAGGCATCACCCCTTGTGAGGGAGGCAATGCCACTGTGGCAATCGCACCCCTGGGGTGCCACATTAAACCAGTGTGCCATCAGCGAGATGTACCATCCCTGCCCACAAGCACTTGTCCACGTGTCCATGGTTAGGTGGACTTTCCCGGTAACTGTGTTGTTGAGGTCACGGTCAATGTTTTGGGACCCGTGCTTGTGTAATGCGGGGACGGAACACCGGGAGAAATAGTGGCGGCAGGGGACCGAGTACCGAGGGACGGCCGCCGCGATCAGGTTGCGGAATGCTTCCATCTCCACGAGCCTAAAAGGCAAAATTTTGAGCATAAGCAGTCGTGAAATGTGAGAATTTAGTAGTGTGGCCTGTGGGGCGTTGGCTGCATATTTGCGCTTACGTTCCAAGAACTGGGGTATGGACAACTGAACGCTGCGCTGGTACAAGGATGTGGACGTGCTTCCTGATGCTGCTACTTGAGAGTGTGCAACGATAGGTGCAGGGCAGGAGGCGTCTTCGCATGCACCATGGACAGGGGATTGGCTTGCATGCACAACAGCGGAAGAAGCAGTGGTGCCACCCGCAGACACTGTCCTGGACCCTGGGGTTCGGCCCACAAAGTCGGGTGCTTTGTGCCATGTGCCTGATCATGCTGGTGGGGTGGTCAGGCTCGTAGTTTTGCCACCCCTGCTGATGCTGGCCTGGCAGGTGGTGCAAATGGCCAATTTGGGGTTATCGGTAGAGTCTTTAAAAAACAACCAGACCCTGGAAGACCTAACAGTTGTACTGGCAGCTTCCTTTATGTTGGTATTACGGGAAATAGTTGCCTGCCTTCTTTCTGTGCCCACCACACTGCTTCTTCCTGCCTGTTGGGGTGTTCCGCCTCCCTCCCACTGTGTGATGCTGTCCTCGCTCTGCATGTCTTCCTGCCAGGTTGGGTCAGTTACTATATCATCCACCACCTCATCTTCCACTTCCGCACCCTGGTCCTCCTCCTGACTTTCTTGCAATTGTGTCTCATCATCGTCCACCTCTTGTGACACTTTCCCACCATCGCCTTCGTGTGACTGTGGCTGCTCAAATATTTGGGCATCGCTATATGCGATCTCCTCTTGCCCCGCTTCAAGTGGACTGGGCGAGAGGCCTGAATCTATAAAGGGAAAAGTGAACAGCTCTTCAGAGTGTCCAAGTTTGGGATCAGTTGTCTCCGGGCACTCGGAATGGTGGGAGGAAGGACGATCAGGGTAAGGAGTATGCAGTCCAGACTCACAGCTACTGAGACTTAACCGTGTGGAAGACAGGGTGGTGGTGGTGGTGGCAAAGTGACTGGAAGCATTATCCGCTATCCAACCAACCACCTTTTGACACTGCTCTGGGTTCAATAGTGGTGTGCTGCGGTCCAATATTAATTGGGACAGGAGGGTCGAGCGAGAAGATGTGGGTTTTCTCTGCATGCAGTGTCAAAAGCTTTGCTGACACACTGAAAAAAAATTTGAATGGAGGCCAGAAATGGCAGTACGTAACGGGTCTGGGAGGCGGAACCTCTGAGCAACTATACAAGGGGGCGGTCCTTGTAAGGAAGCGGGTGGCTCCCAGGGAAGACGGGCAGGTAGTCACGGCAAGTGACAGGGACAGTCTCTGGGTAGAAGGGCAGGTAGTCACGGCAAGTGACAGGGACAGTCTCTGGGTAGCAGGGCAGGTAGTCACGGCAAGTGACAGGGACAGTCTCTGGGTAGAAGGACGGGTACTCATGGCAAGTGACAGGGACAGTCTCTGGACAGGCAGGTGGTCACGGCTAGTGACGGCAGAGCCTCCAGGTAGGCTAGCAAGCAGGTAGCAGGTGAGCGCTCCTAGGTGAGCAGGCGAGAGTCTCTGGACAGGCAGGTGGTCACGGCAAGTGACGGCGTAGCCTCCAGGTAGGCTAGCAGGCAGGTAGCAGATGAGTGCTCCCAGGTGAGCAGACACGAGTCTCTGGACAGGCAGGTGGTCACGGCAAGTGACGGCGGAGCCTCCAGGTAGGCTAGCAGGCAGGTAGCAGATGAGCGCTCCCAGGTGAGCAGACAAGAGTCTCTGGACTGGCAGGTGGTCACGGCAAGTGACGGCGGAGCCTCCAGGTAGGCTAGCAGGCAGGCAGCAGATGGGCGCTCCCAGGTGAGCGGGCAGGCTGGTCCATAGACAGACTGACAGGTGTCAGAAGGCAGACAGTCGGACCGCAGGCTTGCAAGCAGGTAAACGGATATCTGGCAGGTATCAAGTAGGAATCTGACAGGTGACTGGCAGGTAACAGGCAGGAATCTGACAGGTGACTGGCAGGTAACTGGAAATGGGACCTGAGGGCTGAAGCAGAGTGAAGGCTTTGCAACAACATTTCTCGGGCACCTCCATTTTGGAGGAGGTGCCTTATATATGGTGAAGTCCTCCGGCCATTGGCCGGGGACTCCTTAGGACGGCGCGCGCGGCCCCTTTAAGAGAGGGGGAGCACGCGCGCGCCCTAAGCACCGTGGCCGGGAAGCAGCGCACGCCGCCAGCAGAGCGGGAGGAAGACGCCGGGCACAGAGCGGAGAGGTGAGGGGAACAGCGTCCCTGCCTAGCAGGAGGCAGGGACGCCGACGCTACACAGTATTTTCAGCACAATTATATGTGATCCGTGTGACGGACAAACCACAGTTTTAAATAGCTGGATTTTTAGCACTGTAATATGGAAAGGACCTGGCTGTATTCTGCAGTACCAACAAGCAAATGGAGCAGAAAAACGGTGTTCTCTGGATGGCTTTTTAAGCAAATAAAGAGGATTAAGATCCAAAAAAAATTATTCTTGGCCCCTGAGACCTGGGCCTTTATCTAGAAATATCTTACAGTAGCAGAAGGCAGAATTGGAATGGAGCCTATACACCCTGCCTGCCTGATATCTCTGCAGATGGATTAGTCCTCAGAAGGACTGTTTGTTGAAATGGATATGTGTAATGTACTTGTTTTCTCCCTACACTACCTAATACACAACCAAATCTCTCCCTAGCTCAGCACCTCTCCCTACAGTGTCTGATTGCGGAGTAGACTGACGAGCATGGCGGCGCCAGGTCTGATATAGACCTGATGACGCTGTGCGGCCAGCCAATCACTGTAATGCCACAACCAACAAGGCTGTGGTATTACAGTGAGTGGCAATCTCTGCGTGTTTATTGGAGCTCTAAAGAGCGTCAAACATGCAGGGAGGGGACCCGAGCATCCGCCCGAGCTCCGAGCATCTCGAGTACTGAGATGCTCGGGCGAGTACCGAGTACTTTTAAGGGGGATGGACACCACCACCCCTTCGTGAAGGACTTTTCCCTGTTATTATTCCCACGTGCGGCTGTAGTTGTCCCCGTGTGAGTGTAATGTCTAATGTAATGTTGATGCTTTTATGTGTTCTCCCTGTTTTGTACAGTGCAGTAGTTGCCTAGTTACAGCAGCATGGCAGAGCTGGCCAGGGGGAGGAACGTAGCAGGGAGGAGCAGAGGCAGTGAGCTTAGAGATAGGAAGTCAAGAGGCAGTGTCCGGGTGGCCATGACCAGGACAAGGTGTCAGAGAAGAGCTCCAGAGAAAGGGAGCTTGTGTGAAGATGGGGGTGTCCCCGCAAAGAAGGAGTCGAGGCAGTGGGGGCAGTAAGCCCACGAGTGAGGACCTGCTCGTGACAGGTCGGGACCGAGGACAGGTCGAGGCAGTGGGGCTGTAAGCCCATGAGTAAAGACCAGCGATGGTGTAAATGCACTCAGAGAAGAGGCCAGTACACGACACATCAAGGGTCCATGTGAGTTCCAGAGAGTCCGGCAGCCAGAGACCCGAGCCAGGGTTAGAAGGTGCGCGGATCCGAGGACAGAGACTAGGCACTATGCAGAGTCCGGCAGCCATAGACCCAGGCCAGGGTTAGAAGGTGCGCAGGAGAGAGAGAGTGCCGACAGCCCTCAGCAGGAGCTGAGGATCGAACAGAGGCTGTGGAAAAGGGATGTACATATATATATATATCTATATCCGAGTAGCACAGCTTCCCTAGGACAAGCGGCAACCAGGACAGAGGGTGTGCTGAAGGTGAAAGTCTGCCTGCTGTGATAAACTGAGTCTGAAGGTAGAGAAATGGCTTATTGTCCCTGCATAAGACCTGGGCCTGAGAATATCTGCTGCACCTGCCTGTACACTGCAATCTGTCAGTAAAGTTGGTATTATTTAAAAGCACTGACTCTATCTGTTTATTCATGTGCGAGGTGCCGGGGTGCTCACTGAAGGTTGCTCAGTAGACTCGACCACGACTACCACCTCGTGCCACCTCGTTAAATACTTGCGAGTATGCTCGCTCATCACTAACATTTATATAAATGTAGTTTTGGGACTCAAAAAAATTATTGTATTGTTCCAGATTTCTCCACTTTTAAGTAATTTATCTCTCCATTTTTGGACAATTTTCACTCATTTGTCCTTCCCATTTATATATATATAAAAAAAGGCCATATATTTTTTCCTTTTTTTTTGTCTTTACAAAAAATGACTGATTTGTTGAATTGTTTCCATTCACTGATACTCTGCTCACATTTCAGTTAAACAGCATTTGGAAAGTCCGGTGCCCGGTGAAGTATCGCTGATATTTATTATTATCTGCAACGAGATATATAATAGTCAAGATAAGGTTTCGACAGTTTTCCTTTATTTTTTTGCAATTGACGTTGGATAAGGACAAATAATACGGTGCGGACTGGAGATGACGCAAGTGCACGCAGAACACCACTGAGTTATATTGCTCTAACACTTCACTGTAAGAGATGTCAGAACATTTCTACTGTCTGGCTGGTCTATTCTATATCCATAGTGCAAGGAGCTAAAACGGCAATTACACTAAAGTAATAATAAAAAAAAGTATATAATCAAAACATAACATAGAAATAACAAATATTAATATTCTAATACACATTATTGGCCAAATCTGCATGGTTAAGATCTATGGCTTTAATCCTGATGACTGTGGCCGCTGCATCTCCCTAAACAGGGCTCTGGCATATCAGAGATGAGCTGTCAATCTAAGGCTCTGTTCACATATGATGTGGAATCCAAGACACCTTTAAATTTTTGATTTTTTTTAAATATCCTTAATTTTGTGGTAAGCCTCATCTGAACTGATGAATGTAAGAAAAACAATCTTACTACTCTAACTACTGAGCTGCCTGCCAATGTAAAGATTGTGAGCATGAAGTTTGATTAGAAGTGTATGGAAGAGAGACTGCACCCACTGGCCGGAGGTATGTATGACACAAGCATATTCTCCGGTCCCGGGTCTGAAACCAGCAAATTCCAGCAATTCACAGTGAGCTGAGAGGTCACAGTGTGACTGGAAACTTATCAATTTGGACTGGACGACCCCTTTAACTTCTGGGACCACTGAATTTGTCTCCATATACCCCTTGGAATTAGATGTAAAGGCCATATATATGGTGCTATGGCGAGACAGGGTAACAGTAATGGAATAAGAGCTTCACAAAACTGTTTGTCCAAGGGCAACCTCAATCTCGCTATAATTGTAATGCATTCACAAAGTTATTCTTCATTTAATGAGGATTTATTTTTTAAAAACTGTAAAATTTTATGTAAAAATACACATATCCTTGAAAGATAAAATCATCAATATTACATAAATACAGCACCAGAACCATAATCAGTAAATTGATAGGTTACTAGAACCACCATCAGAACATGAATACATGAGATCTTTTTCTTTGTGCATGCTGCGGCAGATGACGGACAATCTTTGTAAGAAGTTGTAGTCTTTTATATGAGGTTTTCATATCTTGAACTTTTCTTCATCACTCCTCAAGTTTGAATCTTTGACTAACTTTCTCAAAGACTGCAGTGGGGCATTACAAGTGATTTTGTTATAAAAGGTCAATACATTTATATTTCGGTAGTGGAAATTGTGCCTGGAGGATAAAAGGCAGTCACTGCATCAGAACTTCAAAATGTCTCCTAGCACCGGGGACACGGTAAATAACTCTAACCTTCCCCACGAGATGTGGCATCTGACAGCTCAATAAACAATGGCAAATGTATTTAGACTAAAGTAACAGGTAGAAGAGCTTTATGTGTCCTGTGTTTTTAGACCAGGACAGTTCATAAATTCAGCGCTCGGTGATGGATTGATGGTGGAAAATTATGGACTCATCTAGTTTGACATTTTATTTTTTCGAGGGAGAACGCCACCCACATTACACCAAGTGATACTGGACATAGTTGACTTTGAGGTGTATGGAGTGGTGGTAAGAGTTAAAGAGAACTTGTCAACGGTTTCATGATGTCCAATCTATAGCTATATTTTAGCTCTAGATTGGAAATGTCTAAGCTATATTTTACTCTGAAACGATGCAGTGTTTCAGAGAAAAAAGGCTGAAAAATGAAGTGAAGCAAAGAGCAAAGTCAAGGCACTGAGAGGAGAGTGCAGGAAGGGACAAGATATTTTGGTACCCTAGGCAGATAATGCTGATGTCGCCCCCTCTCCTTCTCGATGAACCCTCAGCCCCCAAGTAAAGGAATGGGTCAGAGACTAAGGTAAAAGGACCCCTAAGGCACACTCCTCCGATGGGACAGGTAACAGGCTCTGACAATGACTTTTACTAGAATTGTGTAACCTTTTTCAACAAAAAATAACAGCAAAAGAAATTAAAAAAAAGTGGTGTATTTAAGGGGTGAGGTCCAACAGAGAGTGAATTTTCAAAGTTAGATATAGAATTATTCATTGTTTGGAAATCATTTACACAATACCAGGGACAAATAACGATATTCATCACTGACATGATTGACATCTTATATTTCATATGTCAGACATAAGGGTAGTCATGGAAACTAATACAGCTTAATTATAATGGAGGCCAATTGGATTCAATTAAGGTGCTCAGCATTTCGCAGACATCGTAATAGAAACTAAACATACCCATTACGGATAAAGGGATACTTATGATGGTTTTTACATCCGTCATGTGACAAAATACAGTTTGGAACAAAATTGATGATGGTTCTGGTGCAGTATTACTGTACTGATGGTGGTTCTGGTGTCATATTCCTGTACTGATGGTGGTTTTGGTTACGTGTTTATGTACTGATGGTGGTTCTTATGTTTAATTCTTCTACTGATGGTGGTTATGGTGATGTAATCATGTAGTGATGATGGTTCTAGTGCTGTATTCATCACCAGAACCTTCATCTGTACATGAATATGAAAACAAAATTATAACCAGTGCCATCAATAATGCATACAGCCTCAAAACCATAATCAGTAAATAAATAGCTCACTAGAAACACAATCAGTACATGAATACATCACCAGAACCACCATCAGTACATTAATTAGTCACCAGAATCTCAATCAGTACATGAATACACCACCAGAACCACGTCAGTAAATAAATAAAACACCAGTACATACATACATCACGAGAACCACCATCAGTGCATGAATACATCATTATAACTACCATCAGTAAATGAATACATCACGAGAACCACCATCAGTCAATAAATACAACACCAGTACCATCATCAGTACATGTATACATCACTAAATCACCAGAACCACCATAAGTACATAAATACATTGCCAAGCTTAGTATATCAATCATTTGTAATATCAAGTCAGGTCCATATACATTTGTATCTCATGAAATTCCAACCCCCAGTATGCCCTTAACAATGGTAAGGAGATGCTGGAAGTTATTGTTATCAGTCTTCATCAGACTGCGGACCATGCAGAAACCACAGTACTGATGAGACGTAGTCAGTATCAACAAGTAAACATTTCTATCCATGTATCTTATAGGTGACATATTCTCTGATTGAGTAATTTCTTTCTTTTTGTTTCCATCTTGTCCAGATGCCATGACATGACTTTTCATATCCACAGCTCTTCTGTGCAGACATCCCTCTTCTCCGGTCTTCTACAGCACATACCAGTACATTGCCTTTATAAATAAGAGTGTTATTAAAATGCCCTCTGCTTAAATATATCTGTCCATACTAAGCCTCCTATGGTATATGGCCCCCACACTGTCCACCTTTTTGATCTAATGCCACCCCACTATCTGCCATTATCAGCTATAACACCGTTCGCCCAATACCTTGGCTGTTCCCTCTCCACCATTTTCCCTTACACTCTCTAGATCTCCACACTGTCCCCCAGCCATGCTAACCTCTCTCCATACTGTGCCCTCATTTCACACTGCCTTCTCCCCATAGCTAATCTTGTCACTGAGAAGCCAGAGGAAACTACTCAGCAGACTTCTCTCCTCTGCCTTGACCGATCTCCTTGTACTTGGCAAATAAAGCTACAGTGGGTACGGAAAGAATTCAGACCACTTTAAATTTTTCACTCTTTGTTTCATTGCAGCCATTTGGTAAATTCTAAAAAGTTCATTTTTTGCTCATTAAAGTACACTCTGCACTCCATCTTGACTTAAAAAAAAACTGAATTGTAGAAATTTTTGCAAATTTATTAAAAAACAAAAACTGAAATATCACATGGTCATAAGTATTTAGACCCTTTGCTCAGTATTGAGTAGAAGCACCCTTTTGAGCTAGTACAGCCATGAGTCTTATTGGGAATGATGCAACAAGTTTTTCACACCTGGATTTGGGGATCCTCTGCCATTCTTCCTTGCAGATTCTCTCCAGTTCCATCAGGTTGGATGGTGAACGTTGGTGGACAGCCATTTTCAGGTCTCTCCAGAGATGCTCAATTGGGTTTAGATCAGGGCTCTGGCTGGGCCAGTCAAGAACGGTCACAGAGTTGTTCTGAATCCACTCCTTTGTTATTTTAGATGTGTGTTTAGGCCATTGTCTTGTTGGAAGGTGAACCTTCGGCCAAGTCTGAGGTCCAGCTCTGGAAGAGGTTTTCATCCAGGATATCTCTGTACTTGGCCACATTCATGTTTACTTCAATTGCAACCAGTCGCCCTGTCCCTAAAGCTGAAACACACCCCCATAGCATGATGCTGCCACCACCATGTTTCACTGTTGGTATTGTATTGGGCAGGTGATGAGCAGTGCCTGGTTTTCTCCACACATACCGCTTAGAATTATCACCAAAAAGTTCTATCTTCATCTCATCAGACCAGAGAATCTTATTTCTCATAGTCTGGGAGTCCTTCATGTGTTTTTGAGCAAACTCTATATGGGCTTTCATATGTCTTGTACTGAGGAGAGGCTTCCGTCGGGCCACTCTGCCATAAAGGCTCAACTGGTGGAGGACTGCAGTGATAGTTGACTTTGTGGAACTTTCTCCCATCTCCCTACTGCATCTCTGGAGCTCAGCCATAGTGATCTTGGGGTTCTTCTTTACCTCTCTCACCAAGGCTCTTCTCCCACGATTGCTCAGTTTGGCTGGACGGCCAGGTCTAGAAAGACTTCTGGTGTTCTCGAACTTCTTCCATTTAAGTATTGTGGAGGCCAAGGTGCTCTTATGAACCTTGAGTAATGCAGAAATTCTTTTGCAACCTTGGTCATATATGTGCCTTGCCACAATTCTGTCTCTGAGCTCCTTGGGCAGTTCCTTTGAGCTCATGATTCTCATTTGGTCTGAAATGCACTGTGAGCTGTGAGGTCTTATATAGACAGGTGTGTGCCTTTCCAAATCAAGTTTAATCAGTTTTATTAAACACAGCTGGACTCCAATGAAGGAGTAGAACCATCTCAAGGACGCTCACAAAGAAATGGACAGCATGTGACTTAAATATGAGTGTCTGAGCAAAGGGTCTGAATACTTATGACCATGTGATATTTCAGTTTTTCTTTTTTAATAAATTTGTGAAAATTTCTACATTTTAGTTTTTTTTCAGTCAAGATGGGGAGCAGAGTGTACTTTTATGAGAAAAAAAAAACTTTTTAGAATTTACTAAATGGCTGCAATGAAACAAAGAGTGAAAAATTTAAAGGGGTCTGAATACTTTCCGTACCCACTGTATATTTTCTCTGCAATCTCACCCCTGTCATATGCATTCTTATTTTCACTAACATTATAACAAAAGGGATGGACAACATTGGTTAAAAAATCGTCACAATGTCCTCCTGAAATATCCAGTGCTAATCAGACACTTCATTCTTGCTGATGACACTTCACATTCTTTCCTCATCAATATGGTTTACTAAGGTCAAAAATTAAAAAAAAATCTAGAATTCATAAATGTGTAGAGGAGAGACATGAATTGGGGAATTTACAATTGGCCGTATACCACAGTTGTGGCATCAAAAAGTCGCACATTTTCACACAAACCATAGTTGCCCAAAAATGGGCAACTTTTTTGCACTGTTTCAGCTGCCCTCCTTTTTAATAAAGTGGACTTAGCTAAGCGGAATGGTATGATATGTAAAATTTAGTGCAATCTATGACAATACAGTGTCATACACATTCCAGAATTTTCTCCTTTGTAGTTTAATGCATTTTTAGGCGGGCATAACAAATGGGACATCTCGTAAGAATGGGATGAATACATCACCAAAACCACCATCAGTACATTAATGAGTCACCAGAACCTCAATCAGTACATGAATACATGACAAGATGTTGTCGGCAAAAATTTTAAATAAATGAGAAGAGCAGTAAATGAATGATATATATATGAGCATACATACGGATCACTCCTTATAACTTCAGCATGTAAATGTTGGAAACAAGCTCTGTCCGACTTCCTATTTTGTTTCTCGGTGCTCGTTACAGTCCATTTATGTGTCTGGGTATATAAGAACCTTACTGTCCCTTATGCCATTTTTTTAACTTCTCTCAAAAGTAAAATACCGAAATATTGAAGCATAAAAAGAGCCAAAGTAATGCTGTGTTTTTGAAACAACTGATATACTGTATGCTCTAACACATTTTGCTATATTTAATAGGTTTAAATTAAACCATTTTATCTAAATGAATTATCCAATTAATAATCACAGCAGTGTGGCCTCCGCTGCACAATGTGCACTTTATGATTATGGTTGTTTCTCCGTCATGTGCATCTATTGATTTATGCCATGATTATATATGTTGGTGTGAGCGCTGATTTTCTTACCAATGAAAGTTATTTCTAGCTGTAAAGTCTTGAATGCACTTTTTTTTTTTATTAAAAACACAACTCTCTCTGCGGGTCCCTATAGCCTCTATCTTGCAAATATTTCACTCTGACCTACAGCTCCGCATTGGTTTCTGCCGAGGTCTGCATTTGCCTTCTAATTGTGAATGGTAACAATTACCTGCACCAATGGGCATCATTGGCCTCAGCTATGTGCGACACATTATGGGCTGCAGTACCGGTGACAGCGGGTCAGGTACAGGTGAAACAATCAACCTCGCCAACACTCAGCATCCCCTCCGCTCACCACCACATCAGCCTCTTCTTGACGCAGACTGGTGAGGTCAACACTCCAGTTGGGAAGAGATATGCGCCACACAGAAGCTCTTCTGTATCTTCTTAGCTCTGTGAATATTATGCTGCATGTGAGCGGAGACTCGAACTTTCTGTAGGCATCAGTGGGCAGTAATTTAATAGGGCAACCTATCCATTGAATGAAATGGCACATACAGGAGCAATAAATGGCAATTTGGCACAGTGCCTTGTCATCTTATGATGTAAAAGATAGTCTCTTGCTCATATATGCATACTGGGAAAACTGAGTAAAAAAACAAAAAAACAATGAGGTGGAGGTCCCGTAGGGCAGATTTACATATAGCACCATTCAGCTTAAGGCCAGCCCTGCCAATGGGCCAAGCTATAAGCCTACAGAAATGAAACAGTTGAAGACACTAATGAAACTAAAGATAGTACATATACTAAGAGCATGGTTGTGTAGTAGAACGCGGTTGAGTATGGTTGTGAGTAAAATACTGTTGGGTATGGCTGTGTAGTAGAATATTGTTGGGTATGGCTGTGTAGTAGAATATTGTTGAGTATGGTTATAAAGAAGATCATGGTTGGGTATTGCTGTGTAGTAGAACATTGTTGGGTATTGGTATGTAGTAGAGCAATGTTGGTTATGGGTATGTAGTAGAACAATGTTGGGTATGGTTGTGAGTAGAACAATGTTGGGTATGGCTGTGTAGTAGAATATTGTTGGGTATGGTTATGTAGAAGATCATGGTTGGGTATGGCTGTGTAGTTGAACATTGTTGGGTATGGTTATGTAGTAGAACAATGTTGGGTATGGGTGTGTAGTAGAACATGATCTGGTATGGGTGTGTAGAATAGCATGTAGAATGGAATGGTTGAATATGGGAATGTAGTAAGTGGAATATTGTTGGCTATGTAGTAGAGTATGGTGGGATATGGTTGTGTAGTAGAATATTGTTGGATATGGATATGTAGCAGAACATTGTTGGGTATGAGTGTGTAGTAGAATATTATTGAGTATGGCTGTGTAGTAGAATATTGTTGGGTATGGCTGTGTAGTAGAATATTGTTGGGTATGGCTGTGTAGTAGAATATTGTTGGGTATGGTTATGTAGAAGATCATGGTTGGGTATGGCTGTGCAGTAGAACAATGTTGGGTATGGGTGTGTAGTAGAACGTGATCCGGTATGGGTGTGTAGAATAGCATGTAGAATGGCATGGTTGAATATGGGAATGTAGTAAGTAGAATATTGTTGGCTATGTAGTAGAGTATGGTTGGATATGGTTGTGTAGTAGAATATTGTTGGATATGGGTATGTAGAGTGTAGTAGAATATTATTGGGTATGAGTGTCTAGTAGAACAATGTTCCGTATAGTCATGCAGTAGAATATTGTTGTGTATGTGTGTGTAGCAGAATTGTGTTGTGTGTAGTAGAAAATGGTTGGTATGGGTGTGTAGTAGAACAATGTGAGTATGAGTGTGTAGTAGAGTATTGTTTTTATCGGCTTGTAGTAAAACAATGTTAAATATGAATTTGTAGTAGAACAATGTTAGGTATAGGTGTTTAGAAGAGCATGGTTGGGTATGGGTGTGTAGTAGAAAAATGCTGTGTATGGTTGGGTAGTGGAATAATGTCGGGTATGGTTGTGTAGTAGAATATTGTTATGTTTGGGTGTGTACTGGAAGATTGTAGGGTAGGTGTGTGCAGTAGAACAATATTGTCTAAAGTTGTGCAGTGGAATATTGTTGGGTATGGGTGTGTAGTTGAAGATTGCTGGCGATGGGTGTGTAGTAGAACGTTGCGAGTTGTTGGTGTGTAGAAGTACAGTGGTAAGCATCCTGATGGCGCGCAGAAAGCGTGTCTTAGGACTGATCCCAAATACATGGTTCATCATGAATACTATGATACCTCCTACAGTAAAGCTCCAAGAATACATTCACCATTGATGGGTAGCTTCTGTCATTTTCCACCATATTAATTACCCATACCAATATTGTATTTTCCCCTCAAAGCCAAACAACTGAATTTTCCGCAAAGTTTTAATAATGTTTGGGCTAATTAGTACATCAGTCACCTCTCTGCATCTTCTTACAGTCATGTGCTATCAATGCCGCAGCATTTAATTAGATATCTTTTCATTTTACATTCCGTCTTGTACGCCATGCTCCACGTACGCACTGATGAATAAAAGCCAATATTTGCCTTATTCCAGGAATAAAAAAAGTAATAAAAGTCAATAAAATCAAACATGCATTTGCTTTTAAGAAAAACAAAGTTTAAAATAAGAGAGAAAGAATTTCTTTATGCACTCAGAGGCTACAGAGTCACCAATAGTAGGTGAGATAATACTCTACACCATATAGTGGTCACTGTGTATGTATCATATATGTATCATAGAGGGCAGTATTATAGTAGTTATATTCCTGTACATAGGGGGCAGTATTATAGTAGTTATATTCTTGTACATAGGAGCAGTATTATAGTAGTTATATTATTGTACATAGGAGCAGTATTATAGTAGTTATATTCTTGTACATAGGGAGCAGTATTATAGTAGTTATATTCTTGTATATAGGGGAAATATTATAGCAGTTATATTCTTGTACATAGGGGCAGTATTATAGTAGTTATATTCTTGTACATAGGGGCAGTATTATAGTAGTTATATTCCTGTACATAGGGGGCAGTATTATAGTAGTTATATTCTTGTATATAGGGGCAGTATTATAGCAGTTATATTCTTGTACATAGGGGCAGTATTATAGTAGTTATATTCTTGTACATAGGGGCAGTATTATAGTAGTTATATTCCTGTACATAGGGGGCAGTATTATAGTAGTTATATTCTTGTATATAGGGGCAGTATTACAGTAGTTATATTCTTGTACATAGGAGCAGTATTATAGTAGTTATATTCTTGTACATAGGAGCAGTATTATAGCAGTTATATTCTTGTACATAGGGGCAGTATTATAGTAGTTATATTCCTGTACATAGGGGGCAGTATTATAATTGTTATATTCTTGTATATAGGGGCAGTATTATAGCAGTTATATTCTTGTACTTAGGGGCAGTATTATAGTAGTTATATTCTTGTATATAGGGGCAGTATTATAGCAGTTATATTCTTGTACATAGGGAGCAGTATTATAGTAGTTATATTATTGTACATAGGAGCAGTATTATAGTAGTTATATTCTTGTACATAGGAGGAGTATTATAGTAGTTATATTCCTGTACATAGGGGGCAGTATTATAGTAGTTATATTCTTGTACATAGGGACAGTATTATAGTAGTTATATTCTTGTACATAGGGGCAGTATTATAGTAGTTATATTCCGGTACATAGGGGGCAGTATTATAGTAGTTATATTCTTGTATATAGGGGCAGTATTATAGCAGTTATATTCTTGTACATAGGGGCAGTATTATAGTAGTTATATTCTTGTATATAGGGGCAGTATTATAGCAGTTATATTCTTGTACATAGGGAGCAGTATTATAGTAGTTATATTCTTGTACATAGGAGCAGTATTATAGTAGTTATATTCTTGTACATAGGGGGCAGTATTATAGTAGTTATATTCTTGTACATAGGGAGCAGTATTGTAGTTATATTCTTGTACATAGGGGGCAGTATTATAGTAGTTATATTCTTGTACATAGGAGCAGTATTATAGTAATTAGATTCTTGTACGTAGGAGCAGTATTATAGTAGTTATATTCTTGTACATAGGAGCAGTATTATAGTAGTTATATTCTTGTACATAGGGGCAGTATTATAGTAGGTATATTCTCGTACATAGGGGCAGTATTATAGTAGTTATATTCTTATACATAAGGGCGGTAATATAGTAGTTATATTCTTATACATAGGGGCGGTATTATAGTAGTTATATTCTTGTACATAGGAGCAGTATTATAGTAATTATATTCTTGTACGTAGGAGCAGTATTATAGTAGTTATATTCTTGTACATAGGAGCAGTATTATAGTAGTTATATTCTTGTACATAGGGGCAGTATTATAGTAGGTATATTCTTGTACATAGGGGCAGTATTATAGTAGTTATATTCTTATACATAGGGGCGGTAATATAGTAGATATATTCTTATTCATAGGGGCGGTATTATAGTAGTTATATTCTTGTACATAGGAGCAGTATTATAGTAATTATATTCTTGTACGTAGGAGCAGTATTATAGTAGTTATTGTTATGTTCTGCTACCAAAGCTAAGGAAAGAGAGGAGATCTGTCCCTACTATAAGACTCAGCTGAATCCCTACGATGTAACAGGGAACCTGATCCTGCGATCAGACCTGCTAAAGTCCTAATCTAGTCTGTACGGAGACCTATAGATGTGAGGAGGGAATCCCTACAAGTACTAAGGACTGGGAGGAATATGGGACACCTCCTAACAGAAATAGTAGCAGACAGACGAACAAACAAAATAGATAGAACATAGAGGTCCGTAGACCAAGCAAACTAACAGAGTTAGATACAGAGCACAGGCTAGCTAGAAAGTAGATATACAATGAAGTCCAGCAAAGCCAGAAGGGCGGAGCAGGATTAAATAGGCCAACAAGGTCATGTGACCAGCAAAGGAATAAAAACCTAACAGCAAGGTTCTAACAGTACCCCCCCTTCTAAGAGGATCCTCCGGATCCCCTAGGACCAGGCTTATCAGGAAATCTCCTGTGAAACGCTCTGATAAGTCTGGACGCGGAAACATCATCTGACCTCACCCAAGAGTTATCCTCGGGTCCGAAACCTTTCCAGGCCACAAGATACTGCAAACTACCTCTATACCGTCTAGAGTCAAGGATGCGAGAAATTTCATATTCCCCGTCCTCCACCACCGGAGGAACAGAGGCAGAGGCGTCACCATCCGACACAACAGCTTTTTTTAACAGAGAGACATGAAAGACCGGATTAATTCTCCAGGAGGTAGGAACCTCCAACCTAACAGCAGATTGGTTGACAACCTGAAGCACCTTAAAGGGCCCTACAAACTTGGGACCCAATTTCTTAGAAGGAATCCTCAACCGCAGATTCCTAGAGGACAACCAAACCATGTCACCAACAGCGAACAAAACCTCCTGTCGTTTCCTATCAAATTAGTCTTTAGATTTTCTGTTGGCCTCCTGAAGATTACCACGCACATCCGTCCAAACTCTTTCCAAATCACCGGAAAAATTCTCCTCCTCAGGCACGGCAGATCCCAACTTGGAGAACGACCCAAACGACGGATGTCTCCCAGAACAACAAAAAAAAGGCGAACAACCAGCAGAAGAAGATGTATGATTGTTCAGAGCAAATTCGGCAAGTGGCAGAAACTCAGACCACCCCTCTTGATTGTCTGCCACAAAACAACGCAAGAACTGCTCAACATCCTGGTTTTTCTTTTCTGTCTGGCCATTAGATTCAGGATGATATCCGGACGAAAACGACAAATGAATTCCCAACCTGTCACAAAAGGCACGCCAAAAACGAGCCACGAACTGAGGACCCCTATCAGAAACAATGTCAGTAGGAACGCCATGAAGTCTGACAATTTCCTTGACAAAGGCCTTAGCGAGAGTTTTAGCGCAGGGCAGTTTGACGAAGGGAACCAAGTGACACATCTTGCTAAAACGGTCCACGACCACCCAGATGACAGTAAAACCCTCAGAGGAGGGAAGGTCAGTTATAAAGTCCATAGCCAAATGTGTCCAAGGAGCACTGGGGACCTCCAAAGGACAAAGCAACCCCGCAGCAGGAGTATGTGAGGACTTAGATCTAGCACATATAGTACATTGGCGCACCCACTTAATGACTTCCTTCTGCCATCCAGGCCACCAAAAACTGCGACCCACCAGTCTCTTGGTCTCAGAGATTCCGGGATGACCTGCCAACCGAGATTCGTGACACTCAACAAACAAATCTCTCCTAAAGGTCCCAGGCACAAACAACCTCCCATGAGGAGTGTTAGATGGGGCATTCTCCTGTGCTTTAAGAATCTCATCTTCCAAAACGGAGTCTAAAGCAGCTATCACAACACCTTCTTGTAAAATGTTTTCCTCTTTCTCAGCACCGACTATGGGAGAAAAACTGCGAGACAAGGCATCCGCCTTAACATTCTTAGTACCAGGGATGTAAGTAACGGAGAAATTAAACCGCGAGAAAAACAGTGCCCACCTAGCCTGACGGGCATTCAGGCGCTTGGCAGCATCAAGATATATCAGATTTTTATGATCCGTAAGAACCTGAACGGGAAATTCCGCGCCTTCCAAGAAGTGGCGCCAGTGTTCAAATGCGAGTTTAATAGCCAATAATTCCCGATTACCAATATCGTACTTCAGTTCAGTCTCCGAAAATTTTTTTGAAAAAAAGGCACAGGGATGTAATCCATCCCCGTTATCCTGAGACAATACTGCGCCAACCCCCACAGAGGAAGCATCAACCTCAACCAAAAACGGCCTAGTAACATCAGGCTGCATAAGGATGGGAGCAGAGGTGAACCTCTCCTTGAGATACACAAAAGCTTCAATGGCCTCAGAAGACCACTGAACCGCATCAGCACCTTTCCTGGTGAGATCAGTCAGAGGTTTGACAATACTAGAAACATTTTTTATGAATTTTCTGTAGTAATTGGCGAAACCCAAAAACCTCTGTATCGATTTCAAACCAATAGGCCTAGGCCATTCCTGCACAGCCTGAACCTTAACCGGATCCATCTCAAAACCTTTGCTGGAGATAATGTAGCCCTAAAAACTAATTCTCTGTACAGCGAACTCACATTTCTCCAGCTTAGCAAAAAGCGAATTGTCCATTAATAACTGTAATACCTCACGCACGCTCCGCCAATGAGACTCCAGATCTGGCGAATAAATCAAAATGTCATCCAAATACACAACCACATTTTTACCGATCAAAGGTCTAAGGATGTCATTAATCAGATTCTGAAAAAATGCAGGAGCATTAGTAAGACCAAAAGGCATAACCAGATTCTCAAAATGACCCACAGGAGTGTTAAAAGCAGTCTTCCATTCATCACCCTCCTTCATGCGCAACAGATTGTATGCCCCCTTAAGGTCAATTTTAGAGAACCACTTGGCCCCCAATAACTGGTTAAACAGATCAGGAATCAATGGCAGTGGGTAAGGATTGCGTACCGTAATTTTGTTAATCTCACGAAAATCCAGACAAGGACGTAAACCGCCGTCCTTTTTTTTTACAAAAAAAAATCCAACCGCCACAGGAGACTTAGAGGGCCTAATGTGACCGGCGGCCAAACTTGTCTGTATGTATTCCTCCAAAGCCTTCCTCTCAGGAATGGTAAGGTTAAATAAACGACTTTTAGGAAGAGTCGCTCCAGGGACAAATTCAATAGAACAATCATAGTCTCTATGGGGAGGCAAAACCTGCGATTCCTTCTCAGAAAAAACTCTCCAAAAATCCTGAATAGGAACAGGCAATTCTCCCCTATCCAAAGCTGCAATACGCCCGTTACAACACTTGTCATAACATTTATGGCTCCAGGATTTAATTTCACTGGTAGACCAATCCAGTACAGGATTGTGAAATTTTAACCAGGGCAAACCCAATATTACTGGAGAAGGCAAGTTATTCAACACTACCAAATCCAATTTCTCATGGTGAACACCATTAATAGTGAGAGGAAATTCACTGACCTTGAGAGTAATATTCTTCAAAGGGGAGCCATCCACAGAAACCACAGCAATGGGGGATGATAAAGGTTCAGGTTTTAAATTGAGTTTTTCCACGAATCCCCCATCAATTACATTCAGTGTAGACCCGCAATCAACAAACACCCGAAATTCCATTAATTTTTCCTGAGCAATCGTGGAAGCAGCTAAAAATATACCCTTGGAATTTAAACAGGCAATACGGGCGTGACTGACCATTTTTTTTTCTTTCTTCATACGAAGCTCACAGCCTTTAATCAAATGACCAGATTTTCCGCAATAGAAACACAAGCCTTCTGAAAAACGACGGTCTTTTTCTTGAGAGCGAGGTGCCACCGATCCAATCTCCATCGGTTCACCACTGTTAGTACACACATTATCATAACCAGAAACTGACATAGCAGAGGATTTGCTCTCATTAACCCTTGCACGCAGTCTTCTATCCACCCGTATAGCTAATTGCATAGCCTGTTGCAAATCCTCAGGTGTGGGATAAGCAATTAGCAGGTCTTTAACCCTTTCACTGAGCCCAGCAAGAAATAGACTTTTCAGAGCAGAATCGTTCCACCCTGTTTGAGTAGACCAACGACGAAAATGAGTACAATATTTTTCGACATTACCTGATCCTTGTTTTAAACGTCTCAACTCAGTCTCAGCTGATGCCACACGGTCAGGATCATCATATAATAGTCCTAAAGCAGAAAAAAAACTATCCACTGATCTGAAGCATGTATCACTAGGTTGCAAAGAAAAGGCCCACTCCTGAGGCTCTTTGCGCAAAAGTGACATTATGAACCCTACGCGCTGGGATTCATCCCCAGAGGACTTGGGTCTCAAACGAAAATACAATAAGCAAGCATTTTTAAATGAAAAAAATTCTCGATGTTCACCAAAAAATAAATCCGGCAAACATACCTTAGGCTCCAAGAAATATGCTCCAGGACAGTTACTCACGTGCTGACGGAGCTCGGCCACTTCCAGAGAGAGTCAATGCAGGTGTTTAGCCAAATCCTGAACCGACACCATGATGGAACAAAAAAAAAAACCTGCTAAAGTCCTAATCTAGTCTGTACGGAGACCTATAGATGTGAGGAGGGAATCCCTACAAGTACTAAGGACTGGGACGAATATGGGACACCTCCTAACAGAAATAGCAGCAGACAGACGAACAAACAAAATAGATAGAACATAGAGGTCCGTAGACCAAGCAAACTAACAGAGTTAGATACAGAGCACAGGCTAGCTAGAAAGTAGATATACAATGAAGTCCAGCAAAGCCAGAAGGGCGGAGCAGGATTAAATAGGCCAACAAGGTCATGTGACTAGCAAAGGAATAAAAACCTAACAGCAAGGTTCTAACAGTTATATTCTTGTACATAGGAGCAGTATTATAGTAGTTATATTCTTGTACATAGAAGCAGTATTATAGTAGTTATATTCTTGTACATAGGAGCACAGTATTATAGTAGTTATATTCCTGTACATAGGGACAGTATTATAGTAGTTAAATTCTTAAACATAGGGGCGGTATTATACTAGTTATATTCTTGTACATAGGAGCAGTATTATAGTAGTTATATTCCTGTACATAGGGGGCAGTATTATAATAGTTATATTCTTGTACATAGGGACAGTATTATAGTAGTTATATTCTTATACATAGGGGCGGTATTATAGTAGTTATATTCTTGTACATAGGAGCAGTATTATAGTAGTTATATTCCTGTACATAGGGGGCAGTAATATAATAGTTATATTCTTGTACATAGGAGCAGTATTATAGTAGTTATATTCTTGTACATAGGAGCGCAGTATTATAGTAGTTATATTCCTGTACATAGGGACAGTATTATAGTAGTTATATTCTTATACATAAGGGCGGTATTATAGTTGTTATATTCTTGTACATAGGAGCAGTATTATAGTAGTTATATTCCTGTACATAAGGGGCAGTACTATAGTAGTTATATTCTTGTACATAGGGGCAGTATTATAGTAGTTATATTCCTGTACATAGGGCCAGTATTATAGTAGTTATATTCCTGTACATAGAGCCAGTATTATAGTAGTTATATTCCTCTACATAGGGAGCAGTATTATAGTAGTTATATTCTTGTACATAGGGGCAGTATTATAATAGTTATATTCTTGTACATTGGAACAGTATTATAGTAGTTATATTCTTGTACATGAGGCAGTATTATAGCAGTTATATTCTTGTATATAGGGGGCAGTATTATAGTAGTTATATTCTTGTACATAGGGGCAGGATTATAGTAGTTATATTCATGTACATAGGGGGCAGTATTACAGTAGTTATATTCTTGTACATAGGGGGCAGTATTATAGTAGTTATATTCTTGTACATAGGAGCAGTATTATAGTAGTTATATTCTTGTACATAGGAGCACAGTATTATAGTAGTTATATTCTTGTACATAGGGGCAGTATTATAGTAGTTATATTCTTGTACATAGGAGCAGTATTACAGAAGTTATATTCCTGTATATAGGGACAGTATTATAGTAGTTATATTCTTATACATAGGGGCGGTATTATACTACTTATATTCTTGTACATAGGAGCAGTATTATAGTAGTTATATTCCTGTACATAGGGGGCAGTATTATAGTAGTTATATTCTTGTACATAGGAGCAATAATATAGTAGTTATATTCTTGTACATAGGAGCAGTATTATAGTAGTTATATTGTTGTACATAGGGGGCAGTATTATAGTAGTTATATTCTTGTACATAGGGGGCAGTATTATAGTAGTTATATTCTTGTACATAGGGGCAGTATTATAGTAATTATATTCTTGTACATAGGGGCAGTATTATAGTAGTTAAATTTTTATAGATAGGGGTGGTAATATAGTAGTTATATTCTTATACATAGGGGCGGTACTATAGTAGTTATATTCTTGTACATAGGAGCAGTATTATAGTAGTTATATTCTTGTACATAGAAGCAGTATTATAGTAGTTATATTCTTGTACATAGGAGCAGTATTATTTTAGTTATATTCTTGTACATAGGAGCGCTATATTATAGTAGTTATATTCCTGTACATAGGGACAGTATTATAGTAGTTATATTCTTATACATAGGGGCGGTATTATAGTAGTTATATTTTTGTACACAGGAGCAGTATTATAGTAGTTATATTCCTGTACATAGGGGGCAGTATTATAGTAGTTATATTCTTGTACATAGGAGCAGTATTATAGTAGTTATATTTTTGTACATAGGAGCGCAGTATTATAGTAGTTATATTCCTGTACATAGGGACAGTATTATAGTAGTTATATTCTTATACATAAGGGCGGTATTATAGTAGTTATATTCTTGTACATAGGAGCAGTATTATAGTAGTTATATTCCTGTACATAAGGGGCAGTATTATAGTAGTTACATTCTTGTACATAGGGGCAGTATTATAGTAGTTATATTCCTGTACAAAGGGCCAGTATTATAGTAGTTATATTCCTGTACATAGTGGGCAGTATTACAGTAGTTATATTCCTGTACATAAGGGGCAGTATTATAGTAGTTATATTCTTGTACATAGGGGCAGTATTATAGTAGTTATATTGTTGTACACAGGGGGCAGTATTATAGTAGTTATATTCTTGTACATAGGGGCAGTATTATAGTAGGTATATTCTTGCACATAGGGGCAGTATTATAGTAGTTATATTCTTATACATAGGGGCGGTAATATAGTAGTTATATTCTTATACATAGGGGAGGTATTATAGTAGTTTTATTCTTGTACATAGGAGCAGTATTATAGTAGTTATATTCTTGTACATAGAAGCAGTATTATAGTAGTTATATTCTTGTACATAGGAGCAGTATTATAGTAGTTATATTCTTGTACATAGGAGCGCAGTATTATAGTAGTTATATTCCTGTACATAGGGACAGTATTATAGTAGTTATATTCTTATACATAGGGGCGGTATTATAGTAGTTATATTCTTGTATATAGGGGCAGTATTATAGCAGTTATATTCTTGTACATTGGGGCAGTATTATAGTAGTTATATTCTTGTATATAGGGGCAGTATTATAGCAGTTATATTCTTGTACATAGGGAGCAGTATTATAGTAGTTATATTCTTGTACATAGGAGCAGTATTATAGTAGTTATATTCTTGTACATAGGGGGCAGTATTATAGTAGTTATATTCTTGTACATAGGAGCAGTATTATAGTAATTAGATTCTTGTACGTAGGAGCAGTATTATAGTAGTTATATTCTTGTACATAGGAGCAGTATTATAGTAGTTATATTCTTGTACATAGGGGCAGTATTATAGTAGGTATATTCTCGTACATAGGGGCAGTATTATAGTAGTTATATTCTTATACATAAGGGCGGTAATATAGTAGTTATATTCTTATACATAGGGGCGGTATTATAGTAGTTATATTCTTGTACATAGGAGCAGTATTATAGTAATTATATTCTTGTACGTAGGAGCAGTATTATAGTAGTTATATTCTTGTACATAGGAGCAGTATTATAGTAGTTATATTCTTGTACATAGGGGCAGTATTATAGTAGGTATATTCTTGTACATAGGGGCAGTATTATAGTAGTTATATTCTTATACATAGGGGCGGTAATATAGTAGATATATTCTTATTCATAGGGGCGGTATTATAGTAGTTATATTCTTGTACATAGGAGCAGTATTATAGTAATTATATTCTTGTACGTAGGAGCAGTATTATAGTAGTTATATTCTTGTACATAGGAGCAGTATTATAGTAGTTATATTCTTGTACATAGAAGCAGTATTATAGTAGTTATATTCTTGTACCTAGGAGCACAGTATTATAGTAGTTATATTCCTGTACATAGGGACAGTATTATAGTAGTTAAATTCTTATACATAGGGGCGGTATTATACTAGTTATATTCTTGTACATAGAAGCAGTATTATAGTAGTTATATTCTTGTACATAGGAGCACAGTATTATAGTAGTTATATTCCTGTACATAGGGACAGTATTATAGTAGTTATATTCTTATACATAGGGGCGGTATTATACTAGTTATATTCATGTACATAGGAGCAGTATTATAGTAGTTATATTCCTGTACATAGGGGGCAGTATTATAATAGTTATATTCTTGTACATAGGGACAGTATTATAGTAGTTATATTCTTATACATAGGGGCGGTATTATAGTAGTTATATTTTTGTACATAGGAGCAGTATTATAGTAGTTATATTCCTGTACATAGGGGGCAGTATTATAGTAGTTATATTCTTGTACAAAGGAGCAGTATTATAGTAGTTATATTCTTGTACATAGGAGCGCAGTATTATAGTAGTTATATTCCTGTACATAGGGACAGTATTATAGTAGTTATATTCTTATACATAACGGCGGTATTATAGTTGTTATATTCTTCTACATAGGAGCAGTATTATAGTAGTTATATTCCTGTACATAAGGGGCAGTACTATAGTAGTTATATTCTTGTACATAGGGGCAGTATTATAGTAGTTATATTCCTGTACATAGGGCCAGTATTATAGTAGTTATATTCCTGTACATAAAGCCAGTATTATAGTAGTTATATTCCTCTACATAGGGAGCAGTATTATAGTAGTTATATTCTTGTACATAGGGGCAGTATTATAATAGTTATATTCTTGTACATTGGAACAGTATTATAGTAGTTATATTCTTGTACATGAGGCAGTATTATAGCAGTTATATTCTTGTATATAGGGGGCAGTATTATAGTAGTTATATTCTTGTACATAGGGGCAGGATTATAGTAGTTATATTCATGTACATAGGGGGCAGTATTACAGTAGTTATATTCTTGTACATAGGGGGCAGTATTATAGTAGTTATATTCTTGTACATAGGAGCAGTATTATAGTAGTTATATTCTTGTACATAGGAGCACAGTATTATAGTAGTTTTATTCTTGTACATAGGGGCAGTATTGCAGAAGTTATATTCCTGTATATAGGGACAGTATTATAGTAGTTATATTCTTATACATAGGGGCGGTATTATACTAGTTATATTCTTGTACATAGGAGCAGTATTATAGTAGTTATATTCCTGTACATAGGGGGCAGTATTATAGTAGTTATATTCTTGTACATAGGAGCAATAATATAGTAGTTATATTCTTGTACATAGGAGCAGTATTATAGTAGTTATATTGTTGTACATAGGGGGCAGTATTATAGTAGTTATATTCTTGTACATAGGGGGCAGTATTATAGTAGTTATATTCTTGTACATAGGGGCAGTATTATAGTAATTATATTCTTGTACATAGGGGCAGTATTATAGTAGTTAAATTTTTATAGATAGGGGCGGTAATATAGTAGTTATATTCTTATACATAGGGGCGGTACTATAGTAGTTATATTCTTGTACATAGGAGCAGTATTATAGTAGTTATATTCTTGTACATAGAAGCAGTATTATAGTAGTTATATTCTTGTACATAGGAGCAGTATTATTTTAGTTATATTCTTGTACATAGGAGCGCTATATTATAGTAGTTATATTCCTGTACATAGGGACAGTATTATAGTAGTTATATTCTTATACATAGGGGCGGTATTATAGTAGTTATATTTTTGTACACAGGAGCAGTATTATAGTAGTTATATTCCTGTACATAGGGGGCAGTATTATAGTAGTTATATTCTTGTACATAGGAGCAGTATTATAGTAGTTATATTTTTGTACATAGGAGCGCAGTATTATAGTAGTTATATTCCTGTACATAGGGACAGTATTATAGTAGTTATATTCTTATACATAAGGGCGGTATTATAGTAGTTATATTCTTGTACATAGGAGCAGTATTATAGTAGTTATATTCCTGTACATAAGGGGCAGTATTATAGTAGTTACATTCTTGTACATAGGGGCAGTATTATAGTAGTTATATTCCTGTACAAAGGGCCAGTATTATAGTAGTTATATTCCTGTACATAGTGGGCAGTATTACAGTAGTTATATTCCTGTACATAAGGGGCAGTATTATAGTAGTTATATTCTTGTACATAGGGGCAGTATTATAGTAGTTATATTCCTGTACATAGGGCCAGTATTATAGTAGTTATATTCCTCTACATAGGGAGCAGTATTATAGTAGTTATATTCTTGCACATAGGGGCAGTATTATAATAGTTATATTCTTGTACATTGGAACAGTATTATAGTAGTTATATTCTTGTACATGCGGCAGTATTATAGTAGTTATATTCTTGTATATAGGGGGCAGTATTATAGTAGTTATATTCTTGTACATTGAAGCAGTATTATAGTAGTTATATTCTTGTACATAGGAGCACAGTGTTTTAGTAGTTATATTCCTGTACATAGGGACAGTATTATTGTAGTTATATTCTTATACATAGGGGCGGTATTATACTAGTTATATTCTTGTACATAGGAGCAGTATTATAGTAGTTATATTCCTGTACATAGGGGGCAGTATTATAGTAGTTATATTCTTGTACATAGGAGCAGTAATATAGTAGTTATATTCTTGTACATAGGAACAGTATTATAGTAGTTATATTGTTGTACATAGGGGGCAGTATTATAGTAGTTATATTGTTGTACATAGGGCGCAGTATTATAGTAGTTATATTCTTGTACTTAGGGGCAGTATTATAGTAATTATATTCTTGTACATAGGGGCAGTATTATAGTAGCTTTATTCTTATACATAGGGGAGGTAATATAGTAGTTATATTCTTATACATAGGGGCGGTACTATAGTAGTTATATTCTTGTACATAGGAGCAGTATTATAGTAGTTATATTCTTGTACATAGAAGCAGTATTATAGTAGTTATATTCTTGTACATAGGAGCAGTATTATTTTAGTTATATTCTTGTACATAGGAGCGCAGTATTATAGTAGTTATATTCCTGTACATAGGGACAGTATTATAGTAGTTATATTCTTATACATAGGGGCGGTATTATAGTAGTTATATTTTTGTACATAGGAGCAGTATTATAGTAGTTATATTCCTGTACATAGGGGGCAGTATTATAGTAGTTATATTCTTGTACATAGGAGCAGTATTATAGTAGTTATATTCTTGTACATAGGAGCGCAGTATTATAGTAGTTATATTCCTGTACATAGGGACAGTATTATAGTAGTTATATTCTTGTACATAGGGGCAGTATTATAGTAGTTATATTCCTGTACATAGGGCCAGTATTATAGTAGTTATATTCCTGTACATAGGGGGCAGTATTATAGTAGTTATATTCCTGTACATAAGGGGCAGTATTATAGTAGTTATATTCTTGTACATAGGGGCAGTATTATAGTAGTTATATTCCTGTACATAGGGCCAGTATTATAGTAGTTATATTCCTGTACATAGGGGGCAGTATTATAGTAGTTATATTCCTGTACATAAGGGGCAGTATTATAGTAGTTATATTCTTGTACATAGTGGCAGTATTATAGTAGTTATATTCCTGTACATAGGGCCAGTATTATAGTAGTTATATTCCTCTACATAGGGAGCAGTATTATAGTAGTTATATTCTTGCACATAGGGGCAGTATTATAATAGTTATATTCTTGTACATTGGAACAGTATTATAGTAGTTATATTCTTGTACATGGGGCAGTATTATAGTAGTTATATTCTTGTATATAGGGGGCAGTATTATAGTAGTTATTTTCTTGCACATGGGGGCAGTATTATAGTAGTTATATTCATGTACTTAGGGGGCAGTATTACAGTAGTTATATTGTTGTACTTAGGAGCAGAATTTGAGTAGTTATATTCTTGTACATATGGGCAGTATTATAGTAGTTATATTCTTGTACATAGGGGGCAGTATTATAGTAGTCATATTTTTGTACATAGGGAGCAGTATTATAGTAGTTATATTCCTGTAATTAGGGACAGTATAAGGCTGCGTGCCCACTATGCGTTTTTCAAGCTTTTTTGCCGTGGAATTTCCGCAGCGAAAACGCTTAAAAACGCTCGGTAATACGTGCCCCATGGTCCCCAATGATATTCCACATGTGCTGTGCACATGCAGCGGAAATTTCCACTGCGGATTATCATTGCGGAAAAATACGCAGCATGTCCATTAATTTTGCGGACACGCAGCGTAATCGCCGCCATTGACTTGCATTGAATCGCTTAATATCCACATCACTACATGTGCACATGCGGATATTAAGCGATTCAATGTACGGATGGTACCTGGGTCTGAAGAAGAGGAGACTCTCATCCAGACCTGGGTACCATGGTACCTGTTAAAAAAAAGAATTTAAAATAAAAAATAAACATTATACTCACCTTCTGATGGCCCCCGGTCTCCATAGCGATGCGTCCTGGCTTCCCAGCAGCTCGCGATGGTCTAAAGGGACCCTCCATGACGTCATTTATTCATATGATAGGTCACGTCGGCGGTCACGTGACCTCTCACATGACTAAATGACGTCATGAAAGGTCCTTTCACACCACCACGAGCCGAACAAGATACCGGACGCAGCGGAGAAAAGACCGGGGGCCATCAGAAGGTGAGTATAATGGTTTTTATTTCTTTTTTTACCATTTTTATTCTTTTTTAAAACTATTAACTTGGTCACACTATTTAAATCCATGCCGGTTACATGGTTTATATAGTGTGACCAAGTTGTCAAGCACTTTTCCAAGTGATGCTAAAATCGCTTGGAAAAGCGCTTGATAACCAGCATGCGGAAATGCATGCAAAAACACTCGACAAACGCTTCTACCTGGCGGGAAAAACACATGTAAAATCCGCATGCATTTTTCCTGCCAGGAAGATGCGGAAAAAATCTGCAGCATTTCTGCATCGTGTGCACATAGCCTAATAGTAGTTATATTCTTATACATTATAATAGTAGTTATTTTTCTTTCATAGCGTTTGCAGTATAACATATCTACTTAATCCCATTGTTTTCAGTATAACCGCTCAGTAGTGTTTTACATATTACTACAGTCAGTAATTAGACTTGTATCTAAGTGATTTTGCACATAAATAATAATTAGAAACTAAACAAACTACACTTTCCTTAATGAGGTTTCCTGCTTGAGGTTTTCGCAATCAGTGGTTAATAAAGACGTTATAATGCAGTTCTGCAGGTGGTTCTTGTCCCTCGAGTCGCTGCCTGGAGGTGTTACATCTTTTTTATTTTTCCGGGATTCACACTTGTTCTGGAGTTTAACTTTGAATTAAGAGAATCTGTCAGCGCCTCGTAAAGCGAGGATTAATAATGGTACCAACGCCGGTATCATATATACACCGCTGATCAAATATAATTTATTGTATCATTTTGGGTTGGTGTGACAATTTATTATATATGGAATATGAAATTTTCTGTATTTTCAAATCCACCACCAGGATAAATATGGCTAGAGGTATAAAGTAAGGTAAGTCAGTATAAACCATCCAGACTTCTACCAAGCAGGACACTTATTCCTTAGTATATTTACAGTGTGCACATCCCAAATGGACTTTGTGTCACGGGTGTGTCTGATATAACAGACAGTCGCGCTGCATCTGGCTGCAGAAGGTCACTTCGTGTGGCACTGCTGATGCCTTCTTAATCAGTCTGCTTTCAGGACCCAGCAGCTATTTCCCTTCTGCTCTAATTGACACACCCTGGTCTGGGTGTTTAAAACCTCTCAGTCTGCTTTTGGGATTCGCCGGTGATATTTCTATGTTTCTTGGCTCTGGCTGGAGTACTTGCAGCTTTTTTCTCTGGTGCCCTTGGAAAACTGTTGGTGTTTCTCCCCTGGTGTCAGCTCAAGCTAAGTTATCCCCATTTGTTTGTCTCCCTTGTTGTCTTTAGTTTGTAGTGGGGACTGACCATTGCTTAACCCCCCTTTCCCTATACAGGGTCTAGCTCTAGGGATATACAGGGCTTAGGTTTCCTGTTCGGCGATTGGTGTGGAATCAATATATGGACGGTTGGGTAGGCAGGGTGACATTAGATCTGCCTAGAGGTCTCCACTCCCCCTTTCCCTAGTGTCTGGGCTTCCTTCCCCTCATCCCTTCATGTTGCACTTAGTCTTTCCCACACCATGCGTAACACTTTGACTTTTTCTGTATATATTCAAGGTCATATTTCTACGTAATGGACCATGATCAACCTTTAGTGATACTAGATTGTAACTTAAACACTTAATTTCAACTTGGCAACCCAAGTCCAACCACTGATTCCACGAACAGGGTTCTTAATCCCTACACCCCTGATGAAGCCGGATTTACGGCGAAACAGATCATGGACATTTTTTTTATAGCTACCAGAATTGTTAAAACCTATCTCTGGTATAAGAAATGTGTTGTGTTCATTTGCATAATTGTTTATGCAAGATCAATTCTATCTTCTGCCATCACAAAGAAAATGAATGGAATGTTTACCCACATGTTTGACCAATGCTTATTTCTGAAGGAGCACCTCAAAGCGCATTTCTCAGGATCGATAAGATCCCTGGAGATCAGTAGCTACCAAGTTTGGATTGACTCTTTAATCCCTTTATCATTCCGGAAACCCAGAGATTTTTGGGATGAATTGGACTCTAGACCTCCAGGGCTATTATTGGGATATTATAATTAACCCCTTTACCACCGTAAACAAACATGTGAGATGTAGTAAACATAGAATAATTGGGGAAAGATAGAAAGTGTTGCTACCTCTCTGACCCCCAAAACAATTGGAAATCCCACTTAAAGGGATTGTCCAGGACGATGATACTGATGACATATTATTATGATAGCGGGAACATCACAGCGCCATATATTGTGTCGTGGCTGTTCTCAGGTACTGCTGCTCAGATTGCATACACTTCAGAAAGAGCTGAGCTGCAGTACCCAGAAGTGGCCACTACATGCTGTGTGGAGCTGTTTTGTGCTGGTTCAGGTGCATGGTAATACCTGATCAGTAGGGGGCGCTGCTAGTCATGTCTCTAGTGATCTGATATTGTGGCCAAACCTTAGTGATAGGTCCTTAATATCCAAATCCTGGACAATTCCTTTAAGATGTCATCTGAGCAGACTGTATCACCCATGATAGATACATGTACACCTTCTCAGTAGACGATATTGGACAGACTGACATATGATTTGCTGAGATACACAGGACAGTGTTACACATGATGAGATGAGATACATTCAGAGTGGTACCTGGACTCGATTCATTTGCTTCCTTGTGTCTGTATCTAGATACCCGACCAACACAGCGTGGCATGCTCAAACCGCCGTACCACCTGGCACCTGTGATAGCAGCCGGTACCACACTCAGGCTTAGATACATTAAGATTAGGTGCATTCGCACACGATAAAGTGATGTATCTAAACCTATCGTGATGGTCTTATGTGCACCTCCCCAGAAGAGAGTATCACACATAATTGGCTTAGATACTGTCAGTGGAATTATTAGATGTGATAGATTTAGATTCGTTGCATTAATAGACAGTATTTTACACAGTAGTGAGTATCACACATCGTAGACTTGGATACATTGCCTCAGTAGTCAGTATCACACATCACAGGCTTAGATACATTGGTTTAGCAGTTAGTATCACACATTGCAGGCTTAGATACCTTGGCTCAGCAGTCAGTATCACACAAGACAGACTTAGATACATCAGCTTAGCAGTCAGTATCACACATAATAGGCTTAGATACATTGGCTTAGTAGTCAGTATCACACATTACAGGCTTAGATACATCAGTTTAGCAGTCAGTATCACACACAATAGGCTTAGATACATTGGCTTAGTAGTCAGTATCACACATTACAGACTTAGATACATGAGATTAGCAGCCAGTAGCACACATTACAGGCTTAGATAAATTGCTTTAGCAATCAGTATCACACATTGCAGGCTTAGATACACCAGTTTATCAGTTAGTATGACACAGGTTAGGCTTAGATACACCAGCTCTATAGGCCTGGAGTTCATTTTCTAATGAGGAAAATTATGTACAGTCTGAAAGTGTATCCCACTTCAGATAGTCAGATACATAATACCAGCAGGAGGTATCACACACCAGAGACTTAGATACAGCAGAATAACAGATATGTGGCGCCCTGCTGCGCATTGGTGCCACAGAACCCAGAAGGGTGCATGGATGGACTTCTCCACAAGAGGCCCTCACTACATTCACACACCTCCACCCTACCACCCCAGACCAGCAGAGGGAGCCTGTTAGGGATATATATAGGGAGGGTGGAGCCAGGCAGCAAAGTTTCAGTTTAGTGTTTAGTCAGACTGAGAGAGAGAGTCTGAGAGAGAGGGTGCTGACGCTCAGAGAGCAGCACGCTGGCTGCTGTGCTTAGGCGAGCCAAGGCCTACAGCACGTGTGAAGGCCTAGTGAGTGGGCCGAAGGCAGAGAGGAGAAGGAGGAAGTAACAAGGGGGCAGAGGAGCATACCAGGCTCACCCCATGATATATATACCGGATACCGGGTCCGCGCCTACAGGCACCCTTTATACCCAGTAGGAACCACCGGAACCACTGGAGGACTACGGGTCCGAGGTTCACCAAACACTGATTGCAGTACCAGGGCTAGGAGTCACGGAGGCCCCAGCTTCCAGGGAGAGTGATCTCCAAGAGAAGGCCCTACCACCAGGTCAGCAGGTGCAAAGAGAGACAGTAACCAAGCTAGGCCTAGCTTCAGACAGGCCAGAGGCTTAACGAGTAAAGCAACGGATCAGGAGGCCCTATACCTGCTCACTGGGGAGAGTCCAAAAGTGCGCCCTTCGTCCGCAGTACCCTGGACCGTGCCTGCACCATCACCAGTAAAGGTACTGAAGCTTACCCCCGTGTGAGTGTCCGTCTTTCCACCGGGACCGTCCTGCCGTCTCTCCCCCACATCCACCCAGAAGGGTGCATGGATGGACTTCTCCACAAGAGGCCCTCACACATTCACACACCTCCACCCTACCACCTCAGACCACCAGAGGGAGCTCTGATAGGGATATATAAAGGGAGGGTGGAGCCAGGCAGCTCAGTTGGTGTTTAGAGTTAGTCAGAAGTTAGTGAGTAGTTGCTCAGACTGAGCGCAGTGTCTAGTCTGAGATCGTGCTGATGAGGAGGCAGCACGCTGGCTGCTGTGCTTAGGCGAGCCAAGGCCAACAGCACGTGTGAGGGCCCTGAGTGTGGCCGAAGGCGAGAGGAGAAGGAAGAAGTAGAAAGGGAGCAGAGGAGCATACCAGGCTCACCCCGAGATATATACCGGACACCGGGTCCGTGCCTACGGGGACCCTTTATACCCAGCAGGGACCACCGGAACCCCTGGAGGACTACAGGTCCCAGGTTTGCCAAATGCTGACTACAGTACCAGGGCTAGGAGTCACGGAGGCCCCAGCATCCAGGGAGTGTGATCTCCAAGGAAAAGCCCTACCACCAGGTCAGCAGGTGCAAGGGATACAGAGACTGTAACTAAGCTAGGCCTAGTTCCAGGCAGGCCAGAAGCTTAGCGAGTAAAGCCACGGATCAAGAGGCCCTATACCCGCTTACTGGGGAGAGTCCAAAAGTGCACCCTTCGTCCGGAGTACCCTGGACCGTGCCTGCACCATCACCAGTAAAGGAACTGAAGCTTACCCCCGTGTGAGTGTCCGTCTTTCCTCCGGGACCGTCCTGCCGTCTCTCCCCCACATCCACCATCTACCCCTACACTGCCCTGGAGCCAGCTCTACTGCTGTTTCCCTGCTGCCGTAACACCAGCTCCAGAGGACTGCTACGCAGCGGCAGCACCCTTTAGCTGCAATCCACAGGTGGCGTCACAAACACTTTCTCAAATCCCCTATAAACTATTCCCCTTTTACTGACCGCCCTGGGTCACGGACCGGGCCAGCTACCGTGATATCCCCCGGCAACCAGAGGCCCGGCTGCCGAGTACCCCACGGCCCAGGGGGCGCGTTAGCCTTGGCATCACAAACAGGATTCCGTGCCCGTTGCCACCGGGTACTGTGCGCCTTAAAAAACTGTGATACTCACTGTGGTGAAGTTTTCGCGCCATTGCCGAGATTTCCCGCCATTGTCCGCCATCTTCCTGTCGCCGTGCAGGAAGAAGAGGGGCGTAACCGCGGGAATCGGAGAGGTGTAACCGCTGGAAATGCGCGAAGCCCAGGACACGCCCCGCCCCTGACGTCGAACCAGGAAGCGTCAGGTCCTGGAAGGAGCCCAGAGGACGCTCTGACATCAGACGCAAGCGACGCAAGGTCCTGGAAGAAGACCGTCGCCCGCGGAGCTGCAGCCTACCTGAAAAAGAAGTGAAGGTAGGCTCCGGTTCACTAGGGGGGCGCAACAATGGCCGACGACCAGCAAGCCGCCGGAGCACCGGTTAACGCTCCTGATGCCCAACCTGCGCCCGGCGCTGCACAGGCCGGAGTGGGCGCTCCACCAGCAGGTGTCATGACTCCGTTGATACCCATGGCCCTGCCATATATCCCTGGAGTGAAATGGCTTCCCCAGTATAATGGCAAACCAGACACCCTGTCCAGATTCAAGAGAAAAATATGCGGTGTGCTAGATATGTTTTCTATGACTGGTAAACAGAGAGCCGCTGTTGTGCTGGGACAATTGACTGGTGCCGCAGAGCGGGAAGTTGAAACCTGTCCAGCCACAGACCAGGAATCAGTATCCATCATCTTTAAGAGACTGCAAACTGTGTTTGAGGCTATGTGCCAACGTTGCGGAAAAATTGCGCTTCATTTCCGCATGTCCTTTCCCGGAAAAACGCATGCGGAATTAGGCAAGCGTTTATCGCACGTTTTCGATATGCGGAATTGCCTTGCATTTTTTATTGCATTGAAAAGGCAATTCCGCATGCGGAAACGCAAAAATAATTGACATGCTGCGGATTTTTGTGCGCATCAAAAACGCTGCGGAAAAATCCGCAGCATGGGCATAGAACTTGCGGATTCTCATTGGGGACCATGGGGTGCGGATTACCAAGCGTTTTACAAGCTTTTCCACTGCGGAAATTCCGCATCAAATACGCTTGTAAAATGCTACGTGGGCACATACCCTGAAAGCCGCACTGAGACAGATCTCCGGATGAGGTTCTACCATTGTGTCCAGAAACCTGAGGATAGTGTCCGGGACTACGCCTGGCACTTACAGGAAGCCCTGCGGGCCCTGAAACAGGTTAGTTCAACCAGCATACAAAATGAAAAACAAAATGCTTCAGTCCAGGAGTACTGAGTTTTACTAGGGGGGGATGTGGCGCCCTGCTGCGCATTGGTGCCACAGAACCCAGAAGGGTGCATGGATGGACTTCTCCACAAGAGGCCCTCACTACATTCACACACCTCCACCCTACCACCTCAGACCAGCAGACGGAGCCCGTTAGGGATATATATAGGGAGGGTGGAGCCAGGCAGCTCAGTTTCAGTTTAGTGTTCAGTCAAACTGAGAGAGAGAGTCTGAGAGAGAGCGTGCTGACGCTCAGAGAGCAGCACGCTGGCTGCTGTGCTCAGGCGAGCCAAGGCCTACAGCACGTGTGAAGGCCTAGTAAGGGTCCTGAGTGGGCTGAAGGTGACAGGAGAAGGAAGAACAAGCAAGGGGGCAGAGGAGCATACCAGGCTCACCCCGAGATATATATACCGGACACCGGGTCCGCGCCTACAGGGACCCTTTATACCCAGTAGGAACCACCGGAACCCCTGGAGGACTACAGGTCCCAGGTTCACCAAACGCTGATTGCAGTACCAGGGCTAGGAGTCACGGAGGCCCCAGCGTCCAGGGAGAGTGATCTCCAAGAGAAGACCCTACCACCAGGTCAGCAGGTGCAAAGAGAGACAGTAACCAAGCTAGGCCTAGCTCCAGGCAGGTCAGAGGCTTAACGAGTAAAGCAACGGATCAGAAGGCCCTATACCCGCTCACTGGTGAGAGTCCAAAAGTGTGCCCTTCGTCCAGAGTACCCTGGACCGTGCCTGCACCATCACCAGTAAAGGTACTGAAGCTTACCCCCGTGTGAGTGTCCGTCTTTCCTCCAGGACCGTCCAGCCGTCTCTCCCCCGCATCCACCATCCACCTCTACACTGCCCTGGAGCTAGGTCTTCCTGTGGAGAGCCACACCATCCCTGCTGCCTTAACATCAGCTCCAGAGGACTGCTCCACAGCGGCAGCACCCTGTAGCTGCAATCCACAGGTGACGTCACAAACACTTTCTCAAATCCCCTATAAACTATTCCCCTTTTACTGACCGCCCTGGGTCACGGACCGGGCCAGCTACCGTGATATCCCCCAGCAACCCGAGGCCCGGCTGCCGAGTACCCCACGGCCTAGGGGGCGCGTCAGATACAGAAACCAAGCAGACAGTATCACATAGAGGAAGCTTAGATACAGCTGATAAGTGTTCTCTACCAGATATGAGGCTTAGATCCCTCAGTATCCATACACATCTCTTTATATAGGGCAGCAGCTGTACCGAGGCCGGTGTATAACTGCACACAATGCGGCAGATAATCCCGGTGTCAGCCGCACCGCCGGCTCCTCAGCTGCAGACGCCTCGCACAATCCCTCATTGTCAGGACGGTGGAGCGACCGCAGAGAGGTCAGCAGATTGTGCATGGCCGCCCGGCTGATGGCTCAGCAAGTCTGTGCGGAGGATTATACCTCATCATGGAAGCGTCAGTGGGCGGGGAGGAGAGCCAGGACACTGCAACTTACACATCCAGAGCTCCTGTAATGTAATTACACATCTAGAACTCCTGTAATGTAATTGCACATCCAGAGCTCCTGTAATGTAATTACACATTCAGAGCTCCTGTAATGGAATTACACATCCAGAGCTCCTGTAATGTAATTACACATCCAGAGCTCCTGTAGTGTAATTACACATCCAGGGCTCCTATAATGGAATTACACATCCAGAGCTCCTGTAATATAATTACTAGTGATGAGCGAGCATGTTCGCTACCGCTCGGTGGTCGCCGAGCATTTCCGGGTTGCTCGGCGGGAGCTCGGGTCTCCTCCCTGCATGTTTGGTGCTCTTTACAGAGTCAATGAACATGCAGGCATTGCCTGCCATGCACTGTAGTGCCGTAGCCATGTTGGTTGTGGCGTTACAGTGATTCGCTGGCCGCACAGCGTCATCAGGTCTATATCAGACCTGACGCAGCCATGCTCGTCACAATCACTCCGGATCAGACACTGTAGGGAGAGCTGCTGCTGTGTCAGGGAGAGATTTGCTTGTGTATTAGGTAGTGAAGGGAGAAAAACCGTACATTACACATATCCATCTTAAGAAACAGTCCTTCTGAGGACTAACTAATCCATCTGCAGAGATATCAGGCAGGCAGTGTATATAACAGACTGAAGTGCACATAGGACAAGAGGCTCCATTCCAATTCTACCTTCTGCTGCTGTTAGATATTTCTATACAAAGGCCCAGGTCTCAGGGGCCAGGAATACTTCTCTTTGGATCTTAATCCTCATTATTTGCTTAAAAAGCAATCCAGAGTACACCATTTTTTTTTGCGCCATTTGCTTGTTGGCACTGCAGAATACAGCAAGGTCCTTTCCATATAAGAGCGCTAGAAATCCAGCTATTTAAAACTGTGGTTTGTCCGTGACATGGATCTCATATAATTGAGCTATAAATACTGCCATTTCAGACCTCCATTAAAAATTTGATTCAGTGTGTCAGTGAAGCTATTGACACCAGTTTGCTGTTCAAAGTAGTTACCTACAGGCCAGGTATTTAAAACTGTGGTTTGTCCGTCACACGGATCACATATAAATTCCTTCCAAACTCAGTCATTTGTAGTGAGCGGGGAAGATATTGTCCTCCATTTAAAATATGCAAGGCACGTGGCAAGGGATGGGGAACTGGACATTATGGTGATGGTGCATGCAGAAGCCAAGGCCGTGGGCAAGCTGAAATTGTGCCACAACAAACACCCACATCTTCTCACCTGACCTTCCTGTCCCAATTTCTAGGGGACCGCAGCACACCACTATTGAACCTAGAGCGGTGTCAAAAGGTTGTTGGTTGGATAGCAGATAAAACTTCCAGTCACTTAGCCCCCACCACAACCCTGTCTTCCACACTGTCAAGTCTCAGTAGCCGTGAGTCTGGACCGCATATTCCTCACCCTGATCCTCCTTCCTCCCACCATACCGAGTGCCCAGAGACAAATGATCCCATACTTGGACACTCTGAAGAGCTGTTCACGTTTCCATTTATAGATTCGTGCCTCTCCCCCAGTCCACTTGAAGCGGGGCAAGAGAAGATCGCATGTAGCGATGCCCAAATATTTGAGCAGCCACGGTTACACGAAGGCGACGGTGGGAAAGTGTCACAAGAGTTGGACGATGATGAGACACAATTGCCAGAAAGTCAGGAGGAGGACCAGGGTGCGGAAGTGGAAGACGAGGTGGTGGATGATATAGTAACTGACCCAACCTAGCAGGAGGACATGCAGAGTGAGGACAGCAGCATACAGGGGAGGAAGTCAGAGCACCCCAACAGGCAGGAAGAAGCAGTGTGGTGGCCGCAGACAGAAGGCAGGCAACCATTCCTCGTAACACCAATACAAAGGAAGTTGCCAGTACAACTGTTAGGTCTTCCCGAGTCTGGTTGTTTTTTAAAGACTCTGCCGATAACCCCAAAAAGGCCATTTGCACCACCTGCCAGGCTAGCATCAGCAAGAGCACCAAAACTACCAGCCTGACCACCACCAGCATGCTCAGGCACATGACAGAAAAGCACCTGACTAGCTGGGCTGAACACCAAGGTCCAGAAACAGTGTCTGTGACACCACTGCCTCTTACGCTGTTACGCGTGCACGCCAATCCCCTGTCCATGGCGCAAGTGAAGATGCCTCCTGCCCTGCACCAGTCATTGCAGACTTGCAACCATCACCATCCATGTCCTTGTCAATTTGCAGCGTTCAGTTGTCCTCACCACAGTCTTTGGAATGCAAGAGCAAGTATGTAGCCAGCCACCCACCCACCCACTTGCCGCAATTCTAAACTGCCACATTTCTGGACTGCTTGCACTTGAAATGTTGCCTTTTAGGCTCGTGGAGGCGGAAGCTTTTCACAAGCACATGCCGGCGGCGGCCGGGTGTCCATATTTGGTTCCCAGCCACCACTATTTCTCCCGGTATCGTCTCCGCCCTCCACAAGCATGGGTCCCAGAAAATTACCCGTGCCCTCCCCAGTGCACTTACTGGGAAGGACCGCCTAACCACAAACACGTGGATAGGTGAATGTGGCCAGGGACGGTGCGGAGCTAGTCCACAGACAAAAAAATACAGCCATAGAGTCTCCGGGAACCTTCCCACACAGTTTTCTTGGCCAGGGCTGCTTCTCGGCAAGGTTGGACGGGCCCACAAGAGAACTGGAGAATCCTCCGGTGGGCGCTGATAATGTAATTACACATCCTGAGCTTCTTTAATGTAATTACACATCCAGAGCTCCTGTAATGGAATTACACATCCAGAGCTCCTGTAATATAATTACTAGTGATGAGCGAGCATGTTCGCTACCGCTCGGTGCTCGCCGAGCATTTCCGAGTTGCTCGGCGGGAGCTCGGGTCTCCTCCCTGCATGTTTGGTGCTCTTTACTGAGCCAATGAACATGCAGGGATTGCCTGCCATGCACTGTAGTGCCGTAGCCATGTTGGTTATGGGCATTACAGTGATTGGCTGGCCGCACAGCGTCATCAGGTCTATATCAGACCTGGCGCCGCCATGCTCGTCACAGTCACTCCGGATCAGACACTGTAGGAAGAGCTGCTGCTGTGTCAGGGAGAGATTTGCTTGTGTATTAGGTAGTGTAGGGAGAAAAACCATACATTACACATATCCATCTTAACAAAAAGTCCTTCTGAGGACTAACTAATCCATCTGCAGAGATATCAGGCAGGCAGTGTATATAACAGACTGAAGTGCACATAGGACAAGAGGCTATATTCCAATTCTACCTTCTGCTGCTGTTAGATATTTCTATACAAAGGCCCAGGTCTCAGGGGCCAGGAATACTTTTCTTTGGATCTTAATCCTCATTATTTGCTTAAAAAGCAATCCAGAGAACACCATTTTTTTCTGTGCCATTTGCTTGTTGGCACTGCAGAATACAGCAAGGTCCTTTCCATATTAGAGCGCTAGAAATCCAGCTATTTAAAACTGTGGTTTGTCCGTGACATGGATCACATAAAATTGAGCTATAATACTGCCATTTCAGACCTCCATTAAAAATTTGTTTCAGTGTGTCAGTGAAGCTATTGACACCAGTTTGCTGTTCAAAATAGTTACCTACAGGCCAGGTATTTAAAACTGTGGTTTGTCCGTCACACGGATCACATATAAATTCCTTCCAAACTCAGTCATTTGTAGTGAGCGTGGAAGATATTGTCCTCCATTTAAAATGGGCAAGGCACATGGCAAGGGATGGAGAACTGGACTTGATGGTGATGGTGCATGCAGAAGCCAAGGCCGTGGGCAAGCTGAAATTGTGCCACAACAAACACCCACATCTTTTCGCCTGACCTTCCTGTCCCAATTTCTAGAGGACCACAGCACACCACTATTGAACCTAGAGCAGTGTCAAAAGGTTGTTGGTTGGATAGCAGATAAAGCTTCCAGTCACTTAGCCACCACCACCACCTTGTCTTCCACACAGTCAAGTCTCAGTAGCCGTGAGTCTGGACCGCATATTCCTCGCCATGATCCTCCTTCCTCCCACCATGCCGAGTGCCCAGAGACAAATGATCCCATACTTGGACACTCTGAAGAGCTGTTCACGTTTCCATTTATAGATTCGTGCCTCTCCCCCAGTCCACTTGAAGCGGGGCAAGAGGAGATCGCATGTAGCGATGCCCAAATATTTGAGCAGCCACGGTTACACGAAGGCGACGGTGGGAAAGTGTCACAAGAGTTGGACGATGATGAGACACAATTGCCAGAAAGTCAGGAGGAGGACCAGCATGCGGAAGTGGAAGACGAAGTGTTGGTTGATATAGTAACTGACCCAACCTAGCAGGAGGACATGCAGAGTGAGGACAGCAGCACACAGGGGAGGAAGTCAGAGCACCCCAACAGGCAGGAAGAAGCAGTGTGGTGGCCGCAGACAGAAGGCAGGCAACCGTTCCCCGTAACACCAACACAAAGGAAGTTGCCAGTACAACTGTTAGGTCTTCCCGAGTCTGATTGTTTTTTAAAGACTCTGCCAGGCTAGCATCAGCAAGAGCACCAAAACTATCAGCCTGACCACCACCAGCATGCTCAGGCACATGACAGAAAAGCACCTGACTAGCTGGGCTGAACACCAAGGTCCAGAAACAGTGTCTGTGACACCACTGCCTCTTACGCTGCTGTGCGTGCACGCCAATCCCCTGTCCATGGCGCATGTGAAGATGCCTCCTGCCCTGCACCAGTCATTGCAGACTTGCAACCATCACCATCCATGTCCTTGTCAATTTGCAGCGTTCAGTTGTCCTCACCATAGTCCTTGGAATGCAAGAGCAAGTATGTAGCCAGCCACCCACCCACAGATCGCAATACTAAACTGCCACATTTTTGGACTGCTTGCACTTGAAATGTTGCCTTTTAGGCTCGTGGAGGCGGAAGCTTTTCACAAGCACCTGCCGGCGGTGGCCGGGTGTCCATATTTGGTTCCCAGCCATCACTATTTCTCCCGGTATCGTCTCCGCCCTCCACAAGCATGGGTCCCAGAAAATTACCCGTGCCCCCCCCAGTGCACTTACTGGGATGGACCACCTAACCACAAACATGTGGATAGGTAAATGTGGCCAGGTACAGTGCGGAGCTCATCCACAGTAAAAAAAAAAACAGCCATAGAGTCTCCGGGAACCTTCCCACACAGTTTTCTTGGCAAGGGCTGCTTTTCGGCAAGGTTGGATGGGCCCACAAGAGAACTGGAAAATCCTCCGCTGGGGGCTGGCTTCTCCTTCAAGAGAGTTCATAGTGCCGAGGTGAAGTCGTGATGATGATAGAGTCCACCATCTGCTCAGTTTTCTGCTACTAGGAATGCAAGCGCAAGTATGCAGCCAGCCACCACCCACCCACAGGCCGCAATACTAAACTGCCACATTTCTGGAATCCTTGCACTTGAAATGTTGCTTTTTAGGCTCGTGGAGGCGGAAGCTGTCCACAATCTTATGGCTTTTCACAAGCACCTGCCGGCGGTGGCCGGGTGTCCATACTCGGTCCCCAGCCGCCACTATTTCTCCCGGTATCGTCTCCGCCTTCCACAAGGACGGGTCCCACAACATTACCCGTGCCCTCCTCAGTGCACTTACTGGGAAGGACCACCTATCCACAAACATGTGTATAGGTGAATGTGGCTAGGGACCGTACGGAGCCAGTCCACAGTAAAAAAAAACAGCCATAGAGTCTCTGGGAACCTTCCCACACAATTTTCTTAGCCAGGGTTGCTTCTCGGCAGGGTTGGACGGGCCCACCAGAGAACCGGAGAGGGTCCTTGCTTCTCCATCAGGAGAGTTCATAGTGCAGAGGTGAGGTCATGATGATGAAAGAGGCCACCATCTCCTTAGCTTGCTGGTGGTACTTTTCTGTTGGAATCAGCTTTGCTCCAAGCAGCCTGAAATATTTCCAGTGGTTTGGTATTGGCATCCAGTACCAGTAGCGAAGCCATCCACAATTTTCTTCTCAGGAATTTTATTTGTTTGACTGAGTGGCTGCCCAAATACATTAGTTTCTCACAAAGGAGCTGAAGATACTGAGTGGCAGTAGGTGCAAGTTTCTTCAGCATGTTAGATATCAGAGGGAGAATAGAGAGGGCAGCAGAATGGCTCAGTGGTGAGCACTGAAGCCTTGCAGCACTAGGGTCCTGGGTTCAAATCCCACCAAGGACAACATCTGCAAGGACTTTGTATGTTCTCCCCGTGTTTGCATGGGTTTCCCCCTCAGTAAAAAAGCAGCCATAGAGTGTCCGGGAACCTTCCCACACACTTTTCTTAACCAGGACTGCTTCCTGGCTTCTCCATCAGGAGAGTTCATGATAGTGCAAACTTTGTAGCTGCTATGGGGCTCTTGAGCGGGGGAGAAAGGTTAGCCCTCAGAATCAAATCCTCTTGTGGGCCCAATGTTTTTCAGTCTGACATTGCTTCTCAGTGAGAGTTGTGTTTCACCACAGCCATATTCTTTTGCTCAGTGAAAAGACTGGCATAGAGGGAAACCGTAGCTACTCCGGCTTTCATTTCTCCACCACCAGGTTCTGCCCATTGTCACACACCCCACCATGCCTGGCTGTATGTTCAGCGGTGAGAGCCACAGATCAGGCTGCTGTGTTACAGATTTCAACAACTTTGCAGTGCTGAGCGGTTTGTCACCTAAGCATTAAGCATGTTATCTTCAGCACAGCCTGTTGCCACTTGCCCAAGGCAGTGCTGCAGTTCTATCAGCTTGTGACTGATGTTGTCATTTTGGAGATGGAGGAGAAGGTGCAGGAGCTGAACAATGTGATTACATTGAGGTTACATTGGCGAGTCTGGTTTTTATATTAAAGAAAGATCGTAATGTGTTTTTATTTTATTTATTTAACTTTTTACGTCTCTTCAAATGTATATTGGAGTGCGTCCTAATTTTTGGCAGCCCTTGAAATTGTTGTATATACAATAACAGTATAGGAGACACACTCCTTAATAATGGTAATGACAATTCAAATAGATTCTATATTCTAGAATATTAACTGTCTTCTCTGAAATTCTTTTGCGGTATCGCAGTATAGATAGCGTATTACAACTATCCAGCCAGGTATTATTTGCCTTATACTGCATGCTGCTGGTGCTGCCAAAAAAAAATTAAAATCTATTCTATTCCCTATCGATAGCACTGTCAGATGCATTTACAATAGGAACAGGTGCTGCTGCTAGGTGGTATCATCACCAGCTACACATGAGTGTTCATTCTGGTCGCATAAATGTCTTCCACAGTCCATAAAATTACTTTTTTTTATTTCTTTGGCCTTATATACAAATCATTACCCTGGAGAGAATGTTTCTTAACATTTTTTCCATTTTAGCTTGTTTTTTGTATGTTTTTTTTGTCAGTCCGCAAAAGTGGCGTAATACTCTGACAACATTGTTCACAGATAAGTGTCAATTGGTTCAACAAAACACAGGTGGCTGACTTTAAATGGAGTGGAATATTTGGCGCGCTCCACAAAATTTCTGTATTATTATGGCAGTCATGTGGATCACAGTTCCTCTGTTTCCACAATACAGTAATATGAATAAAACTAAAAAAATCTGGCGGTATTCTGGGAACAAGCAATTGGAGCTGTAAAATGTTGTACACTGACACACTGCTACAATCTATAAATGGAGGACAATATTTTCCACGTTCACTACAAATGGCTGGATTTGAACCGCAGTTATATGTGATACGTCTGACAGAGAACGACGGTTTTAAATAGCAGGCCTGTAATTTACTAATACTATTCTACACAGAAACCTAGTGTGAATAGCTTGACCGACACACTGCAACAAAATGGAAAAGGAGGTCAATATTTTCCACGTTCAGTTCAAATTTCTGGATATTTACCGCTGAAATATGGGACAGATCTGGCTGTATTCTGCAGTGAGAACAAGCAAATGGAAAAATGGTGTACTGTGGATTGCTTTTTAAGCAAATAACCAGGATTAGAATAAAAAAAATTGCCCTCCCTCCTGATATCTGGTACACTATATGCACTGCAGTCTGCCACAAACACTGCCTGCCTAACTCCGGCTATCACCTTCACCACTGATTATATGCAGCTGGATTAGTCCTCAGAAGGACTGTTAGTTCAGTTGGATTCATATATATATATATATATATATATACACTACCGTTCAAAAGTTTGGGGTCATTTAGAAATGTCATTATTTTTGAATGAAAAGCACATATTTTTCCAATGAAGCTAACATTAAATGAATCAAAAATACACTCTATACATTGTTAATGTGGTAAATGACTATTCTAGCTGCAAACGTCTTGTTTTTATTGCAATATCTACATAGGTGTACAGAGGCCCATTTCCAACAACCACCACTTCAGTGTTTTAATGGTACATTGTGTTTGCTAACTGTGTAAGAAGACTAATGGATGTTTAGTAAACCATAGAAAACCCTTGCCACAAGTATGTTAGCCCAGCTGAAAACGGTTTGGCTGATTTGAGAAGCTATAAAATTGACCTTCCTTTGAGCTAGTTGACAATCTGGAGCATTACATTTGTTTGTTCTATGAAACTCTCAAAATGGCCAGAAAAAGAGAACTTTCATGTGAAACTGGACAGTCTATTCTTGTTCTTAGAAATTAAGGCTATTCCATGCGATAAATTGCCAAGAAACTGAAGATTTCCTCCAATGGTGTGTACTACTCCCTTCAGAGGAGAGCACAAACAGGCTCTAACCAGAGTCGAAAGAGAAGTGGGAGGCCCCGCTGCACAACTGAGCAACAAGACAAGGACATTAGAGTCTCTAGTTTGAGAAATCGACGCCTCACAGCTCCTCATCTGGCAGCTTCATTAAATAGTACACGCAAAACGCCAGTGTCAACGTCAACAGCGAAGAGGCGACTCCCGGATGCTGGCCTTCAGGGCAAAGTGGCAAATAAAAAGCCATATCTGAGACTGGCAAAAAAAAGGAAAAGATTAATATGGGCAAAAGAACACAGACATTGGACAGAGGAAGATTGGAAAAAAGTTTTATGGACAGACGAATCAAAGTTTGAGGTGTTTGGATCACACAGAAGAACATTTGTGAGACGCAGAACAACTGAAAAGATGCTGGAAGAGTGCCTGACACCATCTGTCAAGCATGGTGGAGATAATGTGATGGTTTGAGGTTGCTTTGGTTCTGGTGAAGTGGGAGATTTGTACAAGGTAAATGGGATTTTGAATAAGGAAGGCTATCACTCCATTTTGAAATGCCATGCCATACCCTGTGGACAGCGCTTGATTGAAGCCAATTTCATCCTACAACAGGACAATGACCCAAAGCACACCTCCAAATTATGCATGAACTATTTAGGGAAGAAGCAGGCAGCTGGTTTTCTATCTGTAATGGAGTGGCCAGCGCAGTCACCAGATCTCAACCCCATTGAGCTGTTGTGGGAGCAGCTTGACCGTATGGTGCGCAAAAAGTGTCCATCAAGCCAATCCAACTTGTGGGAGGGGCTTCAGGAAGCATGGGGGGAAATTTCTCAAGATTACCTCAGCAAATTAACAGCTAGAAGCCAAAGGTCTGCAATGCTGTAATTGCTGCAAAGGGAACTTTCTGTGACGAAAGCAACGTTTGAAGGAGAAAATTATTCTTTCTAATAAAAATCATTATTTCTAACCTTGTCAATGAACTGGACGATATTTTCTAATCATTTTGCAACTCATTTGATAAATAAAAGTATGAGCTTTCATGAAAAACACAAAATTGTCTGGGTGACCCCAAACTTTTGAACGTTAGTATATATATATATATATATATATATATATATATATATATATATATATATATATATGTATATATATATATATATATATATATATGTTGTGGAATAACTGTGCTAACTATAAACAAACAAATCTCTTCCTGACGGAGCAGCAGGTCTCCCTACTCTGCCTGTTTACCCAGTAGACTGTGACAAGCATGGCGGCGCCCGGTCTTATATACACCTGATGCTTGGGCGAGTACCGAGCAGTGACCAGCACGTTCACTCATCACTGTCCCCTGCTGGCGCTGAGATAAGTGCTAGCAATGGACAATGTTGAGAGTTGTATTCTGCTCCTGCTGTCTCCAAAACCAGTAAAAATAAGAATAAAAGAAAAAAATCCTTATACTCACCTGGCTTGAGGCGACCCCACACACTGAGGAGCAGAAGAGAATGACTCGCTGTAGCGAGCAGGCCCTGACCTCCGCTAAGCTCATTGACAGGACGCCGCTCACTGAGCTCACCACAGGTCTGAGGCCCGCTCGCTGCAGCGAGTCATTCTTCTCTACCCCTTGCTTCAAGCCAGGTGAGTATAAGGATTTTTTTATTTTATTCTTATTTTTACACCAGGACACAGTGGTAGCAGAATATTAGGGTATGTGCACACGATGCAGAAATGAAGCAGAAAATTTCTGCATCATTTCTGCATCTCCCTGGCAGAAAAAACGCATGCAGATTGTGCATGCGTTTTTCCTGCAGAATACATGCGGATCCACATGCAGATTCACATGCGTTTCCGCATGCAGATTGACAAGCGCTTTCCAGGCGATTTTAGCATCACCTAGAAAGTGCTTGACAACTAGGTCACACTATATAATCCATGCAAACAGCATGGATTTATATAGTGTGACCCGAGAGAGTGTATATACTTACCTCCGATGGCCCGCGCTGTCCTGCTTTACAAAGTTCCCGGCTGCCGGCAACTTTGAATTGAAAGACCTGCCGACGTCAGCGTCACGTGACCCGTCACATGACTCTGACGTCACCGCAGGTCCTACAACTCACTGCAAGTGCCGGGAACCAAGCGGGAGCGCTGCGCGGGCCGACAAATGGTAAGTATACATTTATTTTTTATTTTATTCTTTTTTTTACAGCTTTTTTAATGGTACCTGGGTGTGGATGAGACTCTCCTCTCCTCCACACCCGGGTACCATCCGCATATTAGAACGCGCCAATAACGCAAGTACAAATGCTTTCTTGCGGAATTGGCGCGTTCTAATGCAAGTCAATGGCGGCGAAATCACCGCGTTTCCGCAAAATTAATTGACATGCTGCGGATTTTTGACCGCAGCGTTGACGCTGCGGAAAAATCCGCATCATGGGCACAGCACATGCGGATTTCCATTGGGGAACATTGCTTCCCTTCTACCATGCGTTTTTCATGCGTTTCCGCGGCGTTTACGCAACTGCAAAAACGCCGCGGAAACGCATGAAATACGCATCGTGTGAACTCAGCCTTACTCTCAACATTGTCCCTTGCTAGCGCTGATCGCAGTGCCAGCAGGGGACAATGATGATTGACTCCTTCACTGGGTGCTGAACTGTACCTTCTGATTTCCAGGCGCCGGTACGTGTGATCCTGATGTCATCCGTGTGTCATCAGTGTCGGACGTTTTGCGGCTCGTGCAGCGTGTAAAAAATGGATTTGAGCGTGTTTTGCCCACTGACACATGGTCCATGTAAACACACTGAAATATGCAGTGTGTCAGTGTCTCCAGTACGTGTAGAAGCTGTCACCACACGTACTGGAGACACTTATGTGTGAAAGAGCCCTAAAAATGTAATTTAGTCCTGGATAACCTCTTTAAGTAAAATAAATTGTCCTTGAAGTTTCTGGAAACTTATATGTATCAGTCTTTGTCATGTATTCCTCTAGCAACATGTTAGTGACTCGCTGTGAGATGCATCAAATTCATTCAATTTTGCAAAAAAAAATCCAATTTTTTTTTTTTTTTTTGCAATCTGCTCTTGCGCTGGCTTTTATTTTTCTGAAAGGGTTAAAAAAAAGGTAACAAAGAAAGTATAATTACTGCTCCATGACTCTTTACTTGTCCCGTCATGCTAGCGTTAGACTGAAGACCAGAATGGGGCTACATGGAGAGACAGGAAAGGGCTTAACGTGGGTAATTTATTTTTTTCATTTTTTGATTATTTTTTTTACCCTATGTTTAGAATGTTCTGTGACAGTAAAGTTTGGAAATTAAATGTGGCCAGCATGGTCAGGAGCCGCAGCACAGGGTGAGGGAGTGCAAACATATCTGCCCTATACATCGGGAAGTATCTCCGGAGCTGCGGACAGATGGCGCGAAGCATCATACCTTGGAATCTGCAACTAACAAAAGGTGTTTTTGCAAAACAGGCATTCTTTGAGGAGGGCGAGGAAGCAGGACATATTCTTGCTGTGGATGCCAGAGCCCAAACAAATCCATCCTACCTTACAGCCATGAAGCGGTGCGGCTAAAATAGTGTAAAAAAAGGAGTGTTTATGGGCATGTTACTGCAATTTCTTCAGCTTTGTACTTTTTTCGGTATAGTTGTCATTCTCCTAGTTTGCAGAGATGTCAATCTAGGAGAGCCTTTCACAAAAAAAATGGGAGAGACTTTTCAAATATCATGACCAAAAACATATCTAATCTCAGAAAAGGTCCCAAAAAGGGTTGTCCACCTCTGGTTATGTGTTTTTTTTGTTTAAATGCATATAATTGATGCAAAAATCGTTTTTGCATTTCAGTTTCATTAAAAATTCTGCACCATTTTGGTTTTAAAGGCTCTTTGTTTCAACTTTACTGTGGTCCGTGGTCATAAATCAACTGTGTGGAACTCAAAAGAAGACACATAAAAGAGTTAAAAACTCTTCCACTTGACCATCACATAAAGCTCACTGATGGTTTTTCAGTTAACTCAATTTGCAGCAAGCAAATGACAATGTAACACGCCGGCTATAGAAGGCAATGTTTTTAATTAAACCAAATAATAAAAAATAATTTCATGTAAAAAATACATGCATTTAATTAAGAAAAGGTCACAGATCGCTGCTGCCTGCGATTCTGCGGCTTCCGCTAATGTCACTTTGACAAAGCTTCAGATCTTTTCTGTTTTGCTCTGCAGATGGGGCATCTCTGCTAAATCTGATATGGCTGGGATTTATGGCATTACATTAGTTCCCAACCATCCCAGATTCAGCAAAATTGTCCCGATTTGAAGGCTCAGTCCCGCCGTCCCAGCACTTCAGGGCTTTGTCCTAACTTCTAATACTCACCTCTATCTGAAGTCTTCATTTTTCTGTTGTTCCTCCTCCTCGGGGTATGGGACTGAATCCCTCTGCACTGACATAAATTAAATTATAATATTCATCCAAGCAAAATGGGCCACAAACAGTCAATACCCACCAGACTTTTTGTACCTTGTGTCACTGTCTGATTCCTCTATGTGAGTATCGCATATCGCTTTGTCAGGGGGTTGCTGCTGAGCATTGGTCGAAAAAAAAGTTGGGAGGATCATGTGCATAATAAATAAAAAATGAGCACAGTTGTTTTATATACAATTGAAACTGTAAAATACATGAACAATGGAGAAAATCAGTCATGTCCCACTTTTACACTCTATGTGGCTGCAGAAGGAGTCTCCCCATCATCCTGAGTTAAGGTGGTTGGGCTTTAGCTGATTGTTAGACAAAAATGATCAATCACTATTAGATTAACCACTGTGTTCTCTGCATGATTTCTAGAAGACTGATATTTCTTGCTCATGCAAAAATCTTTCATTTCTAACTTTTCTTCAAGCTTGAAACCCTGCAACCAGCAAAACATGATGGCAGACTCACAAGCCCCTATCTAACTATTGCAATATTTAAAAGGATGGGAGAAGGGACTGATACATGTAGAACTTTTATTTTAATGTTTCATTTTATAAGAAGCGTTGGATGCAAAGAGGTTTGATCCCAATGTAAAACAACCTCACCTGGCAAACAGAGTGCACAAAAATTGGTGGAGGATGCAGGCATCAAACTGGATAAACTCTTAACACTTGCACCTTGGTTCCAAAATATTTATTTTCAAGGGAAACCTTGATGATTAGGAAAAAAAAGGTTAGACATATACTATAGTTTGCTCTGGCAAATAATATAATAATATTATATAATATAAGTAAAATCGATAATGAGAATGATAATATAAAAAATAATGTAAACATTTTTACATAATGTAAAAAAAAAAATTTCTACCATTAATTAAGACTTTTTCTTATTGATTTGTACGGTTTATCACATCTCTGTCTGTAACTCAGGGTGCATAGAACTAAATCATTTCTATACAATATTGTAGAGAGGATTTCTACCCCAACCAGTGGTGTAAGATACACCAAGCAGATTTTTTTTCCTTGTTCTGTACTATTTTCCAGCATTGTCATGATTTTGGAGAAGTGACAAAAATCATTAACTCTACCTATCGTTCTGTTTTAAATGAAGAGGTGGATGCTCGAAGCTATTGGTCCAGTTCAGCAGTAACAAGCAGCACGGAAAGGGGGCGTTGGTGCAGCAGGATGACCTAGTAGGAAAAATGGCAACCAACATAGCAGAGTTGGAGCAATGGCAACTGGTGCAATAAAGTTGTAATACAGAAGGATGAGGAACATATGCAGCAGAGTTCAGTTTGCAGTGGAGGTTAAATATATGAGTTCTGGTCACAGCCATGAACTAAACTAGCAGAGCTGAGTTTAGAATGAAGGTCTTAGGCAAAGTTGTCACAGCAATGAAGCAGAGGAGGCTCACCGGAGACAAAACTGATATAGCAGAGGTGAGTTCGTAATGAAGTTTTTGGCAGAGCTTACACAGCGATATAGCTAAGTGAACTCTGCAATCAGGAATCTCAGTTGCACATGTACAAATTTTCTGACCAGATTTTTGCATGTAAATAGTAGGCAGCTCCTGAACTTAGAAGAAACAGGAAACATCCTGCTCCACGAACCATGCAATCTTCTTTATTAAGGTAGATATTTCCACATGAATGACAGGGCTAACACATACATGCTGCAAATATCCCTTATGTGTTTCAGGCGACCAGCACCCTTATTCCTGATTAAGGGCTTCAAGGTTCAGGTACCACCGGTGCGGTGTCAGGTTCAGGTACCTCCGGAGCGGCTTTAGGTACAGCAGGAGCAGTGACGGGCTCAAGAACTGCCGGAGCGGCTTCAGGGTTCAGGTACTGTATGAGTGGAGTCGGGCTCAGGTACTGGCAGAGTGGCTTCAGGGTACAGGTACTGCAGGAGTGGTATCGGGCTAACGTACTGCCGGAGTGGCTTCAGGGTTCAGATACTTTAGGAGCGGTGTGGAGCTCAGGTACTGCAGGAGTGACTTCAGGGTTCAGGTACTTTAGGAGCGGTGTGGAGCTCAGGTACTGCAGGAGTGGCTTCAGGGTTCAGGTACTTTAGGAGCGGTGTGGAGCTCAGGCACTGCAGGAGTGGCTTCAGGGCTCATGTACTTTAGGAGCGGTGTGGAGCTCAGGCACTGCAGGAGTGACTTCAGGGTTCACGTACTTTAGGAGCGGTGTGGAGCTCAGGTACTGCAGGAGTGACTTCAGGGTTCAGGTACTTTAGGAGCGGTGTGGAGCTCAGGCACTGCAGGAGTGGCTTCAGGGCTCATGTACTTTAGGAGCGGTGTGGAGCTCAGGTACTGCAGGAGTGACTTCAGGGTTCAGGTACTTTAGGAGCGGTGTGGAGCTCAGGTACTGCAGGAGTGGCTTCAGGGCTCATGTACTTTAGGAGCGGTGTGGAGCTCAGGTACTGCAGGAGTGACTTCAGGGTTCAGGTACTTTAGGAGCGGTGTGCAGCTCAGGTACTGCAGGAGTGACTTCAGGGTTCAGGTACTTTAGGAGCGGTGTGGAGCTCAGGTACTGCAGGAGTGGCTTCAGGGCTCATGTACTTTAGGAGCGGTGTGCAGCTCAGGTACTGCAGGAGTGGCTTCAGGGTTCAGGTACTGTATGAGTGATATCGGGCTCAGGTACTGTATGAGTAATGTCCGGCTCAGGTACTGCCAGAGCAGCTTCAGGGTTCAAGTACTGCTGGAGCAGTGCGGAGCTCAGGTACCGCAGGTGTGGCTTCAGGGTTCAGGTACTGCAGGAACGGTATCGGGCTCAGGTACCACAGGTGTGGGTTCAGGTACTGCAGGAGCGGTGTTGGGCTCAGGTACTGCCAGAGCGGCTTCAGGATTCAGGTACTGCCAGTGCGGCTTCAGGGTTCAGGTACTGCAGGAGCGGTATCGGGCTCAGGTACTGCCAGAGCGGTTTCATGGTTCAGGTACTGCAGGAGCGGTATCGGGCTCAGGTACTGCCAGAGCGGCTTCAGGATTCAGGTACTGCAGGAGGGGTATCGGGCTCAGGTACTGCCAGAGCGGCTTCAGGGTTCACGTAGCGCAGAAGCAGTGTTGGGCTCTAGTACCGCAGGCATTGCTTCAGGGTTCAGGTACTGCAAGTGCGGCTTCAAGGTCCAGGTTTCGCAGGTGTGGTGTCAGGGTTCAGTTACCCCAGGTGCGGTGTCAGGGTTCAGGTACTGCATGTGTGGCTAGAGGATTCAGATGCCGCAGGTATCAGCCCACAGCTGTTTGCTTTACCTGCGCTGGTTAGTAAGAATAGAGAAGACCACACATTTTTGATTTTTTTTTTTTTTTTTTTTTTTTACGCAGTGTGCCTGCCAATCACAGTTATACCAATAATTGTCATAGATGTGATGGAGCAGGATATGCACGCACCGGAAAAGCTTGTTGATTGTCTTCACTGCAGCCTTTCAACAAACTTTGTTCGGGCTGCCAATCCCAAACAGTAACACGGACTTCTGGGAGAAGTCTGTGTTTGAGGTCCTTGTAAGGACACTAGGTGTCCGGTACGGACCCCAAAATTTTACCGTTTAGGTTCACCCATCCCTACTTATGATGTATCTATCACTCTATACTCACCTGTTTTTGTACTCTGATACATGGATGGTTTGCCGTGAGTAACAATAACTATCATGTATTATATCATTTTATGTCATTTAGTAACAACAAGCAAAAATCTCAATCTGAAACAAAAAAATATTCAAAAGTTTAATAACTTATCATCATTCCCCAATAAAACATTGATGGACAACATGTTCGCTGCATGTGACTTGTGACTTTGTGCACTTTGTTCTTCCCTCGTCTTTGAGCCTTTATGAATTTGATTTTGACTGAAAAAAAAAATCTTATTCAATCAGAGGAAAGAAAGGGAATCGGCGGGCCATTGTGAGACGAAGAACAGCAGACAAAAGGACTGTGATAGAGAGTGAGGGGCTGTGACTGACAAAGAATGACAGAGACTGAATAAAAGGCATAATAAATAGGATCAAGGGTGATGGGGATGAGGCTGCGCACAGGGTGAGGACCATGGAAGAGATTTTATGCTGTAGATCTGGCAGACGTTTCATCTCTGTTGCAAGATTCTATGTAGTACTTAAACAAAGTGAATGAAAAAGTGTGAACCTGAGTCTCTACACACGGATGAGCCATGACACAGGGTAGTCAGGAGGTCCGAGGTCAGATACCTGGAGAGCTCGCAGTACAAAGGGGCAAGACAAAGGGATGGTCATATAACATTCCAAGGTCAAATGCCAAGAGGGTACGTCAAGACAAGGGAGTAAGACAAAGGGGTAGTCAGAGGCCAAGTTCGGGGTCAGGTAACTGAAGTAAGAAAGAGTCAAGAGCAGAAGGGATAGTCCACACAAATAGTCATGACAAATCCTAGGTCCGGCAACAAGATCAGAGAAACACACACAATGCTAAGCGCACACACCAAGCAAACCTAAGCTACAACTGACACTGGACTGCTCACAGCTAGCCAGCTAAATAGCCAGCAAATCACTAAGTATGGGAGGCACCAGGGGAAATGCCCGCAGGCTAGTCCAGGTTAAGCAGCTGGGCTGTCAATCAAAGTGCATGCACTCACGTGTAGAATAATTTCTGTTTATGGCAGGTTCAACACAAAAACAAACATTTCAGAAGATCCCAGGCTTTTTTCAATTACTGAAACCTCTTGGTCTGATCTGCACTTCTTCCATGTGCACCATGATGCTATACGGAGTGCCGACCGATCTGTTTCTCTTCTTTATCAATCAAAGTGCTGACTGCCCTGCATGCCCCAGCATCAAATTGTATGACTGGACTGTCACTCACAATACTGACAATTGTCCTTTTTCCTTATTTTCCTACACATTCAGGTCCCCTTCGATTATCCACAGTGTTCACCAATTGACCACTTATTCTAAATGAAAGACGTTTTTTTTTTAGTTCAATTATACCTGATTCTGGTCATGTCTCCATGGTGAAACCCAATTCCATGGTGCTCAACGTAAGACCAGGACCATCAAGATCCCATCCTGAGGTAGTGACTGGTCCTTTTGGTCATTATTGCTACTACACTATTACCTTCTTATAGTCTTAAGGCCCCATACACATTAGGATAATGTCAGCCAAACCCACCGGTATCGATGGCTTCGGTCTAATATGACGGTCTAATGTGTTAGTGGAAGCCGGTCGCCTTATGGTGGACAGATTTCACGATCACACATGTCTAATTTGATTCTTCAGATCACATTGTTCTCCCAGAGATAAGCCGCTGGCCAAGGTGTCGGTTGACGGCTTACTCATAATGAACACAGGAGTGCTTGGCCGAGTGAGCTCTCTTATGTATGAGAGAGTTGGTCGAGATGTCTGTCACCTGAACGATCGGCTGAAGCATCATTTAGCCGCAGCCATCTAATGTGTATCAAAATAAGGAAAAAACAGCTTACCAATGCAGCAAGACGTCCTCCGAATCCCAGAACATAACCACTGACATAGACATCAAATGGTTAAATATAAGGATCTAGAGAAGATCCTACTCAAGATGGAGTATGTCTGATTAGATTTGATTCTAATCCAGTATTATCCCTCAATTCTGCTCTAGATCATATCACCCCCCAGAAATATTGTAGAAAAACAATATGGCCGTCATCTTACCAAATATCCTTCAAGCTTCCTAATATACCACACATGAATATGGTAATATCCATAAATCAGGGAGAAATTGCATTCCTGTGAGCTGCCAGCTGCCCAAACTTTTGCGATTATACTCACACATGCTAATATGTTCCCTGATCATGGATATATCCATGGATTGTGTCAAACTTGGATTTTATACATATGGCATGGAAAATATTGAACTTCCATTGCCACATGAGGTCTCTGATATGGAGCCGTACCGTCCACCTTTGGGGCAAGTCAGGTATGATTACCTTGCATTGATTAGCACCTCTTTGGTAATGAGGATGTAGACATAGTTTTCCCTTCCAACAACTGTCAGCAGTTTGTTAATTCCTCTGTGTGCACATTCCATGTCTGCTCTCCATCAGATAACCTGCTTCAGTTGCCTGTTCATAGCAGGGAGTGCGATCCAGTTCCCCCAGCCTTTGATCTGTATAATTTATAAATCCACTTATGACAGTCTCTGTACTGAATGCAGTATAAAGAGTGATTATTGGATCTCTTTTCAGCCAAGCTCATATAAAACTTTTATGCCCCATTGTCAATTTTTCACAAGCTGTTTTCTATCTTTGTGCAGCCTTTCAATATCAGGGCGGGTAATGATAACCATTACACGGCCCTTTCTGTTATAAGAAATGGAAAAACATATTATTATGAGACTAAGCAATTTAACTAGTTAGAAGTCACTGACCCATGTTCAATTGACTCTGCAAAGCGTAATTAAGTCTCCGAAAAGTGACCTTTAATAGCCAAAGTGGTAATAAAAGGGAGCGAGGATGACTTCCCGGTCGTGATTCGGTGAAAGAGATTGAAGATTTTTGATGAGCAGTTATTTGTGAGTCATCGCGCATCAGCAGCTTTTGTCTGGTTAAAGTCAGTCACCTTGTCTGTTAAATCACTGGATACGCTCTGTTGCTGCCGTACATCCTGGGAAAGAAGCCACTGGGGATATTTATGTTTGTAATTAATAATCAAACCAGGGTTTCATTTCTTTCTTATAGAACTTAGTGCAACAAATACTTCTACCACTAGAGGGGGGGCTATAGAGTATTGAACTAAAAGTTTCTCTTATCCTATTTCTTTTTAACAGCACACCAAGAGGTCAGATGAGGTATTGCAAGTAAAATTTTAAAAGTGTTTAATTGGAACTCAACTTGATTTCGAAAAAACCTAAAAGATGTTTTACCTCTCATTCTTCTAATTATCCTGGCATTTTATTATTTTACTATTGAGTACAGAATTCTAATGGATTTGAGTTGTTTATTAAAGGAGGTGCTGACCTATGACGTTGATTTAAGAGCAATTTATACCTCGGTGACTGGATATTAGTTGGGATTATTAAAGCACATGTTGCACAAAGGTTACCCCTCCCTCAACTGGTACTTACTCATTGGTGACTTTTTCTTTCATTTTAATAGGGTTTGTCTTCAGTTTGTGTAGGTAAACCAAGGTTAAATTTTCCACAAAGCCATGCCAGTATTACTCATGACTATGCTATGAACTATACTGGTAGGAATTTACGTATTTTCTGTTTTACAGATATTCTGTAAAGTGGGTAGGCATAGCTTGGTAAATAGCATTGATTCAAGAAAAAACTGGATGACTTATTGTCTGTTTGAAAAAACGATGGAACTTAGAGTCTTAGGTGAGAAGAATTAGGAAGAGATCAGTGAGATTGTAAAATTCTGTCTGTCATTTAGTTGCCAATAGAGGGGGCTAATGAGCATTTTGCTGACTGCTTATTTATTGGCCTTGATGATAAAAATGTATCCAGTAGCTCCCTCTAGTGGTGGTTGCTGGAAGCTAGAATTTTATTATTTAGCTGAATGTTTATGAAGTTGATTCAGAAAACTGGAGCGCCACATGCTAAATTAGGAATTACTCAGCTCAGGGTTTTGAAAGAAAAGGTAATATATTGTCTATGCATCTGTAAAGGCATAGAGTAGAGATTCATCTCTAGCGAACCGACTTCCATTTTACTTTTTTCAGAGGTTGCATTAGTAACAAAAGGCTCACATGACCTCACTGGTGGGCTGGTAAATTTCCCAATAATTCTGTGTAGCTATCACATCACATGGTATAACACAGCCAATCAGGAGAGACTATAATAGCCTGCGTCACAAGCACCACCGACTAGCTGCACACGTGACTCGGATGTGACTGTACAGGGGTACTCCGCTTCTCACACTCACTCGTCCACCATCTATTGCAATAGACTGAGAATGAGCCAAGTGCGCCTCACAGCCATTCCACACATCCACACCACATTCCTTGCTGTCACCACCTGCTATTTTGTTAGGCCAACCCTAGATAACACACTTGTACACACACAAGTTTCCGGCATCAAACAGGTACACTGCTTGCATTCTGACATATATAGAGTAACATAGCTCTGCTATACTTTCCCTCTTCAAGGTTGTGGGTACGTTTAGAGCAGCAAGGAAAAAAAACTCATAGATTTTTAAATTTTGTATACTAAAGGTACAGTGCTTACAAAATACAAAAAGATGAAGGGATAAATACAGAAAGCTCTTACTGATTAGATTGGTGAGAGATGACGACGATCACCACAATGCCCCACACAGTAATATGGTGCCACAGCCCCCCAAGACAATACTATGGTCATCTCAGCCCCCCACATCGTAAGATGGTCACCACTGCTACCACCACAGCCTCTGACACAGAACGATGCTCACCACTACTACACAAACAGCATGATGTCACCACAGCCCCCCAAAAGAGTATGATGACTACCACAGCACCCCACACACTAAGATGGTCACCACAGTCCCCCATACAGTACGATGGTCACCATAGCTTCAGATGCAGAAGGATGCTCACCATTACCCTCTCACAGTACGATGGTCACCACAGCCCATGCATAGTATGACCGTCACCACTGCCCTACATACAGTATGACGGTCACCACTACCCCAACACAATACAACAGTCACCACAGAATCCATCACTGAATGATGATCATGACTGCCCCCACACATTATGATGGTCACCACTGCCCCCACACATTGTGATGGTCACCATGGCCCCCACACATTATGATGGTCACCACTGCCCACACACATTATGATGGACACCACTGCCCTCACACATTATGATGGTCACCACTGCCCCCACACATTATGATGGTCACCACTGACCTCACACATTATGATGGTCACTATTGTCCCCCACAGTATGATGTCCACCACAACCCCTACACTGTATTATGGTCCACCACAGCCATTTTTATGGCATAACGGTCCCTACAATGCTAATACAGTATGATGGTCTCCCACAGTTCCTCCATATCATATGATGGTCCCCCCACACAGTATTATGGTCATGACAGCCAAAAAATCCCATATACTCACCAACTCCAGCCGCAGCTGCTGTCTCCTACTCTATCCATGCAGTCAATCATGTCGGTGAGATGCTGTGATGTAATGACGCAAAACGACGTCTCCTGTGTGGCGTCAACCTCCGGCTGGACACAGGGTCAAAGTATCATGAGGCCTGACAGAGTAAGTGATAAGCACAGAGCCAATGTGCTTCATCAGTAGTTTTTACATTGTTGTAATTGATTTGGCAAAGGGCCAGATTGACCCATCTGTTATTTGCCAGATTAGCCCCCTGGCCAGTCAGGCTTTGGTTGTAGACATCCAGTGTGAGTATCTTCACCTATTTCTTAAGATCTCTTAAATAACGAGGAAGTGAACAGAGAGATGATTTGCTCTTCCTTTTACTGCGTACTCTTCATTAATGTGATTACTTGGATGATATTTTCAGTGGTGCAGTGATATTGGATTTTTATTCGGCAAATTCATAACAGCCTGAGTAAAAGTAGTACCAGGGCCTGTGTTCTCTAGGTGCCAGTCTGCTGGATGAAGCAGAATTGAGTGTGCTGCAGCTGGTGAATGACCAGCCAAGATGAGAGCTGTAGCTGAGAGAGAGATGTGCTGGGATCTTTCTCTAAATAGAGACTGCAGAGGTCAGCTAGGAAAGCTGAGCAGTCTGTGTGTTGGAGCTGCATAGTAATGTATGGAAGCTGCAGCCTGTTCAGTGTGAACTGTGCCCTGAGTTGAACACTTCTGTTTGATGCTGGAGCTTAGGCTGAAGGGGATACAGAGAAAGATGGGTTTTCTGTGTATGAAGTTTGCTCCAGGAGAAAGGACTGTAATTTGTTTGTGTGAGCCCGCTCTGCTAAATTAACTCCTTTTTTGCTGTGCTATTTTTATGCCCAGAAGAGGCTGTTTTTGGTTTTTAATCCCTTGGAGTTTTCAGAAACCACTAAAACTGCATATGTTTGGGACAAAACCACATTGCCTGTGTGAACGCTACCTAATGCCTACCTGAATCCTTACACCAGTTACAATCCATTTACCCATAGCCATATATAATGATATCACGTTGACATTACTAAGGCTGCATCTGTATTAAAGAGATTGAAAGAGATTGGTCACAGTCCTAGGAGACCTCAGAGTGTTACATACATCTTTTCCAGGCAATTGGAAGCTTTTACTCTACTTTCGATTTGCAGCAAATCTAATTTTTTTGAAAAATTCATCAAAGTTTGTGAATTTGAATTTCTAAAGATTTTTCATCTCTGGTGTAGATGTGATCACTTTACCTTGCACGCCTGATCTCCAGATATTTTTATGACAATGAAAAGAAATATTAACACTCAGTTCGTTTGCTCATGAATTATTTGTGGAGCTGAGTTTGCCGCTTCCCGCAGCTCTGTCATTTTATTGTTTTCTGTATTCCTTGTGAACTTTCTGCACCTTGCCTGGGAAAATTGCAGCTTCCCAAATAAACTGTGTTATTGTCTGCAGGAAGCAGCCGATGAAATATGACTGGCTGGTAATTTCCTAGGCGAATCGTTTGCATTTTTTTATTGATTGTTATTTTCCTGAGATCTATAGCTCGTCGTCATGTGTCTGCATGAAGTGAGCAATTCATGACAGCATCCGAACATGCCAAATCTGTATGAGAAATGTGTGTGTAAAGTGTTTAATCACGCCTAGTTATGTATATGGCGCCAACATATTCCACAGAGTTGTACAAAGTTGTATTCACTCACGTAAGTCTCTGTCCCTGTTGGCCTCCCTATCTGATTTTGTAAATTAATGCAGCATTTTTTTAAAGTATTTTAACTTATCAGTAGGTTTTAGAATATAAAGAAAATCCGGAGTTTCTGGGAGAAACACCCAAAAGTACGGGAACTACATATTGCTGCTGGTCGAACTCAAAACCTCAGTGTTGATTTTTAGTTATTTTGCTGCCCACTTTTCCTCAAAACCTGGAGCATGAAGACAAATGCATTATGTCATGTATATTGAATCTTTTAGTCCTGGTGGGCCAGAGGTCTGAGGATGAGACATGTTGTAATCGCTCACATCAGTCTCTGTTAATATTGGCCTCAATATCTAATTTTCCTATTTAATTTAGCTTTTTTTTTCATAAAAGCCGACTAATCTGTCAGCAGAGTATGATGGGAATTTGGAGATTCTGGGTGAAACACACAAAAGCACTGAAACCACATATTGCTGATGTTCGAACTCAGAACCTCAGTGTTGATTTTCAGTTATTTTGCTGCCTACTTTTGATCAAAACCTGGAGCATAAATACAAATGCATTTTGTCATGTATATTGAATCTCTTAGTCCTGGTGGGTCAGAGGGTCTGAGGATGAGACATGCTGCATTTACTCACTTTAGTCTGTGTAAAATGTTGGCCTCACAATCTAATTTTGACATTTTCTGCCTCTTTTTTTTATTCATTAATGTCAACTAATCAGTCAGTAGGTTTTTAGAGTATGATGGGAATTCGGAGATTCTGGGAGAAACATACAATAACACTGGAAATAAATATTGCTGATGATCGAACCCAGGACTTCGGTGTTTTTTTTTTAGATATTTTGATGCCCACTTTTGCTTAAAACCTGGAGCATAAAGACAAATGCGTCTTGTCATGTATATTGAATCTTTTAGTCCTGATGGGCCAGAGGGCGTGAGGATGAGACATATTGTTATCACTCACATCAGTCTCTGTCAATATTGGCCTCATAATAAAATGTTCCTATTTCATTCAGCTTTTTTTTTTCATAAAAGCTGACTAATCTGTCAGTAGGTTTTTAGAATGTGATGAGAATTTGGAGATTCTGGGAGAAGCACACAAAAGCACTGAAACTATATATTGCTGATGGTGGAACTCAGAACCTCAGTGTTGATTTTTAGTTATTTTGTTGTGCACTTTGGCTCAAAACCTGGAGCATAAAGACAAATGGATTTTGTCATGTATAGTGAAGCTTTTAGTCCTGGTGGGCCTAAGAATAAGACATGTAGTATTTACTCATATCAGTCTCTGTCAATTTTGGCTTCACAATCTAATTTTGCAACTTCATGCAGCTTTTTTTTTCCTTTTTTTCATAAAAGCCAACTAATCTGTCAGTAGATTTTTAGAGTATGATGGGAATTCAGAGCTTCTAGGAGAAACACACAAAAGCTTTGGAACTACATATTGCTGATGGTCGAACTCAGGACCTCAGTGTTGATTTTTAGCTATTTTGTGGCACACTTTTGCTCAAAACCTGGAACATAAAAACAAATGCATTTTGTCATGTATATTGCTTCTTTTAGTCCTGGTGGGCCAGAGGGCCTGAGTATAAGATATGTTATATTCTCTCAAATCAGTCTCTTTCAATGTTGTTCACAAAAAAATTAATTTTGCTATTTCATTCCGCTTTTTTTTTTTTTTTATAAAAACCAACTAATCTATCAGTAGGTTTTAGAGTGTGATAAGAATTCAGAGATTCTGGGAGAAACACAAAAAAAACACTGGAACTACATATTGCTTCTGGTGTTGCTTAAGCTATTTTGCTGCCATCTTTTGCTTAAAAACTGGAGCATAAAGACATATTCATTTTGTCATTTATATTGAAACCTTTAGTCCTGGTGGGCCAGGGGGCCTGAGGATAAGATATATTGTATCCACTCACATCAGTCTTTGTCAATATTGGCCTCAAAATCTAATTTTGCAATTTAATGCAGTTCTTTTTTTCATAAACGCCAACTAATCTGTCAGCAGGTTTTTAGAGTGTGATGGGAATTCGGAGATTCTGGAAGAAAAACACAAAAGCACTGAAACCACATATTGCTGATGGCCGAACTCAGAACCTCAGTGTTGATTTTTAGCTGTTTTGCTGCCCTCTTTTGCTCAAAATCTGAAGCATGAAGATGAATGCATTTTGTCATATATATTGAACGTTTTAGTCCTGGTGGGCCAGAGGTCCTGAGAATAAGGCATGCTGTATTCACACACATCAGTCTCTCTCAATGTTCTTCTCACAATCCGATTTTGCAATTTCATGTCTCTTTTTTTTTTCATAAAAGCCGACTAATCTGTCAGTAGGTTTTAGAGGGTGAGGGGAATTTGTAGCTTCTGGGAATAAAACACAAGAGCACTGGGAGAACATACAGTATAACTGCTGGTTACAGCTGTGACTTTAATATTGCTTTTGTTATTCTGTCGCTCGCTTTTGCTTGAAATCTGGAACATAAGACAAATACATTTTGTTATCTATATTAATTTTTTTAATCCTGGTGGGCCGGAGGGTGTAGGATATGAATTCCCAACTACATGATAGTTTGCAGAATATATCCAGTGCATAAAGGAGAAAGAGAGCCCATTTATTTATTTTTTTACAATGGAAATGCTTCTCTGACACCCCACCCTATAAGAGACACATAAAACCACAGCAGTATTAGGACTGACCCATTTATAGATGGATTGGTCTCCTGGTTCAGATTTTGCATTGGGACCCAGAGGCTTTAGGGGACATTACATCGTTCCTATAAAAGTGAGGTTTGATCTATCACTGCTTGGTGTCAGTGAATAGAAACTGTACAGACCTAATTTTTTTGTAGGACGAGTTGTACTTTTGAATGACTCCATTAATTTGACCATATAATGTACTGGAAAACAGGAAAAAAAACTTCCAAGTATGGAGAAATTGCAAAAAAAATTGCAATTCCACAATTGTTTTTTTTTATTTTTTTTATTTACCATGCTCACTATATGGTGAAACTGACCTGGAATTATGATTGTCCAGGTCATTACGAGTACACAGATGCCAAACATGTGCAGGTTCTTTTTTTATTTAAGTGCTGAAAAAAAATCCAAAATTTATATAAAAAAAAGTTTTTCCTTTTGTTGCCATTTTCTGCAGTGTTTTTATTTTTCGGGATCTGGGTCGGGTGAGGGCTTATTTTTCGCGCCCTGAGCTGACGTTTCTATTGATCCCTTTTAGGGTAGATACAATCGCCTTTTATTGCAATGTTGAGCGGAAATAAGAACCTAATTCTGGAGTTTGAATTTTACGTCATTTACTGATCCGATTGATTTATTTTATATTTTGATAGATCTGGCATTTCTGAACGCAGCGATACCAAATATGTGTATTTATTTTCTAATTTTCTATGGGGCTAAATAGTGGATTATTTGAACTATTGCTTTTTTTTTTTCACTTTTTACTTTAATAGTCCCCTTAGGGGACTTGGAGCTGTCATCTGCGTGGAAAGATGCAGGCTCAGTGCCGGAGTCCGCATCAAAGTTGGGGATGCGACAGATGATGAAAATTTACATCGTATGTTGTGAAGGGGTTAAAGAGTAACCTTCATTTTAACTTTTATTTAATAAATCAAGAACACACATGAAAATAAGAAACTTTGTAATATATCTTATCAGAGAAATCTGCTTCTTTCTCCTCCTGGACTGATCATTCTCTCTCAATTCAGGGGTAAAATCTGTATATTTGTATTCAGTGAGGACAGAGTTTCCCATTACTGAAACAGGAGATGACAGTTGAGGCTTTTTAAATTCTATGGCGACACGAACATTCTGCTGCTAGTTCCATAGAACTTTACGAGCACCAACCGTCATCTCCTATGTTATTAATGGGAAAGCCTGTAATTACTGAAGAAGAAGCCATGAATTGAGAATTTTGAGAATGAAACATCAGTCCAAGAGGAGAAAGAAGCAAATTTACAATGGAAACCTATGTTTTCTATGGGCGGCCATAAATTAAATGACAGGGGGGGTTATACACGACACACTAGGAATGAAGAAAGTGTTAAGATCCATCTTCCGTTACTTAAAAATAACTAGTCAGATGCTGGAAGTAAAATGCACAAAAAATTGCAATGTTTGACTGTTATAGACTCCCTGAGAATCTGTCAGCGAGCTCGTTCTGATATTTCCCGGATAGGTAGGCAGGCCAGAGTCCGGACCCCATTGATCATAAAGTGATTGGATTATTCAAGATGATATTATACTTTAATTCACATAGACTCTACTAATGTAAGATACAACAGACTTACTCCCTATAGGGGAGCGCACTACTGCTTTCCCTTAAAAGGATATGGACACCCAATTTTTTTTCATTACCTAAAAGCATGTATTTTAGGCAGTCTTACAACTTAGGTTTGTAACAGGTTGGTCTTAAAGGTTCTTTGTTTCCCTGCACATTTCTGGCAGTGATATAACTGAGAATCTGTCAGTGAGCTCGTTCTGACGTGAAGCTTGTAACTATTTTATTTGTCTTTTCTGAACTCCTTTGTGTTGATTTAGGGCCACAGACGACACCAAAGTTGAACATAACTTTGATAAGGTCATCAATCAGCCAAAAGGAGTTCATTAAAGACAGATAAAAAGAGTTATCAGCTCCCCAACAAGCTTACTCATGGAGTCTCAGTTATATCATTGCCATAAATGTGCAAGGAAACAAAGAGCCTGTAAAAGACTAACGGGGCAAAACTTTTAACAAAACTAAATAGCAAAAATAATTTTTAGCCTAAAAATACTTGTATTTAGGTGATGGAAATAATTGGTGCTGAAGTGTAAACAGTTGTGGGCTTCTTTACGTTATCGCCCTCTGCAGGGAGTAAGTGGATTGCATCTTCATTAGAGTCTATCTGAATTAAAGTGGTATTCCACTTTATGGTCAGTGGGGTCCGCGCTCTGGGCTGCCCTTTTAAGTGTTACCTGTCACACGGTTGTACAAGGAATTGCAGCCCACCTCATTTTCTGGAAGGGATCTGTACTACGGTATAGGGGGTGCTATGCTAATTGGTCTAAAAGCTTAATTTTAAGTTCCCAGAATTTGGATCCTACTGATTATGAAGAAATGGTATATCCTAAATGGAAATAACCATTTAAAGGGGACTTTTCACTCACCATAAATATGTAATGTTAATACCTGGTGTAAATGCCACCGTTCTCCTGAATCTGTCGCCATTTTTCTTTTATCCCTGCGCCTCTCAGTTCCTGAGATATAGCCATTTCTTCCCTGTATTTAAATCTAGTCTTGTTGCCTAAGTGGGCGTGGTCTCAAATCTTCTCTGTGGGTCTTTTCTTGAGGACCACACCCAGTTAGTATAAAAAACTATATCTCAGGAACGGAGAGGCGCAGGAAGAAAAGAAAAACATCGCCGGATTCAGGAGAACAGGAGCACTTACGTCAGGTTAAAAAGTTACATATTTCTGGTAAGTGACAGTTTTTTTAAGATGTACTCACCAACGTTTCGCTGCCTTCCAGTGGAACTTTACCATCGTTTTAAGAGTCACTCACTTTCAACATCTACTCCTCACATCCCTGACTCCAATGGTAGAAAAAAAATCTGGGAATCACAGAGGTTTCAGATATTTTTGGGTGGAGTTCTCTCCTATTCCCGGTAGATTCACATATGTTCAGAGAGAGTTGGTAAAAAGTTGAGAAAGGAGAAACACTTTGAGGGGTGGACTTTAAGGGATGTGTTAAAGATTGGATTTGTTTTAGGCAGGGGGCAATCAACAGAGAGGAACATCAAATATCTAGGTGAACTTTATAAAAGGAGAAAGAAGTGGGACAATATTGGAGACTCCCTTTATTAGGATGGTTTTCCTTTAAGCCAGACCACCTCTCCCCTATAAGTCGTCGGTTCTCTATAACGCTTACGGTTAGGGTTTCCATTGTGACGCTATCTATGACGCCCACCCCTTTAAGCACTGGCTGTGTCGGGGATTTATAGTCTCATCTTTTTTGGTTGACTACAGGGTACGGCTGGTGACGGCAGCGGAGTGATTTCTGAAAATCGCCTTTATAAATAGAGAAACATATGGCGGTACAGCGAGCATATTGCCTGATCCAAATGGATAATTATGTTCACCGCACCGTTCAATTAAAAAAGGAAAGGGAACGAATTTGTGCTCAGAGAGAGACGATTATGATCATTTTATGGATCAGACGGTGGCAGGTAGAGCGAACGCGGAATCACCCAGATTACCAATGTCCCCTGGTTTGTGCGCTACGCCCGGGGATTAAGGTGGGTGTAATTATCAGCTTCTGGAAATGCTGGGTGACAAGTGATAAGATCTTTCTAAAGATCACCCAGCACAGACAGATCACTGCCCCGCATACAGCCAGACACAATCCTCTCCTGAAATACTCTGTGCTGCGGGAGGACCCAGCTCCTTCTATATCTGCCCCTAACTACATTATGACATTGTCCCTGTCACATCCAGTCCTGTGCTCAGTAACATCCTCACCACCTCCCATACAATCAGCACAATCCTCTCCTGAAATACTCTGTGCTGCTGATGACCTCACCTCTTCCACTATTAGTCTGTAACCTCCCTCTTGTCTTCATTCCCTCATTACATGGTGCTCCTATCACATGCAACCTTGTAATTAGTAACTTCAGCAGCATGAGCACCCTTGAAATCCTCTGCGCTGCGGGGCCACAGCACCTCTCATACATTCCCCTTCTCACTTCATGACTCTGCCTGTGTCACATACACTCATGTTTGTCCACACTTACATCATCACAGGAACGGACTGGTCAATGTCATTCACAAAATTGACACGCTTCACTGGTAAAATACTCTGTGCTGCTGTGAGCCCTGCTTCCTCCATTATACAGTCATCAGTCTGTGTTGTACTCTACTCTCCTTGTAACATTGGCATGGTCACATACAGCCTTGTCCTTATCAATACAATCATGAATGACATCTCCTGAAATACTCTGTGCTGCTGTGGACCCCACTTCTTCAGTCGGTGACCTTCCAGTTGCCCTCGTTCCTCTCCCTACTGCTCATGTTACATACTGTAAAGATCTGAGGTTGTGGGTTGTAAGTAATCACCTAGGCAGGTTAACGATGCAACAATATTTTATTGATCACAGCCATGGTAATAAAGCAATTCCAGGTAACTAGCCAAAATACAGTTCTCTCAGTCCTCAAGTTCCCAATCTGGGTTCAGTAGTTCCACTGGCTTTGTATCAGGCCATACTCACTGTCTCCCAACTTTTGGTTGGCCCACAGATTTCGTATCTCCAGCCTGTATAGTCTGTAGCCACAGTCCATGATCCTCTAGACGGCAGATAAAATAATGAAACACAGGTATCCAGTAGCCGCAGTCCTTTTAAGAAAGTTTAAATCCAAACGACATAATCCATAATGGTAACATGTTTATCCATCCATCCTTCCAAGTCCACGGTCTCCATCCTCTTCCTTCAATCCTTCCACACAACTATCTCTAAAACATGTCTCTCCTTTCTTCCACTGGGATCAGTCCCCTCCCAGGTCAGAAGTGATCACACCCTCCCCCTTAAACATTCACTGTTCGCTAAAACAATGAAGAATATTCTAGAAGCCTTCATCTGAGACTGCTTGTAAGACCCCCTGTGGTGACGGCTCCACTGTGTTTACAATCTACACTCACCTAATGAGATTATTGGCTGTTGAAACAATGGACTCCTGAGATAAAGATGAGATTAGTGGAATGCTGGACATTTTACAAGTGAATCTTACATACTGACAAGTAAGCAGAACTATATAAAACATAACAAGTAAATCACTAATAATAAAGAATAATAATATTGACAAAAATGGTGGTCCGTTGCTGGCAAAGTATCATAGTCTTTAGTAAGTGGGCAGCTCCTCAAACATACAGTCTGTCCTCACATTACTAAGATTGGACAGGTGACTTGGGCGTACAAAATAAACACACTCCTCTCCTTCTGCTGTCATCATTCTCATGTGGTGATTCGATGCTGAACATTCTATCCTTACCCACTTATAATTGGATGCTGAGCATTCTATCCCCACCCACTCATGATTGGATGCTGAACATTTTATCCCCACCTACTTATGATTGGATGCCGAGCATTCTATCCCCATCCACTTGTGATTGAATGCTGAGCATTTTATCCCCACCTACTTATGATTGGATGCTGAAAATTTTATCCCTGTCCCCTTGTGATTGGATGCTGAACATTCTATCCCCACCCACTTGTGATTGGATGCTGAACATTCTATCCCCCACCTACTTGTGATTGGATGCTGCACATTCTATCCCCACCCACTTGTGATTGGATGCTGAGCATTTTATTCCCACCTACTTGTGATTGGATGCTGAGCATTCTAACCCTGCCCCCTTGTGATTGGATGCTGAAAATTTTATCCCCACCCACTTGTGATTGGATGCTGAGCATTCTATTCCTGCCCCCTTGTGATTGGATGCTGAGCATTTTATCCCCACCCACTTGTGATTGGATGTTGAATATTCAATCCCTGCCCCCTTGTGATTGGATGCTGAGCATTTTATCCCCATCCACTTGTGATTGGATGTTGAACATTCTATCCCTGCCCCCTTGTGATTGTATGCTGAACATTCTATCCCCGCCCACTTGTGATTGGATGCTGAGCATTTTATCCCCACCCACTTGTAATTGAATCCTGAACATTCTATCCCCACCCACTTGTGATTGAATGCTGAGCATTCTATCCCCGCCCCCTTGTGATTGGATGCTGAACACTCTATCCCCACCCACTTGTGATTGAATGCTGAGCATTTTATCCTCACCCACTTGTGTTTGAATTCTGAACATTCTATCCCCACCCACTTGTGATTGGATGCTGAACATTATATCCCCGCCCTCTTGTGATTGGATGCTGAACATTCTATCCCCACCCACTTGGGATTGGATGCTGAACATTCTATCCCCACCCACTTGTGATTGGTTGCTGAGCATTCTATCTCCGCCCACTTGTGATTGAATGCTGAACATTCTATCCCCGCACACTTGTAATTGGATGCTGAACATTCTATCTCTGCCCACTTGTGATTGAATGCTGAACATTCTATCCCCGCCCACTTGTGATTGGATGCTGAACATTCTATCCACACCCACTTGTGATTGGTTGCTGAGCATTCTATCCCCACCCACTTGTGATTGGATGCTGAACATTCTATCCCTGCCCCCTTGTGATTGGATGCTGAACATTCTATCCCCACCCACTTGTGATTGAATGCTGAGCATTTTATCTCCGCCCACTTGTGATTGAATGCTGAACATTCTATCCCCACCCACTTGTGATTGGATGCTGAACAATCTATCCCCACCCACTTGTGATTGAATGCTGAGCATTTTATCTCCGCCCACTTGTGATTGAATGCTGAACATTCTATCCCCGCCCACTTGTGATTGGATGCTGAACATTCTATCCCCACCCACTTGTGATTGGTTGCTGAACATTCTATCCCTACCCACTTGTGATTGGATGCTGAACATTCTATCCCCGCCCACTTGTGATTGGATGCTGAACATTCTATCCCCACCTACTTGTGATTGAATGCTGAGCATTTTATCTCCGCCCACTTGTGATTGGATGCTGAACATTCTATCCCCGCCCACTTGTAATTGGTTGCTGAGCATTCTATCCCCACCCACTTGTGATTGAATGCTGAGCATTTTATCTCCGCCCACTTGTGATTGAATGCTGAGCATTTTATCTCCGCCCACTTGTCATTGGATGCTGAACATTCAGTCCCTGCCCACTTGTGATTGGATGCTGAACATTCTATCCCCACCCACTTGTGATTGGATGCTGAGCATTTTATCCGCACCCACTTATGATTGGATGCTGAGCATTTTATCCCCACCCACTTATGATTGGATGCTGAACATTCTATCCATGCCCACTTGTGATTGGATGCTGAACATTCTATCCCCGCCCACTTGTGATTGGTTGCTGAGCATTCTATCCCCACCCACTTGTGATTGGATGCTGAACATTCAATCCCTGCCCACTTGTGATTGGATGCTGAACATTCTATCCCCACCCACTTGTGATTTAATGCTGAGCATTTTATCCCCACCCACTTATGATTGGATGCTGAACATTCTGTCCCTGCCCCCTCATGATTGGATGCTGAGCATTCTATCCCCACCAACTTATGATTGGTTTCTGAACATTCTATCCCCACCTACTTGTGATTGGATGCTGAACATTCTATCCCCGCCCACTTGTGATTGAATACTAAGCATTCTATCCCTGCCTCCTTGTGATTGGTTGCTGAACATTCTATTCCTGCCCACTTTAGAATGCTGTGAAGCTGCAATCTGAGCCAACATCATCCTCTACAAAGAATGTCCTGGGATTCGATCTCCCGTGTATCGTCCTTGCTGAGCTGACTGCGGACAGGTTGTCTTTGCTGTGCAGTAACGCCCTGACCCGGAGGAGACAGCTCTATTCTACACGTCTTGTGCATTTCTTCTGTAAAGATCTGTTTATAATTCCTTCAGGGTCAATATTACCGTCTGCCTCATCCGTAGTCTCTAAAACTCCTTGTAACTGCGGCTACACTGACAGCCGGACACTTTGAGAGGCGAGTTCCCGAAATCAGTGGCGACACCTTCATTCCAGTAGCGCTCCACCGGGGCCGAGCGGCTGTAATTGGATTCTGAAGCTTCACCTTGTCGCCATCGGTCTAAAAGTATTCTACCGGCCGCCCGGCAGTGGAGATGTTTCACTTTAGGAACAGAAAAGTATAAAATCGTGATTCTGATTAAAACCGTAATTAATTTCAAATTCACCCGTGCATGAAACATATGGCCTCATATGGGGCTAAGGAAAGGTTCGCGTCTGCCAGGGTCCTACTGTTATTTATCACCATGAAGCAGAGATGCTATGTGAAGCTCCTGGGCCCCAACACAGAATTTGTAACAGGGCACCGTCAAAGCAGATGAATGGTCATAGCATCCCTGGAAGTCTATGGCAACGAAAGGGTTAATAATAACATCCCTGGTGGTCTAAGCCAGGGAAATGGCTAACCATAGCATCCATGGAGGTCTAGGGCAACAAAAGGGTTAGTAATAACATCCCTGGTTGTCTAGAGCAGTGAAAGGGTTAGTAATAACATCCCTGTTGGTCTAAAGCAATAAAAAGCAATACAGTGGTTAATAATAACATCCCTAGTGGTCTAGGGCAGTGAAAGGGTTACTATTAACATCCCTGGTGATCTAGAGCAATGAAAAGGTTAATATTAACATCCCTGTGGTCTAGAGCAGTGAAAGCATTAGTATTAACATCCCTGGTGGTCAAGAGCAATGAAAGGGTTAATAATAACTTCCCTGGTGGTCTAAGCCAATGAAAGGGCTAATCATACCATTAATCAATGTCCAGAGCAATGAAAGGATTAATAATAACATCCCTGGTGGTCTAAGCCAGCGAAAGGTCTAGCCATAGCATCCATGGAGGTCTAGAGCAATGAAAGGATTAATAATGACATCCCTGGTGGTCTAGGATACTTAAGGGTAATATTGTTTGTGATCTAGAATAGGAAATGGGGTTTTGAGTCATATTCCTGGTGGTCTAGGATGGGTGGGTTTCCTCCTGGTTCTCTGGTTTCCTCCCACACTCCAAAGACAGCGATGAAAATGTATGTAAAGCGCTGCGGAATATGTTTGTGCTATATTAAAATAAAGATTTGTATTATTATTATTATTATTATTATTATTATTATTATTATTATAATCTAGGGCAATGTCTGGTTTAATAATCACATCCCTGGTGGTCTAGGAAAGTATATTGGCTAATGATAACATCCCTGGTGATGGAGATCAGAAAATTAGGCTTATGGTTATTTCTCCAGAGGTCAAGGGCAATGCTGGAGTAAAAGAGAACATCCATCCCTGGAGATCTATAGACAGTATAGTATATATACACTACCGTTCAAAAGTTTGGGGTCATTTAGAAATGTCATTATTTTTGAAAGAAAAGCACATTTTTTTTTCAATGAAGTTAACATTAAATGAATCAGAAATACACTCTATACATTGTTAATGTGGTAAATGACTATTCTAGCTGTAAACGTCTTGTTTTTATTGAAATATCTACGTAGGTGTATAGAGGTCCATTTCCAACAACCACCACTCCAGTGTTTTAATGGTACATCGTGTTTGCTAACTGTGTAAGAAGCTAATGGATGTTTAGAAAACCCTAGAAAACCCTTGCACAAGTATGTTAGCCCAGCTGAAAACGGTTTGGCTGATTTGAGAAGCTATAAAATTGACCTTCCTTTGAGCTAGTTGAGAATCGGGAGCATTACATTTGTTTGTTCTATGAAACTCTCAAAATGGCAAGAAAAAGAGAACTTTCATGTGAAACTCGACAGTCTATTCTTGTTCTTAGAAATGAAGGCTATTCCATGAGAGAAATTGCCAAGAAACTGAAGATTTCCTACAACGGTGTGTACTACTCCCTTCAGAGGAGAGCACAAACAGGCTCTAACCAGAGTAGAAAGAGAAGTGGGAGCCCCCGCTGCACAACTGAGCAACAAGACAAGTACGTTAGAGTATCTAGTGTGATAAATCGACGCCTCACAGCTCAACTGGCAGCTTCATTAAATAGTACATGCAAAACGCCAGTGTCAACATCTACAGTGAAGAGGCGACTCCGGGATGCTGGCCTTCAGGGCAAAGTGGCAAAGAAAAAGCCATATCTGAGACTGGCTAATAAAAGGAAAAGATTAATATGGGCAAAAGAACACAGACATTGGACAGAGGAAGATTGGAAAAAAGTTTTATGGACAGACGAATCAAAGTTTGAGGTTTATGGATCACACAGAAGAACATTTGTGAGACGCAGAACAACTGAAAAGATGCTGGAAGAGTGCCTGACGCCATCTGTCAAGCATGGTGGAGGTAATGTGATGGTCTGGGGTTGCTTTGGTGCTGGTGAAGTGGGAGATTTGTACAATGTAAATGGGATTTTGAATAAGGAAGGCTATCACTCCATTTTGCAATGCCATGCCATACCCTGTGGACTGCGCTTGATTGGAGCTAATTTCATCCTACAACAGGATAATGACCCAAAGCACACCTCCAAATTATGCATGAACTATTTAGGGAAGAAGCAGGCAGCTGGTATTCTATCTGTAATGGAGTGGCCAGCGCAGTCACCAGATCTCAACCCCATTGAGCTGTTGTGGGAGCAGCTTGACCGTATGGTGCGCAAAAAGTGCCCATCAAGCCGATCCAACTTGTGGAGGGGCTTCAGGAATCATGGGGGGAAATTTCTCAAGATTACCTCAGCAAATTAACAGCTAGAATGCCAAAGGTCTGCAATGCTGTAATTGCAGCAAAGGAGCATTCTGTGACCAAAGCAAAATTTGAAGGGGAAAATGATTCTTTCAAATAAAAATCATTATTTCTAACCTTGTCAATGTCTGGACGATATTTTCTATTCATTTTGCAACTCATTTAATAAATAAAAGTATGAGTTTTCATGGAAAACACAAAATTGTCTGGGTGACCCCAAACTTTGGAACGGTAGTGTATATATAGTGGATAATGATATGACTGGTGGTCTAGAGTAGTAATATTGTTAAAGGTATTATTTCTTCTTATCTGGGATAGCTAATGACACTTTTTATTATTATTATTATTATTATTATTAATTTATACTTTTAGTTATATCCCTGGTGGTCTAGGGCAGTAAATGGGTTAATAAAATCCCTGCTAGTATAGTTAGTAGTATGGTGGCTAATGATAACATCTCTAATTGTCAAGGGATGTAAAGTTGTTAACACCCCTGGTGGTTTAGAGTAGTGATGGGCGAGCACTAAAATGCTCGGGTGCGCGATGCTCGGGTCGAGCAAATTGGAATACTCGGGTGCTCGACCCAAGCAACGAGCCCAATGTAAGTCTATGAGAAACTCCAGCATTTTTCAGGCGGCTTCCCCCGGTGGTCTGCAGAGGGCCTAAAAATTGTCAAAATCGATGGGAACAGTGCTCAAATGACATGGGAACAGCATGGGGAAGACCCCTGGAAGCATTTCTGACTCCCAGGTCACTTCTATCAATGTGGTCAGAGTATTACGCCACTTTTACGGACTCACAATAAAACATGCAAAAACAAAACCAAAATGGATTTTCCTAGGAAATATGTTAAGGAACATCCTTTCCATGACATGTACAATGTATATAAAGCAAAATAAATAACCAAAAACAAAAATACTCCTCCACATCTTGGGCTATGTTCACATATTGCGTTTTTGATGCGTTTTTGCACTTTTGCATTGCTTTCAACCAAGACAAATGCATTCACCAGGAAATGTAATTTTAACATTTTACATCGATATTTGGCCATGTGGTGTGTGACACATCATCAGACACATGCATACAGTGCTGAAAAGTCATGGGCACAGCATGGGGAAGACCTCTGGAAGCAACTCTGACTCCCCGGTCACTGCCTAAAAGTGTGCCCATCATAAGTGATCCTTGGCACATGCGAAGATGCCTCCCGCCATGCACCTGTCATTGCAGACTTGCAACAATCACCGTCCACGTCCTTGTCCCACTGCCACATTCAGTTGTCCCTACCCATTCCTTGGAATGCAAGTGCAAGCATGCAGGCAGCCACCCACCCACCCACAGGCTACATTACTATACTGCCAAATTTTTGACAGCCGCTTGCACTTGAAATGTGGCCTTTTAGGCTCGTGGAGGCGGAAGCTTTTCATAACCTCAAGCTGGCGGCAGCCGGGTGTCCATACTCGGTCCCCAGCCACTATATTTCCGGGTATCTTCTCCGCCATCCATAAGCGTGGGTCCCACAACATTACCCGTGCCCTCCCCAGTGCACTTACTGGTAAGGACCGCCTAACCACAAACACGTGGACAAGTGAATGTGGCAAGGGACGGTAAGGAGCCAGTCCACAACTATTTTTGCTGACAGTTGTATTTAGCTCACTGAAAGGACTGGCATAGAGGGAAACCCTATCTACCCTGGGTGTCATTTCTCACAGGAAGTCCTGTAATGCAGCTTGTTGCAGAAGCAATGGCAGCCTGTCCAACATCAACTCGCCCTTGTCGGTGGTGCTTTGACACACACACATCTTTCTTTGCGCATTTAATTTCTTGAATACAGAGTTGGACAATGGCCTGATCTGCAATGCCGTTTGAGAAATAACATGCATGAGCATGGCCGATCCACATTAAAAAAGCAGCCATAGAGTGTCCGGGAATGTTCCCCCACACTTTTCTTTGCCAGGGCTTCTTTGCGGCAGGGTTGGACGGGCCCACCAGAGAACCGGAGACTCCTCCGGCGGGCCCTGGCTTCTCCTTCAGGAGAGTTCATAGTGCCGAGGTGAGGCCATGATGATGATAGAGGCCACCATCTGCTTAGTTTTCTGTTACTTGGAATGCAAGTGCAAGTATGCAGCCAGCCACCCACCCACCCACAGGCCGCAACACTAAACTGCCAGATTTCTGGGCAGCTTTTTGCACTTGAAATATGGCCTTTTAAGCTCGTGGAGGCAGAAGCTTTTCACAAACTCATGCCGGCGGCGGCCGAGTGACCATACTCGGTCCCCAGCCGCCATTATATTTCCCGGTATCGCCTCCGCCTTCCACAAGCACAGGTCCCACAACATTACCCATGCCCTCCCCAGTGCACTTACTGGGAAGGACCGCCTAACCACGAACACGTGGTCAGGTGAATGTGGCCAGGGACCGTACGGAGCCAGTCCACAACTATTTTTGCTGACAGTTGTATTTAGCTCGGTGAAAGGACTGGCATAGAGGGAAACCCTATCTACCCTGCGTGTCATTTCCCACAGGAAGTCCTGTAAAGCTGCTTTCACTCGAAATGTGGCCTTTTAGGCTCGTGGAGGCGGAATTTTTTCACAACCACATGCCTCATGCCTCGTGTCCATACTCGGTCCCCAGCCATCACTATTTCTCCCGCTATTGTCTCCGTCTTCTACAAGCGCGAGTCCCTGAACATTACTGCTGGTACTTTTCTATGGGAATTTGCTTGCCTCCTACCAGCCTGGAATATTTCCAGCTAACTATGGTGCGACGCCATGGTATTAGCACTGCCCCCAGTACCAGTATCGAAGCCATCCCCAATTTCCTTCTCAGGAATTTTATTTGGTAGACTGAGTGGCAGCCCAAATACATTTTCTCATAAAGGAGCTGAAGATAGGGTGGCAGTAGGTGCAAGTTTCTCCAGCCTGTTAGATATTAGAGGGTGAACGGCAGCACATTCGATCAGTAGTTAGCACTGAAGCCTTGCAGCGCTGGGATCCTGGGTTCAAATCCCAGCAAAGACAACATATGCAAGGACTTTGTAAGTTCTCCACGTGTTTGCATGTGTTTCCTCCTCAGTAAAAAAGCAGCCATAGAGTGTCTGGGAACCTTCCCACACACTTTTCTTAGCCAGGACTGCTTTTTGGCAGGGTTGGACGGTCCCACCAGAGAATCCTCTGATGTGCCTTGGCTTCTACCTCAGGAGAGTTCTTGATAGCGCCAACTTTACAGCTGCTATGGGGCTCTTGAGCGGGGGAGAAAGTTTCGCCCTCAGAATCAATTCCTTTGAATTGCACAATGTTTTTCAATCTGAAACAGCTTCTCAGTGGGAGTTATATTTCACCACAGCCATATTCTTTAGCTCGGTGAAAGGACTGGCATAGAGGGAAACCGTATCTACCCAGACTGTCATTTCTCCGTCACCAGGTTCCGCCCATTGTCACATACGACCATGCCTGGCTGTATGTTCAGCGGGGAGAGCCACAGATCAGGCTGCTGTGTTACAGCTTTCAACAACTCTGCAGCGCTGGGTGGTTTGTCAATTAAGCATTAAGCATGTTATCTTCAGCACAGCCTGTTGCCGCTTGGCCAAGGCTGTGCTGCAGTGCTGTCAGCTTGTGACTGATGTGATCATTTCGGAGATGGAGGAGGAGGTGCATGAGCTGAACAATGTGATTACATTGTTGTTAAATTGGTGACTCTGTTTTCTATACTAAAGAAAAATCCTATTGTTTGGTTTTTTTTTACATTTTTTTTTAAGACAAATGCATTCATTGGGAAATGTTATTTTAACATTTACAACCTTATCTGGCAATGTGGTGTGTGACACATCATCAGACACATCCTGTTTTATTTATGATGGAGGGACTCTGAAAGTCATAAAGCCTATTTTTATAGGGACATCAGATGACCCTTACTATTCTCAAAAGGCCAGCAGTCGGCCCTAGCCATTGTTAGAGAGCCATCAGCCGGCTATGCTTTGTTGTTCCCTTTATTAACAAGTGGGTCTCCTATACTGTTATTGTGTATCCAGTGACTGCAAGGGCTGACAAAAATTTGGATGCATCCCCATACCCCTTTGAAGAGACATAGAGGAGGGTTTCAGTAAAAAAATGTTCCCATTATAAAGGAGCGGGTCTCCTAAAAGTGGTAATGCCCATGCTGTGACTGCAAGGGCTGCCAAAATTTGGGAAAAACCCCACTAAGAATTTAAAGACACATGGAACAGGGCCACAGTAACAAGGTAAGACATGTTCCCATTAGAAAGGAGAGAGTCTGCTATACAGTTATAGGGTATGCAGTGAGTCCAACGGCTGACAGTTTTAGGAAAAGCCCCACTAAGAATATAAAGACACATGGAGCAGGGCCACAGTAACAAGGTACGACATGTTCCCATTAGAAAGATGAGGGTCTGCTATACAGTTATAGGGTATGCAGTGAATCCAATGGCTGACCAATTTAAGGAAAAACCCCACTAAGAATTTAAAGACACATAGAGCAGGGCCACAGTAATGACAAATTCCGATTAGAAAGAATAGAGCCTCCCATAGTGTTGGCCTATGCAGTGAATGCAAGGGCTGCCAAAAATTTGGAGGCACTTCAATAACCCTTGGAAGAGACGTGGAGGAGGGCCTCATAAAAAAATGTTCCCATTAGAAAGAAGCGGGCCTCCTATACTTGCAATGCCCATGCACTAAGTGTATGGGCTGACAAACATTTTCCCCTTGGGGGTATACATGAACATACTGTATAAAAAAATTTTTTTACCGGCTTTGTAAACACCTTTTAAAAAAATTAGGTGGGTGTTGCATCATGGACCATGTTCACCCTGGTGATATGGTGGTGGAGGATGAGGAGAAGGAAGAGGACAAGAGCAAATAGCCAAAATCAGGAAGCGTATACCCATGTGTAGGTGTGAAAAGGTGCATGGGAATACACCTCCCAAGAAAAGACACTGGATTGGAGTTTATGTTACACTGCTATCATTCGGTGGTGTTGAGAAGTCCGGACCAATCCAGCCCTTGATCATTTTTATAAGAGTTAGCCTGTCAGCATTTTCAGTTGACAGTCGGATGCGCTTATCAGTTATAATTCCACCAGCGACACTAAAAACCAGCTCTGATAAAATGCTGGCAGCAGGGCTGGCCAGGTACTTCCAAGTCATAGAGAGCCAGTTCATTCCACGTATCCAGCTTGGATACCCTATAATTATAAGGCACAGCGGAATCACGGAGGACGTTGGTACGGTCGGCAAGGTACTCCCTCAGCATCTTCCCAAACTTTGCACTCCTTGTGAGAGTACACCGCGCCTCAGGGCCTGTCCGATGGGAGGGTCTGAGAAAACTCTCCCAGAACTTTGACAGTGTTCCCCTGCCTCTGCTGGATTGAAGTTGTGTCTCTCTCGCCGGTACTCCTTGGTTGTCCAACAAAGTGTGCCCTCTGCCGCCAGCGTTTTCAGATGGGAATTTTTTTAATAGTTCCGCAACAATGGCATTATGGTACTGCCCCATTTTTGTAGACCTGTCCGCCTCAGGAATAAGAGATATAAAGTTCTCCTTGTAGCGTGGGTCTAGAAGTGTCACCAACCAGTAATGACTGTCACCCAAAATTTTGAGAACGCGAGGGTCATGGGAAAGGCAGCGTAACATAAACTCGGCCAGGCGTGCCAGACTACTAACAGGCAAGACTTCCGTGTCCTCACCAAGAGGATGACTGACCATGCTCTCCTCCTCCTCCTCCTCCTCTTCCTCTCTGTCCTCTGGCCATCCAAGCTGAATAGACCGTATGACAGCTGTGCAGGTAGTACCGTCTATAGTACATGAATCTAGCTCCTGTCCTTCCTCCTCCTCCTCTTAATCATTGCCTCCCAATACACGTTCGGATGAGATGAGGCTTGGCTGTGTGTAATCACCCTGTATGTTTCCTTGCTCCATCTCATCGTGCTCCGCCTGCAATGCATCCTCTTTGATTGTGAGCAGAGAGCGTTTCAAAAGACAGAGAAGTGGGATGTTGATGCTAATTATGGCATCATCGCCGCTCACCATCTTGGTGGAGTCCTCAAAGTTTTGGAGGATGGTACATATGTCTGACATCCATGTCCACTCCTGAGGTCTTATGTGTGGAGTCTGAACTGAATAGCGACGGCCTTGTTGATGCTGGTACTTAACAACTGCCCTCTTCTGCTCACAAATCATTCCCAACATCTGCAGTGTAGAGTTCCAAAGAGTGGGGACATCACACACCAGTCTGTGAGCAGGAAGCTACAAACGCTGCTTAAACACTGCAAGGGCGGCGGAAGCTGTAGCTGACTTTCTAAAATGGGCACACAGGTGGAGTACTTTAACAAGCGGATCCGGCAGCTCCGGGTAGGATTTGAGAAACCGCTGAACCACGAGGTTAAGCACATGGGTCAGGCATGGTACGTGTGTGAGCTCGCCTTGCTTCAGAGCCGCCACCAGGTTCCGGCCATTGTTACACACGACCATGCCTGGCTGTAGGTTAAGCGGTGGGAGCCACAGATCTGCCTGCTCTTTCAGAGCTGTCCACAACTCTTTAGCATTGTGTGGTTTTTCACCTAAGCATATTAGCTTCAGCACAGCCTGTTGCCTCTTGGCTGAGGCAGTGCTACAGTGCTTCCAGCTTGTGACTGATGTGGTAATTTCGGAGATGGAGGCTGAAGAGGAGGAGGAGGCGGAGGAGGATGAGGTGCAGGAGCTGTAGACCGTGGGGGCAACCCTTATTGACCTAGGGCCCGCAATCCTTGGCGTCGGGAGGACGTGTTCCGTCCCAAGGTCCGACTTTGTCCCGGCTTCCGCTATGTTAACCCAGTGTGCCGTCAGCGAGATGTACCGTCCCTGCCCACAAGTACTTGTCCACGTGTCCGTGGTTAGGTGGACTTTACCGGTAAGTGCCTTGTTGAGAGCACGGCTAATGTTTTGGGACACTTGCTTGTGTAATGCGGGGGCGGCACAGCGGGAGAAATAATGGCTGCTGGGGACCGAGTACCGATGGACGGCCTCCACCATCAGGTTGCGGAATTCTTCCGTCTCCACAAGCCTAAAAGGCAACATTTTGAGCGCAAGCAGTCGTGAAATGTGAGAATTTAGTAGTGTGGCCTGTGGGGCATTGGCTGCATATTTGCGCTTGCGTTCCATGGACTGGGGTATGGACAACTGAACGCTGTGCTGGGACAAGGGCATAGACGTGCTTCCTGATGCTGCTACTTGAGAGTGTGCAACGACAGGTGCAGGGCAGGAGGCATCTTCGCATGCACTATGGACAGGGGATTGGTTTGCATGCACAACAGCGGAAGAAGCAATGGTGCCAAACGCAGACACTGTTCCTGGACCCTGTGGTTCGGCCCACAAAGTCGGGTGCTTTGCTGCCATGTGCCTGATCATGCTGGTGGTGGTCAGGCTGGTCGTTTTGCCACCCCTGCTGATGCTGGCCTGGCAGGTGGTGCAAATGGCCTTTTTGGGGTTATCGGCAAAGTCTTTAAAAAACAACCAGACTCGGGAAGACCTAACAGTTGTACTGGCAACTTCCTTCGTGTTGGTGTTACGGGGAATGGTTGCCTGCCTTCTGTCTGCGACCACCACACTGCTTCTTCCTGCCTGTTGGGGTGTTCTGCCTCCCTCCCCCTGTGTGCTACTGTCCTCGCTCTTCATGTCCTCCTGCCAGGTTGGATCAGTTACTATATCATCCACCACCTCGTCTTCCACTTCTGCACCCTTGTCCTCCTCTTGACTTTCTGGCAATTGTGTCTCATCATCGTCCACCTCTTGTGACACTTTCCCACCGTCGCCTTCATGTGACCGTGGCTGCTCAAATATTTGGGCATCGCTACACGCAATCTCCTCTTGCCCCGCTTCAAGTGGACCGGGCGAGAGGCCCGAATCTATAAATGGAAAAGTGAACAGCTCTTCAGAGTGTCCAAGTGTGGGATCCGTTGTCTCTGGTTACTCGGCATGGTGGGAGGAAGGAGGATCAGGGTGAGGAATATGCGGTCCAGACTCACAGCTACTGAGACTTGACCGTGTGTAAGACAGGGTGGTGGTGGTGGTGGCTAAGTTACTGGAAGCATTATCCGCTATCCAACCAACAACCTTTTGACACTGCTTTGGGTTCAATAGTGGTGCGCTGCGGTCCCCTAGGAATTGGGACAGGAAGGTCAGGCGAGAAGATGTGGGTGTTTGTTGTGGCACAATTTCGGCTTGCCCATGGCCTTGTCCTCGTCCTCTGCCTGCACCATTACCATCACGCCCAGTTCCCCGTCCCTTGCCACGTACCTTGCCCATTTTAAATGGAGGACAGTATCTTCCACGCTCACTACAAATGACTGAGTTTGGAGCGAACTTATATGTGATCCGTGTGATAGAGAAAACTGAGTTTTATATACCTGGCCTGTAGGTAAGTAGTTTGAACAGAAAACTGCGGTGAATTGCTTCACTGACACACTGAAAGAAATTTTTAATGGAGGCCAGAAATGGCAGTATTTTCTGAAAACGTATATGTGATCCATGTGACGGAGAAAACACAGTTTTACATAGATGGATTTTTAGCGCTGTAATATGGAAAGGACCTGGCTGTATTCTGCAGTGCCAACAAGCAAATGGCGCAGAAAAAACATGTTCTCTGGATTGCTTTTTAAGCAAATAATGAGAATTAAGATGCAAAAAAAAGGATTCCTGGCCCCTGAGACCTGGGCCTATTTCCAGAAATATCCAGAAGCAGCCGACAGAACTGGAATGGAGCCTCTTGTGCTATATGCACTGCAGTCTGCTATATACCCAGCCTGCCTGCCTATATACACTGCCTGCCTGATATCTCTGCAAATGGATTAGTTAGTCCTCAGAAGGACTGTTTGTTAAGATGGATATGTGTAATGTACGGTTTTTCTCCCTATACTACCTAATAGGCAAGCAAATCTCTCCCTGACGCAGCAGCACCTCTCCCTACACTGTCTGATCCGGAGTGACTGTGATGAGCATGGCGGCGCCAGGTCTGATATAGACCTGATGACGCTGTGCGGCCAACCAATCACTGTAATGCCACAACCAACATGGCCACGGCATTACAGTGCATGGCAGGCAATCCCTGCATGTTCATTGGCTCTCTAAAGAGCGCCAAACATGCAGGGAGGGGACCCGAGTTCCCGCCCGAGCAACCCGGAAATACTCGCCGTGCTTGTCGAGCACCATGATGCTCGGGCGAGTACCGTGTAGTGGCGAGCACATTCGCTCATCACTAGTTTAGAGTAGTAAAGTGGTTAATGGTAATATCTAGTGATGAGCGAGTATGTTTTATTAATCTATTGCCGAGTATACTCGGCCGAGCACCAAGTATTTATAGCGTGCTCGGGCTTTAAGTTTTCGTCGCTCCGTGAACATGATTTGCAACTGTTTGACAGATTTAATACATGTGAGGAATGCCTGTTTTTCCAGCATTCCCCATATGTACTAAATCTGTGAAACAGTCGCAAATCATGTTCACAGAGCGACGAAAACTTAAAGCCCGAGCACGCTATAAATACTTGGTGCTCGCCCGAGTATACTCGGCAAAAGATTAATAAAACATACTCGCTCATCACTATCCCTTGTAATCTCGATTAGTAAAAGTTGCTTATGGTTATTTCTTTGATGCTCTATGGCATCGATTGGGGTAATGGCAACATAATTGGTGGTCTAGTGTAGTAAAGTGGTTAATGGTAACATCCCTCCTGATTTAGGATAGTGAATGTCTTGTAGTTATTTCCCTGGTGGTGTAGGGTATGGCACAATCACTGGAGGTCTATGGCTGTATAATACCATGATAACATCCCTGGTGATCTTGGATAGTGAAGTAAGTAATTGTAACCATTTCTTGTGATCTAAGTTAGTCAATGTGGCTTATGGTTATTTTCCTGGTGATCTATGGCTGTGGTTGGATTAATGGCAAGATCCCTGAAGGTCTAGAGTAGTAAACTGGTAATATTCCTTGTAATCATCCAGGTAATAGGACTTACAGTATAGTTATATCCCTGGTGGTCTAGAGTTAAAGGGTGCATCAAGTCAAGGGCAATGAATGAATTAAGGATTGAGGATTCTCCAGTGCCGGCGGTGAGCGTGGGCGGTTATGTGACCACATGTACGCGATTTCCATATGTCCGGGCACATTTCAACTAGTGTGAGGATTGGGGAGTGAATGCAAACTTTTAGCAAAAGACTGGAATACCGCTTTAGTAATATCACTGGAGGTCCAGGGAAGTAATGGCATTAATGATAACATCCCTGGTGGTCTAGGGTATTTTAATGGTTAATGGTACTATCCCTTGTTATTTAGATTAATGAATGGGGCTCATGGTTATATTCCTGCTAGTATAAACCTCTGAAGGAGTTAAAGATAACATACCTGGAAGCCTGGGAAAGTGAAACACTTAATAATATTATCCCTGGTGGTCCAGGGTATTATAGATGTGAATGATAAAATCCTGGAGGTTTATGACGCGCCCCCAGGGCTGTGGGGTACTCGGCAGCCGGGCCTCTGGATGCCGGTGGGGGATATCACGGTGGCTGGCCTGGTCCATGGCCCAGGGCGGTCAACGAAAAGGGAAATTAATTATAGCGGATTTGTAAAGTGTTCGTGACGCCACCTCTGGAATGCGGCTAAAAGGGTGCCATCGCTGCGGAGCAGTCCTCTGAGGCAGATGTTAGGGCAGCTTATGATGGAACGGCTCCCCACAGGTGGAGCGGGCCTCAGGGCAGCGTGGGGGAATGAATGGTGGTACGGGTGAGAGACGGCGAGGACGGTTCAGGGAGAAATGACCCCTTTACTGGTGTAGATGCAGGTACGGTCCAGGGTACTCGGTACGCAGGGTGCACTTCTGGACTCTCCCCAGTGAGCGGGTATAGGGCTTCCTGATCCGTTGCCTTCACTTGCTAAGCTTCTGACCTGCCTGGAGCTAGGCCTGGCTTTATTACTGTCTCTCTTTCTCTCTTGCACCTGCTGACCTGGTGGTAGGGCCTTCTCTTGGAGATCACTCTCCCTGGATGCTGGGGCCTTCGTGACTCCTAGCCCTGGTACGGTAGTCAGCGTTGGTCGACCTGGTACTTGCAGTCCTCCAGGTATCCGGTGGTCCCTACTGGGTATAAAGGGTCTCTGTAGGCGCGGACCCGGCGTCCGGTGTATAGTTCGGGGTGAGCCTTGTACGCTCCTCTGCCCCCTCAACTCCTCTCTCCTTTCCTCCTTGCCGTCGGCCACACTGAGGGCCCTCACTAGGCTTCAACTCGTGCTGTAGGCCTTGGCTCGCCTAAGCACTGCAGCCAGCGTGATGCCTCGTCACTGGTCTACGTGCCAGCACACTCTCTGAACTAACTTCTGACTTCTGACTCACAACTGAACAACTCACTGAGCTGCCTGGCTCCACCCTCCCTATATATCCCTAACGGGCTCCCTCTGCTGGTCTGAGGTGGTAGGGTGGAGGCGTGTGAATGTAATGAGGACCTCTTGTGGAGAAGTCCATCCATGCACCCTACTGGGTTCTATGGCACCCGTGCGTAGTAGGGCGCCACATTTACAGCGGTAAAGTGATTAACGGTAATATAACTCATGATCTGGGATAGTTAATGGGTGTTTTATCCCTGGTGGTCAGTAAACGAGTAATGGTTACATCAGCTCTAGATGAAGAGGATAGAAAAATAAAATTGTCTTACTTGGATATTGCTGTATAATCTATTAGAGACATGAAAACTTGTGGATACTGCGAGAAAAGTAGCAGACATGTTTAGAAAAAGTCCTGTAGCCAAAGTGGCCCTTGCCTCTATGTGCCCACCTCTATGGGCTCCCGCCTCTATGGGCCCCTGCCTCTATGGGCCCCCGCCTCTATAGGCCTACCTCTATGGGCCCCCATCTCTATAGACCTGCCTTTATGGTCTCCCACCTCCATAGGCCTACCACTATGGGCCCCCACCTCTATGGGCTCCTGCCTCTATAGGCCTACCTCTATGGGCCCCAGCCTCTATGGGCCCCCATCTCTATAGGCCTGCCTTTATGGTCTCCCACCTCCATAGGCCTACCTCTATGGGCCACCGCCTCTAAGGGCCCCTGCTTCTATAGGCCTGCCTCTATGGGCCCCCTCCTCTATGGGCCCCCGCCTCTATAGGCCTGCCTCTATGGGCCCCCATCTCCATAGGACTACCTCTATGGGCCCCCGCCTCTATGGGCCCCTGCCTCTATGGGCCCCCGCCTCTATAGGCCTACCTCTATGGGCCCCCATCTCTATAGGCCCCTGCCTCTATAGGCCTACCTCTATGGGCCCCCGCCTCTATGGGCCCCCATCTCTATAGGCCTGCCTTTATGGTCTCCCACCTCCATAGGCCTACCTCTATGGGCCACCGCCTCTAAGGGCCCCTGCTTCTATAGGCCTGCCTCTATGGGCCCCCTCCTCTATGGGCCCCCGCCTCTATAGGCCTGCCTCTATGGGCCCCCATCTCCATAGGACTACCTCTATGGGCCCATGCCTCTATGGGCCCCCACCTCTATAGAAATGTCTTCATGGTCTCCCGCCTCTATGGGCCCCCGCCTCTATAGGCCTGCCTTTATGGTCTCCCACCTCCGTAGGCTTACCTCTATGGGCCCTTGCCTCTATGGGCCTGTCTCTATGGGCCCCCGCCTCTATGGGCCCCCGCACAGGTTGCAAATTCCATATACCTACCACTAAAACTTTTAGCTTTTGTAAGTTTAATTTTCAGTTTAATAGAGATGAAATGTCTCCATTGTGAAAAGTTCTGAAAACTTCATAATTTACTTTGTTTCTGTCCATCAGATATTTAAGATCTCTGCTTGCTGTCAGTGAATAGAGTCTTTCTTGTTTCCATTCAGAGAGTGAAATCTCGTGTAAAGCTAACTCTTCTTTCCACTTTACTACGACTGTCCCCAGACTCTCCTCTCCTCCATGGCTGACACATTTTACCCCTACACTGCTACATTGTAACAAAGCCCCAGAGACAAGTCTGTGCTACTGAAGAGCTCAGCTCACTGCTGATTGTCCAGACTGGATACAATTCTAACAAATACCTGTAGATGTGAACAGCGCTGTGTACAGTCACATACAGCAAGCAGAGATCTGGACATGAAACCTAAAGCACCCAAGAAGGTTGTAGAACTTGTGAATTATTTATGGAAAACTTTTCATTTCTGTGATGTCAAATTGACAATATTTCAGTCTGCACAGTGATTGTTGCCCAGATTTCTGCTTTCTAATGTGTTTTCATTAATGAACATTCCCTTTATTTTTTTCCAGGAAAATGACATCTGCAACATCACCAATAATTCTTAAATGGGACCCCAAAAGTCTAGAGATCCGAACTCTTACTGTGGAGAGTCTCCTGGAGCCACTCGTCACCCAGGTAAGAGCCTGGGAAGTCCAAAAATACCCCCCCTTTCCAACCAGGAAAAGTCTAAAAAGGGCTGTGGCTCTATCTTCTCTGCTGGTTCATCCATCCATCCAATGTTGCCCCCTTGCCCACCATGACCACTCTATAAAGGGTGGTGGTCCCATTTTCTCTGTTGTCTCTGCTGGTTTATCTATCCATCTATCCATCCATCATTCCAATGATGCCCCTCTTACCCACCAGGACCACTCTATAAAGGGCTGTGGCCCCATTTTCTCTGCGGGTTCATCCATCCACCCATCCAATGATGCTCCTTGCCCACCAGGAGCACTCTATTAAGGGCTATGGCCCTATTTTCTCTGCTGGCTCATCCATCCAATGATGACCCCTTGCCAGGACCACTCTATAAACAGCTATGGCCCTATCTTCTCTGCTGACTTATCCATCCATCCAACCAATGATGCCCCTCTTACCCACCAGGACCACTCTATAAAGGGCTATGGCCCTATCTACTCTGTTGATTCATCCTCCCAATGATTCCCACTTTGTCCACCAGGACCACTCTTTAAAGGGCTATGGCCCTATCTTTTCTGCTGGTTCATCCATCCATCCATCCAATGATACCCCCCTTACCCACCAGAACCACTCTATAAAGGGCTATGGACCTATCTTCTGTGCTGATCCATCCATGCCCTTGCTGTGCCATCTCTCCAACACCATGATTGTTTATGAAGGTTGTTCCTTGCTTGCTTTTTTGGGGTATGTCATGAGGCGATCATTGGGTCCAGTGGTTTGGACTCTTGCTGGTGATATAAAAAATGATACTGGATTTGTTTCTTCAGTGTTTTCTGGTATCTGAATATTTTCTCCATAGAGCTTCTCTATATGTTTATGGTGTAAGGAGGAAGCATGTTTCTCCATAGGAAGATGCTGGAGGGCAATGCTTCATGGGAAAAAAATATGCAAAGAACTTTAGAAGGATGATCTACAGCACCACCTATGGGGGGGATACAATTCTCAACCGTAGTGAGGCAGGTAAAGGGAAGTGGCAATGTTGATTCTGCCAACAAAATGGCAGTATAACCCAGCCGGCGCCCGGCTTAGCTCCTGGACCCCCTGCATACACCCCCACTAGATCTCTCTAGGTAGATCCCGCAGATACATTGTCTCTGTGTCTTCCTTCTGTTACATTGGCTTTATGATCTGACACATTCGAGAGCTTCCATGACATTTAGGAGCATTTTTTTTTTAAGTTTCTAATATTCCACTACGGTCCACAGAGATGAACTTCATACGAATTGTGATCGGTCTCATCTGGACTAATAGTATTAAGTCTAGACAATGCTCTGTGAGCAGCTGAAATGTTCTCTCTTGATCCTGATAATTTGTCACAATGTTTCAGTGCAGGGGATGAGGCTTATGTTGAATGATACTATGTGTCATACCTACTAATGGTGCCAATATTGTGTATGGAAATACTGTGTACAAATAACCATACTAACCAGTGCCTAATAAAAGCTGACCTACATCTTTCCTGCTCCTGGCTCTATTCTCTCTACTCTCCTTTCCCCTTTTCTCAGTGTTAGAGTTAGCAGAAGGGAGGCAGTCGTACACAGGTCTCCAAGCTCACCTGTGACTGGGCCATTCACACACATGAATATGCTTTGATCTAAACCATCTATTGTAGCTCTGGCAGGATGTTTAGAGTCATTGTCCTGCTGGAAGGTGAACCTACCCCCCCAGTCTCAAAGTCTTTTGCAGTCTCTAACCGGTTTTCCTCTAGGATTGCCCTATTTTTAGCTCCATCCATGTTCCCATCAACTCTGACCAGTTTCCCTGCCCCTGCTGAATAAATGCCTCCTCACAGCATGATGCTGCCACCATCATGTTTGATGGTGAGGATGGTGTTTTCAGGGTGATGTGCAATGTTAGTTTTACGCTAAAAATGGCATTCTGCATTTAGCCCAAAACGTTCTACTTTGATCTCATCTGGCCAGAGCTCCTTCTTCCACATGCTCGCTGTGTCCCTTATATGGCTTTTTGCAAACTGAAAATGGGACTCCGTATGGATTTTAAAAATGTATTTCTACTTGCCACTCTTCCATAAAGTCCATATTTTTAGAGTATACATCTAATAGTTGTCTCGTGGACAGATTCTCCCACCTGAGCTGTACATCTCTGTAGTTCCTCTAGAGTGACCGTGGGCCTCTTGGTTGCTTCTCTAATTAGTGCTCACCTTGCTTGGGATGTCAGTTTAGGTGGACGGCTATGTCTTGGTAGGTTTGCAGTTGTGCCATACTCCATCCAATTTCGGATGATGGATTAAACAGTGCTCTGTGAGATGTTCAGAACTTGGGCTTTTTTTTTTTTATAACCTAACCCTGCTTTAATTTTCACCACAACTTTATCCCTGACCTGTCTGGTGGGCTCCTTGGTTTTCATGACGCTGTTTCATCCCTAATGTTCTCAAACAAACCTCTTAGGTCTTCACAGAACAGATATAGTTATACTGAAAATAAATGATATGCAGGTGGACTCAATTTTCCAATTATGTGACTTCTGGAGGCAATTGGTCACTCGGGATTTTATTTAGGGGTATCAGACTACAGGGGGGTTAAATACAAATGCATCTCACAATTTTCAAATTTATATTATAAAATAATTAGAAAACCCTGTGTCATTTTATTTATACTTCACAAATACTTGCTACTTTGTGTTGGTATCACATAAAATCCCAATAAAACACATTTAATTTTGTACAGTAGGTGTAACATGAAAAAAATGTGGAAAAGTTCACGGGAAATGAATACTTTTCAAGGCACTGTAATATATATTTGTTTGATGGTATGGCAATATTAAATCATATTATATAAGTTTGGTCTTTAGTTGTCTTCACATGCCGTGCACTAATGTATAGCTACTGACAAGGATAACTAATTCCTGCATTAGGGACTAGTTTGGTGCACCACATATATTAGTATCTATTGAATTATCAATTAGCATTTAATAACTATGAAGTAATTAACCAGGATCCAATTGATGAACCGAGAACAAGGGAAGATGCATTGAAGGCAAAAAAGTGAATCATCACATTGTGCACAGCATGTGTTTTAAGATTCTATGGTGCCAGTGGTCAGACTGGTCACATTCCAACTAGACATGTCCTGCTTCGCTCAATTCACTTGCATTGAGTGAATCTGCATATGGCCACATTTCAACTAGACGTGTCCCGTCTCGATCAATTCGCTTGCATTGAGTGAATCTGCGCGCGGCCACATTCCAACTAGACGTGTCCGGCCTCCCTCAATTCACTTTTATTGAGTGATACTGCACATGGACACATTCCAACTAGACGTGTCCGGCTCCACTCAACTGACTGTGATTGAGTGAATCTGCGCACGGCCACATTCCAACTAGACATGTTCGGTCTCCCTCAATTCACTTTTATTGAGTGAAACTGCGCATAGACACATTTCAACTAGACGTGTCTGGCTTTGCTCAATTCACTTGCACTGAGTGAAGCTGCGCATGGCCACATTCCAACTAGACATGTCCAGTTTTGATCAATTCAATTGCATTGAGTGAAGCTGCACAGAGCCACATTCCTACTAGACATGTCCGGTCTCGATCAATTCACATGCATTGAGTGAAGCTGTGCATGGCTAGTTGGAACATGGCCAGAAGTATGCATATCACAAACGTGCAGTCATTTGACCACCTGGTTTTATCACCGGCACTACAGAATCCTCACAGTGCGTGATATAAGTGCTGTGAGGATTCACAGTGCTGCATCCCAGAAAGTGATTGTAGACTTTCATGAAAAAACCTGGACAACCCCTTTAAGGCTAATCCCATTTTTTCAAATAATTTCCTTATTGTTCATTTGCTTCCTAAATTCAAAGTTAAAGGGGTTGTCTCAAGTTTTTAAATTGATAAAAATTAATTTTTTAGTTGCATAGTGATCATTGTATCTGACCAGTTTCAGTGCCCTTGTGCTTCTCTAATGCTGTGGATACCTACGGAAAAGCTGCCTCTGCTGGCTGACTGTGGGAGTGCTCAGTTAGGATCAGAGGTGGGACTACTGTATGTCGCTGGTCCGAATTGTCAATATTCAGGCACGCACCGCCCCTGGCAAAAAGGAAGCCAGGGTGCGCTCCTAAAGAAGCAACATGAGAAAACTACATGAAGCAACTTTCTAAAAAGTTTGCAATAAACATTTTCCAGTGACTGTAAGGGTTTTATCTAGCTGAGTGTTCTACAAAACTGATACAAATCTGTTACAGCTCTTGCTCAAGGTTCTGTCAGCTCTCTCTGCTCTCCCTTTCCTTCTCTCAGTGTTATAGATTGCAGGAGTGAGGGATAAATTGTTTTACACAGTGTGTATAGGAAGAATGACCACTGGAAAACTATACAACTAATTTTATGTATTAGAGTCCAGTCTTTGGCATGAAATCCAATATGTGGTAGTCAGCACAAGGACCATAGAATGACAGACCATTCGGTAAAGATGCATACAAGAAAAATTATGACCATCGATTCTGTAAGTTATATCATACCAAATATGCCTATGATGAGACGAGCATACCTAGGATAGGGGAGGAAGGAGGCAAGTGCTACCAAATTTTGATTGGTCATAATTTTGATTGGTCATAATTTTGATTGGTCATAATTAGTAATGCTTATACGGACCACTACCAATATTGGATATATGTATATGACACTATCTGGCTATATGATTGTGCTGATGGGAGAGTTACATTTGGATCATTCCTATACCCAACCCCCATCACTTTCTACCTAGTGTTCATTAAAGGTATTTTATTCATTACCAACTTTATTTATTTTTCTTTTATATACTGTCCCCTTGGACCTTATGTTCAGGTTGTTCGCCTTTATCTCACAGTGTGTATAAGGCAGAAAACATGTACAATCTTAGGGAGAGCAAACTGTAGAAAAGGTAAAAAATCACACGTCGAGGAAATAAGTGCAGGATAGAAGATGTGCTGACATCTGAGGTAAGGGTAAGCGCATCCTTTGTATATGCTCACATCCAGCCTATATTACTGGGAGAGACGCTCCCACAAGAGAAAATCTAAAGCTGTAAATTGCTTATCAGGGTATCTGAAAATGAATGAAGAAATGAACATTTCAGTCTGAAGCGTTATTATTGAAATATAGCTATTAGCATATGTAAATATCATTTTTTACATGTTTTAAATTAATTGCTCGAAAAAGAAAATATCTACAGCTTTTTGATATATTTTCTTTTCCACTTCCAAGATCCAGGCTTGCTGTCAGTGAAGGTGAACTTCCATGTTTACATGCAGAGGCTGAAAAACATCGAGTGATCTAATGGTTCTTTAGAGAGGAGAATCAGATACAATTGAATCCAGTCTAAATAATCTTCTGTGAGCTAATGACTTCGACAGCATAGATATCCTGTCCTTTCTTTATCTTTACTTTTGGTTCGACAGAAGATCCCAAGATGAGTGCCATGAGATGACCAGCTTTAAAAAAACAAGCAAACAAAAATAAAAACATTATTTAGTGATACACTGTCAGAAGATGCTTATGCTATATGTATACATGTGGCCACCCAGTGGTTGTGATGTGAACTGCCGCCTGTTAACAACCATGCCAGCACGTCACGATTTTTTACTAAGTTTTTATAAAGAGAAATTGGGATCCTTAATGACATTTCTCAGAAAAGTAAGAAAGGATGCACTTATAGTTTGTTGGAAAGTATCAGTCAGAAATCCAGGTTGTCTGAAAACAAAAATATATTGGACTTCTAACAAGCCTATGGTGGCTACTATAACACCAATATTCTAAGTGAGCCCTTCTAACTCTCAGTGTGTCAGTACATACTGTGATACTACCCAATCAGTAATGATACTACCATTGTCATCCAAGGTGATGGAAGGAACAAGTGTACAACGATGGGAAGAGAAGGAAGGGAGTCCAACAACTAGGGAAAGGGAGAATGGAGACCCCTAGGCAGATCTAATATCACCCTGACTACCCTATCATCCCTATATAGGTTCTGCACCTATCACCGTGCAGGAAACCTAATCCCTGAATGTCCCTAGAGCTAGGCCCTAGGTAGGGAGGGGACGGGGTGAACACTAGTCAGGCCCCACTGTAACTAAACACAACAAGGTAAACAAACAGAGGGGATACACTTAGCTTGAGAAGACACCAGAGATATAAGTACCAACTGTCCTCCAAGGGAAGTCCAAGAAGACACTAGCCAACTACTAGTACTCCAGGCATGGACAGAGGAACATAGAACTGTCACCGGCGACTCTCTGGAGACACTGAGAGTTTTTAAATACCAAGCAAGGGTGTGTCAATCAGCAGCAGAAGGTGGAGGTAGCTGCTGGGTCCTAAAGGGAGAAAGATATCATTACACTAGAGAGAGAGGATCAAGAAGGTGTCTGCAATACCAAGCACAGTGACCTTCTACATCTGGATCCAGAGAGACTGTCTGTCACACTTGATACACCTGTGGCAGCCATACTGTATACTGATCTTTTGTGAAGGTCTTCATCAAATTCCACCATTTGATGAGTCAAAAGGGTTTTTCCAAGACTAAAATATTGATGGCTTTTTCTAGATCATTAATATCAGATTGTTGGGGATCCGGCACCCCATTTCCCCACCAATTAGTTGTTACTGGATCCCATGACACCTAGTAGTGCTCTGTACTCCATGTAGTGGCCTTTCACTGGTACTGTAACTCAGTGATGAGCAGCGAAACTGAGACCACCCATTACACAGAGGAGGGAGCGGCGGTCTTCTGATAGCTGCCGGACCCGGTAATAACTAATTAGTGGAGGTGGAAAATGTTGGATCACCACTGATCTAATGTTGATGACCTTTGCTTGGTGTCACTATCTTATTCCTTTAAGATCTACTTGAAGCAAATGTTTACTTCCCATCCAAAGTCTTTTAGGATTGGCAAGGTCGTCCAGGCTAATGCATCTATCATTAGAAAGAAGACGAATGATTGTAACATCTTGAAAGTTCCAGTCGTCAGTGTGTCATCACCGGGATGTGAAGATCGCGAGTAATTTATTCACTTTAATTGCTGCCAGCTCTTTTAAGCTTTTAGACGGAGACATTAATTTGCTTGTTCCCCATATTCCTCATGACAAAGTGACAATCGTTTGATAGCTGAACACTTTTCTTTTCTTGAAAACACAAAATACTTTAAAAAAAAAAAAACACAGCATAACATGTGCAATGTTCTCCCCATTCAGCCGCCTTAACCCCTCCACCCCCGAAGGGAACTCTTAATTCGCCTTATTAACCCCGTTTGACAACTTCCTGCTAATTACAGGCAGCATTTTTTTCTTTCTCGCTAACTCGTCCGTGCTCCTTGATTATCGAGCCGATGGACTCCGCTAATTAACGCCGCTTTTTGTCTAACATAGTTTCCTTCGGAATCATATTTGATCCGTTTTCTTGATTACAACGTAGATCAGATGAAGACGCGGCCGTCTTTACTTCAAAGCTTTGGAGCCTTCAAAAGGTATGAGATGTGGAAGTCACATAGGGAAAGACTTTTCTTGGGTTTATTATGAGATGTGAGGGAATGACAGCAAGACTTGTTATAAGTAACAGACTGTGGAGAACTCATTAATAAGAATCTATTATTACTATGCGGGATGGGGGGTGTCGGCGTCAGTCAACGTGAATACATTAGCTTGTATGTTCTGCTAAAATAAAAGGATTTTGATCATCTCGCTTTAGAAACCAAATGCTCTTGGGGTCTCTAATACTCTTGGGATCTGAACTTTTGCAGATCTGTCAGGTTGGTTGTAACTTCCCATACCTAGTAAAATCTATGTTGTCACTTCCAAGGGTTAATATGACGTGACATCAGATGTCACCAAGTCAAGTCTTATGACTCGTCTGACAAGGAGGATTCTCTAAGCAACAAGTCTGGATGTGCAGCATGGACCAGAGGAGTTGGTTCAAGGGGGGACAGTAAAGCTAGATATCTAAGACAACACCAGAATGTTGTAGGGCAGAGGTGAATATGCAGATCAGCACCTTTGGCATGGAAAGGTAGAATTGTGTATGCACTCCTGTACCTTGGACATTGTACAGCATAGCTGAGTAAGCAGGCAGGTACCTTGGACATTGAACGACAGAGCTGAGTAAGCAGGCAGGTACCTTGGACATTGAACAGCATAGCTGAGTAAGCAGGCAGGTACCTTGGACATTGAATGACACAGCTGAGAAAGCAGGCAGGTACCTTGGACATTGTACAGCATAGCTGAGTAAGCAGGCAGGTACCTTGGACATTGAACGACAGAGCTGATTAAGCAGGCAGGTGCCTTAGACATTGAACAGCTGAGCTGGGTAAGCAGGCAGGTACCTTGGACATTGAACAGCAGAGCTGAGTAAGCAGGCAGGTACCTTGGACATTGAACAGCATAGCTGAGTAAGCAGGCAGGTACCTTGGACATTGAATAACACAGCTGAGAAAGCAGGCAGGTACCTTGGACATTGTACAGCATAGCTGAGTAAGCAGGCAGGTACCTTGGACATTGAACGACAGAGCTGATTAAGCAGGCAGGTGCCTTAGACATTGAACAGCTGAGCTGGGTAAGCAGGCAGGTACCTTGGACATTGAACAGCAGAGCTGAGTAAGCAGGCAGGTACCTTGGACATTGAACAGCATAGCTGAGTAAGCAGGCAGGTACCTTGGACATTGAATGACACAGCTGAGTAAGCAGGCCGGTACCTTGGACATTGAACGACAGAGCTGATTAAGCAGGCAGGTGCCTTAGACATTGAACAGCTGAGCTGAGTAAGCAGGCAGGTACCTTGGACATTGAACATCAGAGCTGAGTAAGCAGGCAGGTACCTTGGACATTGAATGGCAGAGCTGAGTAAACAAGCAGGTACTTTGGAACAGTAGAGCTGAATAGCAAAACTGGAACCTTGGAACAGCAAAGCCAAGCGTCCAGATAGACACCTTGGAACAGAAAAGATGGATATGTATGAATGTACTTTGGAACAGTAGAGCCAAGTATGGAGACCCCTCACTTTGGAGCAGAAGAGCCAAAGATCTAAACAATCACCTAGGAACAATAGAGTTGAGTATGCATAAAATTTCTTTGGAACAGCCTAGCCATGCATGTAGACAGACATCTTGGAAAAGTAGAATCAAGTATTTAGACAAGCGTAGAAGGGAGGAGGGGAGAGGAAATGTAGAAAGCTTACCACGTTGTCGATTTCAAAACCACATGTCAGCCGAAATCCATCCTGAGGGTGCCGCACCCATTGGTGATCACAAGCAAATGAAAAAGAAAAGGGAAATCCACCGGCACATCCAACAGGAAATAATTAAAAATTGTTCTTTATTGAAGAAAAAACTAAAACATGCTAAAATGAAACCTCAGAAACCTGACGCGTTTCTGGTGTATGCAACACCCTTATTCATAGGACGACTGAGGTAGCATGTAACAGACCAGACTTTATTCCAAACTTGCAATAAATGAGCAAAAACCATAGGTGGAGCTCAAATCAATGCTGCTGAGGAAGTTGCAAACAATACAGGTGACAAGCATAAAATAATAAATGTAGTGCTATAAATAATAAATTAAAGCATACCCAACATGGCAATAATATTCTGAATGGACAAATATAATTGCAATAACAATTCACATAATGGCAACTAATGGAAGCCGCAATTCAGCAGTCAGTGTCACATAGGATGAAATCAGATATGCAGCCAGGCAGCCAGTAACAAAAAGAATGGAATCAGGTGCAAAAATCGACAAACGGCATTACACAGCCTAGCAATCAGTGTCCATTCAGAATATTATTGCCATGTTGGGTATGCTTTATGAATTATTTATTATTCATTGCACTACATTTATTATTTTATGCTCGTCACCTGTATTGTTTGCAACTTCCTCTGCAGCACTGATTTGAGCTCCACCTATTGTTTTTGCTCATTTATTGCAAGTTTGGTATAAAGTCTGGTCTGTTATATGTTGCCTCAGTCGTCCTATGAATAAGGGTGTTGTATACACCAGAAACGCGTCAGGTTTCTGAGGTTTCATTTTAGCATGTTTTAGTTTTTTCTTCAATAAAGAACAATTTTTAGTTATTTCCTGTTGGATGTGCTGGTGGATTTCCCTTTTCTTTTTTATTTAGACAAGCACCTAGGAACATCAGAGCTGAGTATATAAGCACGCAACTAGGAACAGCAGAGAGAAGGATCCTTACAGGCAGCTACGAACAGCAGAGCTGAGTACTTGGATAAGAACCTTGGAACAGTAGAGATGAGTATGTAGACAGGCAATTTGGAACAGTAGGATTGAGTATGTAGATAGGCATCTAGGAACAGCAGAGCTGAGTATATAGACAGGCAACTAGGAACTGCAGAGTATGTAGCTGGTTGAGATTGTCTGGAGACTTATTATGTTAGAATACTTGAGCTAAGGATTAAATATGGCTCAGCTAAGGAAACTGTGCAGTAATGTTGTGGACCAACTATCTGAATATCTAAACAGCATGTAACTGCCTTAACCGGCCCAAAAAGACTTTGGAACGTGACATCAGAGATGCCCGGAAGAGAAGGAGGACTTCAGAGGCTGGCACTAGAACAATCATGAGGCTGATGAGTCTCAAGGATGATGAAACAGATCTGTCCAAGGATCGTCTTTCTAGACGATAGGTTATAGATAGATACATACCGTATATTCCGGCGTATAAGACGACTTTTGAAGACTGAAAAATCTTCTGTCTAGTCTGGGGTCGTCTTATACGCCGGTAATGCTTTTGAACTTTCAGAAATTGACATGCGGGGATACTCTGGGGGTGTTAATAAGCTGCCATGGCCGTATCCCTGCCATGTCGGAGTTAATATAAGGTGGAGGGAGTTAAAATACGGCGGCGGTAGGTCCAGACAGTCAGCGCTTCTGTGCTGAAACTGACACATCGCTGCGTATTCCCAGCTCCGGACACAGCGCAGGACTTCTGTGCCGACAGCTTTCACTTGTCACAGAAGCGCTGCGCTGTGTCCGGAGCAGGGAAGTTCGCATCGCTTCTGTGACAATATATGAAAAGCCGGCAATTCAGCAGCGGCATAAGCCGGCACCCGACAATTTAGAATAGAAAGAATAGAGCATCACACATAGATTAGATAGATAGAAACATGTCAGTCACATATATATGAAGTACAGTGACAGTGTTGCTTACTGTACTTGTCATTTAATGTAAAGGATTTATTAAAACAAATATTAGTGTTTTCATGCACTGTCTCTTTAAAAAAGCCGGCCGGCAATTCAGCATCTGTACCCGACAATTTATAACAGAAAGATAGAGCATCACACATAGATTAGATAGATAGAAACATGTCAGTCACATATATAAGAAGTACAGTGATAGTGTTGGTTACTGTACTTGTCATCTAGTGTTAAAATAACGGATTTATTTAAAAAAAAATTGGCGTGGGGTTCCCCGTAATTTTAGTCTCTAGCGGAAGTTAAGCAGACAGCTGGGGCAGATGTTTGAAGCCTGGGAAGGGGGTAATACCCACGGAGCTTCCCAGGCTACTAATATCAGCCCCCAGCTGAATACCTAGCCTTTACTAGCTATTAAAATGGGGGACCCCCCCAAAAAAATGACGTGGGGTCCCCCCTAATTTAATAGCTAGCAAAGGCTAGGCAGACAGCTGGGGGCTGATATTAATAGCCCAGGAAGGGAGCCATGAATATTGGCCCCCTCCCAGGCTAGAAACACCAGCCGTCAGCCGCCCCAGAAATGGCGCATCCATAGGATGCGCCAATTCTGGCACTTAGCCTCGCTCTTCCACGCTGCCCTGGTGCGGTGGCAGGGGGTAATAGGGTTGGGGTTGATGTCAGCTTATAATGCCAGCTGACATCAAGCCCAGGTTAGTAATGGAGAGGCGTCTATAAGACACCCCCATTACTAACCCCATAGTAAAAGTTAAAAAAAACACAAACACCCAGAATAAAGTCCTTTAATTGAAATAAACACACAATTCTTTATTGTTCTAAATTAAACCATACTTACCATCACGCCCATTCCAGCTGAAGCCAACGATCTCCTGCAATAAAAGTAAAATAATAAAGCAACCTCATCCTTACCTTTCCATGGTTCCCAGGACCGATCCAGCTCTGCTACATTCACATGACAGGCTGGACCGCAGCAGAACGCTGCCATCCAGCCTGTCATCCCGCAGACACTGAGAAGCGCAGGCATGCTTGCGCTCTGCAGTGTCTGGCTGTGACGGCATCCAGATGAGCCGACAATGAACTCAGCTCACCTCCTGGACGTCCGTCACTGACAGCGTGGGAAACTTCTACTGCGCATGCGGGGAGCAGGAGAATTTTCCCACGCTGTCAGTGACGTGCATGAGGTGAGCCGAGTTCATTGGACATGATCTCGGCTCATCTGGATGCCGTCACAGTCAGACACTGAGGAGCACACGCATGCCTGCGCTTCTCAGTGTCTGCCGCATGGCAAGCTGAACGGCAGCGTTCTGCTGCGGTCCAGCCTGTCATGTGAATGTAGCAGAGCTGGACCGGTCCTGGGAACCATGGAGAGGTAAGGATGAGGTTGCATTATTATTTTACTTTTATTGCAGGAGATCGTTGGCTTCAGCTGGAATGGGCGTGACGGTAAGTATGGTTTAATTTAGAACAATAAAGGAATGTGTCTTTATTTCAATTAAAGGACTTTATTCTGGGTGTTTGTGTTTTTTTTAATTACTTTACTAGAAATTCATGGTGGTCATGTCTAATATTGGCGTGACCCCATGAATTTCGGGCTTAGGGCCAGCTGATAATGCCAAGCTGGCCTTAACCCCTTTATTACCCAGTGAGCCAACGCACCAGGGCCCTGGATGAGTTGGGTACAGCGCCAGAAGATGGCGCTTCTATGAACGTGCCATTTTCCGGGGTGGCTGCGGACTGCAATTTGCAGCGGGGGGGGCCAGAAAGCTTGGGCCTCCCTGCGCTGCAGATTCCAGCCCCCAGCTGCCTAGTTGTACCTGGCTGGACACAAAAATAGGGCGAAGCCCCACGTCTTTTTTTTTTAAATTATTTCATGAAATAATTTAAAAAAAAAGGGCTTCCCTATATTGTTGTGTCCGGCCAGGTACAAATAGGCAGCTGGTGGTTGGGGGCAGCCCGTTCCTGCCTGCTGTACCTGGCTGGACACAAAAATATGGCGAAGCCCACGTCAACATTTTTGGGAAAAATTAATTACAAAATTAATAATAATTTAGGGACTGCATCTTTATTAACCCCTCAATTGTCATTTAGTGTTAAAATAAAGGATTTTTTAAAAAGAAAATTGGCGTGGGATCCACCATCATTATAGTCTCTAGCGGAGGTTAAGCAGACGGCTGGGGCAGATGTTTGAAGTCTGGGAAGGGGGTAATACCCACGGAGCTTCCCAGGCTACTAATATCAGCCCCCAGCTGAATACCTAGCCTTTACTAGCTATTAGAATGGGGGACCCCCCCAAAAAATGACGTGGGGTCCCCCCTATTTTAATATGTTTATGAGTGACAGTTTTCCTGCTATATACCTGCATGTCATAAGAATTTAAATTAAAAAAAGCACCATGTTAAATTCAAATCTGTTTTTTTTTAATTTTTACCGGTGTTTGGTATGCGTTGGAAAAGGGGTAGTCTTATACGGTGAATATATTCTAAACTCTATATTTTAACAGGAAAGTAGGGGGGTCGTCTTATACACCAGGTCGTCTTATACGCCGGAATATACGGTACATAGATAGATGATAGATGATAGAGAGTAGTGATAAGAGTGTGCGTTCTGTTAACCCTTTCGGCGAGCATGCTCCGGTGTTTTCCGAGTATCTTCAGCATGCTCGGGTTTAATGTTTGAGTCACTCAGGTGTGCATGATTTGCGACTGTTTGACAGCTTTAATACATGTGAGGAATGCCTAAGAAACAGGCATTCCTCACATGTATTAAAGCTGTCAAACAGTCGCAAATCATGAGCACGGGAGTGACGAAAACATAACACCCGAGCACGCTGAAGATACTCGGAAAACACCGGAGCATGCTCGCTCATCACTAATAGAGAGATAGATAGATAAATATGGATAGATAGATAGATAGATAATAGATAGATAGATAGATAGATAATAGATAGATAATAGATAGATGGATAATAGATAGATAGATAGATAGATAGATAGATAGATAGATAGATAGATAGATAGATAGATAGATAGATAGATAGATAGATAGATAGATGATAGATAGATTATGTAACTTCTGGACTAAGAAAGTTTGCTTTCTTTTGAAAAATATTTCTTCATATCCCAGAAAAGATTAAAAAGTTAGAAAACTTGAGTGAAAGCTTTCAAATATCTAACCTTTGTTCCAATTCATATTTTTTAAATTATCACTTTATCCAGTTGTCTGAAGAATAACTTTGATCTTAATATAAAAATTATTTTAACAAATTCAATCAGAACAAAAAATAAAAAAAGTAATTCTATCTAATATTAATAATTCAGTAACTCTTACTGAAACTTTTAGGCAGCGCCCGCTTTTCAAACAGCATTTTTTTTTTACCAATGTCTAGAAGTTTGTTATGATGATTTTTTTCAAAATCCCCTTCATGGAAATATAATTTACTCTTTAGTAACAAGGCCTTAAATATCTTTCATGACCAACCCTGGGTTTTTTTGTTTTTCACTAACAAGGCTGTTTCAGGCTATGTTTTATGCTGGACAAATTGTATTATTTCTAGTGCTGTTTTTGATATATATGAATTACTGAGTTACATACATAATGTATTTTTGCTATTAAATTATAAAAAAAAATTGCATTTGTTTATTGTTTGTTGTTTTTTGTTTACAGTTTTACATTTTTTACTGTTAATGTTTCACAATAAATGAATTGTTAAATCAATTCTCCAGGTTATAACAATCATGTGGATACCTAAAATGTGTAGGTTTTTTATTTGAGAAGGTTTTTATGTGTGTGATAGATCGATATAGATAGATAGATGATAGATAGATAGATAGATAGATAGATACTAGATAGATAATAGATAGATAGATAGATAGATAGATAGATAGATAATAGATAGATGATAGATAGAAAGTTACACGGACATAAACCCACAGTGGTCACTGAAATAAATTGAAACTGACAAAACTAATTTTCAATGTAAATTTACTTAATAATGAGTTTCAGACTTTACTTATTCTTCCTTTTGAATTTTTTTTCAACAGAAAAAATAAATAAAACTATAGCAAAAATTATGGTTCTTTAACTGAATATTTAGTTATTCAACCTTCTGAAGCAATCACCGCAAACAAACTCTTTCAGTAACTCTCAATGAAAATTCAGCATCTGTCTACAGGTATTTTGGCGACGTCTCATGAGCAGATGGCTCCTTGTGTCTCAGGTGTGGAAGTGCCTTCTTCAGACTGTAGGTCTCAGTTTCTTCCCCAGATGTTCTGTAGAATTTTAGATCAGGGTCATAGAATCCTTGAGTCCAATGCTTTGCTCTTATTCTTGGACATTTTCAGCTCTTTTGGGTCATTATCCTGTTGGAGGCGCCATGACCTGTGACTCAGAATGAGCTTTCTGCCACTGGGCAGAACATTTTGCTCCAGAATGCCTTGATAGTCTTGAGATTTCATTGTACCCCGCACAGATTCAAGACCCCCTGAGCTAGATGTAACCAAACAGTCCCAAAACATCCCGAATCTCCTCCATGCGTCACAGTAGGTACAATGTTCTTTCTTTGTATGCTTCCTTTTTGCATCTGTGAACATAGAGCTGATGTGATTTACCAAAAAACTCCAGTTTTGTCTCATCTGTCCACAGGACATTCTCCAAGCTTTGTGACTTGTCAATATGCACTTTGGCAAATTCCAGTCTCGCTTATTTATGATTTGCTTTCAGCAGTGGTTTCCTTCTCGGTCATCTTTCATGAAGTCCACTTTGGCCAAGACAGTGACGTATGGAGCCATCTGACATTACTGTACCTTAACCTTGGAGTTCACCTCTAATCTCTTTGGAAGTTTTTCTGGCTCTTTGGTTCTCATTTTTATCATCCGTCTCTTCAATTTGTCATGAGTTTTCCTCTTTTGGTCACGTCCAGGGAGGTGGGATACAGTCCCATAGACCTTCAAATTTTTAAAAACCTTTTGTAAGAGTAACATCAGGCTGTTTGGAGATGGTCATATAGCCTTTACCTTTTATCATGTTTGTCTATGAGGTTCTTTCTAATCTCCTGAGACAACTCTCTCCTCAGCTTACGTTGCTCCATGTTCAGTGTGATGCACACCATGATAACAAACAGCACAGTGACTACTTTGTACCCCATATACCACACCATACTATCAAGATACGAGATGTGCAGCATCTGAAACAACGGATACTGGAAGCCTGTGCTAGCATTTCTTCTGCGGTGTTGCTATCAGTGTGTCAGGAGTGGGAGAAGAGGGTTGCATTGACAATCCAACACAATGGCCAGCACTTTGAACACATTTTATAAGTGGTCATAAACTTGTAAAAAACTCATGAAAGAATAAAGTTACATTAAAACCAAGCACACCATTGTTTTCTCTTATGAAACTCTCAATAAGTTTGATGTGTCCCATGACACTCTTCCCATTGAAAAAAATAAAGTTAGATCCAAAATGGCCGACTACAAAATGGCCACCATGGTCACCACCCATCTGGAAAAGTTTTCCCCCTCCCACATACTAATGTGCCACAAACAGGAAGTTGATATCACCAGCCATTCCCATTTAATTTAGGTGTATCCATATATATGGCCCACCCCTAGCCAGCGAAAGAGAAGACAGATGTGGAAATAATCTGCTTCTGTCTTCTACCCAGGATCCTTGCTTGTTTGATAGCAAAAGATCTGAGAATCATATGCTTTATTTTAGTAACAGTAAATTTATAATGGCACAGGACACAGAATTAGTCCTAGGAACAAACATTTTAAATTTACCTCACTTAGTTATTACTAGGTTAGATATGAAATTTCTGCCTGCCTGCAGCCACCACTAGTGGGAGCTGATGAGTTGACTGCTTACTGATTATATAGTGAACTCAATAATGCAACAGGATTCCTCTGAGCTCCCCCTATTTGTGGCTGCTAGAAGAAAAAAAATAATTTTCATTTGTAGTTTTATGCAGAGGGTTTGGAGCTCTGTATAAGAAGAACAGAGCTTTGATTGTGAATAAGATATGTTAATAAATTAATCAGCACACAATGTTAAAACTAAAAAGGAGATGCCATGAAAAGGCAGACATTCACTTTAAAGATGAGTTATGGAGCTGAAATAAAAGAAAAATCTTTTTGCACAATGGGAAAAAAATTGTGACAGTTTAACCTGGATATTAAATTGCCATGAAAACAATTGGTTGGCACAAAATTCCAATTATTGTATTATATTATAGACCCCTGTGGAGGAAGTGTGGAGAGCTGAGAGGAGCAAACTGCTTATATTGCTGAAATTTGCATTTAAATTATGTGAAGCAGTAAAACTAAAAAACAAAAAGGAAGGAAAAATCTGATGTTTATTAGACATAAAAAGTACTGAGGACCAAAACCGGAGCAAAATGCAATTATTACATTTTCTTTATTTGATTACATGTGAACCTTAATAAGTGTGCAGAAAAAAAAGAGAGAATGAAGATTATTTCTTGCCCCTGGAATAGCTTAGACAGGAAACTCTTCTAGTTTTTCATGTAATCTCGGGGAGGGGAAAAAAAAGTGGAAAACTTCTACAAATTTTTTTGTACTATTTTCAGATTTTGACCAAGATTCACATTTCGACATATCTTAGTTTTATAAGAAGAATTACAACAAGAGCATAGTTTTTCCCGTTTACAAACATGTAGGGTCTTTGGTTTTCTGGAAAGGGGCTAAATCTATATTCCAAGGGGTTGTAAATTCACATTGGCTAAATTCTCTGATTTAGGAGCAAATACCCTCTACAGAGAGGAAGAAAATTTGAACTCTAGTGCCACCTACTGGAAGTAGCAATCCTAAAAGTCAATATCGACCCTTTAACGAGCCTTATCACATGACTTAGGATAAAAGCCAAACCAGAAAATCAATATGCAGATACATGTTTCGTGATGTTGCCCCTCATCAGTGCAATATCACTGTATGAGAGGCCTGTGAATGCAGTCTAAGGGGTAACATTTCTTCTTACGGATCCTTACCTAGGCATGTCAGGCATATCACTCTCTATAAGAAGAAATGTTACCCCTTAGACTCCAGTCACAAGCCTCTCATACAGCCAAATCAGATCTCATGCTTTGCACTGAGGAGGGGCAACAATCTTTATACCTTTTATTAGCTAACCAAATGTCCTGAAATTCAAATTTGGCATTACTCTCTAACTTGTTCTGGTAATTCTTTGTAGACCCCAGAGCACAATAAATGTATGATGAAAAAAAATATTCTCACTTTTTCACTCACTTTTCCCACCACCGCAGCTGCCCATCTGGTCCTCTTTCCTCAGGCATGCAACATCCTCTTTTAGAATCTTCACTCTCCACTAGGGCTTCTGGTTCCAAAAAAGGTTTCTGACACCACGATTCACATCGTCACATCACATGCGTCTCCCAAGGTGCCGAATACTATGTGCGTTATGACATCAGTGACCTACTCATCACTGGAAGCCCAGGTGCAGAGTAAATTACAGAAAAAGGACAACATGCCCAATACCGAAGAACGAAAGAGGCCAGACAGAGCTGCTCATAGGTAGTGATGGGCAAACCCCTGACTATTTGGGTCCGGCGGGTTCATCCAAAAGCCGAACAGTTTATTAAAAGTTCGGATTCAGGTACCAGAACAGTACCCGAACACGAACCCCATTCATTGGAATAGGGGACCCGAACATCCCTGGTTTCCCACGCTGTCATCTGCATGACCGTGCGGGAAACAAAGGCTCTGATCAGTGGTAACATTGTTACCGTGGTCAGAGCGCTACGGGATCATGTTATCAGATATCCGCGTGATCCCGCAGCTATGACAGTGACCCCCCAGTAAAAAGCTTACCGCGGGTCACAGCCACCAACTGAGAAGACTACTACCCACATCAGCCGGCGCCTGCTGTCATTGTGAACAGTGAGCGGCGCAGGCGCTGTGGACGGGAAAAGTAGTCTCTCATCAGCCAGCGCCTGTGCTGAAAGTAGAAAAAAAAAAAAGTTAATAAAAAAATATTCAAATAAAAAAAAAATACATTATACTCACTTAACGCCTAATCCCCGATGCCCTCGTCCCCTGCAAAAAATAAAAGAACACCATATACTCACCTTAATGCCTTATCCCCGATGCCCATGTCACCTGTAATAAAGAAAAAATAATAAACCACCATAATCCTCACCTATCTGCCGTAATCACGAGTGTCCCATGGCGATCTCATTAATTGAACAGCCACATCGTTACATGCGACCGCACTATTCAGCGGCCGGCAATGCACTGCAGGAGCATCCTGTAGTGTATAGCGCTGAGCTGCCGGCAGAGAGTTCACCGGAGTTCAATCATCTGATGAGTCCCGGTGACCTCACTTACTGAGCCGGTGCTGCGTGAGCATTTTCTCATGCAGCGGTAGTGCAGTAAGTGAGGTCACCGGAGCTTGATCAACTGATGAGTCAGCCCATTTACAGATCATTTAGTGAAATCTTAAGAAGCAAATCACAAAAAAACTGTATACAGTAGAATCCATATTTTTTTTGTAAAATTCGAGACAAATTCAATTAGGCTCAAACTGATTAACTCACCAAAACTATTCATGATGGTATAGTCGTATAGACTCTCTAAGAAGTGACTTAACACTACACTTTACAGAACTGTCCCCTAAAAACCCTTTTGAATATAATTTTAAAGAATCAATTAATTATCATTTTCTTTTCAAGGGTGTCCCAATACTTAACTTTCAATCTAGGTCCAACGTTTTGGCCTTTCCACATCCGACCCTGTGGTCAAAAGAGCGTGTTTCCTATGTTGAGACCAGTACCATGTGTGAAGGAGGCTGTCTCATCGACTCAAATGGCTATGCTAGCCCACCTCTCTATGTCTGTGTATCAGTAGAGAAGGAGACTGGCTTAGTTAGAGAACCGAGTAGTCAGCCATTCCAGCACTAACATGCCGATGATCCTGTTGGAACAGAAGTGACTGTGTCCTGACCACTAGTGACCGGACTGCTGAGCCCAATGTCTGTCTTCTGAGTCAGGTGACTGGTGATTGGCATGTCATCACTTCCGGTCCGGTGGAATTTCGGTTATTCAAGACTCTACGTCCGAATTTTCCCCTTTAAGAAGGCGAAAGGAGACGATTCTCCATTGAATTGTGTTCTATAAATATCAGTGTTTGCTTTATCCTGCAGAAGACCGCAGGGAGCATGGGACATTGTGCGCTTTCCATAAGATCGAATGTAGATTTTATAGAAAAATAATGACTAACCGGCTTTAATAAATACATTATCATATATATCCTGCTGAACAGGAAGCTTTAATTAGAAAGCACAAAAAAAACAAAAACCTGAAGAATCTTCTGATCATTTCTGGCATTTCTTTTTCTTTTAAAATTATATAATCTATGAAAATTTAAAGAGAAATTTCGCAAAAAAATGTTTCATACATGAATGTTAAAAGGGTGTACATCACACACAAACTGCAGACAATGTCAAATTGATTTCTGCACCTGTTGAAGTTGGTGTACTTACCTTTAGAATCCATTTCAGAACATATTTTACAGCCATTCTGATAGTTTACCCTTTAATTTCCAGCCATTTAGCCTGACGGACAGCCTCTTAATGTCTTTCCACCTAGTTGACGAATCTTCATCCACCTGACAATTCCTCAGGGTCCCTCCTCTTTGCCAGTGTCTCAAGCTCCTCAGAACAAGCTGCAGCTGTCATTCAGGCTGCATGGTCAATCAAACCATAAGCCACCTCACTCATTGGCTTAACTAATATTATGCTTATATTAATATCTTGATTTTACAGCCATTAAGGCAAGGATTTTATAAGTAAATTTACCAGCCTCAACAAGTGTAAGAGATTTATTTAATAATGTACATGGTTGTACTGTGAAATTTAGTGATAAATCAGCTTAAACAGGACTTACGCTATGTTCACACATCATGTTTTTTTCAACATTTTCTTTCTGCAGCAAAACCTGATCTCTTGCCAGGAGGTTGTTCAGGATTTTTCTTGCTCTTTTGTTTGTTTTTTGGTGCGTTATTGGTCCAATTTTTCAGCACTTTTTTCACTGTCCTTTTTCTCTTTTATAAATGTACATACGTTTCAGTGAAAAAAAAATCTCATTCTGGTTTTAGCATAGTGAGGGAGGTGAACTGTTCAGGAATAGTTTAGACACTGGCAATTAATTGAGTTTGTTTGACACTATTTACTTTCACACTATGGTCTGCCATTCAGTTGCACAGGCATTGTTCAATTTCACACTTCCCTGGGTGTTATGGGTCCAGGTGGTGGAACCTCTGTGCTTCAGTGGAAGGAGGGACCAGAGGGGCGTGACTAAGTGACTACTCAGCCTGACCAAGGTCACACGGCGGCTCAGTCGACTCCGTGAACCAGGGAGGGACCTTACAGGTGGACCAGGTGCTACTCTGGGACCGACCTTGTGTGAGAGCAGGTGACTGCCATGGGTCAGATGGCAGGAACTGACCGGTACAGCGGATGAGCACGGCTGGAAGGCTGACGGGTGGTCCGGGTAGATAAGCAGGCAGGTACGGCAGATAGCCAGGCAGGTGTTCAGTGTAGGCAAGCAGTCGGGTATGGCGGATAGCCAGACAGGTGCTCCGGGTAGGCAGGCTGGTGGGCACGGCAGGTTACTGGCAGGTGCTCCAGGTAGGAAGGCTGGCGGGCACAACAGGTGACAGGCAGGTGCTCCAGGTAAGCAGGCTGGCGGGCACAACAAGTAACAGACAGGTGTTCCAGGTAAGCAGGCTGGTGGGCACGGCAGGTAACTGGCAGGTTACAGACAGGTGCACCAGGTAGACTGGTTGGCGGGTACAACTGTAGACAGACTGGATGACAGAACTGTTAGACAGGCTGGCGGGCTGGACTGACAGACAGACTGGCAGGCGGGACTGACAGGCAGTGGGACCCGAGGGCTGGAGCAAGTGTTAGCACACGGAGCAACAACCTTGCACAGGCACCTCCATTTTGGAGGAGGTGCCTTATATAGGGGCAGTCCTCCGGCCATTGGCCGGGGACTCTATAGGACGGCGCGCGCGGCCCCTTTCACAGGGAGGGAGCGCGCAAGCGCCCTAAGCATGGAGTTCAGGAAGCTGCGCGCTGCACGCGCCACAGCAGCAGGGGAGCGGGAGGACGCTGGACCTGGATCGCGGCGGTGAGCGGAACGGCATCTCTGCCCGGCAGGAGGCAGAGACGCCGATGCTACACTAGGCCACAGGTATTATCCAATCTCACATGTAGCTCAGCTAATGTTTACACTATTCACATCACTAATTTAATTAAACTTTCCCAATACAAACAACCATCTCAGTCACCAAGACAAGATGGTAAAATTACAAAAATAAATGTATTTCACATACTGTTGTTCTTACTTATTTTCACTAAAAACACAGCAAAACCTGATAGCTATGTTCACATTAGGTGTTTTTTCAGCGGTATTTCAAAACCCATTACTTCCAATGGGTGAAAAAAGTGACAAGCTCTATTGTGCAAAAAAGCACGCAGAGCACAAAATCCTGAACAAAAAAAAAAAACAAGATGTGTGCATGAGATTTCTGGAATCTCATAGACTTTGCTGATACTGTAAAACTCAGCTGCAAATTTGCATAAAAAAACGCATCAAAAAAAGCGGAAAAAAACAAGATGTGTGAACATAGCCTTACTGTATTTTGTGGACTTTAAGACGTGTCGGCCCATAAGACACTCCCCAAATTTTGGAGAGGAAAATGGGAAGAAAAAAATTTGAATAAAATTTGTATCGCTCCACTCCTGCATCTGCTGCTGCCAGATTCCTGCAGCAGCGACCCTGCCTCCTGGGAACCTGCTCCACCGCAGCAGCCCCCCTCGGTAACCTACATTCGGATTATAAAATGCACCCCAATTTTCCCTACAAATTTGGGGGAAAAAAGTGAGTCTTATATTCCAAAAAATACAGTATCTTCCCTGATTTTTTTTATTTTGGAAAATACTACTACACCCTCCTATACCCCGCTGCAAAGTAAGAAGCTTTCAAATATAGAAAAATACAAGTGTTAATAGTTTATATTATCAATAAAAAAATCAAAAGTAAATGAGCAAAAGAGAAATCTAAATGACACCAGCATTTGGAGACAACTCTTTTCATACATCAATTTTTCTAGATATACTTGTCCAAAGTTTTTGAAAGAACTCGGCAAAGAGGTTGTTTCAAACATCTTGGAGAACTGACCCCAAATCTTCTTATGCAAATCCTTCTGTCTCTTCATTTAATCCCAGATACACTGGATGATGTGAGATTAGGGCTCTCTGGGGCTGTTTCATCCCTTCCAGAGCTCCCCGTCCTTCTTTACAATGAATATAGTTGTTAATGACATTGGCTGTATGTTTGGGGTCGTTGTTCTTCTGCAGGATGAATTTAGAGCCAATAGTAAATCATCGATATACCTCCCATACCATTGAAAGTATCAATACTATGAGTTATTAGTAGTATCAACAAAGTGTTCTTTCCAATAAGCCATGTACAGATTTGTCAAAAACAGTGAATAACAAAAACCTATTTTTTTATATAAAAAAACATTGAAGGTAAAAAAAGTGACAAAAACAGTGACCTGTAAACTATATTCCTTCAAATCTTCAAAATTACTGTACTTTTTTAGATGGAATGACTATGCTATAATGGCTTACTGATATTGGGATAGATTTATATCAAGCACTGACATCACTTGTCAACCAACAATAGTCATCTTCCCAGACTATATTATGCAATTTTTTAAGATGCTTCTAACTTTGATAAAACTAGTAATGTGTTTTACCAATAAGCTATCCAACCAAATAATAAGGTTTTCCATCAAAGAACCTATGTCCAAAATAATGGGGTAAAAAAGGGAAAAAATATTATCTTTGTGAACCTCGGGCAATGCATAAAAAGTAGAAGTCACTGGACAAGGAACAAGAAAGAGATCATATTGTTTGGTGTTCATAGCACTCATTCTATTAGTATATAAGTTAAGGATGATCTGTGGTTGGAAGTAGGGTCTATAGACAATAAACGATAAGTTTCAGTATCCTCTAACATGTTCCAAATGAGATTTTAATAAACGGATTTGTCCAGGAGCAAACATAAAGTCAATGTCATTAAGAACTATCTTTAGTGTAAAGAAGAACAAGGAGGTCTGGAAGTGATGGTCTGGAACCCACAGCGCACTGATCTCACATCATCCAGTCAGTCTGGGATCACATGAAGATACAGAAGGATTTGCATAGGTGACATCCATAAAAGATCTGTGTTTAGTTCTCCAAGATGTTTGGAACTTCATCAAAAACAATATGCAAATATACCTAAAAGAGCTGAAGACGGCAAAGGGTGGTAGTTATCAAATATTGATTTGAAATAAGATTTCTATTTATTTCTTTCACTAAGAATGTTGCTATTTAATAAAAGTAAACTGTTAACACTTGTATTTTTGAAAATACTTACTTTACAGCATTTTTTTTCGCACCTGGCTAAAAATTTTGCACAGTATTGTATACAGTATGTATATCTTGTAAGGTTATGACATTTAGAAATTGTGTTTCGATAATGTTAACCAAGTCATTGTTACAATAGTGTAGCAACTCACTCGGGAAAATAGGTAACACACTAAAAACTGCAAACGACCCTGCCGCTTCCTCTACAGACTGGAGATCCTGAACTCGCAGTCCCTAGTGGTTCCTGCATGAGCTGAGATATCCCTAACCTCAGAATAGACTATGGCAACTCAGATTTAAGCCCGCGTCTCACATAGCGAGATCGCTACGAGATCGCTGCTGTGTCACAGTTTTGGTGACGCAACAGTAACCTCACCAGCGATGTCGCTATGTGTGACACTTTGCAGTGATCAGGCCCCTGCTGTGAGGTCGCTGATCACTGCAAAGTGTCCTGGACCATTTTTTGGTCGTTGCCCTCCCGCTGGTCAGCACACATCGCTGTGTGTGACCAGCGGGAGCAGCGATCAGGCTGGTAACCATGATAAACATCGGGTTACTAGGGGCACACGCGCACCTAGTAACCCGTTGTTTATCATGGTTACGAGCCTGCTAAAGTGAGCGGTAACCTCCCGCTCACCGTAGCAGAGTGGTAACCATGATAAACAACGGGTTACTAGGTGCGCGTGTGCCCCCAGTAACCCGATGTTTATCATGGTTACCAGCCTGCTCCTGCTTCAGCAGGCTGGTAACCAGGAGCAGGACATCATGGAAAGATTCTTTCCATGATGTCGCTGCTCCCCTGATCGTTGGTGAGCCTGCCTGTTTGACAGCTCACCAGCGACCACATAGCTACGCAGCAACGATCCCTGACAGGTCGTATCATTGTCGGGATCGTTGCATCGTCGCTAAGTGTGACGGGGCCTTTATTGTACTGGAAAGGCCATTGAGCGCTTCATGTTACTCCTAAAGAACCAGTGGATAGAGCAGAATGTAAATTACATATCAAAGGAAAAGTGTGATAAAATAGAAAGAGATTTCAGAGTGAGTAGAACAAACCACAAAATTCAAAATAAGGGATTAAGTACCTATTGTTAGAAAATGTGCAGCCTATTTTCTAAAAAGAAAGAGAAGATAGGTGCAGGGTAAGGAACATAAACAGCAGAGAGATAAACCCTAGCTGGTCTTTCACTACAGCAGTATGGCTGGACATCCAAATGAAACTATCACCAGCAGGAAATATCAGCGGGGTGAAAGAATAAAAAAAAAGCTGCACCCAAAAGGTGATAGGGCAGACAAAAGAGTGAATAAAAACAGCCATTACCGTAAACAGACTGAAGCAAGGATAACAAAAACTTGACACCTAGCGAAAAGATGTGTCTGCTGTCGCTCGGTGGATAGAGAAGCCGACCACAGAGCACACGCTCAAGGGTTCGAACCCAGATGCATGACAGTCAGGGGAAGATTGGACCTTCAGCAAAAATTTTGTGAAGCTGTCTTGTTTTTTGCATAATAATGTGCCCACCCTCAAGTCTCGCATTACTCTGCAAAAACTCAAGAGAAACCAGCCTTGAAACTGTCGATCGTTTGTTGTATTCTCTTTATTTGGACCCGTCTTATTATTATCTCTTTCCAAAATTCCAAAAACTAATTGAAAAGACGACATTTTATGACAAACGAGATAGTAATTGATGCTGTGGAGTTGTGGTTTTCAGAACGGGGTGCCATTTTTTTTTTCTTAAGGATTAAAAATGACTCTTTCATTGATGCGTTAAATGTATAGAGGTGAAAGGTGATTATGTTGAGTAAAATAACATAAATCCGAAAATATTGTTTTTTTTCTAGGCTAGAACCTCAATATCCTTTGTATATGTATATATGTATACCTTCTGGGGCTTCTTTTCTTGCAACTATACATTTTGTTTGTTATTCTTTATGGAGATTTATGAATAAATTGACAACTAGGTGTCAAAAACAGACAAGTCAGGAAACTGACCATTTCCTTAAAAAAAAAAAAAGTGAAAATTAAAATTATGCTCCTTTATTCCTATTTTTTGGTTCTGATTTAGGACCATATTGCTTATCATTAAGATAAATTTGAAGTAAGAGCCCATGCATATGACAAAGGCATGCTTGGAAGTTGTATGTTACCAATTGGAGCCCCTATAAGTCTATATTATCTGCAGAGTCAATTTGTTTGCCTCTATGAGGTAGTACCTTCTCCAATACTTACGTTATGTTGATGTGTATTTTCATTGCGTTCCATATTTTCCGTTGGTGGCCAGAGCAGTGATGGCTTTGGCGGATCCCAACATATAAAAGATATGAGTGACAATATAAAATATATTCTTCTACGGAACCTTTGTCATCTAAAAATACCATTGTGAAAAGGAAATAAAAAAAACAAAACAAAGCAAAACAAGAATAAGAAATAAAATATAAAAACTCAATTTGAAATCAAGAAAACTTTAATTACCCAAAATTAGGAACTGCACCTAAAACGAACCAATTCAATATCAGAACAATAAAAACAACATTTTCTAAGCTCATTTCTACCTTTTTTTTTAAATAGTTTTCTAGTCATAAACAAAGGAATGCCTAAAAAAGAAAATATCACAAATCAGTGAAAACTGGCAGTTGAGCCTGGAATCCAATCTAATGACAGGAGTTTTAATAACCGCCGCACAGAGAGATGTCGGGCGTCCTACTGTGCTCACTAAACTAATTAAGAAACTTAAAATCCACCTGTTCCACGCACAGGAAGACTGGTTCCAGCCTCTGAGTAAGATTCTCAATGTCTTTTTAGATGTTTAGCGCTCACACATGGCCCCTGATGTTTTACATTTGCAAAATATGTTGAGTTTAAATTGCCTTTAACGTCTTCTGAAAATTGAATTTCCATAAACTGATTAACTGTTCAAGTCAATTCTTCGTGTGTTTATTTCTCTGGTTGCAAATTCAGAGCATTTGTATAAAATGGAAAGAGGAAATTTGGAGCCGGAATCTTAACCTTTGTGCTATCAAGTTGTCTAGGTAGCCATGAAGAAAATCTCTTAACCCATTGGGATGGGATTTGGGTGTATGCGCCGATGGGCTATAAACTATAATGGTGCCTACAGAGTGAACATGAGCTCTGACAGGCATCATTTTCGGGTGTATACGCCTACTGGATACTAATTTCAAAGACTGACAGTAACTTCCAAACAGAAACCATGTGTGAACAGGTCCATACTAAGAGTAGCCATCTCCATATATAACTAACAAATAAAGTTGCACTCTGCAATGCTGAAATTGCAATTGCATTGCTGCTCTAGAAAATAGGAAAAAACGAAGATACTTGGCACATAATTTGGCCAATTCAAGTATATCCAGCAGCTGAGCATACATGAATTGGCCAATTTATGTGCTAAATGTCTTTGATTTTTCCTATTTTCAAGAGCTGCAATGCAATTCCAATTTCATGTATGTCATGTTTGCATGTTATAGCACTACAGAGTGCAAGTTTATTTGTTAGTATGCCAATTGGAGGCAGACACTCAGACGTGGTAGATATTGGCCCCAACCCGTTCAGACATGGTAGACTATGGCCCCATCTCGTTCAGACGAGGTAGACTGTGACCCCATCCAGTTAAAACGGGGTAGATTATGGCCCCATCCCGTTCAGACAAGGTAGATTATGGCCCCATCCAGTTCAGACAAGGTAGATTATGGCTCCATCCCGTTCAGACGTGGTAGACTATGGCCCCATCCTGTCCAGACGTAAGCCCCAACGGGACCAATGAACGGATAAAAAAACACAAGGTGAAAGTACCCTTACTCCTGTCAATTGTTGCATCTTCTGCAGATCTTCAATCATTCCTTTTCAGAAGACGCATTAATTCAACAGGAACCCAGTGCGTTAAAATGTGATTAAATATTCTATCTTGTATCCACTTCCTCAATTAATCACAAAACTCTGCGGTAAGATCTCTGTCTGTACCAATCAGCTTGGGAACTAATTGATGGAGTGGTTATTAATGATGAAGGATTTAAGGAGGCCAAATTTTTTTTTTTAACTGGCTGCAGATGTAGCTGCATTTTTGGAAATGTTAACTAAAAGCTATGTGCATTCATCACTAAGTGTCAGGAGTTGTTCAGCTGCATTTGCCAGCGCCGTTTAAGTTACTAAGATTATAAAATGATTTAATGGCATATTCCATAAATCCAGGAATTAATGGTCTGAAAATACAGCTAATGAAGCAGTCTACATAAATGATCTCAAAGATTCCTCACCTGCGGCGGCAACTTGCCAATGGAGGCCTATTGACAAGTCAGTGGGGAGTTGCAGTGGGTTAATGTGACAATTGTAGAGTTGATCTTAGGTCAATATGACAGTTGTAAAATGTGAGACGAACAAAGGACTGGATAGGATAAGAATTCTAATCTGCACCCATTCCAATTTCACATACAGGTCTGTTAAATTTATAATGAGTTCAATTTGATATTATATTATGGGAATTCTTCCTAGAAACTTTGAGGAAGGTATGAATAGTCTCCAGTCTACCCACCAGATCAACAGACAGCAGAATCCATGCTAGGAAAGAAACAGCCTCTGTTGTTGTTTTCTGATTCTTTCTGATTGTCCTAAGTGTAGGAAACTATCAGTCGCTTGACTTAACACAGAAGGTTAGTCCCTTTATCCTAACACATTTATATATGGTGAAGAAAGTAGTGCATGGTCTTCATACATATGATATTTCATCTAGAGGCCATGTTTTATTATGTATTTATGCATGCCTACCAAATGTTTCGGAAAATGTAGGCATGCACCGGTATGAGATGGTGCCAGATTCACATAAATTCCACCCATTTTACTAATTTCAATGTTGATATGTATATTTAGAGCAGATAACTGGTGTAAATACATTGATATATCTGACTCATGGCTCTTAGGGGAAAATACTTCCATAATGAGTTGTCGTAACAAGGAATCCATATGGCAACACATTTAGTACAAAACCAAAGGGTCTTTGTGTGCCATTGTACGGGAAACAAGTGGTCACCCCCTTATAAATATTATGTTTGATCTGAATATTTTCCACTTTAAGCCTAGTTGCCAACGGTCTGAGCAAATTTTGGCATACACCAGTATGATAAGGGGCTTATTTACGTAAATGCCAACCAAAAGTGGATGTTCCTCTCCAATTTACGTCAATCTCCAGGAGGGACTGGTGGTGGTACTGAATCATCCCTAAACTTGATGCTTATGTTAGAAAACTGGTATAGATGAATTGATACATCTGACTCATGTCTCTTAGGAGAGAATGCTTCCATAATGTATTGCTTTATGAGGACACCATCTGGCGGTATGTCAAGAAATCACAGCCTGGGAGGTCACGCAGATCCACCCGCTGTTATCTTTTGTCACAAACAGCTCTCCACCTCCCCCTATAGTCCGGACAATTACGCGATTGACTGAAAATTACCAGAGGAGGCCACAGGCTGTTTCCACTAATAGGTCGGTTATTGAGAAACTAACAGTGAGCGTATGGTATATACACCTCCGATTCCAACGCATGGAATATGTGTATATACACCCGGTATGGTCACTACTAACTCCACAATAGCCCAAGAAAGATTATTAATTGACATTACCAATTGTTTTCCAGCCAAGTGGACGCTGTTTCAGGTAGCGTATAGCTTAGGGGTGCAGTTTACAGAGCAAAAGGAACAGAACTGTTACATTTTATTTCTAATCCAGAACGATTGGCAGTGTTTATAAAAATATACAAAATGTTTCACAAAGGAGACAAAACAATACAGCATATAAAATTACATAAAATAAAAGGGATTACCAGAGAAACTTACTTCGTTGGTCACAGAAATGGCTCAGCTAGCGGATGTCAGCAATCTGATTGAAGACATTTGGTTAACTGGATCAAGCCTACACTGATATGTATCTTCCTTAGCACTGAACACAGATCATAATTTGCCTTAATCTTTTATCAACACCTAAGGTACACCCACACCCCCTTCTCCTTGATGACCTCATGTTGGCCTGGTTGTGGGATGTTCGCAGCCCTTCAGGATTTTAAGAAATTCTCCACATTAACAATATCTTCCCTCCTGACTATCGCAGAAGTTCGAGATTGCCACCATGTTTTTTATCGGGATTTTACAGTTACCCAGAGACCAAACCTGACATGGCTGTTGTCAACGATCTGGTTACTATTGATTTAGGGACAGTTATTGATTTATGCACAGTTATGAAAAAAATATGCATATTCTTCCCCTATTAGTCCTAAATTTGAAAATGTATGTCCCAACACTATCGGATCAATACACACCCCCATATTCATCGTTCCTTCGGAGACATAAAGTCTGGAGGAAGATTTTTCATCATAGCAGCTTCATTCAGGAGGGACAATAGTTCTTTCTGGATGGCACAATAGGTATCCGGGTTTAATTGTTTGTTAACACCAGGGAGCCATGTCTTCAACTTGAACTTGAATTGTTAACTATTCATATCTTAATTGGCTTCCTCACTCCCAGGCTATATGTAATTTACCCACTTCCCTATGTCCTTTGTGCAATTCTACATCTAAGAGACTTAGAATGTAAGCGCTTTTCCCTATTGCGTTCTATGTGAGACAGCAGGAGGGAGAGGGTGAATGCTCCCTCACTAGTGGCTTTAGGAATCTTAATATTTTCTGTGACACAGCACATTTTGTAAAAGAAACCCACAGGAGTAGAAAACCACAAGGTCTTTGCGTGCCATTGTATGGTGGAGAAAGTGGTCCTCGCCTTGTAAAATATTCAGATTAAACGTCATATTTATAATTTATGCCTAGTTATCAACAGTCCAAACAATTTGGGGTTTTATAATTTACATAAATACCAACAAAAATTGGATATTTTTTCCAATTTTGGGCAATCTCAGTGAGGTACTGGAGGTGGGACTGAAACATCCTCAAACTTGATGCTTATTTTACAAATTTGGAGTAAATATACATTCATACATTTAACCTATGGCTCCTAATGGAGAAAACCTCTATAATTAGGTATTTTATAAAGACTCCATATGGCAGCACATTTACTAGAAATACCACAAGGACTGTGTGTGCCATCATACAGGCTCCATGCCCAGGGCTCTAAAATGTGCATGAGCCCAAGCATGTTGGTCATGCCAGGAGGAAAGTCATGACTCTCACGCTGGTGGTTCGTGGACCCACAATGCCATGGGCTGGGCTAACCCTGGAGGGGCATGGCTAAGCGACTACCTGGTTTTCACTAGGGCTCCTGATGGTGGAGTTAGGCTTGAGCTGCAGGTAGCCACCAGGTTCTCTCCAGGACAGTCCCCGGTACTGCGGCAATTGACCAAAAGGGTCAGGATTGCAGACACTGACTCAGAGTCCTAGACAGGATGGACACTGGTACTGGTTCGAGTCATGAGGATTATGGATGATCAGACTAAACGGACACTGGTACTGGTTATGACAGTGTGGATTTTGGAACAGGTATTTGACAGGGTTACAGCAGGTGCAGGTACTGGTTTAGACTAGGCAGGAGGTTCAGAAAGGCTGATCTAGATCAGGTTCAGAGTAACAGGGCAGGTGCAGGAACCGGGACCTGACAATGGACTTGGCATCCCGCAGACTAATTAAATACTAATGTTGCTAACAGACCTCCCTACAGGCGAGGGTGCCTTAAGTACCTGATGCCTCCCAGCTACTGGCTGAGGACATTAATGGAGTGTGCGCGCTGCCCCTTTAAGAAGGGGGGGAGCACACACGCGATGTAAGAACGCTGCTGGGAGACCTGTGTGACGTGCGCAAACCGTGGAAGGAGGAAGCTGCCGCAGGGTACAGAACAGAGCGGCCATGGTGGTGATCATGTCAGTGTCCCTGCAGGGAGGGGGAAGGAGGATCATGCATGGACACTGGCGCTGGTATTACAATGAACTTGAAATGCATAGATATCCCAGCTCTGCTATGCACGATGTTGTAGTCATGCTATTTTTCTTACCTTTTAATCACTATCTTGGACTTTGCATTTACATACAGTACAAATAAAGAAACTTCATGTGCGTGAAGCTGGAGTCTCCATTTTCTGCATTGATGTTGTTCTTGCCACTTGCTCTACTTTTGTAAACTCGCCATGATTTTAACATTTTTGGCCGATGTGTAAAATACCTGCAACTTCAGGAAAGAACTGATACGTTTCCTCCTATGTTTCTAACATGAAATATGGGAATGAAAGAGGTAATGTCATCTTTCCTCAGCTTACAAGCTCACGGGAAGGCACATTTTTGTGACTCCAGTGTCAGGGACAAGCGGTAAGTAGGGCAGGATATAATTGGGATTTCAATCTGACGCCGTGACAGTACATTCCATGTCAAACTGTGCGATCGCACTTGTCAGGCATAGGTAACGGACTTCAACCATCACTTAACAGCGTGGAACGAGGAGCCAGGCTGCTTCCTATTAAAATGTTTTGCAACTAAATGTTTTATCATTTCTTCCATTACATGAAATGCTTTTGTGAATTTTTTATTTTTTTAATGAAACAACCGAATGTAATGTTGTGTTCTGCTGCGCTGTGTACTTGCTAATTGGGTCGGCAGGCTGGAGTGGTATTATTTCTCAGTAACATACCATGCATTTTAAAATCATAAAGAGGCACAGGATACAGATGAAAGCGACATCCTAACAAGACGCCGTGGAAATGAGTCATTTACCGCAAGATTACGGATCCCTTCCACTTGGAATGGAATTCGATATGGAAATATGCACAATTGTGTTTACAGGCAGACAAGAGAGATATCATCCAAGGATTAGTCACTTAAAGGGGAACTCTGTGAAATAAATACTTCTTCAGGACATAGGGGAGAGAAGAAAGCATCTGTAGTCTCAGGGAGGGCAAAGTAAAAAGGATGTTCAAGATGGGCCATTTATATGGATACACCTAAATAAAATGGGAATGGTTGGTGATATCAACTTCCTGTTTGTGGCACATTAGTATATGGGAGGGGGAAAACTTTTCCAGATGGGTGGTGACCATGGTGGCCATTTTAAAGTTGGCCATTTTGGATTCAATTTTATTTTTTTCAATGGGAAGAGGGTCATGGGACACATCAAACTGAGAATTTTATAAGAAAAACAATGGTGTGCTTGGTTTTAATGTAACTTTATTCTTTCATGAGTTTTTTACAAGTTTATTACCACTTATAAAATGTGTTCAAAGTGCTGCCCATTGTGTTGGATTGTCAATGCAACCCTCTTCTCCCACTCTTGACACACTGATAGCAACACCGCACAAGAAATGCTAGCACAGGCTTCCTGTATCCTTTTTTTCAGATGCTGCACATCTCGTATACATTGGATACATGGTACAGGGTTTCATATCAAAACAGCATACAGTTTATTGTCCATCATAAACTTCACAGCTCCTTTACAGCAGCCTTTCTTCGGTATCAATGGATAACATAAACAGTTCTCTTCTTCATGTAGAATGAACAACATAAATCTAGCAGCCTCATCAATCTCAGTATTCCCAGCAGCAGTTCACAATTGTATGAAACGTGTTCACCAAACAAACACCTCTCTGTTTGGTTAGAGCACACCTCTCTTTGCAGATCAGACTAACCAGCAGCTCTGCTTTTTTCCAGTCTCAACACACTCCACTCATCTGAGCTAACCCTCCTGCTGTGTATAGCCTATAAGCCCAGGACTGAATAATAGCATCGACTTTTCCCAGCCAGGTTCTTTTGGTTACTCCAAACACCCAGATCCAAAATCCAGTCACATTAAATTCTCTCGGTAATCTAGTGTTACTGGCACAGCTTACATTACCGACACATATCTACCATACAGGAACTTACCTCCTGCTTTCCTACCCCATATGTAGGTCTATAGATATAGGTGTATATATATACAGGGTGGTCCAAAAGTAGGTGGACAGAAAGTGTTATAAGGTTATGAAGGGGGAGATTTATCAAACAAAATCCAGTCATTTTAGATAACATCATGTGGAGTGATGAAGCTTCTTTCAAATTATCTGGCCATATTAAGAGACATAATTGTATTTACTGGTATAATGAGAACATGCATTTAACATTAGAGCAACAACTAAATGAGCCTGGTGTCAATGTTTGGGGAGGTATGTCAAGTTTTGGTGTTTTAGGACCAATATTTTTTGATGGAACAGTCACAGGAGATAAGTATCTCGAAATTCTAATGAATCAAGTTGTTCCCCAGTTACAGCAACAGCCTAATTCACATGACCTTTATTTCCAACAAGATGGGGCCCCTCCACATTATTCAAGAGTATCTCGATGAAACATTTCCTAATAAATGGATTGGCCGAAGAGGCCCACTTGATTGGCCGGCACGTTCACCAGACTTGACCCCAATGGATTTTTTCTTTTGGGGACTACTCAAGGACAAAGTTTATAGTCGAAAACCAAAAAGTGTCAGTGATTTGAAAAATGACATAAGAGACGCATTTCAAGAAATTAATACCCAAAGAGACTTGTGCAAAAAAGTTTGTCGAAGCGAAAGAGGCGACTTCAAAGCTGTGCAAATTGTAATGGAAAACAGTGTGAGCGTCTGCGCTGATAACATTTAAGGGCTTTTGTAATATTGTTCAGAATAAAATGTAATTGTCAATGTTATGCTTGTGTTTGTAAATGTAATTTTATACATAAATCAAAATAAATGTTATTATTTTCTGTCCACCTACTTTTGGACCACCCTGTATATATATATATATATATATATATACAGCTCTGGCAAAAATTAAGAGACCACTGCACAGTTTTCTATTGGAAAGCATGGACAGACTGGTGGAAAGAATGCCAAGATGAATGAAAGCTGTGATTAAAAATCATGGTTAGTCCACCAAATATTGATTTCTCAACTCTTCCTGAGTTAAAACATGAGTAATTTGAGGTCTGAAAGCACTAGTTCTCTGTTTCTTTTTTAGTATTTTGACGCTTTATCATTTGCTGCAAATAAATACAAAATGTTTAGCTTTGAATTTAGGAGACATGTCAGTAGTTTATAGACTAAAACAACAATGTACATTTTACTCAAAAATATACCTATAAAGAGATAAATCAGAGAAACTGAAAATTTTGCAGTGATCTCTCTTTTGCCAAAGCTGTATATATAAATATATATATGTGTATGTATTTATATATGTATTTACACTGCTCAAAAAAATAAAGGGAACACTTAAACAACAGAATATAACTCCAATTAAATCAAACTTCTGTGAAACCAAACTGTCCACTTAGGAAGCAACACTGATTGACAATCAATTTCACATGCTGTTGTGCAAATGGAATAGACAATAGATGAAAATTATTTCCAATTATCAAGACACCCTCAATAAAGGAGTGGTTCTGCAGGTGGGGACCACAGACCACATCTCAGTACTAATGCTTTCTGGCTGATGTTTTGGTCACTTTTGAATGTTGGTTGCGCTTTCACACTCGTGGTAGCATGAGAAGGACTCTACAACCCACAGAAGTTGCTGAGGTAGTGCAGTTCATCCAGGATAGCACATCAATGCAAGCTGTGGCAAGAAGGTTTGCTGTGTCTGTCAGCGTAGTGTCCAGAGGCTGAAGGCGCTACCAGGAGACAGGCCAGTACACCAGGAGACATGGAGGGGGCCGTAGGAGGGCAACAACCCAGCAGCAGGACCGCTATCTCCGGCTTTGTGCAAGGAGGTATAGGAGGAACACTACCAGAGCCCTGCAAAATGACCTCCAGCATTCCACAAATGTGCATGTGTCTGCACAAAACAGTTAGAAACCGACTCCATGAGGGTGGTATGAGGGCCCGACGTCCACAGATGGGGGTTGTGCTCACAGCCCAACATCGTGAAGGACACTTGGCATTTTCCACACAACACCAGGATAAGCAAAGTCGCCACTGGCGCCTTGCGCTCTTCTCAGATGAAAGCAGGTTCACACTGAGCACATGTGACAGACGTGACAGAGTCTGGAGACGCCATGGAGAGCGATCTGCTGCCTGCAACATCCTTCAGCATGACCGGTTGGGCAGTGGGTCAGTAATGGTGTTGGGTGGCATTTCTTTGGAGAGCCGCACAGCCCTTTAAGTGCTCGCCAGAGGTAGCCTGACTGCCATTAGGTACCGAGATGAGATCCTCAGACCCCTTGTGAGACCATATGCTGGTGCGGTTGGCCCTGGGTTCCTCCTAATGCAGGACAATGTCAGACCTCATGTGGCTGGAGTGAGTCAGCAGTTCCTGCATGATGAAGGCATTGAAGCTATGGACTGGCCCGTCCGTTCCCCAGACCTGAATCCGATTGAGCACATCTGGGACATCATGTCTCGCTCCATCCACCAATGTCATGTTGAACCACAGACTGTCCAGGAGTTGGTGGATGCTTTAGTCGAGGTCTTGGAGGAGATCCCACAGGAGACCATCCGCAACCTCATCAGGAGTATGCCCAGGCTTTGTAGGGAGGTCATACTGACTCGCCCAGGGGGATATGGGGGACTCGGTACCCGGGCCTTTACCTTCTTGGGATGTCATGGCGGTCGGCTCCTGGGCCTGTACCCTGGGGTCACTCTTAGAAAGGGGTTGTTGTTTGAATGGATGAATAACAGTTTTGACTCGTGACGCCACCTGTGGTTCCTGGTAATGAGTACCAGCACTGCTGCAGACCTCTGGAGCAGATGTTAGGGTAGCTTGGTTGATGCGGCTCTCCACAGACAGAGCACAGCTCCAGGGCGGTGTGAGTGCAGATGGTGATGCTGGGCGTTGTAGTGCAGGAGGGATAACGTGGTAGAAAATACTGACAGAAACAGTGGGGTGCAGTCATCCGAGTTTACTCACAGTTATTTAGGTTCTTCAGGTGGCACTGTACAGGTGTCGGCCTCCCATATCGCGCTGCGTTTACCAGGCAGGGGTTCAGCACTCCCTCAAGTATTTCAAGAGCACTTAACGGGACCCCTCTCTTTATGTTCCTTTCTTAGCTGACTTCCCGCGCTGGGTCTCTCCCTCTTGCCCTGTGCCTCGCCACACAAAGTCCCGAACGGGTAACTTGAGATCCCTCTGGGCAACTTGAAGTTCCCGGACCTGACTTGGTGCCATTTTCGGCGGCCTAGGCGTGAAAGTGGTAACTGCACCTTGAAAGTGCAGAAGCCTCCGGTTCTCTAGCCGAGATGTAAAGTAACTCGGCTGGTCCTGGGACTGGTTCTCTTCTTGCGGCCTGATCCCTCTGACGCCTGGCACATTTGGGCGTACGGGTGCCGTCCTGCACTCACCGTACCCCCTCGGATCCCTTCTGTTACTGGAGCCTTTCTCCTCCGCTCCCCTCTCACTCTTGGGCCTTTCTTACTAGGCCCCACTCTGGAGCAGAGCTCCTGAAGAGACTCTGCTCCTCTCTTCTTCTTTCTTACTGAATCCACCCCTACTCATGATGGCTTCCCTTCTTATACTACTCCTGACAGTGCTCCCCTGGTCTGCGTCCTCCACCCACACCCACTACTTGGTTCCCCCTCACTTTTGGTTCCCCCCACTCCAGCAAGGGACGGGGCAGCAGAAGTAGTGCATAATGCCCTTCCAGCCGGCCTGGAGTAGTGTAGTGTTGAGTGCAGGTGTTGGGGTCCCGGGCAGTACTCCATCCTTACCTGAGAGAAGGAGATGCCACACCTCTGGGTGAGGTGCAGTACCTCTGTGGCGACTGAACCCTCAGGGGCGCCACAATACAGGCACGTGGAGGCCACACTCAACACTGAGCCTCATTTTGACTTGTTTTAAGGATATTACATCAAAGTTAGATCAGCCTGCAGCCCAATGACTGATTTTTTTGAGTTTACTTACCACTCTTACTGAAAGGAAGACTTCAAGTGTAACTAAACTTTTTTATTCTAGTTATCGATCAGTCTTTGCAAACTTGTTAATCTTTGCAATGTCCTCTATTACCTTATCTTGATTCCATTTCACTCAACCCCCCTGCTGAAAGTTCTGTTTCCGCTGCCTTGTTTATGCACTTAAAGTAGCTTATTTGCAGGTTGAGCAAAGATCTTTACGCCCGTGTGATCTCCTCTCCCTCATGGTGAAACACTATGTACAAACACTGTCCCTGTCTGAGCATGGTGAGGGGAGCAGAGGCGTTCGCACTGGAGTATGGATTTTTGATACAACTGCAGCGCAAGCTCCTCTAAGTGCATGAACAAGGCAGCTCAAACAGCGCTTTCGGCAAGAAGTTTTGGAGAAAAGGAAGCAGGATAATGTAATGGAGTACATTACAAAGATTCATAACTTTGCAAAGACTGATCAATAATTAAATAAAAAAGTTTCGTTACTCTTTAACAGAACAATTGAAATATCATTATTTCTTGGCAGTATCAGAAAATTGGATGTAATTTCCTCTTTTATTCTCTTGTTCCAGCAATAATGATCATATCGCCAGTTACTCATTTTTTTTATCTTCAGCTCCTCTAATGTATAGATGTTACAAAACATTATTCCATCGGCTGACATGAAGTGAAGGCTTATTTGCTGTAACAGGATTAGTCAGTTGATGCTCTATTGTGGAAGCTGTGTGATACATCTCAGCTCTCCTTGACACTAATGTGTCGTTCATCAGCATTTATCCCACTCAACTCTTCACCGTTCCTTACCAATTCCTCTAACAAGGATACTTTTCCCATAGAATATATTACAGCCTCCTACGGAACAAAGATGGGGAGGATTATTTTTTCATTTGTTTCCAATTATTTGGCATTATTTCCATGATTGATTGCCACAATCAAGGGTTCAGGTAGAGGACATGACACAGAGGATCTTAAAGTGGTGTAAAGTGTAAAGACAAGACAGTTCTTATAGAATGTAGTGACTTGAGAAACAAGCAAATTAGTGCCCATCATTTGATATTATGTATAAATAATACTACCATATAATTCTTAAATATTACCGCATGCAGTATGCAAATTATACCACTATATAGTGTCATTAAAACACTGCCATATTTTGCTTACACAATTCTAAAATCTTTTATGAAATCTATCATTAGAGCAGGATATTAATATCAAATCAATACGGGTCTGACATCCATCACCCCAACTGATCAACCTATTGTGGTTGTCTGGGTGCATTGGAACCAACTAGTAAAGCTTTATACATAGTGTAGTGGCCATGACGGGTACTGCAATGCCCTCCTATTCAAGTTAGTGAGAGAGAGCTGCAGTACCCTTCATGGCCACTACACTATGTGTTGAGCTGTGCCAGTTCTGCTGCGCTGCAGTCCTTCAATCGGCCGATCGGTTGGGGTGTTGCAAGCAGGCCGGGACTGGCCCACAGTGGATCAGGAAAATACTTCGGTAGGCCGCCCCTTTGAAGGAGTGCTAACGAGTAGTGCTATTATACTTGATTCTCAGTTTGCAGAAAAAGGTATAATTTAATTATTCATTAAGTAAACTAGCCAAATTAATATTACATAAAAGCTAAAGTAAATTTGTGTACCAGTGTCATGTTAAAGTGGGCTGTCCGACACACGCTGCAAGTTGCACCCTATTGATCTAATAGGAGAGGTCATCAAAATGAAGTCCCAGAAAACCCCTAAAGATGTCAGTTTGTCCAGAAGAGTTGGAAATGGAGTTTAGTGGTTACGACCAAATGGTCCCGATAAGACAGAATGGGGGCTACCAACAAACTATTCAGCCACCCACTTCAACCAACCCTATAAGGATGGTTATTGCTAATGAGCAAGCATGCTTGACACTGCTGGGGATCGGGGTGCTCGATCGAGTATCGATCAGTGCTGTGTATCACGTGGTGCTGGAATCCCTGTAAGAAGCTCATTTGAATCATCTGCAGAGAAATAGTCGGCACTCCGTAGTCCTCGTTAGTAATAGTGGTGCACGTGGAGAGATTACAAGCAAAATGAAGAAATCCCGGCACTCACGTGTATTCGATCAGTTCATTTATTCCACATGTAGGAAAACTACAACAAGACGTTTCAGCCCCTTTCAGGCTTTTTTCAATTGTGTCACAATTGAGAAAAGCCTGAAAGGGGCTGAAACGTCTTGTTGTAGTTTTCCTACATGTGGAATAAATGAACTGACCGAATACACGTGAGTGCCGGGATTTCTTCATTTTTCATTTGAATCTTCTGAGCTATGTGCCGCATTTAGGCCAGGTATTCCCCTGCCACAAGTATGGGGACTCCTCTGTCAGCCGGACTCTTTATGAGCTGAAGAAATTCAGTAACATTGTGTCTCTCTCTCTTCCTCTCTCTCTCCGTCTCTTTCTCTGCCTCTAGCTCTCTCCCTCTTCCTCCCTCTCTCTCATTCTCTCTCTCCATCTTTTTCTCTCTCTCCCTCTCTCCTTATCCCTCTTTCTCTCTCTCTCCCTCTCCTTATCTCTCTCTTTCTCTCTCTCCCTCTCTCTTTCTCTCTATCTCCCTCTCTTTCTATCGCTCTCTCTCCCTCTCTCTCTTCCTCTTTCCCTCTCTTTATCTCTCTCTTTCTCTCTCCCTCCCTCTCTTTCTCTCTCTTCCTCTCTCTCTCTCCCTCTCTTTCTCTCTCTTCCTCTCTCCCTCTCTCTCCTCCCAATCTCTTTCTCTCTCTCCCCGCTCTTTCTCCTTCTCTTTTGCTCTCCCTCTCGCTCTCTCATTCTCTCTCTCCCTCTCTTTCTCTCTCTTCCTCCCTCTCTCTCCCTCTTTCTCTCTCTCTCTCCCTCTCTCTTCCTCCCTCTCTTTCTCTCTCTTCCTCTCTCTCTCTCCCTTTCTCTCTCTCTTTCTCCCTCTCTTTCTCTCTATCTTTTTCTCTTTCTCTCTCTCCCCGCACTCTCTCCTTCTCCTTTGCTCTCCCTCTCTTTCTCGCTCTTCCTCCCTCTCTCTCCCTCTTTCTCTCTCTCCCTTTCTCTCTCTCTTTCTCTCTCTCTTTCTCTCTCTCTTTCTCTTTCTCTCTCCCTCCACTCTCTTTCTCTCTCTCCCCATGCTCTCTACTTCTCTTTCTCTCTCTCCCCATGCTCTCTCCTTCTCTTTTGCTCTCCATCTCGTTCTCTCCTCTCTCTCCCTCTCTCTCTCTTCCTTTCTCTCCCTCCCTCTTTTTCTCTCTCTCCCTCTCTTTCACTCTCTGTCTCGTTCTCTCCTCTCTCTCCCTCCATCTCTCTCTCTTCCTTTCTCTCCCTCCCTCTTTTTCTCCCTCTCCCTCTCTTTCACTCTCCGTCTCGTTCTCTCCTCTCTCTCCCTCCATCTCTCTCTCTTCCTTTCTCTCCCTCCCTCTTTTTCTCTCTCTCCCTCTGTTTCTCTCTCACTCTCTCATCCTCTGGAAAAATGCTTGAGTTTTCCATTCCCTTCCACTCTGCTCGCTACTCGAGTTGAGCACATCTGAGCGTCCAACGTGCTCGATTCTTGTCCTGAGCACTTGAGCATTTCGGTGCTCGATCATCACTAGTAGTTATCACAAACTCAGAATTGCTCCCCAAAAAATTGGGAAAATCTCCAGTGGACTTTCGCAATTTTTTATGGGTCCTGGGCAGGATTGGGGCTGAACCAGTGGGAGGGCTAAAACGCGCCTCTGTTGCCACCACCAATATTAGTTATTGGGCAGATTCCTTCCAATTTTTGGCGAAATTGAATATATGATGGAATCCCTTCATCTACTTTGCTCCCAGTCATGTCATTGGTCTCCACCTCCGGAACGTAGAGCCTGGTACCAGTTTGTCAGCGAGCCGTCCCCAGCTCCATTCGCCCTATCATTGCCTTGTAATGAGAATTTTGCAACAGTAGTTTGATCCCATAAAGCACCTGGCTGGTGATTGTAATTAATAAAACATATGCGTGTTTTATCATCCCACAAATTATAATCAGTAATGTTAATCATGAATATTTACCAGGAAGCCTGGAGGGAGAGCTCGGCGCGGAGACATATTTTCACCTGGCAAACAATCGTATCTCAGAATGCTGCAGGGCGGGAGATATTTATAGTTGTGCAAATATTAGGACCCAGGAATCTGATTGCATTTACCAGGGTAGACCCATCCTGTCTAATCATTTTCTCCAATTAACGTGACACCCTCCGCCCACACATTACAGTGTTCTGACTCCCAGAGGCCATCACACAAGGATGGACCTCCAAACTCCACCTGAAAAGTGCAGAAGTGTGTAGAATTTAACAAAAGAAAGTCAGCAAAGTAAAATAAAATATTAATGAATTTCCAATGAATTTCCTACTGAATATAAAGGCTGGTCGCAACCCGGAATCTCTCTGGAGGGAAACAGCTTCATTAAAAGCCAAGTGCAAGAAAATCAACATTAAAGATAATCTGCCACCAGGTTTTTGCAACTCATCTTAGTGCCATGTAAAGTAGGGACAAAGCCCCTGATTCCAGGTGTGGATCACTTGCTAGGCTTTCTGTAGTTTTGATAAATCAGTCTAATCTTCTGCAGCTCTGCTAGTACTCTTACTAATGTGCTGCGACTATGTAGTTTTCTATGTTAATGAGCTTGGTTTAATTCTGCTTCCTACTATTGATTAGCAGTTTACTGCCTATGCATAGTAAAGACATAAAGCTGTCAATCAATGGCATGGCTGGAATAAGACAGAGCTCATCACTTAGAAGACTAGCAGAGCTGCAGCAGATAAAGTCGTAATATTATCAAAACTACAGCAAGGAGCCCAGGAAGTGACACAGTTCTGGATTCAGATTCTCTATCCGTATTTTCCAATTGGGAATCATAAACAGGTGGACATATTCCTGTGTCTGGTTCCCTGTTGATGGATGGAACCGGACACTGAAGTGTATAGTATGCGGTTTATTATTCTACGTGGTTCGAAGTTCCAAACTTCTTCAGGACAAACCACAAATGTGGTGGTTTGTCCTGAAGAAGAAGTTTAGAACTTCGAAACAAGTAGACAAATAAACTTCACACTTTAGTGTCCGGTTCTATCCATCAACATCCTGCAATAGGCAGCGCCCCGAATCAACTCATTTTCCAACAGTATAGGATCCCTACTATGTGACATGTATGGTTGACACCTACATCTGCATCCCCATCGTGACCTCTCTGCTCAGTCTGGAGTGGGCGTACAGCAGAGGCAGCTGCACAAGGGCTCCCAAGTGCAGGAGGGCTATCTGCCACATGGAAACTAAGGTACAGAGGATAACTATGAAAGACAATGGGTAAAGGATTATTTATAAAGCTTCCTCTAATTTAGCAGTGCCTAAATTGTTACGTTTCGGTGAGGCTTTGTTGCCACTTTTTTAGAATTCTATGGGGTCGATTCATCAAGACAGGCATAGCTCAAGCTCCAGTCAAGAGTTTAAAAGTGAGGTTTCGCCATGACCCTTTCCTGCCCCTGGCTCCTTCTCAGCTCTTCTCATTTTGGCTGAGCTGTTCTAAAGTGGTATAAAAATTAGGAATGAACAGATCCATGGAAGTTCAGGTTCTGGTACCCAACCAAACTATACTCCAAAGTTCGGTTTGGTTACCAGAACTATATCCGAACTTCAACCAGAACCCAAAACCTATTGAAATCAATGGGGACCCAAACTTTAGAGTTGGAAAATCTCAATCTCTCTCTCTCCCTCTCTCTAACTGTGAAATGGACTTCCTTGAGAAGTCCGTCTTTGGAGTTCTGTACCGGACACTAGGTTTCTGGTAAGAACCTCGAGCTTTACTGTATGAGGTCTGTGATCTCTAGTGAAAACACCAAAAGTCACAAACTTTATGTGCAATTTTGCATGGGTCACAAATTTTTTTCACATTTTTAAAGCAAATTTTCACACCTTTTTGTATTATTTTTGTGTCTCATTGTGTATAAATATGTGACTCTTAAGATTTCATGTTACACTATGCCTGATGAAGAGAACTGAGTAGTCTCGAAAGCTTGCAACTTGTTACCATCTTTTCAGTTAGCCATTAAAAGGTATCAACCACTGAGGACTCTCAAACCTGAATATTTTTCTATCTACTGGCTAACACGGTACAAGAATATATATCACACCTTTTGCTACACTCTTTTTATGTAAAAGCTTTGATGAATCGTCCCCTATGTAAATTCATCAGCTGGAAAGTTAAGGTTCATTAAAGAGTAACCATCGTTTTAATTTTTATTTAATAGATCAATAGTACACATGAAAATAAGCAACTTTGTAATGTGTCATCAAGAAAAATCTGCTTCTTTCTCCTTCTGGATTGATCATTCCTTCTCAATCTCCAAAGTCTGTCTTCAATGAGTACAGGAGGTTTTCCCAGGGCTGAGATAGGAAATGATAGGAGCTGATTGAAAAAAAGTTTAAAATGCATTTGTCATTTCTTTTGAACTTGCAGCAGAATGCTTGTGCAGACGCTAGCTCCTCCCCTCTCCATAGACTCTTATAAGCACCAACTGTCATCTGCTATCTCAATAATGGAAAAATATGTCTTCACTGAATACAGTTTTTACCCCTGAATACTGAGTTTTCAAGCTGAAAGATCAGTGCAGGAGGAGAAAGAAGCAGATTTCTCTGATAAGATATATTACAAAGTGATTGGTATATAAATGGCGCTTGACCAGTGGCATATCTAGAGTCCGATGGGCCCCGGTGAAGAATTAGGACCTTGGACCCCACCTGCATGCTGGTGAGATGTATGGGCCCTTGTAGCATTCTAGATCCTAAAATGCCATATGTGTTTGATCCCCTCATGGTCCCCTTCCAGTAATAATGTCACCCATCCTAGGCCCCTTTCTGGTATAATTCACTCCATCATGGTCCCCTTCCAGTAGTAATGTCCTCCATCCTGGCCCCTTCTTATAACAACGTCCCCATCCTGTAATAATGTCCCCATCATGGCCCCTTTCTGCAATAATGTCCCCCATCCTGGTCCCTTAATGGTATAATTTCCTCCATCCTGGGTCCCTTCCAAGTATAATGTCCATAATTATGGGCCCCTTCCTTCTGTAATGTGCCCTGTCATGGTCTCCTTCGAATAATAATGTTCCCCATCATGGTATAATGTCCCCCATCCTGAGTCCCTTCCATTAATAATAATGTCTCCTATTAGGGCATAATATCCTCCATTCTAAGCCCCTGCCTGTAATAATGTCCCCCATAGCTCATTTTAAGAATTTACTAGTGCATTTAAAGGGGATCTGATATCAATTTTCACACTACTAATTGCATATGTTATTAGATAGAATTCTTAGACCAGAGGTGCACTTACTTTACAAATCCATGTCAGAATGCATAATCCTGTTAATTAAGATGAGTGTTTTAAAATGCTCATTTTAATATTAGTTAATCTTTAATTAAGGATTATATATGTATACTGACATGATTATTTAAAGTAAGTACATCAGCCTCATCAGGTCTTAGAGATCTATTTACCAATGCACGCTGTTTGTATTCTGAAATCTGGTGACAGATCCATTTTAAGAAACACGTCAAGAAACAATTCTAAGGTTACAGTTGTTTTGTTTTATTAAGGATCTTAGCCCCTTTATTTTGGAAACAGTAGGGGTTACCTAAATTTTTGTAAAAATACGTAAAAAAAAATAACAAATTCCAATGACGCAATCCAATCTATCAAAATATATCAAAATTATTTCCCTCTTATGGTAAACACCGTAAAGAAAAGAAAATGGAAATTTCAGAATTGTCTTTTTTTTTGCCCCTTTCACCCCCCCAAGAAAAACTTTTCAATAAAAAGAGATAATTGACAGCATAAAAAAAAAGTTACAGATCTTGGAAAATGAGGACAACGATTTTTTTTTCTTTTTTTCAAAATTTAAAAAAAAAATGTATCACAAAGATTTTAAAAGAAAACGACATGTTTGGTATCACTGTAATCGTAATGACCTGGAGAATTTTGTCACCAGAACATTTTTACTATATATTGAACACCATAAACACAAAACCCCCAAAAAAATGATTTAATTGCATTTTTTGCCATCATTTCACCTGATTTTTTCCCATTTTCCAGTACATTATATGGCAATACAAGTGCTGTAATTCAAAAATGTAAGGAAAATGCCCTCATACTGCTATGATGATGGAAAAGTAAAATGTTATGACTCTTAAAAGAAAGGTATACAAAAACGACAACACAAAAGTGAAAATTGGCCGCAACGCTCAAAGGTTAAGTAAATGTGTTTTGGTTATGTAGTGTTGGTGACATATTCCTCACATAAAGATGGTAATTGTTGTTTGTGTTGCTTTAATGTCAGTTCCAGTGGGCTGGATATGAAAATTACAGCAATTCTGAGCATATAGAAAACTTGGCGGTCCCTTTCAGCGTAGACTCGTCTAAATGTGGTCTTCAAGGAATCGTTTGATTTTGATGTTGTGTATCAAAGGAAAAGAAAATCAAGATAGATAATAGGTTTATCTAAGAGAATAACGTCTTCCCAGATCAATGTAATCACAGTATTGATCATCTTGACTTATTCAAAGACCTAGAAAAACTACATCAAGAGAACGTTCTTGGAACCACCAAGGAAGGCGACTCCCGGGACGATTATCGATTATTGGTGATTGCGAGTGTTCCTACAGACATAATGGGACTAAAGCAAACATAGCTCAGATTCTTTGAGATCTTTTATTTATGTTCTGTAACATCTTAAAGGAAGACATTATACTCAAGGCTGGAAATTTGATTTCTTTCGGGAACTGAATGTATCGACCGACTGTCCAAAGCTGAACCCTGTCATTTCTCTTCTTGCTACTTTGTTTTATCCTCTTCTTTCTTCTTAGCCTTTGAACCGATAATTTGTTCTACAACTGTTTTAGTTCTCTACAGATCATGGTAACCAAATTTTGATCGTATTGGGCTGGGACGAGAAAGACTAATATAAAAAAAATGGTGTCCACATTACCTTTCCTTCCCAAGTTTGTTTGTATAGACTCTTTTTCAAATAGAATGAGACTGAATAGGCATGGAAACTTGCGAGCCTATACAGGATTTTTGGGTCTTCTTGAATACGTTTCATCCTTTGTTGATAACTTTTCAATAAGTTCACAATACTGATTTTTAAAATGATCCCATTCCTCACTGGTGTACATAGAGAATGGATTCTCCATATGAAAGATCAAAAGAAGATATAAGCAAAACTCCTTAAATTCATTTTGGTCAGATTGACTTAAATTGGCCGGTAGATTCAATTTATTTCCAAACCCGATGTGTAAAGTTAGGGGTTCGTATCGACGGTGCTGAACTCCCAACACCGACTTCTCCTGGAAGTCCGTTTTACAGTTCAGGAGTTCGGGGAGGAGAGAGAGACAGAGATTTTCCAGCTCCAAAGTTTGGGTCCCAATTGATTTCAATGGGGTTCTGGTTCAAGTTCGGGTGGAGTTCTGGTACCCAATCAGAACTTTGGACTAAAGTTCGATCAGACCCAACGAACCTGAACTTCCACGGGTCCGTTCATCCCTACTGGCAATTAGAAATGATCCAAATGATTTGCAACACCGTGGTCCTGCAGCCTCCATGATGGTCCATGGCACATCAAATGAAGCACTTTTAGTTGGAATAGAATTGATCAAAAAGATTTGCACCCCTGGCCATATGGGTAGTCTTTGGCCTTCGGATCAGAGCCCTGTGAACTTCTTCTTGTCTGCCAGGATTCATGACGCCTCTTCTGATTAGTCATTTCAGCATTGTGCATGCATTGATCATTACTTGACAACATAAAATTGTCCCAATTTCTGTGAAACAAAAGTATATTATACTCAGAAGTCTCTCCAGACCCCAAAACATGATAAACAGAGGGGAGGGAAAGAGTTAAAAAAAAAGAAATGCACACCCACCTTTCCTAGGATCTCGCTTGTCTCCATACTCATTCAGCTCTGCAGTCCTCTACATGAGTTCTTGGTTCTTCTGACGCTGAGGCCTACATGAGTGGCGACACACGTCATTGATGTCATTTATGTGTGTCACCCCCAAGTGACCTCGTGGACCACAGCACTGGAAGAACTGAAGACCCAAACAGAAGACTGGGAGCAGTGCAGTTGATAAAGAATCAGGTGAGGCCCAAGTCTAGGTAACTATGATTTTTTTTATTTTATCCCCTGCCCAACCCTCCAAGGAATCCATTAAAATGTGTTCTGCTGTCCTCAATTTTGCTGAATTTTTGTGAATCAAATCCTCAAAATTTCAGAATTCAAACATTTTCTGGAAATTCTTAATGAAATTAGTTTGTTACATAATTAAATTCCCTCAATTCTACTTAAAAACGATACCTTTTCAGGTCATGCTCGATACCACCACCACACACCTAATATGAACTGCCATGGGAGTCTCTCTTACCCCTAACTAATTCTTATAACTGGCGAACATTTTTCACTTCTTGTTTGTTACCGTTGGAGCAACTACATAGATGACATCCTTGAGAAGTTTCTCAATACCAGTTAAAATGGTAACATTAAAATGGGGGTGTCTAAGGACCCCATAGCAGTTACGTTGCTTTTATCTATGAAGCATAAACCTAAAATTCTTAATAGGACCTATAATTTCAGAAAGTTTCACCCCCAAGGAGCTGCCCAGCAGTGCACAGTAAGCAAATTGGAGTTGCATAGCAATGGTTAGTTCAAGATAATAATCCTTTAACCCAAAGACAATATAGTTGGCCATTTACAACTGTTTTTCATATATATTTAAGTTCTTACCAACACCTTTAAACTATATTGAGGACAAAGCGAAAAATATACCTATGTGAGGAGACACATACTTACGGACTTATGTGCAGTAAATAATTTTCTATTTCAGTTTCTGGACAGGTCACAACTACTAATTTTCCAAAATCTAAGTATATAGGCACAGACGGCCTGCCATGAGATATCCTAGAATCCCTGATTGGTTTGGAACACATAGGTGACACTTTGGAACTTGGGTGGATGTCTCATCTACAGGCAGTATTTTCAATAGCATTACTTTATCCATTTCTTTTCTGTGCAGTTGTATTAAAGGTTATTCAGCATCATCAGAAAAACTGGCTGACAACTTATTTGGTTACAATATTCCAGCTTCTGGAGGGATTGTCACTAGTGTTGATCGAGCACTGAAATGCTCGAGTGCTCGGTGCTCGTATCGAGCACGTCGGATGCTTGGACTGGCTCGACTCGAGTAACGAGTATAATGGAAGTCAATGGGAAACTCGAGCATTTTACTTGGAGGGCTGGGAGGGGCAGGAAAATCGCTGAAATGGATGGAAACATCTCTCTCTCTCCCCGGCTCAGATAATTCAAATGACCGAGCTATCAAATAGCACATGATATTCGGCAATGCTCGATACTCGAACGAGCACCCCGATGCGTGATCAAGTATCGACCAGTACCGAGCACACTCGCCCATCAATAGATGTCACCCAAATTTATTTTGTGCTATATGCCTCAATTCTCTTTAAAATTCCTTCTTCCCTTTTTAAAGAAGTTGGCTCCTTTCAAAGATTTTTGATCCAGATGTTCAAGAAGTAAAAAATCAAACTGAGCTGTTTACATACCCTCCCGAGGTCTAGCAATGCCTCTCACCACTGCTCCAGGGATTATGTGCAAGTTGCAGTGTTGATGACTCTTCAGCCATTCTCTGGAATCAGCAGCATGTGCAGTCTACATTGGTAGGGCTACTGAACTCAATGATTGACTGCAGCGCTGTTAATGTTATATCACTGCTGCATCTTGTACAAAATCACCAGATCAGCTGCAAAAGGCAGCACTGGACCCCGGGAGAATAAAAGCTCAATTTGGAGTTTCTGCCACCCTGAGCATCCGGAGTGACAATCTTTAAAAGAGGAAAACCCCTTTAATATTTGGAACAGAAGGGAACCACCATGGGAGCTCAAAGCGGCCTGTACCCAACTTTGCCTGAACAGATATAACCAATTTTAGGATTAGTGCTCTTTCTCTACAGCTCCAGGGATTATGTTTTTAAAGAAACTTCATTGTTTTAAAGGGAGTAAAATATTGATGGATGCGAAAGAGAGCGGCAGGAGAAAGCTTGGACAATTACATTGATGGATAATCTGTGATAACTGTTCTAATAGAGCCGCTGCTGCTGGGTTTCTGCAGCTACAGTTCACGGTGTCAAACACTGTACACTTATCCTGCAATTTATTTCAAAGTGCTTGAGCAAGGAGCGCTGCTGTTTTGTCTGTCTGTGCGGCAGTGCAGCTGTGTGCGATCACCGGAGGTCAATACAGCCGGTAAAACGACACCCACTCGAAGATGTTCGGAATGCATTTCCCCAATTCTTTGGAATTTGCAATAGGCCTGTAGCATTTGTTGATCTTGAAAAGCTTAATTAAGTTTCCCAACACAATTTCACTTTGCCATACGTTTCCTGCAGCGTCTTCCAGAGGCTTCAATTACTAAACACGGCACTGCCTGCAGCAAATTACCAGGATTACAAAGGTCTTACTGCTAGAATTAATTCTTGCTCCAAGTCTCAACCCCGAGTGGAAAATGGAAACGTCGTCTTGTTTGAAGTCCGTATCGTGGTGTACTCACTTTCAGGATTAGCAGTCATAAAGGATTTTGGAAATGATCACTTTAGTGGATTCATTTGATATTTAAAAAAAGACTCATCACCCCCTGCAAAAATACAGGGTTGTCATTAGAGATTATGTAAACTATTCAGATAAGGCCAAATATATGCTTAGTAGTTTTTTTTGCAGTTGTAGAGAATGTTTCTAGAACTGAATCTATAGAATGCTGTCAGGATATGTTCACATGGGGAGGATACAATGTGGAATTTTACCCTGTATTATGTACATAGGTACATAATGCACATTTATACACACACAATTCACACATATTGCATACTTGTACACATACTGTAGACAGATATTGCACGCAATACACATAAAGCATACATACTTCCTTGGAAAATTCTTCCAGTTCTGTGAGATTCCTGGGTCATCTTGCATGCACAGCTATTTAGAGGTCTAGCTACAGATTTTCAATGATGTTCAAATTTGGGGACTGTGAGGGCCATTGTAAAACCTTCAGCTTGCGCCTTTTGAGGTTGTCTATTGTGCATTTTGATATGTGTTAAGGATCATTATCCATTTCTAGAAGTCATCCTCTTTTCAACTTCAGCCTTTTTACAGATGGTGTTAAGTTTGCATCAAGAATTTGTTGAAATTTCATTGAATCCATTCTTCCGTCTACCTTTTAAATGTTCCCCGTGCCATTGGCTGCAACACAACCACAAACCAGGATTAATCCACCCCTATGCTTGCCAAGATGTTATTTTCCTGAAATTTGGTGTCCTTTTTCCTCCACACATACCTTTGATCATTGTGACCATAGACTTCTATTTTAACTTCATCGGTCCACAGGACTTGTTTCCACAATACATCAGGCTTGTTTAGATGTTCTTTTGCATAGTTCTGATGCTGAATTTTATGGTGAGAATGCAGGAGAGGTTTTCTTCTGATGACTCTTCCATGAAGTCCATATTTGTGCAGGTGCCTCTGAACAGTAGTACAATGTATCGCAACTGTAGAGTCTGCTAAATCTTTCTGAAGGTCTCTTTCTGAAGGTCTTTTGCAATCAACCCGGGGTCTTGATTTGCCTCTCTAGTATTCCTACAAGCAGCTCTCACTGAAATTTTGCTTGATCTTCCAGATCTTATCTTGTCCTCCACTGTTCCTGGTAACTGCTATTTCTTAATTATATTTCAAACTGAGGAAAGGGCAACTTGAAAACGCTTTGCTATCTTCTTATAGCCTTCTCCTGCTTTGTAGGGCTCCACCATTTTCATTTTCAGAGTGCTAGGCAGCTGCTTAGAAGAACCCATGGCTGCTCTTTTTTGGCACAAGTTTAGAGGAGGCTGGATTTTAATAAAGCTGAGAAATTTGCATCAACTGGGCTTTCCTAACGATGATTAGGAACAAGACAAAACCCTAAGAGGCTAAGGTCTGAAACCTTGGGAAATCTCCAAGGGTGCCCAAACTTTTGCATCCATCTATTTTTCTTTTTATAATTTTTAAAATGTAAAAATGTAAAATATATACATTTTTTGCCTAATATACAAAAGAAATGTGTTGTCTTTATCTTTAGGCCTTTTAGAGATCATTTCATATTCAACTTGCTTAATAGTTCAAAATAACAGTCATTTTGACCAGGGGTGCCCAAACTTTTACATGCCACTGTATATTTCTAAAGGTGCTATTGACAAGAAATTCTCACCAGATGTTAGTAAGAATCCATCCAATCCACACAGGCAAAGAAATCAAACCATAGATGTCCATAAATTAAGTTATGTGTCATAATGAGAAATTACACTGGTTAAAAATATTGAACATACCTACTGATATTTAATTAATACTTCATACAAAAGCCTTTGTTGGTGATGAAGCTTCAAGATGTCTCCTCTATGTAGAAACTAGCCTCATGCATTGCTCAGGTGTGATTTTAGCCCATTCTTCCACACAAACACTTTTCACATCCTGTAGGCCCCGTGGGATACTTCTATGAACTCTGACCTTTAGTTCCTTCCATAAATTTTTTATTGGATTCAGGTCCAATGATGGGCTCGGCCATTCTAGCAGCTTTATTTTATTTCTCTGAAACCAATTGAGAGTTTCCTTGGCCATGTGTTTAGGATCATTGTCTTGCTGAAATGTCCACCCTCATTTCATCTTCATCATTCTGGTAGATGGAAGCAGATTTTTTTCAAGAATGTCTTGGTATATTTGTCCATTTGTCCTTCCTTCAATATGTAGTTTGGCAGTTCTATATGCTGAAAAACAGCCCCACACCATGATGTTCCCACCCCCAAACTTTACTGTTGGTATGGTGTTTTGGGGTGATATGCAGTGCCTTTTGGCCTCCAAACATGGTGTGTATTATGGCATCCAAAGAGTTTAATTTTGGTGGTCTCATCTGATCAGACTATATACTCAATGTATTTCACAGGCTTGTCTAAATGTTGTTGAGCAAACTTTAAATGAGCTTTAGCGTGTTTTTTGTTCAGCAATGGAGTCTTATGTGGTGAGCGTGCATACAGGCCATGGAGGTTATGTGGTGGGCATGCATACAAGCCATGGAGGTTATGTGGTGGGCATACATGCAGGCCATGGAGGTTTTGTGGTCAGCATACATACAGACCATGGAGGTTATGTGGTGGGCATACATAAAAGCCATGGAGGTTATGTGGTGGGCATACCTACAGGCCATGAAGGTTATGTGGTGGGCATACATACAGGCCATGGAGGTTATGTGGTGGGCATACATATAGGCAATGGAGTCTTGGGTGGTGAGCATGCATACAGGCCATGGAGGTTGAGTGCATTACTTATTGTTTTCTTTGAAACAATTGTACCTGCTGATTCCAGACCTTTCTCTAGCTCTCCACAGGTGGTCCGTGGCTTTTGGACAACTCTTCTGATAATTGCTTTCACTTCTCTCTCTGAAATCTTGCGGGGAATCACCTGGCTGTGGCCGGTTTATGATAAAATTACGTTCTTTCCACTTTCGGATTATGATCCCTACAGTGCTCACTGGAATCTTCAGTAGTTTACAAATTCTTCTGTAACCAATGTCTTCAGTATGTTTTGCAACAATAAGGCTGCAAAGGTCTTGAGACAGATCACTGGTTTTACTCATCATGAGAAGTTTCTTGTATGGCACCTTGGTAATGAGACACTTTTTTATAGGTTATCCGTTGAACCAGCAGTTATTATTTGTCAGGATTTATTTCTAATTACTGATAGATCTCAGCCTGTGTCAGGACTTTCAAGGGCTTTTTGCTCCTCCTTTTCTTCTTGTGTTCAATACTTTTTCCCTGTGATCATTTCTCATCATTACTAGTGATGAGCAAGCATGTTCGCTACTGCTCGGTGCTCGCCCAAGCATCTCACTGCTCGAGATGCTCGGCGCTCGCCGAGTATTTCCGGGTTGCTCAAACTGGAACTCGGGTCCCCTCCCTGCAAGTTTTGCGCTCTTTAGAGAGCCAATGAAAATGCAGGGATTGCCTGCCATGCACTGTAATGCCGTAGCCATGTTGGTTGTGGGCATTACAGTGATTGGCTGGCCGCACAGCGTCATCAGGTCTATGTCAGACCTGGCGCCGCCATGCTTGTCACAGTCACTCCGGATCAGACAGTGTAGGGAGAGCTGCTGCTGTGTCAGGGAGAGATTTGATCGTGTATTAGGGAGTGTAGGGAGAAAAACCGTACATTACACACATCCATCTTAACAAACAGTCCTTCTGAGGACTAATCCATCTGCAGAGATATCAGGCAGGCAGGGTGTATAGGCAGGCAAGGTATATAGCAGACTGCAGTGCATATAGCACAAGAGACTCCATTCCAATTCTGCCTTCTGCTGCTGTTAGATATTTCTAGAAATAGGCCCAGGTCTCAGGGGCCAGGAATACTATACTTTAGATCTTAATACTCATTATTTGCTTAAAAAGCAATCCAGAGAAAACCGTTTTTCTGCGCCATTTGCTTGTTGGCACTGCAGAATACAGCCAGGTCCTTTCCATATTAGAGCGCTAGAAATCCAGCTATTTAAAACTGTGTTTTCTCCATCAAACGGATCACATATACGTTGTCTGAAAATACTGCCATTTCTGGCCTCCATAAAAATTTCCATAAGTGTGTCAGAGGCAATTCACCGCAGTTTGCTGTTCAAACTACTCACCTACAGGCCAGGTATTTAAAACTCTGTTTTCTCCGTCACACGGATCACATATAAGTTCGCTCCAAACTCAGTCATTTGTAGTGAGTGTGGAAGATATTGTTCTCCATTTAAAATGGGCAAGGCATGTGGCAAGGGACGGGGAACTGGACGTGATGGTAATGGTGCATGCAGAGGCCGAGGACAAGGCCGTGGGCAAGCCGAAATTGTGCCACAACAAACACCCACATCTTCTCGCCTGTCCTTCCTGTCCCAATTTCTATGGGACCGCAGCACACCACTATTGAACCCAGAGCAGTGTCAAAAGGTTGTTGGTTGGATAGCGGATAATACTTCCAGTCGCTTAGCCACCACCACCACCACCGTGTCTTCCACACGGTCAAGTCTCAGTAGCCGTGAGTCTGGACCGCATATTCCTCACCCTGATCCTCCTTCCTCCCACCATGCTGAGTAACCAGAGACAACGGATCCTACACTTGGACACTCTGAAGAGTTGTTCACTTTTCCATTTATACATTCGGGCCTCTCGCCCGGTCCACTTGAAGCGGGGCAAGAGGAGATCGCGTGTAGCGATGCCCAAATATTCGAGCAGCCACGGTCAAACGAAGGCGACGGTAGGAAAGTGTCACAAGAGGTGGACGATGATCAGACACAATTGCTAGAAAGTCAGGAGGAGGACCATGGTGCGGAAGTGGAAGACAAGGTGGTGGATGATATAGTAACTGACCCAAACTGGCAGGAGGACAAGCAGAACGAGGACAGCAGCACACAGGGGGAGGGAGGCAGAGCACCCCAGCAGGCAGGAAGAAGCAGTGTGGTGGTCGTAGACAGAAGGCAGGCAACCGTTCCCCGTAACACCAACAAGAAGGAAGTTGCCAGTACAACTGTTAGGTCTTCCCGAGTCTCTGCCGATAACCTCAAAAAGGCCATTTGCACCAGCTGCCAGGCCAGCATCAGCAGAGGTGGCAAAATGACTAGCCTGGCCACCACCAGCATGATCAGGCACATGGCAGCAAAACACTTGACTTTGTGGGCCGAACCCCAGGGTCCGGGAACAGTGTCTGCGGGTGGCACCATTGCTTCTTCCGCTGTTGTGCATGCAAGCCAATCCCCTGTCCATGGTGCATGCGAAGATGCCTCCTGCACCTGTCGTTGCACACTCTCAAGTAGCAGCATCAGGAAGCACGTCCTTGTCCCAGAGCAGCATTCAGTTGTCCATACCCAAGTCCTTGGAACGAAAGCGCAAATACTCAGCCAATGCCCCACAGGCCGCAATACTAAATTCTCACATTTCACGACTGCTTGCACTCGAAATATTGCCTTTTAGGCTCGAGGAGACGGAAGCATTCTGCAACCTGATGGCAGCGGCCGTCCCTCGGTAACTTGATGAAGAGTTGTGGACTGCTCTGAAAGAGCAGGCAGATCTGTGGCTCACATCGCTGAACCTACAGCCAGGCATGGTCGTGTGTGACAATGGCCGGTACCTGGTGGCGGCTCAGAGGTGAGGCGAGCTCACACACGTACCATGCCTGGCCCATGTGCTTAACCTCGTGGTTCAGCGGTTTCTCAAATCCTACCCGGAGCTACCGGATCTGCTTGTTAAAGTACGCCGCCTGTGTGCCCATTTTAGAAAGTCAGCTACAGCTTCCGACGCCCTTGCCGTGCTTCAGCAGCGTTTGCAGCTTCCGGCTCACAGACTGGTGTGTGATGTCCCCACCCGTTGGAACTTCACACTGCAGATGTTGGGAAGGATTTGTGGGCAGAAGAGGTCAGTTGTTGCGTACCAGCATCAACAAGGCCGTCGGTATTCAGTTCAGACTCCACACATAAGACCTCAGGAGTGGACATGGATGTCAGACATATGTAACTTCCTCCAAAACTTTGAGGACTCCACCAAGATGGTGAGCGGTGATGACGCCATAATTAGCATCACCATCCCGCTTCTCTGTCTTCTGAAATGCTCTCTGCTCACAATCAAAGAGCATGCATTGCAGGCGGAGCACGATGAGATGGAGCAAGGAACCATACAGGGTGATTCCACACTGCCCAGCCTCATCTCATCCCAACGTGGATTGGGTGACAATGAGGAAGAGGAGGAGGAGGAGGAAGGACAGGAGCTAGTTTCATGCACTATAGACGGTACTACCTGCACAGCTGTAATACCGTCTGTTCAGCGTGGATGGCCAGTGGACAGAGAGGAGGAGGAGGAGAGCATGGTCAGTCATCCTCTTGTTGAGGACACGGAAGTCTTGCCTGTTAGTAGTCTGGCACGCATGGCTGAATTTATGATACGCTGTCTTTCCCATGACCCTCGCGTTCTCAAAATTTTGTGTGACAGTCATTACTGGTTGGTGACACTTCTAGACCCATGCTATAAGGAGAACTTTATATCTCTTATTCCTGAGGCGGACAGGACTACAAAAATGGGGCAGTACGTGAATGCCCTTGTTGCGGAACTATTAAAAAAAATCCCATCTGAAAACGCTGGTGGCAGAGGGCACACTGCATTGGACAACCAAGGAGTACAGGCGAGAGAGACACAACTTCAATCCAGCAGAGGCAGGGGAACACTGTCAAAGTTCTGGGAGAGTTTTCTCATACCCTCCCATCGGACAGGCCCTGAGGCGCGGGGTACTCTCACAAGGAGTGAAAAGTTTGGGAAGATGCTGAAGGAGTACCTTGCCGACCGTACCAACATCCTCCGTGATTCCGCTGTGCCTTATAATTATTGAGTATCCATGCTGGATACGTGGAATGAACTGGCTCTCTATGCCTTGGAGGTACTGGCCTGCCCTGCCGCCAGCGTTTTATCAGAGCGGGTTTTTAGTGCCACTGGTGGAATTATAACTGATAAGTGCATCCGCCTGTCAACTGAAAATGCTGACAGGCTGACTCTTATATAAATGAACAAGGGCTGGATTGGTCCAGACTTCTCAACACCACCTAATGATAGCAGCGTAACATAAACTCCAATCCAGTGTCTTTTCTTGGGAGGTGTATTCCCATGCACCTTTTCACACCCACACATGGGTATATGCTTCCTGATTTTGGCTATTTGCTCTTGTCCTCCTCCTTCTCCTCATCCTCCACCACCATATCACCAGGGTGACCGTGGTCCGTGATGCAACACCCACATAATTTTTTTAAAGGGTGTTTATGATGCCCGTAAAAAAAATGTTTTATACAGTATGTTCATGTATACCCCCCTGGGGTAAATGTTTGTCAGCCCATACACTTAGTGCATGGGCATTACAAGTATAGGAGGCTCGCTCCTTTCTAATGGGAACATTTTTTTATGAGGCTCTCCTCCACGTCTCTTCCAAGGGGCATTGAAGTGCCTCCAAATTTTTGGCAGCCCTTGCATTCACTGCATAGACCAACACTATGGGAGACTCTTTCCTTTCTAATGGGAATTTGTCGTTACTATGGCCCTGCTCTGTATGTTTTTAAATTCTTAGTGGGGTTTTTCCAAAAATTGGTCAGCCGTTGGACTCACTGCATACCCTATAACTGTATAGCAGACCATCTCCTTTCTAATGGGAACATGTTGTACCTTGTTATTGTGGCCCTGCTCTATGTGTCTTTAAATTCTTAGTGGGTTTTTTCCCAAATTTTGGCAGCTCTTGCAGTGACAGTATGGGCATTACCACTGTAGGAGACCCGCTCCTTTATAATGGGAACATTTTTTTTACTGAGACCCTCCTCTATGTCTCTTCAAAGGGGTATTGGGTTGCATCCAAATTTTTGGCAGCCCTTGCAGTCACTGGATACGCAATAACAGTATAGGAGACCCACTTGTTAAGAATGGAAACAACAAAGCATAGCCGGCTGATGGCTCTCTAACAATAGCGAGGGCCGACTGCTGGCCTTTTAGGAATAGTAAGGGCCGCCTGATGGCCCTATAAAAATAGGCTTTATGACTTTCAGAGTCCCTCCATCATAAATAAAACAGGATGTGTCTGATGATATGTCACACACCACATTGCCAGATAAGGTTGTAAAATGTTAAAATGACATTTCCTGGTGATTGCATTTGTCTTGGTTGAAAGCAATGCAAAAGTGCAAAAACGCATCAAAAGCGCTACATGTGAACATAGCCCAAGGTGTGGAGGAGTTTTTTTGTTTTTGATTATTTATTTTGCCTTATATACAAGTCATTACCCTGGAAAGGATGTTCCTTAACATATTTCCCAGGAAAATCCATTTTGGTTTCGTTTTGGTATGTTTTATTGTGAGCCCGTAAAAGTGGCATAATACTCTGACAACGTTGTTGACATCAGTGACCTGGAAGTCAGAGATGCTTCCAGGGGTCTTCCCCATGCTGTTCCCATGTCATTTGAGCACTGTTCACATCGATTTGGGCAATTCTTAGGCCCTCTGCAGACCGCCGGGGGGAACCGCCGGAAAAATGCTCGAGTTTCCCATAGACTTACATTGGGCTCGTTGCTCGGGTCGAGCACCCGAATATTCCAATGTGCTCGACCCGAGCATCGAGCACCCGAGCATTTTAGTGCTCACCCATCACTAATCATTACATATCATTTATGAACATCTATGGTGATTTCTTTGCCTGTGTGAGTTAGATGGGTTGTTATTGTTACGAACATCTGGTAGGAATTTCATGTCAATAGCACCTTTAGAGAAATATTAACTTGAAAAATTGGTAATTGGTGACGTGGTCAAAACTTATTTCACCCACTGTATGGAGTTAGATGCACAATACGCACAGAGATACATATTGCACACATATACAAACACAATGCTTAAATTCATAGGGCACAGGTACACAAAATGCACATTTACTATAGTACTATGTAATAGGAGTGCTCACATTTAGGGAGACCGTCCAGTACTGCAGGCCATAAACTCAGCCCAGCAGATTTAATTTAATATTTATAGAAAAATTATTCAAAGAAAAACCTTTACAGTTGAGCTCGATGTATCCTGATAATCATTTATTACATTACATACCATGATAAGGCACCGAGAGCGTCGATCAGTAAAGCCTGGAAAGAAATGTGAGCGGGTTTACAAATCTGATTTAGATGGATATAAATCTCCACTTATCACCCACATTTGTATTAATAAACACCTCTTTGTCTTGATTTAAATGGGTTTTTAAAATACATTCATCTTAGCAAACACTTTTTTTTTTCAATTTTAGTGACATTACGATGTGTTTGCAGACTTGAGTAGTGAACACAAATAGGTTTTGCAGTGACTTTATCCAGTAGTGGTCTTGTGTTTATGAGATGAAAATAAAAATAATTATAAATTATTATTTATTAGTGAATTATAAAAATAATAAAATGCCCAAAAAAAAAAAAAAAAATATATATATATATATATATATATATATATATATAGTACAGACCACAAGTTTGGACACACCTTCTCATTTAAAGATTTTTCTATATTTTCATGACTATGAATTTGTACATTCACACTGAAGGCATCAAAACTATGAATTAACACATGTGGAATTATATACTTAACAAAAAAGTGTGAAACAACTGAAAATATGTCTTATATTCTAGGTTCTTCAAAGTAGCCACCTTTTGCTTTGATGACTGCTTTGCACACTCTTGGCATTCTCTTGATGAGCTTCAAGAGGTAGTGACTTGAAATGGTCTTCAAACAATCTTGAAGGAGTTCACAGAGATGCTTAGCACTTGTTGGCCCTTTTGCCTTCACTCTGCGGTCCAGCTCACCCCAAACCATCTCAATTGAGTTCAGGTCTGGTGACTGTGGAGGCCAGGTCATCTGGCGTAGCACCTCATCACTCTCCTTCTTGGTCAAATAGCCCTTACACAGCCTGGAGGTGTGTTTGGGGTCATTGTCCTGTTGGAAATTAAATGATGGTCCAACTAAACACAAACCGGATGGAATAGCATGCCGCTGCAAGATGCTGTGGTAGCCATGCTGGTTCAGTATGCCTTCAATTTTGAATAAATCCCCAACAGTGTCACCAGCAAAGCACCCCCACACCATCACACCTCCTCATCCATGCTTCGCGATGGGAACCAGGCATGTAAAGTCCATCCGTTCACATTTTCTGCATCGCACAAAGACATGGTGGTTGGAACCAAAGATCTCACATTTGGACTCATCAGACCAAAGCACAGATTTCCACTGGTCTAATGTCCATTCCTTGTGTTCTTTAGCCCAAACAAGTCTCTTCTGCTTGTTGCCTGTCCTTAGCAGTGGTTTCCTAGCAGCTATTTTACCATGAAGGCCTGCTGCACAAAGTCTCCTCTTAACAGTTGTTGAAGAGATGTGTCTGCTGCTAGAACTCTGTGTGGCATTGATCTGGTCTCTAATCTGAGCTGCTGTTAACCTGCGATTTCAGAGACTGGTGACTTAGATAAACTTATCCTCAGAAGCAGAGGTGACTCTTGGTCTTCCTTTCCTGGGTCGGTCCTCATGTGAGCCAGTTTCTTTGTAGCGCTTGATGGTTTTGCAACTGCACTTGGGGACACATTCAAAGTATTCCCAATTTTTCGGACTGACTGACCTTCATTTCTTAAAGTAATGATGGCCACACTTTTTTCTTTACTTCGCTGCTTTTTTCTTGCCATAATTCAAATTCTAACAGTCTATTCAGTAGGACTATCAGCTGTGTATCCACCTCACTTCTGCACAACACAACTTCTTACAGAAAAATTTGGAATATTCAAGAAAATGTGTGGAAACATTTGAATGCTGTCCTGCATTATAGATTACATCAGCTTCTATGGGGAAGCACAATCCCACCACAACCTCAGCCCAATGACAAGGACAGTAGAGATGTCTCAGTCGGGAATTCACTATATTAGTTAAATTTGAGAACCACTGTTAAAATCCACTTTGACTATCTGGAAGATCTAGCAAAGGAGTGCAAGATCTGAAAGTGGACCTGTCAGTCGTCATATGTCATTTTATTACCCGGTGTAAATGCCGCTGTTCTCCTGAATCCGGCAATGTTTTTCCTTTGTTGTCTGCAAGTGTGAGGGCATCAGAGATGGCCGGGGCATCAGAAACTGCATGTGTGACGCTGTCTGATCACCGCTGATCTCGCTCAGCCATACTTTCCCAGGCAGATCACTGATTTCCTTGGTTGTCTGGTAATGGTTTATTTTCCTGCAGGGATAAGTGCTTTCCTCACTGATAACAGCTGAATGCAATCAGACACATAATGGGAGACCTGCTGCTCGTATTGGCCCAAGTAGACCGCCCCTTTAAGCACTGATTTCCCTTACATCAAAGATAAAATGATTATAAACTACATGTAGGGTCACTAAACCGCCAAAAAGAAAAGAAAGCTGACCAGGTACTTGCAGCAAATTCACATAGAGATATTGCAGTAACAGAATTTCAGATTTAAGTCACAATTAAAAAATAAAAAAGTTAGTATGAGCAAAATTTATTATAAATTAATATTGTTATAAATGGCTTAAAAAATTGCAATTTAAGGGGTAGAAATGGAGAAAAAAAGTTTCTAAATTCCCCTTTTTTTCTGAAGGAATTAATTTAATTTCTGATTTTGGAAAATTAGCAGCAAATTACATGAAAGTGTGTAGCACGAGTAGGGTTCCATTCCGTAAATATAATAATATGAAAAATTCTTCGCTCGGAGGTGTGCGGATAAAGTGAAATAAAAATGTAATCGTGCCATCTAAAAATATGCAAAACAATATTAACGTTTCGACCTTCATCAGAATGGGAACATAAGTGCAGCGCTCTAAGGCACGCGGCACTCTAACGTTAATGGCGTGGTCATATGCCTTAGGGTACTGTAATTTTACTCACCTCTCTCCCATAGCAATCCGCACGATTCTTTTATCGCAAGATGAAAGTGCTTCAAAAAGATGTTTATTATACCCCGGGGTCTCTCTAGATCACAAAGCATAATATTGTAAATGGAGGAGGGGGAGGGGAAGGGTTAAAAATAATAACCATCACTCACCTATCCTAGTCTTGCCTCTCATCTATGCTGCTACAGCTTCCTACTCCATTCTCCAGTCTTCCATGTCCAGCACTCACGTGGGCACATGGGACGTGACGCATGTTATTGATGTCCTTGATGAAGGGCAAATTCAGTGTAGGAAGAGCGAAAATTCAAAAGTGAAATATTCGAACATCCGAGACCGAAAAATTAGAAGCAAAGCCAAGACAGCCGGGTGGGTAACTGCAGTGGCAGGACAGGGTGGGCACAGGACAGGTAATAAGTATTGTGATTACACAGCTTTTCTTCTTAATTATGTCAGACATACATTCAGTAGGCCAGGAGCCATACACCTTTATGTTTACTCTTGAATTTGTGTTCTTTTTTGGCTGATCAACAAATACTATTGTTTGTATAAACCTGATCACTTGAGTTGATATTTGGTAATTGATGAATGGCTGTTATTTACATCTTATATCAGCTCCTACACCATATTGTCTGCTAGTTTTGCAATAGTAACTCAGGGTCTTTAAACAATGGATGTTTGCTAGATATGTTACATACCATTGTAGAGTGTTTTGCCAGTCAACATTGGGGGTGAGCTATGGATTCTCAAGCAATGTGAATTAATATCATGATCCCTGACCCTTGAATGATGGCTTGAAAGGACAAATGTGAACTAATAAAAGGGGATCTCTGCGTCTGTTCTGAGAGACTCTACAGGATGTCAGCCTAAGGGACCACAGCCCTGGCTGGAAAAACACTGTTCTGCTCCATTGACCATTGCGGAACTCTCAGAGACAATTTGAAGAATGCAGGTTGTGACAATCAGATCACCTGGCCACATACCTCACTGCTCTATTTCCAGTGGGCAAATGGAAGGGTGAGACTGTGTAACTTGACCCATCTTGTGTATTTGCTGGGACTGTTCTATATGTTATTGATAGTGTTGAGCCACCCCCGTAGTGTTCGAGTTCGGTTCGGTTCGTCGAACACCCGTGTGTTCGCCGAACTGTTCGTCGAAGTGTTCGTCGAACACCTTCGAACACCGTTAAAACCAATGGCAGGCAAACAAAAACACATAGAAACACATAGAAAACACCTTCAAAGGTGTCCAAAAGCTGACAAACTGCTCAGAAGACACAACTAACACATGGAAAAGTGACAAGTACATATAGTCATGCGAAAAGAAAAGAGGTGGAGGAGTAAAAGGAGGGGGAGACACAGATATAGGCATGTCATGCCCTTCTAAAATCCAAAAAGTGAGAAGCCGACACGGCCAGTCCGTTCCTGCCTGTGCCACCTCTGTGTCGCCGGGTTTGTGCCAGAGCCGCGGTGGACCCTGACGGCCAGCCCCCCTATCCCAATACTGGTGCCTGTCCGCCGGTGGGTCGAGGCCCCCCACGGTGGGGGGGGAGTAACATCTGCAGAAGAAAGACCATCTTCCAGCCAAACTAAGATGTCGACTTCTTTTCGTGGACAATGTGATACGATCCCATTCTTACGGACATGCCCATCGCTACAAATTCTAGATGAGGCACAAAAACAGCAGGTGCTTCAACGGATATCAAGTGCTCCTTCAAGTGGGCTCTCCATCACCTCAATTTCAACATCACAAATACTCCAGTCCTCAGAGGTGTCACCCCAATCGCACTTGCTTCCTCACAGCTCCCAAGTCTCCAGCTGCCCGTCTGAGTATGGGGTAACACAGATGGCTGAGTCTGCCCAGCTGTTTACTCATACTATAGCCTGGGAAACGGAGGTCTGCTCCAGAGCTTCTGTTAATCCAGATGAGGAAATGATCTGATCCGATGCCCAGAATCTTTATAAGTTGGATCCAGGACCAGATGAAGAAGGTTCTGAGCATAATGTAGACCCTTGTTCCCAAACTGTAACTCCTGTTGGTGGAGACAATGATGAAGACGATGATGAGACTCAAATACCTGATTGGAGCGACAACTTGACTTTTCGGTCAGGGCAGGAAGAGGTTGGCTCTGAGGGTGACGGGTGTGATAACACACAGGGTGATGATGACGAGGTTGGAGATCCCACTTACTGTCAACCCACAGTCAGACAGTCGATGAGGTCAGCAGAGGAGGTGGAGGAGGATGTGACTAGCCCTGGGGATGGGGATGACTCGGTACCCGGGCATTTGCCTGGCCTTGGGGATGTCGCGGTGGTCGGCTCCCTGGCCCGTACCCTGGGGTCTCTGTTTAAAAGGGTGGATAATTTTTAATTTTATAAGAGTTCATGACGCCACCTGTGGTATCTGGTGACAAGCACCAGCGCTGCAGCAGTCCACTGAGGCCGGTGATAAGGCAGCTCGATGGTATAGCTCCCCACAGGTGGAGCTAGGTCTCAGGGCAGCGTATGCAGGGGGATTGCAGGACAGGCGAGACCCAGCTGGGTCAGAGCAAGAACGGGAACGGACACGGTAGTCACTTCAGTACCTTTTACTGGTGGAAATTCAGGCACATCCCGGAGCACTGTAGGGTGAAGGGTGCATATCAGGATTCTCCCCAATGAGCGGGTGTAGGGCCTCCTGTTTCTTGCCTCTGCATAGTAAGTTTCTGACCTGCCTGGAGCTAGGCCTAACTTTGTCTCTGTCCTGCGCTGGCTGACCTTGTGGTAGGGCCTTCTCTTGGAGTTCACGCTCCCAGTATGCGGGGCCTAAGCGTCTCCTGGCTCTGTTACATATCAGCACCTTAACGATCCTGGGACTTGTAGTTCTCCAGGGATTCCGGTTATGCCTTACTGGGTCATAGAGATACCGGTAAGCTCGGATCCTGTGTCCGGTAAATGCTTCGGGGTGAGCTGGTTAAGCTCCTCTGCCCCTTATGTACTAACTCGCCACTCGCCTTCGGCCTACTCGGGCCCTCACTAGGCTATACACACTAACGGCAGCTTGCCGCGCTTCACTGATCTTACGGCACCGGCACACCTTAAGCTCTATCTGGGCTCCCTGAATCTAGCAAGCAGGATCCTCGTGCTCCACTGCTGAACTATTAACTGCGTTCTCTAGACTAGACTGAGCTCCACTGCAGACTGACCTCTCTTTGGCTTCTCTACTGCAGGAACTCTTCAGAGGAACTGAACTGCCTAGCTCCACCTTCCCTATTTATATCCCTAACGGGCTCCCTCTGCTGGTCTGAGGTGGAAGGTGGAGATGTGTGAATGTTTATGGGGGCCTCTTGTGGAGGATTCCATCAATGCACTCTTGTAGGATCTGTGATACCAAGCGCAGCGGGGCATCACAGATGCTATTGACGACGAGGTTAGGTTGCGCCTTCCTGAACAGAGACGGAGTACTGGAAGCACGTCAACAACTGCATCCTCAACCACAACTCTGCCTCTGACCACAAGTCGTAGTGGCTCTTCAGGTCACATGGGCTCTAAGCCTTGCATAGCCTGGGCATTTATTCAGATCGATAAGGATGACAAAACTCGTGTTATCTGTAATATTTGTCAGCAAAAGCTAAGTAGAGGCCAAAAAATACATAGTTTGAGTACTTCATGCATGTACCGTCACATGGATATGAAGCATAAGTTGCAGTGGGAAGCTCACTGTGCTACAATGCAGCCTAGCCGGCTGGGCCAACCACCGTCTGCCCCATCTTGTGCATCCGCAGCCTCTTCATCCTCTGCGACTGGGGGGACAGCAGTCACACATGTTTTTGGACGCAGACCTGCCACCTCTTTACCCGCAACAGCCAGTGTGATTGGCAGGTCGTCAGTTCATTGGGAAGTGGAAACACCTGCTAGTGTTGAGTGCTCTCCGACATCGAGAGCACCACCTTTGGATCAAGGCAACCTAACATGTCCGCCTGCATCTTCCTCACAGACCGGCAGTTGCCGGGGACACCCTACTCAACACCGTCTAAGCACAACAGCCAGCCCTCGGTCCCTCAGATGTGGAAAAGTAAAAGACCATTTCCTCCTAGCCATGAGAAAGCTAAGAGGTTGAATTTCACCATCTGCAAGCTGTTGGCTACAGAAATGCTGCCTTTCCACCTGGAGGACACAGAGGATTTTCAAGACCTTATGTCCGTCACAGTGCCCCAGTACCAGATGCCCAGTCGGCACTACTTCTCAAAGAAAGGTGTGCCTGCGCTCCACTAGCATGTCGCACACAACATCACCGCTTCTTTGAGAAACTCTGTGTGTGACAGGGTGCACTTCACCACAGACACTTGGACGAGAAGGCATGGACAGGGGCGTTACATGTCGCTGACTGGGCACTGGGTAACTATGGTGACAGCAGGACAAGGGGCTGCTGTCCAAGTCTTACCGTCCCCACGAGTTGTGTGTTAATCCTCTTTATCTCGAACTTCCTCCACTGCTTCTGCCTCCTCAACCTCCTCTCGGTCCTCCACCTGCACCCAAAGCCTGTCTGGTAATGCCACCTGCTTTCTAACTGCGCAGAAGGAATCCTGCACACCTCCTTACTATGCTGGCAGCACGGCTCAACGCATCAGTGTTTACTTTGAAATGTCTGGGAAATGTGAGTCACACAGCTGAGGAGTTTTGGTCAGCTCTGGAGACCCAGTTTCATGAAAGGTTGTCTCCACTGGACACTTCGCCGGGGCAATGTCACACACGTGCCTTGTATGGCTCACGTGTTGAACCTGGTTGTCCAGCAATTTTTAGCCCACTCTCCCGGACTAGATGGCCTTCTGCAGAGTGCACGGTCGCTGTGTGCTCACTTCCGCCGTTCGCATCCCGCAGTTCAACGACTTACATCTCTACAGAAGTCGTTGGGCCTGCTAGTTCACCGGCTGAAATGCGATGTGCCGACACGGTGGAATTCAACTCTGCACATGTTGCAGTGACTGTGGCAGCACCGACAAGCCCTGGTGCAATACGTTCTGACGTATAGCCTGGGCCAACGAGATCCAGAGGTGGGGCAAATCACGCTGGAGGAGTGGTCTCAGATCAGGGACCTATGCACCCTTCTGCACAGTCTTGAAATGGCGACGAAGATGTTTAGTGCTGACGATGCCATTATCAGCATGACTATTACGGTGATTTACATGCTGGAGCACATGTTAAACAGAATTCGGAGTCAGGTGGTGGGACAAGAGGAGGTGGAGGAAGTAGAGGAGGAGTCGTATGCGGAAGGGATAACATCTCCAAGGTCCAGACGGTTGGCAGCACCAAGGCGGCAGGCATGGGAGGGTGGGGGAGAGGGATTAACCAGGGCACATGGTAGCAGCCAAACTGTTGAGGAAGGTGCAGGAGCCGAGGAAGAAGTGGAGGACGAACTGGCAATGGGCATGGAAGACTCATCAGATGAGGGAGACCTTGATCACATTTCTGTTGTGCGAGGTTGGAGGGAGAGGGCAGAGGAAGGAAGCATGATTCTTACCTCGCTACCAACACAACAAGGACTTGGTCCTTCTGGATGCGCAAGACACATGAGTGCCTTCTTGCTGCACTACCTGCAACATGACCCCCGGATTGTCAGAATTCGAAGTAATCGCGAATACTGGGTTGCCACACTCTTAGATCCCCGGTACAAAAGTAAATTTGCCGAAATAATTCCTGCCATAAAAAGGTATTGACGAATGCAGGAGTATCTGTTGCAGAATCTTACATGTGCTTTTCCACAAAACACCAGTGGTGCACGTAGTGAATCTCACAGTTCTAACTTGCCAACGGTGGGACTGTCGAGTCTTCATCACTCAAACAGTAACAGTAACACAGTATCTGCTGGTAACAGCAATTTTGTGGAATCGTTTCACCACTTTTTTAGACCATCCTTTGCAAGGCCACAGGAGACAAGAAGTCTGACACATAGTCAATGCCTAGAGAGGATGGTACAGGAGAATCTCCAAGTGAACATCGAAGCCATGACTGTGTCACTGGACCCTTGCTCATTTTGGTATTCCAATCTTGAAAAATCGCCGGAGCTCGCCACTCACGCCTTGGAGATCTTGTCATGCCATGCAGCCAGCGTTCTCTCTGAACGTGTGTTCAGCGCTGCTGGTGGTGTGCTGACAGATAAGCGCACGCGGCTGTCCACTGAGAATGTAGACAGACTCACGTTCATAAAGATGATCAAATCATGGATTCGCAAGGACATTTCTACCCCTGTGTCATCCTTGGGAGACTAAAAGCTTGGGGATTTGGTAAAATCACCTCACCAACCGTTTTAAGCAACAGTGGGGCAATTGATGCCACTTAACCCTAGAACGCATGACCATAAAAATCTACACTTTCACATACCTGGGGCCCTTTAGGCCCGTGTGCAAATAACATGGAATAACTCAAACTCAAATAACAAACAACTATATACATGAAGAATACCTAGAGTTTCAAAATTCTAACTAAAGCAATCTTGCAGAAAATAGAAAACAATTAACTGGGCGGGCCTGCAAGGCCACAGGTATGCATTCTAGGGTTAAGTGGTGTCTGTGCCACAATTTTGGGAGTCCCCTTGCTGTGTCTTACGTGACGTTGGCATCGTCAATTCCAGGTGGGTTGGGTCGCACCCCCCCCTTTTAACTGTAAGAAACTACATACACTATGGCTTGGGGTAACACAGATGGTTGAGTCTGAAGAGCTGTTTACTCAGAGGTCTGCTCCAAATCTTCAGTGTCTGCTAGTCAGCGTAGAATTTTTAACTGCATCTAGCCTAGGCAATACTTTGGGCGTAGTAGCCCAGCTGCGAAGCAAGCTGCACCGCCTGTGTATCTAATAAGAATTTTTAAATTAATCTAGCCTAGGCAGACTGTGGGGACCCCCAACCAAACCCAGATGCTCAGCCCCCCTACCGCCCCCCTTTCATGGACAACCCAATAATGTAACTCTTACAACTGGATGGGTGAGGATCGGTCACAGCTTTATTAACTCTTTATACTCATTCCATTAGAAAGGCATTTTATTTCTAAAATAATTCAGCTTGTTGCAGCATGCCCTGGGTCCCCACTCCGGCAAGTTGGCCAACAAGTGTAACTCTCCAACATGTCCTTTCTATTTCCAGGCCACGGAGGATCCTGCGTACTCGTATGCAGGACTCTGACCCCCACCCATCACTCTTAACGCTTGTTCCACTCCGTCCTGGAGTCCTGACAGGAATATGTCCAGTCCAATATCTATTAAGTGAACAACGTCGGGCCGTATGAGGCCTGCTTTATCTACTTCCAGTTGTCGGTGTCGTATCACTACACCGCCTCTGTCTCTTCTAAATTTTGCCATCCGAATATTTATTACCCGCCTTTTCCATTCGATGGCCGTGATGTCTCGCGCACCTTGCCATACCGCTATCGGCACAATCTCTGACCATACTATAGCTAATTTTGTGAAAAATTCTCTGAAGCGCTCAGTGTCTAGTTTCATTATTGCCATTAGTTATGCGCTCTTGTGATGACCTAGGTTGTTTCCCCCGGCCTGTATAACTAAGATGACCGGACCTCTTGCCTCTCTCCCTACCTTGATTACCTCCATTAGTACCTGTGGCCATAGCAGGCCTCTAATACCTCTCCAGTTGAAATATGTGTTATGAAACTCTAATTTCCTCCCGCCTGGGCGGACTTTCGCCCTTTTTTGTGCCCAATATATATACGAGTGGCCTATCACTCACACTGTTGGCTTAGCGTCACCTGTAAAAGAAACAAACCACGTTAGGATAACAAGTACGGTCTTATGTATCTCGCCAAACACGTGGATCGCCATCTCCCTATCCTCTGAACTTCCGTTTCTGACAGTCCTGCTCTTGATGCTTCCGTGGCCGCACCTATGCGGAATGAGTGTGTCCCGTAATCTTTGGGGTGGTTCCCTGCCGATGTTATGCATTTATTAAATATAGCTTGGAACAGGTATCTTGATAATGGCGCTCCATCAATGTGTGATACGAAGAAAATACTTTGTGATCTGATGGTTAGATATGTTTTTACTATTGTTACCCGACTCAGTGTACCGTTTGTGGGTTGTAGAAGTACCCAAGTACCCCTGCCCGCTGGAACCGTTTTTGATTGGTGTATGCGTACACGTATTGCATTATTGGCTATGACTACTTCCTGGTGTAATAAGCGTCCTCTGGTGGTAATTTTGGATTGAGGGACTAATTCGCTTATACATAGCGCCCCGAAGAAGGCGATCACAAATGCCGTAGACTTTAGTGTTGCTTCAAATTGTGAGTGTCATGTTAATGGTGTTAGGGATAAGATGTGAGAAATCAGTTTTAGTGACACGGGACGGGACGTCTACATTCCTGACTTGGCTGACCCCTTTTCCACCCTTTTATGGATTGTCTGATGATGAATCTTTGTCACATCTCCCCAATTCAGTAGTTGGAAGTGAAATGCTACTCCGGTCAGACACCGCTGCACTGACGCCCCTGATATGCCCCTCATCATTAGCTGGTGGAGAAATTCTATGGTGACTTGTGATCTGGCTTGTTCACATTGGTCAACCCGTCTGCCTGCTACTAGTCATGTCCACTCTTACCATGCCTTACCGTATGCTTGCCACGTTGACGGGGCAACTGACGCTCTGATTAATGGCATCAACTATTCGCCACTAGATCCCATAGGGAGGGTGGGCAACTGTTGCCCGATGGGTGGGCGTTGTGGAAGAGCTCTGTGAAAATCTGCCAATTGAATTGTTATAAAGCGTTAGCAGCAGCTTTATACCCCTCAGCATAGTGGCTAGCGCGGACCCATACATTGTGTTTTAGGCACAGGAATACTAGCCTGCGTAGTAGGCCTAGCACTGGGAGAGACGATGATGCCATATTATTAATGAAGTGCGCTAGGCTGGTGTTTTGTGTTATGAAGCGTATATTTTTGTTAGCCAGGCGCGCGCCCCATATTTCTATTGCTACCACTATTGGGAAAAATTATTTTCAGGGCTAGATGCAGCTATAAATTATTATTAATTTCAAAGCTGGTGGAGCTTGGTATAGATGGCCTAATACAATGAGTCCCACACACTGCTAGAAGCCCAAATATTTTTTCAGAGGTAGATGCAGATAAAAATTATTTTTAATTTGCAACCTGATGGAGGTCAGTATAGATGGACTAATAGAGAAAGTCCCACACACTGCTAGAAGGCCAAATATTTTTTCAGAGCTAGATGCAGATAAAAATTATATTTAATTTGCAACCTGATGGAGGTCAGTATAGATGGACTAATAGAGAAAGTCCCACACACTGCTAGAAGGCCAAATATTTTTTCAGAGCTAGATGCAGATAAAAATTATATTCAATTTGCAACCTGATGGAGGTCAGTATAGATGGACTAATAGAACAAGTCCCACACACAGCTAGAAGCCCAAATATTTTTTCAGAGGTACTGTAGATGCAGATAAAAATTATTTTTAATTTGCAACCTGATGGAGGTCAGTATAGATTGACTAATACAACAAGTCCCACACACAGCTAGAAGCCCAATATTTTTTCAGAGCTAGATGCAGACAAAAAATTATTTTGAATTTGCAACCTGATGGAGGTCAGTATAGATGGACTAATAGAGAAAGTCCCACACACTGCTAGAAGGCCCAGTATTTTTTCAGAAGTAGATGCAGAAAAAAATATATTCAGTTTGCAACCTGATGGAGGTCAGTATAGATGGACTAATACAACAAGTCCCACACACAGCTAGAAGCCCAATATTTTTTCAGAGGTAGATGCAGAAAAAAATATATTCAGTTTGCAACCTGATGGAGGTCTGTATAGATGGATTAATAGAACAAGTCCCACACACAGCTAGAAGCCCAATATTTTTTCAGAGGTAGATGCAGAAAAAAATATATTCAGTTTGCAACCTGATGGAGGTCAGTATAGATGGACTAATACAACAAGTCCCACACACAGCTAGAAGCCCAATATTTTTTCAGAGCTAGAGGCAGACAAAAAATTATTTTGAATTTGCAACCTGATGGAGGTCAGTATAGATGGACTAATAGAGAAAGTCGCACACACTGCTAGAAGGCCCAATATTTTTTCAGAGGTAGATGCAGAAAAAAATATATTCAGTTTGCAACCTGATGGAGGTCTGTATAGATGGATTACTAGAACAAGTCCCACACACAGCTAGAAGCCCAATATTTTTTCAGAGGTAGATGCAGAAAAAAATATATTCAGTTTGCAACCTGATGGAGGTCTGCATAGATGGATTAATAGAAGAAGTCCCACACACAGCTAGAAGCCCAATATTTTTTCAGAGGTAGATGCAGAAAAAAATATATTCAGTTTGCAACCTGATGGACGTCTGTATAGATGGATTAATAGAACAAGTCCCACACACAGCTAGAAGCCCAATATTTTTTCAGAGGTAGATGCAGAAAAAAATATATTCAGTTTGCAACCTGATGGAGGTCAGTATAGATGGACTAATACAACAATTCCCACACACAGCTAGAAGCCCAATATTTTTTCAGAGCTAGATGCAGACAAAAAATTATTTTGAATTTGCAACCTGATGGAGGTCAGTATAGATGGACTAATAGAGAAAGTCCCACACACTGCTAGAAGGCCACATATTTTTTCAGAGGTAGATGCAGAAAAAAATATATTCAGTTTGCAACCTGATGGAGGTCTGTATAGATGGATTAATAGAACAAGTCCCACACACAGCTAGAAGCCCAATATTTTTTCAGAGGTAGATGCAGAAAAAAATATATTCAGTTTGCAACCTGATGGAGGTCTGTATAGATGGATTAATAGAACAAGTCCCACACACAGCTAGAAGCCCAAATATTTTTTCAGAGGTAGATGCAGATAAAAATTATTTTGAATTTGCAACCTGATGGAGGTCAGTATAGATGGACTAATAGAGAAAGTCCCACACAGTGCTAGAAGACCAAATATTTTTTCAGAGCTAGATGCAGATAAAAATTATATTCAATTTGCAACCTGATGGAGGTCAGTATAGATGGACTAATACAACAAGTCCCACACACAGCTAGAAGCCCAATATTTTTTCAGAGCTAGATGCAGACAAAAAATTATTTTGAATTTGCAACCTGATAGAGGTCAGTATAGATGGACTAATAGAGAAAGTCCCACACACTGCTAGAAGGCCAATTATTTTTTCAGAGCTAGATGCAGATAAAAATTATATTTAATTTGCAACCTGATGGAGGTCAGTATAGATGGACTAGTAGAACAAGTCCCACACACAGCTAGAAGCCCAAATATTTTTTCAGAGGTACTGTAGATGCAGATAAAAATTATTTTTATTTTGCAACCTGATGGAGGTCAGTATAGATGGACTAATACAACAAGTCCCACACACAGCTAGAAGCCCAATATTTTTTCAGAGGTAGATGCAGAAAAAAATATATTCAGTTTGCAACCTGATGGAGGTCTGTATAGATGGATTAATAGAACAAGTCCCACACACAGCTAGAAGCCCAATATTTTTTCAGAGGTAGATGCAGAAAAAAATATATTCAGTTTGCAACCTGATGGAGGTCAGTATAGATGGACTAATACAACAAGTCCCACACACAGCTAGAAGCCCAATATTTTTTCAGAGCTAGATGCAGAAAAAAATTATATTCAATTTGCAACCTGATGGAGGTCAGTATAGATGGACTAATAGAATGATGCTATGCCCAAAAGATTTTACTTCACTAGGTGCAGTAAAAAAATTGGTATTCTATACACAGGTGGTATATCTTGCAACACAGATAGGCTACTCCACTGACTAACACACTCTGCAATAGGCCAAAAAGGATTAGCTTTGCTAGATTCAGCCAAATGCTGTGAAAAAAACTTGCACAGCACTGGCACAGACCTGCCTGGCAAAAACTGATAGGAACTGATGTAACCTAGTCCTGAAAAGGACTCCAATTACAATTAGTCTTTACTCCCACAACCTATCTATTTAAGAGCACAGACCTGCCTGATAAAAGTCGTAGGAAATGCTGTAACCTAGTCCTTAAAAGGACTGCAATCACAACTATTCCCTACTCCCAAGCTATCTGTAGATTTGTGCGAAAATTGGCTTGAAATTAACAAGGTATAGCGCACACAGCAACAGCGGTGCCGTCTAACACGCAGCTGCAGCAGTGAAAAAATGGTGGCGACGGGGAAAATGGCTTGGTCTTATAGGGCAAGGACATGTGACATACACTGCCAATGACACATGCCCTTGCTTGTGTGAAAAAAAGCACTTCGCTCCGTGTGTGCGCTGCTGATAGGCTGACAGATTGCACCTCCCCACTGTAAATGCGGGAAAGAGAAAAAAAAAATGGAGATCTTCATTGTTCCTGCAGAGATCCATCCCCTGCCCCTCCCCCCACCCCGCTGTACACTCAAACTGCGTATTAACATTAATTTTCATCATTACTGAGAAAAAATCCAGTTATGATTTTGGTGCACGAACAGTTATCGAACATAACCTCGAACAGCCGAATTTTTCTCAAATTGTTCGTGTTCGCCGAACGGCTCGAACACCGCCCAAAACAGCTCGAATTTGAGATTGGCGAACAGTTCGAGTAGAACAACGCTCATCTCTAGTTATTGATTGCCGGTGTTTCAATACATTTTTGCCACACAGTTTACCATCATCCTGTGTTGTCTGAGTTGTGTTCTGCTCATGGTAAAAGAGAGCGGGCGTTCAGTGTTTTGAGCCCTTGTCCATGTGGTCTTTTTAAAGACAGCTGGACCAGCGGACAAGAGCACCCACTGACCCCCGTGTCTTCACAAGTATGATATTTACATTTTTTTTTTACCTCAATCCAGTTGTTAAAAGCATTCAGAAAAATGGAGGTCATCTGTCCATCATTTTGCTAGTTTCATGCAAATAAAATCATAAAATATTAAAATTCTGGTAATTCAGAATTTTTGAGAAATGCATGATGAATTCAATACTTTACGAATAGATTCTATCATCCTTAACCCTTATTTTCATTTCAAGCTTAAAGTTAGCAAATAACTCCCCTTAATGGCCCTTTTGTGCTTCAAGAAATCAAGCCCTATCCATTATATAAGGCACACAGATTTCTGATCTTAAGTTCCGAATAGAAAGATAAATTAGATAATAATTTCCATTTAGATACAGGAAAAATATTTATTTTTGTACTGTGTTAGCCAGTAGATAGAAAAATATTTAGATTTGAGAGTCCTCAGTGGTTGATACCTTTTAATGGCTATCTGAAAAGATGGAAACAAGTTGCAAGCTTTCGAGACTACGCAGGTCTCTTCATCAGGCACTGAATAACAAAATCTGAAGAGTCACATATTTATACACAATAAGACAAAGAAATAATGCAATAGATGAGACAGGTGTAACACTGAACCTAGTCACAGGACAATAAAACCTTCACAGTCCTTATCTATTAACTGCTAAAATATTTATAGCCAGAACTGTTTATCTCTCCCATAATGACTCTGCTTTCCGTCACCTGTCTCATCTATTACATTATTTCTGTGTCTTATTGTGTATAAATATGTGACTTTTCAGATTTTGCGTTATGCTAGCCTGATGAAGAGGCCTTAGTAGTCTCGAAAGCTTGCAACTTGTTACCATCTTTTCAGTTAGCCATTAAAAGATTTCAACCACTGAGGACTCTCAAATCTAAATATAATAATTTCCGACTTCGGAAACTCGTTTTCATGAAGATTATGAAGTTGTTGACTGGCTCCTCCTGTTCTGGTCCATCCCATGAGCAACACTTGGTTGCTGATTTATGACAGATGGAGTTTTTACTTCACTACCAAAGACTAATAATGAAGTCCTCCTGTTCCCTAGTGAGGAACACTTTCTAGTAAGGGGCACAGGTAGAAGTTGTGACCTGGTCATGGTGCATAAAGGCCACATGATTTTATGTTTGAGCTCAAGAACTTCAAGATATGTCTCTTTCTACCCAACGTCACAGGGTAGGAAATATTTGAACGTACATCATTGTCTTAAACCACTATAATCCTGCTGCACATTGCATCCACTCATCATTATACAAGCCTTTCAGTAAAGACAATTTGCTCCATTGTGTTGTTCATATTTTCTATTGTTTACTTTGTAACTTTTTGCCATTGTAATTGTATCACAGCTCCGTTGTTTCGGCAGTTGATGGAGCCACGTGCTGTCATTCCTGTACACAATAGGATTCTAATGATTTGCATTGTAATGACTATAAACATTGCAATTTCACAGTGGTGTGATGAACATTAAAGGGGTTGTCTCGTGTGCCTTTCTTCTGGATCGTAACACTACTCTGACTCCAAACTTCATGCTTGATGGGGGGTGGTTTTCTCCTTAAAGGGAACCTGTCAACAAATTTTCCTAATATAAAGTACGGCCACCACCTTTAAGGTCTATTTTTAAGCATTCTAGTAAGCTGTATATAAGTCCTCAATCCCCTCTGCATAGCACAAAAAAGACCATTTATTAAAAGAATGTAACAAGCAGAATGGGGTTATAAATTGTGGAGACTGTGTGCAAAAATAAAATTAGTGCAAATGTGGTGAACGAAATTAAAAATATAAAATCTCCTTCATTTTGAGGATCTCCATCCGGTTGGGGGCTTCTATTGTCCCAATTGAGTTTAGTCCCCCTGAAACCTCCAACCGGATAGAGATCCTCAAAAAGAAGGAAATTTATCGGATCTATAGGTTGAATACCTTAAAGCCTCATGGACTTAATAAGATCACAGAAGTTTTTATGAGTTTGGCAATTCTATTGATTATTTTTACTAGAGCATTTTTTTGCGTTTTTATGTATTTTTATTAGTGTTAAGCAATCATGCTCGACACTGCTCGGTACTCGTCCGAGCATCTCACTACTCGGGTTGTTTGACGAGCACCGAGCGTTTCCGGGTTACTCGGGCGGGAACTCGGGTCTCCGCCCTGCATGTTTGGCGCTCTTTACAGAGCCAATGCACATGCAGGGATTGCCAGCCAGTCACTAGGTATAGACACGGATGGAGTATGCCCGTCAATTAGAAAAGTGCTGGGTTCAGGGTGTCCTGGACACAAGGCCCACATCTGCTGGGAAATTATAAGTGGCGGACAGAAAAATATGGTCTGGTGCCATGCTGCAGTTGGCTTGGTCCTGTGTGCCACGTGTATGGGATATATTTTGCGAGATAGTGTAAGAGGCGATAATGGCCAGCCCCATAGATTAAGGTCTCGGCAGGTGCGGTGCTCCAGAGAAGCCTGTACAGGGATCCGTGTGGATTTAAACGTGATCCCTTAAATGTTCTAAACCTGTCATTGGTGGTTCCAGAGGAGGATGCTGTAGGCAAGCATCTGCCGAGATTCCTTCCGTGGCTATACCTAGACACCTCCTACCGGATTGGTTTCCTTATCTAAGAATTGCCCCTCACTTCTTCTTGATTGGTAATTCTTCTCCTATTTTTCCCGGATGCGTCTATCCACTTGCGACATTGTGATCAAGGCCACAGTGTTGGCCGAAACATCCACTAGTCGCCTCAAGCATCACCCTTTAAATAAAGTTTCACCTAAAGCATACCATACCTCTCTACGTGTGCAGTGATTTTTATGGTTTATTTATGTTCATCCCAGATATCAGGCAGGCAGGCAGGCTTTATAGGAGACGCAGTGGTTATACCAGCAAACACTGCATTACAGTACTGTGTGCTGCTTTTCAAATTGCTAGACTTAGCCCCAGGTCTCAGAGGCCAGGAAAAATCCTTTTTTTTCATCTAAATCCACTTTTTTTTTTTCCTTAGTCAGACTGTACAAATACCTGTCTTATTAACCTTTTGGTATTCCCCCCCCTCAAAAAAAAATTGACTGTGTCTGTGAGTGCTCAGACACAAATATATCTGTTTAAAAGAGTCTGGTGTAGGCCAGATAACTAGAACTGTGGTTTTGCAGTTCCACGGTTCAAATCTCTGTATTATCCACTTTTTTTGCCTTTTTTCCATAAAAAAAAACATTTTGAGTGTCTCGCTAACTGTTCAGACACAAATATATCTGTGTAAAAGATTCTGGTGTAGGCCAGATAACTAGAACTGTGGTTTTCCTCTTCCTCGGTTCAAATCTGGGTGTAATCCACCTTTTTGCATAAAAAAAAACATTTTGAGTGTCTCGCTGACTGTTCAGACACAAATATATCTGTTTAAATGATTCTTGTGTAGGCCAGATGACTAGAACTGTGGTTTTGCAGTTCCACGGTTCAAATCTGTGTATTATCCGCTTTTTTGCCTTTTTTCAATTTAAAAAAAACATTTTGAGTGTCTCGCTGACTGTTCAGACACAAATATATATGTTTAAAAGAGTCTGGTGTAGGCCAGATAGCTAGAACTGTGGTTTTCCTCTTCCACAGTTCAAATCTGGATGTAATCCACCTTTTTGCATGAAAAAAAAACATTTTGAGTGTCTCGCTGACTGTTCAGAAACAAATATATCTGTTTAAAAGATTCTTGTGTAGGCCAGATAACTAGAACTGTGGTTTTCCTCTTCCACGGTTCAAATCTGGGTGTAATCCACGTTTTTGCATAAAAAAACATTTTGAGTGTCTCTCTGACTGTTCAGACACAAATATATATGTTTAAAAGAGTCTGGTGATGGCCAGAGAACTAGAACTGTGGTTTTGCAATTCCACGGTTCAAATCTCTGTATTATCCACCTTGCTTCAATTAAAAACAACATTTTGAGTGTCTCGCTGACTGTTCAGACACAAATATATATGTTTAAAAGAGTCTGGTGTAGGCCAGATAACTAGAAATGTGGTTTTCCTCTTCCATGGTTCAAATCTCTGTATTATCCACTTTTTTGCCTCTTTTCAATAAAAAAAAAACATTTTGAGTGTCTCGCTGACTGTTCAGACACAAATATATCTGTTTAAAAGATTCTTGTGTAGGCCAGATAACTAGAACTGTGGTTTTCCTCTTCCACGGTTCAAATCTGGGTGTAATCCACGTTTTTGCATAAAAAAAACATTTTGAGTGTCTCTCTGACTGTTCAGACACAAATATATATGTTTAAAAGAGTCTGGTGATGGCCAGAGAACTAGAACTGTGGTTTTGCAGTTCCACGGTTCAAATCTCTGTATTATCCACCTTGCTTCAATTAAAAACAACATTTTGAGTGTCTCGCTGACTGTTCAGACACAAATATATCTACTTAAAAAATTCTTGTGTAGGCCAGATAACTAGAACTGTGGTTTTCCTCTTCCACGGTTCAAATCTCCTTTTTATTACCCTTTTGCCATTGATAGTGCGAGTGTAAGCTATTTTACTTCATTTACAATGGGCAAGGCACATGGCAAGGGACGTGGAACTAGTCGTTCTGGTGATGGTACGTGCAGAGGATGGGGCCGTGGCCAAGGTGAAAATGTGCCACAACCAACAGCCACATCTTCTCGCTCCCAGTTCTTGACCGAATTACTAGGGAAGCACACAACAGCACCACTATTGCGAACTGATCAGTTATTAATTGGATAGCAGATAATACTTCCACTCACCTGGGCACCACCACCTCCGGTCTGTCTTCCACACGATCAAGGGTTAGTAGCCGTGAGTCTCGACTGCACCCTGATGCTCCTTCCTCCCACCATGCCGAGAGTTGTCAGACAGCAACTGATCCCACAGTTGGACACTCTGAAGAGCTGTTCACTTGTCAATTTCCATATTTGGGCCACTCGCCTGCTCCGCTTGAAGTGGTGGAAGAGGAGATCCCATGTAGCGATAGCCAAATATTTGAACAGCCACGGACACAGGAAGGCAGCACTGACAATTTGTCACAAGAGGTGGATGATGACGAGACACAATTGCCAGGAAGTGAAGCGGAGGACCGTGGTGTGGAAGTGGAAGAGGAGGAGGTGGTGGATGATCTAGTAACTGACCCAACGTGGCAGGAAGACACGCACAGCGAGGCCAGCAGCACACAGGGGTAGGGAGGCAGATTACCCCAACAGGCAGGAAGAAGCAGTGTGGCGGCCGCAGACAAAAGGCGGGCAACCGTTCCCAGTAACACCAACACGTGGGACGTTGCCAGTACAACCGGTAGGTCTTCCAGAGTCTGGAATTTTTTTAAAGACTCTGCTGATAACCCCAAAAAGGCCATTTGTACCACCTGCGAGGCCAGCATCAGAAGGGGTGTCAAAAATACCAGCCTGACCACCACCAGCATGATCAGGCACATGTCAGCAAAGCACCCGACTTTGTGGGGCGAACCCCAGGGTCCACGACCAGTGTCAGCGGGTATCACCACTGCTTCTTCCGCTGCTGTGCTTGTAAGAGAACCCCCTGTTGTGCATGCAAGGCAATCCCCTGTCCATGCTGCATGCAAAGATGCCCCCTCCTCTCAGTCTTCACTTGTTATGGCAGTTTCTCAAGAAACAGCATCCACATCCACGTCCCACCGCAGCGTTCAATTGTCCATATCCCAGACCTTTGAACGAAAGTGCAAATTCGCAGCCAACACCCCACAGGCCACAGTCCTAAATTCGCACATTGCACGACTGCTTGCGTTGGAAATGCTGCCTTTTAGGCTGGTTCAGATTGAATCCTTCCGCAACCTTATGGCGGTGTCCGTCCCTCGGTACTCGGTCCCCAGCCGACACTATTTTTCCCGGTGTGCCATCCACACACTACACAAGCACGTGTCCCAAAACATCTGCCGTGCCCTCAACAACGCAGTTACTGGGAGAGTCCACCTGACAATGGACATGTGGACAAGTGCTTGTGGCCAGGGACGGTACATCACTCTAACTGCACACTGGGTAAACATAGTGGAAGCCGGGACCCAGTCGGACCTTGGGACGGAACACATCCTCCCCACACCCGAGGATTGCAGGCCCTATGTCAGTCAGAGTTGCCCCCACAGTGTACAGCTCCTGCGCATCATCCTCCTCCTCCTCATGTTCAGCCTCAATCTCAGATATCACCACATCAGTTACAAGCTGGAAGCATTGCAGTACTGCCTCAGCCAAACGGCAACAGGCTGTGCTGAAACTCATAAGCTTAGGTGAGAAACCTCACACTGCTTGTGAGTTGTGGACAGCTGTGAAAGAGCAGGCAGATCTGTGGCTGAGACGGCTGAATCTACATCCAGGCATGGTCGTTTGTGACACTGGCTGTAACCTGATGGCGGCTCTGAGGCGAGGCGAGATCACACACGTACCATGCCTGGCACATGTGCTTAACCTCGTGGTTCAGCGGTTTCTTAAATCGTACCCCGAGTTGTCAGATCTGCTCGTCAAAGTACGCCGCCTGTCAGCTCATTTTTCGGAAGTCGGCTACAGCTTCCGCCGCCCTTGGTGTGTTGCAGCAGCGTTTAAAGCTTCCGGCACACTGACTGGTGTGTGAGGTCCCCACACATTGGAACTCTACCCTCCACATGTTGCAAAGGATTTGTGAGCAGAAAAGAGCAGTTGTGGAGTACCAGCTGCAAAAAGGCCGTCGATATTCAGGTCAGACTCCACACATAAGACCTCAGGAGTGGACCTGGATGTCTGACATATGTACCATCCTGACAAACTTTGAGGAGTCCACCAAGATGGTGAGTGGCATGACGCCATCATTAGCATCAACATCCCACTTGTCTGTCTTTTTTAACGCTCTCTGCAGAGAATTAAAGAGGAGGCATTGCAGCCAGAGTATGATGAGATGGATCAAGAAGCCGTAGTGGGCGATTACACACAGCCCAGCTCATCTCATCCGAACATGCATTGGGGGACAATGAGGGAGAGGAGGAGGAAGAGGAGGAAGAACAGGAGCTGGTATCATGCGCTGTAGACGGTAGTACTTGTACAACTGTCATACCATAGGTTCAGCGTGGTTGGCCTGAGGACAGGAGGGAGGAGGAGGAGGAGAGCATGGTCAGTCGTCATCATGGTGAGGACACGGAAGTTTTGTCCATTACCAGTCTGGCACGCATGGCTGACTTTATGTTACGCTGCCTTAACCGTGACCCTCTCGTTGGCAAAATGTTGGGTGACAGTCATTACTGGTTGGTGACACTTTTAGACCCCCGCTACAAGGAGAACTTTCACTCTCTTATTCCTGAGGTGGAGAGGTCTACAAAAATGTGGCAGTACCAGAAGGCCCTAGCTGCAGAACTGTTAAAAAAATTACCATCTGAACACGCTAGCGGCAGAGGTCACAGTTCGTTGCCCAACTAAGGCATGCAGGCGAGAGAGATGCAACTCCAATCCAGCAGAGGCAGGGGAACACTGTCAACGTTCTGGGACAGTTTTCTGACACCCGCCCAGCTTACCGGCCCTGAGGTGCAGGGTATTCTCACAAGGAGTGCAAAGTTTCAAAAGATGGTGAGGGAGTACTTTGCCAACCGTACCAGCGTCCTCCGTGATTCCTCTGTGCCATTTAATTATTGGGTATCCAAGCTGGACACTTGGAATGAACTCGCTCTGTGCGCCTTGGAGGTCCTGGCCTGCCCTGCCGCTAGCGTGTTATCGGAGCATGTTTTTAGTGCCGCTGGGGGAATTATAACTGATAAGCGCACTCGCCTGTCAACTGACAATGTTGACAAGCTGACCCTTATCAAAATGAACAAGGGCTGGTTTGGACCAGACTTCTCATCACCACCAAATGACAGCAGAGTAACATAAAGTCAAATACACTGTGTTATTTTGGGAGGTGTATTCCCATGCACTGCTTCACACCAATGCATGGGTATACGCTTCCTCATTTCGGCTGTTTTTTACTCTTCTCCTTCTCCTCAGCCTTCACCACCACTATACCACCTGGGTGACCGTGGACTGTGTTGCCAGTATTGCAAGTTCCTCCGTCCTAATTTTTGGCAGCTTTTGCTTGGAAGGCATAGGCAAAGACTATGGGAGACTTACTCCCTAATAATGGGAGTAATGTTTTTAATATGGTGTACTGCATGGCACTTGTAAGGGGCATTAAAAACGTCTTGTTAAGCTACTGTGACCTCCACATCTCTTCCAAGGGGCATTAAAACTGTCTTGTTAAACCACTCTAAACTCCACGTCTCTTCCAAGGGGCATTAAAACCGTCTTGTTAAGCTACTGTGACTTCCACGTCTCTTCCAAGGGGCATTAAAACCATCTTGTTAAACCACTCTGACCTCTACGTCTCATCCAAGGGGCATTAAAACCGTCATGTTAAGCTACTGTGACCTCCACGTCTCTTCCAAGGGGCATTAAAATCATCTTGTTAAACCACTCTGAACTCCACGTCTCTTCCAAGGGCCATTAAATCCGTCTTGTTAAGCTACTGTAACCTAAACGTCCCTTCCAAGGGGCATTAAAATCATCTTATTAAACCACTCTGAACTCCACGTCTCTTCCAGGGGGCATTAAAACCGTCTTGTTAAGCTACTGTAACCTCCACGTTACTTCCAAGGGGCATTAAAACCGTCTTGTTAAGCTACTGTGACCTCCACGTCTCTTCCAAGGGGCATTAAAACCATCTTGTTAAACCACTCTGAACTTAACGTCTCTACCAAAGGGCAATAAAACCGTCTTGTTAAGCTACTGTGACCTCCACGTCTCTTCCAAGGGGCATTTAAACCATCATGTTAAGCTACTGTGACCTCCACGTCTCTTCCAAGGGGCATTAAAATCATCTTGTTAAACCACTCTGAACTCCACGTCTCTTCCAGGGGGCATTAAAACCGTCTTGTTATGCTACTGTAACCTCCACATCCCTTCCAAGGGGCATTAAAACCGTCTTGTTAAGCTACTGTGACCTCCACGTCTTATCCAAGGGGCATTAAAACCATCTTGTTAAACCACTCTGACCTCCACGTCACTTCCAAGGGGCATTAAAACCGTCTTGTTAAGCTACTGTAACCTCCACGTCCCTTCCAAGGGGCATTAAAACCGTCTTTTTAAGCTACTGTGACCCCCACATCTCTTCCAAGGGGCATTAAAACCATCTTGTTAAACCACTCTGACCTCCACGTCTCTTCCAAGGGGCGTTAAAACTGTCATGTTAAGCTACTGTGACCTCCACGTCTCTTCCAAGGGGCATTAAAATCATCTTGTTAAACCACTCTGAACTCCACATCTCTTCCAGAGGGCATTAAAACCGTCTTGTTAAGCTACTGTAACCTCCACGTCCCTTCCAAGGGGCATTTAAACCATCTAGTTAAGCTACTGTGACCTCCACGTCTCTTCCAAGTGGCATTAAAACCATCTTGTTAAACCACTCTGACCTCCATGTCTCTTCCAAGGGGTATTAAAACCATCTTTTTAAGCTACTGTGACCTCCACGTCTCTTCCAAGGGGCATTATAACCGTCTTTTTAAACCACTCTGAACTCCACGTCTCTTCCAAAGGGCATTAAAACCATCTTGTTAAGCTACTGTGACCTCCACGTCGCTTCCAAGGGGCATTAAAACCATCTTGTTAAACCACTCTGACCTCCACGTCTCTTCCAAGGGGTATTAAAACCGTCATGTTAAGCTACTGTGACCTCCACGTCTCTTCCAAGGAGCATTAAAACCATCTTGTTAAACCACTCTGAACTCCACGTCTCTTCCAGGGGGCATTAAAACCGTCTTGTTAAGCTACTGTATCCTCCACGTCTCTTCCAAGGGGCGTTAAAAGTGTCATGTTAAGCTACTGTGACCTCCACGTCTCTTCCACGGGGCATTAAAATCATCTTGTTAAACCACTCTGAACTCCACATCTCTTCCAGGGGGCATTAAAACCGTCTTGTTAAGCTACTGTAACCTCCACGTCCCTTCCAAGGGGCATTAAAACCGTCTTGTTAAGCTACTGTGACCTCCACGTCTCTTCCAAGTGGCATTAAAACCATCTTGTTAAACCACTCTGACCTCCACGTCTCTTCCAAGGGGCATTAAAACCATCTTGTTAAGCTACTGTGACCTCCACGTCTCTTCCAAGGGGCATTATAACCGTCTTTTTAAACCACTCTGAACTCCACGTCTCTTCCAAAGGGCATTAAAACATCTTGTTAAGCTACTGTGACCTCCACATCGCTTCCAAGGGGCATTAAAACCATCTTGTTAAACCACTCTGACCTCCACGTCTCTTCCAAAGGGTATTAAAACCGTCATGTTAAGCTACTGTGACCTCCACGTCTCTTCCAAGGGCCATTAAAACCATCTTGTTAAACCACTCTGACCTCCATGTCTCTTCCAAGGGGCATTAAAACCGTCTTGTTAAGCTACTGTGACCTCCACGTCTCTTCCAAGGAGCATTAAAACCATCTTGTTAAACCACTCTGACATCCATGTCTCTTCCAAGGGGCATTAAAACCGTCTTGTTAAGCTACTGTGACCTCCACGTCTCTTCCAAGGGGCATTAAACCCGTCTTGTTAAGCTACTGTGACCTCCACAGCTCTTCCAAGGGGCATTGAAATGTTGTTTTTAATTAACTCTAACCTCCACTACTCTTCCAATGGGCATTGCATTTCCTCTTAATTTTAGTCAGCTTTTGCTTTTCAATGCATAGTCGAACACTAAGGGAGACCCACTCCCCTATAATGGGTAGAAGGTTTTTAGTACGCTGTAATCGTAGTTAAGGTCCTCTGACCTCCATGTCACTTCCAAGGGGCATTGGAGTGCCTCAAAATTTTTTGTAGGCATTGCACTCACTGAGTGCCCTATAACAGTGTAGCCGAACCGCTCCTTTTGGTAAAGAAACATATTGTACAAAACATGTGTGGTTGACTGGCCTGATATTGATGTGAATGGTCCCTGTTCCTCCTGCTCTTTCTCCTTTGCCACCACCTCATCCATCATTCATCACCAGAAGCTTTGTTTTAACGGGAGTCATAGAACTTGGATAGTAGCAGGAAAACATCCAGTAATCCTCGGAGGAGGTAGGACATGCGTCAAAACGCTGACCACCTCAGGCCTAGCCACTACTACATACATGCGCTTGCATTCCAAGGAACAGAAAGCTAAGGAGATGGATGGCCTCATGATCATGAATAATTTACTCGTTGTGTAGGAGGCCAACCACTGCTGCTGTCTACCTTCTGAACTTTGTGTTGAAGCCTGATTGACCCAGGACCCGCAATCCTCTATGTCTGGAGGACGTGTTGCATCCCAGTGTCCAACTGTGTCCTGGCTTCCACAATATTAACCCAGTGTGAAGACGTCAGTGAGATGGACCATCCCTGGCCACATTCACTTGTCCACGTGTTTGTGGTTAGGCTGTCCTTCCCACTAAATGCACTGGGGAGGGCACAGGTAATGTTTTGTTAAGCATGCTTGTGTATAAGGCGCACCCGGACAAATAGGGGCGGCTGGGGACCTTTTATGGACACTCGGCCGCCCCCAGGTGACTGGGGACCATGTGTGGGCACCCGGCCGGGGGGCGGCTCGGGACCGAGCATGGATACCAGGCCGTCGACGCAGCCATGACGTGGTGGCCAGATTCCACCTCCACATGCCTAAAAGGCCCAATTTCAAGTGCAAGCAAGCAGTATGGTATTGCAGCCAGAGGGTGGGTGGGTGGCAGGCTGCATAATTGCGCTTGCATTGCAAGGAATGGGGGAGGTACAATTGAACACTGCCCTGGGACAAGGACTTGCACGGGGATAGTTGCAAGTCTACATCTTCTGATGCGGCAAGGATCACTTCTGATGGGCACACTTTTAGGCAGTGACCTGGGTGTCAGAGATGCTTCCAGGGGTCTTCCCCATGCTGTTCCCATGTCTTTTCAGCACTGTATGCATGTGTCACACAGCACATGGCCAGATAAGATTGTAAAATGTTAAAATGACATTTCCCGGTGAATGCATTTGTCATGGTTGAAAGCAATACAAAAGTGCAAAAACACATAAAAAATGCTACTTGTGAACATAGCCCAAGGTGTGGAGGAGTATTTTTGTTTTTGGTTATTTATTTTACCTTATACATAAGTCTTTACCCTGGAAAGGATGTTCCTTAACATATTTCACAGGAAAGCAGTTTCAGTTTTGTTTTTGTATGTTTTATTGTGAGCCCGTAAAAGTGGCTTAATACCTCTGACCACGTTGTTGACAGCAGTGACCTGGGGGTCAGAAATGCTTCCTGGGGCGATGCCCATGCTGTCCCCTTGTCTTTTGATCACTGTCACTAACGTTTTCGGCACTTTTTAGGCTTTCTACTGACTGCCAGGGGTGCCGCCGCAAAATTGCTCGGGTCTCCCATAGACTAACATTGGGCTCGTTGCTCGGGTCGAGCACCCGAGTATCACGGTGAGTTTGGCCCGAGCTTCGAGCACCCGAGCATTTTAGTGCTCGCTCAATACTAATTTTTAGCTTTTTCCACACAATATTCTAATTTTATTAATATGTTTTATCCTCTAAGTGTTGTTTTCATTTTAATTTATGCATATCAGTGCAAATTCTCTTGTTTAATTAGGGTACACAACCCATCACAGATATATAGATTGGCCTTATTTTTATATATCTTATATTGTTATTTTATACGTTTCTTCTGTACGCCTTTTTGATATTTAGCTGCTTTGTCACAATTTTTTACTCTATACGTCTTCCTGTACCTTTATATTTTTAATTACTTTCACCACATTCTCCACTATTTATAACCCCATTCTGAAACTCGGGAGCACTTCCTCTGAACACAAGCCAAGCTGGTTGTTTTTTGTTCTTTTTTCCTATTTCCTTTTCTCTTCTCCGCTGCACACCAGATTCTTACATAGCCACACACCTAAATCTTCTGACTTTGGGTTAATCCATCCTACCTTGAGACAAGATCTAATCTTGCTTGTCTCACTCTCCTATATTTTTTGATCCTTTTTTAATTACTCTTTACATTTATATTCCTTTTCAATTCATATCTTTTCATCACTTTTCTTTATATCTTACATATCAATCTGCTCAATCAAGTTTAAACTTTATTCCCTTGTATGGAAGGGAATAAGGCACACTTCCAAATACCTAGTTTGGGCCGTAGGAAGCATCATCAGTACTTATAACCCTCTATGAATTTTAAATTTTACGCTATACCATGAAAATACAATACAACTGCATAATAGTATTCACACTATAATTGTTGTCTTCTGGGGAAGGTATATGACAGTCCCTATCACATCCTTACACCTGTCATGCACAACTGGACCAGGTGAGGGCAACAGCTCACATTCACCATCACGTCGGTTGGTTGATTTGCACCCAGAATGCATTCTCTTTTTTCCTTCTCACATGCTGATTGCATGGCATGTTTATCTCTGCAGCACCAAGATGCACAGGGACACTGAACCCAACATTCCGGCCAGCTTCAGAGCAGTGCTTTCAAGCTATATAGCAGACAGCTTGCAAGCATGGGCTCCTTTCCTAGGAAACTGAACATTACAGGTGGCCGGCAACCTAGACAATGAGCTGTAAACTATAACATATAAAATCCCTCCCTTCTTCAAAGCTGAGAGTTTTCTTTAGTAAAAAGGCAAGGATCACATATCCAAATCTCATACATTGATGATTGTTGGCGCTGTGTGGTGGGGATTATTGTTGTGGTGCTGTCTGTGTGGAGTGGTGTGACCTGGAGCCACTGGGGCTTGGCTTTGCAGTGTGGGCACTGTGGGATACCAGATTGCTCCCCCTACTGGTGCACCATTACTTGGGTGGTGGTTGACACATGGCGCTTCACCTTAAAGGTCAGGGATCCACTAAGAGGTCCGCCATGATGTGGTAGTGACTTCATGCAATCTGATCAGAATGTTCAAGAAGATGTCCATTATTATCCCCCCAATGTATTCCCCTGGGGCTCATAAGGATTTTTGTAATTACCTTGCATTGCAGTCACTGCCTGTGAGCGGCGCTATCGCTGGCCGCTCACAGGTGTCACGTGACCAACCACTGATGTAACATCATGTGAGGCGTGACATCAGTGACGCGGTCACCGCGGTGGATGCTGGACTGTGATACCCTGCGCGTCACATCTAGCATCCACCACGCGCTTTCCCAATGATTGAGGAGAGGGAGAGCGTGTGGTGGATACCGGGTGTGACGCAAGGGGAAACCGAGCTCACAGCCCAGCATCCACCGTGGAACGCAGAAGTAAGTCACCCCCGGCTGCATCCAGAACTTGACGTGACATCAGCGGATGTCAAAGCCGGCTGGTGCCGGGGGTCACGTGATTCCTGTGAGCGGCCAGTGATAGCGCCGCTCACAGGCAATAACTGCAACGCAAGGTATTTACAAAAACCCTTATGGGCCCCGGGGGAATACATTAGGGGGTTAATACAAAGTAGTGGACAACCCCTTTAAATTAGAATCTCATGTACCATTTTGTACATTTTTATCCACACCGCAGTAGATCGATGTATAAATTTTGGATGTGCGATCCATGTTTTTTTTGACAGCTATGATATTTTACAGTTAAAATAAGTGCTTGCATTTGTTTTACCTGAAGCAGCCAAGATACCAGAATCTTAATTTGAAATCCACAGCAATTTACTGTTCCGCGCCAAAGATTTTGCTATGGGACAAGATGGCACAATTTGACCTCTTAAGGGACGAGGTTCTCTGCAGCTGATTGACCGGATATAGTTTAAAAGGTGAATGATGATCGAACGACACCTCCATCTTGGAACCTCTTAAATTTTGGTAGTAGAACAATGGCTATATGGAAATAGAAAGCCCCGCAGTTGCCATGTTGGTCCTTTCACTGGGTGCCTTGGATAATTTGTAAATCAGGATGTACATTATCCACCTTGAGGGTCTAGGATGTCTCCACTAGTGTTCAGCGAATTTGTTTGGCATTTCAAATTTGGGCTCGTGTTTGGGGTTCCGACTTGTTTGCGCCAAAAAATCAGCTCCGCTCATGAACATCCCTGATTTGCCACGCTGTCACGCAGATAACATCCGAACAAATTCGCTCAACACTAGTCTCCACTACAAGCCTTTATCTACTTATATTAATGGTAGTCATTCACATGTACAGTTTCTATGATGCTTATTTTGGGACCCCACCTTTCTTAAAAGCAGTTGCCTTTAAAAGGCTGTCCAATGATCCCATTAAGCTGGAAAAAGTTGGAAAGTTAGCTATCTATCTTTCCACCTCACTGTGAGTCACTGGTTTGGTTCCCATAGACCTCACTGAAGAAGTCCAAGACAATCCATTGCCGATCCCTCCTATACAATATGCTGTTACAGTTAGGACTCAGATGGTTGGCATGGGCTTCCTCATAAATCTTTGTTTAGCTCTGGCGATATACATTTATTCAAGGGTTGTCTACCTTCGACAGCCAAAAAGAAGAAAAGAATATCCAGCTTCTGATAAAATGCAAAACTTTATTGGAAAAATTAAAAATTGAATTCCATATTACTCCCAGAATAAAAGAGCCAATCTCATTTTTAAGTTTTCCAATAAAGTTTTGCATTTTACCAAGAGCTGGAACTACTTTTGGATTTCCTACATTTGGTCAGACAAGAGTCCCATACCCTTGCACTTCATGAGCCATATGTGGTGAGTTGGCTGTAATTTTTTTTTTCTTTTTGCTATTTTCCTTTGACAACACTTTTTTATTCCAATGATCTAGTAATAATGAGCTGCTCCCAAAGTGTCCTGCTCAGATGAAAGCAGCAGAAAGTGATCAACCTCCTTGCAGCATCATCACAGGGGAGTTGAAGCAAAGAATGAAATCAATAGGTTGTCCACGTGTCGTATGTTTTTTCTGGTTGCTCCAGGGAGAAGAGATGCTCTTTGTAGCTGTTCTCAATACCGATCCGAAAAGTGGGATTCTTCAACCTCTACTACATCAGAATCTCTAAATGAGATAAGATGTTTGAAAATGGGTTTTCTAAGATTGAGGTGACCTCCTTCATCTATGGTCAAGGGGTTAACTTGAAGCTCCTTGTCCTGAATTGAAAATCTGTAACAGGTCAAACACCTATAATGTAGTTGATATAATACCGGCGTCTTCTTCGTTCAGAGTTTTTTTTAAGTATATCAGCTTGAACACATAAAAAAAAGCTTAAAATACTTCTTGAATACCCTTCCTATTGATTTCAAAATCCTCTTTGTTGTTCATACGAGTTTTTTTTTTAGCTTTTTTTTTCTGACGAAGATTTGAAGAACTTTTCATGGAAAGCAAGAATTGTAATGTCACTTCATAGAGGCAGAATCTTCGTTGAATCTGCTCCAAACTTGACACTGTTAAGTCAAAAACCTGTAAAACATGTAGAAAAAAATTTTTTTTTCATAAATCTTTTCAGAATCCAGTGTAAAAAAATGTTTTTTTTTTTAAAAATGCCTACTCCCAATTTCCCTTAAAAATAGTGTTTCCTGAAATGGATTCCTCTTGAAAAATCAATTGGATTTTTCCCTTCCAAAAACTATAAGAACATAGTCTTATGAAGGGTCTGTGAGTCATCTCAGCCGGACACCACTACTTAGATCCCTCATGGCTGCACATCGGTTCATGGTCACTTCAATTTAGGTTGAGGCAGAAGTAAATCTTTTCATAGATGGAGAAGCAAATTTTTCAGAGATTGAAACCAGTTTATTTATTTTACTTTTCCAAAATAGATGCAATCCTGTGGAATCATCCTCCATTGTAAAAATAATTATTTAATTCAGTTTCCTAAAATGACCCCCAAAATTTAAATTTCACCTATTTTTTAATTTCAATAAATTTAATTTTGTAAATTAGAATAAAGAAGAGAAAATTAAATATGTTATCTCATGAAGGAAAATCTTGTCTCTATGCTCTATTAGGGCATGCGAACAGCTAAGAAGGAAACCTCAACCAGGACCAATTTTGAAGCCAAAATAGAGAGTAGGTGCTGATCTAGTAAACTCCATACATCAATTTACAACCCAAACAGCTATTTATTTGATGAGCAGCCAAATAATCAGGGTCGAATTGGTCCACCATGGAAATAGAGAATCCTCTGGTGGGCCTGGTCCCTTGGATCTTCTTCAAGGGGCCCCTAAGTTCAGAAGAACTCGAGCCAAACGGCAGCTCACATCTCCGCTGATAGGATTTCAATAGTTTTTGCATCCGATGAATTCCTCCTCCACTATTCAGCCTCTGCATCTGAGACTGGCCACAGCAAGCGAAAGGGTCAATTTTTGTATTATTTTATTAGTCATTAGTACTTGTGGAGGCTTATACTGTATATAGAGGATCTGTGGAGCCACTATAATGTATATAAGGGAGCTGTGGGGTCATCATGCTGAATATAGAGCCATCATATGGTACATCAGGGAACTATGGTGTCCGCATAAAGTGAGCTGTGGGAACATACTGCAGATAGGGGAACTGTGGGAGCATCATACTGTATCTATGGGGATGGATGTTATACTGTTTATAGCAAGCTATGGGCCGATTATACTGTATATAGAGGACCTGTGGGTACAACATACTGTAAATAGACAGCTGTAGGTCATCATACTGTGTCCTGGGGGCACAATAGGGTTATCATGTCATTGTGTGGATGGAATGTACTGTGAGTGTATTATTGCATATAAGGGAGCTGTGGGGCCCTCATACTATAAATAGGGAGCTGTGGGAACATTATACTGCATATAGGGATCTGTGGGGCCACGTATATGAGGAGCTGTTGGGACATCATACTGTGTTTAGGGAGCTGTGGAAGACATCATATTGTATACAGGAAGCTGTGTTGGCCGTCATACTGTGTTTAGTGAGCCATGAGTTTCATGATACTGCATATAAAGGGACTATTGGGAAAACATACTGTATACAAGAGGTTGTGGGTGCCATAACACTGTATATAAAGGGTCTGTAGGGACATTATACTGTGTTGTTGGAGCATCAAACTTTGCTAGGGTCAATTTTTTTGGTCATCATACTGTGCTTTTGTGGGGAAATTCACTGTACAGGCATTATACTGTTTATAGGGAGCTGTGGGGACAACATACTTTATATAGGCAGCTGTAGGCCATCATACTGAGTCCTGGGGGCACTATAGGGTTAGAATACTGTGATTGTGTGGATGGAATTTACTGTGGAGGTATTATTGCATATAAGGGAGCTGTGGGGCCCTCATACTATAAATATGGAGCTGTGGGGACATTATACTGCATATAGGGAACTGTGGGGCTCATATACTATAAATAAGGAGCTGTGGGGACATTATACTGCATATAAGAGAGCCGTAGGGCCCTCATACTATCAATAGGGAGCTGTAGCGACATTACACTGCATATGGAAAGCTGTGAGGCCCTCATACTATAAATAGGGAGCTGTGGGGACATAATAATGCATATAGGGATCTGTGGGGCCATCATACTATATATGAGGAGCTGTTGGGCCATCATATTGTGTTTAGGGAGCTATGAGTATCATGATACTGCATATAAAGGGACTATTGGGAAAACATACGGTATACAAGAGGTTGTGGGTGCCATCACACTGTATATAGAGGGTCTGTAGGGACATTATACTGAGTTGTTGGAGCATCAAACTTTGCTAGGGACACTTTTTTTGGTCATCATACTGTGTTTTTGAGGGGAAATTCACTGTACGGGCATCATACTGTATATAGCGAGCTGTGGGGACAACATACTTTATATAGGCAGCTGTAGGCCATCATACTGTGTCCTGGAGGCACTATAGGGTTAGTATACTGTGATTGTGTGGATGAAATTTACAGTGGGGGTATAGTGTAAATCATACTTATCCTCCGGTCCCAGGTCTGAACCTTGTGAATCCCCGCAGAGCACAGTGCATGCGCTGGGAGAATTCATAAGTCTGCAGTCACCCAGAGTGACACACAGAGTGGCTGCAGACTTATCTATTTGTACCGGACAACCCCTTTATGGTGTTTTTTTTAGGCCAGAGCTAATCTTCTTCAGGCAATGCTTCATGCACAATCCTAAGAGTGTGTAGTATAATCACTGTTAGGATTCAGCTCTGTTGCCGGTTTTGTTTGGTCATCACATGAACGCTCGTGTGATATTTGCATACTTGTGGGTATGTGCTGACTACTTCTCTTACTGATTCTCTCTGTGCTTTAACATTACCATTCAGAGAAGCAGGAAGATTAGCTCGTCGGCACATGACCACATGTATGCACATCACATAATGACTGATTGAGGCAAGCAGAGCTGAATCCTAATATTGTGCATCTCATGGCAATACCGTAAGATACAGTACCTGATGAAAATTAGCCCTGGTCCGATAAACTCTTTTAGTGATATTTATGCATTGGTTTTATACATATGAAAAGTTGTCCCTAAAAGTCAAGCCCTCTGATGGGCCCAATGTTCCCCAATCCAACAGAAGACATGTTTGCTTCCTCTGGAAAGTTTGTTGGTGCGGTTTGTTGGTACACTGATAAGACAACCTTTCAATAGAGCATCATTGATGATGGACTTGATTTTTAAAAGTTTCCATTTTGACTTTTCTAATTGTTTGGAACCAATAAATTCACCTGGTGTCCATGCGAGGACCACATAGAAGCATCATACCCAGAATGAAGAACTGGAGACAAGCAGAAATATTTAATGTGATGAGGAGGAAATTGTCAGGTCTATTATGAAAGCCGAGATAAAACAAAAAAATTTCCTTTTTATTTTAAATACCAGGGTTGAAATTCCGAATCTTTGTAATTTCATGAAGGCAACATAAATTGAGCAGCTGTTTGTGATTAGTAATCACTTTTGTCAGAAGACAGTTCTGTAGCAGTCTAATCAATCTAGAATACTGAGTGCACCGGCAGACAATCTGAGCTCGTTCCAAAAGACATTTTTAAATCATTCACAACAAATCAATCACATTTTTAGGTTTCAACTTGGATTAAATGCCATCAAACATCTGCATTTCTTCAACTTGGCAGACCCATATTGTCCTCAGCAATCCATTGTCTAAGTGCCACCAGGAAGCATGATCTATAGAAGGAATCATCTTAAGGCTGAATTAAGTACTGTAGGTGTTAAGAGTGGGCAAGATGCTGGAGTATTGTCTTGGGACAATGAACATAATAATATTTGCATATGGAGTTTATTGAGGAGTCTTTTGGAGTGGATCAGTGTTAAAAAATACCTAAAAATTGCTCAAAGAACACTTTAAAGGCTCGTTCTATTCCTATTCTATTGTGAAACCAATTTGCTGTTCGTATATTAAGTGTTCTGAGCCTTCTTTTAACTCTTCAGTTTTAAAAACTTGGCTCTTGAAGGAATCTGCTCCAAGCTAGGCATTATCTAATCAAAAAGTTTCAAAAATTGCTTCAGGAAAAATCTCTTATAAAATCCTTCAAAACAGCTTCAGGAAACAAAAAGTTCCTTCAAAAACTCATCCAAAAATGAGCATTTCCTAAAATGTTTTCAAGTGGAAAACTCGTAATTTTTAAATATCTTAAAAAAAACCTCTATTTGCAACAAACTCTAGAACTAATTTCAACATACTTATTAAATGCTCCGGCCTATTGGAAGTGCTTACGATTTTCCCTCTTACACAATTTGATTTTTGGTCTCAACTGTATATGTAAGAAAGCATCTGGACAGGTCCTGGATTGGAGGTATATGTCTCCAAGGTGGTTAGCCTCGCTGAAGGGACTCCCAGAAGAAAAGCTCCAGCAATGATAGGTTGCTGTGAAGATTTTATTTAATGGGACTGAGTTTTTGGGTCCGGGTTTTAGGAGTGGGCAGAAGAGCAGTGTGGGACTGGCTGCTCCTATATCTCTACTCCGGGATTTGAAGGGCCAATTTTAGGTAGCTGAGCTGCCTCAGTGCAGTCTTTGTATGGAGTTGGGGCTGGTGAGTAACCATCAAATGTGAGCAGACTAAGCTTGAAGCAGAACCTGAACTGCTGTCTGGTAAAGACTCGAGGATTGTTTTATCTTCAGTATTTGTTCTGTTATTTTCATTTATGCTGAAGAAAGGCTGTTTGTTTTATTGAAAGACTGAAAGTTTATGAAGTTCAATTAAAACTGACATTCAGTGATGTTCAAATAAAGTTTGCTTGCTTGACAAAGAAAAACTCATGCCTGTGTGGAACCCTAACAGCTACCATAGAGAGTGAATAACCACACATAAACTGGAATATGCGCAGCAATGTTGTTTTTACTTTGTTGTGTTTTATGTCCAATTTTTTAAGCTGTTTTCTAATGAATTGTAAGGCTGATTTCAGGCGAAATCTGCCTAAGGATGATGCCCTGTGCACATACCTTTATGTAAAAAGCTTTGACCTCTCTTTCAGTACAGGTTTTCATCTACTGGATGTACGGTAATTAACATTTGCCATTCAAAAACAACAGGCAAAGATCTTGTCCAACTGGACATTGGAGAATCAAAAACTGATCTTCAATTTCTTGGTGTAAAGTACTCTGGTTGACTGACAACCCTGCATTGACTTCTTGATCAAGACATGTCTTCTGCATTTTGTCAAAATTATTGCTTCTATATTTTGGCAAGCAGACATTTTTGGAAGCGGTTAGCCTTTGAAACAGAAACTCATTGATTATATTGAAATATTTCATAGATTTTATTTTCAATATTTTGTATAGCATTTAAAATTTCAGTAGAAATTACTACTTGAAGACATTTTTAGGGCACGATGAGGACGTGGTGGATGTTGAGCACTGAGAACAGGTTTAGTAGGCAAGAAAAGGGCTGGTGATTTCTGGATGATTGGCTAACTTCCCAATTGGCAGTAAAACCGATCCACATGTGAAACGAAACGACGTTCCCAGCACAGAATCTTACAGTTAGGGCTGAATATTCGTCACACCAAAGATGAATGTCTCGAGACTATAATATACTATATAATGTCCTGGCTTCACAAAATGTTCTGTTGTAATCTGCGTGCACTGATGTTGGAGAATAATTGGCAATACTGGCTCCGTGTTATCAAGGAAGATTTATAGTTAGTTCCTTTCATTCTTCATTCCAACTGTGTGCAACTTTTGCAAGAAAATGTATCGACGTCATTATAATCCCATATTCGGTGTGCCCCATTCTTAAATACTATGCCCTCCCCTCTACTATTGTGTAGACTGTTGCTTTGTCCTCATCTAGATGTAAAAAAAAAGTAATAGTAAAAGTCAAAAACAAAGATCTTAGCAAGATCTTCTATAACAAGACTGTAACAACACTCAGGCAAGGTGATATGTGTGGCGATACTGGTGGTTTAGCCTTCAGTGGAGGTAGCAAAATTGGCTTTTGAAGAGCAAGTATACTATTGAATATCTTTGTAAGTTATCATCATTACACATTTTACGATTGTCTATTAATTTTTAGTTTAATACAAAAATATACAGTATATTTTTAGAAACTGTCAGCAAGCAAGATTTCAGGTACAGTGCCTACAAGTAGTATTCAACCCCCTGCAGATTTAGCTGCTTTGATAAGATGCAAATAAGTTAGAGCCTTCAAACTGCAAACGAGAGTAGGTTTTATGAACAGAAGCATAAATCTTACAAACCAAAAAGTTATGTTGCTCAGTTGAATTTTATTAAATTTTAAACATAAAAGTGTGGGTCAATTATTATACAACCCCTATGTTTAATATTTTGTGGAATAACCCTTGTTTGCAATTACAGCTAATAATCGTCTTTTATAAGACCTGATCAGGCCGGCACAGGTCTGTGGAGTTATCTTGGCCCACTCCTCCATGCAGATCTTCTCCAAGTTATCTAGGTTCTTTGGGTGTCTCATGTGGACTTTATTCTTGAGCTCCTTCCACAAGTTTTCAATTGGGTTAAGGTCAGGAGACTAACTAGGCCACTCCAACACCTTGACTTTTTCCCTCTTGAACCAGGCCTTGGTTTTCTTGGCTGTGTGCTTTGGGTCGTTGTCTTGTTGGAAGATGAAATTACGACCCATCTTAAGATCCTTGATGGAGGAGCGGAGGTTCTTGGCCAAAATCTCCAGGTAGGCCATGCTATCCATATTCCCATGGATGCGGACCAGATGGCCAGGCCCCTTGGCTGAGAAACAGCCCCACAGCATGATGCTGCCACCACCATGCTTGACTGTAGGGATGGTATTCTTGGGGTCGTATGCAGTGCCATCCAGTCTCCAAACGTCACGTGTATGGTTGGCACCAAAGATCTCTATCTTGGTCTCATCAGACCATAGAACCTTGAACCAGTCTGTCTCAGAGTCCTCCAAGTGATCATGAGCAAACTGTAGACGAGCCTTGACATGACGCTTTGAAAGTAAAGGTACCATACAGGCTCGTCTGGAACGGAGACCATTGCGGTGGAGTACGTTACTTATGGTATTGACTGAAACCAATGTCCCCACTGCCATGAGATCTTCCCGGAGCTCCTTCCTTGTTGTCCTTGGGTTAGCCTTGACTCTTCGGACAAGCCTGGCCTCGGCACGGGAGAACACTTTCAAAGGCTGTCCTGGCCGTGGAAGGCTAACAGTAGTTCCATAAGCCTTCCACTTACGGATGATGCTCCCAACAGTGGAGACAGGTTGGCCCAACTCCTTGGAAAGGGTTTTGTACCCCTTGCCAGCCTTGTGACCCTCCACGATCTTGTCTCTGATGGCCTTGGAATGCTCCTTTGTCTTTCCCATGTTGACCATGTCTGAGTGCTGTTCACAAGTTTGGGGAGGGTCTTAAATAGTCAGAAAAGGCTGGAAAAAGAGATCTTTAATCCACACATGTGAAGCTCATTATTCTTGGTGCCTGAACTACTTCTTAATACTTTAGGGGGACCAAACAGAATTCTTGTGGTTTGAGGGGTTGAATAATAAATGACACTCTGAATTAACTTTTAACGTTTTTAAAAAAAATAAATAAATAAAACAAAAACAATATTTGCTGCAGTGCATTTCCCACTTCCAGACTGATCTACAGTACAAATGTCACAATGCCAAGTTAATTCCGCATGTGTCAACCAGCTAAATCTGCAGGGGGTTGAATACTACTTGTAGGCACTGTATATATTGTCATCACACTATTGTGCAGTGTCAAAAAAGCAAATATATATATATAGTTTTCCCACCTATAAAAAATGGAGAGGTCTGTATTTTTTATGGTAGGTACACTTCACCTGTGAGAGACCGAATCGAAAAAGAAAATCCCATTGTATGATTTTTACATAATTAATTAGCATTTTATTGTATGAAATAAGTATTTGATACAATCGAAAAACAGAACTTAATATTTGGCACAGAAACTTTTGTTTGCAATTACAGAGGTCAGACGTTTCCTGTAGTTATTGACCAAGTTTGCACACACTGCAGCAAGGATCTTGGCCCACTCCTTCATACGGATCTTCTCCAGATATTTCAGATTTTGGGGCTGTCGCTGGGCAACATTTAGTTTCAGCTCCCTCCAAAGATTTTCTATTGGGTTCAGGTCTGGAGACTGGCTAGGCCACTCCAAAACCTTGAAATGCTTCTTAAGTAGCCACTCCTTTGTTGCCCTGGCTGTGTGTTTCGGGTCTTTGTCATGCTGGAAGGCCAAGTCATGACCCATCTTTAATGCTCTTACTGAAGGATGATGGGTTGTTGGCCAAAATACATAACCCCATCCATCCTCCCTTCCATACGGTGCAGTTGTCTTATCTCCTTTGCAGAAAAGCACCCTTAAGGTGTGATGTTTCCCCCACCATGCTTCACAGTTGTGACGGTGTTCATGAGGATGTACTCATCCTTCTTCTTCCTCCAATGGTCATTGGTGAACTTCAAACGGGCCTGGAAATGTGCTGCCTTGAGCAGGAGGACCTTGCGTGCCCTGTAGGATTTTAATCCACGACGGCATAGTGTGCTACTAACATTAATATTTGAGACCTTGGTCCAAGCTCTCTTCAGCTCATTGACCAAGTCCTCCCATGTAGTTCTGAGCTGATTACTGACCTTTCTCAGAATCATCCTTGCCCCACGAGGGAAGACTTTGCATGGAACCCCAGACCGAGGAAGATTGACAGTCATCTTATGTTTCTTCCATTTTTCAATAACTGTGCCAACAGTTGTTGCCTTCTCACCAAGCTGCTTGCATATTTTTCTGTAGCCCATCCTAGCCTCGTGCAGGTCTACAATTTTGTCCCTGGTGTCCTTAGACAGCTCTTTGGTCTTGGCCATGGTGGAGAAGTTGAAGTGTGATTGATTGCGTGGACAGGTGTCTTTTATACAGGTAATGGATTCAAACAGGTGCAGTTAATACAGGTAATGAGTGCAGAGTAGGTGGGTTTCTTATAGAAAAACATACAGGTCTGTGAGAGCCAGAATTCTTGCTGGTTGGTAGGTGATCAAATACTTATTTCATGCAATAAAATGCAATTTAATTATTAAAAATCATACAATGTGATTTTCTGGTTTTATTTTTAGATTCTGTCTCTCACAGGTGAAATGTTACCTATGTTAAAAATTACAGACCTCTCCATTCTTTGTAGGTGGGAAAACCTGCAAAATCGGCAGTGTATCAAAAACTTATTCTCCCTACTGTTTATATATAGGGCATATATATATATATATATATATATATATATATATATATATATATATATATATATATACAGTACAGACCAAAAGTTTGGACACATCTTTTCATTTAAAGATTTTTCTGTATTTTCATGACTTTGAAAATTGTACTTTCACACTGAGGGCATCAAAACTATGAATTAACATATGTGGAATTATATACTTAACAAAAAAGTGTGAAACAACTGAAAATATGTCTTATATTCTAGGTTCTTCAAAGTAGCCACCTTTTGCTTTGATGACTGCTTTGCTCACTCTTGGCATTCTCTTGATGAGCTTCAAGAGGTAGTCACCGGAAATGGTCTTCCAACAATCTTGAAGGAGTTCCCAGAGATGCTTAGCACTTGTTGGCCCTTTTGCCTTCACTCTGCGGTCCAGCTCACCCCAAACCATCTCGATTGGGTTCAGGTCTGGTGACTGCGGAGGCCAGGTCATCTGGCGTAGCACCCCATCACTCTCACTCTTGGTCAGATAGCTCTTACACAGCCTGGAGGTGTGCTTGAGGTCATTGTCCTGTTGAAAAATAAATGATGGTCCAACTAAACGCAAACCGGATGGAATAGCATGCCGCTGCAAGATGCTGTGGTAGCCATGCTGGTTCAGTATGCCTTCAATTTTGAATAAATTTCCAACAGAGTCACCAGCAAAGCACCCCCACACCATCACGCCTCCTCCTCCATGCTTCACGGTGGGAACCAGGCATGTAGAGTCCATCCGTTCACCTTTTCTGCGTCTCACAAAGACACAGTGGTTGGAACCAAAGATCTCAAATTTGGACTCATCAGACCAAAGCCCAGATTTCCACTGGTCTCATGTCCATTCCTTGTGTTCTTTAGCCCAAACAAGTCTCTTCTGCTTGCTGCCTGTCCTTAGCAGTGGTTTCCTAGCAGCTATTTTACCATGAAGGCCTGCAGCACAAAGTCTCCTCTTAACAGTTGTGGTAGAAATGTGTCTGCTGCTAGAATTCTGTGTGGCATTGACCTGGTTTCTAATCTGAGCTGCTGCTAACCTGCGATTTCTGAGGCTGGTGACTCGGATAAACTTATCCTCAGAAGCAGAGGTGACTCTTGGTCTTCCTTTCCTGGGGCGGTCCTCATGTGAGCCAGTTTCTTTGTAGCGCTTGATGGTTCTTGCAACTGCACTTGGGGACACTTTCAAAGTTTCCCAATTTTTCGGACAGACTGACCTTCATTTCTTAAAGTAATGATGGCCACTCGTTTTTCTTTAGTTAGCTGCTTTTTTCTTGCCATAATACAAATTCTAACAGTCTATTCACTAGGACTATCAGCTGTGTATCCAACAGACTTCTGCACAACACAACTGATGGTCCCAACCCCATTTATAAGGCAAGAAATCCCACTTATTAAACCTGACAGGGCACACCTGTGAAATGAAGACCATTTCCGGTGACTACCTCTTGAAGCTCATCAAGAGAATGCCAAGAGTGTGCAAAGCAGTCATCAAAGCAAAAGGTGGCTACTTTTAAGAACGTAGAATATAAGACATATTTTCAGTTGTTTCACACTTTTTTGTTAAGTATATAATTCCACATGTGTTAATTCATAGTTTTGATGCCTTCAGTGTGAATGTACAATTTTCATAGTCATGAAAATACAGAAAAATCTTTAAATGAGAAGGTGTGTCCAAACTTTTGGTCTGTACTGTGTATACAGTATATATATATATATATACATATATATATATACAGTATATATACCATATTTTTCGGACCACAAGACGCACTTTTTTTCCCCCAAATTTGGAAGGAAAATGGGGGGTGCGTCTTATGGTCCAAACGTTACTTTACCTGTGGTGGTGGAGCAGGGATCGCAGGGTCCTCCAGCGGCGGCAGAGGTGATTTGTGGCTGGAGCCGGGGCCTGTACCTGTCCTGGAGTGGCAGGTTTCGGGCAGTGAAGCAGAGGAGCCGGGGCCTGTGCCGGGCTGTGAGTGGCATTCGGCGGTGCGGCAGAGCAGTGTGTGCGGCTTCCGGTGGCCGCGGCCATCATCCTGAGGCCATGATCTACAGGAAAATGGCCGCCTGAGCTGGCGCATGCGCCGACCGGGAGGTTGGTAAATGCAAACCAACAGTCTGGTTAATAACGTACTGCATTATCAGACTTTTCTTGCTTTTTAAAATAAAAAAAACAGCAAAAATTACCCCTCGTACTTTTATGATTAGTAGCACCATTCTGTTGTTGGCTGTAAGTCCATGAGAGAGACTGAAATTTCTAGTACGAGAGTCAACTCAGGATCCACCTGCATAGACCTGTCGTTGTCGCCAAACCTAATTGACCATGCGCTTTATAAATGATGCACGCAGGATCCTGGACTTAATGATGGCCGTCCAATCTTGTGGCAACGACACTGTGTCTGTGTCCTATCAACTTTTAATAGTACTTTCTGTGGGTAACATGGTGTCCAGACCACGGGTAACAGAGCATGAGGTTTCTATTACGCGATTGGTGACCTTCTCCATGCATGTAACTTAAGCTGAATTTACAGTGCAACATAATCGTGACCGAGCATTCTTAATAACAGGCTGGTGATCATTCGATGAACGAGCAAAATGCTTTCACTGCCAAGAACCGAGCCAATCTATATGCAGTGAGTGAGCTATAACAGTTTGATCAGTGTGCATTGTTCACCTTGGTTCGCCTTCGCGAAAGGGCATTTATAAGACCACCATTTACCGATCAGCGGTCATATTGTGCCGCTGTTCGGTGTTTATAAAAAGACCCTTAGTGCCAAGAAATGACACTGCTGAATAAAGAACCTATCTAGGAGAATTATGATGTTGTGGCTGAAGACCCAATAGATAGATACTCCATCAATGGAAGAATTAGCCTTTACTAATGAAAACTAAATTATGTAGCACCTGAAACCCTTGAAGAAGTGAAGCCCTCTCAAAATAACTGTTTAATATCGATTTGTCACCTCTTGAAGATGTATCTAAAAACATTGAGATTGAGCAGAATCCATCTGTCTCCTATTGAATAAAGGAAGTTTAAGTAAATAAGAAACACTTCTGAGATTTAAAGAGGTTGTCCACTACTTTAACCTTGATGGCCTATCCTTAGGATAAGTCATTAATGTCTGATCAGCTGGTGTCCAACACCCGGCACCCTCACCGATCAGCAGTTATCGGTGCCAGTGACTGCCGGCCAGAAGTGCTTATTTGCGGAGCTGGCCGTCTACGTGTAATGGCTGCTACAAGGTACTACACCTATTGATTTGAATAGGAGGCGGATGTGCAGTACCTTGCGGCAGCCATTACAAGTAGACTGCCAGCTCCACAAGTAAGGACCTCTAGCCAGTGGCCGCCACCAATAACAGCTGATAGGTAGGGGTTCCCGGGTTTTGGACCTCAGCCGATCAGACATTGATGACCTATCCTAAGGATAGGCCCTCAATGAAAAAGTAGTGGACAACCTCTTTAAAATTATTCCCGGTGGAACAAAATAGTGCTGATTGACAAAGGAATGTGTGGGCACTTTAACCGTGTCAGCATTTGTAATAATAGGATTGGGGCCGCCGCGGGGATGGGCAGAAGGGAAATAAGAAAATCCCTGGCACTTATTACTCTTAAAGTTTTTTAGGTCTCTGGCTCTTTGCTTCACCATCATATTTTGTATATATACATTTTTGAATGGGAATCTATTTTGAGGTCACTTTCCCCAGTAAAATCCCTCTACAGGGACCCAATCTATGTGTGTAAAGAGCAAAAATTGTTATAACTTTGCAAACAAAATTTTTACATTTTTCGTTAATTAAACGCTATTTTAGTATACATCTTTAATATTTTTTGGGGTCAAATGAAGTTCATGATAGAACCTTGCACAGTATTTGGCGCCTGCCCAGAACTGGAAACATAAAAATATATGTTGTACGATCATATTGATAGCATGTGCCATGCAGCAGTATGTGTTGCGTTGCCTAATTGCATGATTGCAACAATGTTTCTGGCATTATCACTTATTAGGTTACCAGGTTGTATTTTCCTATGTGATATTTGATACATTATGCCCTATTAATGGTGGGAACTTGGAGATGTCCATTGAGGAGGATGTAGAGGAAGTCCACAAGAGTCACCTCGTATTGGAAGTATCACTTCACCACCAGTAAATGAGCGGCTTTTTATTCAAGCAAAGTGCAAAATATTGAGTCAATGAAGCATACAATTCTTGTAAAGCGCTTGGCCGTAATTGCTGCTGTCGACGGTGGAGTGCAACTTGCAGTACAAAGTCAATTTTAAGGAGTGGATCATAGTCTCTGCCATGTGAAAGTATAAAGCAGAGAGGGTATTAATCAATAGCTAATGAAATCTATGTATCTTCCATTGAGGCTGAGAAGATGCAATTCTTTTGCAAAGGCAGGTGGTTTGGCAACAATGGTGGTGAACTTAGACATGTGGGAGTTCAGTTTCCACACAAACGGATGACTGAATCCATGTTTTCTGGGCACTCAGAAGGATAACTGATGATGCTAGTAAGGAGAGCAGAAGATGAGAAACGCAGTAGATGAGGATCATCACGAAGCTGATGATAACGATCAGGCAGTGGCACTAGTTGTGGATGCAGACTGGCCACCTGAAGTATGATCTCAAAGAGAACAAGTACGGCAGCTTGAGCGTTGTTCGCTGGTCATTATGCTTTCCGCACGTGAGCAGGTGATGCCATTTTATGTGCTGACAGAGTGACGTAGTTCCTAGGTGATATGTGCAAGGATGTACACAGCTTATTTCCCAACAGCACAGCCTGAACATTGCAACAGATAGGTCCTCCAGCAATGTGGAAAAAAATTCTCAAACTTGATATGCCTTCACATAAGAGTTATCAACAGCATGACCACCACCAGAGCTTTCAGGCACTGGTGAGCCTCCTACTCAAACTAACTCACAATCACCCGCTCCAAAGCTTACTACAGTAGGTGCAGATCTTACTCAAGAAGATCTTTTGGCTGGACATTGGTTCTACTATTTAATGCCGACTCCACCACTCCCCCACTCTGAGGTCATCAGTTGTTATTAGTTGGCACCCTGATTTTGTTCTCAATCATCATCAGCATTAACCATGACTCAGCTCACAGTTTCTTCTGCATAGAAAGTGGCTTGAGCACCTTTCCTCTCTGCCTGATTCCCACCTTGAGCTTAGCCCTAGCTCAGCACTCAGAGCGCTACTACAACTGCCAACACACCTACCAGCACAGCAAACTTGTTAGAATTGAAATTTTGGTATGTAAAACATTGTTATGTAGCAGATGAGGTGAACTAAGCAGAACACTGACTCAAGCCGATGGTGTCGCTGTCAGAGGTAACATAATCCTGCTGCGATTGAGATGAGTGATGTGAGATATATTTTTTTATGCCTTCCCCTTCCTCCCCACTAATACACTTTCCAGAGATAAAGGAGGGCAATTGGGACCTGCATTTGGTGCTCCTACTTTGGGGATGGCTGGTGCCAACAGTGCCAGTAGTGAAGTTGTTGTTACCAGTGGCTCTCTTTTTTTTTGCAGTCGTATTCTTTATTTTTAATCACACTGCCTCTTTCATTGCCAATGACACATTTTGGTTTACCATATATTTTGGACACGAGTAAAACTGTTACCAACATTTTTTTAGCAAACCGTGAATAAATATGAACTCAATCAGAAATACTAGGCAGTTTACATATGAAGGCCAAAAACCCTAATGGAATAACTGTGCCCATAACATAAGTGTGGCATATACATGTCTCCAATTTGACAACCCAAACTAGTGTGACAAATCAGACTGCACAGGTAATTGTCTCAATTTTTTAATGTAATAATTTCTCTTCAGATTTTTGGCTAAGCAGATTAATTCTCCCTGACAATGTAACAAGAAATGCCATGAGGTTGTATGTTGTGGGGTGTACGTTTGCCAAATTGGACTAGTAAAACAGTTATGCAGCGCGTAAACCTTTTATTTTATTTTTTATACATATTTTATAGTTTAAATTATCACTCCCCCTTGACAAAAAATGTGTAACACTAAAAAGCTAGTTGGGTACACAAATGGAAAGAAAGTAGCAGCAAAATTAAAATATATCTTTTTTATAAAGATTTAAGAAAAAAAAAATACTACTCCCTGGGCCGTTACCAAAAGGTTGTGACAAGAAAAGCTAGGTACAGTAGGTTCACATCCCAAAAGCAAGCACCTGCAACAAGTCGTTGTATTCAAGTGGCATGTATGGGTGTATCATTAGACTATTACAGGTGTGGAAAAAAAAAATTAAAACACATAATTTGTGAGATAGACAGTTACATTCCTGGAATGTGAATATTTTTCTTTTGTCATTAAATAGAAAAATAGAAAAACACCCTGCCTTTATAAACAAAAAAATGCAAATGGCTTGTCCGTCCCACAAGCCAGAAAGGACACTTTCTATCCCAAACGAGCCTTGGTTTGAGAATTTTCTTTAGTACAGAAATTAGCACTGAGGGGCCTTAAACTGCCCTCTTTATTTTGTAGAGTATCAACTACGAAAAAAAAATAGCGCTAAGGTTTACTGCTACTGTTACTGCAGTATATCAAAGATCAATCAATGTACAGTCACAGTGACTATGCAGGTCCAGCACCTTCCCATTACTTGAATCTTTGCATTATTATTCATAGTCTGAGACTACCACTCCCATTTTCGATGTTATTCAGCATTGTAGCAGCACAACACAATCAGATTTAGGCCTTTTCCTACCCCTTTGTGGAATGAGTTGTGCGCCCTGACCTCCTAATTCTAGACTGTAAAGCCCTAAAATGGCTGCTGCTTTCCTTGCCCTTGTCTTTTATAGTGGTTATGATAATCCTCCCTGATGGGCTATGCTAGACCATATGATCTGATAGCTGCAAGCTATTATAAGGAAACCCATGTGGCCATGCCTGACCTCATGTTATTCCGCTATTTATTCAGCAATATGTAAAATTAAGCAGTTATCCAATAGTGGACAACCCCTTTAAACTGTATGGTGCCCAATACATTCCATGCGAGACCATTTAGCACACAGTCTTGTCGAGTCCACCAGAGTTGGAGCCATTCTTTCTAGTTGGTTTTTCCCCTGGCTCATAGAAGGAGTATTTTAGTATGATTTTCTAGCAAGTTATTATTATTATATGCCAGTATTATCCGTTGTTTGTACAATGAAGCTAGTATGCACAGCCTTCTTTCGTTTTCCTAATACTTGAATTAGAGTCTTCGAAAAGGGCACAGGAGAATATTACGAGGGCTTCTCTGCAAGCTTGAAAGAAAAAAAAGCGCAATGTTTTGACAGCAAAGATATCCATGCCAGCAAAAAGAATATTCATCACAGGCGGAGTAATTGCTCCTCTGGCTGCGCCTGGTGCTGTCTGCCAGTAGCATTTAAAGATAATTGTACATTTATATATTTTACATGTTCCTCGTACTTGACAAATGATCTTCCTTCTACTTGGCCGTGTGTGGTAAGCGACTTAGCGACTGGTTACTGGAGATTGTGTCTTTTCTTCTACCTATTATTTACCGTGAGCACAAAGAATATTTTAGCAGGTGAAGTAAGATAAGTCATAGTTATCTGTAAAGAAGAATGTAAAATTTGAAGCTGTTAAGAGAACTATGACTTGATTGTCCTAAATATCTTCTAAAAAATGAGTCCATGATCTTCAATGGAAAGAAAAAGAAAAAAACAACATGGAATGAAGAGATTAGGAAAATGGAGCCATCGGAGGTGGAATAAAAAGCATAGAGAAGTGGAACATGTAGGGCAAGGAATTTATGTTATGCATGGAACTAAAAAAAAGGAGAATATGGAGATAAGAACATGGGAACAGTGAAGATACGAGAGGTGGAACATTGAAAGACAAGAAGGGGACCATAAAGATAGAGGTGATGGAACATGGTGGTAAGACAGATACAGCATGAAGTGAAGGGAAGTGACACAAAAAGAAGAGGAACATGGAGGTAAAAGAGTTGACAGAGTGAGGATAAGGAGGTAGAACATGGAGGAAAGTGCAGTGGAACGCAGAAGGATCTAAGGCAAAAAATAAAATGGAAGAAGAATTAAACATGGTGAGAAGAAAGACTAAAACAAGAAGGAAAGATAACATTCAGGTAAGAGATGTAGTATAGTAAGGGAAGAGAGCTACCCCAAGGAGTGAACAGAAGTGCAATGTGGCGCCCCTGCGGGGCCAGTCGCCACAGAGGTACTGCATCTCAGCCAGAGGTGTGGTACCCCACTCTCGGGTAAGGAGGGAACTCTACCCGGGACCCTCACACCCACAACCAACACCACATCATTCCAGTAGGGAAGGGCGAGATTGCTCCTAAGGGAGAGCACAGTCCCTGTCCCTGTCTTGAGGAGGGAACTAGGTAGAGGAGGTGGGTGGAGGAAGTAGTTTAGAGGAGCACTCAAGGAAGGACAGAAGGTAGAGGGGACCACGTAGACTGACAGTTGTTGACGTGGGTCACATGACAGGGAGTATAAAAGGAAAGGTAGAAAAATCTGGTAGGGTCCTAGGAGCAAGAGCGCAGTGAGAGAGGACCATTGTGGAGTGGGGTCCAGTCAGAGGGGCCTAGTAAGAGAAAGAACGAGAGGAGCGAGGGAGTCAGAGAGAAGGGCTCCAGACACAAAGAAAAGATCTTAGGGGCACAGGAAGTCCGGAGTCCACCCGTGCGCTCGAGTTCATGCCGACTGTGAAGGGATCAAGTCGCAGTAGGGGACCAGCCCCAGACTAGTGGAGGACTGCAGGACTCAGCTAGTAAATCGGAGGTTGCGTTATGTCAAAGTGCCGTAGCCAAAACCACACACATTCGCTGAAAAGAAGGCCATATAGGACCAAGGGGACAGAGAGGACATCATTCGACAAGGCCCGGGGACACTTGCTCGGGACACTGTGAGTGAGGAGCAGGGCAGGAGCGCGAGAGCCAGCGCAGAGAGATGACCCGGGAAGGTACACAAGAAGGGGGTCCCGATCAAGTGCACCTATAGCTGCATACCACTGGTGGTGTCACAAAACTTTATCCCCAAAACTTTATTCCCCTCCTCTTTCTTTTCTTATTGACCGCCCTGGGCCACGGACCAGGTCACTGCCGCCGTGACTCCCCCAATAGAACCAACCGGCCCAGCTACCAATTACCCCACGGCCCAAGGGGGCGCGTCATGCAACATGATGGTAAAAAAGATGGTGCAGGAGAGGCGCAATATTGAGGTAAGAAAAGGTGAACAGCTTGGGTGGATGGGTTGTTCATGGCGGGAGAGAAGTAGAATATGTATGGAAGTATAATGGTACCTGGCGGAAATGGTGGTAATTTATTTATGGAATATCAGTGGAACATTGATGTCAGAAAGTTGGGACATAATTCACAGAGAACACATATGGGACATATAGCAAAGTGGGATGGAATATGGAAGTAAGAACAGAGGGAAACAGGTAAAAATGTGGAAGAATGAACAATGTGAGAAGAAAAACAGGATTTAGAAAGATACATGGAACTGAAGAAGGTAATAAATGGCAAGAAGTAAATTGAAAAGTGACACAAGGGAAGTGGTAAAGCAGAGGAAGAGAGGTTGAAAATGGATAGAGCAGATGTGGAACATGGAGTGAGCAGAGGTGGCACATAGAATGAACAGAGATGGAGCATGGAGTGAGCAGAGGTGGCACATAGAATTAACAGGGGTAGAGCATGGAGTCAGCAGAAGTGGCACATGGAATGAACAGAGGTGGAGCATGGAGTGAGCAGAGGTGGCACATAGAATGAACAGAGATGGAGCATGGAGTGAGCAGAGGTGGCACATGGAATGAACAGAGGTGGAGAATGAAGTCAGCAGAAGTGGCACGTGAAATGAACAGAGGTGGAGCATGGAGTGAGCAGAGGGGGCACATAGAATGAACAGAGGTGGAGCATGAAGTGAGCAGAAGTGGCACATGAAATGAACAGAGGTGGAGCATCGAGTCAGCAGAGGTGACACATAGAATGAACATAGATGGAGCATGGAGTCAGCAGATGTGGCACATAGAATGAACAGAGGTGGAGCATGGAATCAGCAGAAGTAGCAAATAGAATAAAAAGAGGTGGAACATAGAGTGAGAAGAGGTGTCATATAGAATGTTTCACAGAGATGGAGCATGGAGTGAGCAAAAGTGGCACATAGAATAAAAAGATATGGAACATGTAGTGAGCAGAGGTGGCACATAGAATGAACATAGATGGAGCATGGAGTGAGCAGAGGTGGCACATAGAATGAACAGAGGTGGAACATGTAGTGAGCAGAGGTGGCACATAGAATGAACAGAGGTGGAGCATGGAGTGAGCAGAGGTGGCACATAGAATGAACAGAGATGGAGCATGGAGTGAGCAAAGGTGGCACATAGAATGAACAGAGATGGAGCATGGAGTGAGCAGAGGTGGCACATAAAATAAACAGAGGTGGAGCACGGAGTGAGCAAATGTGGCACATAGAATAAAAAGAGATGGAACATGTAGTGAGCAGAGGTGGCACAAAGAATGAACAGAGGTGGAGCATGGAGTGAGCAGAGGTGGCACGTAGAATGAACAGAGGTGGAGCATGGAGTGAGCAGAGGTGGCACATAGAATGAACAGAGGTGGAGCATGGAGTGAGCAGAGGTGGCACATAGAATGAACATAGATGGAGCATGGAGTGAGCAGAGGTGGCACATAGAATGAACAAAGGTGGAGCATGGAGTGAGCAGAGGTGGCACATAGAATGAACAGAGGTGGAACATGAAGTGAGCAGAGGTGGCACATAGAATGAACAGAGGTGGAGCATGGAGTGAGCAGAGGTGGCACATAGAATGAACATAGATGGAGCATGGAGTGAGCAGAGGTGGCACATAGAATGAACAAAGGTGGAGCATGGAGTGAGCAGAGGTGGCACATAGAATGAACAGATGTGGAGCATGAAGTGAGCAGAGGTGGCACATAGAATGAACAGAGGTGGAACATGAAGTGAGCAGAGGTGGCACATAGAATGATCAGAGGTGGAGCATGGAGTGAGCAGAGGTGGCACATAGAATGAACAGAGGTGGAGCATGGAGTGAGCAGAGGTGGCACATAGAATGAACAAAGGTGGAGCATGGAGTGAGCAGAGGTGGCACATAGAATGAACAGAGGTGGAACATGAAGTGAGCAGAGGTGGCACATAGAATGAACAGAGGTGGAGCATGGAGTGAGCAGAGGTGGCACATAGAATGAACATAGATGGAGCATGGAATGAGCAGAGGTGGCACAGAATGAACATAGATGGAGCATGGAGTGAGCAGAGGTGGCACATAGAATGAACAGAGGTGGAACATGAAGTGAGCAGAGGGGGCACATAGAATGAACAGAGGTGGAGCATGGAGTGAGCAGAGGTGGCACATAGAATGAACATAGATGGAGCATGGAGTGAGCAGAGGTGGCACATAGAATGAACAAAGGTGGAGCATGGAGTGAGCAGAGGTGGCACATAGAATGAACAGAGGTGGAACATGAAGTGAGCAGAGGTGGCACATAGAATGAACAGAGGTGGAGCATGGAGTGAGCAGAGGTGGCACATAGAATGAACATAGATGGAGCATGGAGTGAGCAGAGGTGGCACATAGAATGAACAAAGGTGGAGCATGGAGTGAGCAGAGGTGGCACATAGAATGAACAGAGGTGGAGTATGGAGTGAGCAGAGGTGGCACATAGAATGAACATAGATGGAGCATGGAGTGAGCAGAGGTGGCACATAGAATGAACAGAGATGGAGCATGAAGTGAGCAGAGGGGGCACATAGAATGAACATAGATGGAGCATGGAGTGAGCAGAATTAGAAAATAGAATGTTTCATGAAAGAAGAACGGCACTCCTCATATCGTTGGTGCACGGATAGGGTACAAATAATAGTGGAATGGGGCACTCAATCAAGTGTTATTTTATTGATACAGAAAGTAGTGTAAAAATATGGCGTTTTGGTCTCTAAGACCTTCTTCAGAATTTACACTAGAGATTTATTGTGATACTAAAGCACCTGCATGAGATAAAGAATCCGGCTGATCAAGAAACCCAATAACCGCCCTACTGGTCCTGGTGTCAGGAACGAGCATCCAAAAAAGCACACCTTCAGTATGATAATGTGTGTCTCCTCAGTTCCTGGGCTTCATGTGGCGTATTTGACAGAATAGACGTATAGCGACCAGTGTCGCTCTCTCAGCTGGAGTCCATACACTATATTTGTATACATCCCTTACAATCATTATGCATGAATCACACGGAAGAATATTAACACTAGTTCATTACTATATTTCCCGTACAACATACATCATATACAATTTACATAATATATGATATGATGCCATCTTTTTTCTTCATCGTACTATTATGTTGTCCCAAAAGGGATGAAAAATTTCTTTAAATATATATCAGTGATGTGAATAAATACGGCCCCTGACGACTGGATTTGATATGATAGAATATATATAAACAGCTAGTACACCCTGATCATGAAAGAACATTTTAGACATTTTCAACTACCCAGAACAATCTTAACATCTATAATTAAGTTTTTTACAGCTTTTTTTTATCCCGTGTGAGACGCGGTAATGCAAGCGTTACTAACATGCAGCGCTGGTTTCATCACCGTGCATCCCATTGTTAAGTAGGAATACTGGAGAACCACATCCCCTATGAATGCACGCAGTTTATAAACCAAAATGACTTCAATTTTCGGGTTTTTGATGATTCACATACAGAGAAAAACGGAAATAAATAGGAGATTGCTCACTCATCATCACATCAAAAGCACATCCCGGGATCGTATGTAATGGTTCGGTAATTACACTGATTTTGAGTTGTAAATGGAACTTGTAATATCAGCAGCAGAGAGTGAACTTGCTTTTAAATGTGGCCGAGGAACCCATAAATATTCTAGAGATTTTACACTCTTCAGATGGAAGTTGGTGGTTTTCCATGTCATCATTAACTTGCCATTGCCTATCTGAAATTTAGTAGGCAAAAATTTCCACCAGATGACTATCTGGCTAGGACATTCATAGCTGCCTCCAGTAACGGTGAAGGTTATGGAGTTAATATCTGTCTTATTCTTGTTCATTTTGTATTGACCACTGTTAAGGGTCAAGGCGGCCATATAAAACAGATGACGATCGCAACGCAATGCTTGGACTGGCCGGCGGCTCGACTGACCCACAGTGTGACAGCCTGTATTTCTATGCAGCTTTCACACTCAGGTCAACAGAGCCACCGGCCAGTCCACTGCCCTAAGAGTGATCAGAGCAGTGGAGACACATTTTATGACTCTCCTGCTATCTCTATTGCAAGAAGCAGTTCTTCTCAAATTTCGAGGTGCCCACTCTATAGTTGGCGAGAATCATCTAATTGTGGCAGCTTCGGTAGACATGATCAGGCCTTTCTCTGGTCGCTCCACATATTTTGTGCTTGTTGTAACTGGGTTAAAAAAAATTAATTACAATTTTTTAAAAAAAAAACCCTCTAAATTAAGCTAAATCTTTGTCATGGACATCAACCACTGGTGAGGTCAACACATCACAATGTCGAAGACCTTTTGTTTAAAGTATCTATCAGTGTCATTTGATTCCCACTTTTAGCAGATACGTTGTAAATCCAGCCATTCCATGCATTTGACATTTTTTAAGGGTAAAATAAATACGATGGCAAAAAAGATTGCAACGGATAGATTTGCCCGTTATTCTCATATAGTAACTAAAAGAAGACCTCAAAGAGATTTATTCAATTCATAATTCAATTTGGAAAAAATCATTGTTATAAGCAAGAATTCTACAGAGATTAAAAGAGCGGAAGGAATTTTATTCCTTATTTTTACATTAGGTTTATAGGTTCAACTCAATGGACCTGTGTCTTTTTTCAGTCTTGTCAACAAAATGTACTCCACAGCATTCTCGAATGTACAGATGCAAATAGAAAGGGTTTTTTGTTGTTATTATACAGACATTGTAAGTTGTATGATTTTCTAAAGTGATAATTTTAATACAAAGAGTCTTAAATCACAAAGGACATAGAGAAGACGAGGAAATCAACATGGCCCCAAGAACTGGTGTTGGCAACCTTAACAACTAAGAAACTATTTCTAGGAGCTTTACACTTGGTTCAGTTCTGTTACACATTGTAGTTGTTTGTATCCTAACTTACTTTTCTTGATACTACTTGAATTGTCTTGTTGTGGCCAGTTTTTCTGACTTCTGTAATCTATTGTACCATGTTCAAATCCTGCTCAACTACTTTTACCTAACCCTCTTCTCATCTGACTTCTCTCAAATCTCATCCATGGTGCTTACCTGGTTCTTCTTTACTTCTGCTACCTGAACTATGGATCCTCTTACTACTCTCCTGTCTACCCCATGGTGTCGAAAGCTGGTCCTCCCTGACCTATGCCACCTAAATCTTGGGTTATCTGACTGAATTAATATCTAGCCCAGAATATGCAAAGCGGTCCTGTCTAACCTCCATGACTGGTCTCCAGAATCCCTATTTGTGCACCTTAAGGCCCGCAAATACATTATGATATAGTCAATAGAACCCACCAATATCAAGGGAGGGATTCAGCCAAGAGTCTAATGTGTATGAGGGCCGACAGATGATGGTATGGGAGATAAGGATCTGGCTTGTCTCATTTTTGGCTGCCAATCCTTTGTTCTCTAAGTGATAAGCCACCACTGGACATATCTGGTGTTGATTCTCTTGTAGAGAACACAGGAGCACTCCTGTGTATGGGAGAGTCGGGCGAGATAGCTTCCTGCCGAATGATCAGCTGAACCATTCTTCAGCCGATAGCTATCTAAAGTGAATGGGGGAGCTTTACCCTGTTTGGCACAACCAACTTTACTTGTTGATTTTGCTCATGGCAATTGTAACTCCAACTAGTCACAATGTATCAGATCCCACACCAGAGAGCTATCCAACTAACCATTTACTTGGACTATCTAGAAGTCCCAAGGCTAGCCATGCATCTCCACCCCAACCAAAGTCATGAGAGACAGTAGCACTATAGATGAGATGTGCCTTCTGGTGGGGATATCACAGGTATCAGACATGGCTACCTTCTCATAACTTGGGTTCTGAAGTTGTGCAGAGCCTTAGTATAACTGTGCGCTTTACTGTGAAATATTTTTTTGAAAAATTAAAAAATATCCAAAATCTCCAAATTAAGCCATCTGTGTTGCTTTTATGTTTTACCAACGATCCAATTTGATCCACTTAGCAGAGTATTTTGGCTGTTTAAACTGAGTAGCAGATAGGTCTAAATTACTGGAGCAGCCTCATAAAAAATCCTTGAGTTTCTCATCGTCGGATAACAATATGATCATCAGCTGCTTCTCAAACAAAGCGACTTTGAAAGCGAGAATTCAGGAATTGAGAAAAGTCGAAGCTCTAATCACTCGGCGGCTCTCCGAATCTGTGGGACAAATTAATGGAATATTCTTTAGTGTCATTTTAAACCGTTCTGTTCTCACTAATTGGTTTTACTGGGGAATTTATTTGACTACTAATGCTGAAGTTTGTGAACAAAGCAGATGTTTGAAGGAATGCTTTGTCAGGTTCTGTATTTCATTAAGGCTTTATCTGAACTTTTTCATATAAAATTACACCTAGATTTAACAACTGAAATCAATTACCATCTGTTTTTGTGCCGACAAAATAGAAAAAATAAATAAAATAACCAAAGAAGAGGAACTGGGAGGTATTATATAAGGACAATAAGTGTAATCTTCAGGGCCAATATGGATCACTCATAAGTCTTCTGGGAAGATACAGATGTGCCTACTAGCGTTGATCGAACATTGAAATACTCGAGGGCACAGCACTCGAATCGAGCACATTGGACGCTCGAAAGTAAATATGAGACTCAAGCATTTTTCCGGAGGCCGGTCTCTCTCTCTCTATCTCTCCCTTTCCTCCCTCCCCGGAGGCCGGTCTCTCTCTCTCTCTTTCCTCCCTCCCCGGAGTTAAACAGCTCACAAAGAGTCCGGCTGACAGAGGAGTCCCTGCGCTCCCGTTAGGGGAATACCCAGTTTCAGTCCAGTACACAACTCAACTGAGTTGCATTTGGAGACCTGAGCACCACGTTATATTCGGCACTGCTCGATACTCAATTGAGCACCCCAATGTTCGATCAAGTATCTAGCAGTGCCAATCACATTCACCCACCATTAATGTCGACCTTTTCACTTCCACAATTTTTTTTTATCTAAATGCATGTATTTGGGGCTAAAAATCACTTTTGCAATTCATTAAAAATTTTGTTCCATTTTGCTTTTTACAGGCTCTTTGTTTCCCAACACATTCAACTTTGATGTGGGCTGTATCTATATATCAGCGGAGAGGAGCTCAGAAAAAGAGAGATAAGAGTTATGGACAGTCATAGTGAGCTGACTGATAGATTCTCAGATAACTGATTTTGCAGCCAGTAATAGACAGTGCAAAACCGAGGTTCTAAAAGGCAAACTGTGCAAAGTGTTTAATCAAACCCAATTGCAAAAATTATTTTAGCCCAAAATATGTTCATTAAAGTTACAAAAGAGTCCTGAAACATGGACAATGCCAATTTTAACAATTCAAATACTATACATTATTTTGACATGCTAAAAAAAAACCTTGATGGGCTACAATTCGTATCAAAACCCTGGGTGGTCACACAAGCAGCAAAACAATTATCACAAAAATCATGTTTTATTTGTTATTTTATTTTCTTAAAGTTGGGCATTTTGCTTGACGCATGTCCAAGTCGAATGTCTGGTGTAGAGGTAAAATCAATTAAAAAAAAAAAGTTGGGATTTATTATATGAAGATATTTCAATTGTAATGGTCTGATCTAAACCTTTATCTGATGTTTGTTGCATTGTCAATAGAAGTATTTACTAGTGTTGAGCCACCCCCGTAGTGTTCGAGTTCGGTTCGGTTCGTCGAACACCCGTATGTTCGCCGAACTGTTCGTCGAACACCTTCGAATACCGTTAAAACCAATGGTAGGCAAACAAAAACACATAGAAACACATAGAAAACAACTTCAAAGGTGTCCAAAAGCTGACAAACTGCTCAGAAGACACAACTAACACATGGAAAAGTGACAAGTACATATAGTCATGCGAAAAGAAAAGAGGTGGAGGAGTAAAAGGAGGGGGAGACACAGACATAGGTATGTCATGCCATTCTAAAACCAAAAAAGTGCGAAGCCGACACGGCCAGTCCGTTCCTGCCCGTGCGACCTTCGTGTCGCCGGGTTTGTGCCAGAGCCGCGGTGAACCCTGACGGCCAGCCCCCCTCTCCCAATACTGGTGCCTGTCCGCTGGTGGGTCGAGCGAGCCAACCTGTGGTGGAGGCAGGTCTAAGCTTTCTAATTTAAATTGTCTCTCTAATTTGAATGAATACACTTTAAATCCTTTTACAAGGATCTATTGGAGGGCAAGTCTCATGCCAGCAGCCACGTAATTCCAGCTCCAGTAGCGTCCACTGAAGCTGCTGCAGTTAAAAAGCTTTTATAAGGATCGAGCTTGGCGGTCCACCGCAAGGCGTCCTACCGCCAGTCCCAGCCCCTGTGCCTCGGGGTGCCTCCCCGATGCTCTTCACTGAGTGTCCCGGGGGCCCGAACCATTTCCTTTGAAAAAATTAAGTGTCCAAACTACAGGTGGTGTAGCTTGCTTTACAGCTGGGATAATCCGCTGACTAGCAGACACTGTTACTAGGCACAAAGTATTTCCTGGGCTAGATGCAGTTAAAAATTTGTAATTAGGTACTCTCGTTGGATGCTGAGAAAGCATTCCATAGAGTCTCCTGGAACACCATATATTATTCTCTTAAAAAGCTTGGGGTAGGGGTCTAGGGGACCGTTTTATAGGCAAAATCACGGCCCTGTATCGTAATACATCACCTAGGCTGAAGATAAATGGAACATTTTCATCACCTTTCATAATCACCAATGGTACAAGGCAGGGATGTCCTCTGTCCCCTCTCTTATACATCCTAGTGACGGAGCACCTGCTCTCATCAATTCGCCATTACCCCAATATTAGGAGGATTGAGGTGGGAGGCACTGAGTACAAGTGCTCTGCATTTGCTGATGAGGTCCTAGTATATATCACTCAATCACATATATCCATCCCTGCTGTTATGGCTGAAATAGATCACTTTGTAACATGGTCAAATTTTAAAATCAATGCAGCGAAGTCTGAGGCCCTCGATTTCTCCCTCCCCAAATCCATACAGGATTCCATCCAGTCCAACTTTCCCTTTGCCTGGCCCTCACAGGGTATCGAATACTTAGGAATTCGTATTCATAGAGACCTCTCCCGTCTATGTTATCTTAATTTTGGGCCCTTTATTGAACAACTCCATACAGACCACGGTTGGCAAGTTACAACTCTAAGATTCACTATGTGAACCACTGGTGTTTTGTGGTAAAGCACATGTACACTGTGTTCCACATTATTATGCAAAAAGTGTTTAGGAGTGATAAGTTAAGAATTTTTTTGTTTGTCAGTTAGACTCATTGATGGTGATGTGTGTCAGGGCTCTTTATATCACTGTAAGCAATTGCAGACACCTGTGCTAATTAGTTTGGCAGGTGTGTCCAATGAAAGGCAAGACTACTTAAGAAGGCTGTCCCACATTATTAAGCAGCCTACATTTTCTGCCAAAATGGGAAAGAAAAAGGATGTGTCGGCTGCTGGGAAGCAACAAATTGTGGAGTGTTTAGGTCAAGGCATGACTACAATCAACATTGCCAAGACACTTCATCCTGATCATCGCACAATCAAGAAGTATGTAGCTGATTCACAGTACACACGTGTGCGTGCTGATAAGGGAAAATTGATTACTCTTTCCTACAGGCAATTACGTCAGGTTAAAAGAGCAGCGGCAAAAAAGTATTGTCATAGCAGCAGACAAGTTTTTGAAGCTGCTTCTGCCTCCAACGTCCCCCGAACAACTAGATGCAGGGTCCTTCAGAGGTTTGCAGCTTGTGCGTAAGCCATCCTGTCGACCTCCTCTATCCACTGTACCCAAGCAGAAACGGCTCCAGTGGGCCAAACAATACATGAAGACTGACTTCAAAACTGTTTTGTTCACCGATGAGTGCCGTGCAACGCTCGATGGTCCAGATGGATGGAGTGGAGGATGGCTGGTTGATGGAAACCCCATGCAAACACGGCTACGGAGCCAACAAGGAGGAGGTGGAGTAATGTTTTGGGCTGGAATCATGGGGAGAGAGATTGTCGGCCCCTTTAGGATCCCTGAACGGGTAAAGATGAACTCCATAATGTATGTGGAGTTTCTCAAACAGCACTTCCTGGCATGGTTCAAGAAGAAGAACCTTGTATTCCGCAGCAAGATCATTTTCATGCATGATAATGCACCGTCTCATGCTGCACATAACACATCTGCATCTCTGGCTGATATGGGCATAAAAGGGGACAAACTTATGGTGTGGCCCCCATGGTCCCCTGACCTCAACCCCATTGAGAACCTCTGGAGCATCATCAAAAGGAGTGTCTATGATGGCGGGAGGCAGTTCACATCTAAGCAACAGCTCTGTGAGGGTATTCTGTCCTCATGCAAAACAATTGAAGCAGAAACCATCCAAAACCTGACAAATTCAATGGACGAGAGAGTTCAGAAGCTCCTTTCGAACAAGGGGTCCTATGTGCAAATGTAACATCACCTAGAATAAAGTTTTGAATTGAAAACTGTTTGATTTCAGTTTCTAATAACCTGCTAATGCTTATAATTTAAAAAATGACCATTTTTTTGTTCTTTATTAAAATGAAAACGTTGATCGAAGAATGTGAGGGATCTAAGAATGTGGCAACCCAGTAGTCAGGATTATTTCGAATTCTGACAATCTGAGGGTCATGTTGCTGGTAGTGCAGCAAGAAGGCACTCATGTGTCTTGCGCATCTAGGAGCCCCAAAATTATTTTTTCGGGCTAGATGCAGCTAAAAATTATTTTTAATTTGAAAGCTGGTGGAGTTTAGTATAGATGGCCTAATAGAATCAGTACTGCACACTGCTATAAAGCCCAAATTATTTTCCAGCCAAGATACAGATAAACATGATTAGTAATTTTAAATCTGGTGGAGTTTAGTATAGATGGCCTAATAGAACCAGTACTGCACACTGCTACAAGGCCCAAAATATTTTCCAGCCAAGATACAGATAAACATGATTAGTAATTTTAAATCTGGTGGAGTTTAGTATAGATGGCCTAATAGAATCAGTACTGCACACTGCTACAAGGCCCAAATTATTTTCCAGCCAAGATACAGATAAACATGATTAGTAATTTTAAATCTGGTGGAGTTTAGTATAGATGGCCTAATAGAATCAGTACTGCACACTGCTACAAGGCCCAAATTATTTTCCAGCCAAGATACAGATAAACATGATTAGTAATTTTAAATCTGGTGGAGTTTAGTATAGATGGCCTAATAGAATCAGTACTGCACACTGCTACAAGGCCCAAATTATTTTCCAGCCAAGATACAGATAAACATGATTAGTAATTTGAAAGCTTACAACAGTTGGTGAGGTGATTTTAACAAATCATCAAGCTTTTACTCTCCCCAGGATGACACAGGGGTAGAAAAGTCGTTTCGGATCCATGATTTGTTCATCTTTATGAACGTGAGTCTGTCTACATTATTAGTGGAGAGCCGCGTGCGCTTATCTGTCAGCACACCACCAGCAGCGCTGAACACACGTTCAGACAGAACGCTGGCTGCGGGGCATGACAAGATCTCCAGGGCGTAAGTGGCGAGCTCCGTCCATTTATCCAGATTGGAAGCCCAAAAAGAGCAAGGGTCCAGTGACACAGTCATGGCTTCAATGTTTACTTGGAGATACTCCTGTACCATCGTCTCTAGGCGTTGACTATGTGTCAGACTTCTTGTCTCCTGTGGCCTTGCAAAGGATGGGCTAAAAAAGTGGTGAAATGATTCCGCAAAATTGATATTACCAGCAGATACTGTGTTTCTGTTACGGTTTGAGTGCTGAACACTCGACGGTCCCACGGTTGGCAAGTTGGAACTGTGAGATTCACTACGTGCACCACTAGTGTTTTGTGGAAAAGCACATGTAAGATTCTGCAACAGTCTCTGCTGATACTCCTGCATGCGTGCATCTCTTTCTATGGCAGGAATAATTTCGGCAAATTTACTTTTGTACCGGGGATCTAAGAGTGTGGCAACGCAGTAGTCAGGATTATTTCTAATTCTCACAATTCGAGGGTCATGTTGCAGGTAGTGCAGGAAGAAGGCACTCATGTGTCTTGCGCATCCAGGAGCACCAAGTCCCTGTTGTGTTGGTGTCGAGGTAACAATCATGCTTCCTTCATCTGCCCTCTCCCCTCAACCTCGCGCAACAGAAATGTGATCAAGGTCTCCCTCATCTGATGAGTCTTCCATCAGTTCGTCCTCCACTTCTTCCTGGGCTCCTGCACCTTCCTCACTAGTTTGGCTGCTACCATGCACCCTGGTAAAACCATCTCCCCACCCTCACATGCCTGCCGCCTTGGTGCTGCCGACCGTCTGGACCTTGCAGATGTTAGCCTTCCGCATACAACTCCTCCTCCTCTACTTCCTCCACCTCCTCTGGTGCCACCACCTGACTCCGAAGTCTGTTTAACATGTGTTCCAGCATGTAAATCACCGGAATAGTCATGCTGATAATGGCATCGTCAGCACTAAACATCTTCGTCGCCATTTCAAAACTGTGCAGAAGGGTGCATAGGTCCCTGATCTGAGACCACTACTCCAGCATGATTTGCCCCACCTCTGGATCTCGTTGTCCCAGGCTATACGTCAAAATTTATTGCACCAGGGCTTGTCGGTGCTGCCACAGTCGCTGCAACATGTGCAGAGTTGAATTCCACCGGGTAGGCACATCGCATTTTAGCTGGTGAAGTGGCAGGCCCAACGAATTCTGTAGAGATGTTAGTCACTGAGATGCGGGATGCGAACGGCGGAAGTGAGCACACAGTGACCGTGCCCTCTGCAGAAAGCCATCTAGTCTGGGATAGTGGGCTAAAAATTGCTGGACAACCAGGTTCAACACGTCAGCCATACAAGGCACGTGTGTGACATTGCCCCGGCAAAGGGCCGCACCCAGGTTTGCAGCATTGTCGCACACGGCTTTCCCTGGTTTCAGGTCCAGTGGAGACAGCCATTCATGAAACTGGTTCTCCAGAGCTGACCACAACTCTTCAGCTGTGTGACTCACAGTTCCCAGACATTTCAAAAGAGGATTGCCGCACAACTCGTGGGGACGGCAAGACTTGGACAGCAGCCCCTTGTCCTGCTGTCTCCATATGTACCCAGTGCCCAGTCAGCGACATGTAACGCCCCTGTCCATGCCTACTCGTCCAAGTGTCTGTGGTGAAATGCACCCTGTCACACACAGAGTTTCTTAAAGAAGTGGTGATGTTGTGTGCGACATGCTGGTGGAGCGCAGGCGCACCTTTGTTTGAGAAGTAGTGCCGATTAGGCATCTTGTACTGGGGCACTGCGACAGACATAAGGTCTCGAAAATCCTCTGTGTCCACCAGGCGGAAAGGCAGAGTTTCTGGAGCCAAGAGCTTGCAGATGGTGAAATTCAACCTCTTAGCTTTCTCATGGCTAGGAGGAAATGGTCTTTTACTTGTCCACATCTGAGGGACCGAGGGCTGGCTGTTGTGCTTAGAGGGGGTTGAAAAGGGTGTCTCCGGCAAACTGCCGGTCTGTGAGGAAGATGCAAGCGGACATGTTAGGTTGCCTTGATCAAAGGTGGTGCTATCGATGTTGGACAGCGCTGAACACCAGCTGGTGTTTCCACCACCAAAGAAAATGATGACCTGCCAATCACGCTGGCTGTTGCAGGTAAAGAGTGGGCTGGTCTCTGTCCCTAAACAGGTGTGGCTGCTGTCCCCCCCAGTCACAGAGGATGAAGAGGCCGCGGATGCACAAGATGTGGCAGACGGTGGTTGGCCCGGCTAGCTAGGCCGCATTGTAGCACAGTGAGCTTCCCACTGCAACTTCTGCTTCATATCCATGTGCCGGTTCATGCATGAAGTACTCAAACTATGTATTTTTTGGCCTCTACTTAGCTTTTGCTGACAAATGTTACAGATAACACGAGTTGGGTCATCTTTATCGATCTGAAAAAATGCCCAGGCTATGCAAGGCTTAGCACCCATGCGACCTGAAGAGCCACCACGACTTGTGGTCAGAGGCAGAGTTGTGTTTGAGGATTCAGTTGTTGTCGTGCTTCCAGTACTACGTCTCTGTCCAGGAAGGCGCAACCTGACCTCGTCGTCAGTAGTGTTGAGCCACCCCCGTAGTGTTCGAGTTCGGTTCGGTTCGTCGAACACCCGTGTGTTCGCCGAACTGTTCGTCGAACTGTTCGTCGAACACCTTCGAACACCGTTAAAACCAATGGCAGGCAAACAAAAACACATAGAAACACATAGAAAACACCTTCAAAGGTGTCCAAAAGCTGACAAACTGCTCAGAAGACATAACTAACACATGGAAAAGTGACAAGTACATATAGTCATGCGAAAATAAAAGAGGTGGAGGAGTAAAAGGAGGGGGAGACACAGATATAGGCATGTTATGCCCTTCTAAAATCCAAAAAGTGAGAAGCCGACACGGCCAGTCCGCTCCTGCCCGTGCCACCTCCGTGTCGCCGGGTTTGTGCCAGAGCCGCGGTGAACCCTGACGGCCAGCCCCCCTCTCCCAATACTGGTGCCTGTCCGCTGGTGGGTCGAGCGAGCCCCCCTGTGGTGGAGGCAGCTCTAAGCTTTTTAATTTAAATTGTCTCTCTAATTTGAATGAATACACTTTAAATCCATTTACAAGGATCTATTGGAGGGCAAGTCTCATGCCAGCAGCCGCGGTAATTCCAGCTCCAGTAGCGTCCACTAAAGCTGCTGCAGTTAAAAAGCTTTTATAAGGATCGAGCTCGGCTGTCCACCGCAAGGCATCCTACTGCCAGTCCCAGCCCCTATGCCTCGGGGTGCCTCCTGATGCTCTTCACTAAGTATCCCATGGTCCCGAAGCATTTCCTTTGAAAAAATTAAGTGTCTAAACTACAGGTGGTGCAGCTTGCTTAACAGCCGGGATAATCCGCTCACTAGCAGACACTGCTACTAGGCACAAAGTATTTCCTGGGCTAGATGCAGTTAAAAATTTGTAATTAGATACTCTCGTTGGATGCTGAGAAAGCATTCCATAGAGTCTCCTGGCACCCATATATGATTCTCTTAAAAAGCTTGGGGTAGGGGTCTAGGGGACCCTTTTATAGCCAAAATCACGGCCCTGTATCGCAATACGTCACCTAGGCTGAAGATAAATGGAACTGTAGCACCCTGAGGGCTCGGTTGCTACAGACGTATTGCACCTCACCCAGAGGTGTGATATCTCACTCTCAGGTAAGGATGGAGTGTGGATCAGGACCCGACACCTGCATGCATTACACCACATTGCCGTGGGGCAGGGCGACCAATATGCCCCTGAGATGGGCACGACAGTCCCTGTCCCTGGCTGAAGTGGGGGGAGGGAACACTGAGGAAGGGGAACCCTGTAGTGCAGGAGCAGGGAGGAAGCAGTTCCTGGGTGCATTGAGAAGGGAGTATAAAAGGTGGGCACCATCTTAGTTCAGTGCAGAGAAGTCTGAGCAGAAGTGGCAGGGAGCAGGGACTCTGCATGAGCTCTGCTCCGGAGGCGGGCCTAGTAACAGAGGCCCAGGCCTGGAAGTGGGAGAAGGAAGGAAGAGGAGAGGAGAAGTCTCCAGGAACCAGGAATGAAGGGATCCCAGGGGTGCGGACGGGCGAGTTGCCACCGCACGACCGAATCCACCTGCGTGGAGGGGTCAGGCCAAAGGCGGAGACCGGTCCCCGAACTAGTGGAGGCAGGAAACGACCCTCAGCTAGAAACCGGAGGCTCTGACATTTTATGTGGCGCAGCCCCTCGCTACACCCGCTAGGAAGGCACCACATAGGGTCAGGGAAACTGGCGCCAAGTTTACCAAGAGGAGCCCCGAGGCAGCCGGACAGAAGTGTTAGTAAGAAAGGCCAGACAAAGGACACACAAAGGGGGTCCTGTGAAGTGCTCCAAAGTTATCTGGGAGTTGTCTGAGCCCCTCACCTGGTGAGCACAGTACGACGTGGGCAGCCGTTACCTGCAGACGTGGTCTGGATAATAAGAACTGTGAGTAAAGGCCCTGAACTGCATCACTGACTCCGTGTCGTTACTGCTGCTGCCCTGCACCATCACCCCCATCCTCCGCATACACTGCCCTGAGGCTATACTCCTCCCGTGGGGAGTTAAGCTACGCTCTGCTGCACCCACAACACCAGCCTCAGTGGTCTGCCCTGTAGCGGTGGTTCACTCTGACCGCAATCCACGGGTGGCGTAGTCGGACATTTAAACATGAAAACCACATAAATAGTTCCGCCACTGGTTTGACCGCCCTGAGCCACGGAACTGGGTCGCCGCCACGAAGACTACAACCACCAGCATCCACCAAAAAGGGTCCGGCTCCGGGTGTCCCAAGGCCCAGGGGGTGCGTCAGAACATTTTCATCACCTTTCACAATCACCAATGGGACAAGGCAGTGATGTCCTCTGTCCCCTCTCTTATACATCCTAGTGACGGAGCACCTGCTCTCATCAATTCGCCATAACCCCAATATTAGGTGGATTGAGGTGGGAGGCACCGAGTACAAGTGCTCTCTATTTGCTGATGATGTCCTAGTATATATCACTCAATCACATATATCCATCCATGCTGTTATGGCTGAAATAGATCACTTTGTTACATGGTAAAATTTTAAAATCAATGCAGCGAAGTCTGAGGCCCTCGATGTCTCCCTCCCCAAATCCATATAGGATTCCATCCAGTCCAACTTTCCCTTTGCCTGGCCCTCACAGGGTATCAAATACTTAGGAATTCCTATTCATAGAGACCTCTCCCATCTATGTTATCTTAATTTTGGGCCCTTTATTGAACAACTCCATACAGACCACGGTTGGCAAGTTAGAACTGTAAGATTCACTACGTGAACCACTGGTGTTTTGTGGAAAAGCACATGTACACTGCGTTCCAAATTATTATACAAAAAGTGTTTAGGAGTGATAAGGGAAGAATTTGTTTGTTTGTCAGTTAAACTCATTGATGGTGATGTGTGTCAGGGCTCTTTATATCACTGTAAGCAATTGCAGACACCTGTGCTAATTAGTTTGGCAGGTGTGTCCAATGAAAGGCAAGACTACTTAAGAAGGCTCTCTCACATTATTAAGCAGCCTACATTTTCTGCCAAAATGGGAAAGAAAAAGGATGTGTCGGCTGCTGAGAAGCAACAAATTGTGGAGTGTTTTGGTCAAGGCATGACTACAATCAACATTGTGCGATGATCAGGATGAAGTGTCTTGGCAATCAAGAAGTATGTAGCTGATTCACAGTACACACGTGTGCGTGCTGATAAGGGCAAATTGAGGACTCTTACCTACAGGCAATTACGTCAGGTTGAAAGAGCAGCGGCAAAAAAGCCTTGTCATAGCAGCAGACAAGTTTTTGAAGCTGATTGTGCCTCCAACGTCCCCCGAACAACAAGATGCAGGGTCCTTCATAGGTTGCAGCTGTGCATGCGCCATCCTGTCGACCTCCTCTATCCACTTCACACAAGCAGAAACGGCTCCAGTGGGCCAAACATTACATGAAGACTGATTTCAAAACTGTTTTGTTCACGGATGAGTGCCGTGCAGCGCTCGATGGTCCAGATGGATGGAGTGGAGGATGGCTGGTTGATGGACACCCCACGCAAACACGGCTACAGCGCCAACAAGGAGGAGGTGGAGTAATGTTTTGGACTGGAATCATGGGGAGAGAGATTGTCGGCCCCTTTAGGATCCCTGAAGGCGCTAAAGATGAACTCCATAATGTATGTGGATTTTCTCAAACAGCACTTCCTGCCATGGTTCAAGAAGAAGAACCGTGTATTTCACAGCAAGATCATTTTTCTGCATGATAATGCACCATCTCATGCTGCACATAAAACATCTGCATCTCTGGCTGATATGGGCATAAAAGGGGACAAACTTATGGTGTGACCCCCATGCTCCCCTGACCTCTACCCCATTCAGAACCTTTGGAGCATCATTAAAAGGAGTGTCTATGATGGCGGGAGGCAGTTCACATCTAAGCAACAGCTCTGGGAGGGTATTCTGTCCTCATGCAAAACAATTGAAGCAGAAACCATCCAAAACCTGACAAATTCAATGGACGAGAGAGTTCAGAAGCTCCTTTCGAACAAGGGGTCCTATGTGAAAAAGTAACATCACCTAGAATAAAGTTTTGAGTTGAAAACTGTTTGATTTCAGTTTCTAACAACCTGCTAATGCTTATAATTTCAAAAATGACCATTTTTTTGGTCTTTATTAAAATGAAAAGGTTGATCGAAAAGTTTGGGGGATCTAAGAGTGTGGCAACCCAGTAGTCATGATTACTTCGAATTCTGACAATATGAGGGTCATGCTGCAGGTAGTGCAGCAAGAAGGCACTTATGTGCCTTGCGCATCTCGGAGCCCCAAAATTATTTTCCGGGCTAGATGCAGCTAAAAATTATTTTTAATTTTAAATCTGGTGAAGCTTTAGTATAGATGGCCTAATAGGATCAGTGCTGCACACTGCTACAAAGCCCAAATTATTTTCCAGTCAAGATACAGATAAACATGATTAGTAATTTGAAAGCTTAAAACGGTTGGTAGGGTGATTTTAACCAATCATCAAGCTTTTACTCTCCCCAGGATGACACAGGGGTAGAAAAGTCGTTTCGGATCCATGATTTGTTCATCTTTATGAACGTGCGTCTGTCTACATTATCAGTGGAGAGCCGCGTGCGCTTATCTGTCAGCACACCACCAGCAGCGCTGAACACACGTTCAGACAGAACGCTGGCTGCGGGGCATGACAAGATCTCCAAGGCGTAAGTGGCTAGCTCCGGCCATTTATCCAGATTGGAAGCCCAAAAAGAGCAAGGGTCCAGTGACACAGTCGTGGCTTCAATGTTTACTTGGAGATACTCCTGTACCATCGTCTCTAGGCGTTGACTATGTGTCAGACTTCTTGTCTCCTGTGGCCTTGCAAAGGATGGGCTAAAAAAGTGGTGAAATGATTCCGCAAAATTGATGTTACCAGCAGATACTGTGGTTCTGTTACGGTTTGAGTGCTGAACACTTGACGGTCCCACGGTTGGCAAGTTGGAACTGTGAGATTCACTACGTGCACCACTGGTATTTTGTGGAAAAGCACATGTAAGATTCTGCAACAGTCTCTGCTGATACTCCTGCATGCGTGCATCCCTTTCTATGGCAGGAATAATTTCTGCAAATTTACTTTTGTACCGGGGATCTAACAGTGTGGCAACCCAGTAGTCAGGATTATTTCTAATTCTCACAATTCGAGGGTCATGTTGCAGGTAGTGCAGCAAGAAGGCACTCATGTGTGTTGCGCATCCAGGAGCACCAAGTCCCTGTTGTGTTGGTGGCGAGGTAATAATCATGCTTCCTTCCTCTGTCCTCTCCCCCCAACCTCGCACAACAGAAATGTGATCAAGGTCTCCCTCATCTGATGAGTCTTCCATCAGTTCGTCCTCCACTTCTTCCTGGGCTCCTGCACCTTCCTCACTAGTTTGGCTGCTACCATGCGCCCTGGTAAAACCATCTCCCCCACCCTCACATGCCTGCCGCCTTGGTGCTGCCGACCGTCTGGACCTTGCAGATGTTAGCCCTTCCGCATACAACTCCTCCTCCTCTACTTCCTCCACCTCCTCTTGTGCCACCACCTGACTCCGAATTCTGTTTAACATGTGCTCCAGCATGTAAATCACCGGAATAGTCATGCTGATAATGGCATCGTCAGCACTAAACATCTTCGTCGCCATTTCAAAACTGTGCAGAAGGGTGCATAGGTCCCTGATCTGAGACCACTCCTCCAGCGTGATTTGCCCCACCTCTGAATCTCGTTGGCCCAGGCTATACGTCAGAACGTATTGCACCAGGGCTTGTCGGTGCTGCCACAGTCGCTGCAACATGTGCAGAGTTGAATTCCACCGGGTAGGCACATCGCATTTTAGCCGGTGAAGTGGCAGGCCCAACGACTTCTGTAGAGATGTAAGTCGCTGAGCTGCGGGATGCGAACGGCGGAAGTGAGCACACAGCGACCGTGCCCTCTGCAGAAGGCCATCTAGTCTGGGATAGTGGGCTAAAAATTGCTGGACAACCAGGTTCAACACGTGAGCCATACAAGGCACGTGTGTGACATTGCCCCGGCGAAGGGCCGCACCCAGGTTTGCAGCATTGTCGCACACGGCCTTCCCTGGTTTCAGGTCCAGTGGAGACAACCATTCATGAAATTGGTTCTCCAGAGCTGACCACAACTCCTCAGCTGTGTGACTCACATTTCCCAGACATTTCAATGTAAAAACCGCCTGATGACGTTGAGCCCTACTGCCAGCATAGTAAGGAGGTGTGCAGAATCCCTTCTGCGCAGTTAGAAAGCTTGTGGCATGACCAGACAGGCTTTGGGTGCAGGTGGAAGACCGAGAGGAGGTTGAGGAGGCAGAAGCAGTGGAGGAACTTTGACATAAAGAGGATTGACGCACAACTCGTGGGGACGGCAAGACTTGGACAGCAGCCCCTTGTCCTGCTGTCACCATAGTTACCCAGTGCCCAGTCAGCGACATGTAATGCCCCTGTCCATGCCTACTCGTCCAAGTGTCTGTGGTGAAATGCACCCTGTCACACACAGAGTTTCTCAAAGAAGCGGTGATGTTGTGTGCGACATGCTGGTGGAGCGCAGGCACACCTTTCTTTGAGAAGTAGTGCCGACTGGGCAACTGGTACTGGGGCACTGCGACGGACATAAGGTCTCGAAAATCCTCTGTGTCCACCAGGCGGAAAGGCAGCATTTCTGTAGCCAAGAGCTTGCAGATGGTGAAATTCAACCTCTTAGCTTTCTCATGGCTAGGAGGAAATGGTCTTTTACTTGTCCACATCTGAGGGACCGAGGGCTGGCTATTGTGCTTAGACGGGGTTGATAAGGGTGTCCCCGGCAAACTGCCGGTCTGTGAGGAAGATGCAGGCGGACATGTTAGGTTGCCTTGATCCAAAGGTGGTGCTATCGATGTCGGACAGCGCTCAACACCAGCTGGTGTTACCACCTCCAAAGAAAATGATGACCTGCCAATCACGCTGGCTGTTGCGGGTAAAGAGGTGGCAGGTCTGCGCCCCAAAACAGGTGTGACTGCTGTCCCCTCAGTCACAGAGGATGAAGAGGCCGCGGATGCACAAGATATGGCAGACGGTGATTGGCCCGGCCGGCTAGGCCGCATTGTAGCACACTGAGCTTCCCACTGCAACTTATGCTTCATGTCCATGTGCCGGTTCATGCATGAAGTACTCAAACTATGTATTTTTTGGCCTCTACTTAGCTTTTGCTGACAAATGTTACAGATAACACGAGTTGGGTCATCTTTATCGATCTGAAAAAATGCCCAGGCTATGCAAGGCTTAGCACCCATGCGACCTGAAGAGCCACCACGACTTGTGGTGAGAGGCAGAGTTGTGTTTGAGGATGCAGTTGTTGACGTGCTTCCAGTACTACGTCTCTGTCCAGGAAGGCGCAACCTGACCTCGTCGTCACTAGCATCTTCCTCCACCTCCTCTGCTGACCTCATCTCTTGGCTGACTGTGGGTTGACAGTAAGTGGGATCTCCGACCTCATCATCATCACCCTGTGCGTTATCACACCCGTCGTCCTCAGAGCCAACCTGTTCCTGCCCTATCAAAAAACTAAAGTTGTCGCTCCAATCAGGTATTTGAGTCTTATCATCGTCTTCCTCATTGTCTCCACCAACAGGAGTTACAGTTTGGGAATGAGGGTCTACATTATGGTCAGAACCTTCTGCGTCTGGTCCTGGATCCGACTCATAAAGATTCTGGGCATCAGTGCAGATCATTTCCTCGTCTGGATTCACAGAAGCGCTGGAGTCGACCTCTGATTCCCAGGCTATAGTATGAGTAAACAGCTCTGCAGACTCAACCATCTGTTCTACCTCATACTCAGACGGGCAGCTGGAGATTTGGGAGCTGTGAGGAAGCAAGTGCGATTTGGGTGACACCTTTGAGGACTGGAGTATTTGTGATGTTGAAGTTGATGTGGAGGAGAGCCCACTTAAAGGAGAACTTGATATCCGTTGAAGCACCTGCTGTTTTTGTGCCTCATCTGGAATTTGTAGCGATTGGCGTGGCCGTAAGAAAGGGATCTTATCACATTGTCCGCTAAAAGAAGTAGACATTTTAGTTTGGCTGGAAGATGGTCTTTCTTCTGCAGATGTTACTGTTGCTTTAACACCTACCCCACGGACACAACCTTTTTTCCCCTTCCCAACACGCCTATTCCCCTTTCCACCAGCAGCAGGCCTTTTTCCACTCATTTTAGTGGTTAACTAATTCACAACTCTGGAGTTGTTTGCACAAAAAAACAATGGATGGTAACCGAGCAGAGCTGAGTGGCCAAACTGTGGTATTAGGCCAAAACTATTGGCTGGGTTAGATGCAGAAAAAAATTATTTTGAATTTGCAACCTGATGGAGGTCAGTATAGATGGACTAATACAAATAGTCCCACACACTGCTAGAAGCCCAAATATTTTTTCAGAGGTACTGTAGATGCAGATAAAAATTATTTTTAATTTGCAACCTGATGGAGGTCAGTATAGATGGACTAATAGACCAAGTCCCTCACACTGCTAGAAGCCCAAATATTTTTTCAGAGCTAGATGCAGAAAAAAATTATTTTTAATTTGCAACCTGATGGAGGTCAGTATAGATGGACTAATAGACCAAGTCCCACACACCGCTAGAAGCCCAACTATTTTTTCAGAGCTAGATGCAGAAAAAAATTATATTCAATTTGCAACCTGCTGGAGGTCAGAATAGAAGGACTAATAGAACAAGTCCCACACACTGCTAGAAGCCCAAATATTTTTTCAGAGCTAAATGAAGAAAAAAATTATTTTTAATTTGCAACCTGATGGAGGTCAGTATAGATGGACTAATAGACCAAGTCCCACACACTGCTAGAAGCCCAAATATTTTTTCAGAGCTAGATGCAGAAAAAAAATATTTTTAATTTGCAACCTGATGGAGGTCAGTATAGATGGACTAATAGACCAAGTCCCACACACTGCTAGAAGCCCAAATATTTTTTCAGAGCTAGATGCAGAAAAAAATTATTTTTAATTTGCAACCTGATGGACGTCAGTATAGATGGACTAATAGACCAAGTCCCACACACTGCTAGAAGCCCAAATATTTTTTCAGAGCTAGATGCAGAAAAAAATTAATTTTAATTTGCAACCTGATGGAGGTCAGTATAGATGGACTAATAGACCAAGTCCCACACACCGCTAGAAGCCCAAATATTTTTTCAGAGCTAGATGCAGAAAAAAATTATTTTTAATTTGCAACCTGATGGAGGTCAGTATAGATGGACTAATAGACCAAGTCCCACACACTGCTAGAAGCCCAAATATTTTTTCAGAGCTAGATGCAGAAAAAAAATATTTTTAATTTGCAACCTGATGGAGGTCAGTATAGATGGACTAATAGACCAAGTCCCACACACCGCTAGAAGCCCAAATATTTTTTCAGAGCTAGATGCAGAAAAAAATTATATTCAGTTTGCAACCTGATGGAGGTCAGTATAGATGGACTAATAGAATGATGCTATGCCCAAAAGATTTTACTTCACTAGGTGCAGTAAAAAAATTGGTATTCTATACACAGGTGTTATATCTTGCAACACAGATAGGCTACTCCACTGACTAACACACTCTGCAATAGGCCAAAAAGGATTAGCTTTGCTAGATTCAGCCAAATGCTGTGAAAAAAACTTGCACAGCACTGGCACAGACCTGCCTGGCAAAAACTGATAGGAACTCATGTAACCTAGTCCTGAAAAGGACTCCAATTACAATTAGTCTTTACTCCCACAACCTATCTATTTAAGAGCACAGACCTCCCTGATAAAAGTCGTAGGAAATGCTGTAACCTAGTCCTTAAAAGGACTGCAATCACAACTATTCCCTACTCCCAAGCTATCTGTATATTTGTGCGAAAATTGGCTTGAAATTAACAAGGTATAGCGCACACAGCAACAGCGGTGCCGTCTAACACGCAGCTGCAGCAGTGAGAAAATGGTGGCGACGGGGAAAATGGCTTGGTCTTATAGGGCAAGGACATGTGACATACACTGCCAATGACACATGCCCTTGCTTGTGTGAAAAAAAGCACTTCGCTCCGTGTGTGCGCTGCTGATAGGCTGACAGATTGCACCTCCCCACTGCAAATGCGGGAAAGAGAAAAAAAAATGGAGATCTTCATTGTTCCTGCAGAGATCCATCCCCTGCCCCTCCCCCCACCCCGCTGTACACTCAAACTGCGTATTAACATTAATTTTCATCATTACTGAGAAAAAATCCAGTTATGATTTTGGTGCACGAACAGTTATCGAACATAACCTCGAACAGCCGAATTTTTCTCAAATTGTTCGTGTTCGCCGAACGGCTCGAACACCGCCCAAAACAGCTCGAATTTGAGATTGGCGAACAGTTCGAGTAGAACAACGCTCATCTCTAGTCGTCAGTAGCATCCTCCTCCACCTCCTCTGCTGACCTCATTGACTGGCTGACTGTGGGTTGACAGTAAGTGGGATCTCAAACCTCGTCATGATCACCCTGTGTGTTATCACACCCGTCGTCCTCAGAGCCAACCTCTTCCTGCCCTGACAAAAAACTAAAGTTGTCGCTCCAATCAGGTATTTGAGTCTCATCATCGTCTTCCTCATTGTCTCCACCAACAGGAGTTACAGTTTGGGAACGAGGGTCTACATTATGGTCAGAACCTTCTGCGTCTGCTCCTGGATACGACTCATAAAGATTCTGGGCATCAGTGCAGATCATTTCCTCATCTTGATTCACAGAAGCACTGGAGCCAATCTCTGATTCCCAAGCTATAGTATGAGTAAACAGCTCGGCAGACTCAACCATCTGTTCTACCCCATACTCAGACGGGCAGCTGGAGATTTGGGAGCTATGAGGAATCAAGTGCGATTGGGGTGACACCTCTGAGGACTGGAGTATTTGTGATGTTGAAGTTGAGGTGGAGGAGAGCCTACTTCAAGGAGCACTTGATATCCGTTGAAGCACCTGCTGTTTTTGTGCCTCATCTGGAATTTGTAGCGATTGGCGTGGCCGTAAGAAAGGGATCTTATCACATTGTCCGCTAAAAGAAGTTGACATCTTAGTTTGGCTGGAAGATGGTCTTTCTTCTGCAGATGTTACTGTTGCTTTAACACCTACCCCACGGACACAACCTTTTTTTCCCTTCCCAACACGCCTATTCCCCTTTCTACCAGCAGTCAGCCTTTTTCCACTCATTTTGGTGGTTAACTAATTTAGAACGCTAGAGTTGTTTGCACAAAAAACAATGGATGGGAACCGAGCATAGCTGAGTGGCCAAACTGTGGTATTAGCCCAAAAGTATTGGCTGGGTTAGATGCAGATAAAAATTATATTGAATTTGCAACCTGGTGGAGGTTAGTATAGATGGACTAATAGAACAAGTCCCACACACTGCTACAAGCCGAAATATTTTTTCAGAGCTAGATGCAGAAAAAAATGATATTGAAATTGCAACCTGGTGGAGGTTAGTATAGATGGACTAATAGAACAAGTCCCACACACTGCTACAAGCCGAAATATTTTTTCAGAGCTAGATGCAGAACAAAATTATATTGAATTTGCAACCTGGTGGAGGTTAGTATAGATGGACTAATAGAACAAGTTCCACACACTGCTACAAGCCGAAATATTTTTTCAGAGCTAGATGGAGATAAAAATTATATTGAATTTGCAACCTGGTGGAGGTTAGTATAGATGGACTAATAGAACAAGTCCCACACACTGCTACAAGCCAAAATATTTTTTCAGAGATAGATGCAGAACAAAATTATATTGAATTTGCAACCTGGTGGAGGTTAGTATAGATGGACTAATAGAACAAGTTCCACACATTGCTACAAGCCGAAATATTTTTTCAGAGCTAGATGGAGATAAAAATTATATTGAATTTGCAACCTGGTGGAGGTTAGTATAGATGGACTAATAGAACAAGTCCCACACACTGCTACAAGCCAAAATATTTTTTCAGAGCTAGATGCAGAGAAAAATTATTTTGAATTTGAAACTTGGTGGAGGTTAGTATAGATGGACTGATGGAACAAGTCCCACACACTGCTGCAAGTCGAAATATTTTTTTAGAGCTAGATGCAGAAAAAAATTATATTGAATTTGCAACCTGGTGGAGGTTAGTATCGATGGACTAATAGAACAAGTCGAACACACACTGCTACAAGCCGAAATATTTTTTCAGAGCTAGATGCAGAAAAAAATTAGATTGAATTTGCAACCTGGTGGAGGTTAGTATAGATGGACTAATAGAACAAGTCCCACACACTGCTACAAGCCGAAATATTTTTTCAGCGCTAGATGCAGAAAAAAATTATATTGAATTTGCAACCTGGTGGAGGTTAGTATAGATGGACTAATAGAACAAGTCCCACACACTGCTACAAGCCGAAATATTTTTTCAGAGCTAGATGCAGAAAAAAATTATATTGAATTTTCAACCTGGTGGAGGTTAGTATAGATGGACTAATAGAATGATGCTATGCCCAAAAGGGTTTACCTCACTAGTTGCAGTAAAAAAAATAGTATTCTATACACAGATGGTGTAGCTTGCAACACAGATACACTACTCCACTGACTAACACACTCTGCAATAGGCCAAAAAGGATTTGCTTTTCTAGATTTAGCCAAATTCTGTGAAAAAAACTTGCTCATCACTGGCACAGACCTGCCTGGCAAAAAGTGATAGGAACTGATGTAACCTAGCCCTGAAAAGGACTGCAATTACAATTAGTCTTTACTAGAGATGAGCGTTGTTCTACTCGAACTGTTCGCCAATCTCAAATTCGAGCTGTTTTGGGCGGTGTTCGAGCCGTTCGGCGAACACGAACAATTTGAGAAAAATTCGGCTGTTCGAGGTTATGTTCGATAACTGTTCGTGCACCAAAATCATAACTGGATTTTTTCTCAGTAATGATGAAAATTTATGTTAATACGCAGTTTGAGTGTACAGCGGGGTGGGGAGAGGGGCAGGGGATGGATCTCTGCAGGAACAATGAAGATCTCCATTTTTTTTTCTCTTTCCCGCATTTACAGTGGGGAGGTGCAATCTGTCAGCCTATCAGCAGCGCACACACGGAGCGAAGTGCTTTTTTTCACACAAGCAAGGGCATGTGTCATTGGCAGTGTATGTCACATGTCCTTGCCCTATAAGACCAAGCCATTTTCCCCGTCGCCACCATTTTCTCACTGCTGCAGCTGCGTGTTAGACGGCACTGCTGTTGCTGTGTGCGCTATACCTTGTTAATTTCAAGCCAATTTTCGCACAAATATACAGATAGCTTGGGAGTAGGGAATAGTTGTGATTGCAGTCCTTTTAAGGACTAGGTTACAGCATTTCCTACGACTTTTATCAGGCAGGTCTGTGCTCTTAAATAGATAGGTTGTGGGAGTAAAGACTAATTGTAATTGGAGTCCTTTTCAGGACTAGGTTACATCAGTTCCTATCAGTTTTTGCCAGGCAGGTCTGTGCCAGTGCTGTGCAAGTTTTTTTCACAGCATTTGGCTGAATCTAGCAAAGCTAATCCTTTTTGGCCTATTGCAGAGTGTGTTAGTCAGTGGAGTAGCCTATCTGTGTTGCAAGATATACCACCTGTGTATAGAATACCAAATTTTTTACTGCACCTAGTGAAGTAAAATCTTTTGGGCATAGCATCATTCTATTAGTCCATCTATACTGACCTCCATCAGGTTGCAAACTGAATCTAATTTTTTTCTGCATCTAGTTCTGAAAAAATATTTGGCCTTCTAGCAGTATGTCGGACTTTCTCTATTAGTCCATCTATACTGACCTCCATCAGGTTGCAAACTGAATATATTTTTTTCTGCATCTACCTCTGAAAAAATATTGGGCTTCTAGCTGTGTGTGGGTCTTGTTCTATTAATCCATCTATACAGACCTCCATCAGGTTGCAAACTGAATATAATTTTTTTCTGCATCTAGCTCTGAAACAATATTTGGCCTTCTAGCAGTGTATCGGACTTTCTCTATTAGTCCATCTATACTGACCTCCATCAGGTTGCAAATTCAAAATAATTTTTATCTGCATCTACAGTACCTCTGAAAAAATATTTGGGCTTCTAGCTGTGTGTGGGACTTGTTGTATTAGTCCATCTATACTGACCTCCATCAGGTTGCAAAATGAATATATTTTTTTCTGCATCTACCTCTGAAAAAATATTGGGCTTCTAGCTGTGTGTGGGACTTGTTGTATTAGTCCATCTATACTGACCTCCATCAGGTTGCAAACTGAATATATTTTTTTCTGCATCTACCTCTGAAAAAATATTAGGCTTCTAGCTGTGTGTGGGACTTGTTGTATTAGTCCATCTATACTGACCTCCATCAGGTTGCAAACTGAATATAATTTTTTTCTGCATCTAACCCAGCCAATAGTTTTGGCCTAATACCACAGTTTGGCCACTCAGCTCTGCTCGGTTACCATCCATTGTTTTTTTGTGCAAACAACTCCAGAGTTGTGAATTAGTTAACCACCAAAATGAGTGGAAAAAAGCCTGCTGCTGGTGGAAAGGGGAATAGGCGTGTTGGGAAGGGGAAAAAAGGTTGTGTCCGTGGGGTAGGTGTTAAAGCAACAGTAACATCTGCAGAAGAAAGACCATCTTCCAGCCAAACTAAAATGTATACTTCTTTTAGCGGACAATGTGAAAAGATCCCTTTCTTACGGCCACGCCAATCGCTACAAATTCCAGATGAGGCACAAAAACAGCAGGTGCTTCAACGGATATCAAGTGCTCCTTTAAGTGGGCTCTCCTCTACATCAACTTCAACATCACAAATACTCCAGTCCTCAAAGGTGTCACCAAATCGCACTTGCTTCCTCACAGCTCCCAAATCTCCAGCTGCCCGTCTGAGTATGAGGTAGAACAGATGGTTGAGTCTGCAGAGCTGTTTACTCATACTATAGCCTGGGAAACAGAGGTCGACTCCAGCGCTTCTGTGAATCCAGACGAGGAAATGATCTGCACTGATGCCCAGAATCTTTATGAGTCGGATCCAGGACCAGACGCAGAAGGTTCTGACCATAATGTAGACTCTCATTCCCAAACTGTAACTCCTGTTGGTGGAGACAATGAGGAAGACGATGATGAGACTCAAATACCTGATTGGAGCGACAACTTTAGTTTTTTGTCAGGGCAGGAACAGGTTGGCTCTGAGGACGACGGGTGTGATAACACACAGGGTGATGATGATGAGGTTGGAGATCCCACTTACTGTCAACCCACAGTCAGCCAAGAGATGAGGTCAGCAGAGGAGGTGGAGGAAGATGCTAGTGACGACGAGGTCAGGTTGCGCCTTCCTGGACAGAGACATAGTACTGGAAGCACGTCAACAACTGCATCCTCAAACACAACTCTGCCTCTCACCACAAGTCGTGGTGGCTCTTCAGGTCGCATGGGTGCTAAGCCTTGCATAGCCTGGGCATTTTTTCAGATCGATAAAGATGACCCAACTCGTGTTATCTGTAACATTTGTCAGCAAAAGCTAAGTAGAGGCCAAAAAATACATAGTTTGAGTACTTCATGCATGAACCGGCACATGGACATGAAGCATAAGTGGCAGTGGGAAGCTCAGTGTGCTACAATGCGGCCTAGCCGGCCGGGCCAACCACCGTCTGCCATATCTTGTGCATCCGCGGCCTCTTCATCCTCTGTGACTGGGGGGACAGCAGTCACACCTGTTTTGGGGCGCAGACCTGCCACCTCTTTACCCGCAACAGCCAGCGTGATTGGCAGGTCATCATTTTCTTTGGAGGTGGTAACACCAGCTGGTGTTGAGCGCTGTCCGACATCGATAGCACCACCTTTGGATCAAGGCAACCTAACATGTCCGCCTGCATCTTCCTCACAGACCGGCAGTTTGCCGGGGACACCCTTATCAACCCCGTCTAAGCACAATAGCCAGCCCTCGGTCCCTCAGATGTGGACAAGTAAAAGACCATTTCCTCCTAGCCATGAGAAAGCTAAGAGGTTGAATTTCACCATCTGCAAGCTCTTGGCTACAGAAATGCTGCCTTTCCGCCTGGTGGACACAGAGGATTTTCGAGACCTTATGTCCGTCGCAGTGCCCCAGTACCAGATGCCCAGTCGGCACTACTTCTCAAAGAAAGGTGTGCCTGCGCTCCACCAGCATGTCGCACTCAACATCACCGCTTCTTTGAGAAACTCTGTGTGTGACAGGGTGCATTTCACCACAGACACTTGGACGAGTAGGCATGGACAGGGGCGTTACATGTCGCTGACTGGGCACTGGGTAACTATGGTGACAGCAGGACAAGGGGCTGCTGTCCAAGTCTTGCCGTCCCCACGAGTTGTGCGTCAATCCTCTTTATGTCAAAGTTCCTCCACTGCTTCTGCCTCCTCAACCTCCTCTCGGTCCTCCACCTGCACCCAAAGCCTGTCTGGTCATGCCACAAGCTTTCTAACTGCGCAGAAGGGATCCTGCACACCTCCTTACTATGCTGGCAGTAGGGCTCAACGTCATTAGGCGGTTTTTACTTTGAAATGTCTGGGAAATGTGAGTCACACAGCTGAGGAGTTGTGGTCAGCTCTGGAGAACCAATTTCATGAATGGTTGTCTCCACTGGACCTGAAACCAGGGAAGGCCGTGTGCGACAATGCTGCAAACCTGGGTGCGGCCCTTCGCCGGGGCAATGTCACACACGTGCCTTGTATGGCTCACGTGTTGAACCTGGTTGTCCAGCAATTTTTAGCCCACTATCCCAGACTAGACGGCCTTCTGCAGAGGGCACGGTCGCTGTGTGCTCACTTCCGCCGTTCGCATCCCGCAGCTCAGTGACTTACATCTCTACAGAAGTCGTTGGGCCTGCCACTTCACCGGCTAAAATGCGATGTGCCTACCCGGTGGAATTCAACTCTGCACATGTTGCAGCGACTGTGGCAGCACCGACAAGCCCTGGTGTAATACGTTCTGACGTATAGCCTGGGCCAAAGAGATTCAGAGGTGGGGCAAATCACGCTGGAGGAGTGGTCTCAGATCAGGGACCTATGCACCCTTCTGCACAGTTTTGAAATGGCGACGAAGATGTTTAGTGCTGACGATGCCATTATCAGCATGACTATTCCGGTGATTTACATGCTGGAGCACATGTTAAACAGAATTCGGAGTCAGGTGGTGGCACAAGAGGAGGTGGAGGAAGTAGAGGAGGAGGAGTTGTATGCGGAAGGGCTAACATCTGCAAGGTCCAGACGGTCGGCAGCACCAAGGCGGCAGGCATGTGAGGGTGGGGGAGATGGTTTTACCAGGGCGCATGGTAGCAGCCAAACTAGTGAGGAAGGTGCAGGAGCCCAGGAAGAAGTGGAGGACGAACTGATGGAAGACTCATCAGATGAGGGAGACCTTGATCACATTTCTGTTGTGCGAGGTTGGGGGGAGAGGACAGAGGAAGGAAGCATGATTGTTACCTCGCCACCAACACAACAGGGACTTGGTGCTCCTGGATGCGCAACACACATGAGTGCCTTCTTGCTGCACTACCTGCAACATGACCCTCGAATTGTGAGAATTAGAAATAATCCTGACTACTGGGTTGCCACACTGTTAGATCCCCGGTACAAAAGTAAATTTGCAGAAATTATTCCTGCCATAGAAAGGGATGCACGCATGCAGGAGTATCAGCAGAGACTGTTGCAGAATCTTACATGTGCTTTTCCACAAAATACCAGTGGTGCACGTAGTGAATCTCACAGTTCCAACTTGCCAACCGTGGGACCGTCAAGTGTTCAGCACTCAAACCGTAACAGAACCACAGTATCTGGTGGTAACATCAATTTTGCGGAATCATTTCACCACTTTTTTAGCCCATCCTTTGCAAGGCCACAGGAGACAAGAAGTCTGACACATAGTCAACGCCTAGAGACGATGGTACAGGAGTATCTCCAAGTAAACATTGAAGCCACGACTGTGTCACTGGACCCTTGCTCTTTTTGGGCTTCCAATCTGAATAAATGGCCGGAGCTAGCCACTTACGCCTTGGAGATCTTGTCATGCCCCGCAGCCAGCGTTCTGTCTGAACGTGTGTTCAGCGCTGCTGGTGGTGTGCTGACAGATAAGCGCACGCGGCTCTCCACTGATAATGTAGACAGACTCACGTTCATAAAGATGAACAAATCATGGATCCGAAACGACTTTTCTACCCCTGTGTCATCCTGGGGAGAGTAAAAGCTTGATGATTGTTTAAAATCACCCTACCAACCGTTTTAAGCTTTCAAATTACTAATCATGTTTATCTGTATCTTGACTGGAAAATAATTTGGGCTTTGTAGCAGTGTGCAGCACTGATCCTATTAGGCCATCTATAATAAGCTCCACCAGATTTAAAATTAAAAATAATTTTTAGCTGCATCTAGCCCGGAAAATAATTTTGGGGCTCCGAGATGCGCAAGACACATAAGTGCCTTCTTGCTGCACTACCTGCAGCATGACCCTCATATTGTCAGAATTCGAAGTAATCATGACTACTGGGTTGCCACACTCTTAGATCCCCCAAACTTTTCGATCAACCTTTTCATTTTAATAAAGACCAAAAAAATGGTCATTTTTGAAATTATAAGCATTAGCAGGTTGTTAGAAACTGTAATCAAACAGTTTTCAACGCAAAACTTTATTGTAGGCGATGTTACATTTTCACATAGGACCCCTTGTTCGAAAGGAGCTTCTGAACTCTCTCTTCCATTGAATTTGTCAGGTTTTGGATGGTTTCTGCTTCAATTGTTTTGCATGAGGACAGAATACCCTCCCAGAGCTGTTGCTTAGATGTGAACTGCCTCCCGCCATCATAGACACTCCTTTTAATGATGCTCCAAAGGTTCTGAATGGGGTAGAGGTCAGGGGAGCATGGGGGTCACACCATAAGTTTGTCCCCTTTTATGCCCATATCAGCCAGAGATGCAGATGTTTTATGTGCAGCATGAGATGGTGCATTATCATGCAGAAAAATGATCTTGCTGTGAAATACACGGTTCTTCTTCTTGAACCATGGCAGGAAGTGCTGTTTGAGAAAATCCACATACATTATGGAGTTCATCTTTAGCGCCTTCAGGGATCCTAAAGGGGCCGACAATCTCTCTCCCCATGATTCCAGCCCAAAACATTACTCCACCTCCTCCTTGTTGGCGCTGTAGCCGTGTTTGCGTGGGGTGTCCATCAACCAGCCATCCTCCACTCCATCCATCTGGACCATCGAGCGCTGCACGGCACTCATCCGTGAACAAAACAGTTTTGAAATCAGTCTTCATGTAATGTTTGGCCCACTGGAGCCGTTTCTGCTTGTGTGAAGTGGATAGAGGAGGTCGACAGGATGGCGTATGCACAGCTGCAAACCTCTGAAGGACCCTGCATCTTGTTGTTCGGGGGACGTTGGAGGCACCAGCAGCTTCAAAAACTTGTCTGCTGCTATGACAAGGCTTTCTTGCCGCTGCTCTTTTAACCTGACGTAATTGCCTGTAGGAAAGAGTCCTCAATTTGCCCTTATCAGCACGCTCACGTGTGTACTGTGAATCAGCTACATACTTCTTGATTGCCAAGACACTTCATCCTGATCATCGCACAATGTTGATTGTAGTCATGCCTTGACCTAAACACTCCACAATTTGTTGCTTCTCAGCAGCCGACACATCCTTTTTCTTTCCCATTTTGGCAGAAAATGTAGGCTGCTTAATAATGTGAGAGAGCCTTCTTAAGTAGTCTTGCCTTTCATTGGACACACCTGCCAAACTAATTAGCACAGGTGTCTGCAATTGCTTACAGTGATATAAAGAGCCCTGACACACATCACCATCAATGAGTTTAACTGACAAACAAAAAAATTCTTCCCTTATCACTCCTAAACACTTTTTGCATAATAATTTGGAACGCAGTGTACATGTGCTTTTCCACAAAACACCAGTGGTTCACGTAGTGAATCTTACAGTTCTAACTTGCCAACCGTGGTCTGTATGGAATTGTTCAATAAAGGGCCCAAAATTAAGATAACATAGATGGGAGAGGTCTCTATGAATAGGAATTCCTAAGTATTTGATACCCTGTGAGGGCCAGGCAAAGGGAAAGTTGGACTGGATGGAATCCTATATGGATTTGGGGAGGGAGACATCGAGGGCCTCAGACTTCGCTGCATTGATTTTAAAATTTTACCATGTAACAAAGTGATCTATTTCAGCCATAACAGCAGGGATGGATATATGTGATTGAGTGATATATACTAGGACATCATCAGCAAATAGAGAGCACTTGTACTCGGTGCCTCCCACCTCAATCCACCTAATATTGGGGTTATGGCGAATTGATGAGAGCAGGTGCTCCGTCACTAGGATGTATAAGAGAGGGGACAGAGGACATCCCTGCCTTGTCCCATTGGTGATTGTGAAAGGTGATGAAAATGTTCTGACGCACCCCCTGGGCCTTGGGACACCCGGAGCCGGACCCTTTTTGGTGGATGCTGGTGGTTGTAGTCTTCGTGGCGGCGACCCGGTTCCGTGGCTCAGGGCGGTCAAACCAGTGGCGGAACTATTTATGTGGTTTTGATGTTTAAATGTCCGACTACGCCACCCGTGGATTGCGGTCAGAGTGAACCGCCGCTACAGGCCAGACCGCTGAGGCTGGTGTTGTGGGTGCAGCAGAGCGTAGCATAACTCCCCACGGGAGGAGTATAGCCTCAGGGCAGTGTATGCGGAGGATGGGGGTGATGGTGCAGGGCAGCAGCAGTAACGACACGGAGTCAGTGATGCAGTCCAGGGCCTTTACTCACAGTTCTTATTATCCAGACCACGTCTGCAGGTAACGGCTGCCCACGTCGTACTGTGCTCACCAGGTGAGGGGCTCAGACAACTCCCAGATAACTTTGGAGCACTTCACAGGACCCCCTTTGTGTGTCCTTTGTCTGGCCTTTCTTACCAACACTTCTGTCCGGCTGCCTCGGGCCTCCTCTTGGTAAACTTGGCGCCAGTTTCCCTGACCCTATGTGGTGCCTTCCTAGCGGGTGTAGCGAGGGGCTGCGCCACATAAAATGTCAGAGCCTCCGGTTTCTAGCTGAGGGTCGTTTCCTGCCTCCACTAGTTCGGGGACCGGTCTCCCCCTTTGGCCTGACCCCTCCACGCAGGTGGATTCGGGCGTGCGGTGGGATCCCTTCATTCCTCGTTCCTGGAGCCTTCTCCGCTCCTCTTCCTTCCTTCTCCCTCTTCCAGGCCTGGGCCTCTGTTACTAGGCCCGCCTCCGGAGCAGAGCTCATGCAGAGCCCCTGCTCCCTGCCACTTCTGCTCAGACTTCTCTGCACTGAACTAAGATGGTGCCCACCTTTTATACTCCCTTCTCAATTCACCCAAGAACTGCTTCCTCCCTGCTCCTGCACTACAGGGTTCCCCTTCCTCAGTGTTCCTTCCCCCCACTCCAGCCAGGGACAGGGACTGTCGTGCCCATCTCAGGGGCATATTGGTCGCCCTGCCCCACAGCAATGTGGTGTAATGCATGCAGGTGTCGGGTCCTGATCCACACTCCATCCTTACCTGAGAGTGAGATATCACACCTCTGGGTGAGGTGCAATACGTCTGTAGCAACCGAGCCCTCAGGGTGCTACAGTTCCATTTATCTTCAGCCTAGGTGACGTATTGCGATACAGGGCCGTGATTTTGGCTATAAAAGGGTCCCCTAGACCCCTACCCCAAGCTTTTTAAGAGAATCATATATGGCGTGCCAGGAGACTCTATGGAATGCTTTCTCAGCATCCAACGAGAGTATCTAATTACAAATTTTTAACTGCATCTAGCCCAGGAAATACTTTGTGCCTAGTAGCAGTGTCTGCTAGTCAGCGGATTATCCCGGCTGTTAAGCAAGCTACACCACCTGTAGTTTAGACACTTAATTTTTTCAAAGGAAATGCTTCGGGACCATGGGATACTTAGTGAAGAGCATCAGGAGGCACCCCAAGGCATAGGGGCTGGGACTGGCAGTAGGATGCCTTGCGGTGGACAGCCGAGCTCGATCCTTATAAAAGCTTTTTAACTGCAGCAGCTTTAGTGGACGCTACTGGAGCTGGAATTACCGCGGCTGCTGGCATGAGACTTGCCCTCCAATAGATCCTTGTAAATGGATTTAAAGTGTATTCATTCAAATTAGAGAGACAATTTAAATTAAAAAGCTTAGAGCTGCCTCCACCACAGGGGGGCTCGCTCGACCCACCAGCAGACAGGCACCAGTATTGGGAGAGGGGGGCTGGCCGTCAGGGTTCACCGCGGCTCTGGCACAAACCCGGCGACACGGAGGTGGCACGGGCAGGAGCGGACTGGCCGTGTCGGCTTCTCACTTTTTGGATTTTAGAAGGGCATGACATGCCTATATCTGTGTCTCCCCCTCCTTTTACTCCTCCACCTCTTTTATTTTCGCATGACTATATGTACTTGTCACTTTTCCATGTGTTAGTTATGTCTTCTGAGCAGTTTGTCAGCTTTTGGACACCTTTGAAGGTGTTTTCTATGTGTTTCTATGTGTTTTTGTTTGCCTGCCATTGGTTTTAACGGTGTTCAAAGGTGTTCGACGAACAGTTCGACGAACAGTTCGGCGAACACACGGGTGTTCGATGAACCGAACCGAACTCGAACACTACGGGGGTGGCTCAACACTAGTCTTTACTCCCAACCTATCTATTTTAGAGCACAGACCTGCCTGATAAAAGTCGTAGGAAATGATGTAACCTAGTCCTCAAAAGGACTGCAATCACAACTATTCCCTACTCCCAAGCTATCTGTAGATTTGTGCGAAAATTGGCTTGAAATTAACAAAGTATAGCGCACACAGCAACAGCGGTGCCGTCTAACACGCAGCTGCAGCTGTGAGAAAAAGGTGGCGACGGGGAAAATGGCTGGGTCTTATAGGGCAAGGACATGTGACATACACTGCCAATGACACATGCCCTTGCTTGTGTGAAAAAAAGCAGTTCGCTCCGTCTGTGCGCTGCTGATAGGCTGACAGATTGCACCTCCCCACTGTAAATGCGGGAAAGAGAAAAAAAAATGGAGATCTTCATTATTCCTGCAGAAATCCATCCCCTGCCCCTCCCCCCACCCTGCTGTACACTCAAACTGCGTATTAACATTAATTTTCATCATTACTGAGAAAAAATCCAGTTATCATTTTGGTGCACGAACAGTTATCGAACATAACCTCGAACAGAGGAATTTTTTACAAATTGTTCGTGTTCGCCAAACGGCTCGAACACCGCCCTAAACAGCTCGAATTTGAGATTGGCGAACAGTTCGAGTCGAACACCGCTCATCTCTAGTATTTACCACCAAGCAGTGATCTCCTTCATTAATGTTAGTCTAATGGCTAACAGAAGGATATACCGTACTAGGACTTCTGGCCGGTAGAAAGATGACGTTGAGTTTATATTTACTTATTGACTCTCCAGCAGAGTGGAACTTCAAATCACAAGAGTTGTATATTAACTTTGATAGGTTGGTACCTACAGGAGACACTGGAAAGAGTTTTTCTTCCTTCTTGAGTAGCCAGAATTTCTATACTTTTTCTCATTCACCATAAGCCTCCATTCCAACTAGGTTTTTTTCAATAAGAATCAATCCCATCCAAGAGCTACATCATCAGCTGCTCACCTCTCAACCTGCTCTGCACTGAAAAAGAAGTCCAGATCAGATCTTCATATGTGTCTCTTACTTTTGAAGGAAACTCTGACTTGTCCAAAATCCTAGTAATATGTTTAGACTATTCTATGGATCAATATGTTTATACATATTTCCTCGAGTAGGCAATATTATACGGCCATGGGGTGTGAGTTGTATTTCCTCCACACTACCTACCCTTGAATCTCATTATGTGGGCCGAAGTGTTTTCTATATTCTATGGATCAAGAAATGACTTTTTTGGTCTTCTTCATTATAGAGGAGAAATCATTTGTGCAACACGAGCAAAAAAGTTGAGAACCATCCTGACATCTCCTCACAATAAATTAATGCAAAAGACAAGTATCTGTCCATCATTCACGATGCACCCGACTCATCATGACATGGATGCCCTATGGTGCATGCATAGTGTGGACACCCATCCTGCTAATTGAAGTCTAGTCCTTTAAAGAGATCTTGTCATCCTGTTATAAAATTATTAAATTCATCCTTTTTTTTCAGCTTCACATTTGAATATCTGTGCAAATAAATTTGCTCCCCACACCTTATGTAAATTGATGGCCAAGAGGTCCAATTGGCAGTGGTAGACCAGCCGTAGCAGTGCCTTGAGTAAAGCCCTTTTGTTTCAGATTGATGTGCGGGACACACATTTTAAGACTACTGGACACTTGGCACATACAGATAAAAAACTGCCCTACGCAGAACAGTGAATTAACCCAGCTGTGCACATGTGCTGGGCTCAATCCTCTGGTTCAAATAGGGCAGTGTGTAATACGCATGCTCTAGGCCTCCAGTGGACGGCACATGTGCAAGATTTCAAGCTCAATGTGGAAGACGTAGGATGTCATCTACATCCTTCAGAGGAAGAGAGGCTGGGCTAATAGATTTGTAGATTTGGCGTGGAGCACAAATAAAAATTATTTTCTCAGGTATGTTGGACTGTGGGGTAAAAACTGATTGGGGAAGTCGATTACAGTGACAATAATGTTGTGGGAGCAAGTCAAAGATTGTCATACATGTTAGACTAAAGGTGTCCAGACCTACTGATATGGAAGATTAGGGGAGAAGGATCTGGGCTGCTGAATTTCTGAAGGTGATCCTTTTGCTGTCCCTGGAGATAAGTCACCGAGCCATGCGTTCTGGTGTATGGTGGAGCTGGTAGAGATAGCAGTTGGCCAAATAATTCTTCCACCACCAGTTATGTAACATCTATGTGGTCTTTAGAGGGAAAGCCTGATAACAGGTTGCTATTAAATGGGTATCAAAGTTATACCATGTAAAATTGTTTAATAGGTGAATTATGTTGCCCAGATTAGTCCTTTTTCTTGGTATCATGGAAATGAGTCGGAAGGGGATCCAATATACAATAGGTCTTTAAATGAGGACTTCATTTAGATTTTTTTGCTTTTCCATAGTTTGGCCCCGGACTACCTATCAGGTGATGATTTTTTGTGATGTCTGGGATTCATAGCAGTATCTGATAGAGTTGAAGTTCCATTTGTCCCCAGTGCTGATCATAGAAACCTCAGAAGATTTGAGGTGGTGACTGATAAGGTTGACATATGGTCCTAGATTTGATGAATGAGACATTCATAAATAATCCATGGGCGCCATTCCCCTGCATCCCTCAACCTAAGCATTCAGACTTGCCATGTAATTTAAACCTGAACATAATTTTTCAGCTCCTCACCAACATTTCCTATCACCGGGAACACATAAACACCGCTTTTTTTGGAAAACGCTATCTGCTAAGTTTGATTGGGTGAACTAGTTATTCTGCACGGCGTGTGAAAAACTCCACAAGACAGGATTATAATTGGGCACATTAAATATTGAAAAGTGTACAGTGCACAGTTTTACTGTTTCATTGCCTCCATTAGGAGTAGAGCGGTGAGCAAAGCTCAGGATCAGATTAACGGAGAGCAAAGACATTTCCTACACCGGTGTAATGAGGGAAAGCTTCATCAAAATGTAGAGAAGATGAAAACACTTCTTTGGGTGGCCGGATGATATTTAGATGCATCCAACAATCTAACAATATATATGTCACACTTTAGCCGGTAACGAACTGTATGTCTGGATCGCGTTGGATCACAAGCTGGAGGTCACGCAACGTTTTTCACTTCATAGAGACTCCGGGTCTGTATTGATTTCCTATGATATTAATTTATTTGGTTTTACTACAGCCTGTCTCCCATTTGTTCTTCATTGTTAGCTTTTGTGCACAATCTTTTCTCTATTTAGTATATTGTTCTATGCACCATATTGGGGTCTCTTTCGGCTCTCAATTGATTGAGTTTGTTACATTATGCATTACTTATTTATTTCATGAACTATTTAGCTACATATACATATATATGTTTTTTTTTAATCTGTCTGTGTCCAGCTGTTTTTGGTATTTAGCAAAGTTGATTTTATTTATGACTAGGTTATTTTGTCCCTACTAGGCTATTGTAAGGGTTTCATGCTTTGGCATCGAGCCAGGGGACCTTTGTGATTATTGTATTGAATATTACAGTAGATTCCACTTATTCTAAGTGTTAAAGGAGTTAATTTTTTTTTTTTTAGTATGGCCCTAAAAATGAACAGGCAGGTAGATGCTAGCAGAGACAACTAACTGTCTGCTTTAACAGGTGCCGGCTCAGAGCAGTCACCAACCACTCCTGCCGGAGATTCAGCGAGTCCTCGTGAACAGAGCAGGTCTCCTTCTTCTGGGCCTGACTGCTGACATAATGCTGATTGACTGCTGGCTCCCCGCAATTATGCAGCGGGGAGCCAAATGTCAATCAGCATGATGCTGGCAGTTACGTCCTATCAACAGAGCAGAGCGAAAGAGAAGCCAAAACCTTGTCAACAAGATGTCAGTGGAAGCCACTGAATCTCCGGCAAGAGCCGTCTATGACCACTTTGTGCTGGCAGAGATCAGCGCCTGACACAACAGGCAGGTAGTTAGCAAGTACTTGCCTGTTAGTTCTTTGCCAAATAAGAGCAATTTAATAATTATAGATAACCCCTTTAATTATATTTATTGTATGTATGTCACACTTTAGCCGTCAAGGACTATACAGTACATTGAATTGTCCTAAGGTGCCAATATATATTCAATAGCTGTTGGAAGAACACTCATTTTGCCAGCAGCTATTCCTCCTGACTCTCTCTCTCTTTTTTGTGTTTTTCTACCTCACAACCTGTAATTTCACTGTTTTTTGAGGGTTTGCATCAGTTCATGTAAGGAACATGCCTACAATTGTGAACATTTGGTTTTATTTTTATTGTGAAGCAAACAACAAATAGAACAAAATACCTGAAAACTTCAATGTGCATAACTATTCACCCCCCTAAAGTCAGTACTTTGTAGAGCCTCATTTTGTGGCAGTTACAGCTGTGAGTCGCTTTGGAAAAGTCTCTATGAGCTTTACTCATATTGTCACTAGGATTTTTGCCCATTTCTCAAGGCAGAACTGCTCCAGCTACTTCAAGTTAGATGGTTTCCTCTGGTAAACAGAAATCTTCAAGTCTGACCACAGATTCTCAATTGAATTAAGATCTGAGCTTTGACTGGGCCACTCCAAAACATTTACATGTTTCCCCTTAAACCTATCGAGTGTTGCTTAAGCAGTATGCTCTGGATCATTGTCTTTTTGGAAGGTGAACCTCTTTCCCAGTCTCAAATCACTGACAGGCTGAAACAGGTTTGCTCAATAATATTCCTGTATTTCACACCATCCATCTTCCCCTCGACTCGGACCATCATTTTCTCAGTCACTGCGGCCTAAAAACATCCCCACAGCATGATGCTGCCACCATCTTGTTTCACTGTGGGGATGGTGTTCTTGGGGTGATGAGTTGTGTTTGGTTGGCGTCAGACATAGGGTTTACCTTAGTGACCAAAAAGTAAAGTTTATTTTTTTCTGACCACAGCACCTTCCTCCATACATTTTGGGAGTTTTCCACATACTGTACCTTTTGGCAAACTCAATTACAATTTTTGTGTAAGTAAAGCCTTTTGTCTGCCCACTCTTCCATAAAGACCATCTCTATTGAATGTACAGCTTATTGTGGTCGTATGGACAGATACTCCAGTCTTTGCTTGGGAACTCTGCAGCTCCTTCAGGGTTACCTTTAGTCTCTGTGCTCCCTCTTTGATTAATGCTCTCCTTGCCCGGCTGAGAGTTTTGGTGGGCGCCCTCTCTTGGCAGGTTTATTGTGGTACCATGTTCTTTACATTTGATGATAATGGATATGATAGTGCTCCGGGGGGTCATCAGACATTGGGATATTTTTTAAAAACCCAACCATTACTTGTACTTCGCAACAACTTTGTCACTGACTTGTTTAGAGATCTTCTTGGTCTTATGGTGTTGTTTGGTTAGTAGTGCCCCTTGCGTAAAGAGGTTTTTCCTTCTACTTTTTCAATGATGACCTATCCTTAGCCTGTATGAAAGCTGAGGTAGGGAATGAAACAGCCATTTAGTGAATCCTGTTCGTAAGAGATCACAACATTTCACAGCTTAGCAGTAAAAATTGGGGAAGAAAGCCATAAAACACTGAATAAACATTACTGATAGTGTGTGACAGCACAACAGGGAAGAACAGTTACCATCTATTTATCCATGTATATGGAGGTTATTTTAATAAAGACAATGTTTGCAATAAAGAGCTTGAAAAGTGTTTAGTACAGTCCTAGGAGACCTCAGAATGTTGCACACATATTTCCAGGGCAATGGGAGGTTTTTTAGTACTTGCAATTTGCTGCAAATCAAATTTCAACAGATATACTTATCTCCAATACACACGTTTGACTCAGGCGAGTGTGCATGTGGGTTTAATAGGGGTAGGTGGTAAGTAGAGATGAGAGATGTTCGACTCGAACTGTTCGCCAATCTCAAATTCGAGCTGTTTTGGGCGTTGTTCGAGCCGTTCGGCGAACACGAACGATTTGAAAAAAATTCGGCTGTTCGAGGTTATGTTCGATAACTGTTCGTGCACCAAAATCATAACTGGATTTTTTCTCAGTAATTATGAAAATTAATGTTAATACGCAGTTTGAGTGTACAGCGGGGCGGGGGGAGGGGTAGGGGATGGATCTCTGCAGGAATAATGAAGATCTCCATTTTTTTTTCTCATTCCCGCATTTACAGTGGGGAGGTGCAATCTGTCAGCCTATCAGCAGCGCACACACGGAGCGAAGTGCTTTTTTTCACACAAGCAAGGTCATGTGTCATTGGAAGTATATGTCACATGTCCTTGCCCTATAAGACCCAGCCATTTTCCCCGTCGCCACCATTTTCTTACTGCTGCAGCTGCGTGTTAGACGGCACCGCTGTTGCTGTGTGTGCTATACCTTGTTAATTTCAAGCCAATTTTCGCACAAATCGACAGATAGCTTGGGAGTAGGGAATAGTTGTGATTGCAGTCCTTTTAAGGACTAGGTTACAGCATTTCCTATGACTTTTATCAGGCAGGTCTGTGCTCTTAAATAGATAGATTGTGGGAGTAAAGACTAATTGTAATTGCAGTTCTTTTCAGGACTAAGTTACATCAGTTCCTCTCAGTTTTTGTCAGGCAGGTCTGTGCCAGTGCTGTGCAATTTTTTTTCACAGCATTTGGCTAAATCTAGCAAAGCTAATCCTTTTTGGCCTATTGCAGAGTGTGTTAGTCAGTGGAGTAGCCTATCTGTTTTGCAAGCTACACCACCTGTGTATAGAATACCAATTTTTTTACTGCACCTAGTGAAGTAAAACCTTTTGGGCATAGCATCATTCTATTAGTCCATCTATACTGACCTCCATAAGGTTGCAAATTGAATACAATTTTTTTCTGTATCTACCTCTGAAAAAATATTTGGGCTTCTAGCAGTGTGTGGGACTTGTTCTATTAGTCCATCTATACTGACCTCCATCAGGTTGCAAATTGAATATAATAATTTTCTGCATCTAGCTCTGAAAAAATATTTGGCCTTCTAGCAGTGTGTGGGACTTGTTCTATTAGTCCATCTATACTGACCTCCATCAGGTTGCAAACTGAATATAATTTTTTTCTGCATCTACCTCTGAAAAAATATTTGGGCTTCTAGCTGTGTGAGGGACTTGTTCTATTAGTCCATCTATACTGACCTCCATCAGGTTGCAAATTGAATATAATATTTTTCTGCATCTAGCTCTGAAAAAATATTTGGCCTTCTAGCAGTGTGTGGGACTTGTTCTATTAGTCCATCTATACTGACCTCCATCAGGTTGCAAACTGAATATAATTTTTTTCTGCACCTACCTCTGAAAAAATATTTGGGCTTCTAGCAGTGTGTGGGACTTGTTCAATTAGTCCATCTATACTGACCTCCATCAGGTTGCAAATTGAATATAATTTTTTTCTGCATCTAGCTCTGAAAAAATATTTGGCCTTCTAGCAGTGTGTGGGACGTGTTCTATTAGTCCATCTATACTGACCTCCATCAGGTTGCAAACTAAATGTAATTTTTTTCTGCATCTAACCCAGACAATAGTTTTGGCCTAATACCACAGTTTGGCCACTCAGCTCTGCTTGGTTCCCATCCATTGTTTTTTTGTGCAAACAACTCCAGAGTTGAGAAACATCTGCAGAAGAAAGACCATCTGCCAGCAAAACTAAAATGTCTACTTCTTTTAGCGGACAATGTGATAAGATCCCTTTCTTACGGCCACGCCAATCACTACAAATTCCAGATGAGGCACAAAAACAGCAGGTGCTTCAACGGATATCAAGTGCTCCTTTAAGTGGGCTCTCCTCCACATCAACTTCAACATCACAAATAATCCAGTTCTCAGAGGTGTCACCCCAATCGCACTTGCTTCCTCACAGCTCCCAAATCTCCAGCTGCCCGTCTGAGTATGAGGTAGAACAGATGGTTGAGTCTGCAGAGCTGTTTACTCCTACTATAGCCTGGGAATCAGAGGTCGGCTCCAGCGCTTCTGTGAATCCAGACGAGGAAATGATCTGCACTGATGCCCAGAATCTTTATGAGTCTGATCCAGGACCAGACGCAGAAGGTTCTGACCATAATGTAGACCCTCATTCCGAAAATGTAAGTCCTGTTGGTGGAGACAATGAGGAAGACGATGATGAGACTCAAATACCTGATTGGAGCGACAACTTTAGATTTTTGTCAGGGCAGGAAGAGGTTGGCTCTGAGGACGATGGGTGTGATAACAAACAGGGTGATGATGACGAGGTTGGAGATCCCACTTACTGTCAACCCACAGTCAGCCAAGAGATGAGGTCAGCAGAGGAGGTGGAGGAGGATGCTAGTGACGACGAGGTGAGGTTGCGCCTTCCTGGACAGAGACGTAGTACTGGAAGCACGTCAACAACTGCATCCTCAAACACAACTCTGCCTCTGACCACAAGTCGTGGTGGCTCTTCAGGTCGCATGATGGGTGCTAAGTCTTGCATAGCCTGGGCATTTTTTCAGATCGATAAAGATGACCCAACTCATGTTATCTGTAACATTTGTCAACAAAAGCTAAGTAGAGGCCAAAAAATACATAGTTTGAGTACTTCATGCATGAACCGGCACATGGACATGAAGCATAAGTTGCAGTGGGAAGCTCACTGTGCTACAATGCGGCCTAGCCGACCGGGCCAACCACCGTCTGCCCAATCTTGTGCATCTGCGGCCTCTTCATCCTCTGTGACTGGGGGGACAGCAGTCACACCTGTTTTGGGACGCAGACCTGCCACCTCTTTACCTGCAACAGCCAGCGTGATTGGCAGGTAATCATTTTCTTTGGAGGTGGAAACACCAGCTGGTGTTGAGCGCTGTCCGACATCGATAGCACCACCATTGGATCAAGGCAACCTAACATGTCCGCCTGCATCTTCCTCACAGACCGGCAGTTTGCCGGGGACACCCTTATCAACCCCGTCTATGCACAACAGCCAGCCCTCAGTCCCTCAGATGTGGACAAGTAAAAGACCATTTCCTCCTAGCCATGAGAAAGCTAAGAGGTTGAATTTCACCATCTGCAAGCTCTTGGCTACAGAAATGCTGCCTTTCCGCCTGGTGGACACAAAGGATTTTCGAGACCTTAGGTCCGTCGCAGTGCCCCAGTACCAGATGCCCAGTCGGCACTACTTCTCAAAGAAAGGTGTGCCTGCGCTCCACCAGCATGTCGCACACAACATCACCGCTTCTTTGAGAAACTCTGTGTGTGACAGGGTGCATTTCACCACAGACACTTGGACGAGTAGGCATGGACAGGGGCGCTACATGTCGCTGACTGGGCACTGGGTAACTATGGTGACAGCAGGACAAGGGGCTGCTGTCCAAGTCTTGCCGTCCCCACGAGTTGTGCGTCAATCCTTTTTATGTCAAAGTTCCTCCACTGCTTCTGCCTCCTCAACCTCCTCTCGGTCCTCCACCTGCACCCAAAGCCTGTCTGGTCATGCCACAAGCTTTCTAACTGCGGAGAAGGGATCCTGCACACCTCCTTACTATGCTGGCAGTAGGGCTCAACGTCATCAGGCGGTTTTTACTTTGAAATGTCTGGGAAATGTGAGTCACACAGCTGAGGAGTTGTGGTCAGCTCTCGAGAACCAATTTCATGAATGGTTGTCTCCACTGGACCTGAAACCAGGGAAGGCCGTGTGCGACAATGCTGCAAACTTGGGTGCGGTCCTTCGCCGGGGCAATGTCACACACGTGCCTTGTATGGCTCACGTGTTGAACCTGGTTTTCCAGCAATTTTTAGCCCACTATCCCGGACTAGATGGCCTTCTGCAGAGGGCACGGTCGCTGTGTGCTCACTTCCGCCGTTCGCATCCCGCAGCTCAGCGACTTACATCTCTACAGAAGTCGTTGGGCCTGCCACTTCACCGGCTAAAATGCGATGTGCCTACCCGGTGGAATCAACTCTGCACATGTTGCAGCGACTGTGGCAGCACCGACAAGCCCTGGTGCAATACGTTCTGACGTATAGCCTGGGCCAACGGGATCCAGAGGTGGGGCAAATCATGCTGGAGGAGTGGTCTCAAATCAGGGACCTATGCACCCTTCTGCACAGTTTTGAAATGGCGACGAAGATATTTAGTGCTGACGATGCCATTATCAGCATGACTATTCCGGTGATTTACATGCTGGAGCACATGTTAAACAGAATTCGGAGTCAGGTGGTGGCACAAGAGGAGGTGGAGGAAGTAGAGGAGGAGGAGTTGTGTGCGGTAGGGCTAACATCTGCAAGGTCCAGACGGTCGGCAGCACCAAGGCGGCAGGCATGTGAGGGTGGGGGAGATGGTTTTACCAGGGCGCATGGTAGCAGCCAAACTAGTGAGGAAGGTGCAGGAGCCCAGGAAGAAGTGGAGGACGAACTGATGGAAGACTCATCAGATGAGGGAGACCTTGATCACATTTCTGTTGTGCGAGGTTGGGGGGAAAGGACAGAGGAAGGAAGCATGATTGTTACCTCGCCACCAACACAACAGGGACTTGGTGCTCCTGGATGCGCAAGACACCTGAGTGCCTTCTTGCTGCACTACCTGCAACATGACCCTCGAATTGGGAGAATTAGAAATAATCCTGACTACTGGGTTGCCACACTGTTAGATCCCCGGTACAAAATTAAATTTGCAGAAATAATTCCTGCCATAGAAAAGGATGCACGCATGCAGGAGTATCAGCAGAGACTGTTGCAGAATCTTACATGTGCTTTTCCACAAAACACCAGTGGTGCACGTAGTGAATCTCACAGTTCCAACTTGCCAACCGTGGAACCGTCGTGTGTTCAGCACTCAAGCCGTAACAGAAACACAGTATCTGCTGGTAACATCAATTTTGCGGAATCATTTCACCAATTTTTTAGCTCATCCTTTGCAAGGCCACAGGAGACAAGAAGTCTGACACATAGTCAACGCCTAGAGACGATGGTACCGGAGTTTCTCCAAGTAAACATTGAAGCCATGACTGTGTCACTGGACCCTTGCTCTTTTTGGGCTTCCAATCTCGATAAATGACCGGAGCTCGCCACTTACGCCTTGGAGATCTTGTCATGCCCCGCAGCCAGCGTTCTGTCTGAACGTGTGTTCAGCACTGCTGGTGGTGTGCTGGCAGGTAAGCTCACGCGGCTCTCCACTGATAATGTAGACAGACTCACGTTCATATAGATGAACAAATCATGGATCCGAAATGACTTTTCTACCCCTGTGTCATCCTGGGGAGAGTAAAAGCTTGATGATTGGTTAAAATCACCTCACCAACCGTTTTAAGCTTTCAAATTACTAATCATGTTTTTCTGTATCTTGGCTGGAAAATAATTTGGGCTTTGCAGCAGTGTGCAGTACTGATTCTATTAGGCCATCTATACTAAGCTCCACCAGATTTAAAATTACTAATCATGTTTATCTGTATCTTGGCGGGAAAATAATTTGGGCTTTGTAGCAGTGTGCAGTACTGATTCTATTAGGCCATCTATACTAAGCTCCACCAGATTTAAAATTACTAATCATGTTTATCTGTATCTTGGCTGGAAAATTATTTGGGCTTTGTAGCAGTGTGCAGTACTGATTCTATTAGGCCATCTATACTAAGCTCCACCAGATTTAAAATTACTAATCATGTTTATCTGTATCTTGGCTGGAAAATAAGTTGGGCTTTGTAGCAGTGTGCAGTACTGATTCTATTATGCCATCTATACTAAGCTCCACCAGATTTAAAATTAATAATAATTTTTAGCTGCATCTAGCCCGGAAAATAATTTTGGGGCTCCGAGATGCGCAAGACACATAAGTGCCTTCTTGCTGCCCTACCTGCAACATGACCCTCAGATTGTCAGAATTCGAAGTAATCCTGACTACTGGGTTGCCACACTCTTAGATCCCCCACACTCTTCGATCAACCTTTTCATTTTAATAAAGACCAAAAAAATGGTTATTTTTGAAATTATAAGCATTAGCAGGTTATTAGAAACTGAAATCAAACAGTTTTCAACTCAAAACTTTATTCTAGGTGATGTTACATTTGCACATAGGACCCCTTGTTCGAAAGGAGCTTCTGAACTCTCTCGTCCATTGAATTTGTCAGGTTTTGGATGGTTTCTGCTTCAATTGTTTTGCATGAGGACATAATACCCTCCCAAAGCTGTTGCTTAGATGTGAACTGCCTCCCGCCATCATAGACACTCCTTTTGATGATGCTCCAGAGGTTCTGAATGGGGTAGAGGTCAGGAGAGCATGGGGGTCACACCATAAGTTTGTCCCCTTTTATGCCCATATCAGCCAGAGATGCAGATGTGTTATGTGCAGCATGAGACGATGCATTATCATGCATGAAAATGATCTTGCTGTGGAATACACGGTTCTTCTTCTTGAACCATGGCAGGAAGTGCTGTTTGAAAAACTCCACATACATTATGGAGTTTATCTTTACCCCTTCAGGGATCCTGAAGGGGCTGACAATCTCTCTCCCCATGATTCCAGCCCAAAACATTACTCCACCTCCTCCTTGTTGGCGCTGTAGCCATGTTTGCGTGGGGTGTCCATCAACCAGCTATCCTCCACTCCATCCATCTGGACCATCGAGCATTGCACGGCACTCATCCGTGAGCAAAACAGTTTTGAAATCAGTTTTCATGTAATGTTTGGCCCACTGGAGCCGTTTCTGCTTGTGTGCAGTGGATAGAGGAGGTCGACAGGATGGCGTACGCACAGCTGCAAACCTCTGAAGGACCCTGCATCTTGTTGTTCGGGGGACGTTGGAGGCACCAGCAGCTTCAAAAACTTGTCTGCTGCTATGACAAGGCTTTTTTGCCGCTGCTCTTTTAACCTGACGTAATTGCCAGTAGGAAAGAGTCCTCAATTTGCCCTTATCAGCACGCACACGAGTGTACTGTGAATCAGCTACATACTTCTTGATTACCAAGACACTTCATCCTGATCATCGTACAATGTTGATTGTAGACATGCCTTGACCTAAACACTCCACAATTTGTTGCTTCTCAGCAGCCGACATATCCTTTTTCTTTCCCATTTTGGCAGAAAATGTAGGTTGCTTAATAATGTGGGACAGCCTTCTTAAGTAGTCTTGCCGTTCATTGGACACACCTGGCAAACTAATTAGCACAGGTGTCTGCAATTGCTTACAGTGATATAAAGAGCCCTGACACACATCTCCATCAATGAGTTTAACTGACAAACAAACAAATTCTTCCCTTATCACTCCTAAACACTTTTTGCATAATAATTTGGAACACAGTGTACATGTGCTTTTCCACAAAACACCAGTGGTTCACGTAGTGAATCTTACAGTTCTAACTTGCCACCCGTGGTCTGTATGGAGTTGTTCAATAAAGGGCCCTAAATTAAGATAACATAGACGGGAGAGGTCTCTATGAATAGGAATTCCTAAGAATTTGATACCCTGTGAGGGCCAGGCAAAGGGAAAGTTGGACTGGATGGAATCCTGTATGGATTTGGGGAGGGAGACATCGAGGGCCTCAGGCTTCGCTGTATTGATTTTAAAATTTGACCATGTAACAAAGTGATCTATTTCAGACATAACAGCCTGCTGATGGATATATGTGATTGACATCATCAGCAAGTGCAGAGCACTTGTTCTCGGTGCCTCCCACCTCAATCCACCTAATATTGGGGTTATGGCGAATTGATGAGAGCTGGTGCTCCGTCACGAGGATGTATAAGAGAGGGGACAGAGGACATCCCTGCCTTGTCCCATTGGTGATTATGAAAGGTGATGAAAATGTTCGGATGCGCCCCCTGGGCCTTGGGACATCCGGAGCCGGACCCTTTTTGGTGGATGCTGGTGGTTGTAGTCTCCGTGGCGGCGACCCGGTTCCGTGGCTCAGGGCGGTCAAAGCAGTGGCGGAACTATTTATGTGATTTTGATGTTTAAATGTCCGACTACGCCACCCGTGGATTGCGGTCAGAGTCAACCGCCGCTGCAGGGCAGACCGCTGAGGCTGGTGTTGTGGGTGCAGCAGAGCGTAGCATAACTCCCGACGGGAGGAGTATAGCCTCAGGGCAGTGTATGCGGAGGATGGGGGTGATGGTGCAGGGCAGCAGCAGTAACGACACGGAGTCAGTGATGCAGTCCAGGGCCTTCACTCACAGTTCTTTTTATCCAGACCACTTCTGCAGGTAACGGCTGCCCACGTCGTGCTGTGCTCACCACGTGAGGGGCTCAGACAACTCCCAGATAACTTTGGAGCGCTTCACAGGACCCCCTTTGTGTGTCCTTTGTCTGGCCTTTCTTACCAACCCTTCTGTCCGGCTGCCTCGGGCCTCCTCTTGGTAAACTTGGCGCCAGTTTCCCTGACCCTATGTGCTGCCCTCCTAGCGGGTGTAGCCAGGGGCTGCGCCACATAAAATGTCACATACTCCGGTTTCTAGCTGAGGGTCGTTTCCCGCCTCCACTAGTTTCGGGGACCGGTCTCCCCCTTTGGCCTGACCCCTCCACGCAGGTGGATTCGGGCGTGCGGAGGCGACTCGCCCGTCCACACCCCTGGGATTCCTTCGTTCCTCCTTCCTGGAGCCTTCTCTGCTCCTCTTCCTTCCTTCTCCCTCTTCCAGGCCTGGGCCTCTGTTACTAGGCCCGCCTCTGGAGCAGAGCTCATGCAGAGCCCCTGCTCCCTGTCACTTCTGCTCAGACTTCTCAGCACTGAACTAAGATGGTGCCCATCTTTTATACTCCCTTCTCAATGCACCCAGGAACTGCTTCCTCCCTGCTCCTGCATTACAGGGTTCCCCTTCCTCAGTATTCCCTCCCCCAACTCCAGCCAAGGACAGGGACTGTCGTGCCCATCTCAGGGTCCTATTGGTCCCCCTGCCCCACGGCAATGTGGTGTAATGCATGCAGGTGTCGGGGTCCTGATCCACACTCCATCCTTACCTGAGAGTGAGATATCACACCTCTGGGTGAGGTGCAATACCTCTGCAGCAACTGAGCCCTCGGTGTGCTACAGTTCCATTTATCTTCAGCCTAGGTGACGCATTGCGATACAGGGCCGTGATTTTGGCTATAAAAGGGTCCCCTAGACCCCTACCCCAAGCTTTTTAAGAGAATAATATATGACGTGCCAGGAGACTCTATGGAATGCTTTCTCAGCATCCAATGAGAATATCTAATTACAAATTTTTAACTGCATCTAGCCCAGGAAATACTTTGTGCCTAGTAGCAGTGTCTGCTAGTCAGCGGATTATCCCGGCTGTTAAGCAAGCTACACCACCTGTGGTTTGGACACTTAATTTTTTCAAAGGAAATGCTTCAGGACCACGGGATACTCAGTGAAGAGCATCAGGAGGCACCCCAAGGCATAGGGGCTGGGACTGGCGGTAGGACGCCTTGCGGTGGACAGCCGTGCTCAATCCTTATAAAAGCTTTTTAACCGCAGCAGCTTTAGTGGACGCTACTGGAGCTGGAATTACGCGGCTGCTGGCATGAGATTTGCCCTTCAATAGATCCTTGTAAAAGGATTTAAAGTGTATTCATTCAAATTAGAGAGACAATTTAAATTAAAAAGCTTAGAGCTGCCTCCACCACAGGGGGGCTCGCTCGACCCACCAGCGGACAGGCACCAGTATTAGGAGAGGGGGGCTGGCCGTCAGGGTCCACCGCGGCTCTGGCACAAACGGAGGTGGCACGGGCAGGAACGGACTGGCCATGTCGGCTTCTCACTTTTTGGATTTTAGAAGGGCATGACATGCCTATATCTGTGTCTCCCCTCCTTTTACTCCTCCACTTCGTTTCTTTTCGCATGACTATATGTACTTGTCACTTTTCCATGTGTTAGTTATGTCTTCTGAGCAGTTTGTCTGCTTTTGGACACCTTTGAAGGTGTTTTCTTTGTGTTTCTATGTGTTTTTGTTTGCTTGCCATTGGTTTTAACGGTGTTCGAAGGTGTTCGACGAACAGTTCGGCGAACACAAGGATGTTCGACGAACTGAACCGAACTCGAACACTACGGGGGTGGCTCAACACTATTGGTAAGTCATTGCCAGATATCTTATTTCCCCTGAGAGCCTAATCAGAATACCCAATAATTATTTTCTTTGACATCTGAGAGTTGGGAGGACCCCGTACACCAAAGATTTTCATTTGGACTGGCCAAAGTCGGTGAGTTCGGCCAACTTTGCTCATATATACATATTCCAAAGGATGTACAAGTAAATATCAAGTTGAGGGTGCCAAATATTTTGTCCGGCCCATTCTTGGGGTTTTGTTTGAAATTATGTCCATTTTGCCTTTTTTTTCTCAGCTTTTTTGTGTTGCTCCAATACACACAAAGGAAATAAACATGTGCATAACAAAACATGTGTAATCGCAATAATTTTCTGGGACAAATATTTCATTTTCTTGAACAATTTCAAGGGTGCCCATACTTTCAGCCAGGACAGTATATTGGCACTTCCAGGATCTAGATGTGAAGTAAAAATGTGACATTTTGCAAAACGTGTGACTTTTTTAGCTAAGAAATTTCAAAACTGGTAAAAGTCAGGTAAAAAATTTGCGAGTCACTTGCATAATTTTGATTAAGTTGGCACAAAAAACTTTAGCGACATCCACAAGTCAAAAAAGAAAAGTAAGTTAAAAAAAAGCAGATGATGAATTGGGCCCAAATTGCTCAATGTTTGGCACAGGGACTATTTATCTTTGTGGTCACATAATTACTTATGTGATCTCTTGGTTGCTTATGGGAGGGAACTCTCCAAGTTATAAACCCCTTCTAACTTTCATGTAACCTGAATTTCTTTGTATTCTGTTTATTACCATAACGGTTCTATATAACAAACAATGTATTGTTAGGAAAATGTGCAAAGAAAAATTGGACTGAAAAAAGTAATAAATAAAGAAATATTAAATAAAGCTGAGAAATAAGTCTTTCCTAGTTGATATCAGTGATTGAGGTATCCAGTTCAATACATTACTGTAAAGTAACATTGCACTTCAAAAACTGAGGGAATAAAAATGAGCTCATCTCGTCCATAATACCTCTAAAAGAGAATTTTTTTTTTTATCAAAAATTAAGTCACAAAAAAGACACAAAAATTATGTGGATAGGAAAATAGATAAAAATGTATAGATTTTAAAGTTATGTACTAGATCTTAAATTATTTTGTCTAATCAAAGACAGATGAAAATTGCCTACACATAAGGGGTTCAAGATATCCTGTAATTTTACATATAATAAATTAATAATATATCATATAATACAGAAATTTGAACAACAATTATCTATTTTTTATAGTATTATCTGTCCTTCAACACATAACCTATAGTAAAGTATGATCCTGCTGCCTTCATCCCCCACAAGTTGAAACTGCATTTGGTTTTAATAACGGTCTAATATAATTTGTAACTGCATATTCTGATGCTCTGTAACTTTACATCCACTCTTTCTCAGTGGGTTTTTCCTCTTCAAAAGCATTCTGTGGGTGCTGGAAATCCTTCATTCCTTCCCCATTTTTAAAAGGCCTGCCTGCTCCAAACTTTTTTCTTTCCTTTTCTCTACATTTTTCAAAGGCTTGCCTGCTTCAGACCTCCTTCGTTTCTTCCTTTCTTCCTTCATTCCTTCTCTCCCCATTTTTCAAAAGCTTGCCTACTCTGGACATCCTTCCTTCATCATTTTACAAAGGCTTGATTGCTACAAACTTCCTTCATTCTTCCCTATTTTTCATAGGCTTGCCTGCTCCAACTTTTCTTCTTTCCTTTCTTCATTCCCAACTTTTCAAAGGCATACTGGCTTCAAACTTTCTTCCTTCATTCCGCCTTCCCTCCCCATTATTCAATTGCCTGCTCCAAGCATCCTTCCTTCCTTCCTTTCTTTCTTCCGTCCTTCTTCCTTTTCCATTTCTCAACGCTTACTTGTTCCGAACTTCCTTCCTCCCTTCCCCATTGTCTGCTCAGAACCTCCTTTGTTTCTTCTTTCATTTATTCCTTCCTTCTCTCCTCATTTTTCAAAGTCTTACCTGCTCTGAACTTCTTTCCTTCCTTCATTATTCCTTCCCTTCCCATTTTTCAAAAGCTTGTCTGCTCCAAACATCCTTCCATCCTTCCTTCTTCCATTTTTCAAGGGCTTGCCTGCTCTGAACTTCCTTCCCTATTTTTCAAAGGCTCCCCTGCTCCAAACGTCTTTCCTTTCTTCCTTCCACATTATTCAAAGGCTTGCATTTTCTGAACTTCCTTCCTTCTCTTCCCTTATTTCAAAGGCTTGCCTGCTCTGAACCCCCTTCCTTCCTTCTCTGTACATTTTTCAAAGGCTTGTGTGCTCTGAACTTCCTTTCTTTCTTCCTTCATTTATTCCTTCATTCCCTTCCCATTTTTCCAAAGCTTGACTGCTTCAAACTTTCTTCTTTCCTTCCTTTATTCCTCATTTTTCAAAGGCTTGCCATCTCTGAACTTCCTTCCTTCATTCTTTCCTTATTTTTCAATGGCTTGTCTGCTCCAAACTTTCTTCTATTCTTCCTTCCTTCCTTCTCCATTTTTCAAGGTCTCACCTGTTCCTAACTTACTTCATTCCTTCCTTCCCTATTATTCAAAGACTTGCTAGCTCCAAACTTCCTTCCTTCTCTTCCTTCTTTCAAAGACTTGCCTGCTCCGATCTGCTTTCCTTTCTTCCCTCTACATTTTTCAAAGACTTGTCTTCTCCAAACCTCCTTGATTTCTTCCTTCATTTATTCCATCCTTCTCTCCCCATTTTTCAAAAGCTTACCTGCGCCAAACTTTCTTCTTTCCTTCCTTCATTCTGAATTTTTAAAAGGCTTGCCTGCTCCAATCTTCCTTCTTTACTTCTCTCTACATTTTTCAAAGGCTTGTCTGCTTCGAACCTCCTTTGTTTATTCCTTCATTCCTTCCATTCTTCCCTTCCCATTTTTCAAAAGCTTGCCCGCTCCAAACTCTCTTCTTTCCTTCCGTCCTTCATTCCCCATTTTTCAAAGGCTTGCCTCCCCCGAACTTCCTTCCCTTCCTTCTCCATTTTTCAAAGGCTTTCATGCTCCAAACTAACTAACTAAAGAGAAAAACCCAACTCCACTTCCTATAAAAAGAGAAAGCCCCTTCCCCACTAATTCCACCAGTGTCCCTGCTGCTAGAGATAGATCATGCTCAGGCTTGGACAGGCCCACAGGAGAACAGGAGAATCCTCCGGTAGGCCACCACCCTCTTATATGAGCAGTACTTTGCACAATATACTTGAATCACTACGTACAAAGGCAGCATCTTATTCATTTAACAACCTACTGAGTTCATTCTTAAATAAATTTTTGATCAAGGACAATGTCACATTTGCATGTAGCTGAAAAGTGGGGCCCTAAAGTTGGTTACTGGTGGGCTTTTGGCCCTCAAGTCTGATACTGATCACACTTAACAACAGGAGGTTGACAGTAAGTTAGACAGAATGGAGACACCTAGTGGCCGACGCTTTGGAGCTATTTTTTGTAGTTCAGACAACATCACTTAAATGAAGTGATTTGCAGATTGACGATTTATCCCATTATCTATCAATTGACATCAAGTTGCTTGAAAGTATAAACTCACTTCCATTATGAGTGGAGCAGAAATGAACAAAATTCAAACTAAGCAGATTTGCTGGAATTCGGCAGGAAAGGGGTTTAAAAACCCTCCTACACTTTACTTTCCTATCACTGGCTCCGGCAGAAGTATGGAGAGGTGAGTTAAGATTATTTTTAACCCCTTCCAAGTCTTCAGTCCCTCTGGTAGCCATTTTGTTGTAAGTTGTACGAATCTAATTTTGAAAAATTTAGATTCTGGAAAATTAGAATTTTTCAGGATCTTTGTAAATAATTAGCTTTATTAGAAATTGATATATTCATCTATAGAATGGAAGATTCTAGCTGTAGATCACAGGAATCAGCCAGAGATTTGCATTACGAAAGCGACAACATAATAAATATGATTGGGAAGGGTGTCCATGTCAGATTCAGGCCGTGCAGATTTCCAAATTTTTGTTAAACCATAAAATATTACTGACTTCTTTTGCGAAATTATTTTTTCATTCTATTCAAACGCACAAAAGAAGGAGAAATAATGAAATACAACGGCGTCTTCAGATCTTTGCTGTACAGTACTGTACGCTGTCCTCCGTTACTATATCTGTCAGCTCTACTCAATGGTAAGTCACTCCGGTGTCTGCCGAGGCTGCAGACAGTAGGATTAGCTCAGCTGGATATCTTTTAATAATTGTAATTTCTTTCTGTGTTCAGTCACATGCAGGAAATACAAGGAAATCAGAGGTTAGGTTAACATAGCTTATTTAATTGCTAATTGTCTGAAAGGAATTTTTCTCAATGACAGAGGTCTATTGGAGTCAGCATATTCATGATAATAGTAAAAATAATGAGAATTCGATAGGTAGACTCTCAAATTTGTGGTAAGTGATGGGTGAATATTAAAGAATATTAAAGGATTGTTTCCATCTTCACAGATGGATGTTATCAGATAGAGCTAGTAAAAACAAACACTTTTGCAATTTACTGCTTTTTAAAATTTGCAGCCGTTCTTGAGATATTAACGTTTTCCTTTTGTTTATTGCTCATTGCCTAGGAGACCGACCACCGCTGCTGTCTACCTTGTAAGCACTTTGCTTGAAGCTGGCCATGATTAAGAGATAGCTCACTGCTCTCATCTTGGCCTGAATAAAATCAGTGCTTACAAGCTCAATAGAAAAGAGATTGTAATTAGGGATGAGCGGATCCGTGGAAGTTCGGGTTCTGGTACCCGGTCCAAACTTTAGTCCAAAGTTCGATTCAGATACCAGAACTGTACCCGAACTTGAACCAGAACCCGAACCCCATTGAAAACAATGGGGACCCGAACTTTGGAGCTGAAAAAAATATCTCTTTCTTCCCCCGGAATTCCGAACATTCAGGGAGAAATCCATGCTCGACATTTATCATCAGACACTAACTTATCCGGTAGTAACCCTGAAATTTTAATTTCAGGTTCGCTCATCTCTAGTTGTAAGCACTGTGTATGTTCTTCTCTCTAGCAGCGGTGGTCGGTCTCCAAGGCAACGAGCTGTAAACAAAAGTGTTAATATCTCAAGAACGGTTGAAAATTTCAATAAGCGGCAAATTGCAAAATTGCATATATTTACATGGACTTTCCCAAAATACCCATTTATGAAGAACCCTTTAAAAGAGTTTTGACAGCGTCCTATAAACTAAGCAGCACCCACATAGGAAATCTTAAAAATGAGTTTGTTGGGGATTGGTCAAGGTTGCCATCATTTGATGGCGATCGTAGAATTTCCGAGAATTTACAAATGCAAACATCCTAATAGATCTCAAAATGGAGTACAATGGAGCAAAACTCAATGGACAACAATCAGATTTAAAAATAAAAATAATAAAAAGTTCTGTTCCCTCTTCAACATCTTTTCAGCCAACTTTGCATAAATCAGAAGTACAGACAAATAATAGAAACTTTTATTGAATCTTATCAGTAGTGTTGAGCCACCCCCGTAGTGTTCGAGTTCAGTTCGGTTCGTCGAACACCCGTGTGTTCGCCGAACTGTTCGTCGAACTGTTCGTCGAACACCTTCGAACACCGTTAAAACCAATGGCAGGCAAACAAAAACACATAGAAACACATAGAAAACACCTTCAAAGGTGTCCAAAAGCTGACAAACTGCTCAGAAGACACAACTAACACATGGAAAAGTGACAAGTACATATAGTCATGCGAAAAGAAAAGAGGTGGAGGAGTAAAAGGAGGGGGAGACACAGATATAGGCATGTCATGCCCTTCTAAAATCCAAAAAGTGAGAAGCCGACACGTTCAGTCCGCTCCTGCCCGTGCCACCTCCGTGTCGCCGGGTTTGTGCCAGAGCCGCGGTGAACCCTGACGGCCAGCCCCCCTCTCCCAATACTGGTGCCTGTCCGCTGGTGGGTCGAGCGAGCCCCCCTGTGGTGGAGGCAGCTCTAAGCTTTTTAATTTAAATTGTCTCTCTAATTTGAATAAATACACTTTAAATCCATTTACAAGGATCTATTGGAGGGCAAGTCTCATGCCAGCAGCCGCGTAATTCCAGCTCCAGTAGCGTCCACTAAAGTTGCTGCAGTTAAAAAGCTTTTATAAGGATCGAGCTCGGCTGTCCACCGCAAGGCATCCTACTGCCAGTCCGAGCCCCTATGCCTTGGGGTGCCTCCTGATGCTCTTCACTGAGTATCCCGTGGTCCCGAAGCATTTCCTTTGAAAAAATGAAGTGTCCAAACTACAGGTGGTGTAGCTTGCTTAACAGCCGGGATAATCCGCTGACTAGCAGACACTGCTACTAGGCACAAAGTATTTCCTGGGCTAGATGCAGTTAAAAATTTGTAATTAGATACTCTCATTGGATGCTGAGAAAGCATTCCATAGAGTCTCCTGGCACGCCATATATGATTCTCTTAAAAAGCTTGGGGTAGGGGTCTAGGGGACCCTTTTATAGCCAAAATCACGGCCCTGTATCGCAATACGTCACCTAGGCTGAAGATAAATGGAACTGTAGCACCCTGAGGGCTCGGTTGCTACAGAGGTATTGCACCTCACCCAGAGGTGTGATATCTCACTCTCAGGTAAGGATGTAGTGTGGATCAGGACCCGACACCTGCATGCATTACACCACATTGCCGTGGGGCAGGGCGACCAATATGCCCCTGAGATGGGCACGACAGTCCCTGTCCCTGGCTGGAGTGGGGGGAGGGAACACTGAGGAAGGGGAACCCTGTAGTGCAGGAGCAGGGAGGAAGCAGTTCCTGGGTGCATTGAGAAGGGAGTATAAAAGGTGGGCACCATCTTAGTTCAGTGCAGAGAAGTCTGAGCAGAAGTGGCAGGGAGCAGGGGCTCTGCATGAGCTCTGCTCCGGAGGCGGGCCTAGTAACAGAGGCCCAGGCCTGGAAGAGGGAGAAGGAAGGAAGAGGAGCGGAGAAGGCTCCAGGAACGAGGAACGAAGGGATCTCAGGGGTGCGGACGGGCGAGTCGCCACCGCACGCCCGAATCCACCTGCGTGGAGGGGTCAGGCCAAAGGGGGAGACCGGTCCCCGAAACTAGTGGAGGCAGGAAACGACCCTCAGCTAGAAACAGGAGGCTGTGACATTTTATGTGGCGCAGCCCCTCGCTACACCCGCTAGGAAGGCACCACATAGGGTCAGGGAAACTGGCGCCAAGTTTACCAGGAGGAGGCCCGAGGCAGCCGGACAGAAGGGTTGGTAAGAAAGGCCAGACAAAGGACACACAAAGGGGGTCCTGTGAAGCACTCCAAAGTTATCTGGGAGTTGTCTGAGCACCTCACCTGGTGAGCACAGTACGACGTGGGCAGCCGTTACTTGCAGACGTGGTCTGGATAATAAGAACTGTGAGTAAAGGCCCTGGACTGCATCACTGACTTCGTGTCATTACTGCTGCTGCCCTGCACCCCATCCTCCGCATACACTGCCCTGAGGCTATACTCCTCCCGTGGGGAGTTATGCTACCCTCTGCTGCACCCACAACACCAGCCTCAGCGGTCTGCCCTGGAGCGGCGGTTCACTCTGACCGCAATCCACTGGTGGTGTAGTCGGACATTTAAACATCAAAACCACATAAATAGTTCCGCCACTGGTTTGACCGCCCTGAGCCACGGAACCGGGTTGCCGCCATGGAGACTACAACCACTAGCATCCACCAAATAGGGTCCGGCTCCGGGTGTCCCAAGGCCCAGGGGGCGCGTCAGAACATTTTCATCACCTTTCACAATCACCAATGGGACAAGGCAGGGATGTTCTCTGTCCCCTCTCTTATACATCCTAGTGACGGAGCACCTGCTCTCATCAATTCGCCATAACCCTAATATTAGGTGGATTGAGGTGGGAGGCACCGAGTACAAGTGCTCTCTATTTGCTGATGATGTCCTAGTATATATAACTCAATCACATATATCCATCCATGCTGTTATGGCTGAAATAGATCACTTTGTTACATGGTCAAATTTTAAAATCAATGCAGCGAAGTCTGAGGCCCTCGATGTCTCCCTCCCCAAATCCATATAGGATTCCATCCAGTCCAACTTTCCCTTTGCCTGGCCCTCACAGGGTATCAAATACTTAGGAATTCCTATTCATAGAGACCTCTCCCATCTATGTTATCTTAATTTTGGGCCCTTTATTGAACAACTCCATACAGACCACGGTTGGCAAGTTAGAACTGTAAGATTCACTACGTGAACCACTGGTGTTTTGTGGAAAAGCACATGTACACTGTGTTCCAAATTATTATGCAAAAAGTGTTTAGGAGTGATAAGGGAAGAATTTTTTTGTTTGTCAGTTAAACTCATTGATGGTGATGTGTGTCAGGGCTCTTTATATCACTGTAAGCAATTGCAGACACCTGTGCTAATTAGTTTGGCAGGTGTGTCCAATGAAAGGCAAGACTACTTAAGAAGGCTGTCTCACATTATTAAGCAGCCTACATTTTCTGCCAAAATGGGAAAGAAAAAGGATGTGTCGGCTGCTGAGAAGCAACAAATTGTGGAGTGTTTAGGTCAAGGCATGACTACAATCAACATTGTGCGATGATCAGGATGAAGTGTCTTGGCAATCAAGAAGTATGTAGCTGATTCACAGTACACACGTGTGCGTGCTGATAAGGGCAAATTGAGGACTCTTTCCTACAGGCAATTACGTCAGGTTGAAAGAGCAGCGGCAAAAAAGCATTGTCATAGCAGCAGACAAGTTTTTGAAGCTGCTTCTGCCTCCAACGTCCCCCGAACAACAAGATGCAGGGTCCTTCAGAGGTTTGCAGCTGTGCATACGCCATCCTGTCGACCTCCTCTATCCACTTCACACAAGCAGAAACGGCTACAGTGGGCCAAACATTACATTAAGACTGATTTCAAAACTTTTTTGTTCACGGATGAGTGCCGTGCAGCGCTCGATGGTCCAGATGGATGGAGTGGAGGATGGCTGGTTGATGGACACCCCACGCAAACACGGCTACAGTGCCAACAAGGAGGAGGTGGAGTAATGTTTTAGGCTGGAATCATGGGGAGAGAGATTGTCGGCCCCTTTAGGATCCCTGAAGGAGCTAAAGATGAACTCCATAATGTATGTGGATTTTCTAAAACAGCACTTCCTGCCATGGTTCAAGAAGAAGAACCGTGTATTTCACAGCAAGATCATTTTTCTGCATGATAATGCACCATCTCATGCTGCGCATAAAACATCTGCATCTCTGGCTGATATGGGCATAAAAGGGGACAAACTTATGGTGTGACCCCCATGCTCCCCTGACCTCTACCCCATTCAGAACCTTTGGAGCATCATTAAAAGGAGTGTCTATGATGGCGGGAGGCAGTTCACATCTAAGCAACAGCTCTGGGAGGGTATTCTGTCCTCATGCAAAACAATTGAAGCAGAAACCATCCAAAACCTGACAAATTCAATGGACGAGAGAGTTCAGAAGCTCCTTTCGAACAAGGGGTCCTATGTGAAAATGTAACATCACCTAGAATAAAGTTTTGAGTTGAAAACTGTTTGATTTCAGTTTCTAACAACCTGCTAATGCTTATAATTTCAAAAATGACCATCTTTTTGGTCTTTATTAAAATGAAAAGGTTGATCGAAAAGTTTGGGGGATCTAAGAGTGTGGCAACCCAGTAGTCATGATTACTTCGAATTCTGACAATATGAGGGTCATGCTGCAGGTAGTGCAGCAAGAAGGCACTTATGTGTCTTGCGCATCTCGGAGCCCCAAAATTATTTTCCGGGCTAGATGCAGCTAAAAATTATTATTAATTTTAAATCTGGTGAAGGTTTAGTATAGATGGCCTAATAGGATCAGTGCTGCACACTGCTACAAAGCCCAAATTATTTTCCAGTCAAGATACAGATAAACATGATTAGTAATTTTAAATCTGGTGGAGCTTATTATAGATGGCCTAATAGAATCAGTGCTGCACACTGCTACAAAGCCCAAATTATTTTCCAGCCAAGATACAGATAAACATGATTAGTAATTTGAAAGCTTAAAACGGTTGGTAGGGTGATTTTAACCAATCATCAAGCTTTTACTCTCCCCAGGATGACACAGGGGTAGAAAAGTCGTTTCGGATCCATGATTTGTTCATCTTTATGAACGTGAGTCTGTCTACATTATCAGTGGAGAGCCGCGTGCGCTTATCTGTCAGCACACCACCAGCAGCGCTGAACACACGTTCAGACAGAACGCTGGCTGCGGGGCATGACAAGATCTCCAAGGCGTAAGTGGCTAGCTCCGGCCATTTATCCAGATTGGAAGCCCAAAAAGAGCAAGGGTCCAATGACACAGTCGTGGATTCAATGTTTACTTGGAGATACTCCTGTACCATCGTCTCTAGGCGTTGACTATGTGTCAGACTTCTTGTCTCCTGTGGCCTTGCAAAGGATGGGCTAAAAAAGTGGTGAAATGATTCCGCAAAATTGATGTTACCAGCAGATACTGTGGTTCTGTTACAGTTTGAGTGCTGAACACTTGACGGTCCCACGGTTGGCAAGTTGGAACTGTGAGATTCACTACGTGCACCACTGGTATTTTGTGGAAAAGCACATGTAAGATTCTGCAACCGTCTCTGCTGATACTCCTGCATGCGTGCATCCCTTTCTATGGCAGGAATAATTTCTGAAAATTTACTTTTGTACCGGGGATCTAACAGTGTGGCAACCCAGTAGTCAGGATTATTTCTAATTCTCACAATTCAAGGGTCATGTTGCAGGTAGTGCAGCAAGAAGGCACTCATGTGTGTTGCGCATCCAGGAGCACCAAGTCCCTGTTGTGTTGGTGGCGAGGTAACAATCATGCTTCCTTCCTCTGTCCTCTCCTCCCAACCTCGCACAACAGAAATGTGATCAAGGTCTCCCTCATCTGATGAGTCTTCCATCAGTTCGTCCTCCACTTCTTCCTGGGCTCCTGCACCTTCCTTACTAGTTTGGCTGCTACCATGCGCCCTGGTAAAACCATCTCCCCCACCCTCACATGCCTGCCGCCTTGGTGCTGCCGACCGTCTGGACCTTGCAGATGTTAGCCCTTCCGCATACAACTCCTCCTCCTCTACTTCCTCCACCTCCTCTTGTGCCACCACCTGACTCCGAATTCTGTTTAACATGTGCTCCAGCATGTAAATCACCAGAATAGTCATGCTGATAATGGCATCGTCAGCACTAAACATCTTCGTCGCCATTTCAAAACTGTGCAGAAGGGTGCATAGGTCCCTGATCTGAGACCACTCCTCCAGCGTGATTTGCCCCACCTCTGGATCTCGTTGGCCCAGGCTATACGTCAGAACGTATTGCACCAGGGCTTGTCGGTGCTGCCACAGTCGCTGCAACATGTGCAGAGTTGAATTCCACCGGGTAGGCACATCGCATTTTAGCCGGTGAAGTGGCAGGCCCAACGACTTCTGTAGAGATGTAAGTCGCTGAGCTGCGGGATGCGAACGGCGAAAGTGAGCACACAGCGACCGTGCCCTCTGCAGAAGGCCATCTAGTCTGGGATAGTGGGCTAAAAATTGCTGGACAACCAGGTTCAACACGTGAGCCATACAAGGCACGTGTGTGACTTTGCCCCGGCGAAGGGCCGCACCCAGGTTTGCAGCATTGTCGCACACGGCCTTCCCTGGTTTCAGGTCCAGTGGAGACAACCGTTCATGAAATTGGTTCTCCAGAGCTGACCACAACTCCTCAGCTGTGTGACTCATATTTCCCAGGCATTTCAATGTAAAAACCACCTGATGACGTTGAGCCCTACTGCCAGCATAGTAAGGAGGTGTGCAGGATCCCTTCTGCGCAGTTAGAAAGCTTGTGGCATGACCAGACAGGCTTTGGGTGCAGGTGGAAGACCGAGAGGAGGTTGAGGAGGCAGAAGCAGTGGAGGAACTTTGACATAAAGAGGATTGACGCACAACTCGGGGGGACGGCAAGACTTGGACAGCAGCCCCTTGTCCTGCTGTCACCATAGTTACCCAGTGCCCAGTCAGCGACATGTAACGCCCCTGTCCATGCCTACTCGTCCAAGTGTCTGTGGTGAAATGCACCCTGTCACACACAGAGTTTCTCAAAGAAGCGGTGATGTTGTGTGCGACATGCTGGTGGAGCGCAGGCACACCTTTCTTTGAGAAGTAGTGCCGACTGGGCATCTGGTACTGGGGCACTGCGACGGACATAAGGTCTCGAAAATCCTCTGTGTCCACCAGGTGGAAAGGCAGCATTTCTGTAGCCAAGAACTTGCAGATGGTGAAATTCAACCTCTTAGCTTTCTCATGGCTAGGAGGAAATGGTCTTTTACTTGTCCACATCTGAGGGACCGAGGGCTGGCTATTGTGCTTAGACGGGGTTGATAAGGGTGTCCCCGGCAAACTGCCGGTCTGTGAGGAAGATGCAGGCGGACATGTTAGGTTGCCTTGATCCAAAGGTGGTTCTATCGATGTCGGACAGCGCTCAACACCAGCTGGTGTTACCACCTCCAAAGAAAATGATGACCTGCCAATCACGCTGGCTGTTGCGGGTAAAGAGGTGGCAGGTCTGCGCCCCTAAACAGGTGTGACTGCTGTCCCCCCAGTCACAGAGGATGAAGAGGCTGCGGATGCACAAGATATGGCAGACGGTGGTTGGCCCGGCCGGCTAGGCCGCATTGTAGCACACTGAGCTTCCCACTGCAACTTATGCTTCATGTCCATGTGCCGGTTCATGCATGAAGTACTCAAACTATGTATTTTTTGGCCTCTACTTAGCTTTTGCTGACAAATGTTACAGATAACACAAGTTGGGTCATCTTTATCGATCTGAAAAAATTCCCAGGCTATGCAAGGCTTAGCACCCATGCGACCTGAAGAGCCACCACGACTTGTGGTGAGAGGCAGAGTTGTGTTTGAGGATGCAGTTGTTGACGTGCTTCCAGTACTACGTCTCTGTCCAGGAAGGCGCAACCTGACCTCGTCGTCACTAGCATCTTCCTCCACCTCCTCTGCTGACCTCATCTCTTGGCTGACTGTGGGTTGACAGTAAGTGGGATCTCCAACCTCATCATCATCACCCTGTGCGTTATCACACCCGTCGTCCTCAGAGCCAACCTGTTCCTGCCCTGACAAAAAACTAAAGTTGTCGCTCCAATCAGGTATTTGAGTCTTATCATCGTCTTCCTCATTGTCTCCACCAACAGGAGTTACAGTTTGGGAATGAGGGTCTACGTTATGGTCAGAACCTTCTGCGTCTGGTCCTGGATCCGACTCATAAAGATTCTGGGCATCAGTGCAGATCATTTCCTCGTCTGGATTCACAGAAGCGCTGGAGTCGACCTCTGATTCCCAGGCTATAGTATGAGTAAACAGCTCTGCAGACTCAACCATCTGTTCTACCTCATACTCAGACGGGCAGCTGGAGATTTGGTAGCTGTGAGGAAGCAAGTGCGATTGGGGTGACACCTCTGAGGACTGGAGTATTTGTGATGTTGAAGTTGATGTGGAGGAGAGCCCACTTAAAGGAGCACTTGATATCCATTGAAGCACCTGCTGTTTTTGTGCCTCATCTGGAATTTGTAGCGATTGGCGTGGCCGTAAGAAAGGGATCTTATCACATTGTCCGCTAAAAGAAGTAGACATTTTAGTTTGGCTGGAAGATGGTCTTTCTTCTGCAGATGTTACTGTTGCTTTAACACCTACCCCACGGACACAACCTTTTTTCCCCTTCCCAACACGCCTATTCCCCTTTCCACCAGCAGCAGGCCTTTTTCCACTCATTTTGGTGGTTAACTAATTAACAACTCTGGAGTTGTTTGCACAAAAAAACAATGGATGGGAACCGAGCAGAGCTGAGTGGCCAAACTGTGGTATTAGGCCAAAACTATTGGCTGGGTTAGATGCAGAAAAAAATTATATTCAATTTGCAACCTGATGGAGGTCTGTATAGATGGATTAATAGAACAAGTCCCACACACAGCTAGAAGCCCAATATTTTTTCAGAGGTAGATGCAGAAAAAAATATATTCAGTTTGCAACCTGATGGAGGTCAGTATAGATGGACTAATACAACAAGTCCCACACACAGCTAGAAGCCCAATATTTTTTCAGAGGTAGATGCAGAAAAAAATATATTCAGTTTGCAACCTGATGGAGGTCTGTATAGATGGATTAATAGAACAAGTCTCACACACAGCTAGAAGCCCAATATTTTTTCAGAAGTAGATGCAGAAAAAAATATATTCAGTTTGCAACCTGATGGAGGTCTGTATAGATGGATTAATAGAACAAGTCCCACACACAGCTAGAAGCCCAATATTTTTTCAGAGGTAGATGAAGAAAAAAATATATGCAGTTTGCAACCTGATGGAGGTCAGTATAGATGGACTAATACAACAAGTCCCACACACAGCTAGAAGCCCAATATTTTTTCAGAGCTAGATGCAGAAAAAAATTATATTCAATTTGCAACCTAATGGAGGTCAGTATAGATGGACTAATAGAATGATGCTATGCCCAAAAGATTTTACTTCACTAGGTGCAGTAAAAAAATTGGTATTCTATACACAGGTGGTATATCTTGCAACACAGATAGGCTACTCCACTGACTAACACACTCTGCAATAGGCCAAAAAGGATTAGCTTTGCTAGATTCAGCCAAATGCTGTGAAAAAAACTTGCACAGCACTGGCACAGACCTGCCTGGCAAAAACTGATAGGAACTGATGTAACCTAGTCCTGAAAAGGACTCCAATTACAATTAGTCTTTACTCTCACAATCTATCTATTTAAGAGCACAGACCTGCCTGATAAAAGTCGTAGGAAATGCTGTAACCTAGTCCTTAAAAGGACTGCAATCACAACTATTCCCTACTCCCAAGCTATCTGTAGATTTGTGCGAAAATTGGCTTGAAATTAACAATGTATAGCGCACACAGCAACAGCGGTGCCGTCTAACACGCAGCTGCAGCAGTGAGAAAATGGTGGCGACGGGGAAAATGGCTTGGTCTTATAGGGCAAGGACATGTGACATACACTGCCAATGACACATGCCCTTGCTTGTGTGAAAAAAAGCACTTCGCTCCGTGTGTGCGCTGCTGATAGGCTGACAGATTGCACCTCCCCACTGTAAATGCGGGAATGAAAAAAAAAAAATGGAGATATTCATTGTTCCTGCAGAGATCCATCCCCTGCCCCTCCCCCCACCCCGCTGTACACTCAAACTGCGTATTAACATTAATTTTCATCATTACTGAGAAAAAATCCAGTTATGATTTTGGTGCACGAACAGTTATCGAACATAACCTCGAACAGCCGAATTTTTTGCAAATCGTTCGGGTTCGTCGAACAACTCGAACACCGCCCAAAACAGCTCGAATTTGAGATTGGCGAACAGTTCGAGTAGAACAACGCTCATCTCTACTTATCAGATCATTTTGTTTCTTTTACCACTTATTAGCCTCTTTTTCTCCATCTCCTTCCTCAAGAACTCACCATCTACTCTGAAAAAAATTGGTCAACTATGTTTGGACTGCAAGTACAATGAGGTGTTAGGTTAAGAGGAGGAGAGCAGAGTAAGAAAATAGGCAGAAGAAGACACAGAGATTGTTCTGAGCTTTCAACAAGTCTTTTACTTCATCTCAGAGCTGGATTCACATCCACACAGCTAAGTTTTGCCGTATTATTTTTTTTTTCATGCTGTCACTTTCTCTCTGCTAAAATATCATTGAGGAGCAGGAATCCTTCCCTGTATGTAGTGCTGTGACCACAGCAGATAGTGACCTCTCATCAGTTCAGAGTTTATTGCAAATTAATAGAGTCCGCAAAAGAGAAAACTAGTGAAAATACAGGATATAAGTTATATAATGGCCAGAAAAAAAAGTTCTATTCCTCAAATACACAGAGCAGCTTGTTCTGAAAATGAACTTGAAAATAACCGAGGATCGATCAGCAAACTTGTTCTAACAGGGAGTTTGTTACATTTTTCTGAACTCATCTGTGCTGATTTATGACCACAGACCACACGAAAATTGAATTGACTTTGATATTGTAAAAAAAAAAAAACAGCTGAAAGAAGCTCCAAAAAAACACAATTACAGGAGTTAGAATTTACCCTCAAAATGAGCTCACTGACAGATTCTCAATTTACTCATTCTGCATCCAGCAATGTTCGGAGAAACAAAGATCCAGTAAAAGTTAAATTGTGCTAATTTTTTTTTAATGAAATCTAATTGCAACATTTTTTTTTAGCCCAAAGTTGCCTGCATTTAAGTGAAAAAAAAATTGCTCCTAAAGATGTCCATATTCTTCACAGACAAATATTATCAGCAAACAAGTTAAAGAAATAGATCTTTTTTTTTTTTTTACAATACTTTGCAATATTTTTGGAATCTTGTATTTTAAAATTTTTAATTCTATGAAATGACTGCAGTAAATCGGATGACATTCTCTATTCGGGATTTCAGACGTCTCGGATCAGTTTTACAATTTCTGTGAATCAGTTCTGAACTATATAATTGTTCCAATTACGTTACATCCGATGCGGATGATTAATCGTCAGCCTCTAAAGATCATCGATGAACATGAGTATAATTATTCCTTTCCTCGTCGGACTGTAATTAAAATTACTTTTTCTACCCAGTGTGCAATATCAGTGATTGATAACTGTTCGATCTATAAGTATTACATATGTTCTGCATGTAATAACATATTGGATACATGACGAATGAGGAAAAATCCTCGCACAATAGTAATGAAAAAAACAATAAACATCAAGTACATGACCCTTAACCCTTTAACGCTGCAGCAAATTTCCATTTTTTTTCATTTCCGTTTTTTCTTCCCCTTTTTCCAAAAAACATATATTTTTTTATTTTTCCGGGGTAAATACAATGTTTTGATTGCTGCTGCTGCATTTTATTGCAATGTTCTGGGGGCCAAAAAAATTCAATTTTAGCGTTGTGATTTTTTTTCTTAATTACACCGTTAACCGTTCAGATTAATTTTATGTTTTGATAGATTGGACATTTCCGAAAACAACGATAGTTAATATGTGTATTTTTTTAATTGCAAAAATTTTACATTTTTTTTTTTCATTTTTTTTTTCGTTTTACTGTGTTTAATAGTCCCCTTAGGTGTCTTAAAGCTGTGATCGTCTTCTTCGGTATACCCACTTCTGTCATAGCTACCCATCGGCGCCCTACGATAAGTTCATGGGTGTGCCGATGGGTGTAATGACGCTTCCCGCTGCTTGATATTGCCAGCAGCATTTAACATGTTAATAGCCGCCAGCAGAGGTCTGCTCCACCCACAGCTGTTGGAGGCAGATGACGGCTGAATAATTCAGGAGCACTAGGAGGCATGAGACACCTAGTCCCTTAATAATCTACTGCTGGTAAAACACTGATTGTATTGAAACATGAAAACAAAGCATGGTAAGTGATACATTGCTGGAATCAGGGCCTCAGCCCCTACATCATGCTGCTCTCAGATTCCCATTAAGTATTGTAGCTGAACTGGAAAACAGATCATCCAACTAACAGATGATCTTTGGAGAATCCAGCAGCAAAACACTCACAATAAGGCCCCATTCACGCATCCTTGCTTCCGGTCCGTGTGGCACTCGTTTTCACACATGCACATGCACATCCCTTCTAATCTATGGGGCTGCACACATGTCCGTGTTTTCACATTTTCACCTCGACCGTGTTTCCAAGTGACACATACATAGACAAGTCTGTTTTTTTCTAACAGCACGGATGAAATAAAGTGTGATATGTACCGTAATAGAATGCAGAATAGAATTTACAGATTTTTATATGTTAAAGATAGATAGATTCATAGATAAATAGATAGATAGATATCCGTGAGTTGTAATTAGTGTTTTGCGTGTGCAGTCTACTGTAAATTTATTAACCTAATATATAAATAAACGAAAAAAAACATGAAGGGTCCTTTCCATTTTTGGTAACCAGCCAAAGAAAAGCAGACAGCTGCTGGCGTATATTATCAGGCTGGGAAGGTCCCTGGTTATTGAATAGATAGATAGATAGATAGATAGATAGATAGATAGATAGATATCCGTGAGTCGTAATTAGTGTTTTGCGTGTGCAGTCTACTGTAAATGTATTAACCTAATATATAAATAAATGAAAAAAAAACATGAGGGGTCCCCTCCATTTTTGGTAACCAGCCAAAGTAAAGCAGACAGCTGCGGGCTTATATTATCAGGCTGGTAAGGTCCCTGGTTATTGGGCTCTTCCCAGCCTAAAAATTCCAGCCCGCAGCTACTGCAGAATCAGCGCATCACATGAAATGCTCCATTTCTTGTAGACTGTGAGCCCTCGCGGGCAGGGTCCTCTCTCCTCCTGTACCAGTCACCGACTCTTTTTTGTTCAAACTATTGTAGTTGTTGTTTGCTATGTATACCCCTTTTAAACATGTAAAGTGGCCTGGAATTAACCGCGCTATAATAATAAATAATAATAATTATAATAATTCTGGCACTTCCCCTCGGCTCTTCCTGACTGTACTGGTGCGATGGCAATCGGGATAAAGAGACTTGAGGTTGATGCCAACTGTGCATTGTGAAAAAAGCACAGCTGGCATCAAGCCCCGGTGTTAGAAATGGAGAGGTGTCTATTAGACATCCCCATTACTAAGCCAGTGCTAAAAAGAAAAAAAAAAAACACACATAAAAATACTTTATTTAAAAAAAACACTCTCGCACGCAGGTCCGACGTAGTCCTTGGAATAAAACGTAATCCATAAATGGAAACCTGAAAAATATAAAAAGAGAAAAATAAAAACAAGACAATGTCCCTTGTTAGCCAATTTATTACAAAAAAAAGTTCCCATGCTGGTCCGACGTAGTCTACTGCTTCCCACGTTGTTTCCCAAATCCAACATCCAAACCTTATTCAGCCTCATTCTGGGGCTCCATAGGCTTGAGCAGCAGCCATTAATGTCTCACGTTGCGCTCCGTGAGACCTGGCGGCTGTGATGAGCAGTACGGTTACTGTCATCATTGGTCTTCACGGTCACTGAGTCCCATGGAGCGCAGGTCACAGCTGTCTGCTTTACCTTGGCTGGTTACAAAAAATGGGGGTGAGCCCACATCATTTTTTTAAGTTTTACATGCAATTACGGGATTACGAAATTAGGGAAAGGCAGAATAGGCAGTGACAGAGGGCACTGTAGGGGAAGGGAGCCAAAAATGTCTAAAATACAAAGAAAAAAAAATGTAATATCTCCCTGTGTAAATAAAAACAGAAGCAAATGATAAAGTAAGTTCTGCTACATAATAAAGTTTTGGATTTGCACAACTCATAAACTCATATGCTAATTCTGCATCATTACATTGTATAATACTAAGACTTGGCGCAGTGGAAAGAATTATTGGATGCTGTCAGCCGTACCGGCCTTACTCAGCTCTTGTAATGCACGGAAGTGATTTAGTGACTGTCACCACCACAACCTGCTTTGGATTCGCATATCATTTCCTCGTGGCTGTGGGCAGGTTACTTTATCTCTAGACGCCTCCGGCACGCGGCAGCCGAGGAGTGGGCTGTGCCAGACGCAGGCTGTGCTGAATTCTAACTATAGAATGGGATTCCACTGTTATAAATCCAGACGCAGCGTGTGTGTTGGATCCTGAGCGGAGGCAGGTGTGTGATATCTGCAAACCGCTTCCAAGACTTAGTCATAGTCATAAGTTATAAACCGCTATTGTCACATCAGTAACGACCGAAAGAGTGAAATCTAAAGGATATTAGTAGAGATGAGCGTTGTTCTACTCGAACTGTTCGCCAATCTCAAATTCAAGCTGTTTTGGGCGGTGTTCGAGCCGTTCGGCGAACACGAACGATTTGAGAAAAATTCGGCTGTTCGAGGTTATGTTCGATAACTGTTCGTGCACCAAAATCATAACTGGATTTTTTCTCAGTAATGATGAAAATTAATGTTAATACGCAGTTTGAGTGTACAGCGGGGCGGGGGGAGGGGCAGGGGATGGATCTCTGCAGGAATAATGAAGATCTCCATTTTTTTTTCTCTTTCCCGCATTTGCAGTGGGGAGGTGCAGTCTGTCAGCCTATCAGCAGCGCACACACGGAGCGAACTGCTGTTTTTCACACAAGCAAGGGCATGTGTCATTGGCAGTGTATGTCACATGTCCTTGCCCTATAAGACCAAGCCATTTTCCCCGTCGCCACCATTTTCTCACTGCTGCAGCTGCGTGTTAGACGGCACCGCTGTTGCTGTGTGCGCTATACCTTGTTAATTTCAAGCCAATTTTCGCACAAATCTACAGATAGCTTGGGAGTAGGGAATAGTTGTGATTGCAGTCCTTTTAAGGACTAGGTTACAGCATTTCCTACGACTTTTATCAGGCAGGTCTGTGCTCTTAAATAGATAGATTGTGGGAGTAAAGACTAATTGTAATTGCAGTCCTTTTCAGGACTAGGTTACATCAGTTCCTATCAGTTTTTGCCAGGCAGGTCTGTGCCAGTGCTGTGCAAGTTTTTTTCACAGCATTTGGCTGAATCTAGCAAAGCTAATCCTTTTTGGCCTATTGCAGAGTGTGTTAGTCAGTGGAATAGCCTATCTGTGTTGCAAGATATACCACCTGTGTATAGAATACCAATTTTTTTACTGCACCTAGTGAAGTAAAATCTTTTGGGCATAGCATCATTCTATTAGTCCATCTATACTGACTAGTGTTGAGCCACCCCCGTAGTGTTCGAGTTCGGTTCGGTTCGTCGAACACCCGTGTGTTCGCCGAACTGTTCGTCGAACTGTTCGTCGAACACCTTCGAACACCGTTAAAACCAATGGCAGGCAAACAAAAACACATAGAAACACATAGAAAACACCTTCAAAGGTGTCCAAAAGCTGACAAACTGCTCAGAAGACACAACTAACACATGGAAAAGTGACAAGTACATATAGTCATGCGAAAAAAAAAGAGGTGGAGGAGTAAAAGGAGGGGGAGACACAGATATAGGCATGTCATGCCCGTCTAAAATCCAAAAAGTGAGAAGCCGAGACGGCCAGTCCGCTCCTGCCCGTGCCACCTCCGTGTCGCCGGGTTTGTGCCAGAGCCGCGGTGAACCCTGACGGCCAGCCCCCCTCTCCCAATACTGGTGCCTGTCCGCTGGTGGGTCGAGAGAGCCCCCTGTGGTGGAGGCAGCTCTAAGCTTTTTAATTTAAATTGTCCCTCTAATTTGAATGAATACACTTTAAATCCATTTACAAGGATCTATTGGAGGGCAAGTCTCATGCCCTCAGCCGCGTAATTCCAGCTCCAGTAGCGTCCACTAAAGCTGCTGCAGTTAAAAAGCTTTTATAAGGATCGAGCTCGGCTGTCCACCGCAAGGCATCCTACTGCCAGTCCCAGCCCCTATGCCTTGGGGTGCCTCCTGATGCTCTTCACTAAGTATCCCGTGGTCCCGAAGCATTTTAAATTAAATTAAGTGTCCAAACTACAGGTGGTGTAGCTTGCTTAACAGCCGGGATAATCCGCTGACTAGCAGACACTGCTACTAGGCACAAAGTATTTCCTGGGCTAGATGCAGTTAAAAATTTGTAAGTAGATACTCTCGTTGGATGCTGAGAAAGCATTCCATAGAGTCTCCTGGCACGCCATATATGATTCTCTTAAAAAGCTTGGGGTAGGCGTCTAGGGGACCCTTTTATAGCCAAAATCACGGCCCTGTATCACAATACGTCACCTAGGCTGAAGATAAATGGAACTGTAGCACCGAGGGCTCGGTTGCTACAGACGTATTGCACCTCACCCAGAGGTGTGATATCTCACTCTCAGATAAGGATGGAGTGTGGATCAGGACCCGACACCTGCATGCATTACACCACATTGCCGTGGGGCAGGGCGACCAATATGCCCCTGAGATGGGCACGACAGTTCCTGTCCCTGGCTGGAGTGGGGGTAGGGAACACTGAGGAAGGGGAACCCTGCAGTGCAGGAGCAGGGAGGAAGCAGTTCCTGGGTGCATTGAGAAGGGAGTATAAAAGGTGGGCACCATCTTAGTTCAGTGCAGAGAAGTCTGAGCAGAAGTGGCAGGGAGCAGGGGCTCTGCATGAGCTCTGCTCCGGAGGCGGGCCTAGTAACAGAGGCCCAGGCCTGCAAGAGGGAGAAGGAAGGAAGAGGAGCGGAGAAGGCTCCAGGAACGAGGACTGAAGGGATCCAAGGGGTGCGGACGGGCGAGTCGCCACCGCACGCCCGAATCCACCTGCGTGGAGGGGTCAGGCCAAAGGGGGAGACCGGTCCCCGAACTAGTGGAGGCAGGAAACGACCCTCAGCTAGAAACCGGAGGCTCTGACATTTTATGAGGCGCAGCCCCTTGCTCCACCCGCTAGGAAGGCACCACATAGGGTCAGGGAAACTGGCGCCAAGTTTACCAAGAGGAGGCCCGAGGCAGCTGAACAGAAGTGTTGGTAAGAAAGGCCAGACAAAGGACACACAAAGGGGGTCCTCCAAAGTTATCTGGGAGTTGTCTGAGCCCCTCACCTGGTGAGCACAGTACGACGTGGGCAGCCGTTACCTGCAGACGTGGTCTGGATAATAAGAACTGTGAGTAAAGGCCCTGAACTGCATCACTGACTCCGTGTCGTTACTGCTGCTGCCCTGCACCATCACCCCCATCCTCCGCATACACTGCCCTGAGGCTATACTCCTCCCGTGGGGAGTTATGCTACGCTCTGCTGCACCCACAACAAAAGCCTTAGCGGTCTGCCCTGTAGCGGCGGTTCACTCTGACCGCAATCCACGGGTGGCGTAGTCGGACATTTAAACATCAAAACCACATAAATAGTTCCGCCACTGGTTTGACCGCCCTGAGCCACGGAACCGGATCGCCGCCACGAAGACTACAACCACCAGCATCCACCAAAAAGGGTCCGGCTCCGGGTGTCCCAAGGCCCAGGGGGTGCGTCAGAACATTTTCATCACCTTTCACAATCACCAATGGGACAAGGCAGGGATGTCCTCTGTCCCCTCTCTTATACATCCTAGTGACGGAGCACCTGCTCTCATCAATTCGCCATAACCCCAATATTAGGTGGATTGAGGTGGGAGGCACCGAGTACAAGTGCTCTCTATTTGCTGATGATGTCCTAGTATATATCACTCAATCACATATATCCATCCCTGCTGTTATGGCTGAAATAGATCACTTTGTTACATGGTAAAATTTTAAAATCAATGCAGCGAAGTCTGAGGCCCTCTATGTCTCCCTCCCTAAATCCATATAGGATTCCATCCAGTCCAACTTTCCCTTTGCCTGGCCCTCACAGGGTATCAAATACTTAGGAATTCCTATTCATAGAGACCTCTCCCATATATGTTATCTTAATTTTGGGCCCTTTATTGAACAATTCCATACAGACCACGGTTGGCAAGTTGGAACTGTGAGATTCACTACGTGCACCACTGGTATTTTGTGGAAAAGCACATGTAAGATTCTGCAACAGTCTCTGCTGATACTCCTGCATGCGTGCATCCCTTTCTATGGCAGGAATAATTTCTGCAAATTTACTTTTGTACCGGGGATCTAACAGTGTGGCAACCCAGTAGTCAGGATTATTTCTAATTCTCACAATTCGAGGGTCATGTTGCAGGTAGTGCAGCAAGAAGGCACTCATGTGTGTTGCGCATCCAGGAGCACCAAGTCCCTGTTGTGTTGGTGGCGAGGTAACAATCATGCTTCCTTCCTCTGTCCTCTCCCCCCAACCTCGCACAACAGAAATGTGATCAAGGTCTCCCTCATCTGATGAGTCTTCCATCAGTTCGTCCTCCACTTCTTCCTGGGCTCCTGCACCTTCCTCACTAGTTTGGCTGCTACCATGCGCCCTGGTAAAACCATCTCCCCCACCCTCACATGCCTGCCGCCTTGGTGCTGCCGACCGTCTGGACCTTGCAGATGTTAGCCCTTCCGCATACAACTCCTCCTCCTCTACTTCCTCCACCTCCTCTTGTGCCACCACCTGACTCCGAATTCTGTTTAACATGTGCTCCAGCATGTAAATCACCGGAATAGTCATGCTGATAATGGCATCGTCAGCACTAAACATCTTCGTCGCCATTTCAAAACTGTGCAGAAGGGTGCATAGGTCCCTGATCTGAGACCACTCCTCCAGCGTGATTTGCCCCACCTCTGAATCTCGTTGGCCCAGGCTATACGTCAGAACGTATTGCACCAGGGCTTGTCGGTGCTGCCACAGTCGCTGCAACATGTGCAGAGTTGAATTCCACCGGGTAGGCACATCGCATTTTAGCCAGTGAAGTGGCAGGCCCAACGACTTCTGTAGAGATGTAAGTCGCTGAGCTGCGGGATGCGAACGGCGAAAGTGAGCACACAGCGACCGTGCCCTCTGCAGAAGGCCATCTAGTCTGGGATAGTGGGCTAAAAATTGCTGGACTACCAGGTTCAACACGTGAGCCATACAAGGCACGTGTGTGACATTGCCCCGGCGAAGGGCCGCACCCAGGTTTGCAGCATTGTCGCACACGGCCTTCCCTGATTTCAGGTCCAGTGGAGACAACCATTCATGAAATTGGTTCTCCAGAGCTGACCACAACTCCTCAGCTGTGTGACTCACATTTCCCAGACATTTCAATGTTAAAACCGCCTGATGACGTTGAGCCCTACTGCCAGCATAGTAAGGAGGTGTGCAGGATCCCTTCTGCGCAGTTAGAAAGCTTGTGGCATGACCAGACAGGCTTTGGGTGCAGGTGGAAGACCGAGAGGAGGTTGAGGAGGCAGAAGCAGTGGAGGAAAAATGACATAAAGAGGATTGACGCACAACTCGTGGGGACGGCAAGACTTGGACAGCAGCCCCTTGTCCTGCTGTCACCATAGTTACCCAGTGCCCAGTCAGCGACAGGTAACGCCCCTGTCCATGCCTACTCGTCCAAGTGTCTGTGGTGAAATGCACCCTGTCACACACAGAGTTTCTCAAAGAAGCGGTGATGTTGTGTGCGACATGCTGGTGGAGCGCAGGCACACCTTTCTTTGAGAAGTAGTGCCGACTGGGCATCTGGTACTGGGGCACTGCGACGGACATAAGGTCTCGAAAATCCTCTGTGTCCACCAGGCGGAAAGGCAGCATTTCTGTAGCCAAGAGCTTGCAGATGGTGAAATTCAACCTCTTAGCTTTCTCATGGCTAGGAGGAAATGGTCTTTTACTTGTCCACATCTGAGGGACCGAGGGCTGGCTATTGTGCTTAGACGGGGTTGATAAGGGTGTCCCCGGCAAACTGCCGGTCTGTGAGGAAGATGCAGGGGGACATGTTAGGTTGCCTTGATCCAAAGGTGGTGCTATCGATGTCGGACAGCGCTCAAGACCAGCTGGTGTTACCACCTCCAAAGAAAATGATGACCTGCCAATCACGCTGGCTGTTGCGGGTAAAGAGGTGGCAGGTCTGCGCCCCAAAACAGGTGTGACTGCTGTCCCCCCAGTCACAGAGGATGAAGAGGCCGCGAATGCACAAGATATGGCAGACGGTGGTTGGCCCGGCCGGCTAGACCGCATTGTAGCACACTGAGCTTCCCACTGCAACTTATGCTTCATGTCCATGTGCCGGTTCATGCATGAAGTACTCAAACTATGTATTTTTTGGCCTCTACTTAGCTTTTGCTGGCAAATGTTACAGATAACACGAGTTGGGTCATCTTTATCGATCTTAAAAAATGCCCAGGCTATGCAAGGCTTAGCACCCATGCGACCTGAAGAGCCACCACGACTTGTGGTGAGAGGCAGAGTTGTGTTTGAGGATGCAGTTGTTGACGTGCTTCCAGTAATACGTCTCTGTCCAGGAAGGCGCAACCTGACCTCGTCGTCACTAGCATCTTCCTCCACCTCCTCTGCTGACCTCATCTCTTGGCTGACTGTGGGTTGACAGTAAGTGGGATCTCCGACCTCATCATCATCACCCTGTGCGTTATCACACCCGTCGTCCTCAGAGCCAACCTGTTCCTGCCCTGACAAAAAACTAAAGTTGTCGCTCCAATCAGGTATTTGAGTCTTATCATCGTCTTCCTCATTGTCTCCACCAACAGGAGTTACAGTTTGGGAATGAGGGTCTACATTATGGTCAGAACCTTCTGCGTCTGGTCCTGGATCCGACTCGTAAAGATTCTGGGCATCAGTGCAGATCATTTCCTCGTCTGGATTCACAGAAGCGCTGGAGTCGACCTCTGATTCCCAGGCTATAGTATGAGTAAACAGCTCTGCAGACTCAACCATCTGTTCTACCTTATACTCAGACGGGCAGCTGGAGATTTGGGAGCTGTGAGGAAGCAAGTGCGATTTGGGTGACACCTTTGAGGACTGGAGTATTTGTGATGTTGAAGTTGATGTGGAGGAGAGCCCACTTAAAGGAGCACTTGATATCCGTTGAAGCACCTGCTGTTTTTGTGCCTCATCTGGAATTTGTAGCGATTGGCGTGGCATTAAGAAAGGGATCTTATCACATTGTCCGCTAAAAGAAGTAGACATTTTAGTTTGGCTGGAAGATGGTCTTTCTTCTGCACCTACCCCACGGACACAACCTTTTTTCCCCTTCCCAACACGCCTATTCCCCTTTCCACCAGCAGCAGGCCTTTTTCCACTCATTTTGGTGGTTAACTAATTCACAACTCTGGAGTTGTTTGCACAAAAAAACAATGGATGGTAACCGAGCAGAGCTGAGTGGCCAAACTGTGGTATTAGGCCAAAACTATTGGCTGGGTTAGATGCAGAAAAAAATTATTTTTAATTTGCAACCTGATGGAGGTCAGTATAGATGGACTAATAGACCAAGTCCCACACACCGCTAGAAGCCCAAATATTTTTTCAGAGCTAGATGCAGAAAATTTTTTTATTCAATTTGCAACCTGATGGAGGTCAGTATAGATGGACTAATAGACCAAGTCCCACACACTGCTAGAAGCCCAAATATTTTTTCAGAGCTAGATGCAGAAAAAAATTATTTTTAATTTGCAACCTGATGGAGGTCAGTATAGATGGACTAATAGACCAAGTCCCACACACCGCTAGAAGCCCAAATATTTTTTCAGAGCTAGATGCAGAAAAAAATTATTTTTAATTTGCAACCTGATGGAGGTCAGTATAGATGGACTAATAGACCGAGTCCCACACACCGCTAGAAGCCCAAATATTTTTTCAGAGCTAGATGCAGAAAAAAATTATATTCAATTTGCAACCTGCTGGAGGTCAGTATAGAAGGACTAATAGAACAAGTCCCACACACTGCTAGAAGCCCAAATATTTTTTCAGAGCTAAATGAAGAAAAAAATTATTTTTAATTTGCAACCTGATGGAGGTCAGTATAGATGGACTAATAGACCAAGTCCCACACACTGCTAGAAGCCCAAATATTTTTTCAGAGCTAGATGCAGAAAAAAATTATTTTTAATTTGCAACCTGATGGAGGTCAGTATAGATGGACTAATAGACCAAGTCCCACACACCGCTAGAAGCCCAAATATTTTTTCAGAGCTAGATGCAGAAAAAAATTATTTTTAATTTGCAACCTGATGGAGGTCAGTATAGATGGACTAATAGACCAAGTCCCACACACCGCTAGAAGCCCAAATATTTTTTCAGAGCTAGATGCAGAAAAAAATTATATTCAATTTGCAACCTGCTGGAGGTCAGTATAGAAGGACTAATAGAACAAGTCCCACACACTGCTAGAAGCCCAAATATTTTTTCAGAGCTAAATGAAGAAAAAAATTATTTTTAATTTGCAACCTGATGGAGGTCAGTATAGATGGACTAATAGACCAAGTCCCACACACTGCTAGAAGCCCAAATATTTTTTCAGAGCTAGATGCAGAAAAAAATTATTTTTAATTTGCAACCTGATGGAGGTCAGTATAGATGGACTAATAGACCAAGTCCCACACACCGCTAGAAGCCCAAATATTTTTTCAGAGCTAGATACAGAAAATTTTTTTATTCAATTTGCAACCTGATGGAGGTCAGTATAGATGGACTAATAGACCAAGTCCCACACACTGCTAGAAGCCCAAATATTTTTTCAGAGCTAGATGCAGAAAAAAATTATTTTTAATTTGCAACCTGATGGAGGTCAGTATAGATGGACTAATAGACCAAGTCCCACACACTGCTAGAAGCCCAAATATTTTTTCAGAGCTAGATGCAGAAAAAAATTATTTTTAATTTGCAACCTGATGGAGGTCAGTATAGATGGACTAATAGAACAAGTCCCACACGCTGCTAGAAGCCCAAATATTTTTTCAGAGATAAATGAAGAAAAAAATTATTTTTAATTTGCAACCTGATGGAGGTCAGTATAGATGGACTAATAGACCAAGTCCCACACACTGCTAGAAGCCCAAATATTTTTTCAGAGCTAGATGCAGAAAAAAATTATTTTTAATTTGCAACCTGATGGAGGTCAGTATAGATGGACTAATAGACCAAGTCCCACACACCGCTAGAAGCCCAAATATTTTTTCAGAGCTAGATGCAGAAAAAAATTGTATTCAATTTGCAACCTGCTGGAGGTCAGTATAGAAGGACTAATAGAACAAGTCCCACACACTGCTAGAAGCCCAAATATTTTTTCAGAGCTAAATGAAGAAAAAAATTATTTTTAATTTGCAACCTGATGGAGGTCAGTATAGATGGACTAATAGACCAAGTCCCACACACTGCTAGAAGCCCAAATATTTTTTCAGAGCTAGATGCAGAAAAAAATTATATTCAGTTTGCAACCTGATGGAGGTCAGTATAGATGGACTAATAGAATGATGCTATGCCCAAAAGATTTTACTTCACTAGGTGCAGTAAAAAAATTGGTATTCTATACACAGGTGGTATATCTTGCAACACAGATAGGCTACTCCACTGACTAACACACTCTGCAATAGGCCAAAAAGGATTAGCTTTGCTAGATTCAGCCAAATGCTGTGAAAAAAACTTGCACAGCACTGGCACAGACCTGCCTGGCAAAAACTGATAGGAACTGATGTAACCTAGTCCTGAAAAGGACTCCAATTACAATTAGTCTTTACTCCCACAATCTATCTATTTAAGAGCACAGACCTGCCTGATAAAAGTCGTAGGAAATGCTGTAACCTAGTCCTTAAAAGGACTGCAATCACAACTATTCCCTACTCCCAAGCTATCTGTAGATTTGTGCGAAAATTGGCTTGAAATTAACAAGGTATAGCGCACACAGCAACAGCGGTGCCGTCTAACACGCAGCTGCAGCAGTGAGAAAATGGTGGCGACGGGGAAAATGGCTTGGTCTTATAGGGCAAGGACATGTGACATACACTGCCAATCACACATGCCCTTGCTTGTGTGAAAAAAAGCAGTTCGCTCCGTGTGTGCGCTGCTGATAGGCTGACAGATTGCACCTCCCCACTGCAAATGCGGGAAAGAGAAAAAAAAATGGAGATCTTCATTGTTCCTGCAGAGATCCATCCCCTGCCCCTCCCCCCGCCCCGCTGTACACTCAAACTGCGTATTAACATTAATTTTCATCATTACTGAGAAAAAATCTAGTTATGATTTTGGTGCACGAACAGTTATCGAACATAACCTCGAACTGCCGAATTTTTCTCAAATTGTTCGTGTTCGCCGACCGGCTCGAACACGGCCCAAAACAGCTCGAATTTGAGATTGGCGAACAGTTCGAGTAGAACAACGCTCATCTCTATTACTGACCTCCATCAGGTTGCAAATTGAATATAATTTTTTTCTGCATCTAGCTCTGAAAAAATATTTGGGCTTCTAGCAGTGTGTGGGACTTGTTCTATTAGTCCATCTATACTGACCTCCATCAGGTTGCAAACTGAATATAATTTTTTTCTGCATCTAGCTCTGAAAAAATATTTGGCCTTCTAGCAGTGTGTGGGACTTTCTCTATTAGTCCATCTATACTGACCTCCATCAGGTTGCAAATTAAAAATAATTTATCTGCATCTACCTCTGAAAAAATATTTGGGCTTCTAGCTGTGTGTGGGACTTATTCTATTAGTCCATCTATACTGACATCCATCAGGTTGCAAACTGAATATAATTTTTTTCTGCATTTAGCTCTGAAAAAATATTTGGCCTTCTAGCAGTGTGTGGGACTTTCTCTATTAGTCCATCTATACTGACCTCCATCAGGTTGCAAATTAAAAATAATTTTTATCTGCATCTAGCTCTGAAAAAATATTTGGCCTTCTAGCAGTGTGTGGGACTTTCTCTATTAGTCCATCTATACTGACCTCCATCAGGTTGCAAATTAAAAATAATTTTTATCTGCATCTACCTCTGAAAAAATATTTGGGCTTCTAGCTGTGTGTGGGAGTTGTTCTATTAGTCCATCTATACTGACCTCCATCAGGTTGCAAACTGAATATAATTTTTTTCTGCATCTAGCTTTAAAAAAATAATTGGCCTTCTAGTAGTGTGTGGGACTTTCTCTATTAGTCCATCTATGCTGACCTCCATCAGGTTGCAAATTAAAAATAATTTTTATCTGCATCTAGCTCTGAAAAAATATTTGGCCTTCTAGCAGTGTGTGGGACTTTCTCTATTAGTCCATCTATACTGACCTCCATCAGGTTGCAAATTAAAAATAATTTTTATCTGCATCTACCTCTGAAAAAATATTTGGGCTTCTAGCTGTGTGTGGGACTTGTTCTATTAGTCCATCTATACTGACCTCCATCAGGTTGCAAACTGAATATAATTTTTTTCTGCATCTAGCTCTGAAAAAATATTTGGCCTTCTAGCAGTGTGTGGGACTTTCTCTATTAGTCCATCTATACTGACCTCCATCAGGTTGCAAATTAAAAATATTTTTTTTTCTGCATCTACCTCTGAAAGAATATTGGGCTTCTAGCTGTGTGTGGGACTTTTTCTATTAATCCATCTATACAGACCTCCATCAGGTTGCAAACTGAATATAATTTTTTTCTGCATCTACCTCTGAAAAAATATTTGGGCTTCTAGCTGTGTGTGGGACTTGTTCTATTAGTCCATCTATACTGACCTCCATCAGGTTGCAAACTGAATATAATTTTTTTCTGCATCTAGCTCTGAAAAAATATTTGGCCTTCTAGCAGTGTGTGGGACTTGTTCTATTAGTCCACCTATACTGACCTCCATCAGGTTGCAAATTCAAAATAATTTTTTGTCTGCATCTAGCTCTGAAAAATATTTGGCCTTCTAGCAGTGTGTGGGACTTTCTCTATTAGTCCATCTATACTGACCTCCATCAGGTTGCAAACTGAATATAATTTTTTTTCTGCATCTACCTCTGAAAAAATATTTGGGCTTCTAGCTGTGTGTGGGACTTGTTCTATTAGTCCATCTATACTGACCTCCATCAGGTTGCAAATCGAATATAATTTTTTTCTCCATCTAACCCAGCCAATAGTTTTGGCCTAATACCACAGTTTGGCCACTCAGCTCTGCTCGGTTACCATCCATTGTTTTTTTGTGCAAACAACTCCAGAGTTGTGAATTAGTTAACCACCAAAATGAGTGGAAAAAGGGCTGCTGCTGGTGGAAAGGGGAATAGGCGTGTTGGGACGGGGAAAAAATGTTGTGTCCGTGGGGTAGGTGTTAAAGCAACAGTAACATCTGCAGAAGAAAGACCATCTTCCAGCCAAACTAAAATGTCTACTTCTTTTAGCGGACAATGTGATAAGATCCCTTTCTTACGGCCACGCCAATCGCTACAAATTCCAGATGAGGCACAAAAACAGCAGGTGCTTCAACGGATATCAAGTGCTCCTTTAAGTGGGCTCTCCTCCACATCAACTTCAACATCACAAATACTCCAGTCCTCAAAGGTGTCACCCCAATCGCATTTGCTTCCTCACAGCTCCCAAATCTCCAGCTGCCCATCTGAGTATGAGGTAGAACAGATGGTTGAGTCTGCAGAGCTGTTTACTCATACTATAGCCTGGGAATCAGAGGTCGACTCCAGCGCTTCTGTGAATCCAGACGAGGAAATGATCTGCACTGATCCCCAGAATCTTTATGAGTCGGATCCAGGACCAGACGCAGAAGGTTCTGACCATAATGTAGACCCTCATTCCCAAACTGTAACTCCTGTTGGTGGAGACAATGAGGAAGACGATGATGAGACTCAAATACCTGATTGGAGCGACAACTTTAGTTTTTTGTCAGGGCAGGAAAAGGTTGGCTCTGAGGACGACGGGTGTGATAACGCACAGGGTGATGATGATGAGGTTGGAGATCCCACTTACTGTCAACCCACAGTCAGCCAAGAGATGAGGTCAGCAGAGGAGGTGGAGGAAGATGCTAGTGACGACGAGGTCAGGTTGCGCCTTCCTGGACAGAGACGTAGTACTGGAAGCACGTCAACAACTGCATCCTCAAACACAACTCTGCCTCTCACCACAAGTCGTGGTGGCTCTTCAGGTCGCATGGGTGCTAAGCCTTGCATAGCCTGGGCATTTTTTCAGATCGATAAAGATGACCCAACTCGTGTTATCTGTAACATTTGCCAGCAAAAGCTAAGTAGAGGCCAAAAAATACATAGTTTGAGTACTTCATGCATGAACCGGCACATGGATATGAAGCATAAGTTGCAGTGGGAAGCTCAGTGTGCTACAATGCGGCCTAGCCGGCCGGGCCAACCACCGTCTGCCATATCTTGTGCATCCGCGGCCTCTTCATCCTCTGTGACTGGGGGGACAGCAGTCACACCTGTTTTGGGGCGCAGACCTGCCACCTCTTTACCCCCAACAGCCAGCGTGATTGGCAGGTCATCATTTTCTTTGGAGGTGGTAACACCAGCTGGTGTTGAGCGCTGTCCGACATCGATAGCACCACCTTTGGATCAAGGCAACCTAACATGTCCGCCTGCATCTTCCTCACAGACCGGCAGTTTGCCGGGGACACCCTTATCAACCCCGTCTAAGCACAATAGCCAGCCCTCGGTCCCTCAGATGTGGACAAGTAAAAGACCATTTCCTCCTAGCCATGAAAAAGCTAAGAGGTTGAATTTCACCATCTGCAAGCTCTTGGCTACAGAAATGCTGCCTTTCCGCCTGGTGGACACAGAGGATTTTCGAGACCTTATGTCCGTCGCAGTGCCCCAGTACCAGATGCCCAGTCGGCACTACTTCTCAAAGAAAGGTGTGCCTGCGCTCCACCAGCATGTCGCACACAACATCACCGCTTCTTTGAGAAACTCTGTGTGTGACAGGGTGCATTTCACCACAGACACTTGGACGAGTAGGCATGGACAGGGGCGTTACATGTCGCTGACTGGGCACTGGGTAACTATGGTGACAGCAGGACAAGGGGCTGCTGTCCAAGTCTTGCCGTCCCCACGAGTTGTGCGTCAATCCTCTTTATGTCAAAGTTCCTCCACTGCTTCTGCCTCCTCAACCTCCTCTCGGTCTTCCACCTGCACCCAAAGCCTGTCTGGTCATGCCACAAGCTTTCTAACTGCGCAGAAGGGATCCTGCACACCTCCTTACTATGCTGGCAGTAGGGCTCAACTTCATCAGGCGGTTTTTACTTTGAAATGTCTGGGAAATGTGAGTCACACAGCTGAGGAGTTGTGGTCAGCTCTGGAGAACCAATTTCATGAATGGTTGTCTCCACTGGACCTGAAACCATGGAAGGCCGTGTGCGACAATGCTGCAAACCTGGGTGCGGCCCTTCGCCGGGGCAATGTCACACACGTGCCTTGCATGGCTCACGTGTTGAACCTGGTTGTCCAGCAATTTTTAGCCCACTATCCCAGACTAGATGGCCTTCTGCAGAGGGCATGGTCGCTGTGTGCTCACTTCCGCCGTTCGCATCCCGCAGCTCAGCGACTTACATCTCTACAGAAGTCGTTGGGCCTGCCACTTCACCAGCTAAAATGCGATGTGCCTACCCGGTGGAATTCAACTCTGCACATGTTGCAGCGACTGTGGCAGCACCGACAAGCCCTGGTGCAATACGTTCTGACGTATAGCCTGGGCCAACGAGATCCAGAGGTGGGGCAAATCACGCTGGAGGAGTGGTCTCAGATCAGGGACCTATGCACCCTTCTGCACAGTTTTGAAATGGCGACGAAGATGTTTAGTGCTGACGATGCCATTATCAGCATGACTATTCCGGTGATTTACATGCTGGAGCACATGTTAAACAGAATTCGGAGTCAGGTGGTGGCACAAGAGGAGGTGGAGGAAGTAGAGGAGGAGGAGTTGTATGCGGAAGGGCTAACATCTGCAAGGTCCAGACGGTCGGCAGCACCAAGGCGGCAGGCATGTGAGGGTGGGGGAGATGGTTTTACCAGGGCGCATGGTAGCAGCCAAACTAGTGAGGAAGGTGCAGGAGCCCAGGAAGAAGTGGAGGACGAACTGATGGAAGACTCATCAGATGAGGGAGACCTTGATCACATTTCTGTTGTGCGAGGTTGGGGGGAGAGGACAGAGGAAGGAAGCATGATTGTTACCTCGCCACCAACACAACAGGGACTTGGTGCTCCTGGATGCGCAACACACATGAGTGCCTTCTTGCTGCACTACCTGCAACATGACCCTCGAATTGTGAGAATTAGAAATAATCCTGACTACTGGGTTGCCACACTGTTAGATCCCCGGTACAAAAGTAAATTTGCCGAAATTATTCCTGCCATAGAAAGGGATGCACGCATGCAGGAGTATCAGCAGAGACTGTTGCAGAATCTTACATGTGCTTTTCCACAAAACACCAGTGGTGCACGTAGTGAATCTCACAGTTCCAACTTGCCAACCGTGGGACCGTCAAGTGTTCAGCACTCAAACCGTAACAGAACCACAGTATCTGCTGGTAACATCAATTTTGCGGAATCATTTCACCACTTTTTTAGCCCATCCTTTGCAAGGCCACAGGAGACAAGAAGTCTGACACATAGTCAACGCCTAGAGACGATGGTACAGGAGTATCTCCAAGTAAACATTGAAGCCATGACTGTGTCACTGGACCCTTGCTCTTTTTGGGCTTCCAATCTGGATAAATGGCCGGAGCTAGCCACTTACGCCTTGGAGATCTTGTCATGCCCCGCAGCCAGCGTTCTGTCTGAACGTGTGTTCAGCGCTGCTGGTGGTGTGCTGACAGATAAGCACACGCGGCTCTCCACTGATAATGTAGACAGACTCACGTTCATAAAGATGAACAAATCATGGATCCGAAACGACTTTTCTACCCCTGTGTCATCCTGGGGAGAGTAAAAGCTTGATGATTGGTTAAAATCACCCTACCAACCGTTTTAAGCTTTCAAATTACTAATCATGTTTATCTGTATCTTGGCTGGAAAATAATTTGGGCTTTGTAGCAGTGTGCTGCACTGATTCTATTAGGCCATCTATAATAAGCTCCACCAGATTTAAAATTACTAATCATGTTTATCTGTATCTTGGCTGGAAAATAATTTGGGCTTTGTAGCAGTGTGCAGCACTGATCCTATTAGGCCATCTATACTAAGCTCCACCAGATTTAAAATTAATAATAATTTTTAGCTGCATCTAGCCCGGAAAATAATTTTGGGGCTCCGAGATGCGCAAGACACATAAGTGCCTTCTTGCTGCACTACCTGCAACATGACTCTCATATTGTCAGAATTCGAAGTAATCATGACTACTGGGTTGCCACACTCTTAGATCCCCCAAACTTTTCGATCAACCTTTTCATTTTAATAAAGACAAAAAAAATGGTCATTTTTGAAATTATAAGCATTAGCAGGTTATTAGAAACTGAAATCAAACAGTTTTCAACTCAAAACTTTATTCTAGGTGATGTTACATTTTCACATAGGACCCCTTGTTCGAAAGGAGCTTCTGAACTCTCTCGTCCATTGAATTTGTCAGGTTTTGGATGGTTTCTGCTTCAATTGTTTTGCATGAGGACAGAATACCCTCCCAGAGGTGTTGCTTAGATGTGAACTGCCTCCCGCCATCATAGACACTCCTTTTGATGATGCTCCAGAGGTTCTGAATGGGGTAGAGGTCAGGGGAGCATGGGGGTCACACCATAAGTTTGTCCCCTTTTATGCCCATATCAGCCAGAGATGCAGATGTTTTATGTGCAGCATGAGATGGTGCATTATCATGCAAAAAAATGATCTTGCTGTGAAATACACGGTTCTTCTTCTTGAACCATGGCAGGAAGTGCTGTTTGAGAAAATCCACATACATTATGGAGTTCATCTTTAGCGCCTTCAGGGATCCTAAAGGGGCCGACAATCTCTCTCCCCATGATTCCAGCCCAAAACATTACTCCACCTCCTCCTTGTTGGCGCTGTAGCCGTGTTTGCGTGGGGTGTCCATCAACCAGCCATCCTCCACTCCATCCATCTGGACCATCGAGCGCTGCACGGCACTCATCCGTGAACAAAACAGTTTTGAAATCAGTCTTCATGTAATGTTTAGCCCACTGGAGCCGTTTCTGCTTGTGTGAAGTGGATAGAGGAGGTCGACAGGATGGCGTATGCACAGCTGCAAACCTCTAAAGGACCCTGCATCTTGTTGTTCGGGGGACGTTGGAGGCACCAGCAGCTTCAAAAACTTGTCTGCTGCTATGACAAGGCTTTTTTGCCGCTGCTCTTTTAACCTGACGTAATTGCCTGTAGGAAAGAGTCCTCAATTTGCCCTTATCAGCACGCACACGTTTGTACTGTGAATCAGCTACATACTTCTTGATTGCCAAGACACTTCATCCTGATCATCGCACAATGTTGATTGTAGTTATGCCTTGACCTAAACACTCCACAATTTGTTGCTTCTCAGCAGCCGACACATCCTTTTTCTTTCCCATTTTGGCAGAAAATGTAGGCTGCTTAATAATGTGAGACAGCCTTCTTAAGTAGTCTTGCCTTTCATTGGACACAACTGCCAAACTAATTAGCACAGGTGTCTGCAATTGCTTACAGTGATATAAAGAGCCCTGACACACATCACCATCAATGAATTTAACTGACAAACAAACAAATTCTTCCCTTATCACTCCTAAACACTTTTTGCATAATAATTTGGAACACAGTGTACATGTGCTTTTCCACAAAACACCAGTGGTTCACGTAGTGAATCTTACAGTTCTAACTTGCCAACCGTGGTCTGTATGGAGTTGTTCAATAAAGGGCCCAAAATTAAGATAACATAGATGGGAGAGGTCTCTATGAATAGGAATTCCTAAGTATTTGATACACTGTGAGGGCCAGGCAAAGGGAAAGTTGGACTGGATGGAATCCTATATGGATTTGGGGAGGGAGACATCGAGGGCCTCAGACTTCGCTGCATTGATTTTAAAATTTGACCATGTAACAAAGTGATCTATTTCAGCCATAACAGCATGGATGGATATATGTGATTGAGTGATATATACTAGGACATCATCATCAAATAGAGAGCACTTGTACTCGGTGACTCCCTCCTCAATCCACCTAATATTGGGGTTATGGCGAATTGATGAGAGCAGGTGCTCCGTCACTAGGATGTATAAGAGAGGGGACAGAGGACATCCCTGCCTTGTCCCATTGGTGATTGTGAAAGGTGATGAAAATGTTCTGATGCACCCCCTGGGCCTTGGGACACCCGGAGCCGGACCCTTTTTGGTGGATGCTGGTGGTTGTAGTCTTCGTGGCGGCGACCCGGTTCCGTGGCTCAGGGTGGTCAAACCAGTGGCGGAACTATTTGTGTGGTTTTGATGTTTAAATGTCCGACTACGCCACCCGTGGATTGCGGTCAGAGTGAACCGCCGCTGCAGGGCAGACCGCTGAGGCTGGTGTTGTGGGTGCAGCAGAGCGTAGCATAACTCCCCACGGGAGGAGTATAGCCTCAGAGCAGTGTATGCGGAGGATGGGGGTGATGGTGCAGGGCAGCAGCAGTAACGACACGGAGTCAGTGATGCAGTCCAGGGCCTTTACTCACAGTTCTTATTATCCAGACCACGTCTGCAGGTAACGGCTGCCCACGTCGTACTGTGCTCACCAGGTGAGGGGCTCAGACAACTCCCAGATAACTTTGGAGCGCTTCACAGGACCCCCTTTGTGTGTCCTTTGTCTGGCCTTTCTTACCAACCCTTCTGTCCGGCTGCCTCGGGCCTCCTCTTGGTAAACTTGGCGCCAGTTTCCCTGACCCTATGTGGTGCCTTCCTAGCGGGTGTAGCGAGGGGCTGCGCCACATAAAATGTCAGAGCCTCCGGTTTCTAGCTGAGGGTCGTTTCCTGCCTCCACTAGTTTCGGGGACCGGTCTCCCCCTTTGGCCTGACCCCTCTACGCAGGTGGATTCGGGCGTGCGGTGGCGACTCACCCATCCGCACCCCTGGGATCCCTTCATTCCTCGTTCCTGGAGCCTTCTCCGCTCCTCTTCCTTCCTTCTCCCTCTTCCAGGCCTGGGCCTCTGTTACTAGGCCCGCGTCCGGAGCAGAGCTCATGCAGAGCCCCTGCTCCCTGCCACTTCTGCTCAGATTTCTCTGCACTGAACTAAGATGGTGCCCACCTTTTATACTCCCTTCTCAATGCACCCAGGAACTGCTTCCTCCCTGCTCCTGCACTACAGGGTTCCCCTTCCTCAGTGTTCCCTCCCCCCACTCCAGCCAGGGACAGGGACTGTCGTGCCCATCTCAGAGGCATATTGGTCGCCTGCCCCACGGCAATGTGGTGTAATGCATGCAGGTGTCGGGTCCTGATCCACACTCCATCCTTACCTGAGAGTGAGATATCACACCTCTGGATGAGGTGCAATACCTCTGTAGCAACCGAGCCCTCAGGGTGCTACAGTTCCATTCATCTTCAGCCTAGGTGACGTATTGTGATACAGGGCCGTGATTTTGGCTATAAAAGGGTCCCCTAGACCCCTACCCCAAGCTTTTTAAGAGAATCATATATGGCGTGCCAGGAGACTCTATGGAATGCTTTCTCAGCATCCAACGAGAGTATCTAATTACAAAATTTTAACTGCATCTAGCCCAGGAAATACTTTGTGCCTAGTAGCAGTGTCTGCTAGTCAGCGGATTATCCCGGCTGTTAAGCAAGCTACACCACCTGTAGTTTGGACACTTAATTTTTTCAAAGGAAATGCTTCGGGACCACGGGATACTCAGTGAAGAGCATCAGGAGGCACCCCAAGGCATAGGGGCTGGGACTGGCAGTAGGATGCCTTGCGGTGGACAGCCGAGCTCGATCCTTATAAAAGCTTTTTAACTGCAGCAGCTTTAGTGGACGCTACTGGAGCTGGAATTACGCGGCTGCTGGTATGAGACTTGCCCTCCAATAGATCCTTGTAAATGGATTTAAAGTGTATTCATTCAAATTAGAGAGACAATTTAAATTATAAAGCTTAGAGCTGCCTCCACCACAGGGGGGCTCACTCGACCCACCAGCGGACAGGCACCAGTATTGGGAGAGGGGGGCTGGCCGTCAGGGTTCACCGCGGCTCTGGCACAAACCCGGCAACGCGGAGGTGGCACGGGCAGGAGCGGACTGAACGTGTCGGCTTCTCACTTTTTGGATTTTAGAAGGGCATGACATGCCTATATCTGTGTCTCCCCCTCCTTTTACTCCTCCACCTCTTTTCTTTTCGCATGACTATATGTACTTGTCACTTTTCCATGTGTTAGTTGTGTCTTCTGAGCAGTTTGTCAGCTTTTGGACACCTTTGAAGGTGTTTTCTATGTGTTTCTATGTGTTTTTGTTTGCCTGCCATTGGTTTTAACGGTGTTCGAAGGTGTTCGACGAACAGTTCGACGAACAGTTCGGCGAACACACGGGTGTTCGACGAACCGAACCGTACTCGAACACTACGGGGGTGGCTCAACACTAGTTATTAGAGGGCAATACACATTTCTATTTTAACTTTAGCTGTGGAAAAAAATAACTTTTTTGAGAAGATTAGCAGGCAAAAAAGAAAAACCTTTCTGCCACATAAAAGATAATATCACTTGTGAAAACTATTATTGCCTAATATGAAACAGAATATATATACACTATCATACCATACACTATGTACAAGAATACAACTACTATAACACTGCTCCTATGTAAAAAATTATAACTACTATAATACCGCCCCCTATGTACAAGAATACAACTACTATAATACTGCTCCTATGTACAAGAATATAAGTACTATAATACTGCCCCTATGTACAAGAATATAACTACTATAATACTGCCCCCTATGTACAACAATACAACTACTATAATACCGCCCCCTATGTACAAGAATACAACGACTATAACACTGCTCCTATGTACAAGAATATAACTACTATAATACTGCCCCTATGTACAAGAATATAACTACTATAATACTGCTCCTATGTACAACCATATAACTACTATAAAACTGCTCCTATGTACAAGAATATAACTACTATAATACTGCCCCCTATGTACAAGAATATAACTACTATAATACCGCCCCCTATGTGCAAGAATACAACTACTATAATACTGCCCCCTATGTACAAGAATATAACTACTATAATACTGCCCCTATGTACAAGAATATAACTACTATAATACTGCCCCCTATGCACAAGAATATAACTACTATAATACTGCACGCTATGTGCAAGAATAAAACTACTATAATACTGCCCCTATGTACAAGAATATAAGTACTATAATACTGCTGCCATGTACAAGAATATAACTACTATAATACTGCCCTCTATGTATAAGAATATAACTACTATAATACTGCCCCTATGTACAAGAATATAACTACTATAATACTGCCCCCTATGTATAAGAATATAAAAACTATAATACCGCCTCCTATGTATAAGAATATAACTACTATAATACTTCCCCCTGTGTACAAGAATATAGCTACTATAATACTGCCCCCTATGTGCAAGAATATAACTAACATAATACTGTCTCCTGTGTACAAGAATATAACTACTATAATACTGCCCCCTATGAAGAAGAATATAACTACTATAATACTGCCCCTATGTACAAGAATATAACTACTATAATACTGCCCCCTATGTACAAGAATATAACTACTATAAAACTGCTCCTATGTACAAGAATATAACTACTATAATACAGCACCCTATGTACAAGAATATAACTACTATAAAACTACTCGTATGTACAAGAATATAACTACTATAATACTGCCCCCTATGTACAAGAATATAACTACTATAATACTGCCCCTATGTACAAGAATATAACTACTATAATACTGCCCCCTATGTACAAGAATATAACTACTATAAAACTGCTCCTATGTACAAGAATATAACTACTATAATACTGCCCCCTATGTACGAGAATATAACTACTATAATACTGCCCCCTATGTACAAGAATATAGCTACTATAATACTGCCCCTATGTACAAGAATATAACTACTATAAAACTGCTCCTATGTACAAGAATAAAACTACTATAATACAGCCCCCTATGTACAAGAATATAACTACTATAATACCGCCCCCTATGTGCAAGAATACAACTACTATAATACTGCCCCCTATGTACAAGAATATAACTACTATAATACTGCCCCTATGTACAAGAATATAACTACTATAATACTGCCCCCTATGCACAAGAATATAACTACTATAATACTGCACCCTATGTGCAAGAATATAACTACTATAATACTGCCCCTATGTACAAGAATATAAGTACTATAATACTGCTGCCATGTACAAGAATATAACTACTATAATACTGCCCTCTATATATAAGAATATAACTACTATAATACTGCCCCTATGTACAAGAATATAACTACTATAATACTGCCCCCTATGTATAAGAATATAAAAACTATAATACCGCCCCCTATGTATAAGAATATAACTACTATAATACTTCCCCCTGTGTACAAGAATATAGCTACTATAATACTGCCCCCTATGTGCAAGAATATAACTAACATAATACTGTCTCCTGTGTACAAGAATATAACTACTATAATACTGCCCCATGTACAAGAATATAACTACTATAATACTAACACCTATGTACAAGAATATAACTACTATAATACTGCCCCCTATGTACAAGAATATATCTACTATAATATTGCACCCTATGTACAAGAATATAACTACTATAATACGGCCCCCTATGTACAAGAACATAACTACTATGATACTGCTCCTATGTAAAAGAATATAGCTACTATAATACTTCCCCCTATGTACAAGAATATATCTACTATAATACTGCCCCTATGTACAAGAATATAACTACTATAATACTGCTCCTATGTACAAGAATATAACTACTATAATACTGCTCCTATGTAAAAGAATATAGCTACTATAATACTTCCCCCTATGTACAAGAATATAACTACAATAATACCGCCCCCTATGTACAAGAATACAACTACTATAATACTGCCCCCTATGTACAAGAATATAACTACTATAATACTGCCCCTATGTACAAGAATATTACTACTATAATACTGCCCCCTATGTACAAGAATATAACTACTATAATACTGCCCCCTATGTGCAAGAATATAACTACTATAATACTGCCCCTGTGTACAAGAATATAACTACTATAATACTGCCCCTATGTACAAGAATATAACTACTATAATACTGCTCCCATGTACAAGAATATAACTACTATAATACTGCCCCCTATGTATAAGAATATAACTACTATAATACTGCCCCTATGTGCAAGAATATAACTACTATAATACTGCCCCCTATGTATAAGAATATAAAAACTATAATACTGCCCCCTATGTATAAGAATATAACTACTATTATACTGCCCCCTGTGTACAAGAAAATAACTACTATAATACTGCCCCCTATGTGCAAGAATATAACTAACATAATACTGTCTCCTGTGTACAAGAATATAACTACTATAATACTGCCCCCTATGTACAATAATATAACTACTATAATACTGCCTCTATGAACAGGAATATAACTACTATAATACTAACACCTATGTATAAGAATATAACTACTATAATACTGCCCCCTATGTACAAGAACATAACTACTATAATACTGCCCCTATGTACAAGAATATAACTACTATAATACTGCTCCTATGTACAAGAATATAATTACTATAATAGTGCTCCAATGTACAAGAATATAACTACTATAATACTAACACCTATGTACAAGAATATATCTACTATAATACTGCCCCCTATGTACAAGAACATAACTAGTATAATACTGCCCCTATGTACAAGAATATAACTACTATAATACTGCCCCTTTGTACAAGAATATAACTACTATAATACTGCTCCTATGTACAAGAATATAACTACTATAATACTGCCTCTATGTACAAGAATACAAATACTATAATACTCCTCCTATGTACAAGAATACAACTACTAAAATACTGCCCCTATGTACAAGAATATAACTACTATAATTCTGCTCCTATGTACAAGAATATAACTAAGATAATACTGCCCCTATGTGAAAGAATATAGCTACTATAATACTGTTCCCTATGTACAAGAATATAACTACTATAATACTGCTTCTATGTTCAAGAATATAACTACTATAATACTGCCCCCTATGTACAATAATATAACTACTATAATGCTGCCCCTGTGTACAAGAATATAACTACTATAATACTGCTTCTATGTTCAAGAATATAACTACTATAATACTGCCCCTATGTACAAGAATATAACTACTATAATACTGCCCCCTATGTACAAGAATATTACTACTATAATACTGCTCCCTATGTACAAGAATATAACTACTATAATACTGCTCCCTATGTACAAGAATATAACTACTATAATACTGCCCCTATGTACAAGAATATAACTACTATAATACTGCCCCTCTGTACAAGAATATAACTACTATAATGCTGCCCCCTATGTACAAGAATATAACTACTATAATACTGCCCCCTATGAAGAAGAATATAACTACTATAATACTGCCCCTATGTACAAGAATATAACTACTATAATACTGCCCCCTATGTACAAGAATATAACTACTATAAAACTGCTCCTATGTACAAGAATATAACTACTATAATACAGCACCCTATGTACAAGAATATAACTACTATAAAACTACTCGTATGTACAAGAATATAACTACTATAATACTGCCCCCTATGTACAAGAATATAACTACTATAATACTGCCCCTATGTACAAGAATATAACTACTATAATACTGCCCCCTATGTACAAGAATATAACTACTATAAAACTGCTCCTATGTACAAGAATATAACTACTATAATACTGCCCCCTATGTACGAGAATATAACTACTATAATACTGCCCCCTATGTACAAGAATATAGCTACTATAATACTGCCCCCTATGTACAAGAATATAACTACTATAAAACTGCTCCTATGTACAAGAATAAAACTACTATAATACAGCCCCCTATGTACAAGAATATAACTACTATAATACCGCCCCCTATATGCAAGAATACAACTACTATAATACTGCCCCCTATGTACAATAATATAACTACTATAATACTGCCCCTATGTACAAGAATATAACTACTATAATACTGCCCCCTATGCACAAGAATATAACTACTATAATACTGCACCCTATGTGCAAGAATATAACTACTATAATACTGCCCCTATGTACAAGAATATAAGTACTATAATACTGCTGCCATGTACAAGAATATAACTACTATAATACTGCCCTCTATATATAAGAATATAACTACTATAATACTGCCCCTATGTACAAGAATATAACTACTATAATACTGCCCCCTATGTATAAGAATATAAAAACTATAATACCGCCCCCTATGTATAAGAATATAACTACTATAATACTTCCCCCTGTGTACAAGAATATAGCTACTATAATACTGCCCCCTATGTGCAAGAATATAACTAACATAATACTGTCTCCTGTGTACAAGAATATAACTACTATAATACTGCCCCATGTACAAGAATATAACTACTATAATACTAACACCTATGTACAAGAATATAACTACTATAATACTGCCCCCTATGTACAAGAATATATCTACTATAATATTGCACCCTATGTACAAGAATATAACTACTATAATACGGCCCCCTATGTACAAGAACATAACTACTATGATACTGCTCCTATGTACAAGAATATAACTACTATAATACTGCCCCTATGTACAAGAATATAACTACTATAATACTGCTCCTATGTACAAGAATATAACTACTATAATACTGCTCCTATGTAAAAGAATATAGCTACTATAATACTTCCCCCTATGTACAAGAATATAACTACAATAATACCGCCCCCTATGTACAAGAATACAACTACTATAATACTGCCCCCTATGTACAAGAATATAACTACTATAATACTGCCCCTATGTACAAGAATATTACTACTATAATACTGCCCCCTATGTACAAGAATATAACTACTATAATACTGCCCCCTATGTGCAAGAATATAACTACTATAATACTGCCCCTGTGTACAAGAATATAACTACTATAATACTGCCCCTATGTACAAGAATATAACTACTATAATACTGCTCCCATGTACAAGAATATAACTACTATAATACTGCCCCCTATGTATAAGAATATAACTACTATAATACTGCCCCCTATGTATAAGAATATAAAAACTATAATACTGCCCCCTATGTATAAGAATATAACTACTATTATACTGCCCCCTGTGTACAAGAAAATAACTACTATAATACTGCCCCCTTTGTGCAAGAATATAACTAACATAATACTGTCTCCTGTGTACAAGAATATAACTACTATAATACTGCCCCCTATGTATAAGAATATAACTACTATAATACTGCCCCCTATGTACAAGAACATAACTACTATAATACTGCCCCTATGTACAAGAATATAACTACTATAATACTGCTCCTATGTACAAGAATATAATTACTATAATAGTGCTCCAATGTACAAGAATATAACTACTATAATACTAACACCTATGTACAAGAATATATCTACTATAATACTGCCCCCTATGTACAAGAACATAACTAGTATAATACTGCCCCTATGTACAAGAATATAACTACTATAATACTGCCCCTTTGTACAAGAATATAACAACTATAATACTGCTCCTATGTACAAGAATATAACTACTATAATACTGCCTCTATGTACAAGAATACAAATACTATAATACTCCTCCTATGTACAAGAATACAACTACTATAATACTGCCCCTATGTACAAGAATATAACTACTATAATTCTGCTCCTATGTACAAGAATATAACTAAGATAATACTGCCCCTATGTGAAAGAATATAGCTACTATAATACTGTTCCCTATGTACAAGAATATAACTACTATAATACTGCTTCTATGTTCAAGAATATAACTACTATAATACTGCCCCCTATGTACAATAATATAACTACTATAATGCTGCCCCTGTGTACAAGAATATAACTACTATAATACTGCTTCTATGTTCAAGAATATAACTACTATAATACTGCCCCCTATGTACAAGAATATAACTACTATAATACTGCCCCCTATGTACAAGAATATTACTACTATAATACTGCTCCCTATGTACAAGAATATAACTACTATAATACTGCTCCCTATGTACAAGAATATAACTACTATAATACTGCCCCTATGTACAAGAATATAACTACTATAATACTGCCCCTCTGTACAAGAATATAACTACTATAATGCTGCCCCCTATGTACAAGAATATAACTACTATAATGCTGCCCCCTATGTACAAGAATATAACTACTATAATACTGCCCCTATGTACAAGAATATAACTGCTATAATTATGCTCCTATGTACAAGAATATAACTACTATAATACTGCCTCTATGTACAAGAATATAACTACTATAATACTTCTCCCTTTGTACAAGAATATAACTACTATAATACTGCTCCTGTGTACAAGAATATAACTACTATAATACTGCCCCCTATGTACAGGAATATAACTACTATAATACTGCTCCTATGTACAAGAATATAACTACTATAATACTGCTCCCTATGTGCAAGAATATAACTACTATAATACTGCTCCCTATGTGCAAGAATATAACTACTATAATACTGCTCCTATAAACAAGAATATAACTACTATAATACTGCTCCTGTGTACAAGAATATAACTACTATAATACTGCCCCTATGTACAAGAATATAACTACTATAAAACTGCCCCTATATAGAAGAATATATCTACTATAATACTGTATCCTATGGACAAGAATATAACTACTATAATTCTGCTCCTGTGTACAAGAATATAACTACTATAATACTGCTCCTATGTACAAGAATATAACTACTATAATACTGCTCCTATGTACAAGAATATAACTACTATAATACTGCCCCCTATGTACAATAATATAACTACTAAAATACTGCCCCTATGAACAGGAATATAACTACTATAATACTAACACCTATGTATAAGAATATAACTACTATAATACTGCCCCCTATGTACAAGAACATAACTACTATAATACTGCCCCTATGTATAAGAATATAACTACTATAATACTGCTCCTATGTACAAGAATATAATTACTATAATACTGCTCCAATGTACAAGAATATAACTACTATAATACTAACACCTATGTACAAGAATATATCTACTATAATACTGCCCCCTATGTACAAGAACATAACTACTATAATACTGCCCCTATGTACAAGAATATAACTACTATAATACTGCCCCTTTGTACAAGAATATTACTACTATAATACTGCTCCTATGTACAAGAATATAACTACTATAATACTGCCTCTATGTACAAGAATACAAATACTATAATACTCCTCCTATGTACAAGAATACAACTACTATAATACTGCCCCTATGTACAAGAATATAACTACTATAATTCTGCTCCTATGTACAAGAATATAACTAAGATAATACTGCCCCTATGTGAAAGAATATAGCTACTATAATACTGTTCCCTATGTACAAGAATATAACTACTATAATACTGCTTCTATGTTCAAGAATATAACTACTATAATACTTCCCCCTATGTACAATAATATATCTACTATAATGCTGCCCCTATGTACAAGAATATAACTACTATAATACTGCTTCTATGTTCAAGAATATAACTACTATAATACTGCCCCTATGTACAAGAATATAACTACTATAATACTGCCCCTATGTACAAGAATATAACTACTATAATACTGCCCCCTATGTACAAGAATATAACTACTATAATACTACCCCCTATGTACAAGAATATTACTACTATAATACTGCTCCCTATGTACAAGAATATAACTACTATAATACTGCTCCCTATGTACAAGAATATAACTACTATAATACTGCCCCTATGTACAAGAATATAACTACTATAATACTGCCCCTATGTACAAGAATATAACTACTATAATGCTGCCCCCTATGTACAAGAATATAACTACTATAATACTGCCCCATGTACAAGAATATTACTACTATAATACTGCCCCCTATGTACAAGAATATAACTACTATAATACTGCCCCCTATGTGCAAGAATATAACTACTATAATACTGCCCCTGTGTACAAGAATATAACTACTATAATACTGCCCCTATGTACAAGAATATAACTACTATAATACTGCTCCCATGTACAAGAATATAACTACTATAATACTGCCCCCTATGTATAAGAATATAACTACTATAATACTGCCCCTATGTGCAAGAATATAACTACTATAATACTGCCCCCTATGTATAAGAATATAAAAACTATAATACTGCCCCCTATGTATAAGAATATAACTACTATTATACTGCCCCCTGTGTACAAGAAAATAACTACTATAATACTGCCCCCTATGTGCAAGAATATAACTAACATAATACTGTCTCCTGTGTACAAGAATATAACTACTATAATACTGCCCCCTATGTACAATAATATAACTACTATAATACTGCCTCTATGAACAGGAATATAACTACTATAATACTAACACCTATGTATAAGAATATAACTACTATAATACTGCCCCCTATGTACAAGAACATAACTACTATAATACTGCCCCTATGTACAAGAATATAACTACTATAATACTGCTCCTATGTACAAGAATATAATTACTATAATACTGCTCCAATATACAAGAATATAACTACTATAATACTAACACCTATGTACAAGAATATATCTACTATAATACTGCACCCTATGTACAAGAACATAACTAGTATAATACTGCCCCTATGTACAAGAATATAACTACTATAATACTGCCCCTTTGTACAAGAATATAACTACTATAATACTGCTCCTATGTACAAGAATATAACTACTATAATACTGCCTCTATGTACAAGAATACAAATACTATAATACTCCTCCTATGTACAAGAATACAACTACTATAATACTGCCCCTATGTACAAGAATATAACTACTATAATTCTGCTCCTATGTACAAGAATATAACTCAGATAATACTGCCCCTATGTGAAAGAATATAGCTACTATAGTACTGTTCCCTATGTACAAGAATATAACTACTATAATACTGCTTCTATGTTCAAGAATATAACTACTATAATACTGCCCCCTATGTACAATAATATAACTATTATAATGCTGCCCCTGTGTACAAGAATATAACTACTATAATACTGCTTCTATGTTCAAGAATATAACTACTATAATACTGCCCCCTATGTACAAGAATATAACTACTATAATACTGCCCCCTATGTACAAGAATATTACTACTATAATACTGCTCCCTATGTACAAGAATATAACTACTATAATACTGCTCCATATGTACAAGAATACTGCCCCTATGTACAAGAATATAACTACTATAATACTGCCCCTATGTACAAGAATATAACTACTATAATGCTGCCCCCTATGTGCAAGAATATAACTACTATAATGCTGCCCCCTATGTACAAGAATATAACTACTATAATACTGCCCCTATGTACAAGAATATAACTGCTATAATTATGCTCCTATGTACAAGAATATAACTACTATAATACTGCCTCTATGTACAAGAATATAACTACTATAATACTGCTCCCTTTGTACAAGAATATAACTACTATAATACTGCTCCTATGTACAAGAATATAACTACTATAATACTGCCCCCTATGTACAGGAATATAACTACTATAATACTGCTCCTATGTACATAAATATAACTACTATAATACTGCTCCCTATGTGCAAGAATATAACTACTATAATACTGCTCCTATAAACAAGAATATAACTACTATAATACTGCTCCTGTGTACAAGAATATAACTACTATAATACTGCCCCTATGTACAAGAATATAACTACTATAAAACTGCCCCTATATAGAAGAATATATCTACTATAATACTGTATCCTATGGACAAGAATATAACTACTATAATTCTGCTCCTGTGTACAAGAATATAACTACTATAATACTGCTCCTATGTACAAGAATATAACTACTATAATACTGCCCCCTATGTACAAGAATATAACTACTATAATACTGCTCCTATGTACAAGAATATAACTACTATAATACTGCCCCCTATGTACAATAATATAACTACTAAAATACTGCCCCTATGAACAGGAATATAACTACTATAATACTAACACCTATGTATAAGAATATAACTACTATAATACTGCCCCCTATGTACAAGAACATAACTACTATAATACTGCCCCTATGTATAAGAATATAACTACTATAATACTGCTCCTATGTACAAGAATATAATTACTATAATACTGCTCCAATGTACAAGAATATAACTACTATAATACTAACACCTATGTACAAGAATATATCTACTATAATACTGCCCCCTATGTACAAGAACATAACTACTATAATACTGCCCCTATGTACAAGAATATAACTACTATAATACTGCCCCTTTGTACAAGAATATTACTACTATAATACTGCTCCTATGTACAAGAATATAACTACTATAATACTGCCTCTATGTACAAGAATACAAATACTATAATACTCCTCCTATGTACAAGAATACAACTACTATAATACTGCCCCTATGTACAAGAATATAACTACTATAATTCTGATCCTATGTACAAGAATATAACTAAGATAATACTGCCCCTATGTGAAAGAATATAGCTACTATAATACTGTTCCCTATGTACAAGAATATAACTACTATAATACTGCTTCTATGTTCAAGAATATAACTACTATAATACTTCCCCCTATGTACAATAATATATCTACTATAATGCTGCCCCTATGTACAAGAATATAACTACTATAATACTGCTTCTATGTTCAAGAATATAACTACTATAATACTGCCCCTATGTACAAGAATATAACTACTATAATACTGCCCCTATGTACAAGAATATAACTACTATAATACTGCCCCCTATGTACAAGAATATAACTACTATAATACTACCCCCTATGTACAAGAATATTACTACTATAATACTGCTCCCTATGTACAAGAATATAACTACTATAATACTGCTCCCTATGTACAAGAATATAACTACTATAATACTGCCCCTATGTACAAGAATATAACTACTATAATACTGCCCCTATGTACAAGAATATAACTACTATAATGCTGCCCCTATGTACAAGAATATAACTACTATAATGCTGCCCCCTATGTACAAGAATATAACTACTATAATACTGCCCCTATGTACAAGAATATAACTACTATAATACTGCTCCCTATGTACAAGAATATAACTACTATAATACTGCTCCTATGTACAATAATATAACTACTATAATACTGCCCCCTATGTACAGGAATATAACTACTATAATACTGCTCCTATGTACAAGAATATAACTACTATAATACTGCTCCCTATGTGCAAGAATATAACTACTATAATACTGCTCCCTATGTGCAAGAATATAACTACTATAATACTGCTCCTATAAACAAGAATATAACTACTATAATACTGCTCCTGTGTACAAGAATATAACTACTATAAAACTGCCCCTATATAGAAGAATATATCTACTATAATACTGTATCCTATGGACAAGAATATAACTACTATAATTCTGCTCCTGTGTACAAGAATATAACTACTATAATACTGCCCCTATGTGAAAGAATATTACTTTGTAATAATTATTATTATTCACTTTTTTATTCATTTTCTAGTACTGTGTATGGGGATATATTATACAATTTATTGCTGCACATTCTTTTTTTTGTACTGTGTTCTTTTTTAATGGATGTGTTCATGTTTAGGCATGACTTTTAAGTTTCTAAGGTTTGACAATATGGGAGAAAGGAGCCATAACCCTGGGAGGGCGGTAGAGGGGGCCATATTAGTGTAAGCAGTCAGGCAATAAGGCCGTGCATTGGAGTGGAAGGATGGCATTATACCTGGAAGGAATCATCCATACAACAAAATGTCAGCGCAGCCTTTACACAGGTCATTGCCCGTTTCCCGCAGCTCGGTGATCCATTAGTCCAGCGGATAGGAGAATATTAATGTGCAGCTATTGGCATTTACATGGAGCGACACAGAGGATGGAGGAGAGCAATGGAGTCTCACAAAGAAGATATTGATGGCATCGATGACCACTTCCAAATATCGTCCTAATTAAGCGCTAATGCCCGGTGTGACGCCTTTGGTGTTTCTTTTCCTGTTATAACTAATGAGATTTTTAGTCTACGTATTGACTGCTTTAAACAAGTCCCTGCGTCTCCAGCGCACGCGGTTGGTGGTGGTGGAGGTTGATGGGGGGGCGACAAATAACAGACTAAAAAGAATAACAAAGATTTGTGATAATAAGATATTTCCATGGTAGTTGCCTAAGATGATAAAAATATATATTTTTTTGTTAGTTTTATTTATTTTTTAAAAAACTAAATAGCGCCACTTATAACCAAAGGTTGTGTCCGGTATTGCAGCATTTATTTATATGGGACTGAGCTGTAATACTAGACACATCCCATAGTCGAGAGAGGAGCTTTTTCTAGGAAACATTAAAAAAATGGATAATTTTATTATTATATTTAAAGGGGTTGTCCTGTTTCAACAATATTTTGCACGGAGTGTCAGTTTTATGAAGAATAAGCTCAGTTTTACTTTTTCTTCTCGGGCCCAGCGCCATGTCTCTGCTGCTACCTCTGTCTCAGTTGATCTGCTGCAGTCAATCACTGAGCTCAGCAGCTGTGCCACTGTAGATGACAGGAACTGCTGAGCTCAGTGATTGGCTGCAGCGCTCTTGACATTGTGTCACCACTACAGCCAATCAACAGAGACTTGGGAATTGATAGAAATGCAACCCTGGACCTGGAAAGGAGAAGTAAAGCTCAGCGTGTTTGTTTCTAACATAAAATTGAGCCTTTGAGAAAAAGTTTGTTAAAAAGGGCCAAGTCCTTTAATTTCATGGTCTGGTATTGGAGGGGGGTCAATATTTTTATCTCTATTCTGTGGTCTGAATTTTTTTTGTTTTGTCTTGAGTTTTGCTCTGGAGTGTGGCTGATATTTGGGGTGTAAAAATTTCACAAGCTGAATTTTGGGGTTCATAATATTTTTTTGGAGTCTTTAATAATGTTTTGTGTCTTCATGGGATTTAAAAGATCATTAATGCTTTCTAAAAAAAATGAAAGGCTGTTACAGAAATAGTGACGCAGCACTAATTGGAGGAGATATTCTGTTTAAGTGGGAAAAAAAATCCATTAAAAAGTCTTCTAATAAATATACAGCAAATATTTTGAAAAAAAAAAAGTTTATTACCATAAACCCCACCCATGTGGAACCCAACAGGTCAAATCCTTTTATAGCTACAGTGTCCATAGAAAAAAAATATCAAAAGTTTTGAACTACTACATGTCTTACCAATCAGAGACCAGATATACTGTATGTATATATACATTTATTTCCCATGTTGCTGGTTATTCTGTTATTGATCCATGCCTGTGTGACTGATCCACATTCATTTCTCCCGAAGGTGACAACTCTGGTAAATACAAGCAACAAGGGCCCATCGGGTAAAAAGAAAGGACGATCTAAAAAAGCTCATGTCCTGGCAGGCTCCGTGGAACAAGCCACGCTAAACTTTTTGGAAAAAGGCGAACAGATTGCAAAAGAAAGTCAGGACCTAAAAGAGGAGTTAATATCTGCAGTAGAGGATGTCAGGAAACAAGGTAACGAGATTGTGTTCATCATCTGTAGATTGCAGTTATTTATTCCAATGGGTGTGCAACCAAATATTAAATTAACAGTGCCAACAATTTTGCCCATTTTTGGGGTTTTGTGTGAAATTATTCCCAATTTGCATTTTTTTCCTCTTTTATTCAAATACACATGGTGTCATCGCTCGGCTTCAGGATTCAGTTCAGTGACCTATGGCTGTGGGTCAGTTTCCCTTGCAATTTGACCACAATTAGTGATGGGCGAGTATGTTTGGTTAACCCTTTCGGCAAGTATGCTCGGGCGAGTACCGAGTATCTTCAGCGTACCCGGTGATATGTTTTAATCACTCCCGGGCTCATGATTTGTGACTGTTTGACAACTTTAATACATGTGAGGAATGTGAAAGAAACAAGCATTCCTCACATGTATTAAAGCTGTCAAACAGTCGCAGATCGTGAGCACGGGAGCGATTCAACCATATCACCGAGCAGCTGTAAATACTCGGAGCTCGGCCCGAGCATACTCGCCAAAAGGGTCAACCGAACATATTAGCTCATCACTAACCACAATCTGTGTTATCTTTGTACACATGTTCTTATCTTGGTTTTGCTGTGTTGCTTCTATGCAGGTGTTTTATCTTCCTCGTTTGGTTTGTCCTATCACATCTTGGGAGGGGCTTTTTATACTCTCCAGGAACATGCAGTCTTTGCTGGCTATATTCTAAGTTAGATGGATGTTTGGAGTCCCAGCTTCCCTGTTAAGGATTATCTTGCCGAGGTTTTCTTTATTGCTTCTCCTGCGGTTTGTTTGCGTGTTCCCATTCCCAGCACTCTTCCTTTTTTGATACATTTAGGGCCTGGGGGTCTCCATGTATACTGAAGGTCTTTTTGGGTTCTTTCTTTTTCTTCCACCTTCATGTATCACTGTGTGAACACGTCTTTAGCCCTGTGTCTCACCCTCTGTGTGCATTACGTCATGTTGTTGTTCTGGTTACACTCTGTGTATAATTGAGGGTGCAGGTAAGGACACTCAGGGTCAGCTGAGGTTGAGAGGGGGCACCATTATGTAATTTTAGGATGCCAACTCCCTCTATCAGATGGACAAATCAGGGTCAAGTTAGGTATTTGCCTACACTGTAAATGAACCTGTGGTGTGCAGATTGAACATCTCCCCTGGTTTATTCATCCCAGTGCGAGTAATAGGGCTCAGTCATAACACAAAGTAAACATGTATAGAACAAAACGTGTAATTGCAGTAATTTTCTGGGATAAATACTTCATTTTCTGAAACAATTTCAAGGGTGCAAAAAATTTTGACCATGACTATGTATAGAGCTCAACATTTGGAGAACTGGTGGATCTGCAGCAGATAAAACAGTGATTTTATTAAAATTGGAGCAAGCAGCCCAGTAAGTCAGACATCACTCAAATTAAGATCTCTGCCCCAATAATATTCTACTCTCAGATTGGGTAGCAAAATTTGGCGACAGATTCCTTTTAAATAAAAATAAAAGAAAATAAAAATCTATGCAAGTTTGGTATCTCCATAATCATACTGACCTGAAAAATCTTGTCTCTGGGTCATTTTTACAGTATAAAGAACACTTAAAAAAAAAACGCAATGGCAGAATTGAAGGGGTTAAAATCACCTGTTCTAGGAATTTACGTGCACCGTAGCTCCTCTATCCTCCATGCCAGCGATTGCTTTCATAAGGTCACGGTCAATGTCTAAATGCCAGACAGCAGCACTGGAAGAGCTGAAGACCGGAGTGGAAAATCGAGGAGCAGCGGTGGCGAAAGGACCGGTGAGTTCCTAGGACTGTTCCTAGGACAGGTGAGCATGATGTATTGGTCTCTTTGCAGCCCTCTTATGCTTTGGGGTCTGGAGAGACTTCAGAACATAATAAATGTTTTTCCATAGCAATCGAGGCACTTTCGATTACAACAAATTTTCAGACCATGTTGAAACTGTCCGATAAAAAGAGTTAATCTGCCCGAAAAAGGAGATTTGCTCATCTCTAAGTATGTGACAAAATTAACTGGGATTTGTTTGTTTTCTCTATAGTATCCCTTTAAGATGAGATGGCTATCTTCCATGGTGCATGTAGGCTGTTATGTGCGCTTTGGTTTTGTTGGTACAAATCCAACTTAGCATGGAAGTCTGCGAAGTGTGACAGTGGGAGTAACATGGCACTGTAACATACCTGGCGGCGTCCTTGCATAGTGGTCCATCTCCCACTGTGCAAGAACGCGTACTTGATCTCCAGTCCAGTCTGCTAGCCTGGCTTCCCTCCATGCTGTCTGCTTGCCTCTGTTTCTGCTGCTTAAGGGCGGCGCCCGATCACTTCCTGCTTTTTGTACCTGCTGCAGGCACACCCCTTGTGCGTCCTCAGCCTATTGCTGTCTGTCATCTGGTATTTAACACAGCTCCTCCCTGGAATCCATGCCTGAGCATTGTGTTTCATTCAGTGTGCGCCTTCACTCTGAATGTGCCAGGTCCCTTTCTGTGTTTGCTTGCCTGCCCTTCCTGGAGGCTGTATTTCCAGGCCTGTCTGAACTCGCTCCTTGCCTGTTCGTTCCGCCTTCTAGGGGCCGCATACCTAGACCCGCTCCTGTATCTTGTCTGTCCTGTCAGAACACGCTCCTAGCCTGTTCCTTCCGCCTTCTAGGGGCTGCATACCTAGACCCGCTCCTGTATCTTGCTACTATGTCTGTTCTTGTCTGAATACTCTTCTAGCCTGCTTCCTGTTTTTCTCTATGTCCGTACCTTTCCTTTTTCTGCAGAGTCTGAACTCGTACCTAACTCCTGCTCGTTGTCACTGTACTTCCGTTTGGGAGTTTGTGGTCCACTCGCTACTTCACTGCAAGCACCCTGTGGGTATCTGGTTCTGCCTTTCCCTTCCTGTCTGTTCCGTGTGAACAGAGCACTGTCCCCTCTGCCCTGCCTCGCTCTCCGCTCCTGCAGTTCTCGCCCTGCTCTGACCCTTTGCTCGCTGCTCCGGCAGTCTCGCTCTGCTCTGACCCTTTGCTCGCTGCTCCGGCAGTCTCGCTCTACTCTGACCCTTTGCTCGCTGCTCCGGCAGTCTCGCTCTGCTCTGACCCTTTGCTCGTTGCTCCGGCAGTCTCGTCCTGCTCTACTCTTGCTCACCGCTCCAGGCGGCCTCGTCCTGCTCTACTCTTGCTCACCGCTCCAGACGGCCTCGTCCTGCTCTACTCTCACTCACCACTCCAGGCGGCCTCGTCCTGCTCTACTCTCGCTCACCGCTCCAGGCGGCCTCATCCTGCTCTTCTCTCGCTCACCGCTCTAGGCGGTCTCGTCTTGCCCTGCTCTCGCTCACCACTCTGGGCGGCCTCACTCTGCTGTGTTTGTCCGCCACATCTGTGGTTCTGTTCCTGAGTCCCAGTGTGTACTGGGTCCTATCCTGCCTGTGTTCCAACCTGCTAGTGCCTCCCTGTCTGCACTCTAGCCGTGCTTGCCTGTACCCCCCTGCCTGCATACCCGCCTGCCTGCATACCAGTCGTGGCTGCCTATACCCACCAGTCTGTGTGCCAGCCTAACCTGTCTGTTCCTGTATTCCCCTGTGTGGGTCAACAGCCATGTCCGGGGTCTGTCCTGGAGTAGCACCTGGTCCCTCTGCTCGGTTCCTCCTTGGTGCACTGGCGTCGTATGCCGTCGTGCGACCCTGGTCGGATCGGGTGAATACTTAGTTACGCCCCTCCAGGCATTCACTCTCCGGCACGGTCCAGTGGAATCACTACATATACCGCTCAGCCTGGGCGTGTGCATTACAGGCACCGAAAGATGGAGGAGGGAACACGTGCGGCGTATGCACCAATCCCATGGAAGACGTGCCGCACACACCCTGAATTCTGCAGGTTTTTCCCACGTCACTCATACATAAGACACGTATTGCACATACCAGTTACTCACTGCTCAAACATAGGATACTTAACTAACACATGCCCCTTACTCATACCTAAAACCATGCCCACCCAAAAAACAACGTCTCAAGGTGCAAATGGGTGACCGAGTGACCAAAAACTTTTTTCCGTAATCTTGGTTCTAAATAAGTAGAGCAGATCTGCAAAATAAAACTAATAATAATAATGACATTCTTGCTTTCAGACTTTACATGCAGGACAATAAATTAATTTCCTAATAGTATTTCTTATAAAATGACTTTTGTTCAGCTCAGTGTAATCAATGCTGAGCAGCGGTTACTTCTGGGGTTGCATTGAAGGATGCGGCCGAAAGAAGCCAAGAGAAAGTGTAAAAACGTCTTTGGGGGATTACACTCATTCTTCGCCTCTTCTTGTGGAGTAATTCATGTTCTGCGAGCAGTATACAGAGAATTCCTTCCTGTAAAATGTCCTATGAATGCTTTCATCCTTGCAGGCAATGGCTCTTTATCAGCTGCAACAGAGTATGCGCTTAGCGTATATGCAGACTGAGCTCTTATTCTAAGGACTTTTTTAGTTTTTTTTTTTTGCAAAAAATAAATAAAGATAAATTCAAGTTGTTTTTTTTTTCACCTCATTAAAATAAGCTTTTCTTTATTATTTCCAAAGAAGTCTTCAGACATCTTGCTTTTAACAACTCTAGTAATAGGACAAAGAATTATAGTCCATCTATCACTGAGCTTTCCAATATTTACCTACTTTTTTCCCCCCAAAAATATCCCCACTCTTTCAATGGGCTACGTCTGGGTTTGCAGCATTGCCTTGAATGGGGGTAGACTGCTGAGCCTTGGCTGTTAACTACTTAAACGCCGCTGTCAATCTCTAACATTGATACTTGAATGGAATATGTGCCAGTGCTCATGCGTTCTGGTTTCCATTGACCCCCCATGACACGATCGTAGGTAACATCGAGTCATTATAACAGTCGGAGATCAGCTGAAGGCCCCCATTACTGCCATCTTTGGCTTTCTCTGGAGCTCAGCTATCCACCCTATTTTTGGCCCTATCGGAGGTGAACACTACATCTAGCTGCCCGCCTCCAATAGGTGTATACGGCCAAAAATAATGCACAACAGATCATACTGTGACTCTTTCTATACAGTTATAGTAAATGGTCCTGTTGATGCATACTGTATACCCAAATCCCATTTGCTGTAGGTTCAGACGTAAACTCCAACTGGGCCACCGAATGTGAGAGAAACTCTCTGTGAAATCACTCTAAGAAGAAAGATTCTCCTTGGATAGATTGCTTCAGCTCTTGGAAGTTGGTTGTGAAAGATGGATAACCAAGAAGCAGAGATGCAAGCTGGGTGTGTTGCAAGGTAGGATAGTTTGTGGTAGCAAGCCTGCAACTGAAGCTGGATAAGTGACAATCTGCATTTTTAACACGACCAGAACATCATGGATGCCTTAGGAAGACAGAAGGATAGCTCAGCTCGAGCAGGTATGGCCAGGAGACCAGAAGATATACCTGTCTATTCGTGGGGACCTTGAGACAGCACAGTCATCATGAGGTTGAGGCAACGTGTAGGCCAGACCTGAGAATGTAATTAAGAGATACTGGACTTGGCAGGCTGCAGCACAGGTACTGCAAGAAAGTGGGATCTGGTCAGTGAAGGGCAGATGGATAATATGGAATGCTTATTGACATATTGCTGAAACGTAGTTAACCAGTGATGTGCCTCCACATGTGACTGTCATTCCTGTGCCTCTGTGTAAAACAAAAGCTGTTAACAACATGCTTTGTAACTGCGACCTACTGTATATATGATTTTTTTTTTCAGTTCTACCAGTAAAGTTCACATCATTTTTATAATCTGGACATCCTTCCTTGCTATTGGATTATATCTAAGGTCCCTGTTACAGCCAATGGTATGCGGCAATAGTGAGGAACATTGGAAGTCTCTGACATTGACATGCGCACACGCAGGAACCTCTCTGTGGTTGCATCAAAACACCTCAGCCTGTCGACCGTTTTCAGCTTATTATGTGCATCAGCATCAGTTGGACATCAGTTGGACATGGTCAGGGGGAATTTTTACCCTCTGGATACAAATAAGAATGTAAATTCCAAGACAGCATGCAAAGGTCTTAAAAATGGTAAGATATGTTGTGATTAGCACCTACATGGTAGCATAGAAAGTGATTTTTCACCGGGCCTAGGAGCTTCACGCTTCTACTCTGTTGGGTATAAGGTTGTCTGGACCCAATGTTCACAAGTTGACCACTATTAAATGGTTTAGGATTTTTGACATTACTGAGGCACACGGTGTAATATCTTCAAACTTTCCTACTAGCATAAACCCCCAGTAAGATAAGGCAGACATTAAAGCAGCGAGGTCCTAAATTCTCTCCGCTCTGCCTATTCCGGAGAGACGGGATATGTGACACATAACATTGTTCTCCATTACAGAGATACATTGTACATTCCAAGTAAGCAGGGTCACAAACATCGGCGACGTCCGCAGTTAGCGAGACAGCTTTATATGGCGTTATCGGAGATGAAATGTTTACAAGCGCACCCACAAAATACATCACCGGTAATAAAACCAGGAGAGCGTAATAAGGTCTGCGAGGGGCCTGATCATCCAGTAAAACCTGCAAATGGAAAATAATTATTAGATTGCTGAAAAAAAACGTTAGAATTTATCTCCTCGTTCTCCGGTGTATGGTATCTCAGGTAAGCAGCCGTTCAGGGGCAGGAAAATTAGATTATATTTTTTATATATATTGGTGGTTTTCACAGACATAGTATGAGCAAATAATGGTCTTATCTCTCCTCCCGGGATGATGTTCAGAATTAATGGCGATCGCCGTTCAAAGAGAAAAGGAAATGTGTTACGTGCATTTGGATACGAAGAAAAGACTAATCCGCTCTAATCCTAAGGGATTGCTTTACCAATGGACCATTAATGCTGAACTACCATTGAAGAGAAGTTATCCATAGTTTTGAGGATAACCTATTCTCACATATTCAACACCAGTTTTTAATGATCAGCCTTACTTCATTACAGTTCACATTCCAGCAGGGGATTACAGATGAAGCCCCGAAGAATGAGATTCGGACAGAACCAAGATGGAGGCATTTACTAAAATAACTCAGACAGGATCACCTTGTATTCCATTTGGCTTGTGTTCTGGCAATGTCCGTCTTTTTAGGCAGATGCAGACATATGGACAACCATGACAGACAGAGCACACAAAAATGAATGGCTCCATCAGGGGCTCCATCCAAAAATTTTATGGGCTTTAGACAGAAGCCCCTGAGTCTCGAAGTAGAGTGAAACATAATGTGAATATAGTGCTTTTTATTTTTGGATGATGTATATTGAGGTACCTTTTGTTACCCCCTTTCCATATGGTGTGTTGCCATGCAATGTACAAACAATAACACCATAAAATGGTTAATTAACGCCTTACAGTATGTTATCTGAAAAAAAGTCTATACCATATGTTGGCCAAATAAAACACAGTTGTCTAAGTAATAATGCTATCACATTGCGACATTAATATCCCATATACACGAAAAAGGACATACTGCGACCATGTAACTGCTCAATACTACGTATGATCAATTTTTTTTTAAATTTGAATTTGTGAGCTCCGGTGAATTTTTCCCCAAAATTTGTATGGCAAAAATTTGTACCCCAGCTACTCCAGTTGCCAGGAAAAGACACATATAACACTCTCGGGTCATCTAAGACTGTGCTCAAGTTTCTTTAATGTAAACATATCCTTAGCAATGTCAAAGCAACTTCCACATAGGTTTCTATGGGAAAGCGGATGGTAAATATTTTTCACTGCACACATACTATCTGTAAATTTTGTTCAGTAATTTTTGGCTTTCTCTCACTCTCTCTATTTCTGAGCTGTAAGCTGTGATATTCTCTCATTAAACAACTTCACCCTAAAATGGATGCTGTGTTTCCTGCTCCAGCTTTTATATACTGCAGGCTATGATAAGCTGTACTATACTAGCCAGGCACTTTTGGGAAGCCGTCTGATTGAGCCTGAGAACATGTGAGTCTTCTCTGGTAGATGCAGTCGTCAGCATTGTATAAAATAGCAGCAGGCATTTTTGAAGATTCACACAAATCGAATGATAAATTGATCAAATTAGCTGCGTCCAGCAAATTTCCTAAAATTTGTCGCAGGTTGGAATTGCATTAAATCAAATCGATTTGCTCATCTCTACTCCATGCCTAAAGTAATCTATGTTTTCACTGGGGAATAAACCCAGGACATTCTAAATTTAAAACAGATGTTTTGACCACTACACAACAAAATATGATCGGGATGCCTAAAGTAATCTAATAATAGTGCTGTACTGTGTCTACATAGTACGGATATGTCACAATTAGCACCACTAACCACCACGATAAGATGCCTATACATTACTAATCCTTTAGTCAAATTGTTAAATAAAAACAAACACCCAGAATAAATTATTTTATTTGAAATAAAACACACGCACACTTTTACTTTTTTATTTAAAAATAACAAACACTGTTATACTCACCTAGCATCTAATCCCCGATGCCATTGTCTCCTGTAAGAAAGCAAAAATAAAAAAACAACAATATCCCTCACATGGCTGAAGTTCTATCCCATGCCGTAATCCAAGTCTGGGATAAATAGTTTTCAACCTGGATAGTGCCAAGATGTGACCATCCCTGCTGAAAACCACTGAACAATGAGCTGCTGCGAGCTCAGCCTCAGTGACTAACGGTGATGTCATAGAGTTCACCATCAGCAGTTAATGATCTTACTGCTGATCAGAGGCAGTGCTTGCCACTCTGTCATACATATGACAGCCTGGCAAACACCCAATATTCAGGCCCCCCATTCATGTGAATATGGGTCCTTGTTCGGGTTTGGGTACTGTTCTGGTACTCGAACTTTTAATAAACTGTTCAGTGTTTGACTGAATCCGCTGAAGCTGAACAGTCAGGGCTTCACCCATCACTACCTGGCACCATTCTTATGCAATTAACCTGCTGATTAACCCTAAATCTGCAGGTTAATATCATTATGTGACAGGTTTCCTTTAAATAAGGAAAGTTTGTGCACATTACACAGATTGTTCAAATATAGTGTACAGATCCTGCTGAGCAGCAGCTGAAAGGAGCTTCTAAAAGAGCATAAACTGTGCATTGACACAGCACTGTAGCATAGTGTTTTGGAGAGAAGGAAACAAAATAATATGAAGTATATTACAAAAATTGAATAAAAATTACTAATAAATTAAATAAAAAACCCTAACTCCTTCTATGCTCGTTGCCTTGCAACAATACTTTCATTGGCTTCTTCTATGATGAGGTCAACAAAGGTTCCTTTTAAACCCAGTCAGTTCGACGTTGAGGTGAGCGACCGATTCTAATGCACACGCCCGGAATGACTGGCGTGTGCGTGTATATGTAGTGATTCCACTGGACCGTACCGGAGAGTGAATGCCTGGAGGGGCGTAACTAAGTATCCACCCGATCCGACCAAGGTCGCACGACGGCATACGACGCCAGTGCACCAAGGAGGGACCGAGCAGAGGGACCAGGTGCTACTCCAGGTCAGACCCCGGACACAGCTGTTGACCCACACCGGGGAATACAGGAACAGGCAGGTGAGGCTGGCACACAGACTGGTGGGTACAGGCAGACACGGAAGGTATGCAGACGGGTCGATGCTAGCAAGCATGACTGGTATGCAAACAGGGAGGTACTGACAGGTATGGCCGGTATGCAGGCAGGTGGATGTTGGTAAGCACGACTGGTATGCAGGCAGGGAGGTACTGGCAGGTACGACAGGTTGGAGCACAGAGTGGATAGGACCCAGTACAGACTGGGACTCAGGAACAGAACCGCAGATGCGGTGGACAAACACAGCAGAGTGAGGCCGCCCAGAGCGGCGAGCAAGAGCAGAGCAAGACGAGGCCGCCTGGAGCGGTGAGCAAGAGTAGAGCAGGACGAGACCACCTGGAGCAGTGAGCAAAGGGTCAGAGCAGAGCGAGACTGCCGGAGCAGCGAGCAAAGGGTCAGAGCAGAGTGAGACTGCCGGAGCAGCGAGCAAATGGTCAGAGCAGAGCGAGACTGCCGGAGCAGTGAGCAAAGGGTCAGAGCAGAGCAAGTCTGCCGGAGCAGTGAGCAAAGGGTCAGAGCAGAGCGAGACTGCCGGAGCAGTCAGCAAAGGGTCAGAGCAGAGCGAGACTGTCGGAGCAGTGAGCAAAGGGTCAGAGCAGAGCGAGACTGCCAGAGCAGTGAGCAAAGGGTCAGAGCAGAGCGAGACTGCCGGAGCAGTGAGCAAAGGGTCAGGGCAGAGCGAGACTGCCGGAGCAGTGAGCAAAGGGTCAGAGCAGAGCGAGACCGTCTGGAGCGGTGAGCAAAGGCAGAGCAGGCAAGAGCCGCCGGAGCGGTGAGCAAAGGCAGAGCAGGCAAGAACCGCCGGAGCGGTGAGCAAGGCAGAGCAGGCAAGAACCGCCGGAGCGGTGAACGAGGCAGAGCAGGTAGAAACCGCTGGAGCGGTGAGCAAGGCAGGGCAGAGGGGACAGGGCTCTGTTCACACGGAACAGACAGGAAGGGAAAGGCAGAACCAGATACCCACAGGGTACTTGCAGTGAAGTAGCGAGTGGACCACAAACTCACAAATGGAAGTACAGTGACAACGAGCAGGAGTAAGGTACGAGTTCAGACTCTGCAGAAAAAGGGAAGATATGGGCGTAGAGAGAGACGGAAACAGGCTAGAAGATAGTTAGGGCAGGAACAGACACTGGGAAAAGACACAGACAACAGATCTAGGTATGCGGCCCCTAGAGGGCAGAAGGAACAGACTAAGAGCGTGTTCACACGGGCCTGGAAATACAGCCTCCAGGAAAGGCAGCTGGCTAGAGTACACAGACAGGACACAGTTCAGACACGGGAACTGATACCGCAAGGCTGGAAACATAGACAGGACCTGGCACATCAGTGACAAGACGCCAACTGACAGAACAAGATGCTCAGGCAAGGATTCCAGGGAGGAGCTGGGTTAAATACCAGGTGACAGACAGCAATAGGCTGAGGAAGCATCAGGGGTGTGTCTGCAGCAGCTATAAGAAACAGGAAGTTCAGCGGGTGTCGCCCTAAGCAGACAGAGCAGAGCAAAGCAGACCATATGGAAAGAAGCCAAAGTGATAGTCTGGACTGGAAATCAAGTGCGTGCTCTTGCACAGTGGGAGATGGACCACTATGCAAGGACGCCGCCAGGTATGTTACAGTACCCCCCCCTTACACCCCCTCTTCTTCAGGCCTGCCAGAATCTTCCACAGGGAATTCGAGGGCCAATCCTTCTCTTCAAGGAGATTACTTCTGCTGTCAACAGAAAAAACTGGTCTCATCTGGGTAGCTAGGATGCTACCTCCTATCCAGCCATCCTCAGCAACAGACGAAACGGGTGGAGTACCAGGAACAGCACACAAGGAAGTCTCTCTCCACATATTTTCAGGTGGCACCACAGAGGGTACAGGAGACAACTGGAAGTCCTCCGCCAGGTTGGAGGGGGGCAGAGACTCGGGGGTAACCTCTATTTTGGGGTACATCTTGTCAAGCTCACAGGATGAAATGGGCGAGGTATCAGGTACAAGGTGTAGAAACGTCACTGTCCCTTTGTTATCTGGTGGTACCCCGGAGGATTGAGGAAACAACTGGATGTCCTCCGCCGGGTCAGAGGAGTGCAGAGACTCGGGGGTAACCTCTGCTTCGGAGTACACTAGGTCGGACTCACTTGATGAAGTGGGCGAGGTATCAGGTACAGAGTATAGGAAAGTCTCTGTCCATTCACTACCAGGTAGCACCCCGAAGGGTTCTGGAAACAACTGGAGGTCCTCCGCCTGGTCGGAGGGGTGTAGAGACTCGGGGGTAACCTCTGCTTCAGAGTACACTAGGTTGGACTCACTGGACGAAGCGGCCGAGGTATCAGGTACAGAGTATAGGAAAGTCTCTGTCCATTTGCTACCAGGTAGCACCCCGAAGGGTTCAGGAGACAACTGGAGATCCTCCACCTGGTCGGAGGGGTGTAGAGACTCGGGGGTATCCTCTGCTTCGGAGTACACTAGGTCGGACTCACTGGACGAAGCGGGCGAGGTATCAGGTGCAGAGTATAGGAAAGTCTCTGTCCATTCGCTACCAGGTAGCACCGCGAAGGGTTCAGGAGACAACTGGAGGTCCTCCACCTGGTCGGAGGGGTGTAGAGACTTGGGGGCAACCTCTGCTTCGGAGTATACTAGGTCGGACTCACTTGACGAAGCGAGCGAGGTATCAGGTACCGGGTGTAGGGAAGTCTCTCTCCATTTGTCATCAAGTGGTATCCCGGAGGATTCAGGAGGCAACAGGGGGTCCTCCGCCAGGTTGTAGAGGTGCACGGACTCGGAGGTAATCACTGCTTCGGAGTACCCTTGGACAGGCTCACCGGTTAAAGTGGGTGAAGTATCAGATACCGGGTGCAGGAAGTCCTCCGGTGTGGATTCTGGGTGGGCAGCAGTCTCTTCGGACAGGAGAACTGGTGCGCTACCCACGCACATTACCCATCGGGGCTGCTCCGGGATACTGGGAAGTGAAGCTTCAGCAGGGACTTCAAGGTTGGGGTCAGGAGGTCTTTGGGAGGACAGACCCTGGCGTGACAGCTTGCCTCTACGCCTAGCACGTCTGGACTGCCTCTTGAGGTGGGGAGAAGTATTCCAGAGAGCGTAGTCATCCTGTGGATTCTGGGTGGGCAGTAGTCTCTTCGGGCAGGAGGACTAGTGCGCTACCCACACACATTACCCATCGGGGCTGCTCTGCGATATTGGGAAGTGAAACTTCAGCAGGGGCTTCCCGGTTAGGGTCATCGAAGACCATTAGAAAGGCCACCAGGAAGGCCTGCAGGTCCAGGACGATAGCATCCTGTGTGTCTCATAGGGGGGTGATCCATTTCAAGGCATCACCCGCTAGGTAAGACATCATGAATCCCACCTTAACCTGATCGGTGGGAAAATAAAGAGGGTCGAACTTGAAGTGTAGCAAGCATTGCTCCACAAATGCACGACTCAGTCTTGGATCCCCATAGTACCGTGGCGGATCCACAGGAACGAGTGCAGATAGATCCATCTGGACGGGTGGGTAATTCGCCTGGAACTCAGCTGGTAGCAAAAAAAATAAAATAAATTTCTTCTAGATGCACGTATTAGCTGAAAAAACGTCTCAGAGAGTGAAGGCCGTGGGGCTCAACGGCCTGGGTATGCTGTAATGCACACGCCCGGACTGACTGGCGTGTGCTTGTATATGTAGTGATTCCACTGGACCGTACCGGAGAGTGAATGCCTGGAGGGGCGTAACTAAGTATCCACCCGATCTGACGAAGGTCGCACGACGGCATACGACGCCAGTGCACCAAGGAGGGACCGAGCAGAGGGACCAGGTGCTACTCCAGGTCAGACTCCGGACACGGCTGTTGACCCACACCTGGGAATACAGGAACAGGCAGGTTAGGCTGGCACACAGACTGGTGGGTACAGGCAGACACGGCAGGTATGCAGACGGGTGGATGCTGGCAAGCATGACTGGTATGCAAACAGGGAGGTACTGGCAGGTACGGCCGGTATGCAGGAAGGTGGATGTTGGTAAGCACGACTGTTATGCAGGCAGGGAGGTACTGGCAGGTACGACAGGTTGGAGCACAGAGTGGATAGGACCCAATACAGACTGGGACTCAGGAACAGAACCGCAGATGCAGTGGACAAACACAGCAGAGTGAGGCAGCCCGGAGCGGCGAGCAAGAGCAGAGCAAGACGAGGCCGTCTGGAGCGGTGAGCGAGAGTAGAGCAGGACGAGGCCGTCTGGAGCAGTGAGCAAAGGGTCAGAGCAGAGCGAGACTGCCGGAGCAGCGAGCAAAGGGTCAGAGCAGAGCAAGACTGCCGGAGCAGCGAGCAAAGGGTCAGAGCAGAGCGAGACTGCCAGAGCAGCGAGCAAAGGGTCAGAGCAGAGCGAGACTGCCGGAGCAGCGAGCAAAGGGTCAGAGCGGAGCGAGACTGCCGGAGCAGCGAGCAAAGGGTAAGAGCAGAGCGAGACTGCCGGAGCAGCGAGCAAAGGGTCAGAGCAGAGCGAGACTGCCGGAGCAGCGAGCAAAGGGTCAGAGCAGAGCGAGACTTCCGGAGCAGCGAGCAAAGGGTCAAAGCAGAGCGAGACTGCTGGAGCAGCGAGCAAAGAGTCGGAGCAGAGCTAGACTGCCGGACGAGTGTGCAAAGGGTCAGAGCAGAGCGAGACTGCCGGAGCAGTGAGCAAAGGGTCAGAGCAGAGCGAGACTGCCGAAGCAGTGAGCAAAGGGTCAGAGCAGAGCAAGACTGCCAGAGCAGTGAGCAAAGGGTCAGAGCAGAGCGAGACTGCCGGAGCAGTGAGCAAAGGGACAAGGCAGAGCGAGACTGCCGGAGCAGTGAGCAAAGGGTCAGGGCAGAGCGAGACTGCCGGAGCAGTGAGCAAAGGGTCAGGGCAGAGCGAGACTGCCGGAGCAGTGAGCAAAGGGTCAGAGCAGAGCAAGACCGTCTGGAGCAGTGAGCAAAGGCAAAGCAGGCAAGAGCCGCCGGAGCGGTGAGCAAGGCAGAGCAGGCAAGAACCGCCGGAGTAGTGAGCAAAGCAGAGCAGGCAAGAACCGCCGGAGCGGTGAACAAGGCAGAGCAGGCAGAAACCGCCAGAGAGGTGAACAAGGCAGAGCAGGCAGAAACCGCCAGAGCGGCGAGCAAGGCAGGGCAGAGGGGACAGGGCTCTGTTCACACGGAACAGACAGGAAGGGAAAGGCAGAACCAGATACCCACAGGGTTCTTGCAGAGAAGTAGCGAAAGGACCACAAACTCACAAACAGAAGTACAGTGACAACGAGCAGGAGTAAGGTACTAGTTCAGACTCTGCAGAAAAAGGGAAGATATGGGCGTAGAGAGAGATGGGAAACAGGCTGGAAGATAGTTAGGGCAGGAACAGACACTGGGAAAAGACTCAGACAACAGATCTAGGTATGCGGCCCCTAGAGGGCAGAAGGAACAGGCTAGGAGCGTGTTCACACTGGCCTGGAAATACAGCCTCCAGGAAAGGCAGCTGGCTAGAGTACACAGACAGGACACAGTTCAGACACGGGAACTGTTACCGCAAGGCAGGAAACATAGACAGGACCTGGCACATCAGTGACAAGACGCCAACTGACAGAAAAAGATGCTCAGGCAAGGATTCCAGGGAGGAGCTGGGTTAAATACCAGGTGACAGACAGCAATAGGCTGAGGAAGCATCAGGGGTGTGTCTGCAGCAGCTATAAGAAACAGGAAGTTCAGCGGGTGTCGCCCTAAGCAGACAGAGCAGAGCAAAGCAGACCATATGGAAAGAAGCCAAAGTGATAGTCTGGACTGGAAATCAAGTGCTCGCTCTTGCACAGTGGGAGATGGACCACTATGCAAGGACGCCGCCAGGTATGTTACACCGTTCAGTTTAGTGTCTGCCTCTTACCTGGATAACCTGTGTACGATCCAATTCCATTGGATTACCTGTGCATGAAGAAGCCCCTACAAGCTGTCAGTCTTTGCCTAGTGCCTCTGGGTATGTCTGCTGTCAATTGTTTTACACCTGGATCCTAAGCATGGCTTTCTCCCAACTTTTCTCCTACTTCTCCTTTCACATACCAATGTTTCAGACATATGATTTTTCTCCACTGTCTATGCCTGACCCCGCTCCAGTCCTGTGTTCTGCTGTCACTTCCACATCCAGATACCAACTAGTGGCTCATCTTGGTACTACACCCCAGTGTATTCACAGCCAAATCGGTTGAATCCGCAAGAATCCACGATCCTAACCGTGTGCTCCCTACATGTCACTATACAGTTAATATTTACTTTAATGGTGGTCTTTACATCACAAAGATAACACCCTGAGTTCAGACAGAACCATGCAATGCTCTCTTTGCCCTGTGGTGGCGCCATAGGGAAATTATACATTGCATCTTGGGATCCCAACAGGAGGACAACCTGCAAGTTTTACTACAAATAGTTAAACAAAAGACAAAAGTTTCATCAGTTTTCATTCTTTCATTCTACTCCTTCCCTCCTTAATGTAGCGACTGTCACTTATATAATTTATTACCGCCATCCCAGATGAAGAAACAAATGAGCACACTTTCCTATAATGTGTGTCTGAAATTCCCGGCCTTTGGGACGCGGCGTTTGAGAGTACGCAATGTTCCGTGCTCAATTGATGTAAAATAAATGTGACATTTAAACCCTGAGATTTATTACGACAAACACAGATAAGACTTTATGCAAAACCATCAGAATGTGCGAGAGATGGAATTATACTCCATCGGGCGGCCATGGGCTCTGATCTTTTATTGAACCGATTTGTCCACATAATAGTCAGATTTTGCTTCTTGGCACCAAGTATAAAGGAAAGCTTTACCCACGGCAATAAAACACACTAAGGCACACATTACCGGGAGGTAGAAGCAGTTTCCCTCCGTTAACCTTGGTTGTGTTTCACCTTGCATAAGTGTTTGGTGAAGATCATGTCTCGGAGTTTGTGCTCTATATATTTTCTATGTGCCTCACATAGTATCTAGTGATATCGAAAATTCTAATTGCCATGGATGGATAAGAGCAAACGCAGAATAGACACTTAGCTTAGGGGTCCAACATTTGAAGGCTTCAACCCTACCATCCTCACTGTAGTTGAATTGATTCCAAAGTGAGCTCCGTGGGGGACAAAAATGCCATTGAAAAAATGCCTAAAATTACTGCCCAACCAACAGGGCTGCAAGACTAATCCCTCCAAAAGCTAACCTCGTCCAGGCATTTTACACAGGGATGCGACAGTCACTTTGCATAAAACTGCCTTTCCTCTCCAAGGGATTGGTCCTCATGGCCACTGTGCCACCACCTTTCCCAGATTGCCTGACTACCCAATACTGTGTGTGTAGAGGTCACCTTACCAGCACAACAGGAATATGTTCCCTAAACATATATCTCCATCCAAATCCTTCTTCTCAGGAGCATCATCTTTTTAAAAACTTCTCACTAAGCCTAACTTGCAAAAGCGATATATTAACAGTAGTATCTACTAGTGATGAACGAGCTCTTAAATGCTTGAGTGCTCAGTACTCAAATTGAGCTGGTCGGACGCTCGAATGAACTAGAGTAAGGAGTATAATGGAAGTCAATGGGAAACTCAAGCATGTTTCTGGAAGACACTTATAGGAGAGCAGTAAAATTGCTGAAATTGATAGAAACAGCGTTCAAATGGAATGAGAAGTACATGAGGAAGACGCCTGGATGAATCTCTGACTCCCAGGTCAGCAGAAGTATACCTATAGAAGGACTGTAAAGCAATAAACCCTGCCTATATGTCTCTAATGCAAAACTATCCCTTCTCCACCAGCTATCCCTACACTAAATGCAGGTAACAGCAGTTTTACTAGAGAAAGGACAGTATGTAGCCCTGAAAAGGACTTTGGTTTTTAGGTTACAGCAGCGGTATACTTATCGAAGGACTGTAAAGCAATAAACCCTGCCTATATATCTCTAATGCAAAACTATCCCTCCTCTACCAGCTATCCCTACACTAAATGCAGGTAACAGCGGTTTTACTAGAGAAAGGACAGTATGTAGCCCTGAAAAGGACTTTGGTTTTAATGATGAAGCAGCGGTATACAAGTACTGCAATAACAATATTCCACACTGCCTATATACCTGCTCTAATCTAAGCTCTCTTTCCTAGATCAACTCTCCCTGAACTTCTTCCAGAAGAGAGTGTGCCGAGCATTGCGTTTTATATAAGACCAGAGCCTGGCAAATCACAACATGGCTACGTCATTACCGTGTAATGCAGGCAATCCCAGCATGTTTATTGGCTGTCCAGCAGGTGCAAAAAATGCGGAGCTATGATTCAAGCATGGCGCTCAAGCACCCACGATATTTGATTGAGTGAGTAACGAGCGTATCCGAGCACCCCGATACTCGATTGAGTATTAAGCAGTGGCGCGCACACTCGCTCATCACTAATATCTACAAAACTTCACATACTGTAGGTCAACCATATCTGCCATCTCTCTTAAAATGTCCAGGAGGCTCCTTGAAAATTTAAAGATCATTTTAGCTCCCAGAACAATTGGAATAAGTCACAGGTGCTGCCAAATCCTCCTGAAATCTGAACTTTGGCCAATTCCTGGATGTTCCATCATTATAAGGAACTCGGCATCCAAACACAATTTTAATGGAGATGGAAGAGGCATATAGGGGCATATCCTGAAAAAGGAGATTGTGGCTAAGGGGAACCCTTTTTTTGCAAAGCACTTATGTGACGCAGTCGTCCTACAAAGGCTTCCCTAACAAGTATTAGGTTATGATTTCTTTCTGTACACTTGAATTCCACTTTTGGAGCATTTGGATTAACATTCAAAAAGTCTTTGAGCATGCTCTGTATTTATTATGCTTACTTATAGAGCACCATATTCCACACCACTTTATAGATATTGTTCTTTCTGTCCCTATTGAGGCTCACGATCTAAATTCTCTAGCAGTATGGTCTTTGGAGTGTTAGAGGAAACCAGAGAACCTGAAGGAAACCCAAGCAAACACGGGAAGAACACAAACTCATTGCGGATATTGGCCTTGGTGGGATTTGAGCCCAAGACCCCAGCACTTTAAAGCAAAAGTGCTAACCCCTGAGCCACCGTGCTGCCCACATACTGTCCCTCTCAATCCCACCAGTCCACTCACACTACTGGACTTGGATGAACAGTCCTCTCACTAGAAATCAAGGCAGGCAGTCTCTCGTTTTTCACTGGTCTCTCTCTACCTTTGGGTGGAGTGTCCACAGAACTCACTGACTCAGCAATAACTTCCAAACTTGACCAGTCTGTGGTCACCAGCTTACTTTCTCAACGACAACACATATTCTGCCACCGATGTACGTGGGGCGAGATGTGTCTGAAGGATGTGACACGGATCTCTGTATAAGCATTGGCATATAGTGTCAACTCACTGACCTGCACTCCTGTTCCTCATGAACTGCACGTGGTAATCCGGAATGATGATGCAGTGATGAATTCATCAGATTTATTTACAGTTCTTGATGAGGTGAGATGAGGGAATGTGAAGGATGAGGAAAGGATAGGAATTGTAGGTATTAGAAGCGCCAGGTAAAGTGGTAACAAGAGAATCCTTTCTCCAGTCCTGCAGCATGAGTAGTCAAGATGGATATGATGAACAAAAAGGAAGTGAGGAGCAGGAGATAGGAGGAGTTACAGACCGAAGGGGTTTGTGGGTAAAACACAGGAATAATATATGTTATAACATACAGTATTATAACAACGGCCAGTAGATGGCAGCAAAGTACAACAATACAATAATCATATAACATTAGGTAATGCCCAAAATGGCTGAAAGTCTTTTCAAACAAAGAGCTGGACAGCACAACACAAGAGATTAATTGTGAAGCCCCACTTAAGGACTATGGAACCTCAGGTCCTCCCTTTGGCCCTCTGACAGTCTCATGGTGGCTCATCTTGACCACTTAGCAAATGCTCCACAAAGGCTCCTACCACTCTGTTTCTCTATACCGCCCAATAGTGTACTCCACAATTACTGTGCTACATATGGCTGCTCACATATGGCTTCACCTTTGGAAAAAAAAATTCAAAAAGTTGACACACGAATAATGGGATATGTAGACCTTTTGGATTACCCAGAGGTCTGACATTCCAAAAGTAACCATGTGGAGGTGATCTTTATCTCTCTGGAAGTGGCTCTAGAGCAGAACTGTTTACAACATGAGCTTTGCTTCCCACCACCAGTAAAAAGATTGAAATCCTTCATGTAGACTCTTGTCCATCCAAAATGATGCTTGGCAACTGCAATGGTAAAAATGAGGAAAATAAGAGGGTATCCAGCAGCTGGCTCCATGAATTATTCTCCTCTAATTTGTGCCTTTCAATCATCCATGTGTCACTTTCTTTTAGACCAGTAGGAAAACAAAGACAGAACCGCCAGAGAGCTTTCTAAACGGGCAATGATTGAAAGTGAAAATTGCCCTGGTGGCATTTACCTTACAAACCAAGCAGGATATCATTATATTCCACACTATCATGAAAGCTAATTTAACTGTGCCAATTGGTGCCTGTGGCTTGGGCCAAAGAGTATTTGTTAGAGGCACGCCTCCGTAATTAACCTCTGCAGCTCCGATGAATTTGTGGCACTGGTTCCAATGTTTCCTCTGAAAAATAAAATTTAAATGAAAATACGTATGACTGAACAAATTAACATTAGAGGTGAAATGGACGCTGCTATGTTACAAGGCAGACAGCATAAAACAGCCGATACCGCTAAATATAATTTCTTTGCAATTTAGACAAAGATTTGGCTTGCATCTGAGCTTTGATGAGAAAATGTCTTGTTAGCTTTCAGTCGCATTCAACTACTTTTATTCTGCTCTTATGTACATGATAATAACTACTATAATACTGCCCCCTATGTACAGGAATATAACTACTATAACACTGCTTCTATGTACAAGAATATAACTGCTATAATACTGCTCCTATGTACAAGAATATAACTACTATAATACTGCCCCTATGTACAAGAATATAACTACTATAATACTGCCCCCTATGTACAAGAATATAACTACTATAATACTGCTCCTATGTACAAGAATATAACTACTATTATACAGCCCCTAAATACAAGAATATAACTACTATAATACAACTCCTATGTACAAGAATATAACTACTATAATACTGCCCCTATATACAAGAATAGAACTACTATAATACTGCTCCTATGTACAAGAATATAACTAATATAATACTGCTACCTATGTACAAGAATATAACTACTATAATACTGCTCCTATGTACAAGAATATAACTACTATAATACTGCCCCTATGTACAAGAATATAACTACTATAATACTGCTCCTATGTACAAGAATATAACTACTATAATACTGCTACCTATGTACAAGAATAAAACTACTATAATACTACTCCTATGTAGAAGAATATAATTACTATTATACTGCCCCTATATAAAAGAATATAACTACTATAATACTGCCCCTATGTACAAGAATATAACTACTATAATACTGCTCCTATGTACAAGAATATAACTACTATAATACTGCCCCTATGAAGAAGAATATAACTACTATTATACTGCCCCTATATACAAGAATATAACTACTATAATACTGCTCCTATGTACAAGAATATAACTACTATAATACTGCCCCTATGAAGAAGAATATAACTACTATTATACTGCCCCTATATACAAGAATATAACTACTATAATACTGCTCCTATGTACAAGAATATAACTATTATAATACTGCAACGAACAGAATATAACTACTATAATACTGCCCATATATACAAGAATATAACTATTATAATACTGCAACTAACAGAATATAACTACTATAATACTACCCATATATACAAGAATATAACTACTATAATAATCCTATGTACAAGAAAATAACTACTATAATACAGCCCCTATGTACAAGAATATAACTACTATAATACTTCTCCTATGTACAAGAATATAACTACTATAATACTGCTCCTATATACAAGAATATAACTACTATAATACTGCTCCTATGTACAAGAATATAACTACTATAATACTGCCCCTATGTACAAGAATATAACTACTATAATACTGCTCCTATGTACAAGAATATAACTACTATACTGCTGCCGCTATGTACAAGAATATAACTACTATAATACTGCTCCTATGTACAAGAATATGACTACTATAATACTGCCCCTATGTACAAGAATATAACTACTATAATACTGCCCCTATGAACAAGATTATAACTACTATAATACTGCTCCTATATACAAGAATATAACTACTATAATAATGCTCCTATATACTAGAATATAACTACTATAATACTGCTCCTATGTACAAGAATATAACTACTATAATACTGCTCCTATGTACAAGAATAAAACCACTATAATAGTGCCCCTATGTACAAGAATATAATTACTATAATACTGCACCTATGTACAAGAATATAACTACTCTAATACTGCTCCTATATACAAGAATATAACTACTATAATACTGCTCATATGTATAAGAATATAACTACTATAATACTGCTCCTATATACAAGAATATAACTACTACAATACTGCTCCTATGTACAAGAATATAACTACTATAATACTGCCCCTATGTACAAGAATATAACTACTATAATACTGCTCCTATGTACAAGAATATAACTACTATAATACTGCCCCTATGTACAAGAATATAACAAGTATAATACTGCTCTTATGTACAAGAATATACAGTGGGTATGGAAAGTATTCAGACCCCTTTTAATTTTTCACTGCAGCCATTTGGTAAATTCTTAAAAGTTCATTTTTTTCTCATTTAAATACACTCTGCATCTTATCTCGACTGAAAAAAAAACAGAAATGTAGACATTTTTGCAAATTTATTTAAAAAGAAGAACTGAAATATCACATGGTCATAAGTATTCAGACCCTTTGGAAAGGCACACACCTGTCTATATAAGACCTCACAGCTCACAGTGCATGTCAGAACAAATGAGAATCATGAGCTCAAAGGAACTGCCCAAGGAGCTCAGAGATAGAATTGTGGCAAGGCACAGATCTGGCCAAGTTACAAAAGAATTTCTGCATTACTCTAGGTTCCTAAGAGCCAAATGGCCTCCATAATCCTTAAATGGAAGAAGTTTGGGACCACCAGAAGTCTTCCTATACCTGGCCATCCAGCCAAACTGAGCAATCGTGGGAGAAGAGGCTTTGTAAGAGAGGTAAAAAAGAAACTCATGATCACTGTGGCTGAGCTCCAGAGATGCAGTAGGGAGATGAGAGAAAGTTCCACAAAATCAACTATCACTGCAGCCCTCCACCAGTCGGGCCTTTATGGCAGAGTGGCCCGACGGAAGCCTCTCCTCAGTGCAAAACTTATGAAAGCCCGCATAGAGTTTTCTCAAAAACACATGAAGGGCTCCCAGACTATGAGAAATAAGATTCTCTGGTCTGATGAGGCAAAGATACAACTTTTTGGTAATAATTCTAAGTGGTACGTGTGGAGAAAACCAGGCACTGATCATCATCTGCCCAATACAATCCCAACAGTGAAACACGGTGGTGGCAGCATTATGCTATGTGGGTGTTTTTCAGCTGCAGGGACAGGACGACTGGTTGCAATTGAAGGAAACATGAATGCGGCCAAGTACTAAGATATTCTAGATGAAAACCTCTTTCAGAGTGCTCTAGACCTCAGACTTGGACGGAGGTTCACCTTTTAACAAGACAATGACTCACACAGCTAAAATAACAAAGGAGTGGCTTCAGAACAACTCTGACCATTCTTGACTTGCCCAGCCAGAGCCCTGACCTAAACCCAGTTGAGATCTGAAAATGGCTGTCCACCAACGTTCACCATCCAACTTGACGGAACTGTAAAGGATCTGCAAGGAAGAATGGCAGAGGATCCCCAAATCCAGGTGTGAAAAACTTGTTGCATCATTCCCAAGAAGACTCATGGCTGTACTAGCTCTAAAGGGTGCTTCTACTCAATACTGAGTTAAGGGTCTGAATACTGATGACCATGTGATATTTCAGTTTATATTTTTTAATAAATTTGCAACAATTTCTACATTTCTATTTTTTTTCAGTCAATATGGGGTGCAGAGTGTACTTTAATGAGAAAAAAAAAAGAACTTTTTAGAAATTAACAAATGGCTGCAATGAAACAAAGAGTGGAAAATGTAAAGGGGTCTGAATACTTTCCGTACCCACTGTAACTACTATAATACTGCCTCCTATATACAAGAATACAACTACTTTAGTACTGCCCGTATGTTCAAGAATATAACTACTATAGTACTGCCCCCTATGCACAAGAATATAACTACTATAATTGTGCCCCTATGTACAAGAATATAACTACTATAATACTGCCCCCTTTGTAAATGAATATAACTACTATAATACTGCTCCTATGTACAAGAATATAACTACTATAATACTGGCCACTATGTACAAGAATTTAATTACTATAATACCTCTCCTATGTACAAGAATATAACTACTATAATACTGCTACCTATGTGAAAGAATATAACTACTATAATACTGCCCCCTATGTACAAGAATATAACTACTATAATACTACCCCCTATGTACAAGAATATAACTACGATAATACTGCCCCCTATGTACAAGAATATAACTACTATAATGCTGCTCCTATGTGCAAGAATATAACTACTATAATACTGCTCCTATGTGCAAGAATATAACTACTATAATACTGCCCCTATGTACAAGAATATAACTACTATAATACTGCTCCTATGTACAAGAATATAACTACTATAATACTGCCCCCTACGTACAAGAATATAATTACTATAATACTCCTCCTATGTGAATAAATATAACTACTATAATATTGCCCCTATGTACAAGAATATAACTACTATAATACTGTTCCTATGTGCAAGAATATAACTACTATAATACTGCCCCTATGTACAAGAATATAACTACTATAATACTGCTCCTATATACAAGAATATAACTACTATAATACTGCCCCCTATGTACAAGAATATAACTACTATAAAACTGCTCCTATGTGCATAAATATAACTACTATAATACTGCTCCTATGTACAAGAATATAACTACTATAATACCGCCCCTATGTATAAGAATATAACTACTATAATACTGCCCCCTATGTACAAGAATATAACTACTATAATACTGCTCCTATGTGCAAGAATATAACTACTATAATACTGCCCCTATGTACAAGAATATAACTACTATAATACTGCCCCCTATGTACAAGAATATAACTACTATAATACTGCCCCTATATACAAGAATATAACTACTATAATACTGCTCCTATGTTCAAGAATATAACTACTATAATATTGCTCCTATGTACAAGAATATAACTACTATAATACTGCCCATATATACAAGAATATAACTACTATAATACTGCTTCTATGTACAGGAATATAACTACTATTATACTGCCCCTATGTACAAGAATATAACTACTATAATACTGCCCCTATGTACAAGAATATAACTACTATAATACTGCAACGAACAGAATATAACTACTATAATACTGCCCATATATACAAGAATATAACTATTATAATACTGCAACTAACAGAATATAACTACTATAATACTACCCATATATACAAGAATATAACTACTATAATAATCCTATGTACAAGAAAATAACTACTGTAATACTGCCCCTATGTACAAGAATATAACTACTATAATACAGCCCCTATGTACAAGAATATAACTACTATAATACTTCTCCTATGTACAAGAATATAACTACTATAATACTGCTCCTATATACAAGAATATAACTACTATAATACTGCTCCTATGTACAAGAATATAACTACTATAATACTGCCCCTATGTACAAGAATATAACTACTATAATACTGCTCCTATGTACAAGAATATAACTACTATACTGCTGCCCCTATGTACAAGAATATAACTACTATAATACTGCTCCTATGTACAAGAATATGACTACTATAATACTGCCCCTATGTACAAGAATATAACTACTATAATACTGCCCCTATGAACAAGAATATAACTACTATAATACTGCTCCTATATACAAGAATATAACTACTATAATACTGCTCCTATGTACAAGAATATAACTACTATAATACTGCCCCTATGTACAAGAATATAACTACTATAATAATGCTCCTATATACTAGAATATAACTACTATAATACTGCTCCTATGTACAAGAATATAACTACTATAATACTGCTCCTATGTACAAGAATATAACTACTATAATACTGCTCCTATGTACAAGAATAAAACCACTATAATAGTGCCCCTATGTACAAGAATATAACTACTATAATACTGCACCTATGTACAAGAATATAACTACTCTAATACTGCTCCTATATACAAGAATATAACTACTATAATACTGCTCATATGTATAAGAATATAACTACTATAATACTGCTCCTATATACAAGAATATAACTATTATAATACTGCTCCTATGTACAAGAATATAACTACTATAATACTGCCCCTATGTACAAGAATATAACTACTATAATACTGCCCCCTATGTACAAGAATATAACAAGTATAATCCTGCTCTTATGTACAAGAATATACAGTGGGTACGGAAAGTATTCAGACCCCTTTTAATTTTTCACTGCAGCCATTTGGTAAATTCTTAAAAGTTCATTTTTTTCTCATTTAAATACACTCTGCATCTTATCTCGACTGAAAAAAAAACAGAAATGTAGACATTTTTGCAAATTTATTTAAAAAGAAGAACTGAAATATCACATGGTCATAAGTATTCAGACCCTTTGGAAAGGCACACACCTGTCTATATAAGACCTCACAGCTCACAGTGCATGTCAGAACAAATGAGAATCATGAGCTCAAAGGAACTGCCCAAGGAGCTCAGAGATAGAATTGTGGCAAGGCACAGATCTGGCCAAGTTACAAAAGAATTTCTGCATTACTCTAGGTTCCTAAGAGCCAAATGGCCTCCATAATCCTTAAATGGAAGAAGTTTGGGACCACCAGAAGTCTTCCTATACCTGGCCATCCAGCCAAACTGAGCAATCGTGGGAGAAGAGGCTTTGTAAGAGAGGTAAAAAAGAAACTCATGATCACTGTGGCTGAGCTCCAGAGATGCAGTAGGGAGATGAGAGAAAGTTCCACAAAATCAACTATCACTGCAGCCCTCCACCAGTCGGGCCTTTATGGCAGAGTGGCCCGACGGAAGCCTCTCCTCAGTGCAAAACTTATGAAAGCCCGCATAGAGTTTTCTCAAAAACACATGAAGGGCTCCCAGACTATGAGAAATAAGATTCTCTGGTCTGATGAGGCAAAGATACAACTTTTTGGTAATAATTCTAAGTGGTACGTGTGGAGAAAACCAGGCACTGATCATCATCTGCCCAATACAATCCCAACAGTGAAACACGGTGGTGGCAGCATTATGCTATGTGGGTGTTTTTCAGCTGCAGGGACAGGACGACTGGTTGCAATTGAAGGAAACATGAATGCGGCCAAGTACTAAGATATTCTAGATGAAAACCTCTTTCAGAGTGCTCTAGACCTCAGACTTGGACGGAGGTTCACCTTTTAACAAGACAATGACTCACACAGCTAAAATAACAAAGGAGTGGCTTCAGAACAACTCTGATCATTCTTGACTTGCCCAGCCAGAGCCCTGACCTAAACCCAGTTGAGATCTGAAAATGGCTGTCCACCAACGTTCACCATCCAACTTGACGGAACTGTAAAGGATCTGCAAGGAAGAATGGCAGAGGATCCCCAAATCCAGGTTTGAAAAACTTGTTGCATCATTCCCAAGAAGACTCATGGCTGTACTAGCTCAAAAGGGTGCTTCTACTCAATACTGAGTTAAGGGTCTGAATACTGATGACCCTATGATGTTTCAGTTTATATTTTTTAATAAATTTGCAACAATTTCTACATTTCTATTTTTTTTCAGTCAATATGGGTGCAGAGTGTACTTTAATGAGAAAAAAAAAAGAACTTTTTAGAAATTAACAAATGGCTGCAATGAAACAAAGAGTGAAAAATGTAAAGGGGTCTGAATACTTTACGTACCCACTGTAACTACTATAATACTGCCTCCTATATACAAGAATACAACTACTTTAGTACTGCCCGTATGTTCAAGAATATAACTACAATAGTACTGCCCCCTATGCACAAGAATATAACTACTATAATACTGCCCCCTTTGTAAATGAATATAACTACTATAATACTGCTCCTATGTACAAGAATATAACTACTATAATACTGCTCCTATGTGCAAGAATATAACTACTATAATACTGCCCCTATGTACAAGAATATAACTACTATAATACTGGCCACTATGTACAAGAATTTAATTACTATAATACCTCTCCTATGTACAAGAATATAACTACTATAATACTGCTCCCTATGTGCAAGAATATAACTACTATAATACTGCCCCCTATGTACAAGAATATAACTACTATAATACTACCCCCTATGTACAAGAATATAACTACAATAATACTGCCCCCTATGTACAAGAATATAACTACTATAATACTGCTCCTATGTGCAAGAATATAACTACTATAATACTGCTCCTATGTGCAAGAATATAACTACTATAATACTGCCCCTATGTACAAGAATATAACTACTATAATACTGCTCCTATGTACAAGAATATAACTACTATAATACTGCCCCCTACGTACAAGAATATAATTACTATAATACTCCTCCTATGTGCATAAATATAACTACTATAATACTGCCCCTATGTACAAGAATATAACTACTATAATACTGTTCCTATGTGCAAGAATATAACTACTATAATACTGCCCCTATGTACAAGAATATAACTACTATAATACTGCTCCTATATACAAGAATATAACTACTATAATACTGCCCCCTATGTACAAGAATATAACTACTATAATACTGCTCCTATGTGCATAAATATAACTACTATAATACTGCTCCTATGTACAAGAATATAACTACTATAATACCGCCCCTATGTATAAGAATATAACTACTATAATACTGCCCCCTATGTACAAGAATATAACTACTATAATACTGCTCCTATGTGCAAGAATATAACTACTATAAAACTGCCCCTATGTACAAGAATATAACTACAATAATATTGCTCCTATATACAAGAATATAACTACTATAATACTGCTCCTATGTACAAGAATATAACTACTATAATACTGCTCCTATGTGCAAGAATATAACTACTATAATACTGCCCCTATGTACAAGAATATAACTACTATAATACTGGCCACTATGTACAAGAATTTAATTACTATAATACCTCTCCTATGTACAAGAATATAACTACTATAATACTGCTCCCTATGTGCAAGAATATAACTACTATAATACTGCCCCCTATGTACAAGAATATAACTACTATAATACTACCCCCTATGTACAAGAATATAACTACTATAATACTGCCCCCTATGTACAAGAATATAACTACTATAATACTGCTCCTATGTGCAAGAATATAACTACTATAATACTGCTCCTATGTGCAAGAATATAACTACTATAATACTGCCCCTATGTACAAGAATATAACTACTATAATACTGCTCCTATGTACAAGAATATAACTACTATAATACTGCCCCCTACGTACAAGAATATAATTACTATAATACTCCTCCTATGTGCATAAATATAACTACTATAATACTGCCCCTATGTACAAGAATATAACTACTATAATACTGTTCCTATGTGCAAGAATATAACTACTATAATACTGCCCCTATGTACAAGAATATAACTACTATAATACTGCTCCTATATTCAAGAATATAACTACTATAATACTGCCCCCTATGTACAAGAATATAACTACTATAATACTGCTCCTATGTGCATAAATATAACAACTATAATACTGCTCCTATGTACAAGAATATAACTACTATAATACCGCCCCTATGTATAAGAATATAACTACTATAATACTGCCCCCTATGTACAAGAATATAACTACTATAATACTGCTCCTATGTGCAAGAATATAGCTACTATAATACTGCCCCTATGTACAAGAATATAACTACTATAATACTGCACCGATGTACAAGAATATAACTACTATAATACTGCCCCCTATGTACAAGAATATAACTACTATAATACTGCCCCTATATACAAGAATATAACTACTATAACACTGCTCCTATGTTCAAGAATATAACTACTATAATATTGCTCCTATGTACAAGAATATAACTACTATAATACTGCTCCTATGTACAAGAATATAACTACTATAATACTGCCCCCTATTTACAAGAATATAACTGCTATAATACTGCTCCTATGTACAAGAATATAACTACTATAATAATGCAACTAACAGATATAACTACTATAATACTGCCCATATATGCAAGAATATAACTACTATAACACTGCCACTATGTACAAGAATATAACTACTACAATATTGCAACTAACAGAATAAAACTGCTATAATACTGCCCATATATACAAGAATATAACTACTTTAATACTGCCCCTATGTACAAGAATATAACTACTACAATACTGCAACTAACAGAATATAACTACTATAATACTGCATCTAACAGAATATAACTACTATAATACTGCCCATATATACAAGAATATAACTACTGTAATACTGCTTCTATGTACAGGAATATAACTACTATTATACTGCCCCTATGTACAAGAATATAATTACCATAATTCTGCCCCCTATGTACAAGAATATAACTACTATAATACTGCCCCCTATGTACAAGAATATAACTACTATAATATTGCCCCCTATGTACAAGAATATAACTACTATACTACTGCCCCTATGTACAAGAATATAACGACCATAATACTGCTCCTATGTACAAGAATATAACTACTATAATATTGCCCCCTATGTACAAGAATATAACTACTATACTACTGCCCCTATGTACAAGAATATAACGACCATAATACTGCTCCTATGTACAAGAATATAACTACTATAATACTGCCTCCTAGCTGTGAGGACGTGTCTGAGTAGCTCTCCTGATGTCTGGAGCAAGCCCGGGGAGGGGCCACCCTGGGCGGGGAAGCTCCCCAAGCAAGGCCCAGGCTTCCTGGCCTACACTGGGAGATAACTCCCAGGCTTCTTCTAATGGGAATACAAGTCCCAGAGTCATCGTTAAGCAATGCAAAGCAACAAGCCAAAGCTCCACTGTTTCCAAGAAGGAAGAAAGCAGAGTGAATGTGAGTAAAGTTATGGAAGGAACAGCAGCTGCAGTTACAGCAAAGAAACCTGAAGTGAAACTGTCAGTAAGTAAAGAAATGCAGCAAATTACAAAAACAAGTAATTCCCCAAAGGAATCTTCAGTCAGCAAACAGAGGCAGCCTGGTGCAGAGAAGGTGAGGCAGCTCCCATCACCGGCCTCAGGTGTGCAGCTCACTCCTCCACACAGGCAGAGACCGACATCTCTGGAGAGGCAGACATTGCAAGAAAACCTGCAGCAGCAAGACACAGTGACCGGCATGGCGCGCTCAGGACGCACAAGGGCACAGGCGAGTGGCAGCAGTAAGAGTGCTGTGGAGCCCGGAGCAAGCAGTGGTACCATAAAGTCATCTGTGGTAAAACCAAAGGAGACCTCTGTGTTCAAAAACCCAGAGCCATTGTCCAAGCCTCAGATGGAGACGGCGCGTGCACCCGAGCTGCAGCTGGCAGAGGAGATACCTGGCCTGGTAAAGAAGATGGGTGAGTTACAGCAGCAAAGACAAATGCTGCAAATGGAGATTGATGTTATCTATAAACTGAAGGCTGCTAATCCTGACAGTAATGCTGTGTGTGACCAGAGACTTTACTCACTGGGTGTGGAGCTGGCGAATGTGGTCAGGGACATAGACTGTATCCTGGAGAGGATAGGGCCCCTGGCAGAGACCTACAGAAACCAGGAGCGGTTCACCTCTCACAAGCAGGACTTTGTTGTGGAGTCCAGGACCTCTGATGCTGGATTAGGGTCAGAGACTGTACAGGATGAACCCCTGAAGCAGCAGACACGACCTGTGTTACAAGCTGCACGTTTCTGTTTCCAGGAGGGACAAATACTGCAGCAGCAGCAGACTGTATCTGAGCCTGAGCAGCAACATGTACCTCAGAATCCAGTAGAGGCACCACAAGTCCCAGAATGCTCAACACAAGAGCAGGACATTGCATGTATGACTGTGTGTATTGATGGTGCACAGCACAGCCCTAATGCTGATGCACAGGCTGGGGATGACCCCACTGTACCCAGGGGCTCTGAGGCTGGAGGGGGCTCGCAGACTGCGGTGGATGTCACATTGCCTCATAAAGATATTGTGGTTGATAATAATGTGTGTGATTTTCCCCCTTTGATACCTAATGCACAAGAGGTGACAGGTCCCCCTGCAGCGGACCCTCCCCCTGTTAGTCAGCCCAGTGTGACCCCACAGGTTCCCCACAGTAATGCCTGGAGCCATGGTGCTCCGTCCTTCACCTCTGGCACCAACTATACCGGCCAGGCCTTCAAAAGAAGGAACGTGGTGCGATTTAAGCATAGAGGTCTCAAGGAGGATCTGCCGGACAGGAGGTTTGTGGTCAGGGAGCTACTGTGTCGTCAGATGGGGTTTGCGCCATTAAATATCTTGGCAGTGATTAATCTTCCAGACAGACAGGGATATGATGTCAGTTTTAAAATCATGCCTGATCTGGACAGATTCTGGGCTAATTTCCCTAAGTTCAGGGACACGGATGGATGGAACAAATTTATCTTTGTTCCCATTTCCAGGCCAGATACAGTCACTGTAAATATCATCTTCTGGAATGAGGCTGTTCCCCCGCAGGACATTGTGGTGTGGCTCCGGAGGCATTGTGACCTCGTCTCTGACCTCACCAAGAATCGTGACGTTGATGGTATCTGGACGGGAGGGTGGAAGGTCCTGGTGAAGCTACGCCAGTGTAACAATGTCACTGCCCACTTACCCAACTCCTTCTTCATTGGGCGGGAGAAAGGTGTTTGCTTCTATCCTGGGCAGCCTCGTAAGTGTTTTAAATGTGGCAAAGCGGGTCACCTGGCAAATTCCTGTACTTTGGTCAAGTGCAGTTTGTGCGGGGAAGTCGGCCATGTAGCTGCAGACTGCCAGAATATAAGGTGTAACCTGTGTGGGAAGATCAGCCACCATCACAAGGACTGTCCCGATGCTTGGCATAACATCTGCAGGGACTTTCCTGATGAGGATTTGGTGGTAGGAGCAGAGGCTCAGGAGGAGGAGGCCTTAATGTCAGGGGAGATACTCACTAGATCAGAGGTCCACCAAGGGTCAGACCATGTAACACCAGAGCAGCAGTGTGAAGAGGGTGCACAGGGGAGCATGGAGGTTGTCCTTCAAGGCCAGCCGCCCCAAGAGGCCTGCACATCTGTATCACCATCTCTACCTGATAATAGTAACAGCAAGCAGACCAAAAGGAGGAAAAAAGACACGTCCTCCCGTAAACCCGAGGAACAATATGATGCTGACCATAAAGCCAAGAAAAAAGTCAGCAGTGGTGTTGGTGTGATGGTCGTATCTAACAGATATGAAGTTCTATCTGAGTCAGATGGAGATTTTGATCAGGAATTGAAAAGAATAGAGGCCGAGTGTGAGAGGGAAACAGAGGACCCTCCGCCTACAAAGCGGAAACCCTTACCTATAGACTCTAATGTAGCGTCAGACATGGAGACCAGTAGTGGACAGAACACCTCTGAGTTATGATGACGGGTTCTACTTCTCTGCTCCTCTTATACTGTGTTCTTATGGCCGGATTTTCCCTAAAATTTACATCAAGTAATGTGAACAGCATTAAGGTGAGGAGGACGAGACATGCGGTGTATGACCATCTGAGATACCTTGATGCAGATGTCTTTTTCCTACAGGAAACAAGATTGACATCTCTGGGGCTTATGAGAGAGGCTGAGAGGGAATGGAGATCTGGTCCGTCATTCTGGTCACTGGCTGTGGAGCCTTATGCCGGGGTCGCTATCCTGTTTAACACCAATAATGTGACTTTACATAGAATGACGGAGGTGGTTATGGGAAGGTGTCTGGTCCTGGAAGCCACTGTTCAGGGTAGACGGCTCCGGCTTATTAACATCTATGGGCCTCAGACAGTGACTGACAGGATCCAGCTGTTCAATAATGTGAAGCCATATCTCTTCACCTCTCTCCTGGTGGTGATGGCGGGTGACTTTAATGCCATAATGACATCTGGTGACAGTATGTCAGGCAGGACAGTGACCAGGGATGGCAAAGTCTTAAAAAACATAATTTTGCAGACCGGACTGACTGACGCTTTTACGCAAAGAGGTCGGACGCCAAAATTTACTTACTCATGTTCCAACAGAAGTAGTAGGATAGATTTGGCTTTTGTGAGTCCTACTGAAGTTGTCAGTGCCATCAGTGAGAAAACCGTTCCTTTCTCTGATCACCTTGCCTTGTGTTTCTGCCTGGGGGCCACTAACCGTCCTGACATCGGTAGAGGGTTGTGGAAGCTAAACTCCAGCCTCCTGGATGACATGCATGTTCGGAGTTGTGTCCACTTCCTTTTTCAGGGTCATTTACAGAGGGTAGATTTCTATGACAACATGGACGACTGGTGGGAGGACGTCAAGGATGATATCAGATCCCTCTTGAAGAGACTGTCAGTTAATAAAGGGAGGAACAAGTACAGCCAGTACCTAAGACTGCGTAAGGAATTGGAGTCACTCTATTCGGCGGGCGGGGATGACAAAGAGAGGATTGACCGGCTGAAATCTGAGATAAGGCAGTATCAGTACAGCAGGTATACCTCCCTGGTTCTTGAGCGGGATTATGGGACCTTGGGAGCACCTGATCCCTTTGAGAATTGCCAGGAGAGGGTGGCTAATAAATTGGTCACAGGTCTCACCAACTCCCAGGGCGTATTGCTGGAATCTCGGGAGGGTATCCTGGGGGTTGTGAGATCTTATTATACTGACTTGTTTCAGAGGAAAGTTTTGGATAAAGACAAGATGGCTCAATTCTTGGAGGCAACTCCAATGCCTGACACTAACGATCTGGACTTTTCTCCTTTGACGGCAGAATTAACGGTGCAGGAAGTTAAGGAGGCCATTAATAAGTTACATCTGAAGAAGGCACCAGGTCCAGATGGTTTAACAGCAGAATTCTATAAGAAATTCAGAGACCTCCTGGCTCCAATTCTTGTGGATGTTTACAAAAATTGTCTAGAAAATCACCTGATGCCTCCATCCATGATAGTGTCTTCGTTAATTCTCCTGTCTAAAGGTAAAGAGCCAAGCGACATCAAGAACTGAAGGCCGATTGCCCTCTTGAATGTAGACAGGAAGATTCTGGCAAAGATCCTGTTTTCTAGGTTAGTCTGTTTGTCCCCGGCACTGTTGGCAGGCTCTCAGTTTGGCACAGTAAAAGGGCGGAATATCTCTGGAGCAGTCATCTCGATACGGGAGATGTTTGAGAGATGTAAAGTTCTGCGGTGTGGGAGATATGTTGTCAGCCTGGACCAGGCTAAAGCCTTTGACAGGGTTGATCACGATTATCTGTGGGCCACTTTGTCAAAGTACGGTGTTCCGGGACAATTCGTGGATTGGCTGAAGACTTTGTATAGAGAGGCGGTGAGCTTTCCTCTGATTAATGGTTGGCAGGGTGATACTTTAGGAGTTGAGGCAGGGGTGAGACAGGGCTGCCCGCTCAGTCCGCTCCTGTATGTTTTTGCCATAGACCCGTTTTTGAGGTCACTACAGGAGTGTGACTTTCAGGGGGTGCCGGTCCCCCACTGCTTGCCTCTGACTGTTGTCGCCTACGCGGATGATGTGACGTTGGTGATATCTGATCCTCATGAGGTGCGGATGTTATCAGCGGCAATCAGAAGCTACTCGGAGGCCTCTGGGTCTCTGGTCAATCTTGAAAAGAGTCAAGCTCTGTGGACATTGGATTCTGAACCAGGCTTTGATCTGCCACAGTTTGCCAAAGCCTCCACCCATATTAAGATCCTAGGGGTTAAATTTGGGAGGGATGATAATGGCAAGCTAAATTGGGAAGAGAAATTGGAAACCGGAAATGCAAAGGTTCAGCAATGGAAGAACTGGAGGCTGACCTACAGAGAAAGGGTCGCTATGTTGAAGACTTACTTGGTTCCTGTCTTCTTGTACGTCTCTGTCATTTTTCCTTTGCCAGAATCTTTCTCGGCGAGGCTCCTCAGCCTGTTCTTCCAACTCTTGTGGGGGAATAGGTTGAACCCAGTAAAAAGAGGGATTACTTACCTGCAGCGGAGAGAGGGTGGGCTGGATATGCTAAATCCAAGGGTCTTCTTTGACTCCATGTTTCTGAAAGTTAATTTTGGTAACCTGGATTCAAGTGCCCTGTGGGTAAATAGTATCAGGGATTGGATATTGCCTTTTGCAGAGTCTTGGGTGCGAGGTGGCAGTCTCAAGAGGAGGAGATGGACAGGTGACCACCTCCCCCAGTATCTGGAATATGGTCTCAGGTGTCTGAAGAAGTGGGGAGCAGAGAAGTATGAAATTGAGAATAAGACCAGGAAGGACCTGTATGTCAGGATATGCCGGACTTTCTTTTGTGTGCAGCCTGCACTGAGAGACTGCACAACTACCACCTTGCTGGAAAGTCTGAGGTTTCTCAATGCAGCGAGACTCCCAGCTAAGTTTTTTGACATCGCCTGGCTGTCGCTACATGGAAAACTATATGTTCGGGGTAACCTTAAGTACCTTAGTGTGTCAGATCGAATGTGTCCCCTGGGCTGTCAGCAAGAAGAGACAATGGCACATTTTATAACGGAGTGCTGGGGCGGGAGGAAAATATGGGAGGAAATATCTTGTAAGTTAAAAGTCCCAAGATTGCTGACCCTAAAATACCCAGATATCATCTATGGTGTCCCATCTACTGTAAGTAACATTGACCGGGGGACCATGGATCTGATAATAACAGTCATAAAATACTATCACTGGCATACGAGAACCCGCGTCTCCATCAGCAGTGAACCCTTCCATCATACCGCAGCCGTGAGCCTGATCCTGTCTGAATTGAGGTGTATAAAATGTCTAGAGATCAGGAAAAATGGTAAAAACAAAACATTATGGAGGAATGTACACATGGATTAATGTTGATATACAATAACAAATCAATTTTTGTTGGTTAATCGTTTCATTTTTTTTTTTTTTTTCCTCTCGCCCTATTTCGAGAGCAATGGACTTGAGCTAATTCTACTGTAATATTTTTATGTTATTAGATTTTTATTGTTTTTGTTTCTGTTGAATGATTATGGTTTTGCTTTTGTTTTTTTGATCGGATTGTATTGTAATATGTACTGTTTGTTTTTTACTAATAAAAATTGCCCCTATGTACAAGAATATAACTACTATAATACTGCCCCTATGTACAAGAATATAACTACTATAATACTGCTCCTATATACAAGAATATAACTACTATAATACTGCTCCTATGTACAAGAATATAACTACTATAATACTGCTCCTATGTACAAGAATAAAACCACTATAATACTGCCCCTATGTACAAGAATATAACTACTATAATACTGCCCCTATGTACAAGAATATAACTACTCTAATACTGCTCCTATATACAAGAATATAACTACTATAATACTGCTCCTATGTACGAGAATATAACTACTATAATACTGCTCCTATGTACAAGAATAAAACCACTATAATACTGCCCCTATGTACAAGAATATAACTACTATAATACTGCCCCTATGTACAAGAATATAACTACTCTAATACTGCTCCTATATACAAGAATATAACTACTATAATACTGCTCCTATGTACGAGAATATAACTACTATAATACTGCTCCTATGTACAAGAATATAACTACTATAATACTGCTCCTATGTACAAGAATATAACTACTATAATACTGCTCCTATGTACAAGAATATAACTACTATAATACTGCTCCTATGTACAAGAATAAAACCACTATAATACTGCCCCTATGTACAAGAATATAACTACTATAATACTGCCCCTATGTACAAGAATATAACTACTCTAATACTGCTCCTATATACAAGAATATAACTACTATAATACTGCTCCTATGTACGAGAATATAACTACTATAATACTGCTCCTATGTACAAGAATAAAACCACTATAATACTGCCCCTATGTACAAGAATATAACTACTATAATACTGCCCCTATGTACAAGAATATAACTACTCTAATACTGCTCCTATATACAAGAATATAACTACTATAATACTGCTCCTATGTACGAGAATATAACTACTATAATACTGCTCCTATGTACAAGAATAAAACCTCTATAATACTGCCCCTATGTACAAGAATATAACTACTATAATACTGCCCCTATGTACAAGAATATAACTACTCTAATACTGCTCCTATATACAAGAATATAACTACTATAATACTGCTCCTATGTACGAGAATATAACTACTATAATACTGCTCCTATGTACAAGAATATAACTACTATAATACTGCTCCTATGTACAAGAATATAACTACTATAATACTGCTCCTATGTACAAGAATATAACTACTATAATACTGCTCCTATGTACAAGAATAAAACCACTATAATACTGCCCCTATGTACAAGAATATAACTACTATAATACTGCCCCTATGTACAAGAATATAACTACTCTAATACTGCTCCTATATACAAGAATATAACTACTATAATACTGCTCCTATGTACGAGAATATAACTACTATAATACTGCTCCTATGTACAAGAATAAAACCACTATAATACTGCCCCTATGTACAAGAATATAACTACTATAATACTGCCCCTATGTACAAGAATATAACTACTCTAATACTGCTCCTATATACAAGAATATAACTACTATAATACTGCTCCTATGTACGAGAATATAACTACTATAATACTGCTCCTATGTACAAGAATAAAACCACTATAATACTGCCCCTATGTACAAGAATATAACTACTATAATACTGCCCCTATGTACAAGAATATAACTACTCTAATACTGCCCCCTATGTACAGGAATATATCTACTATAATACTGCCCCCTATGTACAAGAATATAACTACTATAATACTGCCCCTATGTACAAGAATATAACTACTATAATACTGCAACTAACAGAATATAACTACTATAATACTAACCATATATAAAAGAATATAACTACTATAATACTGCTCCTATGTACAAGAATAAAACCACTATAATACTGCCCCTATGTACAAGAATATAACTACTATAATACTGCCCCTATGTACAAGAATATAACTACTCTAATACTGCTCCTATATACAAGAATTTAACTACTATAATACTGCTCCTATGTACAAGAATATAACTACTATAATACTGCTCCTATGTACAAGAATATAACTACTATAATACTGCTCCTATGTACAAGAATATAACTACTATAATACTGCTCCTATGTACAAGAATATTACTACTATAATACTGCCCCTATGTATAAGAATATAACTACTATAATACTGGTCCTATATACAAGAATATAACTACTATAATACTGCTCCTATGTACAAGAATATAACTACTATAATACTGCCCCTATGTACAAGAATATAACTACTATAATACTGCAACTAACAGAATATAACTACTATAATACTGACCATATATAAAAGAATATAACTACTATAATACTGCTTCTATGTACAGGAATATAACTACTATTATACTGCCCCTACGTACAAGAATATAACTATTATAATACGGCAACTAACAGAATATAACTTCTATAATACTACCCATACTGTATATACAAGAATATAACTACTATAATAATCCTATGTACAAGAATATAACTACTGTAATACTGCCCCTATGTACAAGAATATAACTACTATAATACTGCCCCTATGTATAAGAATATAACTACTATAATACTGCAACTAACAGAATATAACTACTATAATACTGCAACTAACAGAATATAACTACTATAATACTGCCCATATATACAAGAATATAACTGCTATAATACTGCTTCTATGTACAGGAATATAACTACTATTATACTGCCCCTATGTACAAGAATATAACTACTATAATACTGCTCCTATATACAAGAATATAACTACTATAATACTGCTCCTATGTACAAGAATATAACTACTATAATACTGCCCCTATGTACAAGAATATAACTACTATAATACTGCAACTAACAGAATATAACTACTATAATGCTGCCCGTATATACAAGAATATACCAATTATAATATTGCAACTAACAGAATATAACTACTATAATACTACCCATATATACAAGAATATAACTACTATAATAATCCTATGTACAAGAATATAACTACTGTAATACTGCCCCTATGTACAAGAATATAACTACTATAATACAGCTCCTATGTACAAGAACATAACTACTATAATACTTCTCCTATGTACAAGAATATAATTACTATAATACTGCTCCTATATGCAAGAATATAACTACTATAATACTGCTCCTATGTACAAGAATATAACTACTATAATACTGCTCCTATGTACAAGAATATAACTACTATAATACTGCCCCTATTTACAAGAATATAACTGCTATAACACTGCTCCTATGTACAAGAATATAACTACTATAATAATGCAACTAACAGATATAACTACTATAATACTGCCCATATATGCAAGAATAAACTACTATAACACTGCCACTATGTACAAGAATATAACTACTATAATACTGCAACTAACAGTATAAAACTACTATAATACTGCCCATATATACAAGAATATAACTACTTTAATACTGCCCCTATGTACAAGAATATAATTACTACAATACTGCAACTAACAGAATATAACTACTATAATACTGCATCTAACAGAATATAACTACTATAATACTGCCCATATATACAAGAATATAACTACTATAATACTGCCCCCTATGTACAAGAATATAACTACTATAATATTGCCCCCTATGTACAAGAATATAACTACTATAATACTGCACCATATGTACAAGAATATAACCACTATAATACTGCCCCCTATGTACAAGAATATAACTACTATAATACTGCTCCATATGTACAAGAATATATCTACAATAGTACTGCCCCCTATGTACAAGAATATAACTACTCTAATACTGCCCCCTATGTACAGGAATATATCTACTATAATACTGCCCCCTATGTACAAGAATATAACTACTATAATACTGCCCCTATGTACAAGAATATAACTACTATAATACTGCAACTAACAGAATATAACTACTATAATACTAACCATATATAAAAGAATATAACTACTATAATACTGCTTCTATGTACAGGAATATAACTACTATTATACTGCCCCTACGTACAAGAATATAACTATTAGAATACGGCAACTAACAGAATATAACTACTATAATACTACCCATACTGTATATACAAGAATATAACTACTATAATAATCCTATGTACAAGAATATAACTACTGTAATACTGCCCCTATGTACAAGAATATAACTACTATAATACTGCCCCTATGTATAAGAATATAACTACTATAATACTGCAACTAACAGAATATAACTACTATAATACTGCAACTAACAGAATATAACTACTATAATACTGCCCATATATACAAGAATATAACTACTATAATACTGCTTCTATGTACAGCAATATAACTACTATTATACTGCTCCTATGTACAAGAATATAACTACTATAATACTGCCCCTATGTACAAGAATATAACTACTATAATATTGCAACTAACAGAATATAACTACTATAATACTACCCATATATACAAGAATATAACTACTATAATAATCCTATGTACAAGAATATAACTACTGTAATACTGCCCCTATGTACAAGAATATAACTACTATAATACAGCTCCTATGTACAAGAATATAACTACTATAATACTTCTCCTATGTACAAGAATATAATTACTATAATACTGCTCCTATATGCAAGAATATAACTACTATAATACTGCTCCTATGTACAAGAATATAACTATTATAATGCTGCCCCTATGTACAAGAATATAACTACTATAATACTGCTCCTATGTACAAGAATATAACTACTATACTACTGCCCCTATGTACAAGAATATAACGACCATAATACTGCTCCTATGTACAAGAATATGACTACTATAATACTGCCCCTATGTACAAGAATATAACTACTATAATACTGCCCCTATGTACAAGAATATAACTACTATAATACTGCTCCTATATACAAGAATATAACTACTATAATACTGCTCCTATATACAAGAATATAACTACTATAATACTGCTCCTATGTACAAGAATATAACTACTATAATACTGCTCCTATGTACAAGAATAAAACCACTATAATACTGCCCCTATGTACAAGAATATAACTACTCTAATACTGCTCCTATATACAAGAATATAACTAATATAATACTGCTCCTATGTACAAGAATATAACTACTATAATACTGCTCCTATGTACAAGAATAAAACCACTATAATACTGCCCCTATGTACGAGAATATAACTACTATAATACTGCCCCTATGTACAAGAATATAACTACTCTAATACTGCTCCTATATACAAGAATATAACTACTATAATACTGTTCCTATGTACAAGAATATAACTACTATAATACTGCTCCTATGTACAAGAATATAACTACTATAATACTGCTCCTATGTACAAGAATATAACTACTATAATACTGCTCCTATGTACAAGAATATTACTACTATAATACTGCCCCTATGTACAAGAATATAACTACTATAATACTGGTCCTATATACAAGAATATAACTACTATAATACTGCTCCTATGTACAAGAATATAACTACTATAATACTTCTCCTATGTACAAGAATATAACTACTATAATACTGCCCCTATGTACAAGAATATAACTACTATAATAATGCCCCCTATGTACAAGAATATAACAAGTATAATACTGCTCTTATGTACAAGAATATACAGTGGGTACGGAAAGTATTCAGACCCCTTTTAATTTTTCACTGCAGCCATTTGGTAAATTCTTAAAAGTTCATTTTTTTCTCATTTAAATACACTCTGCATCTTATCTCGACTGAAAAAAACAGAAATGTAGACATTTTTGCAAATTTATTTAAAAAGAAAAACTGAAATATCACATGGTCATAAGTATTCAGACCCTTTGCTCAGACACTCATATTTAAAGTCACATGCTGTCCATTTCCTTGTGATCCTCCTTGAGATGGTTCTACTCCTTCATTGGAGTCCAGCTGTGTTTAATTAAACTGATAGGACTTGATTTGGAAAGGCACACATCTGTCTATATAAGACCTCACAGCTCACAGTGCATGTCAGAACAAATGAGAATCATGAGCTCAAAGGAACTGCCCAAGGAGCTCAGAGATAGAATTGTGGCAAGGCACAGATCTGGCCAAGTTACAAAAGAATTTCTGCATTACTCTAGGTTCCTAAGAGCCAAATGGCCTCCATAATCCTTAAATGGAAGAAGTTTGGGACCACCAGAAGACTTCCTATACCTGGCCATCCAGGCAAACTGAGCAATCGTGGGAGAAGAGGCTTTGTAAGAGAGGTAAAAAAGAAACTCATGATCACTGTGGCTGAGCTCCAGAGATGCAGTAGGGAGATGAGAGAAAGTTCCACAAAGTCAACTATCACTGCAGCCCTCCACCAGTCGGGCCTTTATGGCAGAGTGGCCCGACGGAAGCCTCTCCTCAGTGCAAAACTTATGAAAGCCCGCATAGAGTTTTCTCAAAAACACATGAAGGGCTCCCAGACTATGAGAAATAAGAGTCTCTGGTCTGATGAGACAAAGATACAACTTTTTGGTAATAATTCTAAGTGGTACATGTGGAGAAAACCATGCACTGATCATCATCTGCCCAATACAATCCCAACAGTGAAACATGGTGGTGGCAGCATTATGCTATGTGGGTGTTTTTCAGCTGCAGGGACAGGACGACTGGTTGCAATTGAAGGAAACATGAATGCGGCCAAGTACTAAGATATTCTAGATGAAAACCTCTTTCAGAGTGCTCTAGACCTCAGACTTGGCCGGAGGTTCACCTTTTAACAAGACAATGACTCACACATCTAAAATAACAAAGGAGTGGCTTCAGAACAACTCTGACCATTCTTGACTTGCCCAGCCAGAGCCCTGACCTAAACCCAGTTGAGATCTGAAAATGGCTGTCCACCAACGTTCACCATCCAACTTGACGGAACTGTAAAGGATCTGCAAGGAAGAATGGCAGAGGATCCCCAAATCCAGGTGTGAAAAACTTGTTGCATCATTCCCAAGAAGACTCATGGCTGTACTAGCTCAAAAGGGGGCTTCTACTCAATACTGACCTAAGGGTCTGAATACTTATGACCATGTGATATTTCAGTTTATATTTGTAACATACCTGGCGGCGTCCTTGCATGGTGGTCCATCTCCCACTGTGCAAGAGCGCGCACTTGATCTCCAGTCCAGAATGTCTCTCTGGCTTCCCTCCTTGCTGTCTGTTTGTCTGTTTTGGCTGCATAGGGCGACGCCCGCTGAACTTCCTGTTTCTTGTACCTTCTGCGGACACGCCCCTGTTGCACCTTCAACCTATTGCTGTCCATCTTTGGGTATTTATACCACCTTCTTCCTCAAGATGGCGCCTGAGCATTGTGTCCTGTCAGTCGGAATTTTGTCTCTGACTTGCCAGGTCCTATCCTGTTTTCCTGCCTGTTTTCCAGTTCTGTGTCTGAACTGTGGTCTGTTCTTGTGAACACGCTTCTTGCCTGTTCTTTCGCCTTCTAGGGGCTGTATTCCTAGATCTGCCTGTCTGTGCCTTGCGGTATCTGTTCCTGTCTGAACAGAGTCCTGTTTGTGTCCCTGCCTTGCGGTATCTGTTCCTGTCTGAACTGAGTCCTGTCTATTTCTCCTGTCTTGCAGTATCTGTTCCCGTGTCTGAACTGAGTCCTGTCTATGTCTCCTGCCTTGCGGTATCAGTTCCCGTGTCTGAACTGAGTCCTGTCTGTGTACTCTTGCCTGCTGCCTTTCCTGGAGGCTGTATTTCCAGGCCTGTCTGAACACGCTCCTAGCCTGTTCCTCCCGCCTTCTAGGGGCCGATTACCTAGATCCGTTCCTGTACCTTGTCTGTCCTGTCTGAACACGCTCCTTGCCTGTTCGTCCCGCCTCTCTGGGGGCTGTATTCCCAGACCCGCTCCTGTATCCCGCTGCAGTGTCGGTCTCTTCCGTACACTCAGTTCCAGTCTGAACTCTCTCCTATCCTTTACCTGTTTTACCTCTATGTCCGTTCCTTTCCTTTTTCTGCAGAGTCTGAACTCGTACCTAACTCCTGCTTGTTGTCTCTGTACTCCCGTTTGTGAGTTTGTGGTCCCCTCGCTACTTCACTGCAAGTACCCTGTGGGTATCTGGCTCTGCCTTTCCCTTCCTGTCTGTTCCGTGTGAACAGAGCCCTGTCCGTCCTGCTCTGACTCCTTGCTCACTGCTCCGGCAGCCTTGCTCCGCTCTTACCCTTTTGCTCACTGCTCCGGCAGTCCTGTCCTGCCCTGCTTCTGCCCGCTGCTCCGGCAGTCCTGTCCTGCCCTGCTTCTGCCCGCTGCTCCGGCAGTCCTGTCCTGCCCTGCTTCTGCCCGCTGCTCCGGCAGTCCTGTCCTGCCCTGCTTCTGCCCGCTGCTCTGGCAGTCCTGTCCTGCCCTGCTTCTGCCCGCTGCTCTGGCAGTCCTGTCCTGCCCTGCTTCTGCCCGCTGCTCCGGCAGTCCTGTCCTGCCCTGCTTCTGCCCGCTGCTCCGGCAGTCCTGTCCTGCCCTGCTTCTGCCCGCTGCTCTGGCAGTCCTGTCCTGCCCTGCTTGTGCTCGCTGCTCCTGCAGCCCCGTCCTGCTCTGTTCTTGCCCACCGCTTTGGGCGTTCCCTCTTTGCTGTGGTTGTCTACCGCATCTGCGGTTCTGTGACCCAGTCTGTACTGGGTCTTAACCTTTCTGTGCTCCAGCCCGTCCTTTCGGCCAGTACCTCCCTGCCTGCATACTCGCCTGTATCCACCCCTCTGCATACCTGCCGTGTTTGCTTACATCCACCAGTCTGTGCCAGCCTAACCTGCCTGTTCCAGTAATTCCAGTGTGGGTCAACCCCCGTGTCCGGAGTTTGACCTGGAGTAGCACCTGGTCCCTCTGCCCGGTTTCTCCCTGGTGCACTGGCGTCGTATGCCGTCGTGCCACCTTGGTCGGATCGGCCAGATACTTAGTCACGCCCCTCCAGGCACTCTCCGGTCCATGGTCCAGTGGAACCACAACACCCACACACGCCAGTCAGTCCGGGCGTGTGCATAACAATATTTTTTAATAAATTTGCAACAATTTCAACATTTCTATTTTTTTTCAGTCAATATGGGTGCAGAGTGTACTTTAATGAGAAAAAAAAAAGAACTTTTTAGAAATTAACAAATGGCTGCAATGAAACAAAGAGTGAAAAATGTAAAGGGGTCTGAATACTTTCCGTAACTACTATATTACTGCTCCTATATACAAGAATATAACTACTATAATACTGCTCCTATGTACAAGAATATAACTACTATAATACTGCCCCTATGTACAATAATATAACTACTATAATACTACTCCTATATACTGGAATATACAGTGAAGGCCAAAAGTATTGGCACCCCTGCAATTCTGTCAGATAATACTCAGTTTCTTCCTGAAAATGATTGCAATCACAAATTCTTTGGTATTATTCTCTTCATTTAATTTGTCTTCAATGAAAAAAACACAAAAATAATTGTCCTAAAGCCAAATTGGATACAATTCCACACCAAACCTAAAAAAGGGGGTGGACAAAAGTATTGGCACTGTTTGAAAAATCGTGTGATGCTTCTCTAATTCGTGTAATTAACAGCACCAGTATCTTTTCTGTGGCACCTAACAGGTGTTGGCAATAACTGAATCACACTTGCAGCCAGTTAACATGGATTAAAGTTGACTCAACCTCTGTCCTGTGTCCTTGTGTATACCACATTGAGCATGGAGAAAAGAAAGAAGACCAAAGAACTGTCTGAGGACTTGAGAAACCAAATTGTGAGGAAGCATGATCAATCTCAAGGCTACAAGTCCATCTCCAAAGACCTGAATGTTCCTGTGTCTTCCGTGAGCAGTGTCATCAAGAAGTTTAAAGCCCATGGCACTGTGGCTAACCTCCCTAGATGTGGACGGAAAAGAAAAATTGATGAGAGATTTCAACGCAAGATTGTGCGAATGGTGGATAAAGAACCTCGACTAACTTCCAAACAAGTTCAAGCTGCCCTGCAGTCCGAGGGTACAACAGTGTCAACCCGTACTATCCGTCGGCGTCTGAATGAAAAGGGACTGTATGGTAGGATACCCAGGAAGACCCCACTTCTTACCCCGAGACATAAAAAAGCCAGGCTGGAGTTTGCCAAAACTTACCTGAGAAAGCCTAAAACATTTTGGAAGAATATTCTCTGGTCAGATGAGACAAAAGTAGATCTTTTTGGTCAAAAGCATCAACATAGAGTGTACAGGAAAAAAAAGAGGCATTCAAAGAAAAGAACACGGTCCCTACAGTCAAACATGGCAGAGGTTCCCTGATGTTTTGGGGTTGCTCTGCTGCCTCTGGCACTGGACTGCTTGACCGTGTGCATGGCATTATGAAGTCTGAAGACTACCAACAAATTTTGCAGCATAATGTAGGGCCCAGTGTGAGAAAGCTGGGTCTCCCTCAGAGGTCATGGGTCTTCCAGCAGGACAATGACCCAAAACACACTTCCAAAAGCACTATAAAATGGTTTGAGAGAAAGCACTGGAGACTTCTAAGGTGGCCAGCAATGAGTCCAGACCTGAATCCCATAGAACCCCTGTGGAGAGATCTCAAAATGGCAGTTTGGAGAAGGCACCCTTCAAATATCAGGGACCTGGAGCAGATTGCCAAAGAAGAATGGTCTACAATTCCAGCAGAGCATTGTAAGAAACACATTGATGGTTACCGGAAGCGGTTGTTCGCAGTTATTTTGGCTAAAGGTTGTGCAACCAAGTATTAGGCTGAGGGTGCCAATACTTTTGTCCGGCGCTTTTTTGGAGTTTTGTGTGAAATGATCAATGATTTGATTTTTGCTTCATTCTCTTTTGTGTTTTTTCCTTGCAAGCAAATTAAATGAAGATAATAATACCAAAGAATTTGTGATTGCAATCATTTTCAGGAAGAAACTGAGTATTATCTGACAGAATTGCAGGGGTGCCAATACTTTTGGCCACCACTGTAGCTACTATAATACTACCTCCAATACAATTATATTAATCTAAGTAATATTGTTTTTATTTCGACTGTACACAAACTTGGATTTTATTGCTTGGAAATATGTATAATGAATTCAATGAACTGTAGAGGTGATGTATTTTGAGTTTGTTCATTATCGTTATGTGTTTAAAGGCTGAAGTAATTGGATTTTTTCTTTTATCATGTATTTTATTTTGAGGACTTTGCAGGGGGATGCAGTACAGATTTTAGTACCGGGCATTAGAATACTACAACTCCTGACAGCTTTGCATTCAATGTTCTTGCAGGCTCCTCTGGATTGTTTGTATTTTCTGAAATTAGGATCTTTCTCCCACTGTGATACACTGAGTCAGAGGATGCTCAGATAGAGGGTTGATGTATGGGTGACAGTGAACACTTTGTGTATGAAAGCCTTTGTCTAAGGCTACGGCCCCACTATCAGTATTTGGTCAGTATTGAGTCAGTATTTTTTCTCAGGAGAGGGTGATAAATGCAGAATTGTTGACTTGTTTCTCTTATACCTTTTCTTCCTCACCTGATTTTGGCTCCCACTCCTGAGAAAAAATACTGACCAAATACTGATAGTGGGGCCGTAGCCTTAGGTTAAAAAGAGCAACTCATTGGGGGTTCTTTGGCTAATCGGAACAAGTGAGGAAAGTATGCTTTTCTTGTTGCTTGTGACGCGCCCCCTGGGCCGTGGGGTACCCGGTGCCGGGCCGGTCGTTGCTAGGGGAGATGTCACAGTGGCGGTGACCCGGTCCGTGACCCAGGACGGTCAATCAAAAGGAGAATATTTACAGGGGATGTATAGTTTATATACAAAGTTCGTGACGCCACCTGTGGTATGCGGCTAAAGAGAGCCGCCGCTGCAGAGCAGTCCTCTGGAGCTGATGTTAGTGCAGCAAAGCTGGTGTGGCTCTCCACAGGAAGAGCTTAGCTACAGGGCAGTGTAGATGTAATAGGTTGTGCTGGGCATTGTAGTGCAGGGGTGATGGCGCAGATAATAATCACAAAGACAGTGCGGTGCAGTCTTTCGAGTTTACTCACAGTTATTAAGTTCCTCAGGTTACAGGTTCCAGACTACAAACACCCACGTCGTGCTGCGTTCACCAGGCAGGGGTTCAGCAATCCCTCAGGTAGTTCAAGAGTGCCTGACAGGACCCCTTTCTATGTGCCTTCCTCAGTCGTCTTCATGCGCTGGCTCTCGCCCTCCTGCCCTGCGCCTCGCAATCAGTGTCCCAATCCGGTAGCCTCGGGTCTTGTCGGGCGACCTGCAGTCCCCTGGACCCTCTGTGGCCACCTTTTTCAGCGATATAATTGCGGATGTGGCCACTGCACCTTACAACTACAGTAGCCTCCGGTTCCTAGCTGAGCCTTGTAGTTCTCCACTAGTTTAGGGGCCATTCCCTTCTGTGGCTCGAGCCCTCCACCGCCTGGCAGATTCGGGCATACGGGTGGCCTCTAGCATTTCCTGTACCCCTTGGATCCCTTCTGTTCCTGGAGCCTTTCTCCTGCTCCCTCTCCTCTCCTGGGCCTCTCGGGCTAGGCCCGCCTCGAGAGCAGAGCTCCTGCTGAGCCTCTGCTCCTTTCACTTCTCCTCCTCTGACTGAACACAATCTCTAAGATGGCTCCCCTTTTTATACAGCTTCTTTCAAGTGCTCCCCTGAGCTTCTTCCTCCACCCACACCCACTACATGGTTCCCCCTCACTTGGTTCCCCTCCACTCCAGCCAGGGTCAGGGACTGTGCTCTCCCGTAGGAGCAATCTCGCCCTGCCCTACTGAAGTGGATGTGTTGGATGCAGGTGTTAGGGTCCCGGGGAGCACTCTATCCTTACCTGAGAGTGGGATACCACACCTCTGGGTGAGATGCAGTACCTCTGTGGCGACTGAACCTGCAGGGGCGCCACATACCCCCTTGGTAAAACACAGCACGTCCGCGGGCTGGAACAGAGTAAAAACAGGGTATTTTAAAGACATGCAATTTTTTTAGAATGCATTCACATATAAGATCATAACCAAACTTTTCTTCCCTTTATGGGAGACACTTTTTCTTGGACGTTACTGGTTACGTTTATTTTAATTTTTTATCACAACATTATAAGACTTTTTAAATAACATTTTTCTTCACATATAAAACATTTTTCAACAGGTTATAGTACGATCTGCAACCGGGTGTCCATTCTCTTTATTAAGGTGCAAATTAGCAAACATGAGCAAGAGGGACCCGTCCGAAAACCCTCAACGTAGGCCCTGGCCGTGGCTGCAGGGCATAGGTGATCTGGTCATTGGACCACGTCTTCGACCACGCCAAACGGGTTTTTGTTCTGAGGTCATTTGTTGTTACTAGTGTTGAGCGAGTATGTTCTATTAACCCTTTCGCAGAGTATGCTCAGGCCGAGCTCCGAGTATTTACAGCTGCTCGGTAATAAGGTTAAATCGCTCCAGTGTGCATGACTTGCAACTGTTTGACAGCTTTTTTACATGTGAGGAATGTCTATTTCTTACACATTCCTCCCATGTAATAAAGCTGTCAAACAGTTGCAAATCATGCACACGGGAGCGATTTAACCTTATCACCGAGCAGCTATAAATACTTGGAGCACGACCCGAGCATACTCGGACAGAACATACTCGCTCAACCCTAGTTGTTACATAAAACCAATAAGGGGCACTTTAAGAAGTGCAATTATATACAGTGGAAAGTATTTGGCTGCTCACAATTCTCAGCCTACAAGTTCTGGTACCCTTGCCGGATAATCAAATAAACACACACATAAATCTGTCAACTTGCAGTGTCTCTGCCATTTCTTTCCAGGTAACTTTATACAGTGCAGCTTTTAGAACAAACAGTTCAGTAGTTAAGTTCCCTCCGGGGAGGAAATTCCTGATTTTTACAGGCCGATCCAGCCGGGTCTGCAGCCTGGGACTGCGGAGGCATGCCTCTTCTTCTTGCCACCCGGTACACTTGAAGGGCGTACCACCCACGTTCCCCCTTGTGTCGGGTGAAAGTGACACGATCACCGGGGTAGAGGTTCCTGTCGGGATGTCCTTGCTCAAGATGGGACTCGACATCCCGCCGATTCACAAATATATCCCGGGCTATCTGTGGATCTCTTATGAAGCCCCATCCGGCTTCCAGGTCAAATTTGACAATAAGCCCCTCCACACGGGGACTGGGCGTGACAGATTCTGTCTTGCTGGCTTGAGCTTTGGCTGCCATATTCCAAGCCTCCATTTGCTCCCAGCGCACCCGCCGGGTGTACCGCACCCTTTCTAGCTGCATGAGTTCTTGCCAGCAGTATTCCTCCCTACTGAGGGCTTGCGCCTGGGTCTCCCGCGGGAACCCCATGAGATTCCCCTCCCAGTTGTCCCACCGATATTCTTCTCCTCTTTGGCAGGCAACCGGGGGTGCTGGTGTAGATACTAGAGGGGGTCCCTGCTTGTCCTCGACTCTGTCAGACCAGTCCTAGGTGGTACGTCCGTACACCCACTCGGGTGCAGGGTCAGGTGGCTCTGGAAGGGGGCCGAGTAGCAGGTCCGCGGCAAGGGCGCCCGGAGTTACAGGTTCTGGGCCCAGGAGCTGCTCTAGGGCGGACGCTCCCGGGGACGGAGAATTCTGCAGGAGGCCCAGGAGCTGGTTAGCGCTTTCAGCACCCGGGACAGGGAGACTCCTCTTACCTGCTCCCGCGGCCGCTCCTGTGCTGCACTCTGCCTCCTGGCGCCCATCAGACTCCGCTGGGGCTGGAACGCTGCTGGTGTCACACAACGCTCTCTGCTGCCGAGCAGCAATCTTCTTTAGCAACTCCTGCTTCCATCTCGAGACTGCTGCCTGCTGGGCCTCCTCCACTCTGCGGCTCAGCTCGTGCACCTCAGCTTGGAGGAACTTGGTATCCTCCGGGGACAGTTTAGAGATTACCCTCTCCAGGGTGAGAGGTGTCTCGGGCTGCTGCAGGCCATGGGCGGGAGCTCGGTCCTGACCTCCGTCCATGCCGGCTTCCGGGTGCGGTATGGCTGGTCTGCTGGAGACCACACCCTGTCTCCACTGTTTCTCTCCTCCTCCTCTCCTCTTTCGGGGGTGGTTCCATGGCAGCTTGCTGTCGGTCACTCCTAGGGGCGGTCCCCCCACTTTGATGGACACATCTATATACATGGCCACTGCTGCTTGGGGCGGGCCCCGCTTTTGGCGCCATTCTGGAACCCGGCCCACGATGGGAGGTTCTTTTTTGTCCTTGAGCACGCACATAATGGTGCCCGTTCTTCTGGGGCGGGCGCCACATTCAGCATAGAACACAGTCTCTAGGCGCACAATACGGGTGGGTTCATATCCTGTTTGTGACGCCAAAGATGACGCGCCCCCTGGGCCGTGCGGTACTCGGTGCCGGGCCGGTCGTTGATAGGGGAGATGTCACAGTGGCGGTTACCCGGTCCGTGACCCAGGGTGGTCAATCAAAAGGGGAATATTTACAGGGGATTTATAGTTTAACTAAAAAGTTTGTGACATCACCTGTGGTATGCAGCTAAAGGGAGCCGCCGCTGCGGAGCTGGTCCTCTGGAGCTGATGTTAGTGCAGCAAAGCTGGTGTGGCTCTCCACAGGTAGAGCTTAGCTCCAGGGCAGTGTAGATGTAATAGGTTGTGCTGAGCCTTGTAGTTCTCCACTAGTTTAGGGGCCGGTCAACTCTGCGGCTCGATCCCTCCACCGCCTGGCAGATTCGGGCGTACGGGTGGCTCCAGCACTTCCCGTACCCCTGGGATTCCTTCTGTTCCAGGAGCCTTTCTCCTGCTCCCTCTCCTCTCTTAGGCCTGGGCCTCTCGGGCTAGGCCTGCCTCCCGAGCCGAGCTCCTGCAGAGCCTCTGCTCCTTTCACTTCTCCTCCTCTGACTCAACACACTCTCTAAGATGGCTCCCTTTTTATACAGCTTCTTTCAAGTGCTCCCCTGAGCTGCTTCCTCCACCCACACCCACTACATGGTTCCCCTCACTTGGTTCCCCTCCACTCCAGCCAGGGTCAGGGACTGTGCTCTCCCGTAGGAGAAATCTCACCCTGCCTTACTGAAGTGGATGTGTTGGATGCAGGTGTTAGGTTCCCGGGCAGCACTCTATCCTTACCTGAGAGTGGGATACCACACCTCTGGGTGAGATGCTGCACCTCTGTGGCGACTGAACCCGCAGGGGCGCCACATTTCCTTATTATTATTTAGAGATATTTATTGGTCATATTTTAAAAATCTCCTTAAAATAGGAAATTCTACTTTCCAACAGACCGGAATAGCAAATCTGCCATCATATAGGAATAGAAGTAAAGGCTATGTATAATTGCACATCTACTAAGACTTGCCATGCAGAATTGAGGCCCCACCGCCTGAGCCATTGAGGTGTAGCTTAGCAATCCTTTCCCCTATTACAAACAGGGGAGAGGGGGAGGCTTCTGCTGCAGTCAGTTGTCTTACAGTTATACTGAGAAAGAGAGAAGCTGGGATATATTTTAATTTTTGTAAATTTTTTGTGTTCAATTTTCCGTTAACATGGTTTTTATGAATTAGGATATATTATATTTTCGGTTATAGTGCCGACTGTGAAAAAAAACAGACAACAGTCGGATCAATGTTTTTCAATGGGTCTGTTCAAATAAATGTCTGTGTGAAAAAAATTGCACTAGTCTCTTCCATATTTTGGATGAACCTCGCCCATTCGAGACTATGGGGGCACAAAAAAAAATCGGATCGCCTACAGATCAACTGTCTAGCATCAGATTTTTAATGTTACATTGTAATTCATTATCATAGGAAACTCTTTAAGGAAGTTGTCCACTACTTGGACAACCCCTTCTCATACCCCATGCTTGGCCCCATTAATATAAAAAAGCTTATGCTCATCTCAATGTAGCCACATAGATGATAACTACCCAACACTGGGGTCAAATAATATACCGTGTATGGTAGAAACCACACAATATTAATGTGTAAAACTGAAGAAATATCTACACAACAAAGACTGATATTAAGGCCATCGAAGAAAAGTGGCTACTCTCAAGCTAGCCCTACTCACATTTCATGGCTTCAACCCGTTCTGTATGATTACAACGTTGAGGAGAGAATATAAAGAGCTGTGATCGCCACAAGGGATAAGAAGATGATGATGGGGGTGAGGTAAGATGGTATGAGCATACTCTACATCAGCAGGAGTACCGTGGAAATTTTTCATGTGGATGGAAGGCTTAGTACATATGTATTATTGGGGTTTCAGCTCTCTGGCAGCCGCACGGACACGCATAGTCACAGGGATTGATATCAAAACAAAATAAAGTTTATTGTCCTTCATAAACTTTCTAACTAAAAAAAAAACTGCTTTCTTTAGCACAAATGAATAACAAAAACTGTCCTTTCTTTTTGGGTAAGGTGAATAAATCGAATGGTCTCACTGTGACGCTGAGAAAGGGTAGTCAGGAGGTCCGAAGTCAGATACCAAAGGGGCTTGTAGTACAGAAGGGTAAGTTAAAGGTGTGATCAGGAAACAGTCTGGGGTCAAATGCCAGGAGGGTACATCAAGACAAAGGAGTAAAACAAATGTGTAGTCAGAGGCCAAGTCTGGGGTCAGATACCTAAAGTGAGAGAGGGTCAAGAGCAGGAGGGATAATCTACAAGAATAGTCCTGACAATCCTAGGTCCAGTAACAAAATCAGAGGAAAGAGGCAATGCAAACACACCTAAGTTAATTAAAGCTACAACTGACACAGACTACTAGCAGTTAGCCAGCTAAATACCTTGTAAATTATTAAGGATGGGAAGCACCTGAGGAACCTCCCGCAGACTAAACCAGATTGAGCAGCAGGGAGGCAATCAAAATGTTGACAATCCAGCATGCCCCAAGATCAGATTGGATAACTGGACTGTCACTCACAAAGGTGACAGTCTAGCACACTCCAGATTCCTTAGGGCTGCTGAGCTGTCACTCACAGCGTTCCTTCGCCACAGTCAATGTTGAAACTGTGACATTCAGCATCTTGAAGACTCAGTCACTTCTCAGTCTCTGACATAGACTATCCATCATGAACTGCCTTTCTCCTGTCTGATCCCAACACACATTGCTGAACTAACCCAGCTGCCTGTTATTAGGCCTGAAGACTCAGACTGGATTATGGGAGCGACCTTTCCCACTCAGGCTTTTTTAATTGTTCCTAAATCCCGGACCCAAAATACAGTCAAAAATAAAAACCATCTCAGTATGCTATTGTTACTGGTGTATTTTTCATCTGGGGCTTACATCACCGATTCCAGCCACCTCAGTAAAACATACCTACCATCTTTCACTTTATTTCCTACTTTCTTACAGCAAGCTTGTTTTAATATGTGTAACGGGTCTGGGAGGCGGAACCTCTGAGCTACTATACAAGGGGGCGGTCCTTGTAAGGGAGCGGGTGGCGACCAGGGAAGACGGGCAGGAAGTCACAGCAGGTGACCGGGACAGTCTCTGAGTGAACGGGCTGGAGGTCACGGCAAGTGACCGGGGCAGTCTCTGGATGAACGAGCAGATGGTCACGGCAAGTGACCGGGGCAGTCTCTGAATGAACGGGCAGATGGTCACGGCAAGTGACCGGGGCAGTCTCTGAATGAACGGGCAGATGGTCACGGCAAGTGACCGGGGCAGTCTCTGGATGAACGGGCAGATGGTCACGGCAAGTGACCGGGGCAGTCTCTGGGTAAAGGGTTGGTACGACCTGTGGCGGCTGATGATAGACGTGAGCTCCCAGGTGAGCAGGCGAGAGTCTCTGGATGAACGGGTGGTCACAGCATGTGACGGCGGAGCCTCCAGGAAGACCAACAGACAGGCGGCAGATGAGCGCTCCCAGGTGAGCGGGCAGAAGTCTCTGGACAGGCGGGTGGTCACAGCACGTGACGGCGGAGCCTCCAGGTAGGCTAGCAGGCAGGTAGCAGATGTGTGCTCCCAGGTGAGCAGGCAAGCTGGTCCATAGACCGACTGACAGGAGTTGGAAGGCAGACAGTCGGACCTCAGGCAAGCAGGCAGGTAGCAGATAATCAGGCAGGAATAAGACAGCAAGCTGGCAGGAATCTGGCAGGTATCTGGCAGGTAACTGGCAACGGGACCTGAGGGCTGAAGCAGAGTAGTGAACAGTGCAACAACATTGCTCGGGCACCTCCATTTTGGAGGAGGTGCCTTATATATGGTGAAGTCCTCCGGCCATTGGCCGGGGACTCCTTAGAACGGCGCGCGTGACCCCTTTAAGAGGGAGGGAGAGCGCGCGCGCCCTAAGCACAGTGGCCGGGAAGCAGCGCGCGCTGCCAGCAGAGCGGGAGGAGGACGCCGGGCACGGAGCAGAGGGGTGAGGGGAACAGCGTCCCTGCCTAGCAGAGGGCAGGGACGCCGGCGCTACAGTACCCCCCCCTTTAGGCCCCCCCTTTTTTAGGCCAGACAGAAATTTAGCTAGGATAAGAGGGGCATGGATGTTCTCCCGGGGCTCCCACGTTCTCTCCTCAGGACCAAACCCCTTCCAATCTACTAGAAAAAAGGTCTTTCTTCTTACCCTTTTGGTGGCAAGAATGTTCTCTGCCTCAAACTCGTCCTCAGCAGAAACCGGAGCAGGAGGCGTACCTGTAGACTTGGAAAAAGAGTTAAGTACCACAGGTTTGAGGAGAGATACATGGAAGGAGTTAGGGATCCGTAAGTTGGCCGGGAGTTTCAATTTATAGGCCACCGGGTTGATCTGACTGATGACCTCCAGAGGACCGATGAACCGAGGCCCTAACTTGTAAGAAGGTATCTTGAGTCGGACATATTTAGATGAGAGCCAGACTTTATCTCCAGGATGAAATTGTGGAGGATCCAGGCGTTTTTTGTCAGCGTGTCTTTTCATCCGTTCGGACGACTGAAGGAGTGCGGATCGGGTACTCTCCCAAATGGAGGAAAATTTGCTAACGAGAGATTCCGCAGCCGGGTTGTCCACAGAGGTGGAGACAGGAAAAGGAATCCGAGGATGCTGACCGAAGACTACAAAAAACTGGGATTTGGAGGAGGATTCGCTCTCGTGATTGTTATAAGAGAACTCGGCCCATGGTAGGAGATCCACCCAGTCTGAATGATGGGCATTAACGAAGTGCCGGAGGTAACTGGTCAGGTTCTGATTGATCCGCTCCACTTGACCATTGGACTGTGGGTGGTAAGCGGAAGAGAAGTCCAGGGTGACGTCTAGCAGTTTACAAGTGGCTCTCCAGAAACGTGAGGTGAACTGTACCCCACGGTCCGACACGAAGTGGAGGGGCAGGCCATGAAGACGGAAGATGTGGCGGATAAAGTCTTTAGCCAGCTCGGGTGCAGACGGGAGGGCTAGCAGGGGAATAAAGTGAGCCATCTTGGAAAAGCGATCAGCGACCACCCAAATGACCGTACAACCTGCGGAGACGGGGAGATCAGTTATGAAGTCCATAGCAATATGCTGCCAGGGGGCAGCAGGCACAGGAAGCGGAAGGAGGCGACCGGCTGGCAGGTGTCTCGGGACTTTGTTGCGGGCGCAGGACACACAGGCAGAAACAAAGTCTATTACGTCCTTGTGCAGGGTAGGCCACCAGTAGTGCCGGGCAATAAGCTGGAGGGTCTTTTTCTGACCGGCGTGGCCAGCTAGTTTAGACGAATGGCCCCAGTGTAGGATCTTCTTCCGATCAGGTACTGAAACAAACGTCTTACCGGGAGGGAGACGATTTAGACTCACGGGAGCCACCTGCATTACTCTGGCGGGATCGATGATATGTTTAGGTTCTTCCTCGAGATCGGACACCAGAAAGGATCGGAACAAGGCGTCTGCTTTGACGTTTTTGTCAGCCGGGCGAAAATGAAGAACAAAATCAAAGCGAGCAAAAAACAAGGACCACAGGGCTTGGCGCGGGTTAAGTCTCTGGGCATGCTGGAGGTAAGCCAAGTTCTTATGGTCAGTGTAAATTATTACCGGGTGAAGAGCCCCCTCGAGTAGGTAACGCCACTCCTCCAACGCCAGCTTGATGGCCAATAACTCTCGGTCTCCTATGGAATAGTTGCGCTCAGAAGAGGAGAAGAGTTTGGAGAAGAAGCCACAAGTTACCATTCTCCCGGAAGATGATTTTTGAGTAAGTACCGCTCCGGCTCCAGAGGAGGAGGCGTCAACTTCCAGGAAGAACTGCTTGTTGCCGTCCGGGCGATGCAGCACCGGGGCGGAAGAGAAGGCCTGTTTTAGGGAAAGAAAGGCCTCCTCTGCTTCGGACGGCCACTCTTTGGGATTAGTACCCTTACGGGTGAGCGCGGAAATTGGGGCAATCCGGGAAGAGAAGTGTGGTATGAAGAGGCGGTAGTAGTTAGCGAAGCCCAGGAATCGCTGAATGGCCTTCAACCCCTCCGGTCGAGGCCATTTCTCGATGGCAGACAGTTTCTCTGGATCCATTCGTAGGCCGGTCTGAGAAATAATGTAGCCCAAAAACGGAAGCGAGGTCTGCTCAAAGAGGCACTTCTCGTATTTAGCGAAGAGGTGATTCTGCCTGAGCCTGAGCAGGACCTGACGAACGTCCCTCCGGTGAGTCTGGAGATCCGGAGAGAAGACCAAGATGTCGTCCAGGTACACCACTACGCAGGAGTAGAGAAGGTCCCGGAAGATGTCATTGACCAACTCTTGAAAGACGGCAGGAGCGTTACAGAGACCAAAGGGCATTACCAGATATTCATAGTGGCCGTCCCGGGTGTTGAATGCCGTCTTCCATTCATCCCCCTGACGGATACGAACCAGGTTGTACGCCCCACGGAGGTCCAGTTTGGTGAAGATTCTAGCCCCCCTCAGACGATCAAATAACTCCGGAATGAGCGGAAGGGGGTACTTATTCTTCACCGTGATCTGGTTAAGGCCTCTATAGTCTATACAGGGACGGAGAGAGCCGTCCTTCTTTTTGACGAAAAAGAAGCCTGCTCCCGCCGGGGAGGTAGATTTCCGGATGAATCCCCTGGCCAGATTCTCCTCAATATATTCGGACATCGACCAGGTCTCAGCAGCGGATAATGGATAAATACGCCCACGGGGAGGAGTAGTACCAGGTAACAGGTCGATAGGGCAGTCGTATGGTCTATGAGGGGGTAGTGTCTCTGCTTCCTTTTTATTAAAGACATCAGCATAAGACCAATAAGGAATCGGAAGTCCAGGTAGATTAGCTGGGGTAGGAGAAGGACGGACGGGATGGACGGGAACCAGACAGGTCTTATGGCAGTCCTGTCCCCAGCGAAGGACCTCTCCGGTCTGCCAGTCAAGCACGGGTGCATGTCTCTGGAGCCAAGGTAGGCCTAGCAAGAGGGCGTGGGAGAGTCCAGGCAGAACATGAAAGGAGATACTCTCAGAATGCAGCATTCCCACCTGCAGAGTAATGGATTTGGTGATGAGTTGGATGGGGCGTGGTAAGAGACCCCCATCCACGGCAGCAACAGACAAGGGTACAGCCAGAGGTTTGGTGGGGATGCGGTATTTCTCTACCAGGGACTGTGAAATAAGATTCCCGGCTGCTCCAGAGTCAAGTTGGGCTAGTTCGAAATAACGGTTCTCCCCGCAGACGATTGAGACTGACAACAGCAGAGATGGAGAGGATTTATTCTTGTCTAGGTTGACCTCTCTGAGCGAACCTAGACACAGGCGTTTCCCGACCTCTCCGGGCAGGTACGGATCCGGTGCTCCTTACTGCCACAGTAGAAGCAGCTCCCCTCGGCACGGCGTAAGTCCTGACGGGTTTTGACCATCTTGGTCTGGTCGACCTGCATAGGCTCAGGAGAGTGTACCTGGGTAGAGACGGAGGGAGTGACGGGTTTCTGAAAAGAAGGAGCTAGACGTGGTAACCTCCTCTCACGGGTGACCTCTTTGGCACGCTCCTGGAACCGTAGGTCAATCCGGGTGGCAAGAGTTATTAGGTCATCGAGAGTGGTAGGGATGTCCCGACCGGCAAGTTCATCTTTAATACGGCCGGACAGACCCTCCCAGAAGACGGATACCAGAGCGTCGTTATCCCAGGCCAGCTCCGAGGCAAGGGTACGGAACCATATGGCATATTGGCCCACGGTGAGACTTCCCTGATGGAGGCGTAGCAGTGATGATGCGGATGAGGTCTTCCGTCCAGGTTCGTCGAAGACTTTCCGGAAAGCCGTGAGAAAAGCAGGCAAGTTGGACACCAGGGGGTCTCCTCTCTCCCATAGAGGATTTAGCCAGGCCAGGGCCTCCCCGGTGAGATGGGACATGATGAATGCAATTTTGGCTCGGTCGGAGTTAAACTGGTGGGACAATAGTTCAAAGTGCAGGGTGCACTGATTTATGAAGCCCCGAGCCTGGGCGGAGTCACCTCCGAAGCGAGGAGGTGCAGAAAGCCGGGGTCCGGGGTAGGATACCATGGTATTAGTGGGCAGCGGAGCTGCCGGATTGCGAGACATGGCACTGGCGGAGGTTGCTGGTGGAGCAGTCAGAGTGTCCAGGCGAGTATTGACATTCCGCAGGTGACCCAGGATGGACTCCTGTTGGGACCTTTGACGGGACAGTTCATGACACAGGTCCGAGAGCGAGGGAGCTTGGGTGCCACCGGGTTCCATGGCCCGAGCAAACTGTAACGGGTCTGGGAGGCGGAACCTCTGAGCTACTATACAAGGGGGCGGTCCTTGTAAGGGAGCGGGTGGCGACCAGGGAAGACGGACAGGAAGTCACGGCAAGTGACCGGGGCAGTCTCTGGATGAACGGGCAGATGGTCACGGCAAGTGACCGGGGCAGTCTCTGAATGAATGGGCAGATGGTCACGGCAAGTGACCGGGGCAGTCTCTGAATGAACGGGCAGATGGTCACGGCAAGTGACCGGGGCAGTCTCTGGATGAACGGGCAGATGGTCACGGCAAGTGACCGGGGCAGTCTCTGGGTAAAGGGTTGGTGCGACCTGTGGCGGCTGATGATAGACGTGAGCTCCCAGGTGAGCAGGCGAGAGTCTCTGGATGAACGGGTGGTCACAGCATGTGACGGCGGAGCCTCCAGGAAGACCAACAGACAGGCGGCAGATGAGCGCTCCCAGGTGAGCGGGCAGAAGTCTCTGGACAGGCGGGTGGTCACAGCACGTGACGGCGGAGCCTCCAGGTAGGCTAGCAGGCAGGTAGCAGATGTGTGCTCCCAGGTGAGCAGGCAAGCTGGTCCATAGACAGACTGACAGGAGTTGGAAGGCAGACCGTCGCACCTCAGGCAAGCAGGCAGGTGGCTGAAGTGCGCTCCCAGGTGAGCGGACAGGCTGGTCCTTAGACAGACTGACAGGAGTAGTAAGGCAGACCGTCGGACCTCAGACTAGCAGGCAGGTAGCAGATAATCAGGCAGGAATAAGACAGCAAGCTGGCAGGAATCTGGCAGGTATCTGGCAGGTAACTGGCAACGGGACCTGAGGGCTGAAGCAGAGTAGTGAACAGTGCAACAACATTGCTCGGGCACCTCCATTTTGGAGGAGGTGCCTTATATATGGTGAAGTCCTCCGGCCATTGGCCGGGGACTCCTTAGGACGGCGCGCGCGGCCCCTTTAAGAGGGAGGGAGAGCGCGCGCGCGCGCCCTAAGCACAGTGGCCGGGAAGGAGCGCGCGCTGCCAGCAGAGCGGGAGGAGGACGCCGGGCACGGAGCAGAGGGGTGAGGGGAACAGCGTCCCTGCCTAGCAGAGGGCAGGGACGCCGGCGCTACAATATGAGCATTGTCCAGAAAATAATTTCTTGTTTTGTACTCCCCATACTGAAAACCTGAAAGTTATAGATGTGTCCTTAGTTGCCTTCCCTCTTGAGATGAGTGGCACAAAGCAAAAAACAAAACAAAACATGATTTTTTGATACTCTGTTGAGAGATGTTTCTGCTATTTTTGCAAATGTGTGGCCGCCCAGTGGTTGTGAATTGCAGGCTGTTTAAGGTTGAAGAAATGTATTAAATTTTTTTTTTTAAGATTGTGGAATCCTTGGCAAAATTCACAGAAAGGTAAGAGGGGACATAACTGTCCTACTTTAATAAGGGATGTTACACTTTAATGACCAAACGGATGATTTGCCCTTGGAGTCCCGAGGTCTCCTCACTACAAGTGCATTGTAGTATACATCAATGTTCACATGTCTATAACATTATTAAATCTCTGTATTCAGGTCATAAGTCTAATCAGGGGATGAGAATAGTAAGGTTCAGGCTTGTATTAGCGACAAGGTCACGTCGTCTTTGCACGGTGGAAGTGGATGTCTGTACAAATTATCTCGAGTCGTTTTATAAAGATCGGTTCTCATTTCATCCTCCGTCCTGTTCCAAATGTGATTAAGATAACAAAGTGCAGTTGTGCGGATTGTTAAGTCTAACCTTTCTTGACAGCGTGACTCGTTCATTCTCATTATTGTGTTGTGAGGAAATCTGTGAATATGAGTTGGACAAAGTGGAGATAAAGTAAAAAAAGAAGAACAAATGATGTTTTCAATTAAACCGTGACGTGCTCAGTAAACGGTTTGTATGGTTTTTGTTAGAGACGGACACTATTCAGTCATGTAGGTAGTCTTAGAGGACAAGGACCCTCAGGGGTGATAAAGTATATGACCACCTGGACGAGAAGGTCCTGGCCCTCCTATCTGGAGAGCCGTGGCTATGTGGGTAGGGGAAAGAGGTGACGTACTTGGAAAAGGTAGAGGCACTTGGTGGAGACAAGGCCCTGCTAAACATTTTACATTTAGGCCTGGAGCTTTAGTTACACCTTGGCTCTATCATTTTTGGCTTTCATTTCTTCTTTTTCATGGGCCACATTTTCGGACCCACCAGGACTTTGGGCTACACAACTGTATAGGAGTGGGACTCACGTTGAATGAAGATCAGCCCAACTCCTTCACTTTTTTTTAGACCTGCCGACCACCTGATGTAGATGGAAGCCCCATGGCTCTTCCCATGGAGAAGTGAAAGAATCGGACAGTGGGAAATTTCATGCCCGATATTTTAGATTTTACGGCAGCTAAGCCGCTGTTATAGGTATCTGGCGGCGTCTCTCTCCCCATTAAAAACATACAATCATCTGAGCTGAGTGCTTATACATATTGGGGTGCCGGGAATCATGACTGTCTGCCAGACGGACATTTGGCCGGCAGGTCTCTCATGCGTATGGCCAGCTTTCGTAATGTCATGATTTACATATTTAAAGTGTTTAGAGACTTTTTAGACATTTTTATCCCTCCCCAAAGCACCTAAATGAAGAATAAAGTATCAACTTTCCAAATGTCCTTCAGAATGATCTATTACTGTATTTTTTGTGTGCAAAGCCCCCATGCAGGATTATGCACATTCACAGTTACAGATCTGGTGAAGTGCTACCCCCTCCTATCAGCTCACCTCCACTACAGACATTACCGCTCCTCCTGCCATCAGTAAATCTACAGGTTCAGGCTACACATAGAGTTTATTTGTGGTCTGTAACTGTAATGACACATTTTCATTAGTGTTTGTTGTAGACACAAGATAACAGGACTTTTTCAATGAAAACTATTTCAAGTTTTTTTACATTTTATTTTAGATAGATTGCAAGGTGACCCCAATATTACATGGCCCTTGGTTTCTTCCCTCCACAGAGCACTAGTGCTGTAGAGCCATTTATTTAATTCATGATGTATAGACAGAAAGTTTATGCTGGATGTATCGTAGCAGACATACACTGTGTTCCAAATTAGTATGCAAATAATATTTTCTCAGATTTTCCCAAATTACCTATATGAATTGCAGTCATTGTAATTTTCCAGTCAAATAACTATTAGAGTACAATTGAAAGGTTTTTGTACAAACTGCCTATGATAACAGGATATTTTTAAAAAAATAAAAAACTCAAACTGCACTCAAAATGCATTTTCCAAATTATTATGCACAGCAGAGTTTTCAACCTTTTCATTTTAATAAAGAACAAAAAAATAGTCATTTTTGAAATTATAAGCATTAGCAGGTTATTACAAACTGAAATCAAACAGTTTTCAACTCAAAACTTTATTCTAGGTGATGTTACATTTGCACATAGGACCCCTTGTTCGAAAGGAGCTTCTGAACTCTCTCGTCCATTGAATTTGTCAGGTTTTGGATGGTTTCTGCTTCAATTGTTTTGCATGAGGACAGAATACCCTCTCAGAGCTGTTGCTTAGATGTGAACTGCCTCCCGCCATCATAGACACTCCTTTTGATGATGCTCCAGAGGTTCTCAATGGGGTTGAGTTCAGGGGAGCATGGGTGCCACACCATAAGTTTGTCCCCTTTTATGCCCATAGCAGCCAGAGATGCAGATGTGTTATGTGCAGCATGAGACGGGGCATTATCATGCATGAAAATGATCTTGCTGCGGAATGCACGGTTCTTCTTCTTGAACCATGGAAGGAAGTGCTGTTTGAGAAACTCAACATACATTATGGAGTTCATCTTTACCCCTTCAGGGATCCTAAAAGGGCCGACAATCTCTCTCCCGATGATTCCAGCCCAAAACATTACTCCACCTCCTCCTTGTTAGCGCCGTAGCCGTGTTTGCATGGGGTGTCCATCAACCAGCCATCCTCCACTCCATCCATCTGGACCATCGAGATCATTTCATGCATGATAATGCCCCGTCTCATGCTGCACATAACACATCTGCATCTCTGGCTGCTATGGGCATAAAAGGGGACAAACTTATGGTGTGGCACCCATGCTCCCTGACCTCAACCCCATTGAGAACCTCTGGAGCATCATTAAATAGAGTGTCTATGATGGCGCGAGGCAGTTCACATCTAAGCAACAGCTCTGGGAGGGTATTCTGTCCTCATGCAAAACAATTAAAGCAAAAACCATCCAAAACCTGACAAATTCAATGGACGAGAGAGCTCAGAAGCTCCTTTCGAACAAGGGGTCCTATGTGCAAATGTAGCATCACCTAGAATAAAGTTTTGAGTTGAAAACTGTTTGATTTCAATTTGTAATAACCTCCTAATGCTTATAATTTAAAAAAATGACCATTTTTTTGTTCTTTATTAAAATGAAAAGGTTGAAAACTCTGCTGTGCATAATAATTTGGAACATGCATTTTGAGTGCAGTTTGAGTTTTTTATTTTTTTTTAAATATCCTGTTATCATAGGCAGTTTGTACAAAAACCTTTCAATTGTACTCTAATAGTTATTTGACTGGAAAATTAAAATGACTGCAATTCACATAGGTAATTTGGGAAAATCTGAGAAAATGTTATTTGCATAATAATTTGGAACACAATGTACATAGCCTTAAAAATAAGCTTATGAGTGTATTAAAGGTGTTCTCCATCCATTGTCAATCAATGTTCCAGGTGATAAATGGTTCAATCATAACAAACACATCCGTGAAAAAGGGTTGGTTTATGGAGCAGTGGGTAAATACTCATGTCTCCTGGATCCAGCCATGATTGCTATGCCCTGGCCCTACTGCTGCTGCTGGGTCTCTCCGCTCCCCCTGACATCACTCTCCTGAGCAATATAGTCGAGCTCAAGCTGCGGTACTGTCACGGGTTTTTTGTTTCAAGAACCCCTGCACTGGTTAGAATCGCTTCACCATCTTATTAAACAGTGCAGTTTTTTTCCATGTTAGCAGTGGAAGGGTTAATCTGTTCAGTTGAAGCTCCTGGAGCTTTTCTACCTGGATTGTCTCAGCTGTTCAGTGTTGGCCACTCCCCTCTGCTATATATGCTCGCCTCTGGCACTTAGGAATTGCCAGGGTTAGTTCATACTGCCTGGTTCTAGAGTTGAAGGCGTTGGTGGTTGGAGTTAGCGTTTGGAGATTTTTTTCAGGAGACTGTTGCTTAGAGTTTGTGTGCACATCCTCATCCTCTCCTATTTAGTTTCTCTTTCCTTTAACTCCCGTGTCTCATTCTGTTGTTTAGTGAGTTTATTTTGCATGGTTGGTATATTTATTTATCCTTTTCTGTCTTCGCTTGGTTGTCCGGTTAGTGTGTTCCTATAAAATGCTTCTTCCCACTATCTTGGGTGGGGGAGGGGAAATATAAAAGTTGATATAGGAACATAGCAAGGCAAGTGAACTCGGCATCTCCACCTTTAGGAGTAATCCAGGGGACAGGGAAACACTAGGGCGCCCCTAGTTCTAGGGACCTGGTTAGTGCCCATAGTCGTATAGTCACTGCATGACAGGTACTCTGAGTATTCATGTAGTCAGCTCTCCATTGGAAACCTTGCTTTACCATTTTGAGTCTTCTGACATACCCAGTTCTGCTACACTGCCGTGATCTTTTAGACAAATAAATACAACTACTTTGAGCTTTCTGACAAAGCCAGCTCTACCTTATAACTGGCCCAATTTTGCCCAGGAGCTTCCTGTGTAATTGAGCTTTGCTACAACTGTCCCACATAGCTAAGTCTACTTTTCACATCCGTGACCTTCCAATCTGCTATGCCTGCTATTGCATTAAATCTGCTTCATTGTAGCCCGTGGTGCCAGTTCTACTACTCAAATTGCCTTCCAGCTTTTCCTGCCTTAGTTGTTCCATCCAGCTGCACCAATGCCACCCGGTCGTGCTGTATTATAGCCTGTTCATCCAGACCAAGGGTTTAGAGGATCCACCTTTCCATGTGAGACATAAAATATGCTCCCACCCAATTCTTTGGGCAAAATGGAGTGTGCTGAGTACATTTCCCATATGGGTGTATGAAGCAGTAGTGTGCATGAACAGCCGGTGTTTCAAATAAGTACTCCCCAACAGAGAAGTTGAACGTGCTCAAGCAAAAACTGAAAAATGTACAGGATCTTACCTGGTATCAGGGCAGCTTTGTGGAGGGTCCGGTTTGGATGTGGCCAACTTGCTTCAGGGATATCCAAGAAAGAGCTACGATAGCTCTATAAAGAGTCCGGGGTAGATGTAGCCAACTTGCTGACGAAGGAGGTTATATCCTTAAAAACGCGTCGGATAGTGCTAGGGGCATTCCCCTACACAGAGAGAGGCCTGTAGTTCTAGTGATGTCACTCAGACATGGAGCGCCAAAATACTTTCCTGACTGGAAGCAATGGAGGTGTGACCGGCAGGCACACCGCCTTTGCACAAAGTGGACAGTTCTGTTACTTACAGCTGCAGCTCGCACATCCACCTTGCATACCTCAGAAGCAAGTTGACTCTTCATAGAGCTATCGTAGCTCTTTCACTGACCTTGGATATCCCTGAAGCAAGTTGGCCATGTCCAAACCGGACCCTCCACAAAGCTGAATCGATACCAAGTAGGAACCTGTACATTTTTCAATTTTTGCTTGAGCGCGTACCGCATCTACCAATTTCACAAAAAATAAATTAATTAATTTAAAAATAAAATAAAAATGAGTAAAAAATAGAAAAAAAAGACATAAATAAAATCTAATTTAATAAACCATTAATTTATACAATAACACATGGGAAATGAATTAGTAGGATACATGAACATATTCTATGTACTAATTATAATATAGTTTTCAGTAACATGTGCCACTGTCCTTTTTTTACGATCAGGAAAAAGACTCATGTTTGGCGAGCGTGCCGTCGCTCTCATACAGCAAATTACAGAGAGATTGCAAATATATTGTGCAGGAATAGCATCCCTTCTGGTGCAAAAGCTTGTGAGTAAATCCTAGCTTCCATATATTACATATAAATGGCAGATATTACCACTGAGCAGATGGAGTAGGAATGGCACAATCATAACAGCACGCACAGATGTTTTTTACATAGGGGGCGGCAAAATACATGGTATTAGCGGTGTCTTCCTAATCCACATTTTCTACCTCCACTGGAATATCTCTTAAATATCTCCACTTTGGTTCTGGTGAAAATACAATGGAAGTCTCTTGAAACATTTCCCTGCCAAAAACGTACGTTATGATTTTGAACTATTGCTGCCAAAAGAAAATAAGTCCTTTGATCTAGGATGCAGAATGCAGAAAAAGTCAAGGAACAGAAAGAAAATGTTTCTTCTGTGTTTGTGGAAAGAGAAGGAGATGAAGCTACAAGTGAATGCTAGAAAAAAAGAATACTCTCATCCTACGCCCCTGTAGAGTCTTTCAGAAACCCAATGTCACGGGTTTACTGCGACAGAGAAGAGCCAGAAGACCGCAGCGTCTGATTCCTCCTATTCCTGCACTCATTAGAAGCCTTTCACCTTCATATTAAACTGTGCAGATTTCTTTTAGCAGTGCAGGGGTTAATCTGCTCAGTTGTGAGCTCCTGGAAGCTTACCTGCATTAAGGCTTTCAGCTGCCCAGTGTTAGCCACTCCCCGCTCCTATATATACTGGGCTTTGGCAGGTTATTATTACCAGAGCTAGCTTATGCTGCATGGTGCTAGGAGTGTGGTGGAGAGTTGTTATTTGAGAAGGTGTTTCATGGATTTCAGCTTAGACTGTTGTGTGGTTTAGGTTGCATGTTAATCCTATACTTCTTCTATTTTGATTTGTTCCCCATTCTCCACTTCCCGTTGTTAACCTTTGTTGTTTGTGTGCATATATTTGTATGATTTGTATTTTCCTTTAGTCCTGTTTGTATTACCTTGTTAGTCTGGTTGATGTACTGCCATACACTACTACTCCCCACTTCCCTGAGGGAGGAGGGACAGACTGAGGGCAGATTGAGGAGCTCAGACGAGGTACATGGCCCCGGCGTCTTCACATTCAGAAGTAATCCAGGAAACAGAGCCAGCTAGGGCGCCCCTAGCACTAGGGACAGGGTAGGAGCCCCTGGCCCAGGGATACAAGACAACAGGGTTGTGACATCCAAAGAGGGATACTGGAGCTTTTCTTCATGTTATCACCCTCCATAGAAATAAAAAAACATACATGAGCTCAATTTTAAGAGGTAGTTTTTCTACAAAATGATTGAAACCTAAACAAATGAGCAAGCAGCAATATTTTGGGAGCAGAATACATTATAGTTTATAGGTCAAGTGATAAAATGAAAATCTTACTTCTTGGTTCAGTCTCTGGGATGAGAGAAAGAAGGGAAGAGGCAGGTAAGAGCAAGAAGAAAGATTACAGCCTAATATTGTCATTTATGCAACTGTGCAGCCTTTCAGAAGTATGAACTTTTCTTCATGTTACCAGCTCCTCAGCAATCAGAAAAGATATGTCAGCTATGGATATTTTTTCTACAAAGTCATTGAAACGTGTTATGCCTGTGTAGCAACTCACTCAGGATTAATAGGTTATGCACTAAAAACCGCAGCTGACACTGCAGATTTCTGTAGAGACAAGATTCTTGACACCACAGTTCATAGTGGTGCCTGCGGGTGCAGTGATAGACCTAACCACAGACTAGGAGATGGCAACTTGGACCTAACCTGCCTAAATGGCCGTCGAGTTGCTTCACGTTTCTCCTAAGGAACCGGAGGGCAGAGCAGAGTGTGACAATGTCGATTAAAGGATTATTCCCAAAATCACAAGTTTAGCCCCTAACTGTAAGATGAAGGATAAATTGCTGATTGCTGGTGGTCCAATCACAGGGAACCCCCAACAATGTGAGGTATGAGCTATGGAACCCTGAGAATGGAGCGAAGCAGCCCGACTTCAAATGCAGTAGAGGTATATATGCTTGGCCTACACTCCATTCAATGTCAATGGAACTGCTGGAAATAGACAAGTATAGCTCTCTGCTTTTTCCGGCAGTCCCATGGACATTGAATGGAGCCAAGGTCAAGCATGCTCTGTTTAAAAAGGAATAACAAATAATACTGACGGGATGCGCTGGAAGGTTAGCCTGGTTACTCCTGCTGCAAGAAAAAACAACCAACCACAGGTTGTTGAAGGGGGTAGAAATTGAAAAAAGTACGGAATTGTTAGGCTGGGTTTTAAAAAAAGGTGGGGGGGTAGCCGATAAAAGAGTTACTTCTCAGAGGTAGGTAAAATAAATAAGATTTTATTAGGGGTAAATGTACAATTCAAGGGGAAGAGAAGTTATAAAATAGATAAATAAATGGTAAGAAACGGTAGATGGTCGAGGGTGTTTAGGTTTTGGCTGTGGATGAATTCACTGGTAAGTGAAGGCGAGTTGGTGTGGGTCCAGGAGGCAGCCTAGGATAAGAAGGGAAGGTAAATTAATAAATGAAGGTTCTCACTGTGGCGGGTATGTAGAGGGAGAAATATACATGTATACCTGGGAATTGAATAGTATGGAATCGAGTCCAGGTGGGTGGAATTCATTGAAGTAGCGATATTGTCTGTGGAAACAAGTGTACATATAAAAACAGCTTGCTGGATATGGGGGGTACCTGTATGGGTGGTACCGGGTAGTATGGAGCAATCTGGAGGATAATGATTTGTTACCTGGATTAGGTGAAGCTGGTACCTCGCGGGTACTAGGAGTGACGAAACTAGAGTTGTCGTGGTCTGGGTACTGGCAGAGGGAAGAGAATGTAAGGTAGGAGGAAAAGTGGCATATATAGGGTGTAGGCCCTATAAGATATAAATTACCTGTGACTCTGGTTTGTAATATAGTGGTATTCTGTACCCTCAGTGGGAGCGATGTGGTCGGTTTAGATGCTTGCGTGTATTGCTCTTTGCCTAAGTCTCTTTGAGTAAGGGTAATCTAGGCTTAGGTATAGGCAGGAAGTTGCAGGGCAAGTGTAGGGCCGGTCCAGTAGATGGAAAGAACGGGGTAGCATAAGGGGGGAGAGGAGAAAAGGCACAATCACCCCCTTAGGTTTGGGAAGTGTGCTTCTGTGGCACACTGCCAAAATGCTGCCAAGTAGTCACAGTAGAGCAGAAGACTCACCTCTCATTGCAAACCTCAACAAGTGGGCACAAGCTTCACGCAGGTCCGCAGCCACGAGGACACCGCCGCCTGACAGCCTCACTATCACGAGTACCACGGAACTGTGAGTTATTTGGTACTAAGCATGTACCATCAGCGTATCGACCAAATCTTCTGCTCTACTGTGACTACTAGGTGTGTGACAAGATAACTTAAGAATTTGGGAAAAACTTTTAATGATGGGGACATATAACTTATATTTTTAGTAGAGATTCTCGCTCTTAGGTACGCATTAGGTAGCGTTCAAACAGGCAATGTGGTTTGGCCCAAACATGTGCAGTCTTATTGCTATCATAAAATTCAAATGGATTCAAAACAAAAAAGCCTTTTCTGGGCACCAAGGTATCAGAGCAAATAAACAGTTAATTTAGCAAGGCAATTATGTCAGTGTGGGCTCAATCGAACAGATTACAGTCCTTTCTTCGGGAGCAAACTTTATACACAGAAGAGGTACAGGTACCTTCAGCCTGAGCACCAGAAGCATCCAGCGAAAAGCAGAAGTGTTCAACTCCATGCACAGTTCACACTGAACAGGCTGCAGCTTCAACACATTGCTATGCAGCTCCAACACAGAGATTTTTCAGCTTTCCTAACTGACTCGTGTATTCTCCATTCAGAGAGAGACACTGGCTTCTCTCTCTCCCAGCTATGGCTCACATTTTAGCTGGTCATTTACCAGCTTCAACACACAACACTCTGATAACATCAACAAGGTGAACCAATTTCCTGGTTCTTAGTCAAAGCTAACCAGGTGCATCTAATTAAGAACTGCAGTGCTAGGATTTAACCCAGTACTACCTGTCTTTGCTACATACTTCTTCCTCCCGACTCCAGGCCTAAAGCCAAGAGCTGGGCACCATCTGCCAACCCCAATTGAGAAAAATTATTTTTGGCTTCCGATTCCTGGGGAACATCATTTACCGTGTATTTAATCTGTATTGCAGGCTCTGACTCCACAGGCAGATTACATAGAGATACATCTGTACATAGCAGTGTAATTCTATGCCTGCATTATAGAGTGAGAATAAAAGATTTTTTCTTTCTATAAAATTACTAAAAAAATTATGAAAAACAATTACAATAATGTCATTTTTAATGCACTTTTTTTTAAAAAAAATAATAAACATCACAAATCAGCAAATAAGGTTGACATATTTAGTGTCCCTTTAATCGTAACTATCAGCACAACATAGCAATCAGATTATTTACAGGGATCGGTAAATGGCATAATTGATATTTTTTAAAACCTGGTGTGGTAGGATTTAACCAAGTCCTACCTGGCTTTTCTACAATATGAATCCAGTAATAATTGAATGCAGAAAATGATTTCAAAATCTCTGCTAATCTCTTGGTAGGTCTTTGATAGCTTAAAATGCAAGAGTCGATTTTATTAGCTGCAGGGCTTTCAACAAAATACCATTTAAGCTGAATGAAAAGTCAAAATACTAATAAACCATTCATCTCTAAGACAGAATAGATCTCTGTAAGAAAGTGTGAGGATTTTATTGGACAAATGTTTAGAGATCTCATAAGAAAGCAAAAGTGGAGCTGTCACGTGTTACAACTGTGATGGTACATTTTTATCACACTGCTTTCTTCTTCCTGTGGCAGTTAAATCAAATACAAACCAAAAATATTCATAAACTAATAAGCTATTCTTCAGGAAATATAATTATTATAATACTTTCATATGAACAAGAACATAACTATCATAACACTATATACTATCTAAAAAATAATTAATACACATGATTACTATAATACTGTCCCCCATGTACAAGAATATATCTACTATAATACTGCTCCCTATGTACATGAATGTGACTACTATAACACTGCTCCTATGTACAAGAATATAACTACTATAATACTGCCCCCTATGTACAAGAATATAACTACTATAATACTGCTCCCTATGTACAAGAATATAACTACTATAATACTGCTCCTATGTACAAGAATATTACTACTATAATACTGCCCCTATGTACAAGAATATATCTACTATAATACTGCTCCTATATACAAGAATATAACTACTATAATACTGCTCCTATGTACAAGAATATAACTACTATAATACTGCTCCTATATACAAGAATATAACTACTATAATACTGCTCCTATGTACAAGAATATAACTACTATAATACTGCTCCTATATACAAGAATATAACTACTATAACACTGCTCCTATGTACAAGAATATAACTACTATAATACTGCCCCTATGTACAATAATATAACTACTATAATACTGCTCCTATGTACAATAATATAACTACTATAATACTGCTCCTATGTACAAGAATATAACTACTATAATACTGCTCCTATGTACAGGAATATAACTACTATAATACTACTCCTATATACAAGAATATAACTACTATAATACTGCTCCTATGTACAAGAATATAACTACTATAATTCTGCTCCTATGTACAAGAATATAACTGTCACGGTGCTGGGTGGTGGAACCACTGTGCCATGGTAAAAGGAGGGACCAGAGGGACGAAACTAAGGATCTCACTCTGACCGACCGCTATATGGTGGCTTAGTCAACTCCATGAACCAAGGAAGGACCGGGAAGGTGGACCATGTGGTACTCCGGGACCGAACTTGTGTAAGAGCAGGCGACTCCCATGGGACTGGTGACAGGAGCTGACTGGCATGGCAGATAGGCACGGTTGGTAGGCAGGCAGCCATGGCTGGTAGGCAGACTGGCAGGCACGGCTCATAGACAGGCTGGCGAACAGCACTGGGACCTAAAGGCTGAAAAATGTGTTAAACACAAACTGACAACATTGCTCAGGCACTTCCATGTTGGAGGAGGTGCCTTATATAGTGGGTGCCCTCTGGCCATTTGCTGGTGACATCTTGGGACAGCGCGCACGCGGACCCTTCAAGAGACAAGGAGCACGCGCTCGCCCTAAGAACAGTGCCTGGGAATCTACCCAGGGCAGAGTCAGGGTGGGAGCCAGAAGGAGAAGCAGTGTGTACAGGACAGAGGCCGCGGCAGTAAGGGGGTCAACGTCTCTGCCGGGGGAGAGAGGCAGAAGGCAGAGATGCCAGAGCTACAGTATCCCCCATCCCTTTACGCCCTCACTTCTTCAAGCCCACAAGAAATTTTTACAGAAGAAGAGGAGTGTGTATGTTCTCCCTGGGCTTTCAGGACCTCTGCTCAGGAACAAACCTTTTCCAATCCACAAGAAGAAAGGTTTTTCCTCTTACTCTCTTGGTAGCCAGAATGTTCTTTACTTCAAAAACGTCCTCGGTGGAAACAGGAGCTGGAGTGGTACCCGGATCATCAGAGAAAAGATTGAGGATGACACGCTTGAGGAGAGACACATGAAAGGAATTTGGGATCCGTAACGAGGGTTGTCGACAGAAGTAGAAACAGGTAACGAAATATTGGGGTGCTTTCCGTACACCACAAAAAACGGAGATTTGGCTGAGGATTCACTCACATGATTATTGTACGAAAATTCGGCCCACGGCAGGAGTTCTACCCAGTTGCTATGGTGGGCATTGACAAAGTGCTAGAAGAAATTAGTGAGGATCTGATTGATACGCTGAGCCTGGCTATTGGAATGTGGATGATAGGCCAATGAGAAATCCAATGCGACATTCAGAAGCTTGCACGTGGCTCTCCAGAAGCGAGAAGTAAACTGAACTCCTCTATCTGAGGTTATATGAAGAGGTAGGCCGTCGAGACGAAAGATGTGAAGGATGAAGTCTTTAGCCAGTACTGGCGCAGAGGGAAGACACGGCAAGGGAATGAAGTGAGCCATCTTGGATAAGAGGTCAACGACCACCAAAATGATAGTACAACTGGCCTATACTGGAAGATCCGTGATGAAATTCATCGCAATATGTTGCCATGGAGCAGATGGCACAGGTAAAGAAAGTAGTCAATGTGACTCTAGTCACTAACTCACGGAGCGACCGTGAGGTGGATAGTCAGATGTTACGAGGTCAATACGAAGAGAGCCCGTAGATACCAAGGGATAAGGCAGATGCGTAAGTTAGGTCACAGTCCAGGGTCAATATCAAGAGAGCCAGAAGATACCAAGGGAAAAGACAGATGCGTAAGTCAGTTCACAGTCCAGGGTCAGGCAGTAGAAGATCAGAACACAGAAAAACAGAATGAGGCAAACACTCACCAGGAAGCAAAAACTACATCTGGCAGGGAACAGGGGCAGTCAGCTCAGTTAAATATCTAGGGCAATCTCCAGAACATGGAACACCTGGAGACTGCCCTGCAAATCCAAGTCAAAGATTGGACAGCCGAGCTGTCAATCAAAGCACTGAGAGCCCGATTTGCAACTCACAGGATTGGACAGACAAGCAGTCCATCAAAACACAGCAAGAACCAGTTCAATAGGACAGCATAGCAATCCCACACAGAATGCAGGAATCGTGACAGTCGACCAGTTGAAAGTTGCCTAGGCGTCTTGTTTCGGGCACAGGAAGAGCAGACAGAGACAAAATCCGCAATGTCCTTGCACAGAGTCGGTCACCAATTATGTCAGGAAATGAGCAGAACCGTCTTCCTTTGACCGGCATGGCCTGCCAGTTTAGACGAATGACCCCAGAGTAGGCCCCTCTTCCTATCCGGAGCCACCACAAAAGTCTTACCAGGAGGAAGACGAGACAGATCAAACTGGGCGACAGTAATCATTCTGGAGGGCTCAATGATGTGTTGAGACTCCTTCTCTTGGTCGGTAGACAGAAAAGATCGGGAGAGCGCGTCTGCCTTGATATTTTTATCTGCCAGCCAGGAGTGGAGAATGAAATTGAAGCGGGCAAAGAACATAGACCATCTGGCCTGATGAGGATTAAGTCTTTGAGTGGACTGCAAGTAGGCGAGATTCTTATGGTCCGTGTAGATGACCACCGGATGCAGTGCCGCTTCTAGGAAGAAATGCCACTCCTCCAGCGCCAGTTTGATGGCAAGCTTTTCCCATTCTCCAATGGAGTAATTGCGCTCCAAAAGAGAGAAGAGCTTGGAAAAGAAGAGGCAGGTCACCATTCGCCCGGACGAGGATTTCTGGGTGAGAAATGCTCCGGCCCCTGAGGAAGAGGTATCAACCTCCAGGAAAAACTGCTTGTTACAGTCAGGACGATGTAGCACCGGAGCAGAAGAGAAGGCTTGTTTAAAGGATATGAAGGCACTTTCCGCCTCGGAAGTCCATTCCTTGGGATTAATCCCTTTGCGGGTCAGGGCAGAGATGGGAGCAATGCGGGAAGAGAAATGAGGAATGAACAAGCAGTAATAATTAGCAAATCCTAGAAATCGCTGAATAGCGTTCAGTCCCTCAGGTCAGGGCCACTGTATGATGACAGACACGTTTTTGGGGTCCATCTTGAGACCAGTCTCTGAGATTATGTATCCCAGGAATGGAAGAGAAGTCTGCTCAAAAACGCATTTCTCAAATTTGGCATACAGACGATTCTTCCTGAGCCTCTGCAACACCTGTTGAACATCTCTAAGATGTGAGGGCAGATCTGGAGAGAACACCAGGATATCGTCCAGGTACACTACTGCGAATGAGTATAGAAGATCTCGGAAGATGTCATTCACCAGCTCTTGAAAGACTGCTGGTGCTTTGCAGAGTCCAAAGAGCATCACACAGTACTCATAGTGGCCATCTCGAGTGTTGAAAGCCGTCTTCCCTCATCACCCTGGCGAATCCGGATCAGATTGTACTCGCCACGGAGATCTAGCTTAGTGAAGATTTTTGCGCCTTTGAGGCAATCAAACAACTCAGAGATGAAAGGCAGAGGATACTTATTTTTTATTGTTATTTGATTTAATCCCCTATAGTCAATACAAGGGCGAAGAGAACCATCTTTCTTCTTGACAAAGAAGAACCCTGCTCCAGCCAGAAAGATGGATTTTTGGATAAATCCCCTAGCAAGAGTTTCCTCAATGTATTCGGACATGGCACGGGTGTCAGCCAACGACAGGGGGGTAGATTCGACCACGGGTAGATGAGGCACCAGGAATGAGGTTGATGGGACAATCATACGGCCTATGAGGAGGTAGTGTCTCAGCCTCTTTCTTGTCAAAGACATCAGCGAATAACCAGTAGGGTGCCGGCAAGCCGGGTAGATTAGCTGCAGTGGACGGGGGTCGAGCAGGCCGAAAAGAAACCAGGCAGGTTTTGTTACATTCCTGATCCCGGCAGAGCACCTCTCCCGAACTCCAATTCAAGTCTGGCTCATGTCTCTGTAGCCAAAGCTGTCCTTGCAGCAAGGGATGAGAGAGGCCGGACAGCACATAGAAGGAAACTTTCTCCGAGTGTAGCATTCCAATCTGGAGAACTACGAGCTCGTGACGAACAAGATGGACTCGGAGAGGGGCTACCCATCCACTGAGGAAACCACCAACGGATCCGGGAGATGACAGATAGGGATCTGATACTGCTCCACAATAGCTTGATGATTAAGATTCCCAGCAGCACCGGAATCCAGATAAGCAGTCTCGAAAAAACGGATGTTGCTACAAGAAACTGATACAGACTGAGTCGGGGATGGAGAGGAAGAATTCTTGCCCAGGACGACCTCTCCAAACAATACTAGGCATTGGAGTTTCCCGGTCTCTCTGGACAGGGGTGGATTACATGCTCCACACTGCCACAATAAAAGCATCTTCCCTCAGCGCGTCGGACCTCCTGGCCAGTCTTGACCATCGTCACCTGATCTACCTGCATAGATTCAGGGGTGGATACAAAGGAGGGCGACTAAGGTAATAAAGGGAATGGAGGGACTAGAATACCCAGAGAGGTTGTCAAAATTAGGCCTATTTACGTTGGAAAAGAGAAGGCTTAGGGGAGACCTCATAAACATGTATTAATACATCAGGGGGCAGTACAGAGATCTCTCCCATGACCTGTTTATACCAAGGATGGTGACAAAGACGAGGGGACACACTATGCGTCTGGAGGAAAGGAGGTTCCTGCACCAGCATAGAAGGGGATTCTTTACGGTCAGAGCCGTGAGACTCTGGAACTCTCTGGGAGAGGAAGTGGTGATGTCCATCTCACTTAACGAGTTCAAGAGAGGCCTGGACGCCTTTCTTGAGAACAATAAAATGACATCTTATGCTTAGTTAATTAATCCAGGAATTTAATCTGACTGCCAGATTGGTGTCAGGAAGTGAATTTTTCCTCAATGATGTAAATTGGCCTATACCGCATGGTTTTTTGTTGCCTTCCCCTGGATCAACGCTGCGGAATAGCTGCAGTTCACAAGAAATAGGCTGAACTGGATGGACGCTTGTCTTTTTTTCGGCCTTATAAACTATGAAACCAAGGCAGAGGCTTGTTACGAGACTGGCCTTTGGAAGGTGGGTGCAAGGCGTTGAGGTCTTTTTGCATGGGCCACCTCCTTGGAACGCTCCTGGAACCTGATGTCAATCCACATAGCCAAAGACACTAGGTCATCCAGAGAGTAGGGTATGTCTCGACCGGCCAGTTCGTCTTTGATCCGCCCAAAAATACCTTCCCAAAAGGTAGCCACTAGAGCCTCGTTATTCCAGGTGAGTTCAGATGACAGGGTGCGGAAACGTACAGCGAACTGACCCACTGTGAGGTTCCCCTGGCGCAGACGGAGGAGAGAGGAGGCAGTTGAGGACGTGCAGCTGGGCTCATCGAAAATCATCCGGAAGGCTGCAAGAAAGACCTGGAGATCAGACAACAGAGGGTTCCCTCTTTCCCACAGGGATTGAGCCACGCCAATACCTCTCATGTGAGATGAGACATAATGAAGGACACTTTAGCCTGATCAGAAGAAAACTGATGAGCCATGAGCTCAAAGTGTAGCGTGCACTCATTTATAAATCTCCGACATAGAGCGGAATCACCGCCAAAGCGTGGAGGAGCAGACATTCGGGGTCCGAAGCCAGGTACTACACTGCCACTGGATTGAGAAGCCGCGTGGGTAGAGGTGGGCACAGCCGGGGTAGACAGTGCATCCAGACAGGAGAGTACAGTCCGCAGGAAGGACAGGATTGTATCCTGTTGCGCTCTCTGGTGGGAGACCTCTTGGTAAAGGTCCAATACTAAAGAAGCCTGGGAGCCACCGGATTCCATGGTCTGACCAAACTGTTATGGTGCCAGGTGGTGCAATCACTGTGCCGTGGTACAAGGAGAGACCGGAGGGGCGTAACTCAGGACCTCACTCAGACTGACCATGGCTATACAGCGACTTAGTCGACTCCGTGAACCAAGGAAGGACCTGTACAGGAATATAACTACTATAATACTGCCCCCTTTGTACAAGAATATAACTACTATAATACTGCTCTTATGTACAAGAATATAACTACTATAATACTGCTCGTATGTACAAGAATATAACTACTATAATACTGCTGCTATGTACAAGAATATAACTACTATAATACAACTCCCTATGTACAAGAATATAAATACTATAACACTGCCCCTATGTACAAGAATATAACTACTATAATACTGCTCCTATGTACAAGAATATAAGTACTATAATACTGCCTCTATGTACAAAAATATAACTACTATAATACTGCTCCAATGTTCAAGAATATAACTACTATAATACTGCCCCCTATGTACAAGAATATAACTACTATAATACTGCTCCTATGTACAGGAATATAAAAACTATAATACTGCCCCTATGTACAAGAATATAACTACTATAATACTGCCCCTATATACAAGAATATAACTACTATAATACTGCCCCCTATGTACAAGAATATAACTACTATAATACTGCTCCTATGTACATGAATATAACTACTATAATACTGCCCCTATGTACAAGAATATAACTACTATAATACTGCCCCCTATGTACAAGAATATAACTACTATAATACTGATCCTATGTACAGGAATATAACTACTATAATAATACCCACTATGTATAACAATATAACTACTATAATACTGCCCCCTATGTATAAGAATATAACTACTATAATGCTGTCCTTATTTATAAGAATATAACTACTATAATACTGCCCCTATGTACAAGAATATATATACTATAATACTGCCCCTATTTACAAGAATATAACTAGTATAATACTGCTCGTATGTGCAAGAATATAACTACTATAATACTGCTCCTATGTACAAGAATATAATTACTATAATACTGACCCTATGTACAAGAATATAACTACTATAATACTGCCTCTATGTACAAAAATATAACTACTATAATACTGCTTCAATGTTCAAGAATATAAATACTATAATACTGCCCCTATGTACTAGAATATAACTACTATAATACTGCTCCTATGTACAGGAATATAACTACTATAATACTGCTCCCTATGTACAAGAATATAAATGCTATAATACTGCCCCTATGTACAAGAATATAACTACTATAATACTGCTCCTATGTACAAGAATATAACTACTATAATACTGGTCTTATGTACAAGAATATAACTACTATAATACTGCTCCTATGTACAAGAATATAACTACTATAATACTGCCCCTATGTACAAGAATATAACTACTATAATACTGCTCCTATGTACAAGAATATAACTACTATAATACTGCTCCTATGTACAGGAATATAAGCACTATAATACTGCCCCTATGTACAAGAATATAACTACTATAATACTGCCTCCTATGTACAAGAATATAACTACTATAATACTGTCCCTATTTATCAGAATATAACTACTATAATACTGCCCCTATGTACAAGAATATATATACTATAATACTGCCCCTATTTACAAGAATATAACTAGTATAATGCTGCTCCTATGTACAAGAATATAACTACTATAATACTGCTCCTATGTGCAAGAATATAATTACTATAATACTGCCCCTATGTACAAGAATATAACTACTATAATACTGCCTCTATGTACAAAAATATAACTACTATAATACTGCTTCAATGTTTAAGAATATAACTACTATAATACTGCCCCTATGTACAAGAATATAACTATTATAATACTGCTCCTATGTACAGGAATATAACTACTATAATACTGCTCCCTATGTACAAGAATATAAATACTATAATACTGCCCCTATGTACAAGAATATAACTACTATAATACTGCTCCTAAGTACAAGAATATAACTACTATAATACTGGTCTTATGTACAAGAATATAACTAGTATAATACTGCTCCTATGTACAAGAATATAACTACTATAATACTGCTCCTATGTACAAGAATATAACTACTATAATACTGCTCCCTATGTACAAGAACATAAATACTATAATACTGCCCCTATGTACAAGAATATTACTACTATAATACTGCTCCTATGTACAAGAATATAACTACTATAATACTGCTCTTATGTACAAGAATATAACTACTATAATACTGCTCCTATGTACAAGAATATAACTACTATAATACTGCTCCATATGTACAAGAATATAAATACTATAATACTGCCCCTATGTACAAGAATATAAATACTATGATACTGCTCCTATGTACAAGAATATTACTGCTATAATACTGCCCCTATATACAAGAATATAACTACAATAATACTGCTCCTATGTACAAGAATATAACTACTATAATACTGCCCCTATGTACAAGAATATAACTACTATAATACTGCCCCTATGTACAAGAATATAACTACTATAATACTGCCCCCTATGTACAAGAATATAACTACTATAATACTGATCCTATGTACATTAATATAAGTACTATAATACTGCCCCTATGTACAAGAATATAACTACTATAATACTGCCTCCTGTGTACAAGAATATAACTACTATAATACTGTCCCCTATGTACAAGAATATAACTACTATAATAATACCCACTATGTATAACAATATAACTACTATAATACTGCCCCCTATGTATAAGAATATAACTACTATAATACTGTCCTTATTTATAAGAATATAACTACTATAATACTGCCCCTATGTACAAGAATATATATACTATAATACTGCCCCTATTTACAAGAATATAACTAGAATAATACTGCTAGTATGTGCAAGAATATAACTACTATAATACTGCTCCTATGTAGAAGAATATAATTACTATAATAATGCCCCTATGTACAAGAATATAACTACTATAATACTGCCTCTATGTACAAAAATATAACTACTATAATACTGCTTCAATGTTCAAGAATATAATTACTATAATACTGCCCCTATGTACTAGAATATAACTACTATAATACTGCTCCTATGTACAGGAATATAACTACTATAATACTGCTCCCTATGTACAAGAATATAAATGCTATAATACTGCCCCTATGTACAAGAATATAACTACTATAATACTGCTCCTATGTACAAGAATATAACTACTATAATACTGCTTCTATGTACAAGAATATAACTACTATAATACTGCTCCCTATGTACAAGAATATAAATACTATAATACTGCCCCTATGTACAAGAATATAACTACTATAATACTGCTCCTATGTACAAGAATATAACTACTATAATACTGCTCCTATGTACAGGAATATAAGTACTATAATACTGCCCCTATGTACAAGAATATAACTACTATAATACTGCCTCCTATGTACAAGAATATAACTACTATAATACTGTCCCTATTTATAAGAATATAACTACTATAATACTGCCCCTATGTACAAGAATATATATACTATAATACTGCCCCTATTTACAAGAATATAACTAGTATAATGCTGCTCCTATGTACAAGAATATAACTACTATAATACTGCTCCTATGTACAAGAATATAATTACTATAATACTGCCCCTATGTACAAGAATATAACTACTATAATACTGCCTCTATGTACAAAAATATAACTACTATAATACTGCTTCAATGTTCAAGAATATAACTACTATAATACTGCCCCTATGTACAAGAATATAACTACTATAATACTGCTCATATGTACAGGAATATAACTACTATAATACTGCTCCCTATGTACAAGAATATAAATACTATAATACTGCCCCTATGTACAAGAATATAACTACTATAATACTGCTCCTAAGTACAAGAATATAACTACTATAATACTGGTCTTATGTACAAGAATATAACTACTATAATACTGTTCCTATGTACAAGAATATAACTACTATAATACTGCTCCCTATGTACAAGAATATAAATACTATAATACTGCCCCTATGTACAAGAATATAACTACTATGATACTGCTCCTATGTACAAGAATATAACAACTATAATACTGCTCCTATGTACAAGAATATAACTACTATAATACTGCCCCTATGTTCAAGAATATAACTACTATAATACTGCTTCTATGTACAAGAATATTACTACTATAATGATCTTTTTATTTAAAACTGACAACCAAATATTACAGAATAATTACATTAAAATCACAAAATAATAAATATTAAAGAAAATAAATACTGTGTTGTTACATCACTTACACAATAATATTAGATAACATTAATAAATCCCGCCACATGAATGTTCCTCCAGTTCACATTACCTGAGTTAATTTTATGTCCTTCTTATACACTGACTTGAGACTTTCCAGGATCTTATACCTGACACTATCACAGGACAGGACCTCCTTATTGATGAGCAGGCAGCACCGTGCACACCACAGATGATAGATGGTCACCACATTTATTACATATAGTGAGCTTCGGTTATACGCCCTGAGCTCAGGCTGGAAGTCTCCGTACAGCAGCTGACCATACGACTGTCCCACCAGGTGCGGTAACTTTAGGGACAAGGACACACACTCCCATACCTGCATACTGAAGGGACACTCTAGAAGCAGATGCTCCATAGTCTCCTGTATACGGGGACACTCTTCTCTAGGACAGGATCTGTCTGATACATTCCTGCACTTTAGGTTATCTCTGACGTACATCTTACCATGGAGCCCCAGCCACGCCACGTCTCTCATATGAGTGGGAATTCTGGGATCTAGTACGTTTTTTGCAGCCTGTTTTACATCTAGACTTGGGGCGCCCCTCAATTGAACATGGACACTAAAGTGAGATGACAGCACGTTCTTATACAACTCCTTCCTACTGAACTGCCTGACGTCCTCATACAGGATCCTCCATCTAATAACCTTACTTATTACATGGACACCATACCAAGAAACATTATTCTTTAGTCGGCCTGAGATTCTCTTGATGGGGTCCCCTACCGACCACACGGACACAAACTGCTGGATCTGGCTCTTAAACAAACAAGACCATGGCGTCTTCTCTGAATTCTTACAAAAAGAGAAATTCTTCATAAGAAACATGAGATTAAAGAAGAGCTCAGGACAGGGCATGGAGAGACCACCCTCCTTATGGGGGAGATAGACAATGTTTCTCCTGACCACATTCACTCTTTTACCCCACAAGAAGTGAAAGAAGACATTGGTAAGTCTGGGGAGTAACGCATCGGGCACAGGGAACACCACACTGATATAGAGGAAGAGTGGGAGCAGGAAGGTCTTCAGCAGGTGGACCTTCTCCAGATACGTCAGCTTCCAGTGTCTCCAGCTCTGCACCTTCTGCTCACACACCACCAGCTTCTCCTCCCAGTTCACCTTCCCATCATCTACAGCTCCAAACACTACTCCCAAAATCTTTATCTGACCCTGAACTGTTCTGAAGGGCACAGAGAAGACATCACTGTTACCCCCCAACCACAACGCCTCGCTCTTCTCCATGTTCACAGAGGAGTTAGACACATTGGAGAAGGCTGTCATCTCCTGCTGTAGAGCCGTACAGTCTTCTCTAGAAGACACCACCACCGACACGTCATCCGCATAGGCGCAGAACTTTACATCCTCCACTGTACTCTGCAGGCAACACCTCAGCCCTGTGAAACCTCAATGATCCTGCACTTTTCTGAGGAAAGGATCCAGACTAAAGACATACAACAATGGGCTGAGAGGACAGCCCTGCCTCACCCCTGACATCATCCTGAAGGGCTCAGCCAAGTGACCATTAATCAGCAGCAGGCTTACAGCCTCCTTATACACAACCTGCAGCCACTGCACAAACCGCACCGGGAGGCCATAGTGTAACAACACCTGGTACAGGTAGTCATGATGGACTCTATCAAAGGCTTTACTCTGGTCTAAGCCCACAATATACGCCCCCACATTGTGCTGCTTAATGTACGTCACAGCTTCTCTCACCAGCAGCAATGAGTCCTCTATCGTCCGACCCTTCACACCACACGTCTGGTTGGCGATGATCAGCTCACCCGCCACCTCACTCAGCCAATAATACAAGATCTTGGCCAGGATTTTATAGTTAGTGTTTAGCAAAGACAGTGGACGCCAGTTCTTTACATCTTTTAGATTTCCCTTCTTTGCTAAGAGAACCAGAACAGATCTATACTGGGACTGTAGGAGCTTCCCTGCAGAGAGGCAATCATTATAGACCTGCACCAGGTCCGGAGCCAACAAGTCCCTGAACTCTTTGTAAAACTCGCTGGTCAGGCCGTCCAGTCCTGGGCTCTTGTTGGCCTTTAAGCAGTCAATGCTCCTCTTCACCTCATCCTCAGTTATGGGATCGGCCATACTATCTGCCTGCACCAGGTCTAACGTTGGTAGGGACACCCCCTTCAGATAAGCTTTAATGTCATCCTTATTAATATGAGCCCCTTTATACAGATCTCTATAATAATCCCCAATGATCCTGTGGACTTTCTCCGGCTCTGACTGCTCCACCCCATTCTCATCTAACAAGCCAGTGATCAGCTTCTTACTAACCCTGTTCTTACAGGCAATAAAGGGATCTGGGTTATGGACGCCCCAACTATCAAACTGTCCCTCCGCCTTGAGAGACTTGAGGCGATCGTACTGCAGCTCCCTCATCCGCTGCTTTATATGGCTGACGCTCCGTCCGTCCACCTCCTCACCACCATTCATCCTGCTGTATAGCCGGCTGAGGTGCAGTCTCAGGGCTGTGTATCTCATATAATCCATATTACTACGTCTCCTGGCTGCTCGTATAATAAACTGCTTGATGTCACTCTTCATGATCTCCCACCACTCAGCTGTGTCATCACACATACACTGGGTGGTCCTACGTTCATTATAGAATGTGGTGAAGGCCTCTCTGAACCAAGGATCTTGGACCACAGAGCTGTTCACCTTCCAGTACCCCTTTCCACAGACCACAGCTTGGGCCAGATCCAGCGTCACACTCACCATACAATGGTCCGAATACTCCAGGGGGCTGATCCTGTACTGAGAGCATCTCACCTCCCTCTTTATATACACCCGGTCTATCCTACTGGCATTACCACCCTTATGGTAAGTGTACGTCTTACTGGTATGATGAGACCCATAGGGGTCTACTAGGTGGGCCTGCTGGACTATATTATTAAGGAACGTCTCATCATATCTTAGTTGCTTATGACTGCTGGATCTGTCCACATTACAGGACACATTATTAAAGTCCCCACACAATATAAATACTTTAGATGTAAAGCAATATGGTTTCATGTGGTCAAATAGTTCCCTCCGCTCTTTCCTGGTCTGCGGAGCATAAATGTTTATCGCTCTATAATGGATGGAGTCCAATGTAAAGTCCAGCATCAGACAGCGACCCGGACAGATCTCCAGGACTCCGTCCACCTGGACATTCATGGTATTAAAGAGGACCCCCACACCGTCATTTCTCTCCAGACCGAAGGACCAGTATGACGGCCCAAGTCTCCAGTCTCTCTTGGCTGCATACACATGAGCATTGCTCTTCAAATACGTCTCCTGCAAGAAGAAGACATCAGATCTCTCGTCAGACAAACGCTGGTAAATCGCCTGCCGCCGGCTCACAGTCCTCACACTGTTCACATTAATGGAGTTTATTCTCAGCCGCATCCTGGTCACGTAGACTTTTTGGTCTTCTTCCTCCTTCCACTGCTGTCACCTGTAGTGCCCCATCTCTTTGTGGACACGGGAGGGTCAGGCTCCCCCTCATCAGAGACGTTTTCGAGGACGCATGAAGGACTTTGCTCCATTTGTGACTCTTCATCATGCTCTTCTCCCAGCACATTGTAACGTCCAGGACTTATCGCCAGCACTGGAGGCTCAGAGGTTTTCTGTACTGTTGTGACTTTTCTGGTGGGATCTACAGATGCATTTTTTCTTTTTACGGTCACAAAGCCTTCCTCATCCACACTGGACAGTGCAGGCGGACTAACTGCTTCCACAGATGTACTGGGCTGATGTTTGGATGGTTTGGTGGCAGGCTTTCTGGACACGATAGGCCTCTCTTTAACAACTGGCATTTTAGGCCCTACTTTAGTGGCTGATCGAAGCTTAGGTCTTATTATATTGGCTGATGGCGGTTTAGGTCTTTCTTTAGTGGCTGGTGGGCCTTTAGGTGGTTCTTCAGTGGCTGGTGGTCCTAGTAGTGCAGCATCCGTTAGTACCTCAGACTCTGGAGCAGGTTCACTGATACTGTGACTTCTGTCCTCATCCATACCAGCTTCTGGGACATCAGAACCTCTGGTGACATCTTCCTGAATAACTTCTGAGGAGGTCTGGCCATTATATTTATTGTGTTCTGCATGCCGGCAATCCCGGAACGTATGCCCTGGTTCTGAGCACAGATTACAGATGGCGGGTCCTGTGCATTTGTCCTTTGTATGACCTGACTGTCCACATAATGAGCATGTGATACGAGAGCAATTTATGGCGAGATGCCGGCCCCCACATCTATGGCACAGACGTGGCTGACCAGGGTAGTAGCAGATCCCCCTCTCTGAGCCCAGGTAGAAGGAGTGCGGGAGATGTCTGGTCACACCGCTCTCTTGTATCAGCTGGATATTCAGTGTATATCCTCCATTCCATATCTGCTCCTCATCATAGATCTTGTCAGGATGACTTCTCACTATGCAATGCCGGTTCAGCCAGTGCTGCAGATCCGCCACCGCCACCACCTCAGACTGGAACAGGACAGTGGCCGTTATCTCCTGCGGCTTAGACAGCTGGATACAATGGAGGTGATCCCAGATCTCATCTTCTCTGGTGTCATTATAGATGTTCCAGAACAAATCCAGATCGCACTGGAGCTTAAAGCTGATGTCATAGATCCTGCTGGATGGGATATGGATCAGAGCGTAGACCTCAGACGCATTGAACTTCATGAAGTCTTTTAGGAGAACTTTCCCAATGTAAATTCTGGATGGGATGTTCTCCTCTGGTCCTGTGTATTTTATCCTGACTGCGTTTCTCCTCTGAGGCGGGGGGTTCACTGGTCTGGTGACATTAGAGAACAGTCTCCTGAACTGATGGTCAGCAGATGGGTCAGTGCCGGAGCTTTCACCAGCCGCAGATGGGTCAGTGCCGGAGCTTTCACCAGCCGCAGGTGGATGAGTGCTGGAGATCTCCACCGCTGCTGGAGGATTAGTGCTGGAGCTCTCCCTAGCTCCATGATTACTGACACCTGACTGTGCTGCAACAACACCCAGATCTACTACTGATGGTTTCACAGTATTGTCTCTATTCACTGACATGGAGGGTTGAGAGTCCATTACCCCTGCAGTGTGGTCTCCATCCGCTGACATACATGACATAGAGTCCATCACCACTGATTGCTGCACAGTATTGTCTCCATTCACTGACATGGATGGTTCAGAGTCCATTATAATATTTGTATTATCTGTTGCAGACAGACATTCACTAGCACCAGTGAGCGGGGTCTCACTCACAGCGCTGAGGGGGGTCTCACTCACAGTATCAGTACAGGGTGCACTTTCTTTCTGACTCTCAGCAGCTGAGCTCACTTCATTGCTGCATACAGAGGTCACTGCAGTTAACCCCTCGTTTGATGGCACACTTTCCTCTGCAGCACTTTCTGGTGTCATTGTGCCCCTGATATCAGCGCTGCACTTCTCACTGGGCTTCCTTGCTCCACAATACTGTACACAGTTTTATATTTAATGTCCTTATTCCCAATAAAGTGTTTTCTGCTCACAGTCTGGGCTCTGGATTCTTTTTTTTTCTCTTTAGCCCAAGTCTCCTTTCTGGGCACAGAGTTTAAACCTTTCTCCAGTTTTTCTTTCCTGATCAGCAGCTCTCGGCTGCAATCATCCAGACACTCACACTTCATCAGTTTTACTTTAGGATCAGTCCCTTTCTTAATTTCTTCTTTTAGTTTGCTGATATGCAATTCCAGCTTAAATATACTTTTCCTTGTAACTTTAGCATTTAATCCTCCAACATAACAAGCAGGTTTAGAAGACTCACCAGCCACCATCTCCAGCTTTCCATTACCATCAGGTGCAGGCTGCAGGCCAGACTCCAGACCAGGGGCTTTCCCTGGATCATCAGCCCAGCTCCCCTCCCCTCCACCTGGGTCAGAAGCCATGCCTCCGCCCTGCTGAGAGCTCTCAAGCACACGTCTATCCTCTCCTATGGACAAGAATAGAACTACTATAATACTGCCTCCTATGTACAAGAATATAACTACTATAATACTGCTCCTATGTACAAGAATATAACTACTATAATAATACCCACTATGTATAACAATATAACTACTATAATACTGCCCCCTGTGTATAAGAATATAACTACTAAAATACTGTCCTTATTTATAAGAATATAACTACTATAATACTGCCCCTATGTACAAGAATATATATACTATAATACTGCCCCTATTTACAAGAATATAACTAGTATAATACTGCTCGTATGTGCAAGAATATAACTACTATAATACTGCTCCTATGTACAAGAATATAATTACTATAATACTGCCCCTATGTACAAGAATATAACTACTATAATACTGCCTCTATGTACAAAAATATAACTACTATAATACTGCTTCAATGTTCAAGAATATAATTACTATAATACTGCCCCTATGTACTAGAATATAACTACTATAATACTGCTCCTATGTACAGGAATATAACTACTATAATACTGCTCCCTATGTACAAGAATATAAATGCTATAATACTGCCCCTATGTACTAGAATATAACTACTATAATACTGCTCCTATGTACAGGAATATAACTACTATAATACTGCTCCCTATGTACAAGAATATAAATGCTATAATACTGCCCCTATGTACAAGAATATAACTACTATAATACTGCTCCTATGTACAAGAATATAACTACTATAATACTGCTCTTATGTACAAGAATATAACTACTATAATACTGCTCCTATGTGCAAGAATATAACTATTATAATACTGCTCCTATGTACAGGAATATAAGTACTATAATACTGCCCCTATGTACAAGAATATAACTACTATAATACTGCCGCCTATGTACAAGAATATAACTACTATAATACTGTCCCCTATGTACAAGAATATAACTACTATAATACTGCTCCTATGTACAAGAATATAACTACTATAATAATACCCACTATGTATAACAATATAACTACTATAATACTGCCCCCTAAGTGTAAGAATATAACTACTATAATACTGTCCCTATTTATAAGAATATAACTAATATAATACTGCCCCTATGTACAAGAATATAACTAGTATAATGCTGCTCCTATGTACAAGAATATAACTACTATAATACTGCTCCTATGTACAAGAATATAATTACTATAATACTGCCCCTCTGTACAAGAATATAACTACTATAATACTGCCTCTATGTACAAAAATATATCTACTATAATACTGCTTCAATGTTCAAGAATAGAGATGAGCGATGTTCTACTCGAACTGTTCGCCAATCTCAAATTCGAGCTGTTTTGGGTGGTGTTCGAGCCGTTCGGCGAACACGAACGATTTGAGAAAAATTCGGCTGTTCGAGGTTATGTTCGATAACTGTTCGTGCACCAAAATCATAACTGGATTTTTTCTCAGTAATGATGAAAATTAATGTTAATACGCAGTTTGAGTGTACAGCGGGGTTGGGGGAGGGGCAGGGGATGGATCTCTGCAGGAATAATGAAGATCTCCATTTTTTTTTCTCTTTCCCGCATTTGCAGTGGGGAGGTGCAGTCTGTCAGCCTATCAGCAGCGCACACACGGAGCGAAGTGCTTTTTTTCAAACAAGCAAGGGCATGTGTGATTGGCAGTGTATGTCACATGTCCTTGCCCTATAAGACCAAGCCATTTTCTCCGTCGCCACCATTTTCTCACTGCTGCAGCTGCGTGTTAGACGGCACCGCTGTTGCTGTGTGCGCTATACCTTGTTAATTTCAAGCCAATTTTCGCACAAATCTACAGATAGCTTGGGAGTAGGGAATAGTTGTGATTGCAGTCCTTTTAAGGACTAGATTACAGCATTTCCTACGACTTTTATCAGGCAGGTCTGTGCTCTTAAATAGATAGGTTGTGGGAGTAAAGACTAATTGTAATTGGAGTCCTTTTCAGGACTAGGTTACATCAGTTCCTATCAGTTTTTGCCAGGCAGGTCTGTGCCAGTGCTGTGCAAGATTTTTTCACAGCATTTGGCTGAATCTAGCAAAGCTAATCCTTTTTGGCCTATTGCAAAGTGTGTTAGTCAGTGGAGTAGCCTATCTGTGTTGCAAGATATACCAACTGTGTATAGAATACCAATTTTTTTACTGCACCTAGTGAAGTAAAATCTTTTGGGCATAGCATCATTCTATTAGTCCATCTATACTGACCTCCATCAGGCTGCAAATTGAATATAATTTTTTTCTGCATCTAGCTCTGAAAAAATATTTGGACTTCTAGCTGTGTGTGGGTCTTGTTCTATTAGTCCATCTATACTGACCTCCATCAGGTTGCAAACTGAATATATTTTTTTCTGCATCTACCTCTGAAAAAATATTGGGCTTGTAGCTGTGTGTGGGACTTGTTCTATTAATCCATCTATACAGACTTCCATCAGGTTGCAAACTGAATATAATTTTTTTCTGCATCTACCTCTGAAAAAATATTTGGGCTTCTAGCTGTGTGTGGGACTTGTTCTATTACTCCATCTATACTGACCTCCATCAGGTTGCAAATTGAATATAATTTTTTTCTGCATCTAGCTCTGAAAAAATATTTGGCCTTCTAGCAGTGTGTGGGACTTGTTGGATTAGTCCATCTATACTGACCTCCATCAGGTTGCAAACTGAATATATTTTTTTCTGCATCTACCTCTGAAAAAATATTGGGCTTCTAGCTGTGTGTGGGACTTGTTCTATTACTCCATCTATACTGACCTCCATCAGGTTGCAATTTGAATATAATTTTTTTCTGCATCTAGCTCTGAAAAATATTGGGCTTCTAGTTGTGTGTGGGACTTGTTGTATTAGTCCATCTATACTGACCTCCATCAGGTTGCAAACTGAATATATTTTTTTCTGCGTCTACCTCTGAAAAAATATTGGGCTTCTAGCTGTGTGTGGGACTTGTTCTATTAATCCATCTATACAGACCTCCATCAGGTTGCAAACTGAATATAATTTTTTTCTGCATCTAGCTCTGAAAAAATATTTGGCCTTCTAGCAGTGTGTGGGACTTTCTCTATTAGTCCATCTATACTGACCTCCATCAGGTTGCAAATTAAAAATAATTTTTATCTGCATCTAGCTCTGAAAAAATATTTGGGCTTCTAGCTGTGTGTGGGACTTGTTCTATTAGTCCATCTATACTGACCTCCATCACGCTGCAAATTCAAAATAATTTTTTGTCTGCATCTAGCTCTGAAAAAATATTTGGCCTTCTAGCAGTGTGTGGGACTTTCTCTATTAGTCCATCTATACTGACCTCCATCAGGTTGCAAATTAAAAATAATTTTTATCTGCATCTTGCTCTGAAAAAATATTTGGGCTTCTAGCTGTGTGTGGGAATTGTTCTATTACTCCATCTATACTGACCTCCATCAGGTTGCAAAATGAATATAATTTTTTTCTGCTTCTAGCTCTGAAAAAATATTGGGCTTCTAGCAGTGTGTGGGACTTGTTGTATTAGTCCATCTATACTGACCTCCATCAGGTTGCAAACTGAATATGTTTTTTTCTGCATCTACCTCTGAAAAAATATTGGGCTTGTAGCTGTGTGTGGGACTTGTTCTATTAATCCATCTATACAGACCTCCATCAGGTTGCAAACTGAATATAATTTTTTTCTGCATCTACCTCTGAAAAAATATTTGGGCTTCTAGCTGTGTGTGGGACTTGTTCTATTACTCCATCTATACTGACCTCCATCAGGTTGCAAATTGAAAATAATTTTTTTCTGCATCTAGCTCTGAAAAAATATTGGGCTTCTAGCTGTGTGTGGGGCTTGTTGTATTAGTCCATCTATACTGACCTCCATCAGGTTGCAAACTGAATATATTTTTTTCTGCATCTACCTCTGAAAAAATATTGGGCTTCTAGCTGTGTGTGGGACTTGTTCTATTAATCCAACTATACAGACCTCCATCAGGTTTCAAACTGAATATAATTTTTTTCTGCATCTAGCTCTGAAAAAATATTTGGCCTTCTAGCAGTGTGTGGGACTTTCTCTATTAGTCCATCTATACTGACCTCCATCAGGTTGCAAACTGAATATATTTTTTTCTGAATCTACCTCTGAAAAAATATTGTGCTTCTAGCTGTGTGTGGGACTTGTTCTATTAATCCATCTACACAGACCTCCATCAGGTTGCAAACTGAATATAATTTTTTTCTGCATCTAGCTCTGAAAAAATATTAGGCCTTCTAGCAGTGTGTGGGACTTACTCTATTAGTCCATCTATACTGACCTCCATCAGGTTGCAAACTGAATATAATTTTTTTCTACATCTAGCTCTGAAAAAATATTTGGCCTTCTAGCAGTGTGTGGGACTTTCTCTATTAGTCCATCTATGCTGACCTCCATCAGGTTGCAAACTGAATATAATTTTTTTCTGCATCTAGCTCTGAAAAAATATTTGGCCTTCTAGCAGTGTGTGGGACTTGTTCTATTAGTCCACCTATACTGACCTCCATCAGGTTGCAAATTCAAAATAATTTTTTGTCTGCATCTAGCTCTGAAAAAATATTTGGCCTTCTAGCAGTGTGTGGGACTTTCTCCATTAGTCCATCTATACTGACCTCCATCAGGTTGCAAATTCAAAATAATTTTTTGTCTGCATCTAGCTCTGAAAAAATATTTGGGCTTCTAGCTGTGTGTAGGACTTGTTCTATTAGTCCATCTATACTGACCTCCATCAGGTTGCAAACTGAATATATTTTTTTCTGCATCTACCTCTGAAAAAATATTTGGGCTTCTAGCTGTGTGTGGGACTTGTTCTATTAGTCCATCTATACTGACCTCCATCAGGTTGCAAATTGAATATAATTTTTTTCTGCATCTAACCCAGCCAATAGTTTTGGCCTAATACCACAGTTTGGCCACTCAGCTCTGCTCGGTTCCCATCCATTGTTTTTTTGTGCAAACAACTCCAGAGTTGTGAATTAGTTAACCACCAAAATGAGTGGAAAAAGGCCTGCTGCTGGTGGAAAGGGGAATAGGCGTGTTGGGAAGGGGAAAAAAGGTTGTGTCCGTGGGGTAGGTGTTAAAGCAACAGTAACATCTGCAGAAGAAAGACCATCTTCCAGCCAAACTAAAATGTCTACTTCTTTTAGCGGACAATGTGATAAGATCCCTTTCTTACGGCCACGCCAATCGCTACAAATTCCAGATAAGGCACAAAATCAGCAGGTGCTTCAACGGATATCAAGTGCTCCTTTAAGTGGGCTCTCCTCCATATCAACTTCAACATCACAAATACTCCAGTCCTCAAAGGTGTCACCCCAATCGCACTTGCTTCCTCACAGCTCCCAAATCTCCAGCTGCCTGTCTGAGTATGAGGTAGAACAGATGGTTGAGTCTGCAGAGCTGTTTACTCATACTATAGCCTGGGAATCAGAGGTCGACTCCAGCGCTTCTGTGAATCCAGACGAGGAAATGATCTGCACTGATGCCCAGAATCTTTATGAGTCGGATCCAGGACCAGACGCAGAAGGTTCTGACCATAATGTAGACCCTCATTCCCAAACTGTAACTCCTGTTGGTGGAGACAATGAGGAAGACGATGATGAGACTCAAATACCTGATTGGAGCGACAACTTTAGTTTTTTGTCAGGGCAGGAACAGGTTGGCTCTGAGGACGATGGGTGTGATAACGCACAGGGTGATGATGATGAGGTTGGAGATCCCACTTACTGTCAACCCACAGTCAGCCAAGAGATGAGGTCAGCAGAGGAGGTGGAGGAAGATGCTAGTGACGACGAGGTCAGGTTGTGCCTTCCTGGACAGAGACGTAGTACTGGAAGCACGTCAACAACTGCATCCTCAAACACAACTCTGCCTCTCACCACAAGTCGTGGTGGCTCTTCAGGTCGCATGGGTGCTAAGCCTTGCATAGCCTGGGCATTTTTTCAGATCGATAAAGATGACCCAACTCGTGTTATCTGTAACATTTGTCAGCAAAAGCTAAGTAGAGGCCAAAAAATACATAGTTTGAGTACTTCATGCATGAACCGGCACATGGACATGAAGCATAAGTTGCAGTGGGAAGCTCAGTGTGCTACAATGCGGCCTAGCCGGCCGGGCCAACCACCGTCTGCCATATCTTGTGCATCCGCGGCCTCTTCATCCTCTGTGACTGGGGGGACAGCAGTCACACCTGTTTTGGGGCGCAGACCTGCCACCTCTTTACCCGCAACAGCCAGCGTGATTGGCAGGTCATCATTTTCTTTGGAGGTGGTAACACCAGTTGGTGTTGAGCGCTGTCCGTCATCGATAGCACCACCTTTGGATCAAGGCAACCTAACATGTCCGCCTGCATCTTCCTCACAGACCGGCAGTTTGCCGGGGACACCCTTATCAACCCCGTCTAAGCACAATAGCCAGCCCTCGGTCCCTCAGATGTGGACAAGTAAAAGACCATTTCCTCCTAGCCATGAGAAAGCTAAGAGGTTGAATTTCACCATCTGCAAGCTCTTGGCTACAGAAATGCTGCCTTTCCGCCTGGTGGACACAGAGGATTTTCGAGACCTTATGTCCATCGCAGTGCCCCAGTACCAGATGCCCAGTCGGCACTACTTCTCAAAGAAAGGTGTGCCTGCGCTCCACCAGCATGTCGCACACAACATCACCGCTTCTTTGAGAAACTCTGTGTGTGACAGGGTGCATTTCACCACAGACACTTGGACGAGTAGGCATGGACAGGGGCGTTACATGTCGCTGACTGGGCACTGGGTAACTATGGTGACAGCAGGACAAGGGGCTGCTGTCCAAGTCTTGCCGTCCCCACGAGTTGTGCGTCAATCCTCTTTATGTCAAAGTTCCTCCACTGCTTCTGCCTCCTCAACCTCCTCTCGGTCTTCCACCTGCACCCAAAGCCTGTCTGGTCATGCCACAAGCTTTCTAACTGCGCAGAAGGGATCCTGCACACCTCCTTACTATGCTGGCAGTAGGGCTCAACGTCATCAGGCGGTTTTTACTTTGAAATGTCTGGGAAATGTGAGTCACACAGCTGAGGAGTTGTGGTCAGCTCTGGAGAACCAATTTCATGAATGGTTGTCTCCACTGGACCTGAAACCAGGGAAGGCCGTGTGCGACAATGCTGCAAACCTGGGTGCGGCCCTTCGCCGGGGCAATGTCACACACGTGCCTTGTATGGCTCACGTGTTGAACCTGGTTGTCCAGCAATTTTTAGCCCACTATCCCAGACTAGATGGCCTTCTGCAGAGGGCTCGGTCGCTGTGTGCTCACTTCCGCCGTTCGCATCCCGCAGCTCAGCAACTTACATCACTACAGAAGTCGTTGGGCCTGCCATTTCACCGGCTAAAATGCGATGTGCCTACCCGGTGGAATTCAACTCTGCACATGTTGCAGCGACTGTGGCAGCACCGACAAGCCCTGGTGCAATACGTTCTGACGTATAGCCTGGGCCAATGAGATCCAGAGGTGGGGCAAATCACGCTGGAGGAGTGGCCTCAGATCAGGGACCTATGCACCCTTCTGCACAGTTTTGAAATGGCGACGAAGATGTTTAGTGCTGACGATGCCATTATCAGCATGACTATTCCGGTGATTTACATGCTGGAGCACATGTTAAACAGAATTCGGAGTCAGGTGGTGGCACAAGAGGAGGTGGAGGAAGTAGAGGAGGAGGAGTTGTATGCGGAAGGGCTAACATCTGCAAGGTCCAGACGGTCGGCAGCACCAAGGTGGCAGGCATGTGAGGGTGGGGGAGATGGTTTTACCAGGGCGCATGGTAGCAGCCAAACTAGTGAGGAAGGTGCAGGAGCCCAGGAAGAAGTGGAGGACGAACTGATGGAAGACTCATCAGATGAGGGAGACCTTGATCACATTTCTGTTGTGCGAGGTTGGGGGGAGAGTACAGAGGAAGGAAGCATGATTGTTACCTCGCCACCAACACAACAGGGACTTGGTGCTCCTGGATGCGCAACACACATGAGTGCCTTCTTGCTGCACTACCTGCAACATGACCCTCGAATTGGGAGAATTAGAAATAATCCTGACTACTGGGTTGCCACACTGTTAGATCCCCGGTACAAAAGTAAATTTGCAGAAATTATTCCTGCCATAGAAAGGGATGCACGCATGCAGGAGTATCAGCAGAGACTGTTGCAGAATCTTACATGTGCTTTTCCACAAAACACCAGTGGTGAACGTAGTGAATCTCACAGTTCCAACTTGCCAACTGTGGGACCGTCAAGTGTTCAGCACTCAAACCATAACAGAACCACAGTATCTGCTGGTAACATCAATTTTGCGCAATCATTTCACCACTTTTTTAGCCCATCCTTTGCAAGGCCACAGGAGACAAGAAGTCTGACACATAGTCAACGCCTAGAGACGATGGTACAGGAGTATCTCCAAGTAAACATTGAAGCCATGACTGTGTCACTGGAACCTTGCTCTTTTTGGGCTTCCAATCTGGATAAATGGCCGGAGCTAGCCACTTACGCCTTGGAGATCTTGTCATGCCCCGCAGCCAGCGTTCTGTCTGAACGTGTGTTCAGCGCTGCTGGTGGTGTGCTGACAGATAAGCGCACGCGGCTCTCCACTGATAATGTAGACAGACTCACGTTCATAAAGATGAACAAATCATGGATCCGAAACGACTTTTCTACCCCTGTGTCATCCTGGGGAGAGTATAAGATGGATGATTGGTTAAAATCACCCTACCAACCATTTTAAGCTTTCAAATTACTAATCAAGTTTATCTGTATCTTGGCTGGAAAATAATTTGGGCTTTGTAGCAGTGTGCAGCACTGATTCTATTAGGCCATCTATAATAAGCTCCACCAGATTTAAAATTACTAATCATGTTTATCTGTATCTTGGCTGGAAAATAATTTGGGCTTTGTAGCAGTGTGCAGCACTGATCCTATTAGGCCATCTATACTAAGCTCCACCAGATTTAAAATTAATAATAATTTTTAGCTGCATCTAGCCCGGAAAATAATTTTGGGACTCCGAGATGCGCAAGACACATAAGTGCCTTCTTGTTGCACTACCTGCAACATGACCCTCATATTGTCAGAATTCGAAGTAATCATGACTACTGGGTTGCCACACTCTTAGATCCACCAAACTTTTCGATCAACCTTTTCATTTTAATAAAGACCAAAAAAATGGTCATTTTTGAAATTATAAGCATTAGGTTATTAGAAACTGAAATCAAACAGTTTTCAACTCAAAACTTTATTCTAGGTGATGTTACATTTTCACATAGGACCCCTTGTTCGAAAGGAGCTTCTGAACTCTCTCGTCCATTGAATTTGTCAGGTTTTGGATGGTTTCTGCTTCAATTGTTTTGCATGAGGACAGAATACCCTCCCAGAGCTGTTGCTTAGATGTGAATTGCCTCCCGCCATCATAGACACTCCTTTTGATGATGCTCCAGAGGTTCTGAATGGGGTAGAGGTCAGGGGAGCATGGGGGTCACACCATAAGTTTGTCCCCTTTTATGCCCATATCAGCCAGAGATGCAGATGTTTTATGTGCAGCATGAGATGGTGCATTATCATGCAAAAAAATGATCTTGCTGTGAAATACACGGTTCTTCTGCTTGAACCATGGCAGGAAGTGCTGTTTGAGAAAATCCACATACATTATGGAGTTCATCTTTAGCGCCTTCAGGGATCCTAAAGGGGCCGACAATCTCTCTCCCCATGATTCCAGCCCAAAACATTACTCCACCTCCTCCTTGTTGGCGCTGTAGCCGTGTTTGCGTGGGGTGTCCATCAACCAGCCATCCTCCACTCCATCCATCTGGACCATCGAGCGCTGCACGGCACTCATCCGTGAACAAAACAGTTTTGAAATCAGTCTTCATGTAATGTTTGGCCCACTGGAGCCGTTTCTGCTTGTGTGAAGTGGATAGAGGAGGTCGACAGGATGGCGTATGCACAGCTGCAAACCTCTGAAGGACCCTGCATCTTGTTGTTCGGGGAACGTTGGAGGCACCAGCAGCTTCAAAAACTTGTCTGCTGCTATGACAAGGCTTTTTTGCCGCTGCTCTTTTAACCTGACGTAATTGTTTGTAGGAAAGAGTCCTCAATTTGCCCTTATCAGCACGCACACGTGTGTACTGTGAATCAGCTACATACTTCTTGATTGCCAAGACACTTCATCCTGATCATCGCACAATGTTGATTGTAGTCATGCCTTGACCTAAACACTCCACAATTTGTTGCTTCTCAGCAGCCGACACATCCTTTTTCTTTCCCATTTTGGCAGAAAATGTAGGCTGCTTAATAATGTGAGACAGCCTTCTTAAGTAGTCTTGCCTTTCATTGGACACACCTGCCAAACTAATTAGCACAGGTGTCTGCAATTGCTTACAGTGATATAAAGAGCCCTGACACACATCACCATCAATGAGTTTAACTGACAAACAAACAAATTCTTCCCTTATCACTCCTAAACACTTTTTGCATAATAATTTGGAACACAGTGTACATGTGCTTTTCCACAAAACACCAGTGGTTCACGTAGTGAATCTTACAGTTCTAACTTGCCAACCGTGGTCTGTATGGAGTTGTTCAATAAAGGGCCCAAAATTAAGATAACATAGATGGGAGAGGTCTCTATGAATAGGAATTCCTAAGTATTTGATACCCTGTGAGGGCCAGGCAAAGGGAAAGTTGGACTAGATGGAATCCTATATGGATTTGGGGAGGGAGACATCGAGGGCCTCAGACTTCGCTGCATTGATTTTAAAATTTGACCATGTAACAAAGTGATCTATTTCAGCCATAACAGCATGGATGGATATATGTGATTGAGTGATATATGCTAGGACATCATCAGCAAATAGAGAGCACTTGTACTCGGTGCCTCCCACCTCAATCCACCTAATATTGGGGTTATGGCGAATTGATGAGAGCAGGTGCTCCGTCACTAGGATGTATAAGAGAGGGGACAGAGAACATCCCTGCCTTGTCCCATTGGTGATTGTGAAAGGTGATGAAAATGTTCTGTCGCGCCCCCTGGGCCTTGGGACACCCGGAGCCGGACCCTTTTTGGTGGATGCTGGTGGTTGTAGTCTCCATGGCGGCGACCCGGTTCCGTGGCTCAGGGCGGTCAAACCAGTGGCGGAACTATTTATGTGGTTTTGATATTTAAATGTCCGACTACCCCACCCGTGGATTGCGGTCAGAGTGAACCGCCGCTCCAGGGCAGACCGCTGAGGCTGGTGTTGTGGGTGCAGCAGAGCATAGCATAACTCCCCACGGGAGGAGTATAGCCTCAGGGCAGTGTATGCGGAGGATGGGGGTGATGGTGCAGGGCAGCAGCAGTAACGACACGGAGGTAGTGATGCAGTCCAGGGCCTTTACTCACAGTTCTTATTATCCAGACCACGTCTGCAGGCAACGGCTGCCCACGTCGTACTGTGCTCACCAGGTGAGGGGCTCAGACAACTCCCAGATAACTTTTGAGCGCTTCACAGGACCCCCTTTGTGTGTCCTTTGTCTGGCCTTTCTTACCAACCCTTCTGTCCGGCTGCCTCGGGCCTCCTCTTGGTAAACTTGGCGCCAGTTTCCCTGACCCTATGTGGTGCCTTCCTAGCGGGTGTAGCGAGGGGCTGCGCCACATAAAATGTCACAGCCTCCGGTTTCTAGCTGAGGGTCGTTTCCTGCCTCCACTAGTTTTGGGGACCGGTCTCCCCCTTTGGCCTGACCCCTCCACGCAGGTGGATTCGGGCGTGCGGTGGCGACTCGCCCGTCCGCACCCCTGGGATCCCTTCGTTCCTCGTTCCTGGAGCCTTCTCCGCTCCTCTTCCTTCCTTCTCCCTCTTCCAGGCCTGCGCCTCTGTTACTAGGCCCGCCTCCGGAGCAGAGCTCATGCAGAGCCCCTGCTCCCTGCCACTTCTGCTCAGACTTCTCTGCACTGAACTAAGATGGTGCCCACCTTTTATACTCCCTTCTCAATGCACCCAGGAACTGCTTCCCCCCTGCTCCTGCACTACAGGGTTCCCCTTCCTCAGTGTTCCCTCCCCCCACTCCAGCCAGGGACAGGGACTGTCGTGCCCATCTCAGGGGCATATTGGTCGCCCTGCCCCACGGCAATGTGGTGTAATGCATGCAGGTGTCGGGTCCTGATCCACACTCCATCCTTACCTGAGAGTGAGATATCACACCTCTGGGTGAGGTGCAATACCTCTGTAGCAACCGAGCCCTCAGGGTAATACAGTTCCATTCATCTTCAGCCTAGGTGACGTATTGCGATACAGGGCCGTGATTTTGGCTATAAAAGGGTCCCCTAGACCCCTACCCCAAGATTTTTAAGAGAATCATATATGGCGTGCCAGGAGACTCTATGGAATGCTTTCTCAGCATCCAACGAGAGTATCTAATTACAAATTTTTAACTGCATCTAGCCCAGGAAATACTTTGTGCCTAGTAGCAGTGTCTGCTAGTCAGCGGATTATCCCGGCTGTTAAGCAAGCTACACCACCTGTAGTTTTGACACTTAATTTTTTCAAAGGAAATGCTTCGGGACCACGGGATACTCAGTGAAGAGCATCAGGAGGCACCCCAAGGCATAGGGGCTGGGACTGGCAGTAGGATGCCTTGCGGTGGACAGCCGAGCTCGATCGTTATAAAAGCTTTTTAACTGCAGCAGCTTTAGTGGACGCTACTGGAGCTGGAATTATGCGGCTGCTGGCATGAGACTTGCCCTCCAATAGATCTTTGTAAATGGATTTAAAGTGTATTCATTCAAATTAGAGAGACAATTTAAATTAAAAAGCTTAGAGCTGCCTCCACCACAGGGGGGCTCGCTCGACCCACCAGCGGACAGGCACCAGTATTGGGAGAGGGGGGCTGGCCGTCAGGGTTCACCGCGGCTCTGGCACAAACCCGGCGACACGGAGGTGGCACGGGCAGGAGCGGACTGAACGTGTCGGCTTCTCACTTTTTGGATTTTAGAAGGGCATGACATGCCTATATCTGTGTCTCCCCCTCCTTTTACTCCTCCACCTCTTTTCTTTTCGCATGACTATATGTACTTGTCACTTTTCCATGTGTTAGTTGTGTCTTCAGAGCAGTTTGTCAGCTTTTGTTCACCTTTGAAGGTGTTTTCTATGTGTTTCTATGTGTTTTTGTTTGCCTGCCATTGGTTTTAACGGTGTTCGAAGGTGTTCGTCGAACAGTTCGACGAACAGTTCGGCGAACACATGGGTGTTCGACGAACCGAACCGAACTCGAACACTACGGGGGTGGCTCAACACTATTCAAGAATATAACTACTATAATACTGCCCCTATGTACAAGAATATAACTACTATAATACTGCTCCTATGTACAGGAATATAACTACTATAATACTGCCCCTATGTACAAGAATATAACTACTATAATACTGCTCCTAAGTACAAGAATATAACTACTATAATACTGGTCTTATGTACAAGAATATAACTACTATAATACTTCTCCTTTGTACAAGAATATAACTACTATAATACTGCTCCCTATGTACAAGAATATAAATACTATAATACTGCCCCTATGTACAAGAATATAACTACTATAATACTGCTCCTATGTACAAGAATATAACTGCTATAATACTGCTCCTATGTACAGGAATATAATTACTATAATACTGCCCCTATGTACAAGAATATAACTACTATAATACTGCCTCTATGTACAAAAATATAACTACTATAATACTGCTTCAATGTTCAAGAATATAACTACTATAATACTGCCCCTATGTACAAGAATATAACTACTATAATTCTGCTCCTATGTACAAGAATATAACTACTATAATACTACCCACTATGTATAAGAATATAACTACTATAATACAGCCCCTATGTATAAGAATATAACTACTATAATACTGCCCCTATTTATAAGAATATAACTACTATAATTCTGCCCCCTATGTGCAAGAATATAACTATAATAATACTATGAGGATTTGAACATTTTTACTGATGGTGATGTGAATATACAGAATTATTTGACAAGTCTAAAGTATTAAATCACAACATAAAGTATTTTTGACGCACCCCCTGGGCCGTGGGGTACTCGGTTCGGGGCGGGTCGTTGCTAGGGGAGATGTCACAGTGCCGGTGACCCGGTCAGTGGCCCAGGGCGGTCAATCAAAAGGGGAATATTTACAGGGGATGTATAGTTTTTATATACAGTTCGTGACGCCACCTGTGGTATGCGGCTATATGGAGGCGCCGCTGCGGAGCAGATCCTCTGGAGCTGGTGTCAGTGCAGCGGAGTTGGTTTAGCTCTCCACAGGTAGAGCTTAGCTCCAGGGCAGTGTAGATGTTAAATATGTCGCTGTGTAGTGCAGGGGGTAATGGCGCAGCAATAATAATTGACAGAGACAGTGGGGTGCAGTCTTCAGAGTTTACTCACAGTTGTTAAGTTCCTCAGGTTGCACTTTAAGGATTACAACCTCCCACGTCGCGCTGCGTTTACCAGGCAGGGGTTCAGCAAACTCCCAGGTGCTTCAAGAGTGCCTGACAGGATCCCGTTCTATATGCCCTTCTCAGCCGTCTTCCTGCTCCGGCCCTCACCGTTCTTGCCCTGCGCCTCGCCAAAAAACGTCCCAAGCCGGTATCCTCGGATCTTTCTGGGCAACCTGGAGTTCCCTGGATCCTATGTGGTTACCTTTTTGGCTACTTGTGTGCGGATGTGGCAACTGCACCCTGAAAGTACAGAAGCCTCCGGTTTCCAGTTGAACTTTGTAATTCTCACTGATTAGGGGCCGGTCCCCTCTGCGGCTCGACCCCTCCACCGCCTGGCAGATTCGGGCGTATGGGTGGCCTCCAGCACTGCTGGTACCCCTGGGATCCCTTCTTCACTCTTGGAGCCTTTCTCCTGCTCCTCTCCTCCTCAGTCTGTCCCTGGCCTCTCTGGCTAGGCCCTCCTCCTCCTGAGCAGAGCTCCTGCAGAGCTCCTGCTCCCTCTACTTCTCCTCCCAGACTGATCTGTCCATTCAAGATGGCTTCTCTATTTATATCACTTCTTCCAATGCTCCCCTGATTTTCTTCCTCCACCCACATCCACTACATGGTTCCCCCTCTCTTGGTGCCCCCACTCCAGCCAGGGTCAGGGCTCAGCAGGGAAGCGTCACATCTTGCCCCTCCAGCTGGCCTGGATTAGTGTAGTGTTGGATGCAGGAGTTGGGGTCCCGGGCAGTACTCCTTCCTTACCTGAGAGTGAGATACCACACCTCTGGGTGAGATGCAGTACCTCTGTGGCGACTGAACACGCAGGGCCGCCACATTTTCATGAAACAGGAATACTAAATACATATAAACAAATGACATGATGGTTAATTCCTAACTATTGTACAATATAGCTCTACTGAATGGCCCATCCATCATCCAAAGGTGTAATAACAAAAAACCTTAAAACCCTGTGCAAGAAGACCCTGAGAACAGCAGAGCTATATTCTGTAACTGACGGCACTATGACCGTAAGATCCTGACCACTGTAGAGTAGTGTTGAGCCACCCACCCCCGTAGTGTTCGAGTTCGGTTCGGTTCGTCGAACACCCGTGTGTTCGCCGAACTGTTCGTCGAACTGTTCGTCGAACACCTTCGAACATGGTTAAAACCAATGGCAGGCAAACAAAAACACATAGAAACACATAGAAAACACCTTCAAAGGTGTCCAAAAGCTGACAAACTGCTCAGAAGACACAACTAACACATGGAAAAGTGACAAGTACATATAGTCATGCGAAAAGAAAAGAGGTGGAGGAGTAAAAGGAGGGGGAGACACAGATATAGGCATGTCATGCCCTTCTAAAATCCAAAAAGTGAGAAGCCGACACGTTCAGTCCGCTCCTGCCCGTGCCACCTCCGTGTCGCCGGGTTGGTGCCAGAGCCGCGGTGAACCCTGACGGCCAGCCCCCCTCTCCCAATACTGGTGCCTGTCCGCTGGTGGGTTGAGCGAGCCCCCCTGTGGTGAAGGCAGCTCTAAGCTTTTTAATTTAAATTGTCTCTCTAATTTGAATGAATACACTTTAAATCCATTTACAAGGATCTATTGGAGGGCAAGTCTCATGCCAGCAGCCGCGTAATTCCAGCTCCAGTAGCGTCCACTAAAGCTGCTGCAATTAAAAAGCTTTTATAAGGATCGAGCTCGGCTGTCCACCGCAAGGCATCCTACTGCCAGTCCCAGCCCCTATGCCTTGGGGTGCCTCCTGATGCTCTTCACTGAGTATCTCGTGGTCCCGAAGCATTTCCTTTGAAAAAATTAAGTGTCCAAACTACAGGTGGTGTAGCTTGCTTAACAGCCGGGATAATCCGCTGACTAGCAGACACTGCTACTAGGCACAAAGTATTTCCTGGGCTAGATGCAGTTAAAAATTTGTAATTAGATACTCTCGCTGGATGCTGAGAAAGCATTCCATAGAGTCTCCTGGCACGCCATATATGATTCTCTTAAAAAGCTTGGGGTAGGGGTCTAGGGGACCCTTTTATAGCCAAAATCACGGCCCTGTATCGCAATACATCACCTAGGCTGAAGATAAATGGAACTGTAGCACCCTGAGGGCTCGGTTGCTACAGAGGTATTGCACCTCACCCAGAGGTGTGATATCTCACTCTCAGGTAAGGATGTAGTGTGGATCAGGACCCGACACCTGCATGCATTACACCACATTGCCGTGGGGCAGGGCGACCAATATGCCCCTGAGATGGGCACGACAGTCCCTGTCCCTGGCTGGAGTGGGGGGAGGGAACACTGAGGAAGGGGAACCCTGTAGTGCAGGAGCAGGGAGGAAGCAGTTCCTGGGTGCATTGAGAAGGGAGTATAAAAGGTGGGCACCATCTTATTTCAGTGCAGAGAAGTCTGAGCAGAAGTGGCAGGGAGCAGGGGCTCTGCATGAGCTCTGCTCCGGAGGCGGGCCTAGTAACAGAGGCGCAGGCCTGGAAGAGGGAGAAGGAAGGAAGAGAAGCGGAGAAGGCTCCAGGAACGAGGAACGAAGGGATCCCAGGGGTGCGGACGGGCGAGTCGCCACCGCACGCCCGAATCCACCTGCGTGGAGGGGTCAGGCCAAAGGGGGAGACCGGTCCCCGAAACTAGTGGAGGCAGGAAACGACCCTCAGCTAGAAACAGGAGGCTGTGACATTTTATGTGGCGCAGCCCCTCGCTACACCCGCTAGGAAGGCACCACATAGGGTCAGGGAAACTGGCGCCAAGTTTACCAAGAGGAGGCCCGAGGCAGCCGGACAGAAGGGTTGGTAAGAAAGGCCAGACAAAGGACACACAAAGGGGGTCCTGTGAAGCGCTCCAAAGTTATCTGGGAGTTGTCTGAGCCCCTCACCTGGTGAGCACAGTACGACGTGGGCAGCCGTTACCTGCAGACGTGGTCTGGATAATAAGAACTGTGAGTAAAGGCCCTGGACTGCATCACTGACTCCGTGTCGTTACAGTTGCTGCCCTGCACCATTACCCCCATCCTCCGCATACACTGCCCTGAGGCTATACTCCTCCCGTGGGGAGTTATGCTACGCTCTGCTGCACCCACAACACCAGCCTCAGCGGTCTGCCCTGGAGCGGCGGTTCACTCTGACAGCAATCCACGGGTGGCGTAGTCGGACATTTAAACATCAAAACCACATAAATAGTTCCGCCACTGGTTTGACCGCCCTGAGCCATGGAACCGGGTCGCCGCCACGGAGACTACAACCACCTGCATCCACCAAAAAGGATCCGGCTCCGGGTGTCCCAAGGCCCAGGGGGCGCGTCAGAACATTTTCATCACCTTTCACAATCACCAATGGGACAAGGCAGGGATGTTCTCTGTCCCCTCTCTTATACATCCTAGTGACGGTGCACCTGCTCTCATCAATTCGCCATAACCCCAATATTAGGTGGATTGAAGTGGGAGGCACCGAGTACAAGTGCTCTCTATTTGCTGATGATGTCCTAGTATATATCACTCAATCACATATATCCATCCATGCTGTTATGGCTGAAATAGATCACTTTGTTACATGGTCAAATTTTAAAATCAATGCAGCGAAGTCTGAGGCCCTCGATGTCTCCCTCCCCAAATCCATATAGGATTCCATCCAGTCAAACTTTCCCTTTGCCTGGCCCTCACAGGGTATCAAATACTTAGGAATTCCTATTCATAGAGACCTCTCCCATCTATGTTATCTTAATTTTGGGCCCTTTATTGAACAACTCCATACAGACCACGGTTGGCAAGTTAGAACTGTAAGATTCACTACGTGAACCACTGGTGTTTTGTGGAAAAGCACATGTACACTGTGTTCCAAATTATTATGCAAAAAGTGTTTAGGAGTGATAAGGGAAGAATTTGTTTGTTTGTCAGTTAAACTCATTGATGGTGATGTGTGTCAGGGCTCTTTATATCACTGTAAGCAATTGCAGACACCTGTGCTAATTAGTTTGGCAGGAGTGTCCAATGAAAGGCAAGACTACTTAAGAAGGCTGTCTCACATTATTAAGCAGTCTACATTTTCTGCCAAAATGGGAAAGAAAAAGGATGTGTCGGCTGCTGAGAAGCAACAAATTGTGGAGTGTTTAGGTCAAGGCATGACTACAATCAACATTGTGCGATGATCAGGATGAAGTGTCTTGGCAATCAAGAAGTATGTAGCTGACTCACAGTACACACGTGTGCGTGCTGATAAGGGCAAATTGAGGACTCTTTCCTACAGGCAATTACGTCAGGTTGAAAGAGCAGCGGCAAAAAAGCCTTGTCATAGCAGCAGACAAGCTTTTGAAGCTGCTGGTGCCTCCAACGTCCCCCGAACAATAAGATGCAGGGTCCTTCAGAGGTTTGCAGCTGTGCATACGCCATCCTGTCGACCTCCTCTATCCACTTCACACAAGCAGAAACGGCTCCAGTGGGCTAAACATTACATGAAGACTGATTTCAAAACTGTTTTGTTCACGGATGAGTGCCGTGTAGCGCTCGATGGTCCAGATGGATGGAGTGGAGGATGGCTGGTTGATGGACACCCCACGCAAACACGGCTACAGCGCCAACAAGGAGGAGGTGGAGTAATGTTTTGGGCTGGAATCATGGGGAGAGAGATTGTCGGCCCCTTTAGGATCCCTGAAGGCGCTAAAGATGAACTCCATAATGTATGTGGATTTTCTCAAACAGCACTTCCTGCCATGGTTCAAGAAGAAGAACCGTGTATTTCACAGCAAGATCATTTTTTTGCATGATAATGCACCATCTCATGCTGCACATAAAACATATGCATCTCTGGCTGATATGGGCATAAAAGGGGACAAACTTATGGTGTGACCCCCATGCTGCCCTGACCTCTACCCCATTCAGAACCTTTGGAGCATCATTAAAAGGAGTGTCTATGATGGCGGGAGGCAGTTCACATCTAAGCAACAGCTCTGGGAGGGTATTCTGTCCTCATGCAAAACAATTGAAGCAGAAACCATCCAAAACCTGACAAATTCAATGGACGAGAGAGTTCAGAAGCTCCTTTCGAACAAGGGGTCCTATGTGAAAATGTAACATCACCTAGAATAAAGTTTTGAGTTGAAAACTGTTTGATTTCAGTTTCTAACAACCTGCTAATGCTTATAATTTCAAAAATGACCATTTTTTTGGTCTTTATTAAAATGAAAAGGTTGATCGAAAAGTTTGGGGGATCTAAGAGTGTGGCAACCCAGTAGTCATGATTACTTCGAATTCTGACAATATGAGGGTCATGCTGCAGGTAGTGCAGCAAGAAGGCATTTATGTGTCTTGCGCATCTCGGAGCCCCAAAATTATTTTCCGGGCTAGAAGCAGCTAAAAATTATTATTAATTTTAAATCTGGTGAAGCTTTAGTATAGATGGCCTAATAGGATCAGTGCTGCACACTGCTACAAAGCCCAAATTATTTTCCAGTCAAGATACAGATAAACATGATTAGTAATTTTAAATCTGGTGGAGCTTATTATAGATGGCCTAATAGAATCAGTGCTGCACACTGCTACAAAGCCCAAATTATTTTCCAGCCAAGATACAGATAAACATGATTAGTAATTTGAAAGCTTAAAACGGTTGGTAGGGTGATTTTAACCAATCATCAAGCTTTTACTCTCCCCAGGATGACACAGGGGTAGAAAAGTCGTTTCGGATCCATGATTTGTTCATCTTTATGAACGTGAGTCTGTCTACATTATCAGTGGAGAGCCGCGTGCGCTTATCTGTCAGCACACCACCAGCAGCGCTGAACACACGTTCAGACAGAACGCTGGCTGCGGGGCATGACAAGATCTCCAAGGCGTAAGTGGCTAGCTCCGGCCATTTATCCAGATTGGAAGCCCAAAAAGAGCAAGGGTCCAGTGACACAGTCATGGCTTCAATGTTTACTTGGAGATACTCCTGTACCATCGTCTCTAGGCGTTGACTATGTGTCAGACTTCTTGTCTCCTGTGGCCTTGCAAAGGATGGGCTAAAAAAGTGGTGAAATGATTCCGCAAAATTGATGTTACCAGCAGATACTGTGGTTCTGTTAAGGTTTGAGTGCTGAACACTTGACGGTCCCATGGTTGGCAAGTTGGAACTGTGAGATTCACGACGTGCATCACTGGTATTTTGTGGAAAAGCACATGTAAGATTCTGCAACAGTCTCTGCTGATACTCCTGCATGTGTGCATCCCTTTCTATGGCAGGAATAATTTCTGCAAATTTACTTTTGTACCGGGGATCTAACAGTGTGGCAACCCAGTATTCAGGATTATTTCTAATTCTCACAATTCGAGGGTCATGTTGCAGGTAGTGCAGCAAGAAGGCACTCATGTGTGTTGCGCATCCAGGAGCACCAAGTCCCTGTTGTGTTGGTGGCGAGGTAACAATCATGCTTCCTTCCTCTGTCCTTTCCCCCCAACCTCGCACAACAGAAATGTGATAAAGGTCTCCCTCATCTGATGAGTCTTCCATCAGTTCGTCCTCCACTTCTTCCTGGGCTCCTGCACCTTCCTCACTAGTTTGGCTGCTACCATGCGCCCTGGTAAAACCATCTCCCCCACCCTCACATGCCTGCCGCCTTGGTGCTGCCGACTGTCTGGACCTTGCAGATGTTAGCCCTTCCGCATACAACTCCTCCTCCTCTACTTCCTCCACCTCCTCTTGTGCCACCACCTGACTCCGAATTCTGTTTAACATGTGCTCCAGCATGTAAATCACCGGAATAGTCATGCTGATAATGGCATCGTCAGCACTAAACATCTTTGTCGCCATTTCAAAACTGTGCAGAAGGGTGCATAGGTCCCTGATCTGAGACCACTCCTCCAGCGTGATTTGCCCCACCTCTGGATCTCGTTGGCCCAGGCTATACGTCAGAACGTATTGCACCAGGGCTTGTCGGTGCTGCCACAGTCGCTGCAACATGTGCAGAGTTGAATTCCACCGGGTAGGCACATCGCATTTTAGCCGGTGAAGTGGCAGGCCCAACGACTTTTGTAGAGATGTAAGTCGCTGAGCTGTGGGATGCGAACGGCGGAAGTGAGCACACAGCGACCGTGCCCTCTGCAGAAGGCCATCTAGTCTGGGATAGTGGGCTAAAAATTGCTGGACAACCAGGTTCAACACGTGAGCCATACAAGGCACGTGTGTGACATTGCCCCGGTGAAGGGCCGCACCCAGGTTTGCAGCATTGTCGCACACGGCCTTCCCTGGTTTCAGGTCCAGTGGAGACAACCATTCATGAAATTGGTTCTCCAGAGCTGACCACAACTCCTCAGCTGTGTGACTCACATTTCCCAGACATTTCAATGTAAAAACCGCCTGATGACGTTGAGCCCTACTGCCAGCATAGTAAGGAGGTGTGCAGGATCCCTTCTGCGCAGTTAGAAAGCTTGTGGCATGACCAGACAGGCTTTTGGTGCAGGTGGAAGACCGAGAGGAGGTTGAGGAGGCAGAAGCAGTGGAGGAACTTTGACATAAAGAGGATTGACGCACAACTCGTGGGGATGGCAAGACTTGGACAGCAGCCCCTTGTCCTGCTGTCACCATAGTTACCCAGTGCCCAGTCAGCGACATGTAACGCCCCTGTCCATGCCTACTCGTCCAAGTGTCTGTGGTGAAATGCACCCTGTCACACACAGAGTTTCTCAAAGAAGCGGTGATGTTGTGTGCGACATGCTGGTGGAGCGCAGGCACACCTTTCTTTGAGAAGTAGTGCCGACTGGGCATCTGGTACTGGGGCACTGCGACGGACATAAGGTCTCGAAAATCCTCTGTGTCCACCAGGCGGAAAGGCAGAATTTCTGTAGCCAAGAGCTTGCAGATGGTGAAATTCAACCTCTTACCTTTCTCATGGCTAGGAGGAAATGGTCTTTTACTTGTCCACATCTGAGGGACCGAGGGCTGGCTATTGTGCTTAGACGAGGTTGATAAGGGTGTCCCCGGCAAACTGCCGGTCTGTGAGGAAGATGCAGGCGGACATGTTAGGTTGCCTTGATCCAAAGGTGGTGCTATCGATGTCGGACAGCGCTCAACACCAGCTGGTGTTACCACCTCCAAAGAAAATGATGACCTGCCAATCACGCTGGCTGTTGCGGGTAAAGAGGTGGCAGGTCGGCGCCCCAAAACAGGTGTGACTGCTGTCCCCCCAGTCACAGAGGATGAAGAGGCCGCGGATGCACAAGATATGGCAGACAGTGGTTGGCTCGGCCGGCTAGGCCGCATTGTAGCACACTGAGCTTCCCACTGCAACTTATGCTTCATGTCCATGTGCCGGTTCATGCATGAAGTACTCAAACTATGTATTTTTTGGCCTCTACTTAGCTTTTGCTGACAAATGTTACAGATAACACGAGTTGGGTCATCTTTATCGATCTGAAAAAATGCCCAGGCTATGCAAGGCTTAGCACCCATGCGACCTGAAGAGCCACCACGACTTGTGGTGAGAGGCAGAGTTGTGTTTGAGGATGCAGTTGTTGACGTGCTTCCAGTAATACGTCTCTGTCCAGGAAGGTGCAACCTGACCTCGTCGTCACTAGCATCTTCCTCCACCTCCTCTGCTGACCTCATCTCTTGGCTGACTGTGGGTTGACAGTAAGTGGGATCTCCAACCTCATCATCATCACCCTGTGCGTTATCACACCCGTCGTCCTCAGAGCCAACCTGTTCCTGCCCTGACAAAAAACTAAAGTTGTCGCTCCAATCAGGTATTTGAGTCTTATCATCGTCTTCCTCATTGTCTCCACCAACAGGAGTTACAGTTTGGGAATGAGGGTCTACATTATGGTCAGAACCTTCTGCGTCTGGTCCTGGATCCGACTCATAAAGATTCTGGGCATCAGTGCAGATCATTTCCTCGTCTGGATTCACAGAAGCGCTGGAGTCGACCTCTGATTCCCAGGCTATAGTATGAGTAAACAGCTCTGCAGACTCAACCATCTGTTCTACCTCATACTCAGACGGGCAGCTGGAGATTTGGGAGCTGTGAGGAAGCAAGTGCGATTGGGGTGACACCTTTGAGGACTGGAGTATTTGTGATGTTGAAGTTGATGTGGAGGAGAGCCCACTTAAAGGAGCACTTGATATTTGTTGAAGCACCTGCTGTTTTTGTGCCTCATCTGGAATTTGTAGCGACTGGCGTGGCCGTAAGAAAGGGATCTTATCACATTGTCCGCTAAAAGAAGTAGACATTTTAGTTTGGCTGGAAGATGGTCTTTCTTCTGCAGATGTTACTGTTGCTTTAACACCTACCCCACGGACACAACCTTTTTTCCCCTTCCCAACACGCCTATTCCCCTTTCCACCAGCAGCAGGCCTTTTTCCACTCATTTTGGTGGTTAACTAATTCACAACTCTGGAGTTGTTTGCACAAAAAAACAATGGATGGGAACCGAGCAGAGCTGAGTGGCCAAACTGTGGTATTAGGCCAAAACTATTGGCTGGGTTAGATGCCGAAAAAAATTATATTCAATTTGCAACCTGATGGAGGTCAGTATAGATGGACTAATAGAACAAGTCCCACACACAGCTAGAAGCCCAAATATTTTTTCAGAGGTAGATGCAGAAAATTTTTTTATTCAGTTTGCAACCTGATGGAGGTCTGTATAGATGGATTAATAGAACAAGTCCCACACACAGCTACAAGCCCAATATTTTTTCAGAGGTAGATGCAGAAAAAAAATATATTCAGTTTGCAACCTGATGGAGGTCAGTATAGATGGACTAATAGAGAAAGTCCCACACACTGCTAGAAGGCCAAATATTTTTTCAGAGCTAGATGCAGACAAAAAATTATTTTGAATTTGCAACCTGATGGAGGTCAGTATAGGTGGACTAATAGAACAAGTCCCACACACTGCTAGAAGGCCAAATATTTTTTCAGAGCTAGATGCAGAAAAAAATTATATTCAGTTTGCAACCTGATGGAGGTCTGTATAGATGGATTAATAGAACAAGTCCCACACACAGCTAGAAGCCCAAATATTTTTTCAGAGGTAGATGCAGATAAAAATTATTTTTAATTTGCAACCTGATGGAGGTCAGTATAGATGGACTAATAGAGAAAGTCCCACACACTGCTAGAAGGCCAAATATTTTTTCAGAGCTAGATGCAGATAAAAATTATTTTTAATTTGCAACCTGATGGAGGTCAGTATAGATGGACTAATAGAACAAGTCCCACACACAGCTAGAAGCCCAAATATTTTTTCAGAGGTACTGTAGATGCAAATAAAAATTATTTTTAATTTGCAACCTGATGGAGGTCAGTATAGATGGACTAATACAACAAGTCCCACACACAGCTAGGAGCCCAATATTTTTTCAGAGTTAGATGCAGAAAAAAATATATTCAGTTTGCAACCTGATGGAGGTCAGTATAGATGGAGTAATAGAACAAGTCCCACACACAGCTAGAAGCCCAAATATTTTTTCAGAGGTAGATGCAGATAAAAATTATTTTTAATTTGCAACCTGATGGAGGTCAGTATAGATGGACTAATAGAGAAAGTCCCACACACTGCTAGAAGGCCAAATATTTTTTCAGAGCTAGATGCAGATAAAAATTATATTCAATTTGCAACCTGATGGAGGTCAGTATAGATGGTCTAATAGAGAAAGTCCCACACACTGCTAGAAGGCAAAATATTTTTTCAGAGCTAGATGCAGATAAAAATTATATTCAATTTACAACCTGATGGAGGTCAGTATAGATGGACTAATAGAACAAGTCCCACACACAGCTAGAAGCCCAAATATTTTTTCAGAGGTACTGTAGATGCAGATAAAAATTATTTTTAATTTGCAATCTGATGGAGGTCAGTATAGATGGACTAATAGAGAAAGTCCCACACACTGCTAGAAGGCCAAATATTTTTTCAGAGCTAGTTGCAGAAAAAAATTATATTTAGTTTGCAACCTGATGGAGGTCAGTATAGATGGATTAATAGAACAAGTCCCACACACAGCTAGAAGCCCAATATTTTTTCAGAGGTAGATGCAGAAAAAAATATATTCAGTTTGCAACCTGATGGAGGTCAGTATAGATGGACTAATACAACAAGTCCCACACACAGCTAGAAGCCCAATATTTTTTCAGAGGTAGATGCAGAAAAAAATATATTCAGTTTGCAACCTGATGGAGGTCTGTATAGATGGATTAATAGAACAAGTCCCACACACAGCTAGAAGCCCAATATTTTTTCAGAGGTAGATGCAGAAAAAAATATATTCAGTTTGCAACCTGATGGAGGTCAGTATAGATGGATTAATAGAACAAGTCCCACACACAGCTAGAAGCCCAATATTTTTTCAGAGGTAGATGCAGATAAAAATATATTCAGTTTGCAACCTGATGGAGGTCTGTATAGATGGATTAATAGAACAAGTCCCACACACAGCTAGAAGCCCAATATTTTTTCAGAGGTAGATGCAGAAAAAAATATATTCAGTTTGCAACCTGATGGAGGTCAGTATAGATGGACTAATAGAATGATGCTATGCCCAAAAGATTTTACTTCACTAGGTGCAGTAAAAAAATTGGTATTCTATACACAGGTGGTATATCTTGCAACACAGATAGGCTACTCCACTGACTAACACACTCTGCAATAGGCCAAAAAGGATTAGCTTTGCTAGATTCAGCCAAATGCTGTGAAAAAAACTTGCACAGCACTGGCACAGACCTGCCTGGCAAAAACTGATAGGAACTGATGTAACCTAGTCCTGAAAAGGACTCCAATTACAATTAGTCTTTACTCCCACAATCTATCTATTTAAGAGCACAGACCTGCCTGATAAAAGTCGTAGGAAATGCTGTAACCTAGTCCTTAAAAGGACTGCAATCACAACTATTCCCTACTCCCAAGCTATCTGTAGATTTGTGCGAAAATTGGCTTGAAATTAACAAGGTATAGCGCACACAGCAACAGCGGTGCCGTCTAACACGCAGCTGCAGCAGTGAGAAAATGGTGGCGACGGGGAAAATGGCTTGGTCTTATAGGGCAAGGACATGTGACATACACTGCCAATCACACATGCCCTTGCTTGTGTGAAAAAAAGCACTTCGCTCCGTGTGTGCGCTGCTGATAGGCTGACAGATTGCACCTCCCCACTGTAAATGCGGGAAAGAGAAAAAAAAAATGGAGATCTTCATTGTTCCTGCAGAGATCCATCCCCTGCCCCTCCCCCCACCCCGCTGTACACTCAAACTGCGTATTAACATTAATTTTCATCATTACTGAGAAAAAATCCAGTTATGATTTTGGTGCACGAACAGTTATCGAACATAACCTCGAACAGCCGAATTTTTCTCAAATTGTTCGTGTTCGCCGAACGGCTCGAACACCGCCCAAAACAGCTCGAATTTGAGATTGGCGAACAGTTCGAGTAGAACAAGGCTCATCTCTACTGTAGAGATCTACTGCCGGAGTGTTTCTTCTTATCCTCTACCCTTAGTTGACTTATAATCTTCATCTGCAGTCTCAGCATTGAGAGGCCGGAGCGATCACACTACATCGCACCCTGCCATCCTCTTTATATTTCCCTTTTCCCACTTGCACACTTAGTTTCACAGTAACAACAAAGGGCTAAAAAAAGAAGAGGAAAGATAACAACAACGTCAAGTACATTTCTGACGGCCCATAACACCAGTCCATTATTACCGGGTTTTACTAATAAAAAGGCAGGAATGAAAGGTCTTACCACAGTAATACAAATCTTCAGATCAGTAACTTGCAGTTCTTGCTGCTCAGAGTCACAGCTTACAAAAAAAAAAGAAAGGAAAAAAATGCCCAAAAAAACCCAAAAAAGAAACATATAGCAGGAGAGAAGCTTATTTTATTTTGTTTGTTTTTTTGTTTCATTTTTGTAGCTATGAAATATCTTATAAACAGAAGAAAACGCAAACTAATAAAATGCAAAAATACTGCAAAAAAAAATAAAAATAAAACCGTATCTAAACCTTCTATAAATGAGCATTTATTAATCATTGAGGACAGGTTATAATATATACTTTTTTCTTTTTTAGTCTTTTGAGTACAACCAGCGTTGTAATTAAGGGTGATTTTCATTCTGGTTATCAATTTGAGGTCCCTTTTATATTTCCCAGAGTAAAAAGTGGATGAAAATAACAGTTTCTATTTTGGTGACCAAGGTTCGGATAAGGGATAAGAGGAGTAGGCAGCTGTCTAGTGCTCCAGTGAGGATGGGACACAATTTTTTTTACAGTCCATTGGATGATGTGTCTTAGCGCAGTACAATATAACCACACGTACAAATCAAATTTACAGATATACCATAGATCAGCACAGCCAAAGGTGCATGTAGTAATTGGTGAATCCGGGCTGGAAGAGGCTAATATGTGCTTCCTTTTCTCTCCACTTGGCTCAACCTATCCGGAAATGAGTGGCATGAGATGGCCAACAAAAAACATGGTTTTGTGATACTCTGTATGGAGTTGATTATTTCATGTGTTTCTAGAATGCTTTTCGGGTTTAAGGGGTAACATTTCTCCTTGTGGAGAGTGCCAAGCCTGGCATGTCATAGTGACTAGACTTATAAGCTATGCATGCTCCTCTGGGAAATTAAATATCCAGATTGTCTCTTCAGAGAGGCAGAGAACTAGAACTCTAGCGCCATCTATTGGAAGTAGCAATCCTAAAAGTCAATATCGACTCTTTAACGAGCCTTGCAATATGACTTAGGTTGAAAGCCAAACCAGAATCTCAATTTGAAGACACCTGTTTCAGGGTGTTGCCCCTCATCAGTGCAAAGTACGAGATGTAATTAGGCTCTGGACTGGGGTGGCAGTAGAGTTCTAGTCCTCCCTGAAAAGACAATTTGCATAGAATGCTCTTTCGAACTTTTTAAGTGTCCATGTAACATATGGACAGCCAAGTAATACTACATATGTCCTTTAGTGGAAACTGTAGGGAGAAAGTGCAGACAGAAATGAAGTGACTTCCCCCAGGTGCCAGACCAGCTGATCGCCCCTGCAGCTACGAACAACCATTTAAGTCAGATAAGTTAGAAAAGTTTTCTAGAGATCGGAAATACATAACTACAAGCCAGCATCAATAGACAAATCACTTGTAGAGTGCAATCTAGAATATCCGGTGACTGAAGACCTGATTTTATATTCCTAAATGCCAGGCATGGTCTCCTGCGGAGGGCCGTGTACACATTAATGCAGACGCTACTAAATGTCAGGTTAGTTTCATTCATTTCCTTGAATTTATCACCGAGAGAAAATCTTTTGGTGGAAAAGTAACAGCAAAAAAAAGTTTTTCTCCACTCACCAGTACAATGTCCCCATTGCCACAGATAAAGGTATCAAAATCCAGTAAACCTGTAGATCAAAGCAGGTAAATATCTCCAAAAAATATTCCAAAGAACAGGTAAAATTTGTGTGACTTTATTATAAATCCATTAAAAAATTGTAATTACAGAGGAAAATGGACTTTGACTTATTTCAGCTCAACAGTCTTGATAGTAACTGTCACCACTCTGTTGTCGGGTATCCCGGGACCAGGAGCTCCTTCTTTGTCTCTAATGCTAGGGGCGCCCTAGCTATCCCTTTTCCCTGGATTACTTCTGAAGGTGAAAATGCCGGGGCCACATACCTTATCTGAGCTCCTCAATCTGCCCTCAGTCTGTTACCTCTCCCACGCAGGGAAGAGGGGAGTAGTAGTGTATCGCAATACACCAACCAAACTAACAAGGTAACACAATTAGGGATAAAGGAAAATACTGATCATATAATTATGCACACCCAAACAACAGAGGATAACACCGGGGAGTGGAAGATGGGGAAAAAATCAAAGTAGGAGAAGGAGAGGATTTGCACACAAAAAAAAACAGGCAACAGTCTTTAGATAAGTCCACCAAATGCCTTCTCAAACAACAACAAACCACCAAACTCCTGAACCATGCAGCATGAAGCTAACTCTGGCAATGACTGTTAGCTAGAGTCCAGTGTATATAGGAGCGGGGAGTGATTAACAGTGAACAGCTGAGAGACTTAATGCAGGTAAGCTTCCAGGAGCTCACAACTGAGCAGATTAACCCTGTATTGCTAGAAGAAACCTGCACCATTTAATATGAAGGTGACAGGCTTCTAATCAGTGCAGAAGTAGGAGGAATCAGACGCTGCGGTCTTCTGGCTCCTCTCTGTCACGGTAAACCCATGACAGTAACGTTACAATTAAGACTGTTGAGTCGAAACGCATCAACATTCATTTTCCTCTGTAATGACAAATTTTTAATGGATTTATAATAAAGTCACACAAATTTTACAAAGTTACCAGTTATTTGGAATATTTTTTGGAAAAGTAACATCCACAGAAATCACAAGATTTGAGATGGGACTTTGGTCCCAAAGCAAAACGCTGTACTCAGCTATTTTATGCAGTACACTAGACAATGAATGAAGCAGAGGTCAAGAATACACACCGCCACTCTATTCGAGAAGGGTCTCTGCGTAGCCCATCATAGGGAATTGACTTGGTCATTCAGTGTTTACTTTGACACATTGGTGGGGCACTGAGTTGGTCAGGCAGTGTTTACTTTGACAAATTGGTGGGGCATTGAGTTGGTCAGGCAGTGTTTACTTTGACACATTGGTGGGGCACTGAGTTGGTCAGTCAATTTTTACTTTGACACATTGGTGGGGCATTGAGTTGGTCAGGCAGTGTTCACTTTGACACATTGGTGGGGCATTTAGTTGGTAGGGCATTGTGTACTTTCACACATTGGTGAGGCATTGAGTTGGTAGGGCATTGTTTACTTTTGCACATTGGTAGGACATTGAGATGGTTGGCGTTCTTTACTTTCACATATCACTGATATAACTAAACTGTGCTAATACTATTAGTGCTCCCTCTGAAAAACAAGTGTAACCCAGCTTTACTCACTGCTGTGTTCTGGTTATCATGTCAGTCTTTGGACACTTATTTGATGCTGCAGCCGATAGAGGAATAACTTTAATGAGTACTGGGATTGCAGTTGCACTCAGGGACTGGAACCATATAGTGCCCAAAAGGTCCTTTTGGCCCATTTAAGAAGACCAATTTTATTAAAGACCTGTGATAGTTGTGGGCCCTGTTGGAGATGTTTTATTAGGGCCTGAAAATCCCTAAAAGTCTATTGAGTTAAAGGATAAATATCTGACTGCCTTTAGCTGCCACTAGAGGGAGCTTAGAGGTTACTATTTTATCACCATGGTCAATAGCTAGTCAGTATGCAGTAAGCTCATAAGCTCCCCCTAGTGGTGGCTGTAAACAGGTAGAATTGTATCTTATGACTTTTAATCTATGCAAAGGATTTGAGGCTTGTGTATCAGAAAACTACAAATTGTGCTGCAGACGGCAGAGCTGTGGGAAAGCTGGGCTTTCTGAGAATGAGCACAGTTGTAGCTCAGCTTTTCCACTGGATATTATGTTACTGATTGTTGCACTCTTATGTTTCTATAGTGAATCTGTGGTTGTGGGAAGGAGATCAAGGACCCAATTTTTCCACATAGGTTCAGGTCCGGTATCTCTCAGACATTAGTGACATATACTATGGGTAACACAAAATGTCAGAGAAGGGAATAACTTTTTAAAAGTACAGTTGCTGGTATTGGCGTCACGGATAATATTATACTATGTAACACAGGCAAAAAAAAAAAGATACAAATCTTTCCGCTGCCTCATCGAAGCCGCCAGAGCAACATAACTTATTAGCCTCCCTGTCAATCAAACTTTCCACAGGTGTCATTTTATGTTGTTGGATTTTCACGGGAATTGCAGATGTAATTATATGGTCTGGAAATTTTAATTTAATTATATGGTCTAGAAAATTGATTTTTTTTAAAGCCTGTTTCTCTGCATTGCCCCACAGCCTTTGACTTGTAATAATTCAAAAATTGTTTTTTCTTTCCCGCGGAGTCAAAACACGAAAATAGGATTCAAAACTAACCAGCACTGAATACAAAACATCACTGTGAAATATGAGTTGCATTGCTTAAAGGCGATGCCCATCCTTAAACAAGATGGGTTTTATCAGACTAAATTCTGTCCTGAATCATTTCTTAGAAAATATTTCATAGCAAAGTTCAATTTTGCTGATACAAAGCTCCAAAAAAATCCCCTAAAAATCTATTGAGTTAAAGGATAAATACAGTTAGGTCCATATATATTTGGACAGAGACAACATTTTTCTAATTTTGGTTCTAGACATTACCACAATGAATTTTAACCAAAACAATTCAGATGCAGTTGAAGTTCAGACTTTCAGCTTTCATTTGAGGGTATCCACATTAAAATTGGATGAAGGGTTTAGGAGTTTCAGCTCCTTAACATGTGCCACCCTGTTTTTAAAGGGACCAAAAGTAATTGGACAGATTAAATAATTGTAAATAAAATGTTCATTTCTAGTACTTGGTTGAAAACCCTTTGTTGGCAATGACTGCCTGAAGTCTTGAACTCATGGACATCACCAGACGCTGTGTTTCCTCCTTTTTGATGCTCTGCCAGGCCTTCACTGCGGCTTTTTTCAGTTGCTGTTTGTTTGTGGGCCTTTCTGTCTGAAGTTTAGTCTTTAACAAGTGAAATGCATGCTCAATTGGGTTGAGATCAGGTGACTGACTTGGCCATTCAAGAATATTCCACTTCTTTGCTTTAATAATCTCCTGGGTTGATTTAGCTTTATGTTTTGGGTCATTGTCCATCTGTATATGGACCTAACTGTATCTGACTGTCTTTAGCTGTCACTAGAGGGAGCTTAGGAGCTGACTATTTTATCATATTGATCAGTGTAGCAGCCACTAGAGGGGGCTTAGGAGCTGACTATTTCATTATATTGGTCAATGTAGCTGCCACTAGAGGGAGCTTAGGAGCTGACTATTTCATTATATTGGTCAGTGTAGCTGCCACTAGAGGGAGCTTAGGAGCTCACTATTTCATTATATTGGTCAATGTAGCTGCCACTAGAGGGAGCTTAGGAGCTCACTATTTCATTATATTGGTCAATGTAGCTGCCACTAGAGGGAGCTTAGGAGCTCACTATTTCATTATATTGGTCAATGTAGCTGCCACTAGAGGGAGCTTAGGAGCTGACTATTTCATTATATTGGTCAATGTAGCTGTCGCTAGAGGGAGCTTAGGAGCTGACTATTTTATCATATTGATCAGTGTAGCTGCCACTAGAGGGAGCTTAGGAGCTGATTATTTCATTATATTGGTCAGTGTAGCTGCCACTAGATGGGGCTTAGGAGCTGACTATTTTATAATATTGGTCAATATATAGTCAGCATGCAATAAGCTCATAAGCTCCCCCTAATGGTTGCTGTAAGCAGCCTTAATTCTATCTTGGTGCTCTGTATCAGGAAATTTGCTTGCAACTTTGATGTGGTCTATGAGTTTCAATTAAAGACCCATGATAGTTTGGAGCCCTGTTAGAGATTTTGCAAGGCGGCCCACAAACTTCAAAATGCGCCCCTGGCTGCAGAGTTATGGGAAAGCTGATCTATAATGGCTGGGAATGAGCACAGCTGTTAGGCCAACCTTTCCACTGGTTACTCATTGTTAAACTCATATATTGCTACTGTAGACCTATGGGAATGCTGGGTTATAGTTTTGCTCACTTCTTCCCAGCTTTCCCACTACTTTATGTTCTTCTTCTCATGTATACAAAACTAGATACATAGATAGTTGGGAGCTCAAGAAAAACTCCCCCATCAAAACGAGCTCACTGACAGTTTCTCAGTTAGCTCATTCTTCATCCAGTAATAGACAGTGCTACACAGAGGATATAGAGGAGAAGTGTTGCATTTTTTTAAGGAAACCCATTAGTAAAATTATGGAAGCCCCATGATCAGAAAATGCAAGAATTACAAGGTGCAAAATATAACTGTATAGTCTTCTGGATATAACCCAGCTTTCCCACTGATTTGTATTCTGGTTGACATGTATACAAAACTAGATATATAGATAGAGAGGAACTAAAAAAAATGACAGCTAATAGAGTTACAAACTCCCCCATCAGAAGGAGCTCACTGATAGTTTCTCAGTTGGCTCATTCTTCATCCAGTAATAGACAGTGTTGCACAGATGATATAGAATGGAAATTTTTAGGAGAAGCCATTATCAAAAATTATGGAAACTCCATAAAATTGCAGAAAAGGCGAGTATTACAGGGTGTAAGATGCATGCTGTAATTCATGGCACATAATGATGTGGCACAGGGTTGCCTTTCTTCTTTTTATATTAGTGAATATCACAGTGCAGACTTTTATGAGCTTCCTCGGCTACGTCTTATCAATCATTGTCTCGCTGCTTGTTCCTTGGTTGTTCAGGCTGCAGTGCCGCATCAGAAGTACAGAGGACATGTAGCTCAGCCTGCAGCTAGGAGTGCGATATTATGGTTATCACTGAGAGGAGCATCAGAGGCAATAATGAGGGCATCTAATTTGGAGTACTGATGGGAGGCATTAATTGGGTTATCTGTGGCAGTAACGAGGGGTATCTTTAGGTCTGTGACTTACAGGCTATTAAGAACAGCTTGGCTGCAGCGTCTGACCGCATCTCTTACCATGAGGAACCATGGATATTTCCTTCCTCACCATTCTTCTTGGATCTAGATGACCAGCTGTCGATGCTGACACCGGAGAGATCACACACATCCCACTGCTGCCACAAAAATCACAGCCAGGAGAGTCACGCCACCCACCATGCTGTTACCTTTTTGTCACAAACAGCCCTCTGCTGTCCCCTATTGTCCAGACAATTACGCGATTGACCAACAACTAACAGAGGAGGCCGCAGGCTGTTTACACTAAAAGGCCGGTTATTGGAAAACTAACAGTGAGTGTATGGTATATACACCTCCGATTCTAACGCATGGAATATATATATACCTCAGTACAGTCACTGCTAACTCCACTATAGCCCAAGAAAGATTATCAGCTGCCGCTATTAATCGTTTCCCGATCGATTGAATGCCATTTCAGGTAGCATATGGCTTCGGGGAATGGTTTACAGAATAAAAGGAACAGAACTATTACATTTTATTTTTAATCCAGAACGGTAGGCAGTGATTTTAAAAATATACAAAGGTTTTTACAAAGGGGACAAAACAATACAGCATATAAAATTACATAAAATAAAATGGATTAACAAAGAAACTTACTACGCCGCTCACAGAGATGGGTCAGCTTAGCGGATGGAAGCAATCCAATTGAAAACGTCTGATTAACATGGATCATGCTTACACTGATATGTATCTTCCTTAGCATTGAACACAGAAAATAATTTGTCTTGACCTTTTATCAGCACCTAAGTTACACCCACACACCCTCCTTGATGATTCACAAAAGGGCTGGTAAGGAGATGTGGCTTCAGTTTCAGAAAATTATGATATTCCCAACATTCACAATATCTTCACTCCTGCCGATCATAGGAGATCAATATCACCGCCATATTTTTTATTATGATATTACCTTTTCATTGCTAGGAAACAAGGCATGGCTGTTGTCAGCGATCTGGACACTATTGATTTCGGCCTTATTGGCATGTGTCAGAGTTATGAATAAATATGCATATTCTTGATTAGTCCTGAAATTGAAAATTTAAGTCCCATCAATATTAGATCTATACAAACCCCAATATTCATAACTTTACACCTATGTCCCAGTATCTAGCTGCAGATATCCCATTTCCTCTGAAGGGGACACAATTTCCTTTGAACTCAGGATTTCTTATCTGAGGACAAAGGAAACTTCTCTACTTCTTCATCTATGTGTAAAAACATTTCCCTTTGGTATCTGATCTGGACCTCAGAAAAGATTTTTCCTGTTTAATTACCTTTACTCTGCAGTGAGTCTTAATTAGTATTGTCACTTCTTAGCTACAAATAATTTCCTCATTTCCCCTAAGTCAACTGTGTAATTCTAATTCAGGGAGGAATGTAGATTGTAAGTTCTTTCACCTACTGTGATTCTGTGTGAGAGAGGAGGGGGGCGAATGCCCCTTTCATGCAGATTTGTTATGGATTTTAATGTTTTCTATGACAATATCTTTAAAAAAAAACACATAATTTTCACATTACTCTGTTTGGAGATGTTTATCCTTTATGTGTCCATATGTGGTCACCCAGTGGTTGTATTGTGAATTGCAGCCCATTTACAGGGTGGACACAAGAAAGTATCACATCTGCACATCCAATCATTGTTCTCTCCCCCATCCTCATCATTGCCCTCTCCTCCACTTCCCAACATTGTCCTCTCTCACACATGCCATCATTGCCCTCTCTCACATATCCCATCATTGACCTCTACCACACATCCCATCATTGTCCTCTCTCACACATGCCATCATTGCCCGCTCTCACATCTGTATGCATGCCATAATGATCAGGGCAATCTGGCCATGGGCACCCATGAGCCTCAGGCTCCGAGCAATAGTCCAGATTGCCTTATTACTGCACTGCAAGGACCCCCCTCCACCTTCGTGACCCAGAGCCGCTGTACCCGAAGTATATCTGTAGGCTTAGAAAAACTGGACAGTTCCACACACCGCAGGCTTAGATACATTGGCTGAGGATATATCATCATATGATATTTGATCATTTATCTCCTGGTCTTCCATCTCACCCTCGCTGCTCCTGTCAGTCAGTTTCTCTGTGTTGCTCCTGTCAGTCATTCTCTCTGCGCTGCTCCGGTCAGTCAGTCTCTGAGCGTGCCTGCTGTCAGTCAATCTCTCTGCAGTGCTCCCATCAGTCAGTCTCTCTGCGCTGCTCCTGTCAGTCAGTCTCTCTGCGCTGCTCCGGTCATTCAGTATCTCTGCGCTGCTCCTGTCAGTCATTCCCTCTGCGCTGCTCCTGTCAGTCATTCTCTCTGTAGTGCTCTCGTCAGTCAGTCTCTCTGCAGTGCTCCCGTCAGTCATTCTCTCTGTGCTGTTTTCGTCAGTTAGTCTCTCTGCACTGCTCCCGCCAGTGAGTCTCTGCGCTGCTTCCATCTGTCAGTCTCTCTGCGCTGCTCCAGTCTGTCAGTCACTCTGCGCTGCTCCCATCAGTCAGTCTCTATGAGCTGCTCCAGTCAGTCAGTCTCTCTGCGCTGCTCCCGTCAGTCAGTCTCTCTGCGCTTCTCCTGTCAGTCAGTCTCTGCGCTGCTCCCGTCAGTCAGTCTCTCTGCACTTCTCCCTTCAGTCAATCTCTCTGCGCTGCTCCCGTCAGTCAATCTCTCTGCGCTGCTCCCATCAGTAAGTCTCTCTGCGCTGCTTCCATCAGTCAGTCTCTCTGCGCTGCTCCTGTCAGTCAGTCTCTCTGCGCTGCTCCTGTCAGTCTCTCTGCGCTGCTCCCATCAGTCACTCTCTGCGCTGCTCCCATCAGTCAGTCTATCTGCGCTGCGCCCATCAGTCACTCTCTGCACTGCTTCGGTCAGTCAGTCTCTCTGCGCTACTCCCGTCAGTCTCTCTGTGCTGCTTCCGTCAGTCAGTCTCTCTGCTCTGCTCCCGACAATCAGCCTCTCTGCGCTGCTCCCGTCAGTCAGTTTCTCTGCGCTGCTCTCGTCAGTCAGTCTCTCTACACTGCTCCCGTCAGCCAGTCTCTCTATGCTGCTCCTGTCACTCAGTCTCTCTGCGATTCTCCTGTCAGTCAGTATCTCTGCGCTGCTCTCGTCAGTCGGTCTCTCTGCGCTGCTACCGACAGTCAGTCTCTCTGCTCTGCTCCTGTCAGTCAGTCTCTCTGCGCTGCTCCTGTTAGCCAGTCTCTCTGCGCTGCTCCCATCAGTCACTCTCTGCGCTTCTCCAGTCAGTGAGTCTCTGCGCTGCTTCCATCAGTCAGTCTCTCTGCGCTGCTCCCGTCAGTCAGACTCTCTGCGCTGCTCCGGTCAGTCAGTCGCTCTGCGCTGCTCCCGTCAGTCAGTCTCTCTGCACTGCTCCCATCAGTCAGTCTCTCTGCGCTGCTCCCGTCAGTCAGTCTCTCTGCGCTGCTCCCGTCAGTCAGTCTCTCTGCGCTGCTCCCATCAGTCAATCTTTCTGCGCTGCTCCCATCAGTTAGTCTCTCTTCGCTGCCCCCATCAGTCAGTCTCTCTGCACTGCTCCTGTCAGTCAGTCTCCCTATGCTGCTCCTGTCAGTCAGTCTCTCTATGCTGCTACTGTCAGTAAGTCTCTCTATGCTGCTCCTGTCAGTCTGTCTCTCTAAACTGCTCCTGTCAGTCAGTCTCTCTGCGCTGCTCCCGTCAGTCAGTCTCTCTATTCTTCTTCTGTCAGTCAGTCTCTCTGCGCTGCTCCTGTCAGTCCATCTCTCTGCGCTGCTCCTGTCATTCAGTCTCTCTATGCTGCTCCTGTCAGTCAGTCTCTCTGCGCTGCTCCCATTAGTCAGTCTCTCTATGCTGCTCCTGTCAGTCAGTCTCTCTGCGCTGCTTCTGTCAGTCAGTCTCTCTATGCTGCTGCTTTCAGTCAGTCTCTCGGCGCTGCTTCTGTCAGTCAGTCTCTCTGCGCTGCTCCCGTCACTCAGTTTCTCTATCCTGCTCCTGTCAGTCAGTCTCTCTGCGCTGCTCCTGTCAGTCAGTCTCTCTTTGCTGCTCCTGTCAGTCAGTCTCTCTGCGCTGCTCCTGTCAGTCAGTCTCTCTGCGCTGCTCCCGTCAGTCAGTCTCTCTATGTTGCTCCTGTCTGTCAGTCTCTCTGCGCTGCTCCTGTCAGTCAGTCTCTCTTTGCTGCTCCATTCAGTCAGTCTCTCTGCGCTTCTCCCATCAGTCAGTCTCTCTATGCTGCTCCTGTCAGTCAGTCTCTCTGCGCTGCTCCCGTCAGTCTCTCTATGCTGCTACTGTCAGTCAGTATTTCTGCGCTGCTTCCGTCAGTCAGTCTCTCTATGCTGCTCCCGTCAGTCATTCTCTCTGTGCTGTTTTCATCAGTTAGTCTCTCTGCACTGCTCCCATCAGTGAGTCTCTGCGCTGCTTCCATCTGTCAGTCTCTCTGCGCTGCTCCGGTCAGTCAGTCTCTCTGCGCTGCTCCAGTCTGTCAGTCAGTCTGCGCTGCTCCCATCAGTCAGTCTCTATGAGCTGCTCCAGTCAGACAGTCTCTCTGCGCTGCTCCCATCAGTCAGTCTCTCTGCGCTTCTCCTGTCAGTCAGTATCTGCGCTGCTCCCGTCAGTCAGTCTCTCTGCACTTCTCCCGTCAGTCAATCTCTCTGCGCTGCTCCCGTCAGTCAATCTCTCTGCGCTGCTCCCATCAGTCAGTCTCTCTGTGCTGCTCGCATCAGTAAGTCTCTCTGCACTGCTTCCATCAGTCAGTCCCTCTGCGCTGCTCCTGTCAGTCAGTCTCTCTGCGCTGCTCCTGTCAGTCTCTCTGCGCTGCTCCCATCAGTCACTCTCTGCGCTGCTCCCATCAGTCAGTCTATCTGCGCTGCGCCCATCAGTCACTCTCTGCACTTCTTCGGTCAGTCAGTCTCTCTGCGCTACTCCCGTCAGTCTCTCTGTGCTGCTTCCGTCAGTCAGTCTTTCTGCTCTGCTCCCGACAATCAGCCTCTCTGCGCTGCTCCCGTCAGTCAGTTTCTCTGCGCTGCTCTCGTCAGTCAGTCTCTCTACACTGCTCCCGTCAGCCAGTCTCTCTATGCTGCTCCTGTCACTCAGTCTCTCTGCGATTCTCCTGTCAGTCAGTATCTCTGCGCTGCTCTCGTCAGTCAGTCTCTCTGCGCTGCTACCGTCAGTCAGTCTCTCTGCTCTGCTCCTTTCAGTCAGTCTCTCTGCGCTGCTCCTGTTAGCCAGTCTCTCTGCGCTGCTCCCATCAGTCACTCTCTGCGCTTCTCCAGTCAGTGAGTCTCTGCGCTGCTTCCATCAGTCAGTCTCTCTGCGCTGCTCCCGTCAGTCAGACTCTCCGCGCTGCTCCGGGCAGTCAGTCACTCTGCGCTGCTCCCGTCAGTCAGTCTCTCTGCACTGCTCCCATCAGTCAGTCTCTCTGCGCTGCTCCCGTCAGTCATTCTCTCTGCGCTGCTCCCGTCAGTCAGTCTCTCTGCGCTGCTCCCATCAGTCAATCTTTCTGCGCTGCTCCCATCAGTTAGTCTCTCTTCGCTGCCCCCATCAGTCAGTCTCTCTGCACTGCTCCTGTCAGTCAGTCTCTCTATGCTGCTCCTGTCAGTCAGTCTCTCTATGCTGGTACTGTCAGTAAGTCTCTCTATGCTGCTCCTGTCAGTCTGTCTCTCTAAGCTGCTCCTGTCAGTCAGTCTCTCTGCGCTGCTCCCGTCAGTCAGTCTCTCTATGCTTCTTCTGTCAGTCAGTCTCTCTGCGCTGCTCCTGTCAGTCCGTCTCTCTATGCTTCTTCTGTCAGTCAGTCTCTCTGCGCTGCTCCTGTCAGTCCGTCTCTCTATGCTGCTCCTGTCATTCAGTCTCTCTGCGCTGATCCTGTCAGTCAGTCTCTCTATGCTGCTCCTGTCAGTCAGTCTCTCTGCGCTGCTCCCATTAGTCAGTCTCTCTGCGCTGCTTCTGTCAGTCAGTCTCTCTATGCTGCTGCTTTCAGTCAGTCTCTCGGCGCTGCTCCTGTCAGTCAGTCTCTCGGCGCTGCTTCTGTCAGTCAGTCTCTCTGCGCTGCTCCCGTCACTCAGTTTCTCTTTCCTGCTCCTGTCAGTCAGTCACTCTGCGCTGCTCCTGTCAGTCAGTCTCTCTTTGCTGCTCCTGTCAGTCAGTCTCTCTGCGCTGCTCCTGTCAGTCAGTCTCTCTGCGCTGCTCCCGTCAGTCAGTCTCTCTATGTTGCTCCTGTCTGTCAGTCTCTCTGCGCTGCTCCTGTCAGTCAGTCTCTCTTTGCTGCTCCATTCAGTCAGTCTCTCTGCGCTTCTAACATCAGTCAGTCTCTCTATGCTGCTCCTGTCAGTCAGTCTCTCTGCGCTGCTCCCGTCAGTCTCTCTATGCTGCTCTTGTCAGTCAGTCTCTCTGCGCTGCTCCCGTCAGTCTCTCTATGCTGCTCCTGTCAGTCAGTATTTCTGCGCTGCTCCCGTCAGTCAGTCTCTCTATGCTGCTCCTGTCAGTCAGTCTCTCTGCACTGCTCCTGTCCGTCAGTCTCTCTATGCTGCTCCTGTCAGTCAGTCTCTCTGCACTGCTCCAGTCAGTCAATCTCTCTATGCTGCTCCTGTCAGTCAGTCTCTCTGCGCTGCTCCTGTCAGTCAGTCTCTCTATGCTGCTCCTATCAGTCAGTTTTGCTGTGCTGCTCCTGTCAATCAGTCTCTCTATGCTGCTCCTGTCATTCTCTCTGCGCTGCTCCTGTCAGTCAGTCTCTCTGCGCTGCTCCTGTCAGTCAGTCTCTCTATGCTGCTCCTGTCAGTCAGTTTTGCTGTGCTGCTCCTGTCAATCAGTCTCTCTATGCTGCTCCTGTCAGTCTCTCTGCGCTGCTCCTGTCAGTCAGTCTCTCTGCGCTGCTCCTGTCAGTCAGTCTCCCTATGCTGCTCCTGTCAGTCAGTCTCTCTGCGCTGCTCCTGTCAGTCAGTCTCTCTATGCTGCTCCTGCCAGTCAGTCTCTCTGCGCTGCTCCCGTCAGTCAGTCTCTCTATGCTGCTCCTGTCAGTCAGTCTCTCTGCGCTGCTCCCCTCAGTCAGTCTCTCGGCACTGCTCCCGTCAGTCAGTCTCTCTTTGCTGCTCCTGTCAGTCAGTCTCTCTGCACTGCTCCTGTCAATCTGTCTCTCTATGCTGCTCCTGTCAGTCTCTCTGCACTGCTCCTGTCAGTCAGTCTCTCTGCGCTGCTCCTGTCAGTCAGTCTCTCTATGCTGCTCCTGTCAGTCAGTCTCTCTGCACTGCTCCTGTTAGCCAGTCTCTCTATGCTGCTCCTGTCAGTCAGTCTAGCTGCGCTGCTCCCGTCAGTCAGTCTCTCTATGCTGCTCCTGTCAGTCTTTCTGCGCTGCTCCTGTCAGTCAGTCTCTCTGCGCTGCTCCCGTCAGTCTGTCTCTCTATGCTGCTCCTGTCAGTCAGTCTCTCTGCGCTGCTCCTGTCACTCAGTCTCTCTATGCTTCTACTATTAGACAGTTTTGCTGCGCTGCTCCTGTCAATCAGTCTCTCTATGCTGCTCCTGTCATTCTCTCTGCGCTGCTCCTGTCAGTCACTCTCTGCGCTGTTCCTGTCTGTCAGTCTCCCTATGCTGCTCCTGTCAGTCAGTCTCTCTGCGCTGCTCCTGTCAGTCAGTCTCTCTATGCTGCTCCTGTCAGTCAGTCTCTCTGCGCTGCTCCCGTCACTCAGTTTCTCTATGCTGCTCCTGTCAGTCAGTCTCTCTCTGCTGCTCCTGTCAGTCAGCCTCTCTGCGCTGCTCCTGTCAGTCTCTGTATGCTGCTGATGACAGTCAGTCTCTCTGCTCTGCTCCTGTCAGTCAGTCTCTCTGCGCTGCTCCTGTCAGTCAGTCTCTCTATGCTGCTACCGTCAATCAGTCTCTCTGCGCTGCTCCCGTCCGTCAGTTTCTCTTCGCTGCTCCCGTCAGTCAGTCTCTCTGCTGTACTCCAGTCAGTCAGTCTCTCTGCGCTGCTCCTGTTAGTCAGTCTCTCTGCGCTGCTCCCATCAGTCAATCTCTGCGCTGCTCCTGTCAGTGAGTCTCTGCGCTGCTTCCATCAGTCTGTCTCTCCACGCTACTCCCGTCAGTCAGTCTCTCTGTGCTGCTTCCGTCAGTCAGTCTTTCTGCGCTGCTCCCGTCAGTCAGTCTCTCTGCGCTGCTCCCATCAGTCAGTCTCTCTGCGCTGCTCCCGTCAGTCAGTCTCTCTGCGCTGCTCCCGTCATTCTGTCTCTCTGCGCTGCTCCGTCAGTCAGTCTCTCTGCGCTGCTCCCATCAGTCAGTCTTTCTGCAGTGCTCCCGTCAGTCAGTCTCTCTATGCTGTTCCTGTCAGTCAGTCTCTCTGCGCTGCTCCCGTCAGTCAGTCTCTCTATGCTGCTCTTGTCAGTCAGTCTCTCTGCGCTGCTCCTGTCAGTCAGTCTCTCTATGCTGCTCCTGTCAGTCCGTCTCTCTGCGCTTCTCCTGTCAGTCAGTCTCTCTATGCTGCTCCTGTCAGTCTCTCTGCACTGCTCCTGTCAGTCATTCTCTCTATGCTGCTCCTGTCAGTCAGTCTCTCTATGCTGCTCCTGTCAGTCAGTCTCTCTGCGCTGCTCCTGTCAGTCAGTCTCTCTGCGCTGCTCCCGTCAGTCAGTCTCTCTATGCTGCTCCTGTCAGTCAGTCTTTCTACACTGCTCCTGTCAGTCTGTCTCTCTATGCTGCTCCTGTCAGCTGGTTTCTCTGCGCTGCTCCTGTCAGTCAGTCTCTCTGCGCTGCTCCTGTCAGTCAGTCTCTCTGCGCTGCTCCCGTCAGTCAGTCTGTCTATGCTGTTCCTGTCAGTCAGTCTTTGTGCACTGCTCCTGTCAGTCAGTCTCTCTGCGCTGCTCCTGTCAGTCAGTCTCTCTATGCTGCTCCTGTCTGCCAGTCTCTCTGTGCTACTCCTGTCAGTCAGTCTCTCTGCGCTGCTCCTGTCAGTCAGTCTCTCTCTGCTGCTCCTGTCAGTCTCTCTGCGCTGTTCCTGTCAGTCAGTCTCTCTATGCTGCTCCTGACAGCCAGTCTCTCTGCAATGCTCCAGTCAGCCAGTCTCTCTGCGTTGCTCCCATCAGTCAGTCTCTCTGCGCTGCTCCTGTCAGTCAGTCTCTCTGCGCTGCTCCTGTCAGTCAGTCTCTCTATGCTGCTCCTGTCAGTCAGTTTCGCTGCGCTGCTCCTGTCAATCAGTCTCTCTATGCTGCTCCTGTCAGTCTCTCTGCGCTGCTCCTGTCAGTCAGTCTCTCTGCGCTGCTCCTGTGAGTCAGTCTCATTATGCTGCTCCTGTCAGTCAGTCTCTCTGCACTGCTCCTGTCAGTCAGTATCTCTATGCTGCTCCTGACAGTCAGTCTCTCTGCGCTGCTCCCATCAGTCAGTCTCTCTATGCTGCTCCTGTCAGTCAGTCTCTCTGCGCTGCTCCCCTCAGTCAGTCTCTCTGCACTGCTCCCGTCAGTCAGTCTCTCTTTGCTGCTCCTGTCAGTCAGTCTCTCTGCACTGCTCCTGTCAATTAGTCTCTCTATGCTGCTCCTGTCAGTCTCTCTGCGCTGCTCCTGTCAGTCAATCTCTCTCCGCTGCTCCTGTCAGTCAGTCTCTCTATGCTGTTCCTGTCAGTCAGTCTCTCTGCACTGCTCCTGTCAGTCAGTCTCTCTATGCTGCTCCTGTCAGTCAGTCTATCTGCTCTGCTCCCGTCAGTCAGTCTCTCTAAGCTGCTCCTGTCAGTCAGTTTCGCTGCGCTGCTCCTGTCAATCAGTCTCTCTATGCTGCTCCTGTCAGTCTTTCTGCGCTGCTCCTGTCAGTCAGTCTCTCTGCGCTGCTCCCGTCAGTCTGTCTCTCTATGCTGCTCCTGTCAGTCAGTCTCTCTGCGCTGCTCCTGTCAGTCAGTCTCTCTATGCTTCTCCTGTCAGTCAGTTTCGCTGCGCTGCTCCTGTCAATCAGTCTCTCTATGCTGCTCTTGTCAGTCAGTCTCTCTGCGCTGCTCCTGTCAGTCAGTCTCTCTATGCTGCTCCTGTCAGTCCGTCTCTCTGCGCTTCTCCTGTCAGTCAGTCTCTCTATGCTGCTCCTGTCAGTCTCTCTGCACTGCTCCTGTCAGTCAGTCTCTCTGCGCTGCTCCCGTCAGTCAGTCTGTCTATGCTGTTCCTGTCAGTCAGTCTTTGTGCACTGCTCCTGTCAGTCAGTCTCTCTGCACTGCTCCTGTCAGTCAGTCTCTCTATGCTGCTCCTGTCTGCCAGTCTCTCTGTGCTACTCCTGTCAGTCAGTCTCTCTGCGCTGCTCCTGTCAGTCAGTCTCTCTCTGCTGCTCCTGTCAGTCTCTCTGCGCTGTTCCTGTCAGTCAGTCTCTCTATGCTGCTCCTGTCAGCCAGTCTCTCTGCAATGCTCCAGTCAGCCAGTCTCTCTGCGTTGCTCCCATCAGTCAGTCTCTCTGCGCTGCTCCTGTCAGTCAGTCTCTCTGCGCTGCTCCTGTCAGTCAGTCTCTCTATGCTGCTCCTGTCAGTCAGTTTCGCTGCGCTGCTCCTGTCAATCAGTCTCTCTATGCTGCTCCTGTCAGTCTCTCTGCGCTGCTCCTGTCAGTCAGTCTCTCTGCGCTGCTCCTGTGAGTCAGTCTCATTATGCTGCTCCTGTCAGTCAGTCTCTCTGCACTGCTCCTGTCAGTCAGTATCTCTATGCTGCTCCTGACAGTCAGTCTCTCTGCGCTGCTCCCATCAGTCAGTCTCTCTATGCTGCTCCTGTCAGTCAGTCTCTCTGCGCTGCTCCCCTCAGTCAGTCTCTCTGCACTGCTCCCGTCAGTCAGTCTCTCTTTGCTGCTCCTGTCAGTCAGTCTCTCTGCACTGCTCCTGTCAATTAGTCTCTCTATGCTGCTCCTGTCAGTCTCTCTGCGCTGCTCCTGTCAGTCAATCTCTCTCCGCTGCTCCTGTCAGTCAGTCTCTCTATGCTGTTCCTGTCAGTCAGTCTCTCTGCACTGCTCCTGTCAGTCAGTCTCTCTATGCTGCTCCTGTCAGTCAGTCTATCTGCGCTGCTCCCGTCAGTCAGTCTCTCTAAGCTGCTCCTGTCAGTCAGTTTCGCTGCGCTGCTCCTGTCAATCAGTCTCTCTATGCTGCTCCTGTCAGTCTTTCTGCGCTGCTCCTGTCAGTCAGTCTCTCTGCGCTGCTCCCGTCAGTCTGTCTCTCTATGCTGCTCCTGTCAGTCAGTCTCTCTGCGCTGCTCCTGTCAGTCAGTCTCTCTATGCTTCTCCTGTCAGTCAGTTTCGCTGCGCTGCTCCTGTCAATCAGTCTCTCTATGCTGCTCTTGTCAGTCAGTCTCTCTGCGCTGCTCCTGTCAGTCAGTCTCTCTATGCTGCTCCTGTCAGTCCGTCTCTCTGCGCTTCTCCTGTCAGTCAGTCTCTCTATGCTGCTCCTGTCAGTCTCTCTGCACTGCTCCTGTCAGTCAGTCTCTCTATGCTGCTCCTGTCAGTCAGTCTCTCTATGCTGCTCCTGTCAGTCAGTCTCTCTGCGCTGCTCCTGTCAGTCAGTCTCTCTGCGCTGCTCCCGTCAGTCAGTCTCTCTATGCTGCTCCTGTCAGTCAGTCTTTCTACACTGCTCCTGTCAGTCAGTCTCTCTATGCGGCTCCTGTCAGTCAGTCTCTCTGCGCTGCTCCTGTCAGTCTGTCTCTCTATGCTGCTCCTGTCAGCTGGTTTCTCTGCGCTGCTCCTGTCAGTCAGTCTCTCTGCGCTGCTCCTGTCAGTCAGTCTCTCTGCGCTGCTCCCGTCAGTCAGTCTGTCTATGCTGTTCCTGTCAGTCAGTCTTTGTGCACTGCTCCTGTCAGTCAGTCTCTCTGCGCTGCTCCTGTCAGTCAGTCTCTCTATGCTGCTCCTGTCTGCCAGTCTCTCTGTGCTACTCCTGTCAGTCAGTCTCTCTGCGCTGCTCCTGTCAGTCAGTCTCTCTCTGCTGCTCCTGTCAGTCTCTCTGCGCTGTTCCTGTCAGTCAGTCTCTCTATGCTGCTCCTGTCAGCCAGTCTCTCTGCAATGCTCCAGTCAGCCAGTCTCTCTGCGTTGCTCCCATCAGTCAGTCTCTCTGCGCTGCTCCTGTCAGTCAGTCTCTCTGCGCTGCTCCTGTCAGTCAGTCTCTCTATGCTGCTCCTGTCAGTCAGTTTCGCTGTGCTGCTCCTGTCAATCAGTCTCTCTATGCTGCTCCTGTCAGTCTCTCTGCGCTGCTCCTGTCAGTCAGTCTCTCTGCGCTGCTCCTGTGAGTCAGTCTCATTATGCTGCTCCTGTCAGTCAGTCTCTCTGCGCTGCTCCTGTCAGTCAGTATCTCTATGCTGCTCCTGCCAGTCAGTCTCTCTGCGCTGCTCCCATCAGTCAGTCTCTCTATGCTGCTCCTGTCAGTCAGTCTCTCTGCGCTGCTCCCCTCAGTCAGTCTCTCTGCACTGCTCCCGTCAGTCAGTCTCTCTTTGCTGCTCCTGTCAGTCAGTCTCTCTGCACTGCTCCTGTCAATTAGTCTCTCTATGCTGCTCCTGTCAGTCTCTCTGCGCTGCTCCTGTCAGTCAATCTCTCTCCGCTGCTCCTGTCAGTCAGTCTCTCTATGCTGTTCCTGTCAGTCAGTCTCTCTGCACTGCTCCTGTCAGTCAGTCTCTCTATGCTGCTCCTGTCAGTCAGTCTATCTGCGCTGCTCCCGTCAGTCAGTCTCTCTATGCTGCTCCTGTCAGTCAGTTTCGCTGCGCTGCTCCTGTCAATCAGTCTCTCTATGCTGCTCCTGTCAGTCTCTCTGCGCTGCTCCTGTCAATCAGTCTCTCTATGCTGCTCCTGTCAGTCTTTCTGCGCTGCTCCTGTCAGTCAGTCTCTCTGCGCTGCTCCCGTCAGTCTGTCTCTCTATGCTGCTCCTGTCAGTCAGTCTCTCTGCGCTGCTCCTGTCAGTCAGTCTCTCTATGCTTCTCCTGTCAGTCAGTTTCGCTGCGCTGCTCCTGTCAATCAGTCTCTCTATGCTGCTCCTGTCATTCTCTCTGCGCTGCTCCTGTCAGTCACTCTCTGCGCTGTTCCTGTCTGTCTGTCTCCCTATGCTGCTCCTGTCAGTCAGTCTCTCTGCGCTGCTCCTGTCAGTCAGTCTCTCTATGCTGCTCCTGTCAGTCAGTCTCTCTGCGCTGCTCCCGTCACTCAGTTTCTCTATGCTGCTCCTGTCAGTCAGTCTCTCTATGCTGCTTCTGTCAGTCAGTCTCTCTGCGCTACTCCTGTCAGTCTCTGTATGCTGCTGCTGACAGTCAGTCTCTCTGCTCTGCTCCTATCAGACAGTCTCTCTGCGCTGCTCCTGTCAGTCAGTCTCTCTATGCTGCTCCCTTCGATCAGTCTCTCTGCGCTGCTCCCGTCCGTCAGTTTCTCTTCGCTGCTCCCGTCAGTCAGTCTCTTTGCTGTACTCCAGTCAGTCAGTCTCTCTGCGCTGCTCCTGTTAGTCAGTCTCTCTGCGCTGCTCCCATCAGTCACTCTCTGCGCTGCTCCTGTCAGTGAGTCTCTGCGCTGCTTCCATCAGTCAGTCTCTCCGCGCTACTCCCGTCAGTCAGTCTCTCTGTGCTGCTTCCGTCATTCAGTCTTTCTGCGCTGCTCCCGTCAGTCAGTCTCTCTGCGCTGCTCCCGTCAGTCAGTCTCTCTGCGCTGCTCCCGTCAGTCAGTCTCTCTGCGCTGCTCCCGTCATTCTGTCTCTCTGCGCTGCTCCGTCAGTCAGTCTCTCTGCGCTGCTCCCATCAGTCAGTCTTTCTGCAGTGCTCCCGTCAGTCAGTCTCTCTATGCTGTTCCTGTCAGTCAGTCTCTCTGCGCTGCTCCCGTCAGTCAGTCTCTCTATGCTGCTCTTGTCAGTCAGTCTCTCTGCGCTGCTCCTGTCAGTCAGTCTCTCTATGCTGCTCCTGTCAGTCCGTCTCTCTGCGCTTCTCCTGTCAGTCAGTCTCTCTATGCTGCTCCTGTCAGTCTCTCTGCACTGCTCCTGTCAGTCATTCTCTCTATGCTGCTCCTGTCAGTCAGTCTCTCTATGCTGCTCCTGTCAGTCAGTCTCTCTGCGCTGCTCCTGTCAGTCAGTCTCTCTGCGCTGCTCCCGTCAGTCAGTCTCTCTATGCTGCTCCTGTCAGTCAGTCTTTCTACACTGCTCCTGTCAGTCAGTCTCTCTATGCTGCTCCTGTCAGTCAGTCTCTCTGCGCTGCTCCTGTCAGTCTGTCTCTCTATGCTGCTCCTGTCAGCTGGTTTCTCTGCGCTGCTCCTGTCAGTCAGTCTCTCTGCACTGCTCCTGTCAATTAGTCTCTCTATGCTGCTCCTGTCAGTCTCTCTGCGCTGCTCCTGTCAGTCAATCTCTCTCCGCTGCTCCTGTCAGTCAGTCTCTCTATGCTGTTCCTGTCAGTCAGTCTCTCTGCACTGCTCCTGTCAGTCAGTCTCTCTATGCTGCTCCTGTCAGTCAGTCTATCTGCGCTGCTCCCGTCAGTCAGTCTCTCTAAGCTGCTCCTGTCAGTCAGTTTCGCTGCGCTGCTCCTGTCAATCAGTCTCTCTATGCTGCTCCTGTCAGTCTTTCTGCGCTGCTCCTGTCAGTCAGTCTCTCTGCGCTGCTCCCGTCAGTCTGTCTCTCTATGCTGCTCCTGTCAGTCAGTCTCTCTGCGCTGCTCCTGTCAGTCAGTCTCTCTATGCTTCTCCTGTCAGTCAGTTTCGCTGCGCTGCTCCTGTCAATCAGTCTCTCTATGCTGCTCTTGTCAGTCAGTCTCTCTGCGCTGCTCCTGTCAGTCAGTCTCTCTATGCTGCTCCTGTCAGTCCGTCTCTCTGCGCTTCTCCTGTCAGTCAGACTCTCTATGCTGCTCCTGTCAGTCTCTCTGCACTGCTCCTGTCAGTCAGTCTCTCTATGCTGCTCCTGTCAGTCAGTCTCTCTATGCTGCTCCTGTCAGTCAGTCTCTGTGCGCTGCTCCTGTCAGTCAGTCTCTCTGCGCTGCTCCCGTCAGTCAGTCTCTCTATGCTGCTCCTGTCAGTCAGTCTTTCTACACTGCTCCTGTCAGTCAGTCTCTCTATGCGGCTCCTGTCAGTCAGTCTCTCTGCGCTGCTCCTGTCAGTCTGTCTCTCTATGCTGCTCCTGTCAGCTGGTTTCTCTGCGCTGCTCCTGTCAGTCAGTCTCTCTGCGCTGCTCCTGTCAGTCAGTCTCTCTGCGCTGCTCCCGTCAGTCAGTCTGTCTATGCTGTTCCTGTCAGTCAGTCTTTGTGCACTGCTCCTGTCAGTCAGTCTCTCTGCGCTGCTCCTGTCAGTCAGTCTCTCTATGCTGCTCCTGTCTGCCAGTCTCTCTGTGCTACTCCTGTCAGTCAGTCTCTCTGCGCTGCTCCTGTCAGTCAGTCTCTCTCTGCTGCTCCTGTCAGTCTCTCTGCGCTGTTCCTGTCAGTCAGTCTCTCTATGCTGCTCCTGTCAGCCAGTCCCTCTGCAATGCTCCAGTCAGCCAGTCTCTCTGCGTTGCTCCCATCAGTCAGTCTCTCTGCGCTGCTCCTGTCAGTCAGTCTCTCTGCGCTGCTCCTGTCAGTCAGTCTCTCTATGCTGCTCCTGTCAGTCAGTTTCGCTGTGCTGCTCCTGTCAATCAGTCTCTCTATGCTGCTCCTGTCAGTCTCTCTGCGCTGCTCCTGTCAGTCAGTCTCTCTGCGCTGCTCCTGTGAGTCAGTCTCATTATGCTGCTCCTGTCAGTCAGTCTCTCTGCGCTGCTCCTGTCAGTCAGTATCTCTATGCTGCTCCTGCCAGTCAGTCTCTCTGCGCTGCTCCCATCAGTCAGTCTCTCTATGCTGCTCCTGTCAGTCAGTCTCTCTGCGCTGCTCCCCTCAGTCAGTCTCTCTGCACTGCTCCCGTCAGTCAGTCTCTCTTTGCTGCTCCTGTCAGTCAGTCTCTCTGCACTGCTCCTGTCAATTAGTCTCTCTATGCTGCTCCTGTCAGTCTCTCTGCGCTGCTCCTGTCAGTCAATCTCTCTCCGCTGCTCCTGTCAGTCAGTCTCTCTATGCTGTTCCTGTCAGTCAGTCTCTCTGCACTGCTCCTGTCAGTCAGTCTCTCTATGCTGCTCCTGTCAGTCAGTCTATCTGCGCTGCTCCCGTCAGTCAGTCTCTCTATGCTGCTCCTGTCAGTCAGTTTCGCTGCGCTGCTCCTTTCAATCAGTCTCTCTATGCTGCTCCTGTCAGTCTCTCTGCGCTGCTCCTGTCAATCAGTCTCTCTATGCTGCTCCTGTCAGTCTTTCTGCGCTGCTCCTGTCAGTCAGTCTCTCTGCGCTGCTCCCGTCAGTCTGTCTCTCTATGCTGCTCCTGTCAGTCAGTCTCTCTGCGCTGCTCCTGTCAGTCAGTCTCTCTATGCTTCTCCTGTCAGTCAGTTTCGCTGCGCTGCTCCTGTCAATCAGTCTCTCTATGCTGCTCCTGTCATTCTCTCTGCGCTGCTCCTGTCAGTCACTCTCTGCGCTGTTCCTGTCTGTCTGTCTCCCTATGCTGCTCCTGTCAGTCAGTCTCTCTGCGCTGCTCCTGTCAGTCAGTCTCTCTATGCTGCTCCTGTCAGTCAGTCTCTCTGCGCTGCTCTTGTCACTCAGTTTCTCTATGCTGCTCCTGTCAGTCAGTCTCTCTATGCTGCTTCTGTCAGTCAGTCTCTCTGCGCTACTCCTGTCAGTCTCTGAATGCTGCTGCTGACAGTCAGTCTCTCTGCTCTGCTCCTGTCAGACAGTCTCTCTGCGCTGCTCCTGTCAGTCAGTCTCTCTATGCTGCTCCCTTTGATCAGTCTCTCTGCGCTGCTCCCGTCCGTCAGTTTCTCTTCGCTGCTCCCGTCAGTCAGTCTCTTTGCTGTACTCCAGTCAGTCAGTCTCTCTGCGCTGCTCCTGTTAGTCAGTCTCTCTGCGCTGCTCCCATCAGTCACTCTCTGCGCTGCTCCTGTCAGTGAGTCTCTGCGCTGCTTCCATCAGTCAGTCTCTCCGCGCTACTCCCGTCAGTCAGTCTCTCTGTGCTGCTTCCGTCATTCAGTCTTTCTGCGCTGCTCCCGTCAGTCAGTCTCTCTGCGCTGCTCCCGTCAGTCAGTCTCTCTGCGCTGCTCCCGTCAGTCAGTCTCTCTGCGCTGCTCCCGTCAGTCTGTCTCTCTGTGCTGCTCCCGTCAGTCAGTCTCTCTGCGCTCCTCCCATCAGACAGTCTTTCTGCAGTGCTCCCGTCAGTCAGTCTCTCTATGCTGTTCCTGTCAGTCAGTCTCTCTGCGCTGCTCCCGTCAGTCAGTCTCGCTATGCTGCTCTTGTCAGTCAGTCTCTCTGCGCTGCTCCTGTCAGTCAGTCTCTCTATGCTGCTCCTGTCAGTCCATCTCTCTGCGCTTCTCCTGTCAGTCAGTCTCTCTATGCTTCTCCTGTCAGTCTCTCTGCGCTGCTCCTGTCAGTCAGTCTCTCTATGCTGCTCCTGTCAGTCAGTCTCTCTATGCTGCTCCTGTCAGTCAGTCTCTCTGCGCTGCTCCTGTCAGTCAGTCTCTCTGCGCTGCTCCCGTCAGTCAGTCTCTCTATGCTGCTCCTGTCAGTCAGTCTTTCTGCACTGCTCCCGTCAGTCAGTCTCTCTATGCGGCTCCTGTCAGGCAGTCTCTCTGCGCTGCTCCTGTCAGTCTGTCTCTCTATGCTGCTCCTGTCAGCTGGTTTCTCTGCGCTGCTCCTGTCAGTCAGTCTCTCTGCGCTGCTCCTGTCAGTCAGTCTCTCTGCGCTGCTCCCGTCAGTCAGTCTCTCTATGCTGTTCCTGTCAGTCAGTCTTTGTGCACTGCTCCTGTCAGTCAGTCTCTCTGCGCTGCTCCTGTCAGTCAGTCTCTCTATGCTGCTCCTGTCTGCCAGTCTCTGCGCTACTCCTGTCAATCAGTCTCTCTGCGCTGCTCCTGTCAGTCAGTCTCTCTCTGCTGCTCCTGTCAGTCTCTCTGCGCTGTTCCTGTCTGTCAGTCTCTCTATGCTGCTCCTGTCAGCCAGTCTCTCTATGCTGCTCCAGTCAGCCAGTCTCTCTGCGCTACTCCTGTCAGTCAGTCTCTCTGCGCTGCTCCTGTCTGCCAGTCTCTCTGCGCTACTCCCGTCAGTTAGTCTCTCTGCACTGCTCCAGTCAGCCAGTCTCTCTGCGCTGCTCCCGTCAGTCAGTCTCTCTGCGCTGCTCCTGTCAGTCAGTCTCTCTATGCTGCTCCTGTCAGTCAGTCTCTCTGCGCTGCTCCTGTCAGTCAGTCTCTCTGCGCTGCTCCTGTCAGTCAGTCTCTCTATGCTGCTCCTGTCAGTCAGTCTCTCTGCGCTGCTCCTGTCAGTCAGTCTCTCTATGCTGCTCCTGTCAGTCAGTCTCTCTATGCTGCTCCTGTCAGTCAGTCTCTCTATGCTGCTCCTGTCAGTCAGTCTCTCTGCGCTGCTCCTGTCAGTCAGTCTCTCTATGCTGCTCCTGTCAGTCAGTCTCTCTGCGCTGCTCTTGTCACTCAGTTTCTCTATGCTGCTCCTGTCAGTCAGTCTCTCTATGCTGCTTCTGTCAGTCAGTCTCTCTGCGCTACTCCTGTCAGTCTCTGAATGCTGCTGCTGACAGTCAGTCTCTCTGCTCTGCTCCTGTCAGACAGTCTCTCTGCGCTGCTCCTGTCAGTCAGTCTCTCTATGCTGCTCCCTTTGATCAGTCTCTCTGCGCTGCTCCCGTCCGTCAGTTTCTCTTCGCTGCTCCCGTCAGTCAGTCTCTTTGCTGTACTCCAGTCAGTCAGTCTCTCTGCGCTGCTCCTGTTAGTCAGTCTCTCTGCGCTGCTCCCATCAGTCACTCTCTGCGCTGCTCCTGTCAGTGAGTCTCTGCGCTGCTTCCATCAGTCAGTCTCTCCGCGCTACTCCCGTCAGTCAGTCTCTCTGTGCTGCTTCCGTCATTCAGTCTTTCTGCGCTGCTCCCGTCAGTCAGTCTCTCTGCGCTGCTCCCGTCAGTCAGTCTCTCTGCGCTGCTCCCGTCAGTCAGTCTCTCTGCGCTGCTCCCGTCAGTCTGTCTCTCTGTGCTGCTCCCGTCAGTCAGTCTCTCTGCGCTCCTCCCATCAGACAGTCTTTCTGCAGTGCTCCCGTCAGTCAGTCTCTCTATGCTGTTCCTGTCAGTCAGTCTCTCTGCGCTGCTCCCGTCAGTCAGTCTCGCTATGCTGCTCTTGTCAGTCAGTCTCTCTGCGCTGCTCCTGTCAGTCAGTCTCTCTATGCTGCTCCTGTCAGTCCATCTCTCTGCGCTTCTCCTGTCAGTCAGTCTCTCTATGCTTCTCCTGTCAGTCTCTCTGCGCTGCTCCTGTCAGTCAGTCTCTCTATGCTGCTCCTGTCAGTCAGTCTCTCTATGCTGCTCCTGTCAGTCAGTCTCTCTGCGCTGCTCCTGTCAGTCAGTCTCTCTGCGCTGCTCCCGTCAGTCAGTCTCTCTATGCTGCTCCTGTCAGTCAGTCTTTCTGCACTGCTCCCGTCAGTCAGTCTCTCTATGCGGCTCCTGTCAGGCAGTCTCTCTGCGCTGCTCCTGTCAGTCTGTCTCTCTATGCTGCTCCTGTCAGCTGGTTTCTCTGCGCTGCTCCTGTCAGTCAGTCTCTCTGCGCTGCTCCTGTCAGTCAGTCTCTCTGCGCTGCTCCCGTCAGTCAGTCTCTCTATGCTGTTCCTGTCAGTCAGTCTTTGTGCACTGCTCCTGTCAGTCAGTCTCTCTGCGCTGCTCCTGTCAGTCAGTCTCTCTATGCTGCTCCTGTCTGCCAGTCTCTGCGCTACTCCTGTCAATCAGTCTCTCTGCGCTGCTCCTGTCAGTCAGTCTCTCTCTGCTGCTCCTGTCAGTCTCTCTGCGCTGTTCCTGTCTGTCAGTCTCTCTATGCTGCTCCTGTCAGCCAGTCTCTCTATGCTGCTCCAGTCAGCCAGTCTCTCTGCGCTACTCCTGTCAGTCAGTCTCTCTGCGCTGCTCCTGTCTGCCAGTCTCTCTGCGCTACTCCCGTCAGTTAGTCTCTCTGCACTGCTCCAGTCAGCCAGTCTCTCTGCGCTGCTCCCGTCAGTCAGTCTCTCTGCGCTGCTCCTGTCAGTCAGTCTCTCTATGCTGCTCCTGTCAGTCAGTCTCTCTGCGCTGCTCCTGTCAGTCAGTCTCTCTGCGCTGCTCCTGTCAGTCAGTCTCTCTATGCTGCTCCTGTCAGTCAGTCTCTCTGCGCTGCTCCTGTCAGTCAGTCTCTCTATGCTGCTCCTGTCAGTCAGTCTCTCTATGCTGCTCCTGTCAGTCAGTCTCTCTATGCTGCTCCTGTCAGTCAGTCTCTCTGCGCTGCTCCTGTCAGTCAGTCTCTCTATGCTGCTCCTGTCAGTCAGTCTCTCTATGCTGCTCCTGTCAGTCAGTCTCTCTATGCTGCTCCCGTCAGTCAGTCTCTCTGCGCTGATCCTCGCCTCTCCTTGAATCTTTATTCTCCGATTTCAAAGTAAATATCCCTTAGAGGTCGGATGGTGCAGGGACCAGCAGCAGCATGTGATTTCCCGCGGTGGTGCTGTCACTAGTGACTGATCGCTACACAGCGCTGGGGGAAGTAGATACAGATCTATAACCACTGTTACCTGCTGTCAGGTCATGATACCAGAATGGCGGCAGCTGCGCAACACCCAACCAACGCTATAGATCTGATTCCAAGATGGAATGGGATGTAATGTATCGTATACAGATGTAGCAGAGCTGACGTTGTCATTCACCACTGTGTAGTGGAGCTGACGTCATTCACCACAGCGTAGCAGAGCTGACGTTGTCATTCACCACTGTGTAGTGGAGCTGACGTCATTCACCACAGCGTAGCAGAGCTGACGTTGTCATTCACCACTGTGTAGTGGAGCTGACGTTGTCATTCACCACTGCGTAGCAGAGCTGACGTTGTCATTCACCACTGCGTAGCAGAGCTGACGTTGTCGTTCACCACTGTGTAGTGGAGCTGACGTTGTCATTCACCACTGTGTAGTGGAGCTGACGTTGTCATTCACCACTGCGTAGTGGAGCTGACGTTGTCATTCACCACTGCGTAGCAGAGCTGACGTTGTCGTTCACCACTGTGTAGTGGAGCTGACGTTGTCATTCACCACTTTGTAGTGGAGCTGACGTTGTCATTCACCACTGTGTAGCAGAGCTGACGTTGTCATTCACCACTGCGTAGCAGAGCTGACGTTGTCGTTCACCACTGTGTAGTGGAGCTGACGTTGTCATTCACCACTGTGTAGTGGAGCTGACGTTGTCATTCACCACTGCGTAGCAGAGCTGACGTTGTCGTTCACCACTGTGTAGTGGAGCTGACGTTGTCATTCACCACTTTGTAGTGGAGCTGACGTTGTCATTCACCACTGTGTAGCAGAGCTGACGTTGTCGTTCACCACTGTGTAGTGGAGCTGACGTTGTCATTCACTACTGTGTAGCAGAGCTGACGTTGTCGTTCACCACTGTGTAGTCGAGCTGACATTGTCGTTCACCACTGTGTAGTGGAGCTGACATTGTCATTCACCACTGTGTAGTGGAGCTGACGTTGTCTTTCACCACTGTGTAGCAGAGCTGACGTTGTCGTTCACCACTGTGTAGTGGAGCTGACGTTGTCGTTCACTACTGTGTAGCAGAGCTGACGTTGTCGTTCACCACTGTGTAGTGGAGCTGACGTTGTCGTTCACCACTGTGTAGCAGAGCTGACGTTGTCGTTCACCACTGTGTAGTGGAGCTGACGTTGTCGTTCACCACTGTGTAGTGGAGCTGACGTTGTCGTTCACCACTGTGTAGTGGAGCTGACGTTGTCGTTCACCACTGTGTAGCAGAGCTGACGTTGTCGTTCACCACTGTGTAGTGGAGCTGACGTTGTCGTTCACTACTGTGTAGCAGAGCTGACGTTGTCGTTCACCACTGTGTAGCAGAGCTGACGTTGTCGTTCACCACTGTGTAGTGGAGCTGACGTTGTCGTTCACCACTGTGTAGCAGAGCTGACGTTGTCGTTCACCACTGTGTAGTGGAGCTGACGTTGTCGTTCACCACTGTGTAGTGGAGCTGACGTTGTCGTTCACCACCGTGTAGTGGAACTGACGTTGTCGTTCACCACTGTGTAGTGGAACTGACGTTGTCGTTCACCACTGTGTAGTGGAGCTGACGTTGTCGTTCACCACTGTGTAGTGGAGCTGACGTTGTCGTTCACCACTGTGTAGCAGAGCTGACGTTGTCGTTCACCACTGTGTAGTGGAGCTGACGTTGTCGTTCACCACTGTGTAGTGGAGCTGACGTTGTCGTTCACCACCGTGTAGTGGAACTGACGTTGTCGTTCACCACTGTGTAGTGGAGCTGACGTTGTCGTTCACCACTGTGTAGTGGAGCTGACGTTGTCGTTCACCACTGTGTAGCAGAGCTGACTTTATCGTTCACCACCATATTTTTCTCTCTGATTACAGGAGACACAATGCGGATTGCCTCTTCAGAGTTTGCAGATGATCCTTGCTCGTCGGTGAAGAGGGGCACCATGGTGCGGGCAGCCCGGGCGCTACTTTCTGCTGTCACCCGCCTACTCATATTGGCAGACATGGCGGATGTTATGAGGCTGCTGACACACCTGAAAATTGTAAGTATCTTATGATGTCATCAGACGTCTGTGTGACGCCCATACAAGTTATTGGATAAAAACTGAGCCAAGGGAGTCATAGAAAAGGGGCAGCGGCCTTTTTTGGGAGGGGGATAACCAAAATTCTACTGGATGTTATTGGAAACAGTCAGAAAGCTTGTGGTCAGGCACTGAAGTTATTGCAAAGATGAGCTCATAGAATACAGAGGTGCAAGTCATATTTCTTACATCAGATTACGGCATCTATCTGTTAGAATAAAATATATGTAGAGGAACTATACATCCCAGGATGCAGATCATAGGAAAGAGCTCAGCACAGGCCATTAATAAGCAAAGAAATCTGGAGGATGTAAGCTCTGAAGCCAGCAAAATAGTGAGTGCAGCTCTAGAGAATGTAACTCAGGATGAGCACAGGATCAGTAATGTAATGTATGTCCACAGTGACTGCACCAGCAGAATAGTGAGTGCAGCTCTGGAGTATAATACAGGATGTAACTCAGGATCAGTAATGTAATGTATGTACACAGTGACTGCACCAGCAGAATAGTGAGTGCAGCTCTGGAGTATAATACAGGATGTAACTCAGGATCAGTAATGTAATGTATGTACACAGTGACTGCACCAGCAGAATAGTGAGTGCTGCTCTGGAGTATAATACAGGAGGTAACTCAGGATTAGTACAGGATCAGTAATGTAATGTATGTACACAGTGACTGCACCAGCAGAATAGTGAGTGCAGCTCTGGAGTATAATACAGGAGGTAACTCAGGATCAGTACAGGATCAGTAATGTAATGTATGTACACAGTGACTGCACCAGCTGAATAGTGAGTGCAGCTCCGGAGTATAATACAGGATGTAACTCAGGATCAGTAATGTAATGTATGTACACAGTGAGCCACCAGCAGAATAGTGAGTGCAGCTCTGGAGTATAATACAGGGTGTAACTCAGGATCAGTACAGGATCAGTAATGAAATGTATGTACACAGTGAGCCACCAGCAGAATAGTGAGTGCAGCTCTGGAGTATAATACAGGATGTAACTCAGGATCAGTACAGGATCAGTAATGTAATTTATGTACACAGTGACTGCACCAGCAGAATAGTGAGTACAGCTCTGGAGTATAAATCAGAATATTTGTTATCAAATCAGAACAATCAAAAATATTATAATCATCATCTGAACACTTGGTGATGTGTGGCCCAGATTATTGGATTTATACCATCTATATACATTTTTATTATACTTGTGCTATACGTTAAGATTCAAAAGTTTGGGGTCACTCAGAAAAATATTTAGATTTGAGAGTCCTTAGTGGTTGATACCTTTTAATGGCTAACTGAAAAGATGGTAATTTGGCGCCCCTGAGGGTTTGACGGCCACAGGGATGCTGCACCTCTTCAATGGGGTGTGGTGTTCCTCCTCCGAGGTAAGAACGATGCAATGGTCAGGACCCCACCTCCACATCCAACACCACACTTCTCACACCAGAGGGGGCTATTAGGCACTAGCGTGCTGCCCCTACTGATAAAATGGGAAATTGGGGAACCAAGAGATAGGGGAACCATTTAGTGGGTGAGGGTGGAGGATGCACATTTAGTTACACTTAATAATTGATATTTAATAAACAGCCACCTTGGCCTCATGGTTCTTTGATCGTGATCTCCATCCCTGAACGTGGCTTCTGGGTGAACCTGCAGTGGATGGAGACACGGCCCTCTTACCCTGGCCTTGGGTCGAGGGGCAGGTTGGAGTTAACGGATGTCTCAACCTGGTCAAGGACCATGACCAAGAAGGCCCGGAGCTTAGGAGTGTAGCTCCACCGCAAAAGGATCCCAGGGGGATGCAGACGGAGCAGTATACGCCACCTATTCTGGCCTTGTCAGAGGGATTCCGGCTGCAAGAGGGGTACCGGCCCCCGACACCTGACTTTGCTACTCTATGTCCTAGTCAGGGGAGCCCGGCAGGCCCAGAGGATCCCACTGGGTAACGGAAGGAGCGGAGCTGCCACCCGTACCCTTTTTCTGAGCGTAGTCCAGAGGGAGACCCGGCCTATCTACACACGCACAGACAGGAAAGAGAACCCGGTCTGTAGTCTAGGAACACTCTGGTGCGGGGTCCTGATTGAACACTTGAATTACTCAGAGGTTGTCGGACTCCCGTCTCTGGTGACCGCAGAACTCCGTGAGGAGCAGGGAGAAGCCTTGCAGCTGTACTCTCCACCGTGAGTAAAAACCCTGGAAGACTACCCCTATGGCCTCCGGACTCTTTATTTCTGCACTGCACCGCACCACGCAGCACCAGACTTCCTTCACTACGACCCCCTCCATCCTCGTCTCTGCCCTGAGGCCCTGCTCCTCCTGTGGGGAGTAGTGTCAACTTGGCCGCTACAACAACACGCCTCAGAGGACTGCAGTGGCGCTGGTGGCCTTCACCAGGTACCACAGGTGGCGTAGTCGATAGCAACCACTCAACCCTGATAGCCCGTACCACCCTTTTTAATGTGACGGCGCTGGGCACGGAGCGGGTCCAGGCCACGACTGATCCCCTAACATCTGACCCGGCTCCGAGTTCCCCATCTCCCAGGTAGGGCTGTGAGCATCACAGTAACAAATTGCAAGCTTTCGAGACCACTCAGGTCTCTTCATCAGGCTAGTATAACACAAAATCTGAAGAGTCACATATTTATACACAATAAGACACACAAGAAAAAAAAAATGCAATAGTTAAGACAGGTGATGAAAAGAAGAGTTATTATGGAAGAAATAAACAGTTCTGGCTATAAATATTTTAGCAGTTAATAGATAAGGAGTGTGAAGGTTTTATTGTCCTGTGTCCAGTGTTGTGATGGCCTCACAGGTCTGAGGAGCACATTCCTTAGTTGATGTAGAATGACACAAATCCATGCGACACATTCATTCCTGCTCTGAAAATGTTAATGGTCATCATCAGTTTATGTTCTGAGATTCTCCTTTCTCTCTGAGATTTGAAGTTACCTTTTAATACCAGTAATTTCATATCTTTTATGCTGTGATCAGGGGAACAAAAATGCTTGGCTACAGGCAGATCTATTCTTTTTGATTTTATTGTGTGGCGATGATGATTCATCCTTGTTCTAAGTTTTTGTCCCGTCTCCCCTACATAAAGACCCCCAGCTGGACATTTACATACATAGTTTTACATAGTTTTTAAGGTTGAAGGAAGACTAAGTCCATCTAGTTCAACCCATAGCCTAACATGTTGATCCAGAGGAAGGCAAAAAAAAAACATGTGGCAAACACTAAGCTCCACAATGGGGAATAAAATTCCTTCCCGACTCCATACGACAATCAGACTAGTTCCCTGGATCAACTCCCTATCAAGGAATCTAGTATTTATAACCTGTAATATTATACTTTTCAAGAAAAAGCATCCATGCCCTTCTTAAATTTTAACAGTGAATCACTCATTACATCATCATGCGGCAGAGAGTCCCATAGTCTCACTGCTCTTACAGTAAAGAATCCGCGTCTGTGATTATGATTAAACCTTCTTTCCTCCAGACGTAGAAGATGCCCCCTTGTCCCCGTCTCAGGCCTCAGAGTAAAAAGATCAGTAGAAAGGTCTTTGTACTGTCCCCTCATATACTTGCACATAGTAATAAGATCACCCCTAAGCCTTCTTTTTTCCACAGTAAATAACCCCAAGTGTAATAACCTGTCTTGGTATTGCAGACCCCCCAGTCCTCTTCTCTGCACCCTCTCTAGTTCAGCTATGTCTTTCTTATACACCGGAGACCAGAACTGTACACCGTATTCTAAGTGTGGTCGCACTAGTGAATTGTATAGAGGTAAAATTATCTTCTCCTCATGAGCATCTATGCCTCTTTTAATGCATCCCATTATTTTATGTGCCTTTGCAGTAGCTGCCTGACACTGGCCACTAAACGTGAGCTTGTCGTCCACCAATACACCCAGGTCTTTTTCAGTGACAGTTTTGCCCACTGTATTACAATTAAGCATATAATTATACATTTTATTTCCTCTGCCCAAGTGCATTACCTTACATTTATCCCCATTAAAGCTCATTTGCCATTTATCAGCCCAAGCTTCTAGTTTACATAGATCCTCCTGTAATATAAAATTGTCCTCCTCTGTATTGATTACCCTGCAGAGTTTAGTGTCATCTGCAAATATTGAAATATTACTCTGTATGCCCCCTACAAGGTCATTAATAAATATGTTAAAAAGAAGGGGGCCCAATACTGACCCCTGTGGTACCCCACTGTTAACTGATACCCAGTCTGAATGTTTTCCATTAATAACCACCCTTTGTTTCCTATCACTGAGCCAATTCTTAACCCACATACATATATTTTCCCCTATCCCCATTGTTCTCATTTTATGTATCAACCTTTTGTGTGGAAACGTATCAAAAGCTTTCGAAAAGTCCATATACACAACATCCACTGCATTTCCTTGGTCCAGTCCAGAACTTGCCTCCTCATAAAAACTGATCAGATTAGTCTGACAGGAACGGTCCCTCGTAAACCCATGTTGATATTGGGTCATGAGGTTATTCTTCAGATACTCTAGTATAGCATCTCTTAGGAAACCCTCCAGGATTTTAACCACAGTAGAGGTTAAGCTTACCGGCCTATAATTTCCAAGTTCAGTTTTTGTCCCCTTTTTGAATATTGGCACCACATTTGCTATACGCCAGTCCTGTGGTACCGACCCTGTTATTATGGAATCTGTAAAGATTAAAAATAATGGTCTATCTATGACGTTACTTAATTCCTGCAGTACTCGCGGGTGTATCCCATCCGGGCCCGGGGATTTGTCAGCTTTAGTGATTTTTAGACACTGTCGTACTTCCTGCTGGGTTAAGCAAGTGACATTTAATGGAGAATTTTTGTTATCACTAATCATGTTTTCTGTCATGCGATTTTCTTGTGTAAATACGGTTGAAAAAAAATCATTTAGCATATTGGCTTTTTCCTCATCCTCATCCACCATTTCACCCAGACTATTTTTAAGGGGGACAACACTATCATTTTTTAGTTTTTTACTATTTATGTAGTTAAAGAATATTTTGGGGTTATTTTTACTTTCTCTGGCAATGATTCTCTCTGCCTCAATCTTTGCTGCCTTGATTTGTTTTTTACATAATTTATTTAATTTTCTATATTTATTTAATGCCTCATCACTACCTACTTGCTTTAGTTCTCTAAATGCTTTCTTTTTGTCACTTATTGCGCCCCTTACAGCTCTATTTAGCCATAGTGGTTTCCTCCTATTTCTAGCATGTTTATTCCCAAAGGGTATATATTGTGCACAGGTCCTATTCAGGATGTTAATAAATGTCTCCCATTTGCTTTGTGTAGCTTTATGTCTCAGGATATCGTCCCAGTTTATTGCACTAAGATCATCTCTCAACCGTTGGAAGTTAGCCTTCCTGAAGTTTAACGTCCTTGTAACCCCTCTACTACACATCTTATTAAAGGATACATGAAAACGTATCATTTTGTGATCACTATTACCCAAGTGACCCCCAACTCGTATATTTGATATACGGTCTGGCCTATTGGTTAATATTAGGTCTAGCAGTGCCCCCCTTCTTGTTGGGTCCTGAACCAGTTGTGAAAGGTAATTGTCTCTCATAGTTGTCAAAAACCTATTACCTTTGCTTGATCTACTGGCTTCTGTCCCCCAATGTATTTCAGGGTAGTTGAAGTCTCCCATAATAATGACTTCTCCTTGAGTCGCTGCTTCATCTATTTGCTTTACGAGGATATTCTCTGCTACTTCCATTATTTTTGGAGACTTATAACCAACCCCTATCAGTAATTTATTATCTTTTCCCCCTCCCCTTATCTCCACCCACAGGGACTCTACATTTTCATTAGGTTCACATATATCCTCCCGCAAGACAGGTTTTAAGGATGATTTTACATATAAACACCCCCCCCTCGCTTGTTTGTACGGTCATTTCTGAACAGACTATAGCCCTGTAAATTAACTGCCCAGTCATGGCTCTCGTCCAGCCACGTCTCAGATATCCCTACCATGTCATAATTATTTTCCAACAAAATTAATTCTAATTCCTCCATTTTGTTGGTGAGGCTTCTGGCATTAGTGTACATGCATTTTATGTATCTCTCTGTACCTCTATTCCTTCTTACTTTATTGACTGTTCTAACCCCACCCCCAATTTCTTTATTTGTGCCCAGGTCACTATCTGCACTATCTTCCCCACCTATAAAATGAATACCTTCCCCCCCAATCCCTAGTTTAAACACTCCTCCAACCTTCTAGCCATTTTCTCCCCCAGCACAGCTGTACCCTCCCCATTAAGTTGCAGCCGGTCCCTAGCGTAGAGTCTGTAGCCAACTGAGAAGTCGGCCCAGTTCTCCAGGAACCTAAATCCCTCCTTCCTACACCAGTTCTTGAGCCACTTATTTATCTTCCTAATCTCCCGTTGCCTCTCTGGCATGGCACGTGGTACCGGTAGTATTTCAGAGAATACCACCTTGGAGGTCCTTGCTTTCAGCTTGCAGCCAAATTCCCTGAAATCATCTTTAAGGACCTTCCACCTACCTTTAACTTTGTCATTTGTGCCAATGTGCACCATGACCGCTGGGTCCTCACCAGCCCCTCCCAGTAATCTGTCAACCTGATCAGCGATGTGCCGGATTCGAGCGCCAGGTAGGCAGCACACTGTTCGACGATCCCTGTCTTTGCAACAGATTGCCCTATCTGTTCCCCTAATAATTGAGTCCCCCACTACCAGCACCTGCCTGGCCTCTCCTATTTCCCTCTTTACTGGAGCTGACACTCCTCCGGCTTTCAGGAGACATGCCTTGCAGCAGCAGTGCTACCCCTGCGCTCTGCAGTGTCTATGAAGGATGGCATGCTGGATGGCAGCGCTCAGCTGCGATCCAGCCTGTCATCTCAATGCCATCCCAGCGTGGGAGAATTCTCCTGCTGAAGCGTTGAGCGCAAGAGAATTCTCCCACACTGTCAGTGACGTGCATGAGGTGAGCTGAGTTCATTGGACATGACCTCGGCTCATCTGGATGCCGTCACAGCCTGACACTGCAGAGCGCAAGCATGCCTGCGCTTCTCAGTGTGTGCGGCATGGCAAGCTGGATGGCAGCTTTCGGCTGCGATCCAGCCTGTCATGTCAATGTAGCAGAGCTGGAGCCGTCCTGGGAACCATGGAAAGGTAAGGATGAGGTTGCTTTATTATTTTACTTTAATTGCAGAAGACATTGGCTTCAGCTGGAATGGGCGTGATGGTAAGTATGGTTTAATTTAGAACATTAAAAAATTGTGTGTTTATTTCAATTAAAGGACTTTATTCTGGGTGCTGTGTTTTTTGAAATACTTTACTAGAAATTCATGGCGGTCATGTCTAATATTGGCGTGACCCCAAGAATTTCGGGCTTAGGGCCAGCTGATAATGCCAAGCTGGCCCTAACCCCTTTATTACCCAGTGAGCCACCGCACCAGGGCTCTGGATGTGTTGGGTACAGCGCCAGAAGGTGGTGCTTCTATGAATGCGCCATTTTCTAGGGTGACTGCGGACTGCAATTTGCAGCGGGGGGGGGGAAGCTTGGGCCTCCCTGTACTGCGGATTCCAGCCCCCAGCTGCCTAGTTGTACCTGGCGTTTTGCGTGTTCTATTTAATGAAGGTGCCAGTTGAGGAGCTGTGAGGAATCGATTTCTCAGACTAGAGACTCTAATGTACTTGTCTTGTTGCTCAGTTGTGCAGCGGGGGCTCCCACTTCTCTTTCTACTCTGGTTAGAGCCTGTTTGTGCTCTCCTCTGAAGGGAGTAGTACACACCGTTGTAGGAAATCTTCAGTTTCTTGGCAATTTCTCGCATGGAATAGCCTTCATTTCTAAGAACAAGAATAGACTGTCGAGTTTCACATGAAAGTTCTCTTTTTCTGGCCATTTTGAGAGTTTCATAGAACAAACAAATGTAATGCTCCAGATTCTCAACTAGCTCAATGGAAGGTCAATTTTATAGCTTCTCAAATCAGCCAAACCGTTTTCAGCTGGGCTAACATACTTGTGCAAGGGTTTTCTAGAGTTTTCTAAACACCCATTAGCTTCTTACACAGTTAGCAAACACGATGTACCATTAAAACACTGGAGTGGTGGTTGTTGGAAATGGGCCTCTATACACATATGTAGATATTGCAATAAAAACAAGACGTTTGCAGCTAGAATAGTCATTTACCACATTAACAATATATAGAGTGTATTTCTGATTCATTTAATGTTAGCTTCATTGAAAAAAAATGTGCTATTCTTTCAAAAATAATGAAATTTCTAAATTACCCCAAAGTTTTGAACAGTAGTGTATATTCTACCATATATTTTATCTATAAATATGCCAAAAATTAAAATTTACCTGTGCTGATAACATTGAACTCGTCTTCCTTTTCTTGACCTGGTAGTTTTAGTAGCTTTTTAGAAACTATTACATAATCATTTAGTCAAAGAGTCACACAGGTTACGTAGACACTCTCTGTCTCCACTCTCTCCTCCCCTCCTCTACTCCGCTCTATTCCAGCCTTCTTCTCTCTTATCCTCTCTGCTCTCTTCTCCTCTCCAATCTGTCTTTCTGTCCGCTCTGTCCTTCCCTTTGCTCTCTTCTCCAATCCATTCTCTCCTCCCCTTTGCTATCTCCTCCTCTCCACTCTCTCCTCCACTCTCCATCGCTTTCTCCTTCCTTTCACCCTTTCATGCTCTTCCCTTTCTCCTCCCCTCGACTTCCTTTAGCTCTGTCTGTCCTTACCTCCACTCTGTCCTCCCCTTTGCGTTTTTGCTTTGTTCTCCAATAAGTTCTATCCTCCCCCTGCTCTCTCCTCCAGTCTCTCCTCCCCTCTGCTCTCCTCTCTCCAAAGCTCTTGCTTCCATTGTGCGTTCTCCTTGCCTTTACTCTCTCCTGCAAGCACTTTGTCTTTCCCTGCACTCCGTTCTCCCTTCTGTTCTGTACTCTCCTCCGCTCTCTTCTCTCCTCCACTCTCATTTTTCCTCCGCCATCTCCTCCCCTCCGACCTTTCCTACTCTCCTCTCTTTCACTCTGCTTTGTCCTCTCCTCCCCCTTCTCCCCTCTGCTCTCTACTACTCTTCTCTGCTTTCCTTTCTGCTCACTCCCCCCTCCTCTCTATCCTCTCCTCCGCTCTCCATTCTCCTTTGCTCTCCCCTCTCTTTTGCCCTTTCATCCTCACCCCTTTCTCTTCCCCTCTGCTCTGTCCTCTCCTCCCTCTTCTCCCCGCCGCTCTCTTCTCCCTTTTGCAGTCTTCCTCTCCACTCAACCCCTCCCTCTGCTCTATTCTGCTCTTGTCTCCACACTCTCCTCCTCTCTACTCTCTCCTTCCCGCTTCTCTGTCCTTTCTTTTGCTCTTCTCTGCTCTCACGTCACCTTTGCTCTGTTCTTCTCTCCGCTCTCTCCTCTGTTTTGCTCTGTTACCCAATCCATTCTCTCCTTTCCTCTGCTCTCTCCTCCGATCCTTCCTCCAATCTCTCCACTATCTTCCGATCTCCTCCCTTCCGTTCTCCTTTCTCCTCAGCTCTCGTCTCCCCTGTGCTCTCTCCTTCCTTTCACATTGTCTTTCACTGCTCTCTGTCATCCTTTCTACTCTGTCCTCTCTTTTACTCTCCTCCAATTTCTTTTCTCCTGCGCTCTCCTTTCTCCTCTGTTCTCTTCACCCCACTGAATTTTCCTTCTGTCCTCTCTCTCTTCCACTCTCCTCTGTCCTCTCATCCCCTTCTTCCCTCCGCTCTCTCCTACCTTCCTCTCTGTCTTCCTTTCCACTCTATCCTCTACTTTCCTCTCCTCTCTCCCTCTCTCCTCCACTCTCTCCTCTGCTCTCCTCTTTCACCAGCTCTCTCCTCCCCTGTGCTTTTTCTCCCCTCTTTCCCCCTCCACTATCTACTCTCCTGCGCTCTACTCCTCTCTCCTCTGCTTTCATCCCCTCTCTTGTCCTCTCTCCTCCCATTTTCCTCACTCTCCTCTCCTGCGCTTTCTCCTCCCCTCCACTATCTCCTCCCCTGTCCTTTGTCCTTCCCTGCGCTCTGTCCTGTCTTCTGTTCTCTCCTCTCCTCCACTGTCTTTCCTTTATTCTCATCTATCAAGATATCGCTCAGTATGATTGATTTATTTTTTGTTTGTAGTAGCAGTAATACTTGTGCACCATATATTGATATCATTCAGGTTATGGCAGTATTATCTATGTATTGTATGGTAGTTATGGCGCCGTATAGTGGTATAATTTATTGTTTTCAGTAACACTATTATATGGGCACCATATATCGGTTTCATTCAGCTTTTGGCAGTATTGTCTATGCCTTTTATCGCAGTTATTGCCTAGTACAATAGTATTATTTAGAATTTAGTAGTTCTGGTCGCATTACTTGGGCACAATTTAGTGGTATTAATCGAGTTATGGCAGTATTGTCTATTTTATGGCAGTTATTGCCTAGCACAGTGGTATTATTTAGCGTTTCATGTGGTAGTATTACTTGGGCACAATATAGTGGTATTATTTATTTTATGGAAGTCTTGTTTAACCATCTTACGTGACAGTATTACTTGTGCACTGTGATGATGTGTACATCGATTTTGAACATTTGGAATATTTGGATACTATATCGCAATATTTTTAGGACACTGCTTGTTACACTTTTTTGAGAACAGTGTTTTATTTGGGCACAGTATGGACATATTATTAGACACTGTATGGAGATTTTGTGTTGTCACTATAGTGCATAGCTCTCCAAGCTTTGTGTGGTTTTATTTTTTAGGAACAACATGAGTGCGGCACAGTTTTATGCGCACTGTATGGCAGTAATACACATGACACTATTACAATTTTAATCTTCTACATATGGATTTTTTTCTCTTTTTTTACGAGGGTCTCACTTATAAACCTTTGGACCCTCATTGACACTTGTATCCTATACTGTATGTACTTTTGGTTCTTCACCGTGTCTGAAAACCTCTCCTGTTTCCTGAGAGAAGACAGATGAATTAACAGTGTCAGGTCATCAGCAGAGCTCCGACCGAGACTCAATTACAATCTGCCCGTTACGTCTGAGCCCTCGCCCGCCACTCCTGTCAATATTCACCGCCGCTCTCATTACTGCTGTATAGTTATTGTTATGTGGCGGCTCGACACTTTGGTTTTTTTTTTTTCCCTGAGTGGCAGATCTAATAGGTTGTGCCTATCCAAAAGAGCCGTACACGACATGCACTCAATGGCCATTTGTAGCAATAAAATTGATATAATCCATCACCATTGTGCTGAATCCAATAGATGTCAGTATAGTAAGTGTTCTGGATTACTAAAATACTATGGAGAAGGAAGAAAATAAGATTTAAAGGGATTATACAGAATTTATATCCTTTGGATAGCTCATCAATATCAGATTATTGAGAGTCCGATACACAGCCCACCCTTCCCTTTCACCCACCAACTGACCCACCCTTCCCTTGCTCCACAGCGCCAGACAATATGTAGTGGCCATACCCAGGTATTGCAGCTCAATGATTGTCATAGTCAGATCTCGGCCCCCCATCAATCTGATATCAATGGCTTATCCTAGGGATTGCCCATCCATATCACAATTACTGGACACCCCTTTAAAGAATAAATATCCAACAACACCTCACAATTATCAGTATACTTGAAGTCCAACCCTTTGGAAATAATCCCATATTGTTATTCTTCCTCCACTAAACTTTATGGTCAGTACTATATATTTGGGCAGAAAGCCTCGTCTTAGTACAGGGAAGTGATATTCATCACTGCAAAAAATATCACTAAATTCATTGGCTTTAGATTGCTCCAGCTGCTGACTGGCATTGTGCTTTATAAACAATAACTGTCATTAAAAATCACAGCGGTGACCCAGATCGGAGTCGGAAAACTTTATTGAAAAGAGCTTAGGATGCGTAATATTTTTTTTTATTCAGGTTCTTTTAAAGAGTTTTTTGTTTTTGTTTTTTAAATCAGTTTTTAAATATCCCGTTTGGCAATTTTGACTTACGGTAATTTTGAGTCAATCTCTTTCTAGATCCCCATCTCGTGGTCATAGTTGAGAAAAGTTACAAAGAGAGTCTCTCACTCTAATATAACTCACTGTAATATAGGACCATTCCTGTCCTATATTACACAGGCGATGTAGTGACATTAATAAACACTGTAATAATTATTTTCCCCAGTGGGGGTGCTGCAGGGAAAATAAACACTTACCTTCATGTTTAATCACAGATTATAGCTGGTTACTGGGGTGGGGTGCAACAAGGGGATGTGCATGCTAATTGCAAAGTTAAGAAACTTTCTAAATAGTTAACATTTTCTACCATTTTGCAGCTTCAGAGTATCTATAAGTCCTTTATCTAGATGCAGGCTTTGTAAAAATATAAAAAGTCATACGATTTCCTGGTTCTGAGGGATTTTCTATACTCTCATCCTTTTTGTCAGTGTTATAGATAACTGCACAAAGCAGGGGGGGTTGTACACAGATCTCCACACTGTAGATTGGGAAGAAAGCATGTAGAGTCTCAGGGAGGGCAGTGAAAACATCCTATAGAAAAGGAGGAGAGCATATCTAGAGGAAATAAGTTTTGAACAGAAGCTGTGCTGATACATGTGCTAAAAAAGACAGTATTGCTCTGGATACATAGAGACATCACATAGTTTGTAAGCTTGCGAGCAGGAGCCTCACTCCTCCTGGTGTCTGTTGATTTATGCGATTATTGTTATTCTGTAATGTCTTTTATTGTCTGTATAAGTCCCTTCTAAAATGTAAAGTGCTGCGGAATATGTTGGCGCTCTAGAAATAAAAATTATTATTATTATTATCCAACCTGTATTACTGGGAGTGACACTCGAACAAGTGAAAACTCTGAATAATTTATTCCAAAACAAAGGATAAAATGAAGATATATAATAGCTAAAAGTATGAGCACAGTGACATAATCACGGAACAATATAATGTATGCTACAAATACTTCGCCATCATATGCCAATATATGTAGGATGCTGCATGTTGCTGTTATTTGGGCACTGTATGGCGGCATTACTTTGGGCACAGCATTGAATTGTCATTTAGCACCATATGAGGAATTTTCGTTGTCCCTAATGACATTAATATAATGACATTATAGGATAGGCGTAGTATATGGCGATGTATTTCATATCCATTCAGACTCTGCAGAGATTTTGTCTTGACCTCAGCAGCACAGATGCTGTCATTGAAATGCCCTATTGATTAACTCCAGTGCGGTAATTTAGGGTTGCGTTTGTACAGAAAAAAAACTTGAGCCAAACCACCGATCCGTGAACCGCAATTAACCTGTGTAGCTTAATAAAGCGGCTTTGCATCGGTACAGCCACCCTACCGACCGCCGATCTCCCCTAGGAACATGTCTGTGCATACACCGGTAATTGGATTGCCATTTAGGCGGCACATCTGTATCCTTATCAAATATCAAGTATTTGCATAGTAAGAAATGAAAAAAATGTCAGCGCTGGGGAAGGAATGAGAACGTTTCATAACTCTCCTCGTTGGGTTTAAAGGAATCGTGTTCCCATCATATCGTATTTTGTGGTTTATTAAATGAGACTCGTGACATTTTCAGGGGATTGGAGACGTTCCGAGAAGATTAAGGGCTCCTTTAAATTCATCTTGTGGTTATTTACAGGGAATAGATGGGATTTAGATGCAGATTTACTGTACTTTTATGTAGCCCACCGGGACCTCTGTCAACATGTTACGACCTTTTATTCCTGGAAGTCATCGTGGATAGAAGACTCGATCTTCTAAATCTGCGGAATATCGGACTCCATGGCAGTAACCGCACGCAGATCATAAGAGGAGTATCACCGATCTATGTGGACCCGATGATTACTTCTCTTCTTGGCGATCTCCCCTACATTCTGTCCGAGTCTTCCTTGTCTAGGTGACCACCATTAGGCTTGTGAGGTTGGAAAATTGATTCATTCCCAAATCTGAACCCCTCACTCGCAGTTCGGTTTTATACAAAATCTGCTCCTTTTTTAGCTCGGGACATCCCCAAATTTGCCAGAAATTTTGTTTCTGGAACAAAATCTGAACGTCTCTGCAAATTTAAGACTATTGTCAAAATCCTGTAAGGATTTGTTCATGATTTTTGACGCAATTTCACAATGTTTTATGAACAAATTTCCTTGGCACTTATTTTTTTCCTTCAAGATTGTCAGAGTCTACGACCCCGATTCATACTCCAGTCTTCATGAGAAGCGTGCAGGAATAAGATGAGCCAAATTCATTAAGAGGCACTCACCACCTAATGAATTTGTTGCATCTTATCAGTGGTGTGCGCCCCTGTGCACTTCACCAGGGACTCGAGTAACATTGCTGCTGTTAGAAATTCCACCACTTTTCATGAATTTGACGGGTGGGTGTTTCCATGCCTGCCCAGTTCCACACATTTTTTTGGGGAGTAGAAACTTTCATAAAAATTCCAAAAGTTACAAAATTCTTGCACAAAAATGTTATGACTATTCAAGAGCTTTACGACAGTTTTCTTGTGTAATAAACTTTGATATATTGTCCTCTTAATGTTTGGCACCAAATCTAGTATATATTACCTGTATCCATTATGTGCATTTTTTTCCTAATAGGTCGTGCCTTGCTTTTGGCATGACTTCCATGACCCACACTATTAGCCAGAGGATATTCTTGGAGGATACAGTTGTATGCAGCCATCTAGACGGATACATCAGGTCACGGTTACCAATCTCTGATGGGCGAAAGGCAAAACTATGCTATGAGTTCTCTCGACTCTGTGTACCACCCTTTGAATGCCAAGATAACCAAACATTATGAATGCCAACCAGTTTATGTATGCCAACCAGTTTACGTATGGCTCTTGGGCTGCAAAAGACCCATTGATTTTGCATTGTGGCCCTCTTCTATCTGTGTCCGCTAGTATTGTACCCCACATTGTGGAGAATTCGCAAGCCGATATGTAAAGAAGAACCAGTGTCTGTCAATCTTTCTATGAATACACCCCCTGACGAAGGCTGACGCCGAAACGCGCGTCGGAGTGGGCGCATCCTGGTAGCAACTAGGCTGACCCCTACACAGGTACATGCTATATACTTATTTGAACAAGACATATATATATATACAGTACAGTTCAAGTTTGGACACACTTTCTCATTTATAGATTTTTCTGTATTTTCATGACTATGAAAATTGTATATTCACACTGAAGGCATCAAAACTATGAATTAACACATGTGGAATTATATACTTAACAAAAAGTGTGAAACAACTGAAAATATGTCTTATATTCTAGGTTCTTCAGAATAGCCACCTTTTGCTTTGTTAACTGCTTTGCACACTCTTGGCATTCTCTTGATGAGCTTCAAGAGGCAGTAACCAGAGATGGTCTTCCAACAATCTTGAAGGAGTTCCCAGAGATGCTTAGCACTTGTTGGCCCTTTTGCCTTCACTCTGCGGTCCAGCTCACCTCAAACCATCTTGATTGGGTTCAGGTCTGGTGACTGTGGAGGCAAGGTCATCTGGCGTAGCACCCCATCACTCTCCTTCATGGTCAAATAGCCCTTACACAGCTTGGAGGTGTGTTTGGGGTCATTGTCCTGTTAAAAAATAAATGATGGTCTAACTAAACGCAAACCGGATGGAATAGCATGCCGCTACAAGATGCTTTCGTTGCCATGCTGGTTCAGTATGCCTTCAATTTTGAATAAATCCCCAACAATGTCACCAGCAAAGCACCCCCACACCATCACACCTCCTCCTCCATGCTTCACGGTGGGAACCAGGCATGTAGAGTCCATCCGTTCACCTTTTCTGCGTCGCACAAAGACACGGTGGTTGGAACCAAAGATCTCAAATTTGGACTCATCAGACCAAAGCACAGATTTCCACTGGTCTAATGTCGATTCCTTGTGTTCTTTAGCCCAAACAAGTCTCTTCTGCCTGTTGCCTGTCCTTAGCAGTGGTTTCCTACCAGCTATTTTACCATGAACGCCTGCTGGACAAAGTCTCCTCTTAACAGTTGTTGTAGAGATGTGTCTGCTGCTAAAACTCTGTGTGGCATTGACCTGGTCTCTAATCTGAGCTGCTGTTAACCTGCGATTTCTGAGGCTGGTGACTCGGATAAACTTATCCTCAGAAGCAGAGGTGACTCTTGGTCTTCCTTTCCTGGGGCGGTCCTCATGTGAGCCAGTTTCTTTGTAGTGCTTGATGGTTTTTGCAACTGTACTTGGAGACACTTTCAAAGTTTTCCCAATTTTTCGGACTGACAGACCTTCATTTCTTAAAGTAATGATGGCCACTCGTTTTTTCTTTACTTAGCTGCTTTTTTCTTGCCATAATACAAATTCTAACAGTCTATTTCGTACGACTATCAGCTGTGTATCCACCTGACTTTTGCTCAACACAACTGATGGTCCCAACCCAATTTATAAGGCAAGAAATCCCACTTATTAAACCTGACAGGGCACACCTGTGAAGTGAAAACCATTTCCGGTGACTACCTCTTGAAGCTCATCAAGAGAATGCCAAGAGTGTGCAAAGCAGTCATCAAAGCAAAAGGTGGCTACTTTGAAGAACCTAGAATATAAGACATATTTTCAGTTGTTTCACACTTTTTTGTTAAGTATATAATTCCACATGTGTTAATTCATAGTTTTGATGCCTTCAGTGTGAATGTACAATTTTCATAGTCATGAAAATACAGAAAAATCTTTAAATGAGGTGTGTCCAAACTTTTGGTCTGCACTGTATATATATATATATATATATATATATATATATATATATATATATACTGTGACAGAGTCACTAGCATGATATATGAGGGGAGGTATGTGTCACTTGTTGCTCTCCCATGTGAACTAAAACCTAATAAATTTCTGCCAGCATGTTATATGCTGGGGGGTTAACTCTTAAAGGGTGTGGTTTTATGGTAATGACAAAGAGGGTGGGAGGCCATTCCCATACCTCTCCTCTGGGTGTGACTGAGCAAGGTTTAAATGTTCAGTCAGTTTTTTTTTTCCCTGAGCAGTGTGTGGCCTGGAGAGTGAAGTCTCCAGGTTGTGTTTGGGTGAAGCCAGAGAGGAACACCGAAGGACTGGTGTTTGCTGTGAATTTATTGTTCTACCCAGAGCGGGCCGTGCCTCGCTTGATATCGGACTCTGTAATACCTTATCTTTTGTTTTCCCGTTAACCCCCAAGAGGATCTGTTTATTTTTATGGACACTGCTGGAAGTTTATGCCACTGAATAAACCAGCAGGAAGTTAACCCCAACCGTGTGTCCTGTGTCTGCCTCTGGAGAGCCGCTCAAGTTGCTTTACCACAATACCTATATGCACTGCATGCAATAGTAAATTATGCTGCAGAGACTTAATCTATTTGGCATCATGTTGTCACATGAATGAGTTGATTTGCCTATTCATGACATCTGTCTGTCATTCCTGCACAGGGACACTTTTTTTGCACTGTAGCACCTTATCTTCAGTTTTGAGCTATATATTTTACCCACTTGTGGCTCACTTATACATATAACTTAACTCTTTGGTAGCTTGTTGGTGCACTTTCTCTACAATTTCACCATATCTCTCTCTTGATTTTCTGACTATTTTTATGTCTGTATTATACCTGTGTTATCTTTTTTGATCTCTAATATTGTATAAGCCATCCATTGATCTATTTTAATTGGATTTTCTATATATAAATTTCCCTATTTGTGTTTACTTGTGCTATCCGGACAATGCGCGCGGTTTTCTGTTGTTCTCACCCATGTTTATTCATTATTGATCAATAAAAATTTCAATATATTTGCACTTATAATATTGACCTCCCTTCAGTTTCTTTCTTCTGGTGATTTATGCTTATTCTCCGATTGGTCACAACTATAGATAATCCACACAAGCACTATATGAAAATGCAATGGAGACTTTTGTCTATATATAGATGAGTACTAACCACCATATATTTGTATAGAGATTTGCATGTGCATTGTATTTACACTTGAAGTGTCTCTTAATCCTATGACTTCAGAGAAGAGAAAAACCGAGTCCAGATTTTCCCAGATTTAAAATGCAACTGGAACTTGAAACTATTCTAAATGCATCTCCATGGTGACAGACAACAAACTACACTTTTGTAGTCAGATCCTGATACATACCTTCCCCGAGTTCACTTGCTTGTTATCTCTAAATGCTATAAATCAGAAAACCAAGTCCAGATTTTCCCAGATTTAAAATGCAACTGGAACTAGAAACTATTCTAAATGCATCTCCATGGTAACAGACAACAAATTACACTTTTGTAGTCAGATCCTGATACATACCTTCCCCGAGTTCACTTGCCTTATATCTCTAAAAGCTATAAGTCAGAAAAGCAGCGGATTAGCACCAAGTGAATGAGACTGATTCTCCCACGATTTTGCGGTAACATTTTTCTACATATCTTCCAGCCCGAAAACAAGTTCAACCTTTGTGTTGAATTAGTCTGCAACTAAATTGAGATGCTGCAGATTTTTTTGTCTCGTGTCTTTAAAAATCCATCTGTGTATATAGTGCTGTAAATTGTACCCTGAGGGTAAAAAAAAAAAAAAAAAAAGGCTAATTTGGATAATAGTTAATGCAAATTAGACGCGACGTTCCACTTTAGACCTTTGGTGCTTTATACATTCCGACAACCTGACATATCCGCGGTGACAAATGCAGGAAAGTCATTAGCTGTCAAGTCGAGTTCATTTGTAAGTTTATTAGGGTGAGACAATTTACAGTATCCGATTGTGGAAGAATTGCTGCTAATGGTGCCATTTAATGCCTACTCTGACTTCATTAACCCTGCCAAGAACCTGTTGGCAGCCCTCGTCGCCGCTTTTGCTTCACATACTTTATTTCAGTAATGCAATCAAATTGGTAAGATACAAGCGGCCTGTAATTAGTCTTACTGTTCCCACTGAACTGGATCTAATCAACCACCACGGCGCAGAGATATAGGCGGCCCTCGTGGGGTGTACATAAATATATAGACAGCAAAGAGTCAATCTATCCGCCTCACTTCTGTCAAACTTCCATTTCTTTGGAAGGTCAATGATTAAAAAGCTCCCGTTTCCATTTCCACATTTTTTTTCAATTTTTTTCTAGTTTTCATACTTGGACTTAGAGGCGTTGTCCAACTTTTTTTTTTTTTTTTTCTTACCTAATGGGGCTAAAACTCATTTTTTCAACTGGGTTTCATTAAAAATGTTGCGCCGTTTGCTTTCTATAGCCTCCGTTTTGTACTGTCTATTGGTGGATGCAGAATGAGTTAACTGAGAATCCGTCAGTGAGCTCACTATGACAGTCAGTCTTGGAGTTTTTAACTTTCATTTGTCTTGTTTTCTGAGCTCCTCTCAGATAATTTATGACCACAGACAACATCAAAGTTGAATGTGTCAGGAAACAAAGAGCCTGGAAAAGCCAAATAGTGCAATTTTTTTTAATGAAATCCAATTGCAAAAATTATTTTTACACACAAAATACACACATTTAAGAAAAAAAATGACCAGAAAGGTTGACAACCCATATAAGCATTACTGATGTAGGGCACATTTGCTTTATTCTTTTGTTCATTTTTGTTGCTTTGTGTCACTATTCACTGCCATTTAGCATTGCATTCATCATGCTTGGACATAAATAGCATACTTACCTACAATTATGTTCTTAACATATGGATGTGTAAGAAATACCCAAAGTCCTGTCTGGGACTATCCTTCCCTTAATGGGACTCTGTCAGCAAGAAATACCTGTTCAAACCAACCACAGGTGCTTGGTGCACCCTTGTCATGGCCAAATATTTAAGTGCACCTTCCCACCTTCTTGCCTTTATGTCCTCTGCAAATCTCTGGCTTTATAAAGTCAGAGCTGTTAATCAAAGAAGGGGGTGGAGATTTACGGAAAAGCAAGCAAGTGGGATGGTGCACTGCACTGTTTGGCCACACCAGAGGTGCACCATGCTGTTTGGCCACACAAAGTGTGCACTGCCCTGTATGGCCATACCAAGGGTGCACTGCCCTGTATGGCCACACCAAGGGTGCACCATGTTGTTTGGCCACACCGTGCTGTTTGGCCACACCTAGGGTGCACCGTGCTGTTTGGTCACACCAAGGGTGCACCGCACTGTTTAGCCACACCAAGGATGCACTGAGTGTCAGTGCTTGATCTGAATAGTGAAACTATTGAGAGATTTCCTTTAAGTCTTGTCCTAAACCCTCTGAAAGTGCCCTTAACCAGCCTGAGAACTCTCTTGTTTTACCTAAAACTTGTCCATTTTCTTGTCCAAAATTGCTAGAACAGTATCTGAAAAATTGGGACAGTGCCAACACATTCAGAACTGTCCTGGCCACATAATAAACAAATGTGATACTTAGGAGCTAGATATGAAATTGTGATAAAATTCACAACAATGTATAGGAATGCTGTAATAATCAAAATTGTCCATGTCTGGGGACTTTTTTTTACCTATATGCCTGTATCTAGGGCTAAAAATGATTTATGCATTATGGTTTCATTAAAAGTTTGGCACTATTTGGTTTTACTGTCAACTTTGATGTCGTCTCTGGTCATAAATCAGCTGAGAAGAGAAATAAAAAAAGCAAAAAGCAAAGTCTTCCATTAGACTATAAGAGATAGCTCACTGATGGATTCCCAGTTTACTGCAGTCAGCAATACACAGTGCAAAATATAGGCTATAGAAGGGCAACATTTTTAAAGAAACCCAAATGCAAGAATAAGTTTTAGCCCAAAATACGTTTATTTAAGTAAAAAAAAGAAAAATGTTCGTAAAGTTGGACAACGCTTATTAATGATGGCCTGTAACGATCATTTTAGAGGAAACACTTTGAAAAGTCAGCCGGTGGACTATGCATCACGGATGAGATGGCGGCTTCTATATGCCCCCAGTATGACAGCCCCTAGTTACAGGGAAATCAGATATAAAATAATTATTTAAAATGTTGAAATGCCCCCAAAACTTCTTTTTTTAATTTTCTAAGGGGCACAAGGTGAGGTATAAAATGAAAAAAAAAAACTCAGGAGAAAACAGAAATATAAATAAATGAATAAAAAAGGAGGAAATAAATACAATTAAATTAAAAAAGTTGCTGCCAGTCCACTTTCACTGTTTTTAGCCCTGTCCAAATATATCTAAACATGTCTATAAAAACAATCGTTATGGAAAGAGGAGCACAATTTGAAAATATATTTTATCACTTCTCTTGATGATAAAAAAAAGAAAGAAAAAAAATATGACAGCCCCAGTTACAGGGGAAATCAGATATAAAATAATGTATTTAAAATTTCAAATGCCCCCAAAGTTCTTTTATAATTCTGTAAGGGGCACAAGGTGTGGAAGAAACAAAAAATTCAAAAGAATAAAAAAGCAGGAATATGAATAAATAAATAAAAAAGGAGGAAATATAAATACAATTATATTCAAAAAGTTGCTGCCAGTCCACTTTCACTGTTTCTAGCCCATGTCCAGATATATCTAGACATGTATGACATATAACACTAATCATTATGGAAAGAGGAGCAGAATTTAAAAATGTATTTTATCATTTTTATTTATGATAAAAAAAGAAAGAAAAAAAATATGACAGCCCCAGTTACAGGGGAAATCAGATATAAAATAATGCATTTAAAATTTCAAATGCCCCCCAAGTTCTTTTATAATTCTGTAAGGGGCACAAGGTATGGAATAAAAAAAAAGTAAAAAAAAAAAACCTCAAAATAATAAAAAAGCTGGAATATTAATAAATAAAATAAATAAAAAGCATGAAATAAATATAATTAAAATAAAAAAAAAGCCACTGTCAGTCCGCTGTCACTGCTTCTAGCCCTGTTCAAATATATCTAGACATGTCTGTTATTTAAAAATAATATATAAAATAATTGTTATAGAAAGAGGAGCAGAATTTAAAAATGTATGGTATCAGTTCTTTTGGTTATGAAAAAGAAATAAAACAAAATGTGAAAAACATTCACATTTTTATATTTTTATTTATATTATTCCCCAATATTGTCAAAAACAAAAGAAAAAAAATATATAAAGAAAAAAAAATTCAGCCTCAAAAAAAGTAAACAATTATTTGAGCGTCCGAAGATGAAAAACAACTCAAGCGCAACAAAAAAAAGACCAAAAAAATTGAAAATGTACCTGGTCACGATCGGGGGAAAGTGGCCCGGTTTTGAACTGGTTAACTAAAGTATATTCAGATTTTGAGAATTTTGTTTCAGCCAGAGAAAACAAATAATTTAAACCCCGTGTTCAAGCTTTAAAGCTGCGGAGTAAATTGTGTGGATGGGCCCGGAGGAGAAATCTTTACTTCTCCATCATTGATGCAATGAGATGAAGGAAACCTGCAGAGACCGTTCCAAAAAAAAGTGACTCCTTGAGTCTATTACCAGGCACGGAGGATAAGGAAGAACATGAGAAGAGATTATTTCCTCCATGATCTCTCCTCCGATCACTCTTCGTCTAAATCATCCGCCTCGGAGCAGCGAGGTTCCAGAAGATGCGCAATCTTGCACTTTAATGAAGGAGTAAATTCAGCCATCTGGATATGGAAATTTTCTTCCCTCGTGGGATTCCACAACTGGGAGCAAATCGCTGCCATGTATCTTGTTTAACCCTTTTTCTTCCAAGCAGAAGACAATAAACCAGCAGTCAAAGGGGGGAGAGGAGGGAGATGCAGCTGCAGCTCAGCAAAAAGAGGAGAGAAGACACCTCTGATCAGCTCATGTCCCCATCTGTACATCTTTTACATTACACCAGAAAAAGTTTAGCCAAATTTGCAAATATGAAGAGCGAAAGCACTATAGCACCATTAAGGTCGCCTCACCTACACTTACAGTGCCTTGAAAAAGTATTCATACCCTGAGAACTTTTCAACATTTATTCACGTTACACCCACACAATTAAATGTATTTTATTGGGATTTTATGTGATACCAACACAAAATATCAAATATTTGTGAAGTGTAAAGGAAATTATACATGTTTTTTTTATTATTTAAAAATATAAATCCTAAAATTGTGAGATGCCTTTGTATTCAGCCCCCTGTAGTCTGATACTTCTAAATAAAATCCTGAGTGACCAATGGTATCCAGAAGTCACATAATTAGTAAATTAATAATTTATTTCTTCTCAGTATAACTACAGCTGTTCTGTGAAGGCATCAGAGGTTTGTTTGAAAACTTTATGGATCAAACAGCATCATGAAAACCAAGGAACCCACTAGACAGGTCAGCGTTAAAGTTGTGGTGAAGAGGAAAGCTGGGTTAGGTTATAAAAAAACATCTCACGCAGCATTTTTCAATCCATCATCCAAAAATGGAAGGAGTATGGCAAAACTGCAAACCTATCAAGACATAGCCGTTCACCTAACCTGAAATACCAAGCAAGGAGAGCACTAATTAGAGAAGCAGCCAAGACGTCAATGGTCACTCTGGAGTAGAGATGAGCGGTGTTCGAGCATCCATAGGATGTGCCAATTCTGGCACTTAGCCTTACTCTTCCCACTGCTCTGTAGCGGTGGGAGTGGGGTAATAGGGCTGAGGTTGATGTCAGCTTATAATGCCAGCTTACATCAAGCCCAGGTTAGTAATGGAGAGGCGTCTATAAGACACCCCCATTACTAAACCCATAGTCAAAGTTAAAAAAAACACAACACCCAGAATAAAGTCCTTTAATTGAAATAAAGACACAATTCTTTATTGTTCTAAATTAAACTCTACTTACCGTCACGCCCATTCCAGCTGAAGCCAATGTCTCCTGCAATAAAAGTAAAATAATAAACCAACCTCATCCTTACCTTTCCATGGTTCCCAGGACAGCTTCAGCTCTGCTACATTGACATGACAGGCTGGACCGCAGCAGAAAGCTGCCATCCAGCTTGCCATGCTGCAGACACTAAGAAGCGCAGACATGCTTGCGCTCCTCAGTGTCTCGCTGTGACGGCATCCAGATGAGCCGAGTTCATGTCCAATGAACTCAGCTCACCTCATGCACATCACTGACAGCGTGGGCGAATTCTCCTGCGCAGGCGGTGCCGGTAAATGACGTCACCGCTTGAGCAGGAGAATTTTCCCACGCTGGAACGGCATTGAGATGGCAGGCTGGATGGGAGCAGAGTGCTGCCATCCAGCTTGTCATCCTTCAGAGACACTGCAGAGCGCAGGCATGCTTGCGCTCTGCAGTGACTCTGAAGGATGACAAGCTGGATGGTAGCGCTCTGCTGCGATCCAGCGCTTCAGAGACACTGCAGGTAGCGCTTCAGAGACACTGCAGAGCGCAAGCATGCCTGCGCTCTGCAGTGTCTCTGAAGGATGACAAGCTGGATGGCAGCGCTCTGCTGCGATCCAGCCTGTCATCTCAATGCCATCCCAGCGTGGGAGAATTCTCCTGCTCAAGCGGTGAGCGCAGGAGAATTCTCCCACGCTGTCAGTGATGACATGCATGAGATGAGCTGAGTTCCTTGGACATGAACTCGGCTCATCTGGATGCTGTCACAGCCAGACACTGAGGAGCTTCACTGAGGAGCTTCTCAGTGTCTGTGGCATGGCAAGCTGGATGGCAGCGTTCTGCTGCGATCCAGCTTGTCATGTCAATGTAGCAGAGCTGAAGCTGTCCTGGGAACCATGGAAAGGTAAGGATGAGGTTGGTTTATTATTTTACTTTTATTGCAAAAGACATTGGCTACAGCTGGAAGGGGCGTGATGGTAAGTATGGTTTAATTTAGAACAATAAAGAATTGTGTCTTTTTTTCAATTAAAGGACTTTATTCTGGGTGTTGTGTTTTTTTTAACTTTGACTATGGGTTTAGTAATGGGGGTGTCTTATAGACGCCTCTCCATTACTAACCTGGGCTTGATGTAAGCTAGCATTATAAGCTGACATCAACCCCAACACTATTACCCCACTGCCACCGCTACAGGGCAGTGGGAAGAGCGAGGCTAAGTGCCAGAATTGGCACATCCTATGGATGCGCCATTTCTGGGGCGGCTGATGGCTGGTGTTTCTAGCCTGGGAGGGGGCCAAAATTCATGGCACCCTTACTGGGCTATTAATATCAGCCCCCAGCGGTCTGCCAGCCTTTGCAAGCTATTAAAATAGGGGGGACCCCACGTCATTTTTTTTTGGGTCCCCCATTTTAATAGCTAGTAAAGGCTAGGTATTCAGCTGGGGGCTGATATTAGTAGCCTGGGAAGCTCCGTGGGTATTACCCCCTTCCCAGACTTCAAACATCTGCCTCAGCCTTCTGTTTAACCTCCGCTAGAGACTAAAATTACGGGGAACCCCACGCCAATTTTTTTTTAATAAATCCTTTATTTTTAAACTAAATGACAAGAACAGTAACCAACACTGTCACTGTACTTATTATATATGTGACTGACATGTTTCTATCTATCTAATCTATGTGTGATGTTCTATTCTATTCTATTCTGAGCAGTTTGTCAGCTTTTGGACAAATTTGAAGGTGTTTTCTATGTGTTTTCTATGTGTTTCTATGTGTTTTTGTTTGCCTGCCATTGGTTTTAACGGTGTTCGATGGTGTTCAACGAACCGTTTGACGAACCATTCGAGGTACATGCCGGTGTTCGACGATCCGAACCGAACCCGAACACTACGGGGGTGGCTCAACACTACCCTGGAGTAGCTGCTGATATCCATAGCTGATGTGGGAGAATCTGTACATTGGACAACTATTAGGCCACGGCCCCACTATAAGTATTTGGTCAGAATTCGGTCAGTATTCTTTCTCAGGAGTGGGAGCCAAAACCAGGTGAGGAACAGATAAAAGGTATAATAGAAACAAGTCACCAATTCTGCATTTATCACCCACTCCTCGTTTTGGCTCCCACTCCTGCGAAAAAATACTGACCAAATACTGATAGTGGGGCCATGGCCTTAGTCGTATACTCCACAAATCTGGCCTTTATGGAAAAGGGGCAAGAAGAAAGCCATTTTTGAAAGCAAGCCGTCAGAAGTCCCGTTTGTAGGTTGCAAAATTACATGTAGGTGACACAGATAGCATGTGGAAGAAAGTGCTCTGGTCAGATGAGACCAAGGAAAAATTTATTTGGGCGAAATGCCAAATGCTATGTGTGGCAGAAAACTAACACTGCACATCACCCTGAGAACACCATCCCCACCGTCAAACATGGTGGTGGCATCATTATGTTGTGGGGAGGCTTTTCTTCAGCAGGGACACGTAAGCTGTTCAGAGTTGATGGGAAGATGGATGGAGCTTAATACAAGGCAATCCTGGAGGAAAACCTGTTCGAAGCTACAAAGGACTTGAGACTAGGGCGTAGGTTCACTTCCAGCAGGACAACAACTCTAAACCTCCTGCCAGACCTACAATAGATGGTTTAGATCATATTCATGTGTGTGAACGGCACAGTCACAGTCTGGACCTCAATGCCATTGAGAATATTTGACAAGACGTGAAAATTGCTGCTCCCAGATGTCTCTATCCAATCACTGAGCGAGAGCGAGTGTCCAAAGAAGGTAGAGACAGACCCCAAAAGACTTGCAGCCTCAGGGGGGGCTGAATACAAATAAATGCACATCACAATTTTAAGATTTATAATTTTCACAAATACTTGCTATTTTGTGTTGGTATCACTTAAAATCCAAGTAAAATACATTTAAGTTTGTGGGTGTAACGTGAAAAAATATGGAAAAATTCACAGGGTATGAATACTTTTTCAAGGAACTGTATATACATCATATAAAGCAGATTCTGGAGCTGGCATATTGCGCCCTGTTCCCCTCCTCATTCACGATTCTCTGTCCCGGAGCATGAAAAGTAAAAGGATTGTACTGAATAAGAAGAAACAGCGCCACTCCTAGGCACAGGTTGTGCATGGTATTGTAACTCAACCCCATTAATTTTATTAGGAGTGTGACATCAGACAAATGTGGCACCGTTTTTTCCTAATCCTGCAAAATACTTTTAGGCTCTTACAAAATATATAAAATTCCTTTAAAAAAATTCTAAGAATAAAATCTAATGCAAATTTACACAAATATTTTTGAACTCATTTTCCTGAACTCGTAAACTACTTTAATGAAAATATTGTGCAGTTTTGTAAAAGTAAATTAAACACAGTGTGAATTCTCCCCCCATAGAGGCACCAATCTAATGCTTAATTTAACATTAGCTACATCAAAGTATAACGAACACGAGTGCCACTGGCGCGGGTCGCCTGCAGGAAAAATACTATTTTATTAAATTTTTTTACAATTTTTCATGAAAAAGGTCAATTTATTTGTAATTGAATAAAAGTTGTTGAAAGAGCGATTCTGGTAAAATTCATCCACTGCGGGAGATATCGTGGTACAAGACACGGGGATCCATTCCTTGGTGTTTGTTGAATACCTCAGTCATGTTCCTCATCATTTGGCCCGTGATATATATCACCGTGTCCAGAAACATCAGATCTTTTGGAAAGGACTACTTAGTAGATTATAACATCATAAAAACTTCAACTCATCCTGCAAAAAAAAAAACCAAGAATAAGAAAGGAGAAAAATAATGCAAAAGATGAGCGAACCCAATCTTTAAAGTTCGTGGTTCGTACTGGACACTTAGTGTCCGGTGCTGAACTCTGAACACGGACTTCTGCCGGAAGTCCGTTACACCATTCGTCAATGTCCGGAGTTCCGGAGGAGAGAGAGGAGAGGATTTTTTGCAGCTCCAAAGTTCGGGTCAACATTGATTTCAATGGGGTTCGGGTTAAGGTTTAAGTATTGGTATAGTTCTGGTACCCGAACCGACTTACACTGGTCCGCTCGTCTCTAAATATGACTCTTGGTAAACGGGAGAAAAAAATGAGAATGCAGAAACTAAAATTGGAGGATAGTGGTTAATAAAAAGTAATACAAGGTTTATTATCTTTGCATTAGGGTAAAAAATCCCCCAAATGATCTTTACGTTTTACTTTTTTTTTTTTAACTTACTTTTTAAAGTAGTAAATTTACCAGATTATCTGAGTCATCTCCGATTTAACCCTGACCTTCGTTCCGGATGTAAGAAAACCCATTAGAAAGGAATGATCGGCCACAGGACTCAGCTGCCCTCGCTTCGTCATCTCAATTCACCAGCGCGTTTCGCCTCTCATCATTAATATTTATCAATACTTTATAATTCATCAGGCTAATTTCACACGTAGAGAAGTAATTGCTCGGCCCCATATATAAGTCATTACCATATGCACAGGAGGAAGATTTAAAGAGGACTTTTAACCAAATTTTTCATGTTGAATTGTACACAATGTAATAGTGGCTGCACAGAGGAGTATATATATATATATATATATATATATATATACAGTACACACCAAAAGTTTGGACACACCTTCTCATTTAAAGATGTTTCTGTATTTTCATGACTATGAAAATTGTACATTCACACTGAAGGCATCAAAACTATGAATTACACATGTGGAATTATATACTTAACAAAAAAGTGTGAAACAACTGAAAATATGTCTTATATTCTAGGTTCTTCAAAGTAGCCACCTTTTGCTTTGATGACTGCTTTGCACACTCTTGGCATTCTCTTGATGAGCTTCAAGAGGTAGTCACCGGAAATGGTCTTCCAACAATCTTGAAGGAGTTCCCAGAGATGCTTAGCACTTGTTGGCCCTTTTGCCTTTACTCTGTGGTCCAGCTCACCCCAAACCATCCCGATTGGGTTCAGGTCTGGTGATTGTGGAGGCCAGGTCATCTGGCGTAGCACCCCATCACTCTCCTTTTTGGTCAAATAGCCCTTACACAGCCTGGAGGTGTGTTTGGGGTTATTGTCCTGTTGAAAAATAAATGATGGTCCAACTAAATGCAAACCGGATGGAATAGCATGTCGCTGCAAGATGCTGTGGTAGCCATGCTGGTTCAGTATGCCTTCAATTTTGAATAAATCCCCAACAGTGTCACCAGCAAAGCACCCCCACACCATCACACCTCCTCCTCCATGCTTCACGGTGGGAACCAGGCATGTAGAGTCCATCCGTTCACCTTTTCTGCGTCGCACAAAGACACGGTGGTTGGAACCAAAGATCTCAAATTTGGACTCATCAGACCAAAGCACAGATTTCCACTGGTCTAATGTCCATTCCTTGTGTTCTTTAACCCAAACAAGTCTCTGCTGCTTGTTGCCTGTCCTTAGCAGTGGTTTCCTAGCAGCTATTTTACCATGAAGGCCTGCTGCAAAAAATCTCCTCTTAACAGTTGTTGTAGAGGTGTGTCTGCTGCTAGAACTCTGTGTGGCATTGACCTGGTATCTTATCTGAGCTGCTGTTAACCAGTGATTTCTGAGGCTGATGACTCGGATAAACTTATCCTCAGAAGCAGAGGTGACTCTTGGTCTTCCTTTCCTGGGGCGGTCCTCATGTGAGCCAGTTTCTTTGTAGCGCTTGATGGTTTTTGCAACTGCACTTGAGGACACTTTCAAAGTTTTCCCAATTTTTCGGACTGATTGACCTTCATTTCTTAAAGTAATGATGGCCACTCGTTTTTCTTTACTTAGCTGCTTTTTTCTTGCCATAATAAAAATTCTAATAGTCTTTTCAGTAGGACTATCAGGTGTGTATCCACCAGACTTCTGCACAACACAACTGATGGTCCCAACCCCATTTCTAATGCAAGAAATTCCACTTATTAAACCTGACTGGGCACACCTGTGAAGTGAAAACCTTTTCCAGTAACTCAGGGGCGTACACAGACTGTAGTGGGCCCCTGTGTGAGAATTTTTTTTGGGCCCCCCTCTGCCCCTCATAGGGGGCATGAACCCCCCCCCCTGTGCATCTCTCATCCCCCCGTGCATCTTTGATTCCCCCCACTCCTAGTTAATTAATTGTATTTAAAAAAAATAAAACTTGTTATACTTACCCCCAGGGCCGGCTCCAGGTTTTTGTGGGCCCTGGGTGACAGAGTTTCAGTGGGCCCCTTTAACACATACCATGATTCATGATGCACAGATACTGCAGAGAAATATATATATATATAGTACAAGGCCAAGGATTTCACTTACTACATTACATGAGTGATATCTATTGTAAATTCTACAATAGCTCAGAAACCGGCGAATCCTCACAGCGCACAGTGCACACCAGACAGTATAGTCCTCCATACAGTATAATGGACCCCATATAATGCTCCATACAGGATACTGGCCTCCATATAACACTCCATACAGAATACTGGCCCCCATATAACGCTCCATACAGAATACTGGCCCCATATAACCCTCCATACAGAATACTGTCCCCCATATAATGCTCCATACAGAATACTGACCCCCATATAACGCTCCATACAGAATATTGGCCCCCATGTAACGCTCTATGCAGGCTGTTCCCCCCTTATAATGCCCCATGCAGGATGACATCCCCGTTTTAATGCCCTATGCAGGATGTCACCTCTACCCCCCATAAAATGCCCCATGCAGGATGTCACCTCTCCCCCCCATATAATGCCCCTTAAAGGATGTCACTTCCCCCCTTTTCAAAGCCCCATGCAGTATGTCAGACCACCCTCTCCCTTATAATGCCCCATGCAGGTTGTCACACCCCCCTCCTTATAATTCCCCATGCAGTATGTCACACACCCACCCTCCTTATAATGCCCCATGCAGGATGTTAATTCCCCCTCCCCATCTTATAATGCCCCATGCAGGATGTCACACCCCCTCCCTTATAATGCCCCATGCAGGATGTCACCCCCCCCCTTATAATGCCCTATGCAGGATGACACTTCCCCCCTTCCCCTCTTATAATGCCCCATGCAGGATGTCACTTCCCCCCTTCCCCTCTTATAATGCCCAATGCAGGATGTCACACTCCCTCCCACCCCCATATAATGCCCCATGCAGGATGTCAATTCCCTCCTCCCCCTCTTATAATGCCCCATGCAGGATGTCACACCCCTCCTCCCTTATAATGCCCCATGCAGGATGTCACTTCCCCCCTTCCCCTCTTATAATGCCCCATGCAGATTGTCACTTCCCCCCTTCCCCTCTTATAATGCCCCATGCAGGATGTCACACCCCCCCACTCGCATATAATGCCCCCATGCAGGATGTCAATTCCCCCTCCTTCCATATAATGCCCTATGCAGGATGTCAATTCCCCCCTCCCCCTCTTAAAATGCCCCATGCAGGATGTCACCCCCCCTCCCTTATAATGCCCCATGCAGGATGTCACTTCCCCCATATAATGCCCCATGCAGGACGTCACTTCCCCCCTTCCCCTCTTATAAAGCCCCATGCAGTATGTCACCCCCCCATATAATGCCCCATGCAGTATGTCACCCCAACATGTAATGCCCCATGCAGGATGTCACACCCCCCTCCCTTATAATGCCCCATGCAGGATGTCACCTCTCCCCTCATATAATGCCCCATGCAGGATGTCACCCCCCCATATAATGCCCCATGCAGGATGTCACCCCCCCATATAATGCCCCATGCAGGATGTCACACCACCACCCCCCCATATAATGCCCCATGCAGGATGTCACACCCACTCTCCCCCCTCCATATAATGCCCCATGCAGGATGTCACCCCCCCATATAATGCCCCATGCAGGATATCACACCACCCCCCATATAATGCCCCATGCAGTATGTCACCCCCCATATAATGCCCCATGCAGGATGTCACCTCCCCCTCCATATAATGCCCCATGCAGGATGTCACCCCCCCATATAATGCCCCATGCAGGATGTCACCCCCCCATATAATGCCCCATGCAGGATGTCACACCACCACCCCCCCATATAATGCCCCATGCAGGATGTCACACCCACTCTCCCCCCACCATATAATGCCCCATGCAGGATGTCACCCCCCCATATATTGCCCCATGCAGGATGTCACACCACCCCCCCATATAATGCCCCATGCAGGATGTCACACCACCACCCCCCCATATAATGCCCCATGCAGGATGTCACACCACCACCACCCCCATATAATGCTCCATTCAGGATGTCACACCCACTCTTCCCCCCACCATATAATGCCCCATGCAGGATGTCACACCCACTCTCCCCCCCACCATATAATGCCCCATGCAGGATGTCACACCCACTCTCCCCCGCACCATATAATGCCCCATGCCCCCATACATAAAAAAAAAAGTCAAATACTCACCTCACTTCTCACCTGATGCTGATCCGGACTCCAGCATCGCCCGCATCTTCCCGCTGTGACAGCTCAGGAGAGATCGCGCACGGTGTAAACATATCACCGCGCCCTCTGACCTGAGACGTCACAGTCAGAGGACGCGGAAGACGCTGCGGAGGCACGGGGAGGGGTAAGTATTGTGCCGGCACCGTCACATGACCGGAGATGTCCCTGCGCTCATCCTGGGTGCGTGTGGTACCCAGGATGAAAAGGAGACTACAACTCCTCCTCATCTCGGCTAGCACGCGGTGAAAAAAAGAAATAAAAAAGTTAAAAATAAAAAAACCTGTATACTCACATCTCCGGTCTGCTCCCGGCGGCATCCTTTCTCCTTGGCGTCCCCGCGGTGTACTTGCAGGACCTGTGGTGATGTAACTTAGTCAGCTGATGGTCACATGACCGCTGATGACGTCACCGCAGGTCCTGCCAGTACGCCGCGGGACGCTGAGGAGAGAGGATCGCCGCCGGGAGCCGTCGGGAGGAGACCGGAGAGGTGAATATACAGTTTGGTTTTTTTTTTTAACTTTTTAATTCTTTTTTTTTTTACTATCGATGCAGCATTTAAAGCATCTAAGTTGGTCAAACAATATAAATCCATGCCAGTTGCATGGATTTATATTGTGTGACCAACTTGTCAAGCACTTTTCCAAGTGATGCTCAAAATCGCTTGGAAAAGTACTTGAAAAAACGCATGCTTTTTCGCATGTAAAAACGCTGTAAATCTGCATGCGTTTTGTTCTGCCAGAGAGAGTCAAAAATGCTCTGCATCAAATCGGCTACATGGGCACATAGCCTTAAAGTCAGCTTTACTGCCTCTTCTACCATAGCAATCTTATCTGAATGATGCGAGTCATTTGTGCTCGAGCACTTTCTAATCCTGCTGGTTAGACCAGGAGATCCGAGCTGTATCATTACATCTCACACACTGTTAAATCTAAGCTATTATAGGTGCATTTTCTTTTTCTCCTGTGTTACTGTCTGCTTATGATTGGACAACTCATATTGGGAGAAGAAGTGTGGTGGGCCACTGGGGAGGCGCCAGATGTTGCAAAAGGGCCAGCCGGGGTGTGTAGCCTCACTGGCAGCAGGTAATGATGTCACTGTAGCTGAAGTGGGTCGCTGGACCCCTCAAGACTTCCCTCGTGTCCACAACAATTTCAAAAGTGGGAGGTGGCACTTGTGGATGGTATAGGACCCCCACAGGGGCACTCCTGTAGCGGTGGTGGCTGGGTACAGGTCTTGGAGTGCCCGTGATGTTTGTGCAATCTCAAGCAGCAGGTGAACTTGTAAACATAACAGTTTTACTGAAGGAGGTATAGGGGTACAGTCTCTCTTACAGGCAAAGTTCTCAGTATATTGTGCATATGAAAGTAATGGTTTTCTCCTCATGAGACAAGCATTGTTATTGTCCAGGGCGGTTGGAGCAGAGTTCTCTTCACTTGCTTGTACAGGAAATGCTGTGCGCAGTCCAAGAAATATTGCACTGATGGAGGGACCTTCACAGATCTGCTCTCTGTGGAAAACACACTAAAGTGTGGATGTACTCATAGTTTTTATCCCACCGTTCCCTCTTGCAGGGGGTAGGTTTAAACAAAGTTGGTGGCGTGGCAGCCACATGGATCTGGTCCTGGCTAGAAGCGATCCGGATAACCAGAGAGCAGGAGAGTCCATGTACAGCGTTCTCTCTCCTGACTAGAAGACACTTCAATCTTTTTGTGAAGGAGATTTTGTGAGGAAAAATGTCCCCTCAGCGTAGACTGGCATTGAAAACTCTTCTCTGAGAGAATAGTGTCTCTTCTATATCTTCCTTAGGCAGCAAGAACCGCCCACAACTGGTCTGTAGCAGAGTTCAGTCACAGTGTGAGCCCTGAGCTGGGAGGCTCCCCCCAGCCAGTGCTATTGCCGTCGGTTGTGTGGAGAATAATCGTTACTTCATATACACACATTGGCCAGCAGATGGCAGGAAAGTACAATTTACAATGCAATGTATTATATCCCCTAACTCAGTGCACACAATGGAACAAATCTACTACAACACTACAACTGTCTCATTTAGCAGTAGTAGAATGGGTAACGGGATGCCACACACTCCCCCTCTTAAGAAAAGCCATCCTTGGCGAACAGTTGGAGGGTGAAGCCTGGTAGAAATGACAAAGTTAGGGATACAGAGGAAAAAGTGCTATACACAAGTGCATGGCAAAATGGAATAATTACTAGTAAAACCAGCGTAGGATGTGAACATAAGATATATTGAGAAATATTGTTGGGAATAGAGTCTCTAGGCATTTGATGTAAATGTCCATACCTAGGAAAAATGCAATAGTAGATAAACATGAGCATAAACATCATTGTTAGTAATAACTATAATAATGTTACATGTAAATGGGGTTAATGAAGTTTAAGATTTCTTGGCTTTGTGAGCCAGGCACAATCCTTGAACTGGTATATTAACTAGAAAAAGAACACATATTAACCTGGTAAACTTGTAAATGCCAAGAGGGCATATCACTCAAGAAGGATATATGGTGAAGTATCTAGTCCCTGTACCGAGCAGGTAGGATTCCTTTGGTACTCCGCTCAGAGCGCCTCAAAGGTACTGTCCATTGGTTGGAGATTAGTTCAGGTTCTGTGGTTTCTTCAGGTGGAAGAAAAGTATTCTCTGTTGAGGTAGAAAGAAACTGATGATAGCCAGAAAACGCAAATTGTGGAGCGAAAATAAGTTCAGCGAGGCTCGGCAGTCTTTCTGATGAATCTGGAGGATTCTGTATTCCAATCAAAGTTGACTTGGGTAGTGGTGACTCTCTCAGGAGTTCTTCCTTGAGACACAGTTTTAGGCATTTGTGTACCATCTGGGGTTTCCAGCCTATTTTGGATATCTTGTACACATCAGACGATGGAAAGGGTATAGCAGTTATTGTGTACAGTTCAACTTCCCAAAGTGGATCCAATTTTCCAGTCCGATGGTTGTTTCGGACCTAGACTTGGTTTCCAATCTGTAGGGGCTTGGCATGGGAATGTTGATTATAGTCTTCTTGTTGTCTTCTTCATGCTTCTTCCATGCGAGAATCAACAATTTCCTTGGCTTCCGCCATGCGTCTGCGGTGTTCAATCACCCAGTCCATTTGTAGAAAAGAACTAATGGTGTCAGGTACTTGTACACCTAGGGCTAAGTCTGAAGGCAACTGGCCTTGTCGGCAGAACATCATATAAAATGAAGTATGACCAGTTGAGCAATGGGTAGTGTTATTGTAGATGTTGACAAGATCTTTCAGAATCTCAGGCCACTCAGTTCCCTTGGTGGCAGAAGCAGTGCACAGCATACTGATGATGACTTGGTTCACTCTTTCACATAGTCCATTACCTTGTGGATGGCAAGCAGTGGTACGCAGTTTCTTGCAATCTCTGTACTTGCACAGCTTGTGGAAAAGTTGAGATTCAAAGACAGGTCCACAATCAGTGAGGATGTGGTCTGGATACCCATAGTGTTGGATAAACTCAATATAGAAGACTTCAGCTGCAGTTTTGGCTGTAAGATCTTTGACAGGAGCGATAGCGGCAAGCTTTGTGTAATGGTCCACCATTGTGAGGGCATATATATAGCTAGAGTGAGTTGGACCCAATTTCACATGATCAAGAGAAACAATTTCTCCTGGTTTTTGTCACTTGATAGGGTGCAGGGGTGCTTTTTGATCTCTGCATCCATCTTTTGTGATGTTACATGCGGGACATTCTCAGCACCAACTTTCAATATCTCCTCTTATACTGACCCAGTAGAACCTTCGGCGGATGGTAGCTTCAGTTTTCTGGACACCGAAATGGCCAGAGGGATCATGATAGGCTTCAAGGATGACCTGTGCATCTCTCCAGGGAATGAGTATTTGGTGAAGTCTGTCGCCTGAGACAGGGTCCAAAGTGTTTCTCATTATCAGCCCTTACTGGACAAATAGGCATTTCCTCTGTCTCCAGAGGCGGGTAAGTTCCACATCAGGATGAGCTTGTTGTAGTCGGGTTGGAACTCTTCCAGTAGTAAGGAAGCCATGGAGTTCTCCCAGGACTCAGCTCTCTTCTTGTAATTTCTTCCACAGGGAAGATTCTTGAAGAGGTTCAGCAGGTGGCTTGGAATGAGATTCTCCCTTTTCAGCAGGGGCAGTGTTGGCACTCTGTTAGGCAAATCTTGAGTAGAAAGGAGACATTTCTACTGTTATGTTCTGCTACCAGAGCTAAGGAAAGAGAGGAGATCTGTCCCTACGATAGAACTCAGCTGAATCCCTACGATGTAACAGGGAACCTGATCCTGCGATCAGACCTGCTTAAGTCCTAAGCTAGTCTGTACGGAGACCTATAGATGTGGGGAGGGAATCCCTACAAGTACTAAGGACTGGGAGGAATATGGGACACCTCCTAACAGAAATAGTAGCAGACAGACGAACAAACAAAATATATAGAACATAGAGGTCAGAAGACCAAGCAAACTAACAGAGCAAGACACAGAGCACAGGCTAGCTAGAAAGTAGATATACAATGAAGTCCAGCAAAGCCAGAAGGGCGGAGCAGGTTTAAATAGGCCAACAAGGTCATGTGACCAGCAAAGAAAAAAAAACTAAGAGCAAGGTTCTAACATCTACCTCTTCCCAGATGTCATCTCCGGGTGGTTCTTCTCCAACAGGCAGCTGGGACAACGCATCAGCATTGACATTTGATTTGCCACTGTGGTATTTGACTGTGAATTTGTAGTTTGCTAGGCGTGAAGCCCACCATTGTTCCATGGCTCCTAACCTGGCAGTATCCAGGTGTGCTAGTGGATTATTGTCTGTGTAGACAGTAAAGGGCATGACAGCCAGGTAATACTTGAATTTTTCTGTAACAGCCAAGACAAGTGCAAGCAGTTCAAGCTTGAATGAACTGTAGTTGCTGTCATTCTTCTCAGTTCCTTTGAGGCTGTGGCTGGCATGAGCAATCACACGCTCCTTGTTGTCCTGGACCTGGGAGAAAACAGCACCTAGCCCTTGGAGGCTAGCATCTGTATACAAAAGGAATAGCTGAGTGTAATCAGGATAGGCCAGGATAGGTGGCTGGGTAAGAAGGTCTTTCAGTGTTTGGAATGCATGTTCTTGATGATTTGTCCAGTCTACTGGAAGCCTTCGGTTGTAGTTTTCCTTGGGAAATCCCCATAGCAATTCAGTAAGTAGTTCAGACACTTGAGCAAAGTGAGGAATAAAGTGGCGATAGTAGCCTGCAAATCCCAAAAAGCTTTGGACTTCCTTGACGGTAGTGGGCGTTCTTCAGTTTTGAACTGCAGCAATTTTGTTGGGGTCAGGTTGTACCCCTTCCACGCTTACCTCATGTCCAAGGTAGTTTACTCGTGGTTTTAGCAAGTGGCATTTGGAGGGCTTGATTTTGAGGCAATGTTGGCTTAGTTCCTTGAAGACTTCAGACAGATAGTGAATAGACAATGACATCTTCAAGGAAAAGGAGGACATTTTCGTGGCCAAGACATCTCTCTATTAGCCTTTTGAACTTAGCAGGGGCATTGCAAAGCCCAAAAGGCATGAAGTTAAATTCAAAAAGCCCCATTGGTGTGGTAAAGGCAGTCTTCTCTCTGTCTTCTGCCGCCATGGGAACATGCCAGTATCCGCAGGTTAAGTCAAGAGTAGAGAAGTAGGAGGCACATTCGAGATCAGTCAGGGACTCTTCAATTCATGGCAAAGGATAGGCATCCTTGAGTGTTATGTTGTTCAATTTGCGGTAATCCACGCAGAAACGGATGGAGCCATCTTTTTTTTACAAGGACTAGCGGTGCAGCCCAATGACTTTGACTTTCACGTATGACATCAGCCTCGTTCATGTTTTGAAGCATTTTCTTGACTGACTGGTACTTCACAGGTGGTATGGGACGATGTCGCTCCTTAATGGGAGGATGATCACGTGTGAGGATTCGATGCTGAATCAGAGTAGTCTTACCGAAATCCAATGGGTGTTTACTGAATGCTTGATGATAACGTTTGGCAATGTTCAGAACTCCATTGATTCTCTCTACTGGAGTAGTGGCATCTCCCACATTCAGCTCAGTCCACCAGGGGTCTGAAGTAAACTTCTTACTGACTTGGGCAGCTTGGGTAGAATGTTGATTAGCTGTTACTTCACTTGAGATGATGTCTTCTGGTGAGAGTTGAGACAACTGCGCTACTGGATGAAATTTGTGAAGGTTAACAGGTGCGTCACTTAAGTTAATCAGTCGAACTGGCACTCTTTCATTAGAGACAGTTACAATGCTGTAAGCAGCTTTCACTAATGGTTGTCCTTCTAGCAGGATTGGTTCAAGGAGAGCCTGATAATCTTGATTTTCAATACCTAGTCGGGCATGGCACCATACCGTGAACTGGTCTGTAGAATCACCGGTCGGGTGTCTCGAATGCAGACAGGACAAATTTCACCCTTGCTATTTGCAAACTTCTGCTGGGTGACAAGAACACGAATGGCATGCTGAATGGTCCGCTGCTCAGTAGATGTAGCTGTAGGGAGAGAGTCATGCAAGGCAGACAAGACTTCTGGAAAACTATTTCTAAGAATATTCATGCCTAGAACTATTACAGAAAAACCCTCATCCTCTACATCAGTTACAATGACACCCTTTCTTTGGAGCTTACATAGTTACATAGTTACATAGTTTATAAGGCCGAAAAAAGACAAGCGTCCATCCAGTTCAGCCTATTTCTTGTGCACTGCAGCTATTCCGCAGCGTTGATCCAGGGGAAGGCAACAAAAAACCATGCGGTATAGGCCAATTTACATCATTGAGGAAAAATTCACTTCCCGACACCAATCTGGCAGTCAGATTAAATCCCTGGATTAATTAACTATCACTAAGCATAAGATGTAATTTTATTGTTCTCAAGAAAGGCGTCCAGGCCTCTCTTGAACTCATTAAGTGAGTTGGACATCACCACTTCCTCTCCCAGAGAGTTCCAGAGTCTCACGGCTCTGACCGTAAAGAATCCCCTTCTATGCTGGTGCAGGAACCTCCTTTCCTCCAGACGCATAGTATGCCCCCTCGTCTTTGTCACCATCCTTGGTATAAACAGGTCATGGGAGAGATCTCTGTACTGCCCCCTGATGTATTTATACATGTTTATGAGGTCTCCCCTAAGCCTTCTCTTTTCCAATGTAAATAGGCCTAATTTTGACAACCTCTCTGGGTATTCTAGTCCCTCCATTCCCTTTATTACCTTAGTCGCCCTCCTTTGTACCCTCTCTAGCTCCAATATGTCTTTCCTGAGCACCGGAGCCCAGAACTGTGCACAATATTCTAAGTGCGGCCTTACCAGTGCTTTATACAGAGGAAGAACAATGTTCTCATCATATGCCCCTATTCCTCTTCTGATGCATGCCATGACTCTATTTGCCTTCGCAGCTGCTGCCTGACACTGGGCACTCCAATTTAATTTGCTATTAACCAAGACGCCCAGGTCCTTCTCCATGTCAGATTTCCCCAACGGTTTCCCATTTAATATGTATGGGTGACTGCTGTTTTTCTTTCCCATGTGCATGACCTTACATTTATCGGCATTGAACCCCATTTGCCATTTTTTGGCCCAACTCCCCAATTTATCTAAATCCTCCTGTAGCTGTGCCCTATCCTCATCTGTATTAACTACTTTACAAAGTTTAGTATCATCTGCAAATATTGCTATTTTACTATGCAACCCTTCCACTAGATCATTAATAAATATATTAAATAATATAGGGCCCAAGACAGACCCTTGAGGCACCCCGCTAGTAACCCTGACACACCCTGAGCTTACTCCATTGATAACCACCCTCTGCTTTCTATCACTCAGCCAGCTATTTACCCACTTGCACACATTATCCCCCAGACCAAGCATTCTCATTTTATATACCAACCTTTTGTGTGGCACGGTATCAAACGCTTTGGAGAAGTCAAGGTATACAACATCCACTGACTCTCCCCGGTCCAGCTGTGAGCTCACCTCCTCGTAGAAGGCCATCAGGAGCGATCCCTCATGAATCCATGTTGATATGGAGTTAGACAGTTATTATCATTAAGATATTCTACAATAGCATCTCTAAGAAATCCTTCAACAATTTACCCACAACAGACGTTAAGCTGACTGGTCTATAGTTCCCAGGGTCACTTTTAGACCCCTTTTTGAATATTGGTACCACATTTGCTTGGCGCCAGTCTAGTGGGACAGTCCCTGTCCATAAAGAGTGCTTGAATATAAGATACAGCGGTCTGTCTATCACATTACTTAATTCTTTTAGTACCCGGGGGTGTATGTCATCTGGGCCTGGTGACTTGTCTATTTTGATATTATTTAGGCGTTTCTGAACTTCCTCCTGGGTTAGGTGGGTGATATTTAGCGGAGGGTTTACTTTATCACTCTGCATTTCCTCCGATAAATTGTTTTCTTTTGTGAAAACAGTGGAGAAGAAGCTATTGAGTAGGTTTGCTTTACCCTCATTGCCCTCTATGATTTTACCCAGGTTATTTTTCAATGGGCCAACTCCATCCGTTTTAATCCTTTTACTGTTTATATAGTTAAAGAACAGTTTGGGATTCGTTTTACTTTCCTTGGCAATTAGTCTCTCTGTCTCCTCTTTTGCTATTCTTATTTGTTTCTTACAGATTTTGTTTTTTTCCCTATAAGATATTAGCGCTTCCTCGCTGCCTTCTTGTTTAAGTTTACCGAAAGCCCTTTTTTGGTTTTTCATTGCCCTCTTGACTTCCTTATTTAGCCACATTGGCTTCCTCCTATTCCTAGCCCTTTTATTCCCATAAGGTATGTACCTTCTACAGTGACTATGTAGGACTGTTTTGAAAATTTCCCATTTTCTATCCGTGCTCCTATTACTAAAGATACTATCCCAGTCTATAAGGTGAAGGGCATCTCTTAGCTAATCAAACTTTGCCCTCCTGAAGTTCAGTGTTTTTGTGACTCCCTTGCTGGGCACCCTACTGAAGCACATGTGGAATTGTATAATGTTGTGGTCACTATTTCCCAGGTGCCCCCCGACCTGCACCTCAGTTATTCTGTCTGGCCTGTTAGTTAATATTAAGTCTAAAAGGGCCGTCCCTCTAGTTGGTTCCTGCACAAGTTGTGACAAATAATTGTCTTTGATAATTGACAGAAACCTGTTTCCTTTCTGAGATCTACAGCTTTCGGTTTCCCAGTCTATATCGGGGTAGTTGAAGTCCCCCATAATAAGCACCTCGTTATTTTTTGCTACTTCGTCTAATTGTCTCATTAATAGACTTTCCGTGGCTTCTGCTATATTTGGTGGTTTAAAACAGACTCCTATGATAATTTTGTTATTATTTTTTGCCCCATGTATCTCCACCCATAAGGACTCAACCTCCTCATTTCCCTCCCATACATCCTCCCGTATTGTAGGCTTTAGACACGTCTTTACATATAGACAGACTCCACCCCCTTTCCGACTTCTTCGATCCCTTCTAAACAGACTGTAACCATGTAAGTTAACTGCCCAGTCATAGCTTTCATCTAACCATGTCTCGGTTATTCCCACTATGTCATAGTTACCTGTAGATATTTCTGCTTCCAGTTCATCCATCTTGTTTGTCAGGCTTCTGGCATTTGCTAGCACGCAGTTTACACGATTTTGTTTTGTTCCAATCTTCTCCCTGTGGATTGTATTAGAAATTTTCTTACCTCCCTTCCAAGTATCTTGTCTTGGACCTTCTTTGTCGCACTTCATATCTTTCATTAGTATGTTCTCTGGCTTCATGTTCGTGTCCGGCGTTTTTCTTCCCATCCCCTCTTCTTCTAGTTTAACGCCCTCCTGATGAGTGTTGCGAGTCTCCTGGCGAATGTGTGTTTCCCGGGTTTGTTGAGGTGTAGTCCGTCTCTGGCAAGGAGTCCGTCATAGAGGTAATTCACACCGTGGTCCAGGAATCCAAATCCTTGTTGTCTGCACCATCGTCTCAGCCAGTTGTTCACCTCAAGGGTCCTGTTCCATCTTCTGACGCCATGCCCGTCTACTGGAAGGATAGAAGAAAAAACTACCTGCGCATCCAGTTCTTTTACTTTCTTCCCCAATGCTTCAAAGTCCTTGCAGATTGTCGGTAGGTCCTTCTTTGCCGTGTCATTGGTGCCAACAGAAGAAATGGGTGGACATCCTTGGAACTGATGAGCTTCGGTATCCTATCGGTAACATCCTTGATCTTCGCCCCTGGGAGGCAGCATATTTCTCTTGCGGTTATGTCCGGTCTGCAGATAGCTGCTTCTGTTCCTCTCAGTAGTGAGTCTCCCACCACCACCACTCTTCTTCCCTTCTTGGCTGTCCTTTTTCTTGTCGCTTCTGGGTGTTTCTGGGTGCTCTTTCCTTTTTTGCTTGCTGGTAGTTCCTCATCCTTAGGTGTGCCATCTTCGTCCTCCACAAGTCCTTGGAATCTGTTTCTCAGTTGTGTGGTTGGTGGTGTCTCCATGGTCTTCTTGCTTCTTTTGGTCACTTGCCTCCACTTGTCTGCCTCTGGAGGTTCTCTGATGCTTCCTTGACTTTCCGTGACCAGTAGTGACGCTTCTGTTCTGTCCAGGAAGTCTTCATTTTCCTTGATGAGTTTTAATGTCGCAATTCTTTCTTCCAGTCCCCGCACCTTTTCTTCTAAAAGAGCCAGTAGTCTACACTTCTGGCAGGTGAAGTTGGTTTCAGCTTCTGGTCGATCTGTGAACATGTAGCACATGTTGCAGCTCACCATGTAGGTTGTCACATCTGCCATGCTGCTCCTTGTCCCTGCTGACTTGATGTCTGTCTTCTTTCTTGTGATACCCTAGGACAAACAAATGAAACAAATTTGCGCGCCTGACGGCGCGCGGTTTGGCGATGCTTTCCAAGCAGCTGGTCCCGGCTGTACCCAACGATCTTCTAGCTGAAGGAGACGCTTCGCTTTTCCCAGAAGGCACCTGGAATATGCAAATTGTCCTCTTCAAGTTTCAATCCCTGGTTTGGCGATGCTTTCTAAGCAGCTGGTCCCGGCTGTACCCAACGATCTTCTAGCTGAAGGAGACGCTTCGCCTTTCCCAGAAGGCACCTGGAATATGCAAATTGTCCTCTTCAAGTTTTCAATCCCTGGCTTAATGTCCCCAATCCGAATAGTGGGCTCCCAGTAACCCTGATGAGGCATGAGTTGACCATTACTAGCTATAATGTTTATCCAGACATCTGGAGGGTTATTTAAGTCACTAAAGTCCCAATGTTCAAGATATGCCCACTTCTGCAAAGTAGTTACCTGTGAGCCGGTGTCGACGAGAGCTTCCAGAGGGACACCGTTTACCAGGACCGTTATGTGCAGGCAGGGCGAGATGAAGCGATGCACCCACCTGGATGCTCCCTTTGGACCTTTTGTTCTTCCTCCCGAGGGGCGGTCCTCAGCCTCGGGGGTGGCCCTATTTAACTGATAGCACTGGGCCTCGGTGTGTCCATATCTGTGGCAGTGCTGGCAGAAAGATCTCTTATGGCGAGCAGGAGAGAGAGTTCTGTCCTGGGCTTGCTCCCTGGAGCGCGAAGGTGAAATAATCAGATCTTTGATCTGCTGAGAGACTTGTTCGAGTCTTCTCGCAATGTCATCTACACGGGCCTCAAGAGATGCCTTAGAGTCCACAGCAGGAGTTTGCGCAGCTTGTGTAGTACACCTGGCAAAGTCATCTGGAAAGATGGAGGGTCAGCAGGAAAAGAACTACCTAGAAGAGCAAAGGGGCATAGTTTCCCTGTATATATTCATTGCCGAGGACACGGATGGCTAGGGTCTTGAAGTCTGCAAAGGTGAAGCTGGGATTTTGTGCAGCAAGCATGCGGAGTTGGCTCTGTGACAGTTCAGAGCCCATCCCCTCTATGAAGTGGTCTATCAAGATTTTGTGAGAGACCACACTTTCACGGGGGTCAAGCTATAGAACAGCGGAGAAAGCCTCTTGGAGGGATAGAGCATAGTCCTGTAGGTTCTCACCCAGCTGTTGTCTTTCAAAGAATCTCATCTTTACCTCAGAGATGGATGTAAACTCAAAGGCATCCTTCAGTTTCGCAAGGATTTGCTCAGGCATTTTCTTCTCTGTTGTGGGCCAGGATCGAACTTCCCTGGAAGCAGCACCCTCAAGCTGACCCAGCAGAATCTGCACTTGCTGTTCTGGAGAGGGGGGTAAAACAGAAAGAGAGACAGTAAATTGTCATGGAAGTCCCTGAAGGTGTGTAGCTCCTCTATGTAGCGTGACAACCAGGGTGACTCAAGATAAAATGAGACAGAGAACGGGCATGTTGCATGCGATGGGCACAGCAGGGCTGCTAGCACCAGCTTGGCCGTTGTCACTGGGTTTACTCATGATGTACAGTAGATGCTGAGGTGACTGCTCACAATCAGACAGTCTCTGATACAGGCACACAGACGAATCCTGTTCGTGATGCCACAAATTGTGGTGGGCCACTTGGGAGGTGCCAGATGTTGCAGAAGGGCCAGCTGGGGTGTGTAGTCTCACTGGCAGCAGTTAATGATGTCATGGTAGCTGAAGTGGGTCGCTGGACCCCTCAACGCTTCCCTCGTGTCCACAACAATTTGAAAAGTGGGAGGTAGCACTTGTGGATGGTATAGGACCCCCACAGGGGCACTCCTGTAGCGGTGGTGTCTGGGTGCAGGTCTTGGAGTGCCCGTGATGTTTGTGCAATCTCAAGCAGCAGGTGAACTTGTAAATATAACAGTTTTACTGAAGGAGGTATCGGGGTACAGTCTCTCTTACAGGCAAAGTTCTCAGTATATTGTGCATATGAAAGTAATGGTTTTCTCCTCATGAGACAAGCATTGTTATTGTCCAGGGCGGCTGGAGCAGAGTTCTCTTCACTTGCTTGTACAGGAATTCTCTGCACAGTCCAGGAAATATTGCACTGATGGAGGGACCTTCACAGATTGGGTCTCTGTGGAAACACACTAAAGTGTGGATGTACCCACAGTTTATATACCACCGTTCCCTCTTGTAGGTTTAAGCAAAGTCGTTGGCGTGGCAGCCTCGTGGATCTGGTCCTGGCTAGAAGCAATCAGGATAACCAGAGAGCAGGAGAGTCCATGTACAGCGTTCTCTCTCCTGACTAGAAGACACTTCAATCTTTTTGTGAAGGAGATTATGTGAGGAAAAATGTCCCCACAGCGTAGACTGGCATTGAAAACTCTTCTCTGAGAGAATAATGTCTCTCCTCAATCTTCCTGAGGCAGCAGGAGCCGTTGGTCTGTACCAGTGCTTTGTCAGAGTGAGAGGCCTGAGCTGGGAGACTCCTCTCAGCCATTGCTATGGCCACCACTTGTTGTGAGGAAATAATCATTACTTCATATACACACATTGGCCAGCAGATGGCAGGAAAGTACAATATACAATGCAGTGTATTATATCCCCTAACTCAGTGCACACAATGGAACAAATCTACTACTACACTACAACTGTCTCATTTAGCAGTAGTAGAACGGATACCGGGATGCCACATAAGTACAGGCCCCCCAATGAAAACTATCTGATAACACCCAGTTAGATTTAACTAAATTTAACTCATTAGGTGCCAAATACTTTGATTGGCAATATTTTCGCAATTGAGAAATTTTATTATAATAACAAAAAAAAAACATTTTATTCTGCTCTGCAGCTGTGTCCAGTTCAACATGAATTTTTATTTTGTTTTTTAAAGATCCCTCTAAATGAACACTGCGTGCCAAACTATTACACTGTGTGGTGCTTATTGCAGGGAGAACGGAGCCTGACACTGTGATTTTAAATCTAGTGACCTTGGAATATTTTTGTCATGTACCACCCCCTGCCAGACCCTGCAAAAGAAGTAACAGTACATGAGAGTGGATATACCTGCACTTTCAGCCTATTGACTATTAACTTGCATCTTTCATGTGCCCCAAATCCTGTAATGAGCACAACAATGATCCAAAATACCGTCATAGTATGATATGGCGGTATTGATAGCACTTGCTAAATATGAATGAACAAATCACATCTGGATAGAACCATGTTATATAGCATTGGTATTATTTGTTTTGGTGATATTAGATTGTCACTTTATACCATTGCTATGTGAGCTCTGTGTGATGCCTTTATTTGGGTACTGTATGGCGGTGTTTGGTTTTGGTGGTATCATTTTGTCATTATTTTATATGATACAATTATATTGACACTGTATAGCAGTATTGTTTTATTTTTGTGCAATATTTTGTTTCTATTTTGTGGAATGCAATTATATGTGCACTGAATGGTGGTATTTACTTTAATCTTATTATTTTGTCATTATTTCATGTGATACAATGATTTGGGTACTGTAAGACGGTATGATTTGTTTTGGTGGTATTATATTGTCATTATTTTGTGTGATGCAAATATATAGGCACTGTATAGTAGTGGTATTTATTTTCATAATATTATTTTGTCACTCTATGCCACTGTTATTTGAGTTCTGTGTGATGAAATTACATGGGCATTGTATAGCGGATTTGTTTAGTGGTATTATTTTTGTCATTATTTCATGCGATACAATTATTTCGGCACTGTATGGTGATAGTATTTATTTTGGTCACATTATTTTGTGCGATGCAATTATTTGGACACTGTATAGTGATATTATTTTTGTCATTTTTATATAATGCAACTATATAGGCACTTTAAGGTGATATTTATTTTTGTGCCATAATTTTGTCACTCTATACCACTGTTATTTGAGCTCTTTGTGGTGAAATTATATGGGCACTGTATGGCGGTATTATTTGTTTTGTTGCTGTTATTTTGTCATTTTATATAATACAATTGTATCGGCACTGTTTGATGGTATCATTTGTTTTGGTTGTATTATTATGGCAATGTATTTGTATTTATAATTCTTACTATGTATTCTATACCACTGTTACTTGAGCTCTGTATGGTGACATGATATGGGTACTGTATGGCTTTATTTGATTTGGTGGTATTATTTATTTTGTCATTATTTCATGCAATGCAATTGTTTGGGTACTGTATGGCGGTATTATTTGCTCTTTACTACTGATATTTGAGCTCTGTATGGTGAAATTATATGGACACTGTGTGTCACTATTTGTTTTGGCGGTATTATTTTGTGATGATTTCACGTCATACAATAATTTGGGCACTATATTGTGGTATTATTTGGTTAGGTTGAATTATTATGCCACTATTTTTTACTTATTGATCTTATAATTATTATTATTTATTCCATACCACTGTTATTTGAGCTCTGTGTGATGCAATTAATTGCACACTGTATTGTAGTTTTATTTTAGCTTTATCTCAGTAGGTGAGGTGACATTTATACACTGCGGGGAGATATTCTGTGAGCTTTATAAGACACTGTATTGGCAGTACTCTTGGCCAATAGAGTAGTTTACTCATTATTTGGTCACTGAATGGAAATATTATTTGATCACTGCGCAGCATTATTTTAGCTTCATATGATACATTTATGTAATTGTGCACGGTACGGTGGTCTTCATATTTGTGCTTTAGTACAATGTTTAGAGGGGCTGCTCTGCCATTTGTCCACTACTTTTCCAACATTTCATCCCTTGATGAACACTTACAAAAGAAACACTTTTATAAAGACATTTATTTTCTTACCTGTGACGTTCCCTCTGATGGAGTCTCTTCCCTGCCCTGACGGGAATGTTTCTCTGTTTCTTCAGAGGCTAAAGGTGGGAAAGAGGAAGCATTGGGCGAAACATCACAGGAGGCTGATTGGTTACCAGCTCATAAGGAAATAAATGTTTTCCGAAATGTGTTTCTTTTGCAAGCACAAGTTAAAAGAGGTGATTGAAAAAGCCGTGGCCGACCCCGTTAACATTGTAGACTGTTTGTCTCTCTAGGCTGTTCATTAAAGAGGCTTTGTCCAACCTCTGCTGCAATAAATATGTGCAATTCTGGAGCATCTTTTCTTATACCTTATATATATATATATATATATATATATATATATATACAGGACACACCTTCTCATTTAAAGATTTTTCTGTATTTTCATGACTATGAAAATTGTACATTCACACTGAAGGCATCAAAACTATGAATTAACACATGTGGAATTATATACTTAACAAAAAAGTGTGAAACAACTGAAAATATGTCTTATATTCTAGGTTCTTCAAAGTAGCCACCTTTTGCTTTGATGACTGCTTTGCACACTTTTGGCATTCTCTTGATGAGCTTCAAGAGGTAGTCACCGGAAATGGTCTTCCAACAATCTTGAAGGAGTTCCCGGAGATGCTTAGCACTTGTTGGCCCTTTTGCCTTCACTCTGCGGTCCAGCTCACCCCAAACCATCTCGATTGGGTTCAGGTCTGGTGACTATGGAGATCAGGTCATCTGGCGTAGCACCCCATCACTCTCCTTCTTGGTCTAATAGCCCTTACACAGCCTGGAGGTGTGTTTGGGGCCATTGTCCTGTTGAAAAATAAATGATGGTCCAGCTAAAAGCAAACCGGATGGAATAGCATGCCGCTGCAAGATGCTGTGGTAGCCATGCTGGTTCAGTATGCCTTCAATTTTGAATAAATCCCCAACAATGTCACCAGCAAAGCACCCCCACACCATCACACCTCCTCCTCCATGCTTCACGGTGGGAACCAGGCATGTAGAGTCCATCCGTTCACCTTTTCGGCATCGCACAAAGACACGGTGGTTGGAACCAAAGATCTCAGATTTGGACTCATCAGACCAAAGCACAGATTTCCACTGGTCTAATGTCCATTCCTTGTGTTCTTTAGCCCAAACAAGTCTCTTCTGCTTGTTGCCTGTCCTTAGCAGTGGTTTCCTAGCAGCTATTTTACCATGAAGGCCTGCTGCACAAAGTCTCCTCTTAACAGTTGTTGTAGAGATGTGTCTGCTGCTAGAACTCTGTGTGGCATTGACCTGGTCTCTAATCTGAGCTGCTGTTAACCTGCGATTTCTGAGGCTGATGACTCGGATAAACTTATCCTCAGAAGCAGAGGTGACTCTTGGTCTTCCTTTCCTGGGGCGGTCCTCATGTGAGCCAGTTTCTTTGTAGCGCTTGATGGTTTTTGCAACTGCACTTGGGGACACTTTCAAAGTTTGCCCAATTTTTCGGACTGACTGACCTTCATTTCTTAAAGTAATGATGGCCACTTGTTTTTCTTTACTTAGCTGCTTTTTTCTTGCCATAATACAAATTCTAACAGTCTATTCAGTAGGACTATCAGCTGTGTATCCACCTGACTTCTGCACAACACAACTGATGGTCCCAACCCCATTTATAAGGCAAGAAATCCCACTTATTAAACCTGACAGGGCACACCTGTGAAGTGAAAACCATTTCCGGTGATTACCTCTTGAAGCTCATCAAGAGAATGCCAAGAGTGTGCAAAGCAGTCATCAAAGCAAAAGGTGGCTACTTTGAAGAACCTAGAATATAAGACATATTTTCAATTGTTTCACACTTTTTTGTTAAGTATATAATTCCACATGTGTTAATTCATAGTTTTGATGCCTTCAGTGTGAATGTACAAATTCATAGTCATGAAAATACAGAACAATCTTTAAATGACAAGATGTGTCCAAACTGTTGGTCTGTACTGTATATATATATATATATATATATATATATATATATATATATATATACACATTACATTTTGCCCTCCCTCTGTATCTCCTCCTGGAAATATATGAATAAATTGACATATGAGCATTACCAGTTGTCCCTACAGTGTCTGATAGTGTCCAGTCAGGGTTGTAAGTGCCAGACAGTTTTAGTGACCGATACCCTGGACAAGGGGGTGTAGTGACCCAGCAGTAATTTTACAATAGTAATAACAGAGGACGGGAGATTTACAAAGAGATGATCCAGCATTGTTATCTGATTGGAAATAGTCATATCTACTGAATCAAACATGTCAGTAGAGGAAACAGGTTCCCTTTAAACTATTCTCTCTTTCCCTTTAATTCATATTATGTCATTGTGTGTTAGAAATCCTGCAAAATGTTCAAGAAATCATGAAACATAAATAATTACAGAAATATTAGAAGGATTCCAATAGTTTCTTTCAAAATTCCATCAGACCATGTCTGCCACCTAGTGGCTAAATATGATATTACATTCATATTGTAAATCTAAGAATGTAGCAGAGCAGAGATTGTGGATACACTATGCAGGATTAGGTAGGCGTTTGGGTGCATCTCTTCAATTGACAGCGGCATCTAAGGTGTTAATCCCCTGAGCCCACAGCAGTGCACACATGGGCCGAGAGCCCCCCGGGTGGAGCAGTGACATCACAAGGGTCATCTATAGGTCTGCAATAAATGACTGCGGTGCATCAGTTATGTGACACACTCCGCTCTGCTACATCCGATCAGATCTATGATATTTAAATGCGGAAAAGGGCAGAAACATCTCTTTGTTTTGCAGAATGATCTTTTTGTCTGATCAGCCTCGGATCATCTATAACTAGGGAAGTTTGTAAAGCGAGGACTCATTTAATCCTGTCTCCCTCTCGGCACCTCAGACACAATACGGCTGACACACAGCAGCGCCATTCACTCCGCCGGACGATTGCTGGGACCTGGAGACGAAGTCAGCGGCGCTCACTGTGAGGGAGACTGTTAGCTCCATCCATCACATCTACTGTATGAAGCAGGAGCATAGAGAGCGCGAGCTAGAGAGCACGAGAGAGCACGAGACAGAGAATGTGTGAGAGAGAGAGCACGAGAGAGCACGAGACAGAGAATGTGCGAGAGAGAGAGCACGAGAGAGCACGAGACAGAGAATGTGTGAGAGAGAGAGCACGAGAGAGCACGAGACAGAGAATGTGAGAGAGAGAGAGCACGAGAGAGCGTGAGATAGAGACTGCGAGAGAGAGAGCACGAGAGAGCACGAGACAGAGAATGTGCGAGAGAGAGAGCACGAGAGAGCGTGAGATAGAGACTGCGAGAGAGAGAGCACGAGAGAGCACGAGACAGAGAATGTGCGAGAGAGAGAGCACGAGAGAGCACGAGACAGAGAATGTGTGAGAGAGAGAGCACGAGAGAGCACGAGACAGAGAATGTGAGAGAGAGAGAGCACGAGAGAGCGTGAGATAGAGAATGTGAGAGAGAGAGAGCACGAGAGAGCACGAGACAGAGAATGTGTGAGAGAGAGAGCACGAGAGAGCACGAGACAGAGAATGTGTGAGAGAGAGAGCACGAGAGAGCACGAGACAGAGAATGTGAGAGAGAGAGAGCACGAGAGAGCGTGAGATAGAGACTGCGAGAGAGAGAGAGCACGAGAGAGCGTGAGATAGAGAGCGCGAGCTAGAGAGCACGAGAGAGCACGAGACAGAGAATGTGTGAGAGAGAGAGCACGAGAGAGCACGAGACAGAGAATGTGCGAGAGAGAGAGCACGAGAGAGCACGAGACAGAGAATGTGTGAGAGAGAGAGCACGAGAGAGCACGAGACAGAGAATGTGAGAGAGAGAGAGCACGAGAGAGCGTGAGATAGAGAATGTGAGAGAGAGAGAGCACGAGAGAGCACGAGACAGAGAATGTGTGAGAGAGAGAGCACGAGAGAGCACGACACAGAGAATGTGTGAGAGAGAGAGCACGAGAGAGCACGAGACAGAGAATGTGAGAGAGAGAGAGCACGAGAGAGCGTGAGATAGAGACTGCGAGAGAGAGAGAGCACGAGAGAGCACGAGACAGAGAATGTGTGAGAGAGAGAGCACGAGAGAGCACGAGACAGAGAATGTGAGAGAGAGAGAGCACGAGAGAGCGTGAGATAGAGACTGCGAGAGAGAGAGAGCACGAGAGAGCACGAGACAGAGAATGTGTGAGAGAGAGAGCACGAGAGAGCACGAGACAGAGAATGTGTGAGAGAGAGAGCACGAGAGAGCACGAGACAGAGAATGTGAGAGAGAGAGAGCACGAGAGAGCGTGAGATAGAGACTGCGAGAGAGAGAGAGCACGAGAGAGCACGAGACAGAGAATGTGCGAGAGAGAGAGCACAAGAGAGAGCACGAAACAGAGAATGTGCGAGCTAGAGAGCACGAGAGAGCACGAGACAGAGAATGTGCGAGAGAGAGAGCACGAGAGAGCGTGAGATAGAGACTGCGAGAGAGAGAGCACGAGAGAGCACGAGACAGAGAATGTGCGAGAGAGAGAGCACGAGAGAGCGTGAGATAGAGACTGCGAGAGAGAGAGAGCACGAGACAGAGAATGTGCGAGAGAGAGAGCACGAGAGAGAGCACGAAACAGAGAATGTGCGAGCTAGAGAGCACGAGAGAGCACGAGACAGAGAATGTGCGAGCTAGAGAGCACGAGAGAGCACGAGACAGAGAATGTGCGAGAGAGAGAGCACGAGAGAGCGTGAGATAGAGACTGCGAGAGAGAGAGCACGAGAGAGCACGAGACAGAGAATGTGCGAGAGAGAGCACGAGAGAGAGCACGAAACAGAGAATGTGCGAGAGAGAGAGCACGAGAGAGAGCACGAGATAGAGAATGTGCGAGAGAGAGAGCACGAGAGAGCACGAGACAGAGAATGTGTGAGAGAGAGAGCACGAGAGAGCACGAGACAGAGAATGTGCGAGAGAGAGAGCACGAGAGAGCGTGAGATAGAGACTGCGAGAGAGAGAGCACGAGAGAGCACGAGACAGAGAATGTGCGAGAGAGAGAGCACGAGAGAGAGCACGAAACAGAGAATGTGCGAGAGAGAGAGCACGAGAGAGAGCACGAGATAGAGAATGTGCGAGCTAGAGAGCACGAGAGAGCACGAGACAGAGAATGTGTGAGAGAGAGAGCACGAGAGAGCACAAGACAGAGAATGTGAGAGAGAGAGAGCACGAGAGAGCGTGAGATAGAGACTGCGAGAGAGAGAGAGCACGAGAGAGCACGAGACAGAGAATGTGCGAGAGAGAGAGCACGAGAGAGCGTGAGATAGAGACTGCGAGAGAGAGAGAGCACGAGAGAGCACGAGACAGAGAATGTGCGAGAGAGAGAGCACGAGAGAGAGCACGAAACAGAGAATGTGCGAGCTAGAGAGCACGAGAGAGCACGAGACAGAGAATGTGCGAGCTAGAGAGCACGAGAGAGCACGAGACAGAGAATGTGCGAGAGAGAGAGCACGAGAGAGCGTGAGATAGAGACTGCGAGAGAGAGAGCACGAGAGAGCACGAGACAGAGAATGTGCGAGAGAGAGAGCACGAGAGAGAGCACGAAACAGAGAATGTGCGAGAGAGAGAGCACGAGAGAGAGCACGAGATAGAGAATGTGCGAGAGAGAGAGCACGAGAGAGCACGAGACAGAGAATGTGCGAGAGAGAGAGCACGAGAGAGCGTGAGATAGAGACTGCGAGAGAGAGAGAGCACGAGAGAGCACGAGACAGAGAATGTGCGAGAGAGAGAGCACGAGAGAGAGCACGAAACAGAGAATGTGCGAGCTAGAGAGCACGAGAGAGCACGAGACAGAGAATGTGCGAGCTAGAGAGCACGAGAGAGCACGAGACAGAGAATGTGCGAGAGAGAGAGCACGAGAGAGCGTGAGATAGAGACTGCGAGAGAGAGAGCACGAGAGAGCACGAGACAGAGAATGTGCGAGAGAGATAGCACGAGAGAGAGCACGAAACAGAGAATGTGCGAGAGAGAGAGCACGAGAGAGAGCACGAGATAGAGAATGTGCGAGAGAGAGAGCACGAGAGAGCACGAGACAGAGAATGTGCGAGAGAGAGAGCACGAGAGAGAGCACAAAACAGAGAATGTGCGAGCTAGAGAGCACGAGAGAGCACGAGACAGAGAATGTGCGAGCTAGAGAGCACGAGAGAGCACGAGACAGAGAATGTGTGAGAGAGAGAGCACGAGAGAGCACGAGACAGAGAATGTGCGAGAGAGAGAGCACGAGAGAGCGTGAGATAGAGACTGCGAGAGAGAGAGCACGAGAGAGCACGAGACAGAGAATGTGCGAGAGAGAGAGCACGAGACAGAGAATGTGCGAGAGAGAGAGCACGAGAGAGAGCACGAAACAGAGAATGTGCGAGCTAGAGAGCACGAGAGAGCATGAGACAGAGAATGTGCGAGAGAGAGAGCACGAGAGAGCATGAGATAGAGACTGCGAGAGAGAGAGCACGAGAGAGCACGAGACAGAGAATGTGTGAGCTAGAGAGAACGAGAGAGCACGAGACAGAGAATGTGTGAGAAAGAGAGCACGAGAGAGCACGAGACAGAGAATGTGCGAGAGAGAGAGCACGAGAGAGCGTGAGATAGAGACTGCGAGAGAGAGAGCACGAGAGAGCACGAGACAGAGAATGTGCGAGAGAGAGAGCACGAGAGAGAGCACGAAACAGAGAATGTGTAAGCTAGAGAGCACGAGAGAGCACGAGACAGAGAATGTGCGAGAGAGAGAGCACGAGAGAGCGTGAGATAGAGACTGCGAGATAGAGAGCACGAGAGAGCGCGAGATAGAGAATGTGCGAGAGAGAGAGCACGAGAGAGCGTGAGATAGAGACTGCGAGATAGAGAGCATGAGAGAGAGCGCGAGATAGAGAGCACGAGAGAGAGCGCGAGATAGAAAGCACGAGAGAGCACGAGACAGAGAATATGCGAGAGAGAGAGCACGAGAGAGCGTGAGATAGAGACTGCGAGATAGAGAGCACGAGAGAGAGCGCGAGATAGAGACTGCGAGATAGAGAGCACGAGAGAGCGCGAGATAGAGACTGCGAGATAGAGAGCACGAGAGAGAGCGAGATAGAGAGCGCGAGAGAGCATGAGATAGAGACTGCGAGATAGAGAGCACGAGAGAGCGCGAGACGGAGAATGTGCGAGAGAGAGAATGTGATACAGAGTGCGTGCGAGAGAGAGTGCGTGAGATAGAGAGCACAAGAGAGCGTGAGAGAGCGTGAGATAGAGACTGCGAGATAGAGAGCACGAGAGAGTGCGAGATAGAGAGCGCGAGAGAGCGTGAGATAGAGACTGCGAGATAGAGAGCACGAGAGAGTGGGAGATGGAGAATGTGCGAGAGAGAGCATGTGATACAGAGTGCGTGCGAGAGAGAGTGCGCGCGAGAGAGAGCACGAGATAGAGAGTGCGTGCGAGAGAGAGTGCGCGAGAGAGAGAGCACGAGATAGAAAGTGCGCATGAGAGAGTGCGCAAGAGAGGATGCGCGCGAGAGAGCACAAGATAGAGAGTGCGCACGAGAGAGAGTGCGCGAGAGAAAGAGCATGAGCTAGAGAGTGCGTGCGAGAGAGAGAGAGCGAGAGAGTGCACGTGAGAAAGTGTGCGCGAGAGAGAGAGTGCGAAAGAGAGGGAGTGCGCGAGAGAGAATGAGTGCGAGAGAGAGTGCACAAAATGGAAAGTGCGCGAGACAGAATGAGTGCAAGAGAGAGTGCACGAGATGGAGAGTGCGCGAGAGAGAATGAGTGCGACAGAGAGAGTGCGAGAGCGAGAGAGTGCATGAGAGAGAGTGTGCGCGTGAGAGAGTGCGAGAGCAAGAGAGTGCACGTGAGAGAGTGTGCACGAGAGAGAGTGCGCGAGAGAGAGAGTGCGCGAGAGAGAATGAGTGCAAGAGAGAGTGCACGAGATGGAGAGTGCGTGAGAGAGAATGAGGGCAAAAGAGAGAGTGCGAGAGCGAGAGAGTGCACGAGAGAGAGTGCGCGAGAGAGAGAGTGCGTGAGAGTGAATGAGTGTGAGAGAGAGTGCACGAGATGGAGAGTGCGTGAGAGAGTGCACGAGATGGAGAGTGCGTGAGAGAGTGCACGAGATGGAAAGTGCACGAGAGCAGGAGAGAGCAGGAGAGAGAGTGCGCGAAAGTTCATGAGATACCGAGAGTGAGAGAGAGCGGGAGAGAGGGCATGAGATACAGACAGAGGGTGAGAGAGAGAGTGTGAGAGAGAGCATGAGATGTGGAAAGAGCGAGAGAGAGTGCGCGAGAGAGAGGGTGCGAGAGTATGAGAGAGCGCGAGGGAGAGCAAGAGAAAGCATGAGAGAGCATGAAAAAGAGAGAGCGCGAAAGAGAGTGTGAGAAAGAGAGCACAAAAGAGAGCGTGCGAAAGAGAGAGCAAAAAAAAGAGAGTGCGCGAGAAAGAGAGCGCATGAGAGAGAGCGCGTGAGAGCTCGAGATACAGGAGCGTGTGCACGAGAGAGCAATAGAGCGAGAGAAAGAGAGCACACGAAAGAGAGCATGAGAGAGAGCTTGAGATACAGAGAGAGCGCGAGAGAGAGAGGGAGATAGAGAGAGCAGGAAAGGGAATGAGAGAGTATGAGAGAGCAAGAGCATGAGAGAGAGAACGTGTAAGAGAGATAAAGAGAGAGAGCGAGAGAAAGAGGCGAGCAAGAGAGAGAGCATGAGAGAGTGAAAGAGAGAGAGATAAAGAGAGAGAGAGCGTGAGAGAGTGAAAGAGAGAGAGAGATAAAGAGAGAGAGAGAGAGCGCCATTACAGATGGGTGTTACATTTAGGACTTTATTTTCTGGGTTACGGTTAACCTTGTAATCACCAGTCTGGTTTGGGCTTTAAAGGGATTATCCAGGGCTAAAATATTGATGACCCTTCCCTGTATACCAGGGGAGTCTCGCTAGACCACAGCAAACAAAGGGTTAAATGGCTGGGCGCAGAGGCTCATCCTTTCCTGGCCATTACACAGTCCAGCACTCGCCCACTGGTGGCTCGGAGCCTCCATGCAGGATTTAATTTGCAGCATCATTAAAAAAAACAGAGCACTGTACAGTGAGGGGTTAATGAGGACATCTTCTACCTGAGAGTTGACTGATTTCATCCCACCCAGGTTTCTTTAAATCAGTGAAAATCATTTAAAGGGAAGAACACAAGTGAATACCGGCCGCTTGTTTCAGGGATAGGTGGGTGATGGCCGCAGGGGGCTTCAGCAATGCAGCGGTGGATGTTGGACAGATCTGCAGTACATGAGCCCCTTGCTGGAGACGATTCATTGTTTGACACCAGCCCATCAAGTGGGAGATAGAAGTACAAAAAATAAATGAATACTTTAAAGTCTCCGTAAACCTCCTCAAACCCAGTGAGAGCTGACATCTGACCAGGTGCAGAAGTCCCACACCACACCCCAAGCGTCAGCCACAGTCTCCTATGTAAATTGTTAATCAAAAACCTCATATACAGTGTCATCAAGACCTCTGTATACAATGTCAGACACAGACCCCTATATACAGTGTTATCACACATTCCTATACTGTATAGTATTATAATAGATCCTCATAGACAGTATATTCACAGTATCATCACAGACCCCCATATAATGTCTCATCACAGACCCCCATACAGAGTCTCCTCACAATCTCCTATAGACAAGGTCATTTTTTACCTATATAGACAGTGTCATAATTGACCCCAATATACAGTATCATCATTAACCACTATGTACAGTGTAATCATTAACCACTATATTCAATGTCAGCTCCACAAATCCTTATAAATAGTGTCATTGTGACGCCTCTTACACGAAAAGCCCTTTTCTTTACCCTGGGAGATGGGGGACTTGCAGTCGGGTCCTGTGATGGAGAGATGGGGTGCAGCCGTAGCCCGGACCCGACCCGTGCTCAGGGCCGTCACATTAAAAAGGATGGTGTGGGCTTATCCGGGTTGAGTGGCTGATTTACGACTACGCCACTTGTGGCACCTGGTGAAGGCCACCAGCGCCACCGCAGTCCGCTGAGGCATGGTGTTATGGCGGCCATAGTTATTACTACTCTCCACAGGCGGAGCGAGGCCTCAGGGCAGAGGGACAGGATGGAGGGGGTAGTAGTAGAGGAGAACGGATGCTGCGTCGCGCGGTGTAGCGCAGAATAAACAGTCCGGAGGCCATAGGGGTGAACTTCCAAGGCTTTAGTCACTTTAGAGATGGCAGAAGGAAGGCAACTCCCTGCTCCCCGACGAGTCCTGCGGTCACCAGGGACGGGGGTCCGACAACCTCCGAGTAAGTCCAGCGTTCAATCGGGACCCCGCACCAGAGTGTTCCTGAACTACAGACCGAATACTTTCCTGTCCGTGTGTGTGCGAATAGGCCGGGTCTCCCTCTGAGCTCCTCTCAGAACAAGGGCACGGGTGGCAGCTCCGCTCCGTCCGATACCCGGTGGGATCCTCAGGGCCTACCGGGCTTTCCCGACCAGGACATGGAGTAGCAAGGTTGAGTGTTGGGGGCCGGTACCCCTCTTGCAGCCAGACTCCCTCTGAATATATCAGCATGGCGAGGACAGGTGGCGTACACCGCTCCGTCTGCATCCTGCCTGGGATCCATTTGCTGTGGAGCCACACTCTTCAGCTCCGGGCCTTCTTGGTCCTGGTCCTTGGCCGGGTTGAGACATTCCTGGTCTACAACCTGCCCCTCGACCCAAGGCCGGGGTACGGGGGCTGTGTCTCCATCCGATGCGGGCCCACACAGGATCCACGCTGACGGTGGGAGATCACAGTGACACACAGTAATTGGCAGCACAAAGACTTGACTAACAAGGACCAGCGAAAGACCACGAACCAAGATCGCTTTTTATTAAATTTAAAGTGTAACTAACTTGTAAGTCCTCCACCCTCACCCACTAACTGGTTCCCCTAACTCTTGGTTCCCCAGTCTCCCTGTAACCAGGGGAGCAGCACCTAGTGCATACTAGCTCCCTCTGGTGGAGAAGTGTGGTGTTGGATGCAAAGGTTGGGTCACGACTATCACACTGTTCTTACCTCAGAGGAGGAACACCACACTCCATTAAAGAAGTGCAGCATCCCTGTGGCGGTTGAACCCTCAGGGGCGCCACATCATAACTGACCTCCATATACAATATCGGCCACTGACCATTATATATAGTGTTATCACAGATCCCTATGCACTGTGTGATACAGAACCCTATATACAGTGTCATTACAGATCCTCATATACTGTGTCATTAGAGCCTATTATAAAGTGTCATCACACATTCCTTTAGACAGTGTCAGAACAGACCCCTACAAACAGTATCATGATAGACCCCCCCATAGACAGTGATGACGCACCCCCTGGGCCATGTTCAGAGGATACCCGGAGCCGGATCTGAATAGGGGTAGTAGTCCTTGTGGCGGTGACCCGGTCCGTGCCCAGGGTGTCAAACTAAGTGGCAGTCTATGGCAGTAGATGTTAAGTTGATTGTCGACTACGCCACCCGTTGAGTGCGGCTTTGACGCCGCCGCTGCAGAGCAGTCCGCTGAGGCCGGTGGTATATGTGCAGCAGTGATGGTATAACCCCCAACGGGAGGGGTATGGCCTCAGGGCAGCAGGTGTGGATGATGGGGGTTGTGATGATGCAGAAAGAAGACTCAGAGTCAATAGATGCAGTTCAGGGTCTTTACTTACTGGTGTTCTTTTGGTCACTCTGGCCTTGAGTGACCACCCGAGCCGTGCTGCGTCCACCAGGTCCTGGACTCGGCTAACCCGCAGGCGATTCCGGAGCGTGGTCCTGAGCTCCCTTCTGACTCTCTCTCTCTCTCTGGCCGTTCCCACCAGGGATCCACCTGTGTCCGGCTCCCTCGGGTCTCTTGTTGGTTGAACCTTCCCTGGCTTCCCTGACCCTATGCTCGGTGTGCCATTCTGGTGGATTTGGTGAGGGTCGTGGCAGATCCTGCCCACGACCTCCGGTTCCTGGCTAAGGTTTGTTTTGGCCTCTGCCAGCTTGGGATCCGGTACCCTTGTCCGCCAACCCTTCACCCTTTTGTCTTTATTCTGGGATCTTGGGGTTCCCTTCTTGTCTTTCTCTCTGGGTCCTTCTTTTCTCCTCTCTCCCTCTGCAGGCTTGGCTCTGGAGCTGGGCCCAGCCGGAGCCACAGCTCCCTGTCAGCCCTCCTGGCTGAGCTCCTCTGCTCTGCTCCTCAGGCTAAAAAGACCCTGTCCTAAGATGGTGCCCACCATATATACTCCCTCTATGTGTGAGCCCAGGTGACTAGCACCCAATGAGCTCCTAGCTTTACCCAGACTACTCCCCCTATCTGCCCCTACACTACTGGGATGTTCCACCCCCCTCCCACTTCAGCCAGGGACAGACGCTGTCGTACCTGCACATATACTGGTGGGAGTACCGTTGTTCTGTCCCCCGGAAATGGGATGTATGTAGTGCATGCAGCCTACTAAGCTCAGTTCCACACTCCATCCTTACCCGGGAGTGGAATACCACACCTCTGGCTTGATGTGTAATACCCCTGTAGCAGCCGAATCCTCAGGGTGCTACATTGACATGCAGTGCCCCATAAATTATGCGCCCCCTGGGCCGTGGGGTACTCGGTAGCCGTGCCGGTCGGTGCTGGGTATGTCACGGTGGCAGTGACCCGGTCAGTGACCCAGGGCGGTCAATTAAAGGAAAAGTAAATGGGAATAAAGGTTTTGGAGATAATGTTCGTGACGCCACCTGTGCAGCTATATGGGGCCACCGCTGCGGTGCAGATCCTCTGGAGCTGATGGTGACGCAGCAGAGAGGGTTCAGCTCTCCACAGGCAGAGCTTAGCTCCAGGGCAGTGTAGATGATTTGAAGAGTAGATGTTGTCGGCTGGGACAGTGTCGAGCAGGGCTGAGGGGGCAGGTAATGGACAGACAACACATTAATGGCGGTTTCCTCTTAGCTTTACTTGCTGCTTGGCAGAGCAGACCAGGGCACGGGTACTGGCTGGTAGTAGAGGTCCGGGCAGCCTGCAAGCAAGCTGGGGATCCACCTCGCCAGGTGGAGTTGTAGCCCTTCCCTCTGCGCTATTCTCTTTGGCCCTGCTGCCTGAAGATATGCTGCGCCCCTCGTCACTGAGTAAAACGTCTTTGTGCTCACCCATATGGCAGGCATCTCGGGCCTTCCTCAAGTGTTGCTCCCACGTGGCGGTGCTGGGCCTTATGGTGCTGCTGAGCCGCCGGGCGTCTGATGGGGCCAGGAGACCTACAGTCTCCTGCCCTCCAGATTCTGCTGCTGGGCCTTCAGTGCCCCACAACCATGGACTTCGGTATCCGGTTCACTTGCGCTTCTCTCCTCTGGGGCGAGCTTGTACACAGCTCCCTTCCCCAGGTCCTTCCTCGTCGCTGTCCTGTCTTCAACTCCTCTCAACTCACTCTTACAAACTGTGGCACCCCTGAGGGTTCAGTCGCCACAGGGGTACTACAACTGGTGGTGCCTCACTCTGTGGTAAGGAAAGGAGTGCTGCCCAGGACCCCAACACCTGCATCCAACACTACACTGCTCCAGGCTGGCTGGAAGGGCAAGATACAATGTGTTCTGCTGAGCCCTGTCCCTGGCTGGAGTGGGGGGAACCAGAGTGAGGGGAAACCAAGTAGTGGGTGTGGGTGGAGGAAGCAGTTTAGGGGAGAATTTGTTAGGAGTATAAAAAGGGGGAGCCATCTTAGTAAAAGGAGTAGAGAAAGCAAGCAGGAAGGAGAGGAGCAGGTGCTCTACAGGAGCTCTGCTCCAGAGTGGGCCTAGTAAATGAGGCCCAGCGGAGGAGAGAAGAGGAGGGGAGCAGAGGAGGAAGGCTCCGGTAACTGAAGGGGTCCCAGAGGTACGGAAGGAGCAGGAAGCCACCCGTATGCTCTAATCTGTCAAGTGTCAGAGGGACCAGGCCGCAAAAAGGGAACCGGTCCCTGGGCTAGTCGTGTCACTTCAAGTCTCGGCTAGGAAACCGGAGGCTTCTGACTTTTATGGTGCAGTTGCCATACTCGCATTCTAGCAGCCAAGAACGGTAGTCGAGTAGGACAAGGGAACTCCAGGTGTCCCTGAAGGATCCGAGGACACCATCTTGGGGCTCAGTTTGTGAGGCGCAGGGCAGGAGGGAGAGACCCAGCGCGGAAAGTCGACTGAGGAAACGAACATACAGAAAGGGGGTCCCGATAAGTACTCTCGAATTGCAAGAGGGACTTCAGAACCCCTGCTTGGTGAACTCAGCGTGACGCGGGAAGCGGTAACCTGTACAGTGTACCTAAGTAATCTAAAAAGAACTGTGAGTAAACTGCACTCTCTGTCTCTTTCGGTTATTGCCACTGCGCCATCATCCCTTCTACGCCACAACGCCCTGCATCCCATCCATCAACCCTGCCCCGGGGGCCCACTCCACCTGTGGGGAGCAGAAACATCCCAGCTGCCATCCCATCACCCCCGGAGGTCTGCAGCAGTGCCGGTAACCATTACCAGAATCCACAGGTGGCATCACGAGACAAACTGTACACTAAAACCCCTTTTTAAAGAGTGACCCAGAGGACAGGCCCGGGAGCCTACTGCCGTGATATCCTTCAAAGAAGGTAAAGGCCCGGGTACAGAGTCTCCCCCATATATCCCCCTGGGCGAGTCACTAACCCCGCCTCCAGATTCCAGTTGTTAAGGGGAGGAGCTCTCCTTTCTAGTCAGGAGCCAGGAAAGTGTTGTTTGCTGGTAAACCTGATTAGGGGACCCATCCGTGCTTCCAGGCATGGCATCACCCCCTATGAGGGAGGCAATGCCACTGTGGCAACCAGACTCCTGGGGTGCCACATAAACAGTATAATAACAGATCCCTCTAGAAAGTGTAATATTAGACCCCCAAAGACAGTGACATACAGTCTCCCATATACAGTATAATAATAGACCCTCATATGCAGTGACATAATTGACCCCCATATACAGTGTTATCACGAAGCCTCATATGCAGTTACAGACAAACTTCCAATATTAATCACACTCCCTTTACAAAGTGTCATCACAGACCTCAGTATAAGGCATCAGATATCCCCTATTTATAAAGAATAAATATATTACATACACAAAGTTTATTATGGACCTAAGAATTGAGGTGGCTTGTGCAGCCGGCAGCCGCCATGTGGGTGGCGCAGGTAGATCTCCGACACTCGGGATTGTTCTGTTCTGTCTTTATTCCTCTGTTTTAGTAGATTGAGGTTTTTCTTATTAGTGAGAGAAAACAGCAGAAAGAAAAAAGTAAAGTTCCACTTCTGGCCTATTTTCACCTTCTGCATCCACTGCTGGTTCAGTGTATTTTCACCTTCTGCATCCTCTGCCAATTTAGTGTCTTTTCACCTACCACATCCCCTGCTGGTTTAATGTCTTTTCACCTTCCGTATCTCCTGCTGGTTCAGTATCTTTTCACCTTCAGCATCCCCTGCTGGTTCAGTGTTTTTTCACCTTCCGCATCCCCTGCTGGTTTAGTGTCTTTTCACCTTCTGCATCCCATGCTGGATTAGTGTCTTTTCACCTTCCGCATCCCCTGCTGGTTCAGTGTCTTTTCACCTTCAGCATCCCCTGCTGGTTCAGTGTTTTTTCACCTTCCGCATCCCCTGCTGGTTTAGTGTCTTTTCACCTTCCGCATCCCATGCTGGATTAGTGTCTTTTCACCTTCTGCATCCCCTGCTGGTTCAGTGTCTTTTCACCTTCTGCATCCCCTGCTGGTTCAGTGTCTTTTCACCTTCTGCATCCCCTGCTGGTTCAGTGTCTTTTCACCTTCTGCATCCCCTGCTGGTTCAGTGTCTTTTCACCTTCTGCATCCCTTGCTGGTTCAGTGTCTTTTCACCTTTTTCACCCCCTGCTGGTTCAGTGTCTTTTCACCTTCTGCATCCCCTGCTGGTTCAGTGCCTTTTCACCTTATGCATCCCCTGCTGGTTCAGTGTCTGCGCAGATCCTCTTGTATAGGATGGTGTTCAGAGGTCAAAGCTCTGTGCACCCAGTGTTTATAAGGGATCTGTACACAGCCACAGCACTGTCAACTAATGGTCGGAGCCAGTGATGGACTGACCACCGGGGCATGTGGGGTTGCGACCCCTTAGTTAATTAAAGCACTCCCTGTTGGTAGCCATTACATTTCTTCCAAAGCCCGTGTTATCTGTGTGCTGTGATGAATGGCAGAACAGAACGTTTTAACCACTGTGCCTCATTCGTCGCGGAGGTCGGACGCTCACCTGCCGCTATTTTACCATGACGCCATCGCCCACTTAAAACCTTAAATAGAGGAAACCTCAGAGGGACTCGGAGACGAATCAAAGAAGTAAAAAAAAATATGTCTTAAGAGATGAAACCGCGGCGGGAAGGAGACGCTTCAGAGGAGAATCACAGGACCCTAGTCTCCATGGAGCCGGATGGGTATTTATTTCTAGGAAACGACAGAACAATGTGTGAACCTCATGTCACCAAGGACAAGTGTTCATCTTCATAAAACCCGAGATACAATCCATCTATAAAACAGCAGACATGAAAGGAGCTAGAGATCTAAAACGCAAGTCATGATAAAAACTGCAACAAGTATTCAGAAAAGGAAAAAATGTAACCGACAGAGAAGGCGACATCTATGGGGCCCGGCACTACACTGCCTCCTCTGCTTGTCATACCTGCAGCTGCCACCAGGGTGCTCCCTCAATGTGGATTTACACTGTAATCACTGGGGCCCTGGGAGGGGGGATTTATTAATTTCTGTTTTTTGATATTTTGAAAGTTTTTGATAAGTGGGTGGGAATTAGCAGGAGAGGGCACGGAGTGTCAAAATAATGATATGTCCTTAAGGATAGTTACTAACTATATTGTGGTCTAAAAGGGGCAGAGTTTATTTAAAATTGGTTCCTCTGGGGTGGGCAGGGGCATTACCAGGATGGACAGGGGCATTTCCATGATGGACAGGGGCATTACCAGGATGGGAAGGGGCGTTACCAGGATGGGCAGGGGCATTACCATGATGGGCAGGGGTGTTACCAGGATGGACAGGGGCATTTCCATGATGGGCAGGGGCGTTACCAGGATGGGCAGGGGTGTTACCAGGATGGACAGGGGCATTTCCATGATGGACAGGGGCATTACCAGGATGGGAAGGGGCGTTACCAGGATGGGCAGGGGCATTACCATGATGGGCAGGGGTGTTACCAGGATGGGCAGGGGTGTTACCAGGATGGACAGGGGCATTTCCATGATGGGCAGGGGCGTTACCAGGATGGGCAGGGGTGTTACCAGGATGGACAGGGGCATTTCCATGATGGACAGGGGCATTACCAGGATGGGAAGGGGCGTTACCAGGATGGGCAGGGGCATTACCATGATGGGCAGGGGCATTACCATGATGGAGAGGGGCATTACCATGATGGGCAGGGGCTTTACAAGGATGGGCAGGGGTGTTACCATGATGGACAGGGATGTTACCAGGATGGGCAGGGGAGTTACCATGATAGGCAGGGGCATTGCCAGGATAGGCAGGGGAGTTACCAGGATGTGCAGGGGAGGCGTTTGTTACAAGGTCTAAAAGTCCCTAGAAATGGTGACTTCTAAGTTTCAAAGTACCACGAATAATAGATCAAATCTACGAGTCTAGATATGACATTCTGGCTTACAGACACCCGGAGATGGGTGGAAATTATTACGAGGCGGGGTTTTTTAATGAATTTGGTGCATCTTAACCCAGATAATAGCCGCCCTTTAATTAGAAATTATTTATTTTTATATATATATATTATTTCTCCTTAAACATACTGTAGATTGTGTGGTGGACCAGCTTCCTCCAATAATTGCATACAGAGCTCTATCTGTGCACTCATATAGGTGCCACTTACAGAAGAGAGCATTTATAAGCACTCTTGATCGATTCGACCCAGTGCCCCATCGATCTTATTAATGGGAATAAAATAAAATGATAGGTACCCTTTAATAAATCCCTTAAAACCCTCCCCCCTAAATTTACACCACCCAGTTGTTTTGGCACATGGTGTCCCATTTCAAACCACACATTATTCCAATAATTTACGACCCCTTTTAATCTTGGCCCTAACCCCTTGTCGAATAAGTCAAAAGAGTGTCTACAACACTACATCAAAGTGATATAAGGTATTGAGTAGCAGATCACCTATATAAATCCATGTGCACTTAGCTCCCCCTAGTGGTGGCTGCAAGCAGAGAAAATTAAATGTCATTAAATGGGAGCTCTGCTACACCGATATACTACCCAATATATCTGCACAGCATTCTGGACCTAAAGTGATGCAATAATGAACAGTATAAGAACTAGTAGGACCCATGATATGTTTTGCTAGAAGTCCTTAGGATGTACTATGCATCTCCGGTTGTCCTATGCTTTAGGGACAGTTTTGATTTACAAATTTGTCCCCGGTGACTTTTTGATTGAATGAAGGCTCCACCTACTGTTTATAGTGTCACTTTATTTATCAAATTATGCCCTCCCCATAATTAATAAGCCTGGTATTTGTCACCCTATAGGGATTCACTGCCTCTTATAAAAGTTGCTGTCATGTAACATAATACATACTGTAGAGTCTTACTTATAAGTAAAAGTGAAGAATTTGCCATTAATTCACATTTTCAGCACAAATGTTTTTTTTTTTTTTTTTTGCAATTTCCTCCTGATACTTGCAGTATCACTTTTCACCACTGATATCTCTAATAGGATTCAATGCAATAGCGCCCCCCCCCATTAGTACTATGAATAAAATGTGGAAATACTGATTTGTGTAGATTTTTTTGTTGCTGTAAAAAATTATCTTTCTCCAACAATGATGATGATAATGCTGTTAACCTATTTCTCTATCCCACAATGCACCTCTCTGCTCGAATACATTCCTTGTAGTGACCCGCAAATCTCGTGAAATTAACGAGTTTGGCTTTGTTAATCATTTATTAATGTGTTTTTCAGGTCGAAGAAGCCCTTGAAATGGTGAAAAATGCTACAAATGAGCAAGACCTCGCCCACCGCTTCAAAGAGTTTGGCAAAGAGATGGTTAAACTGAATTATGTAGCAGCAAGAAGGCAGCAGGTACTGTGAATTGCAATACATTCCTGTAACATCGCCTCTAGCTCACGTGATGTGGGATTATCATTATGAGCACCATTTACTTAAATGCATTTATTTGTGGCTCAAAATACTTATTTGCCATTTTTTTTTTACTTTGAGTTTCATTAAAAATTGTTTCAATCATTTGGCATTCTACTGCCTGAAGACTGAGTTTACTGAGAACCTGTCAGTGAGCTCATTCTGACTGGTAGCTAATTACTCCTTTACCTGTCTTAAAGGAGTTGTCCACGTTTGAGAGCAAAGTCTGCACATGCTGTCAGGATTTTCCTGATATTGTCGGTGCGAGCGTTCATGACATGCATATATGTAGTCAGGTGCCGACTGGTCGCCTTCAGCTTCTTTCATTTCACTTCTATTGAGAGACAATGGATGAGACTAGTCGGTATGGGAATGTGTGCATGTAAATTGTAAAAAATGCGTTTGCTACGGCAATACCAGAAAAATCAGTATGTGCACCTCACGTGTCATGATTCAGAAGTCTGCAGTCACAGAGTGCTCCGAAATCTCGACAACACCTGTACGTTCTGTCTCTTTCTTCTAGGATAATGGACTAGTTACATCAGCTACAATATATTCCACTCCATACAGGACAATTCTTCCACAGCAATGTTTCAGTTACCTTTCAAATCTTCATTATATGTAGGGCAGAATCACTCCCATCATCTACCTCCTCAACTTAATGTGCATTTGCATAGGGCTTACTCTGCACCCTACAAAGCTGGGGCAGCAAGGGATCAGACGAAATGATTACCCTGTCCCTTGAGGAGTGAGCAGATGAATTCTAGCTAGATTTCTTTAGATCTCCCTGCAATACTGATCTGATTGTTCAGGCTGCTCTTGCTCTTTTTCCTCCTTCTGCTCCTGCTTCTACTCTTGCTCCTGATTCTGCTCTTGCTCCTGCTTCTGCTCTTGATCCTGCTCATGCTCTTGATCCTGCTCATGCTCTTGATCCTGCTAATGCTCTCGCTCCTGCTCATGCTCTTGATCCTGCTCATGCTCTTTCTCCTGCTTCCGCTCTTGCTCTTGCTTCTGCTACTGCTTCTGCTCTTGCTCCTGCTCATGCTCTTGATCCTGCTCATGCTCTTGCTCCTGCTTCTGCTTTTGCTCCTGCTTCGCTCTTGCTCCTGCTTCGCTCTTGCTCCTGCTTCTGCTCTTGCTCCTGCTCTTGATCCTGCTCATGCTCTTGCTCCTGCTCCTGCTCTTGCTCCTGCTCCTGCTCATGCTCTAGATCCTGCTCATGCTCTTGATCCTGCTTCTGCTCTTGCTATTGCTCATGCTCATGCTCTAGATCCTGCTCATGCTCTTGATCCTGCTTCTGCTCTTGCTATTGCTCATGCTCTTGCTCCTTCATCTGCTCTTGCTATTGATCCTGCTTCTGCTCTTGCTCCTGCATCTGCTCTTGCTATTGATACTGCTTCTACTCTTGCTCCTGCTTCTGCTCTTGCTCCTGCTTCTGCTCTTGCTACTGCTCCTGCTCTTGCTATTGCTCATGCTCTTGCTTCTGCTTCTGCCCTTGCTCCTGCTCTTGCTACTGCTTCTACTCTTTCGATTGCTCATGCTCTTGCTCCTGCATCTGCTGTTGCTCTTGCTTCTGCTCTTGCTCTTGCTCCTGCTCTTGTATCGGCTCTTGGTTCTGCTCCTGCTTCTGCTTCTGTTTTTGCTATTTCTCCTCCTCTTGTTCTTGCTTCTACTTTTTCTTGTGCTCTTGCTCCTGCTTCTACTCTTGTTACTGCTCCTGCTCATGCTCCTGCTCCTGCTCCTGCTTCTTCTCCTGCTTCTGTTTTTGCTCCTGCTCTTGCTCTGCTAAGCTATAGTTTGAACTTTATATAAACTTTGCTGTTCCCAAACAGCTTAATGCAACCAAAACCAAAATACTGAGCTGGAATATAAACTGGTATATGTGCAAATCGTAAGAGCACATTCACACTTGGGCTCTTTCATAGAGAAAACCAAAGAAAATAAAATATTGCAACCAAGCAGCACATGGTAGACTCAAAACATGAATGTAATCCCAAACATTGAAGTATTATTGTAACAATGTAGCCACCCATATAGCTCGTAGCAGTAGTAATGTAGCAGTCTATGTTGCTCCTAGTAGTAAGAATGTAGCATTTTTGTTAGTTCTTGGTAGCAACAATGTAGAAGTCCATGTAGCTCCTGGTAGTAACAATGTAGAAGTCTGTGTAGCTCAAGGTAGTAATAATGTAGCAGTTGATGAAGTTCTTGATAGTAAAAATGTAAAAGGCTGTTGTGCTCCTGGTAATAACAGTGTAGCAGTCAGTTCATTTAGATCCTAGTAGTAACAATGTAGCAGTCTGTGTAGCTCCTACTAGTAACAATGTAGCAGTCTGTGTAGCTCCTACTAGTAACAATGTAACAATCCTTCTAGCTTCTAGTAGTAACAATGTAGCATTACATCTATCTCCTAATACTAACAATGTAGAAGTCCATGTAGCTCCTGGTAGTAGCTATGTAGCAGTGTGTATAGTTCTTATAAGTAACAATGTAGCAATCCATATAAATCCTAGTAGTAATAATATTGAAAACTATTTAGCTGTCACGCAAGGTGTGGGAAAGAATTAATACAACACAGAGAGAAGAGGGAAAGAGAGCTCAAACAGTAGGGAAAGGGGGGAGTGGAGACCGTCTAGTCTGGTCTAGTGTCAAGCTGTCTCAAATACCATCCCTATATTGACTCTTCACTAATCACTGACTTTCCCTGGCATATGGCGAAGGCTAGGGAAGGAAAGAGATGAGCACTAGTCGATCTCCACTATACTCAATAGACAACAAGGGTAGACAAATGGGGAAATTGATTAGCTATAGATGACTCCAAACAAATGCGCACATGGCCTCAAGCTTCAGAGAGGACAAAGTACTGCTCTTGATAAGCCTCACTAGTAGAAATGAATGTCGCCGGCACCTCACTCTCAGATACATCTGGTATTTATATTCCCAGGCCAGGGAGCTAATTAGCCAGAGGGAGGTAGACGCTGGGTCCTAGAGACAGCCAGCCTCTAAGAAGATGTCTGTAATGCCAAACGCAGAGATCTCCTGCAACCAACTGCAGGGCGACTGTCTGTCACCTCTGACACACCAGTGACAATACCCCCCCCCCTACGAGTGGCCTCTGGACACTCAGGACCGAGTTTCTCAGGAAAAGAGATGTGAAATGAGCGAACCAATCTGGGAGCGTTCACCTCTGATGCTGAAACCCACATCCTCTCCTCTGGACCATAAGCTTTCTGTAACGGGTCTGGGAGGCGGAACCTCTGGGCTACTATACAAGGGAGCGGTCCTTGTAAGGGAGCGGGTGGCGACCAGGCAGGCAGTCACAGCAGGTGACCGGGACAGTCTCTGGGTGTACGGGCAGGAGGTCACGGCAAGTGATCAGGGCAGTCTCTGGAAGAACGGGCTGGAGGTCACGGCAAGTGACCGGGGCAGTCTCTGGAAGAACGGGCTGGAGGTCACGGCAAGTGACCGGGGCAGTCTCTAGGTAAAGGGTAGGTACGACCTGTGATGGCTGAACCTCCAGGTAGGCTAGCAAGGCAGATGGAGGATGTGTGCTCCCAGGTGAGCAAGCGAGAGTCTCTGGAATAGCAGGTGGTCACAGCACGTGACGGCGGAGCCTCCAGGTAGGCAAGCAGGCAGGTAGCGGAGAAGCGCTCCCAGGTGAGCGGGCAAGAGTCTGGAATAACTGGTGGTCACAGCACGTGACAGCGGAGCCTCCGGGCAGGCAAGCAGGCAGGTAGCGGAGAAGCGCTCCCAGGTGAGCGGGCAAGAGTCTGGAATAGCTGGTGGTCACAGCACGTGACAGCGGAGCCTCCGGGCAGGCAAGCAGGCAGGTAACGGAGAAGCGCTCCCAGGTGAGCGGGCAAGCTGGTCCATAGACAGACTGACCGGAGTTGTAAGGCAGACCGTCGGACCTCAGGCAAGCAGGCAGGTAGCTGATGTGCGCTCCCAGGTGAGCGGGCAAGTTGGTCCTTAGACAGACTGACCGGAGTTGTAAGGCAGACCGTCGGACCTCAGGCAGGCAGGCAGGTAACAGGAAATCAGGCAGGATTAGGACAGCAAGCTGGCAGGAATCTGGCAGGTAACTGGCAGGTAACTGGCAACGGGACCTGAGGGCTGAAGCAGAGTAGAACGGTGCAACAACATTGCTCGGGCACCTCCATTTTGGAGGAGGTGCCTTATATATGGTAAAGTCCTCCGGCCATTGGCCGGGGACTCCTTAGGACGGCGCGCGCGGCCCCTTTAAGAGGGAGGGAGGGCGCGCGCGCGTGCCCTAAGCACAGTGGCCGGGAAGGAGCGCGCGCTGCCAGCAGAGCGGGAGAGGGACGCCGGGCACGGAGCAGAGTGGTGAGGGGAACAGCGTCCCTGCCTAGCAGAGGGCAGGGACGCCGGCACTACACTTTCCAGTGCACCAAGTATTGCAGAGAACGAAGTTGGAGATGAGAATCTACAATCCTCGAAATATGGAACTCCAGATTACCATCAACCATTACTGGGGGCGGTGGTAGAGGCACAGGCTCAAGAGGTTCCACATATTTTTTAAGTAAGGACCTATGGAACACGTTGTGGACTTTAAGGGCCTTAGGAAGTTCAAGACGAAACGCTACTGGGTTAATGACGGCAGTTATTTTATAGGGACCAGTAAACCTAGGTCCCAGCTTCCAAGAAGGAACTTTCAATCTTATATTCCTGATAGACAACCACACAAAGTCATTCACATTCAGGTCCGGACTGGGCAAGCGTTTTCTGTCAGCCATACGTTTATACCTGTCTCCCATGATATTTAGATTACTCAGCACACCCTGCCATACCGAGGAGAGCGACAAAGCAAACCGTTCCTCCTCAGGAACTCCTGAAGCTCCTCCCCACTAAAGGTACCAAACTGTGGGTGGTAACTGTATACACCGAAGAACAGTGACCTGCCAGTGGATTCTTGATGATGATTATTAATCAAGCTCCAGAGAGGACGAAGTACTGCTCTTGTTAAGCTTTACAAGTAGAAATGAATATCGCCGGCACCTCCCTCTCAGACACACCAGATATTTATACACTCAGGCCAGGGAGCTAATTAGCCAGAGGGAGGTAGTCGGTGGGTCTTAGAGACAGCCAGCCTCTAGGAAGATGTTTGTAATGACAAACGTAGAGATCTCCTGCAACCAACTGCACGGCGACTGTCTGTCATTTCTGACACACCTGTGATAGTGTCTTCTGGTAGTAACAATGTAGCAGTCCTTGTAGCTCCTAGTAGTAACAATCCTTCTAGCTTCTAGTAGTAAAAAGGTAGCAGTCTGTGTAGCTCCTAGTAGTAACAATGTGGCAGTACATCTATCTCCTAGTACTAACCATGTAGCAGTCTATGTATCTCCAAGTAGTAACAGATGTAGCTGCCCATGTAGCTCCTAGTAGTGACATTGTAGCAGTCTGTGTATCTTCTAGTAGTACAATGTAGCAGCCCGTGTAACTCCCGGTACTAACAATGTAGCAGTGCAAGTAGCTCCTAGTAGTACAATGTAGCAGTCCGTGTATCTACTAGTAACAATGTACAAACCCTGGCAAAAATTATGGAATCACCGGGCTTGGAGGATGTTTATTCAGTTGTTTAATGTTGTTGAAAAAAAGCAGATCACAGATATGGCACAAAACTAAAGTCATTTCAAATGGCAACTTTAGAGCTTTAAGAGACACTAAAAGAAATCAAGATAAAAAATGTGCTACTCAGTTATGGTGATTTTTTTCCATACCAAGCATAGGGGAAAAATTCTGGAATCACTCAATTCTGAGGAAAAAATTATGGAATCATGAAAAACAAACACACAAAAGAACACTCCAATGCATTACTAGTATTTTGTTGCACCACCTCTGGCTTTAATAACAGCTTGCAGTCTCTGAGACATGGACTTAATGAGTGACAAACAGTACTCTTCTTCAATCTGGCTCCAACTTTCTCTGATTTCTGTTGCCAGATCAGCTTTGCAGGTTGGAGCCTTGTCATGGACCATTTTCTTCAACTTCCACCAAAGATTTTGAATTGGATTGAGATCCGGACTATTTGCAGGCCATGACATTGACCTTATGTGTTTTCTTTCAAGGAATGTTTTCACAGTTTTTGCTCTATGGCTGGATGCATTGTCATCTTGAAAAATGATGTCATCATCCCCAAACATCCTTTCAATTGATGGTATAAGAAACCTGTCCAAAATATCAATGTAAACTTGGGCATTTATTGAAGATGTAATGACAGCCATCTCCCCAATGCCTTTACCTGACACGCAGCCCCATATCATCAATGACTGTGGAAATTTGCATGTTCTCTTCATTCAGTCATCTTTATAAATCTCATTGGAACGGCACCAAACAAAAGTTCCAGCATCATCACCTTGCTCAATGCAGATTCGCGATTCATCACTGAATATGACTTTCATCCAGTCGTCCACAGTCCACGATTGCTTTTCTTTAGCCCATTGTAACCTTGTTTTTTTCTGTTTAGGTGTTAATGATCGCTTATGTTTAGCTTTTCTGTATGCAAATCCCATTTCCTTTAGACGGTTTCTTGCAGTTCAGTCACAGACATTGATTCCAGTTTCCTCCCATTCGTTCTTCATTTGTTTTGTTGTGCATTTCCTGTTTTGGAGACATATTGCTTTAAGTTTCCGGTCTTGACACTTTGATGTCTTTCTTGGTCTACCGGTATGTTTGCTTTTAACAACCTTCCCATGTTGTTTGTATTTGGTCCAAATTTTAGACACAGCTGACTGTGAACAACCAACATCTTTTGCAACATTGCGTGATGATTTACCTTCTTTTAAGAGTTTGATAATCCTCTCCTTAGTTTCAACTGACATTTCTCATGTTGCAGCCATGATTCATGTCAGTCTACTTGGTGCAATAGCTCTCCAAAGTGTGATCACTCCTTTTTAGATGCAGACTAACGAGCAGATCTAATTTGATGCAGGTGTTAGTTTTGGAAATGAAAATTTACAGGGTGATTCCATAATTTTTTTCCTCAGAATTGAGTGATTCCATAATTTTTTCCCTCTGCTTGGTCTGAAAAAAGTTACCCTTACTGAGTACCACATTTTTAATCTTGATTTCTTTTAGTGTTTCTTAAAGACCTAAAGTTGCCATTTGAAATGACTTTAGTTTTGTGCCATGTCTGTGATCTGCTTTTTATCAACAACATTAAACAACTGAATGAACATCCTCCGAGCCCGGTGATTCCATAATTTTTGCCAGGGCTTGTAGCAGTCTGTGTAGCTCCTAAAGGAGCAATGTTGCAGTCTGTGTAGCTCCTAGCAATAACAATGTAGCAGTCAGTATTTCTCCTAGTAATTGCAATATTTCTGTTCTTGTAGCTCCTAGTAGTAAATATATAGCAGCCTATGTAGCTCCTAGCTGTAACAATGTTGCACTATGTGTAGCTCCTAGTAGTAACAATGTAGTACTTGATAGTAACAATGAAAAATATTGTGGAACTCCTGGTAATAACAATGTAGCAGTCTGTATTAATCCTTCTATTAGCAATGTAGCAGTCCATATAGCTCCTAGTAGTAACAATGAAGCCGTCCATTCTTAAAGCCCTAAAGTTGCCATTTGAAATGACTTTAGTTTTGTGCCATGTCTGTGATCTGCTTTTTTTCAACAACATTAAACAACTGAATGAACATCCTCCGAGCCCTGTGATTCCATAATTTTTGCCAGGGGTTGTAGTAACAATATAACAGTTCATGTAGCTCCTATAGTAGTAATGATGTATCAGTCTGTGTAGCTCCTAGTATTAACAATGTAGCAGTACATGTTGCTCCTAGCAGTAATTATGTAGCTGGTGATGAAGTTCTTGATAGTAAAAATGTAAAATGTTGTTGAGCTCCTAGTAGTAACAATGTAGCATTCCAAGTAGCACTTAGTAATAACAATGTAGCAGTTGATGCAGTTTTTCATACTAATGTAAAACCTTGTTTAGCTGCTAGCAGTATCAGTGTAGCAGTCTGTGAAGCTTCTAGTAGTAACAATGTAGCAGTCCATGTATTTCTCAGTAGTAACAATTTAGCAGTCCATGTAGTTTCTAGTAGTAACAATTTAGCAGTCCATGTAGTTTCTAGTAGTAACAATGTAGCAGTCCATGTATCTCCCAGTAGTAACAATGTAACAGTTGATGAAGTTCTTGATAGAAACAATGTAAAATGTTGTTAAGCTCCTACTAGTAACAATGTAGTACTTGATGTAGTTTGTAGTAGTTATAATGTATCAGTCCATGTAGTTCTTAGTAGTAAGAATGTGGAAGTCTTAGGAGCTCCTAGTAGTAATAACAGAACTGTCTTCCTGGCGTACTTTGATCCTTTTATTCTTCTGATCTTTTTTTCTGCAGGAGCTGAAGGACCCTCACTGCAGGGATGAGATGGCGGCAGCTCGTGGGGCTCTGAAGAAGAATGCCACAATGCTGTACACGGCGTCACAAGCTTACCTGCGCCACCCAGACGTGGCAGCCACAAGAGCCAACCGGGACTATGTGTTCAAACAAGTGCAGGAAGCGATTGCTGGCATCTCTAATGCCGCTCAGGCCACCTCACCCACTGATGAGAAGCAGGGTCACACGGGCATTGGGGAGCTCGCTGCCGCCCTCAATGAGTTTGATGTGAGTAGATTAGACCATATGCATTGTGGATACATCTTTGTAGTACTGCACTGCTCACCAAATCTCTTGGGCTTATTTTGTGAATGCAGCGGCGCTCAGTTTGTCATTTACAGATGTAGCAGTGCTGAGTTTGTCGGTGCGCTATTTTTTATGCACAGATAATATTCTCGGTGACTTGAATTCTTTTGGGAGATCTCATTGCCATGAATTTCACACGACAAGCTCAGCTCTGCTATATCTGATTTATTAACTACATTCGTAATGTTTAAAGGCTTTCAGTTTTGTACCACTGTAATACTATTGGTGAAAAAAAGATCCTAAATATGTAACTTACCTGGTGTAAACGCCGCTCTTCTCCTGAAGCCAGCACTGTTTTTATTTTGTTTCTGCGCCTCTCCGTTCCTGAGATATGACCTTCTCTTCTCTGCATCCAAGTCTAGTCTTGTTATCTAGGGGGTGTGGTCCTCTGGAACACGCCCACAGAAAAAAGTTAAAGATCACGCCCACTTGATGTAAGAAAAAAATAAATCCTAGATTTACAGACAGGAAACCAAGTGACGTATCTCAGGAACGGAGAGGCACAGGAAAAAAAGTAAAACACCGCCGGATTCAGGAGAAAAGCAGCGTTTACACCAGGTAAAAAAATATATATTTTTGTGACAAGTGACAGGCCCCCTTTAAGATGATGAATTTACTTTTCCTGCAGTCATATGTAAAACCACAAAATAGTTTGTCATTATTGAGTAACAGAACAAGCCAGGCTTTGCTAAATCTGACCCAATCTTTACGTGTTGCATTTCTTGTCTAAAGTGATAAATCATAGTTAAGATAAAGGTTGTATAAAGTCTATTTTTTGTTTTTCTGTTTTTTTTTTTAGTTTGCCACTTTGGCGGGGGCTTATGTTTTTTGGATGTTTTCACCTAATTAATTTTTTGCAACTTTTCAAAACGTCATAATTTTTGTTGCACTAATGTCCTCTTCCCCTGCCATTTTTATTTATTTGTATTTTTTAATATTAATCTTCATCAATCAATTATTTGTTCCTACTATTGCAGTTACCATTATATACCTTATTATTTTCGGTCACTTCCCTAAGTATTTAAGCAATTATTATAAACTGTGTTTGAGACTAGGGACCATACAGGAAGAAACAGTCTAATAAAAAAAATGATATCCAGCTCATATTTACATATTTGTAATCAGAGGAGACACTAATTGAATATTTCCTTAAATTTTTACAATGTATCATATTGTAAATTGGGAGAAACTAGTGTTGAACTATTGGAATTATCATATTGCCACTGTCATTTTAAATGCAAACACAGAAGTATAAAAGGAGGTATATGCACAAATTTTATTAAGACAGAAGCTAAAAAATGGTCAGCGTATTAAATGCTGAATATACCGCACCATTGTAGCTACAGGGACAATAATTCTGATTTTTAAAAGATAGCAACAGTGACATCCAGTGGACAAATGTAAGTATTGCAGTCCATCAAGGAGAAAACCAGGAGATTCTAGAAAGGGAAATCTAGATAATGACAAAAGAAATTGGCAGGAGTCTTGGCTTAGGAAGCATTCATGAATGTTGTTATATGGCCCATCTTTTAATGCCAGAAGATAAATGTAGGTAGTTCTCCATTAAAGGACACCTTTGACGTTGACAAATCGTAAATTACAAATTGAAAAAAAAATCTATCTATCTATCTATCTATCTATCTATCTATCTATCTATCTATCTATCTATCTATCTATCTATCTATCTATCTATCTATCTGTGAAAACTGAAAAGTTAAATTAGCAGATTATCTGAAATTTACCACCAACCTGTAAAGAAGACTAAAGACTAAACTGGATCTGTGGTGGTCGCGCTGGGAGCCGCATGGGGAAAGCATGGACCAGAGAGGTGAGTATGATTTTTTTTAATTCCTCCCCTCTTTTGAAGCCAGCAAAGTAGCAGCCAGATGAGCGCACAAAGCAAATTGCAAAAAAAAAATCAGATTTTGGAGAATCTGAGTTTTTTTGGGGAAATTAGATATAAATTTGATTTGTCTCAAATTGATGAATTGATTATCTAAGTTTCAGGATGCAATCTTCATTCCTTCATTCATTTTCGGGTTTCAATGTGCAGCCTAATCCAAGTTTCAGATTTTTTTCTAGTGGGAGTGTCTCTCTCAGTAACATAGGCTGGATATAAGGTTTGTGTGTCTCTCTCAGTAATATAAGCTGGATGTGAGCTCTGTGTGTTTCTCCCAGTAATACAGGCTGGATGTGAGCTGTGTGTGTCTCTCCCAGTAATATAGGCTGGATGTGAGCTCTGTGTGTCTCTCCTAGTAATATAGGCTGGATGTGAGCTCTGTATGTCTCTCCCAGTAATATAGGCTGGATGTGAGCTCTGTGTGTCTCTCCCAGTAATATAGGCTGGATGTGAGCTCTGTGTGTCTCTCCCAGTAATATAGGCTGGATGTGAGCTCTGTGTGTCTCTCCCAGTAACATAGGCTGGATGTGAGCTCTGTGTGTCTCTCCCAGTAATATAGGCTGGATGTGAGCTCTGCGTGTCTCTCTCAGTAATATAAGCTGGATGTGAGCTCTGGGTGTCTCTCCCAGTAATATAGGCTGGATGTGAGCTCTGTGTGTCTCTCCCAGTAATGTAGGCTGGAAGAGAGCTCTGTGTGTCTCTCCCAGTAATGTAGGCTGGATGTGTGCTCTGTATATCTCTCCCAGTAATATAGGCTGGTTGTAAGCTCTGCGTGTCTCTTCCAGCATTATAAGCTGAACGTGAGCTCTGTGTGTCTCTCCCAGTAATATAAGCTGGATGTGAGCTCTGTGTGTCTCTCCCAGTAATATAGGCTGGATGTGAGGCCTGTTTGTCTCTCCCAGTATTGTAAGCTGGATGTGAGCTCTGTGTGTCTCCCCCAGTAATATAGGCTGGATGTGAGCTCTGTGTGTCTCTCCCAGTAATATAGGCTGGATGTGAGCTCTGTGTATCTCTCCCAGTAATATAGGCTGGATGTGAGCTCTGTGTGTCTCTCCCAGTAATATAAGCTGGATGTGGGCTCTGTGTGTCTCTCCCAGTAATATAGGCTGGATGTGAGCTCTGTGTGTCTCTCCCAGTAATGTAGGCTGGATGTGAGCTCTGTGTATCTCTCCCAGTAATGTAGGCTGGATGTGTGCTCTGTGTATCTCTCCCAGTAATATAGGCTGGTTGTAAGCTCTGTGTGTCTCTTCCAGCAATATAAGCTGAACGTGAGCTCTGTGTGTCTCTCACAGTATTATCGGCTGGATGTGAGCTCTGTATGTCTCTCCCAGTAATATAGGCTGGATGTGAGCTCTGTGTGTCTCTCCTAGTAATATAGGCTGGATGTTAGCTCTGTGTGTCTCTCCTAGTAATATAGGCTGGATGTGAGCTCCGTATGTCTCTCTCAGTAATATAGGCTGGATGTGAGCTCTGTGCGTCTCTCCCAGTAATATAGGCTGGACGTGAGCTCTGTATGTCTCTCCCAGTAATATAGGCTGGATGTGAGCTCTGTGTGTCTCTCCCAGTAATATAGGCTGGATGTGAGCTCTGTGTGTCTCTCCCAGTAATATAGGCTGGATGTGAGCTCTGTGTGTCTCTCCCAGTAATATAAGCTGGATGTGAGCTCTGTGTGTCTCTCCCAGTAATATAGGCTGGATGTGAGCTCTGTGTGCTTCTCCCAGTAATGTAGGCTGGATGTGTGCTCTGTATATCTCTCCCAGTAATATAGGCTGGTTGTAAGCTCTGCGTGTCTCTTCCAGCATTATAAGCTGAATGTGGGCTCTGTGTGTCTCTCCCAGTAATATAAGCTGGATGTGAGCTCTGTGTGTCTCTCCCAGTAATATAGGCTGGATGTGAGGCCTGTGTTTCTCTCCCAGTATTGTAAGCTGGATGTGAGCTCTGTGTGTCGCCCCCAGTAATATAGGCTGGATGTGAGCTCTGTGTTTCTCTCCCAGTAATATAGGCTGGATGTGAGCTCTGTGTGTCTCTCCAGGTAATATAGGCTGGATGTGAGCTCTGTGTGTCTCTCCCAGTAATATAGGCTGGATGTGAGCTCTGTGTGTCTCTTCCAGCAATATAAGCTGAACGTGAGCTCTGTGTGTCTCTCACAGTATTATCGGCTGGGTGTGAGTTCTGTGTGTGTCTCTCCCAGTAATATAGGCTGGTTGTAAGCTCTGCATGTCTCTGCCAGCAATATAAGCTGAACGTGAGCTATGTGTGTCTCTCCCAGTATTATCGGCTGGATGTGAGGTCTGTATGTCCCTCCCAGTATTATCAGCTGGATGTGAGGTCTGTATGTCTCTCCCAGTAAAATAGGCTGGATGTGAGCTCTGTGTGTCTCTCCCAGTAATATAGGCTGGATGTGAGCTCTGTGTGTCTCTCTCAGTATTGTAGGCTGGATGTGAGCTCTGTGTGTCTCTCCCAATAATATATGCTGGGTGTCAGCTCTGTGTGTCTCTCCCAGTAATGTAGGCTGGATGTGAGCTCTGTGTGTCTCCCAGTATTATAGGTTTGATGTGAGCTCTGTGTGTCTCTCCCAGTATTATAGGATGGATGTGAGGTCTGTGTGTCTCTCCCAGTAATATAGGCTGGATGTGAGGTTTGTTTGTCTCTCCCAGTAATATAGGCTGGATGTGAAGTCTGTGTGTCTCTCCCAGTAATATTTTCTGGAAGTGAGGTCTGTGTGTCTCTTCCAGTAATATAGGCTGGATGTGAGCTGTGTGTCTCCCCCAGTAATACAGGCTGGATGTCAGCTCTGTGCGTCTCTTCCAGCAATATAGGCTGGGTGTGAGGACTGTGTGTCTTTCTCAGTAATATAGGCTAGTTGTGAGGTCTGTGTGTCTCTCAGTAATATAGGCTGGGTGTGAGATCTTCTTGTTTCTTCCATTAATATGGACTGGTTGTGAGTTTTGTATGAGTCTCCCAGTGATATCAGCTGCATGTCAGGTCTCTGTGTTTACTCAAATATGATTCAAATGGATTTAAATTTTGCATATCTCTCCAAGTTTAAAATGTTGGAAGGGGACTCTGCATTCAACTCTCAGTAATATAGGGTGGATGTGAGCTCTATGTGTCTCTCCCAAGTTGCATGTGAACTTTGTGTCTCTTCCAGTAATAAAGGCTGTGTAATGCTCTGCCCGGCGCCCCTGCATGCTGTCTCCTGCTCCCTCTGTGCAGGAAGGCTATTCACCACCCTGGCCCACACCGTGGTCCCTGGCATGCTCCTGTTCCTGCCTCCTTCCTCCTCAGTATGCGCTGCAATGTGTCTTGGCAGCGTCTTAGGACGTGCATGTAACTCGCCCCCTGGGCCGTGGGGCACTCGGAACCGGGCTTCAGGGCAATGCTGGGAGTAGTAGTGGCGACCCGGTTCCCTGGCTCAGGGTGGTCAGACCAGTGGTAGTCTGCTATGTGCTGTAGGTAATGTCCGACTACGCCACCCGTGGATTGCGGCTACTATGAACCGCCGCTGCAAGGCAGTCCCCTGAGGCTGATGGTGCGTGCAGCTGAGATGGTATAACTCCCCACGGGAGGAGTGTAGCCTCGGGGCAATGTAGTTGATGGTGGGGGTGATGGTGCAGGGAGTCCCTGTACCGTTAGTGCTGGCGAAGCAAAGAGCACAAAGACAACGTGTTGCAGTCCAGGGTCTTTTACTCACAGTTCATATATTCCCAGTCACTTCTGTCAGCAATGACCGCCCGAGCCGTGCTGCGTCTACCAGGTGAGGGGCTCGGTCAACCCCCAGGCAGTTCAGGAATATGGCACAGGACCCCCTTCCATCCTTTCTCTGGCCTTCCCCACCAGTGACCAACTTTTGTCCAGCTACCGCGGATCTGCGCGGGTAAATGTGGGCCCCGTTCCCAGCTGTCCTATATGGTGCCTTCCTAGCAGGTTTGGTGAGGTGTCGCACCAATAAATGATCACGACCTCCGGTCTTTGGCTGAGGGTAGTTTCTCCTCCACCAACTTGGGATCCGGTACCCTTAATCTGCCTGACCCTTCACCCGGTATTCTCATGGGCTCTTAGGGCCCTTCTGCCTTCTTGTTTCTGAGCCCTTCTACACTTTGGGTACTTCTCCTTTCTTTGCTGTTCCTTTCTGTTCCTTTCTGTTTCTGTTCCTTTCTGTTCCTTTCTGTTCCTTTCTTCTGGCTCCGGCCTTCACCCTATGCCTGCCTCGTGGAGCTGGGCCCAGACGGAGCCACAGCCCCCTGTCAGCCCTCTCTGGCTGAACTCCTTCTCTCGCTCCACTGACTGAACTTCTCCTCCCAGAACCAAGATGGTGCCCACCTTATATACCCTCCCCTAGTGTGTGAGCTCAGATGACCAGCAACCAATGAGCTCCTATCTATGCTCAGAAACCGTCCCCTTCTGCTCCTACATCACTGGGTATTCCTCCCCCCTCCGCACTCCAGCCAGGGACATGGTCTGTCGTGCCTGCATTACTGTACTAATGGGAGCACCGTTGAGCTGTCCCCCGGAAATGGGGTGTGTGTGATGCATGCAGCTAACTGGGCCCTGGTCCATACTCCATCCTTACCCGGGAGTGGAATATCACACCTCTGGCAGAGGTGCAATACCCCTGTAGCGGCCGAACCCTCGGGGCGCTGCGTTCCCCCCTGGTAAACCACAGCACATCCTCGGGCTGGAAAAGAGTAAAGACATTTGATTACAAGACATGCAAAACTTTTTCAAAACTTTTTACATTTGAAAACGGACGACATTGTTCAATTCCCTTTATGGGAAACACTTTTCTTTGTCATTGTTAGTACTACCGGAACTCTTTTGTCATATAAAACATCATATAAAACATTTGCATTATCACCTAGCAGCATATAAAACTTTTTCATATAAAACATTTTTAAGTAAGACATATTCTTGTGTACTGGCCGCGGTGCAACTTGCGACCAGGTGTTCAATCTTCTTGAAGGTGCAACACTCTAGCAAACTTGTCTTGAGGTAGACGTTGCAGTCTTTTTATAAAACCAATAGGGGGCGCTTTAGGAAGCGCAACTATTTACAGGGTTGGCCGCTCTCAGTCCTCGGCCAGTTTGGGAAGGGGATGGCTGTTCTCAGTCCCCAGCCAGATTAAGGAAGAGGGATGGCTGCTCTCAGTCCTCAGCCTCATTTAGGAAAGGGGGCAACTTTGACAGTTAACAGTCCCAATGGGGACCACACTCTCAGTGGAAACAGTCCCACAACAGTTCTTTTTACCCTGACGGGTAACTATATACAGTCACACTCTACCGTTTACTGGTAACGGTGTCCTCCTGATCCGCCTTGCTCCTCCTGGTCATCTTCAGGCCCGTCCGGGCCCTCTTGGTACTCTGGATCTGAGTAGTGCTGTTGCTCCTCCTCTACTACTCTATGAACGTGGAGAGCGTACCATCCCTTCACGCCCTGGTGTCGGGTGTAGGACACCACGTCGCCAGGATACAGATCCCGCCCTCGATGACCTTCTGGCAGGTGGCTCTCGACGTCCCTCCGGGTCACAAAGACGTCGCTGATGGTCCCAGGATCTTTGATGAAGCCCCAGCCGCGCTCCATTTGAAATTTCACCACGGTCCCGGTGACTCTGGGACCGCTGGCGGCTCGGGGTTTCTGTCGGGCTCTCCTTTTCTGCTCCACACTTTGCACTTGGAGCCGCTCTTGCCGGACACGCCGCTCCCGCCGCTCTCTCTCAAACATCTCCAACTGCTGACGGCTGGACTCTCGTCGACGAGCCGCATCCGCCCGGGTTCCTTGGGTGAACCCCATCAGATTTTCTTCGGTGGGGTCCCGTTCGAACTGGGCATCCTCGAGCGGAGGTTGGGCAACGTCCATGGGCTCCGGAACAGGTATTAGGGGTCCAGGTGCGGCTCCGGCCTCCACAGACAGGATCCTCTGGAGGCAGGGGTTGACATACTCGGGCGGCCAGATGAAGGGCTGCCCGTCCGGCCCGGTGTGCTGGGCGAACAAGTCCGCGCCCAGGGGCTGTATGGCAGGGGGCACCGGTGAGGGAGCGGCACCCGGGGGCACTCGGCCTTGCGACCAGGCCGGTGGTCGTCTTCCGGTCGTGCCCGTGAGTGGCACAGCCGAGGCCAGGGGCGCTGGCGAGGTAGCGGCACCCAGAGGTCTTAAGCCTTGTGCCCCAGCCTGTGGCGTCAGCTTCTTTATCGCGCCCGGGGTTAAAGGGCACGGCGCGGGGCGGAGCGTGACAGCAGCGCTTGCAGCCTGAGGCCTAGCTGGTAGCGGCGGAGGCGTGGTGACAGGTACGGTCCCCGGGGCTTCAGGGCTGGGGGTGGTGACATCCCCGTTATCTGCCTCGGTCGTTGCAGCCTCCTCCGCGGCGTCATCTCCGGACTCTGATCCTCCTTCACCGTCCTCGGAGGCAGGCGTGCTGCTGGGCGGTGGTAGCGCCTCCTGCGGTCGGGCCACGGCTTGCCGGGCCAACTCCTCCTTCCACCCGGCGATCACATCCCGCTGCGCCCGGTCCATCCTTCGGTCCAGTTCTTCTAGCGCAGCTTGCGCATTCTCCGGGTCCTTGGGGAGCTGTGCTAGCAGCTCCGCGAAGCTGCAGGGTGGCTCGGCCTGTAGCACGCCACGCGCCAGGGTACTGGTGCTGCTCTCTCCTTCCATTCCCGGGTGCGGTCCGTACAGACTGGTCCAGACCGCACCCTGCCCCACAGTTTTCTTCTCTTTCCGCCCGCATTGGGGGTGGTCTTGGGGCAATCAGCTGACAAACACCTTCAGGGGCAGCCCCCCACCTTGATGGACATCTCCACTGCCGCGCTCATGGCTGTTGGGGGTGGGCTCCTTCTTTGGCGCCATTCTGGGACCTGGCCCACGATGGAAGGTGGCTTCCTGTGGTCTTTTGGCGCGCACATTATGGCGCTCGTTCTTCTGGGGCGGGCGCCATCTTTAACACAGTGAAACAGTCTCTTTTCAGGCACGCAATACCCGCTGGTGGCGGGTTGGTCACGATCCTGCCGACTACGCCAAAGCTGACTCGCCCCCTGGGCCGTGGGGCACTCGGAACCGGGCTTCAGGGCAATGCTGGGAGTAGTAGTGGCGACCCGGTTCCGTGGCTCAGGGTGGTCAGACCAGTGGTAGTCTGCTATGTGCTGTAGGTAATGTCCGACTACGCCACCCGTGGATTGCGGCTACTATGAACCGCCGCTGCAAGGCAGTCCCCTGAGGCTGATGGTGCGTGCAGCTGAGATGGTATAACTCCCCACGGGAGGAGTGTAGCCTCGGGGCAATGTAGTGGATGGTGGGGGTGATGGTGCAGGGAGTCCCAGTACCGTTAGTGCTGGCGAAGCAAAGAGCACAAAGACAACGTGTTGCAGTCCAGGGTCTTTTACTCACAGTTCATATATTCCCAGTCACTTCTGTCAGCAATGACCGCCCGAGCCGTGCTGCGTCCACCAGGTGAGGGGCTCGGTGAACCCCCAGGCAGTTCAGGAATATGGCACAGGACCCCCTTCCATCCTTTCTCTGGCCTGCCCCACCAGTGACCAACTTTTGTCCAGCTACCGCGGATCTGCGCGGGTAAACGTGGGCCCCGTTCTCCGCTGTCCTATATGGTGCCTTCCTAGCAGGTTTGGTGAGGTGTCGCACCAATAAATGATCACGACCTCCGGTCTTTTGCTGAGTGTAGTTTCTCCTCCACCAACTTGGGATCCGGTACCCTTAATCTGCCTGACCCTTCACCCGGTATTCTCATGCGCTCTTAGGGTCCCTTCTGCCTTCTTGTTTCTGAGCCCTTCTACACTTTGGGTACTTCTCCTTTCTTTGCTGTTCCTTTCTGTTCCTTTCTGTTTCTGTTCCTTTCTGTTTCTGTTCTTTCTTCTGGCTCCGGCCTTCACTCTAGGCCTGCCTCGTGGAGCTGGGCCCAGACTGAGCCACAGCTCCCTGTCAGCCCTCTCTGGCTGAACTCCTTCTCTCACTCCACTGCCTGAACTTCTCCTCTTTCTGCACACAGAACTAAGATGGTGCCCACCTTATATACCCTCCCCTAGTGTGTGAGCTCAGGTGACCAGCAACCAATGAGCTCCTATCTATGCTCAGGAACCGTCACCTTCTGCTCCTACATCACTTGGTATTCCTCCCCCCTCCCCACTCCAGCCAGGGACATGGTCTGTCGTGCCTGCATTACTGTACTAATGGGAGCACCGTTGAGCTGTCCCCCGGAAATGGGGTGTGTGTGATGCATGCAGCTAACTGGGCCCTGGTCCATACTCCATCCTAACCCGGGAGTGGAATATCACACCTCTGGCAGAGGTGCAATACCCCTGTAGCGGCTGAACCCTCGGGGCGCTACACATATGCACGTTTTACTGTTTTTAAAGGGACTGCACACCCACATGTTAAATGCCCACAGCAGCAGCTGGGAGGCATTAAGTCAAATGTTTGTGCACCTGCAAGGTGTCTCCCAGCAAATATCCCCCGGCCCCCTTGCCCCCACGGTGTATAACCTCCGGCCCCCTTGCCCCCACTGTGTATAATATCCGGCCCCTCACCTTCCGGTGTATAACATCCGGCCCTTCGGTGTATAACATCCGGCCCCTCATCCCCCGGTGTATAACCTCTGACTCCCTCGCCCCCATGGTGCATAACATCTGGCCCTTTCACCCCCACGGTGTATAATATTCGGCCCCTCACCTTCCGGTGTATAACATCCAGCCCCTCGCCCTTCAGTGTATAACCTCTGGTCCCCTCTCCTCCACGGTGTATAACATCCGGCCCCACTCCCCCGATGTATAACATCCAGCCCCTTGCTCCCTCGGTGTATAACATCCGGCCCCTCGCCCCCTGGTGTATAACATCTGGCCCCTCGCCCTTTGGTGTATAACATCCGGCCCCTCTCCCCCCGGTGTATAACCTCCGGCTCCCTCGCCCCCATGGTGTATAACATCTGGCCCTCTCACCACCACGGTGTATAACATCCGGCCCTCTCGCCCCCACTATCGGCTCCATTATCGGCTGGATGTGAGCTCTGTGTGTCTCTCCCAGTAATATAGGCTGGATGTGAGCTCTGTGTGTCTCTCCTAGTAATACAGGCTGGATGTGAGCTCTGTGTGTCTCTCCCAGTAATATAGGCTGGATGTGAGCTCTGTGTCTCTCCCAGTAATATAGGGTGGATGTGAGCTCTGTGTGTCTCTCCCAAGTTGCATATGAACTTTGTGTCTCTTGCAGTAAAAAAAGCTGTGTAATGCTCTGCCCGGCGCCCCTGCATGCTGTCTCCTGCTCGCTCTGTGCAGGGAGGTTATTCACCACCCTGGCCCGCAGCATGGCCACTGGCATGCTCCTGTTCCTGCCTCCTTCCTCCTCAGTGCACGCTGCAATGTGTCTTGGCAGCGTCTTAGGACGTACATGTGAGTGCTTCCCTGTTTTTAAAGGGAATGCACACCCACATGTTAAATGCCCACAGCAACAGCTGGGAGGCATTTAGTCAAATGTTTGTGCACCTGCAAGGTGTCTCCCGGCCAATAGCCCCCGGCCCCCTCTCGCCCACGGTGTATAACATCAGGCCCCTCGCTCCCTTGGTGTATAACATCTGGAACCTCGCTCCCTCGGTGTATAACATCCGACCCTTCGCTCCCTCGGTGTATAACATCTGGCCCATCGCTCCCTCGGTGTAAAACATCCGGCCCCTCGCCCCTCGGTGTATAACATCTGGCCCCTCTCCCAGCGGAGTATAACATCCTTCCCTCTCGCCCCCACTATCGGCTCCATTATCGGCTGGATGAGAGCTCTGTGTGTCTCTCCCAGTAATATAGGCTGGATGTGAGCTCTGTGTGTCCCTCCCAGTAATATAGCCTGGATGTGAGCTCTGTGTGTTTCTCACGGTAATATAGGCTGAATGTGAGCGCTCTGTGTCTCTTCCAGCAATATAAGCTGAACGTGAACTCTGTGTCTATCCCAGTAATATAGGCTAAATGTGAGCTCTGTGTGTCTCTCCCTGTAATGTAGGCTGGATGTGAGCTCTGTGTGTCTCTCCCAGTAATATCGGCTGGATGCAAGCTCTGTGTGTCTCTCCCAGTATTATAGGCTGGAAGTGAGGTCTGTGTGTCTCTCCCAGTAATATAGGCTGGATGCAAGCTCTGTGTGTCTCTCCCAGTAATGTAGGCTGGATATGAGGTTTGTTTGTCTCTCCCATTAATATATGCTGGATGTGAAGTCTTTGTGTCTCTCCCAGTAATATAGGCTGGATGTGAGCTTTGTGTGTCTCTCCCAGTAATATAGGCTGGACGTGAGGTCTGTGTGTCTCTCCCAGTAATATAGGCTGGATGCAAGCTCTGTGTGTCTCTCCCAGTATTATAGGCTGGATGTGAGGTCTGTGTGTCTCTCCCAGTAATATAGGCTGGATGTGAGCTCTGTGTGTCTCTCCCAGTAATATAGGCTGGATGCTAGCTCTGTGTGTCTCTCCCAGTAATATAGGCTGGATGTGAGGTTTGTGTGTCTCTCCCAGTAATATAGGCTGGATGTGAGGTCTGTGTTTCTCTCCCAGTAATATAAGCTGGATGTGAGCTCTGTGTGTCTCTCCCAGTAATATAGGCTGGATGTGAGCTATGTGTGTCTCTCCCAGTAATATAGGCTAGGTGTGAAGTCTGTGTGTCTCTTCCAGTAATATAGGCTGGATGTGAGCTCTGTGTGTCTCTCCCAGTAATATAAGCTGGATGTGAGCTCTGTGTGTCTCTCCCAGTAATATAGGCTGGATGTGAGCTCTGTGTGTCTCTCACAATATTATAGGCTGGATGTGAGCTCTGTGTGTCTCTCCCAGAAATATAGGCAGGATGTAAGGTTTGTGTGTCTCACCCAGTAATATAGGCTGGATTTGAGCTTTGTGTGTCTCTCCAAGTAATATAGGCTTGGTGTGAGGTCTGTGTGTTTCTCCCAGTAATATAGGCTGGATGTGAGCTCTGTGTGTCTCTCCCAGTAATATAGCCTGGATGTGAGCTTTGTGTGTCTCTCCCAGTAATATAGGCTGGATGTGAGGTCTGTGTGTCTTTCCCAGTAATATAGGCTGCGTGTGAGGACTATGTGTCTCTCTCAGTAATATAGGCTGGATGTGAGATCTTCTTTTTTCTTCCATTAATATGGACTGTTTGTGAGTTTTGTATGAGTCTCCCAGTGATATCAGCTGCATGTCAGGTCTCTGTTTACTCAAATATGATTCAAATGAATTTAAATTTTGCATATCTCTCCCAGTATAAAATGTTGGAAGGGGACTCTGCATTCAACTCTCAGTAATATAGGCTGGATGTGAGCTATATGTGGCTCTCCCAGTAATGTAGGCTGGATGTGAGTTCTGTGTGTCTCTCCAATAATATAGGCTGGATGTGAGGTCTGTGTGTCTCTCACAGTAATATAGGCTGGATGTGAGTGCTGTGTGTCTCTCACAGTAATATAGGCTGGATGTGAGCTCTGTGTGTCTCTCCCAGTAATATAGTCTTGATGTGAGGTCTGTGTGTCTCTACCAGTATTATAGGCTGGATGTGAGCTCTGTATGTTTCTCCCAGTAATATATAGCTGGATGTCAACTCTGTGTGTCTCTCCCAGTAATATAAACTGGATGTGACGTCTGTGTGTCTCTCATTTATATAGACTGGATGTGAACTTTGTTTGTCCCTCCCAGTAATATAGGCTGGATGTGAGGTCTCTTTGTGTCTTTCCCAGTAATACAGGCTGGATGTGAGGTCTGTGTGTCTCTTCCAGTAATATAGGCTGGATGTGAGGTCTGTGTGTCTCTCCCAGTAATACAGGCTGGATGTGAGGTCTGTGTGTCTTTCCCAGTAATATAGGCTGGATGTGATCTCTGTGGGTCTCTCCTAGTAAAATCGGCTGGATGTGAGGTCTGTGTGTCTCTCCCAGTAATAAAGGCTGGATGTGAGGTCTGTGTGTCTCTCCCAGTAATATAGGCTACAAAATATGTGTCTTTTGCAGTAATAAAGGCCGTTTGGTTCTTCTGGTTCTAACATGGGATGGATGTGAGGTCTGTGTGTATACAGAGTGTGACTTCTATTAGGTTGCATATCATGAGTCCTGATATGTGTAGGCATGTTCTGGACAGCTTCTATCCTGCACTTATTTCTTTTATATACGCTTTCCTCCTTTTCTTTAATCTCTTATATCTGACCTCCCTTAGATCACATGCATTATTCTCTCTCCATACTGTGCAGATCTGTGTATAACCTCCTCCCTCTGCCTTCTGCAATCTCTAACACTAAGAGAAGGAAGTGCGGGAGCAGAAAGAGCCATTAGAACCTGGAACAGGAGTTGTGTGAGATTTGTAGCATTTTTGAAGAGCACTCAGCTGCCCAAAGAACTTATCTGCAGCAGCAAAATGGTAGAAAACTTTTAATGAAAACTATTTAGAAAGTGTCCGAACTTTGCTTTTAGGAACTAAATGAACAATAAAAGAATAATCTGTGCCAAGGTGTTCATAACCCTGAAAGTCTATGCTTTCCTCTAGCTTCACTAATCCTCTTTTTCTATAGAGTAAATGTAACAATCAGTCTGGTGCCCCAGCGACGTGCACATTAAGGGATTATATTTTATAGCTCGAGCAGAATGTGACTGTACCGACGCCGTGCGAGCGACTTAAGCTGCGTGCACTCTGGTAATTTATCCATTATCTTCCCAACAGCAAACTGGGTTCAGACTTAATGAAATGACAACAGTAGTGTGTATATCATAGAGTCGTGGCCACCAATGCCTGTATAATGACCGGTAGCCTAGACTGACATGACTACTGGGGGGAAAGGAGGGTAGAGTAATCTAGAAGTGTGTACACTGTTCTCTACAGGACGTTCCCAGCCCCGACCTCAGTTACATGTCAGATCTTTAATGGTAACCTCTTGATTTACAGTATTGTAATAGTAACACGTATTATTTATGTGTTATTCTTAAAGGAAGAATTACTTTAAAGTTCACATTTATTAGACCTAAATATGTCCAAAATCCTACAACGACTTCATCAGATAACTTTATATAGTTTGGCGCTCCATTTTTGTGATTCCGAGTTTTAAATCCTCTATTTAGACAAAAAAACTAAAAGATACAATTATTTCTGCCTGCGACCACCACTAGAGGGAGCCCAGTGCAAACTGTTTTCATAGAACTCAATAGTTACACCGTAGTTAGAAAAAACTCCTGAGCTCCCCCTAGTGGTGGCAGGCAAAGATGTAATTTTATTTTATTTTTTTTCAGATCCCCATGGACTAGAAGTAATTACTTTATAGATTATAGGGTGCAAATCATAAAATGAGACCTGATTTGTTAAGACCTTCAAGACCACATAACATAAATGTACATGATATGGTCACAAGGAGTATATAATAGTGAGCTCAAGAACTGAACCCACATAATAGCAGGCAGATGCTGGCTGTAAGATGAGCTCCAATTGCTGCTGTTTAGCCATTTAAATGTCACTCACAATTATTGACAATGGCATTTATGTGGCTGGCCTTCATAGAAGAGCATCAATTAACTTATACACTGCAATACTTTAGTATTGCAGTGTATAGTATAAGCGATCAAAGGATCAGAGGTTCAAAAGGATTCAAAAATAAATCCTCTTAAAAAAAAAAAAAGAAGAAGAATTAGAAAGAAGCAAAAATATAAACATACTGGGTATGGTCGTGTCCATAAGCATCAAATATCAAAATATAAAATGATTTAAACCATTTGTTAAACGTTGAAAAGTAAAATAAATATATATATATATATATATATATATACTAGATTTGACCCCACCTACGAGCAAGTTACAGCCGGCCCCTGCACAATTGCTCATGGCCATCGTCTCACACATTAATCTAAATTCACAAAACTTTTACATGTAGATACAATATGTTCTGTACTGTTCTGATGTCCCAAGTTATTATTTTCTCAGAGCTGAAATCCTAATTCTGCTACTTGCCTTTGGCAGAAGTCAGCCAGTTACCCAGAATTTATTAATACGTTGTTTAAGGACTCCAACATAAATTCATAAGACTATCATGATATGCTAGTAAATGCCTCGACAGACTGCAATTCACATCACAACCACTGGGTGTCCACTATAGATATATAAAGCATAGACATCTCTTGACAGAGTAATGCCAAATCATGTTCTTAACTAACGTTTGAAATATACTCTTGATGAATGTTAAATTTATCCATTTTTTAGATGTATTTTAAAAGCACTTTCTGCATGTACATGGACTGCTCCTTGGTGTGTTACCGATCCGGGCAAAGTGCAGCTCACGGGCCACATCTGACCCATTTGCCATTCCTGTCTGGCCCTCAGACCCAGACAACCAAAGGGCTGAAAACAGTGGCCCACGATCCATGCCATGTGGCTGTCCTCCCCCACCCAGTGTCCTGATTTCACCACTATCTGCATTCTTGATTTGTGGATATATTAGAGGAGGCTCCTTCTTCCACCATTCAGCGTTGGAGGACTGACGCAGCAGACGTGATGATGTCACTGTATTACGTCTGCTGTGCAGAGCCTCAGTCCATACAGAAAAGACTGGAGCAGAGCTCCGGGGGAACAGGAGTGAGAGGAGTCATTTTTTTTTTATGTGTGAATGTGTGGGATCACACTGTATATTCGGGACTGTGAGTGGGCTCATACTCTATATTGGGGGGCAAAGTGTGTGGGCTCATATAGTATATAGGAGGACTATGTGTGGGGGTTTATACTTTTCATATGTGGCTGGGAGTGGGCTCATACTATATATAGGGGGACTATGTGTGTGGGTTCATACTGTATATAAGAGGACTATGTGTGTGGGCTTATACTGTATATAGGGGGCTATGTGTGTGGGTTCATACTGTATATAAGAGGACTATGTGTGTGGGCTTATACTGTATATAGGGGGCTATGTGTGTGGGTTCATACTGTATATAAGAGGACTATGTGTGTGGGCTTATACTGTATATAGGGGGCTATGTGTGTCGGTTTATACTGTATATAAGGGGACTGTGTGTGGGCTCATACAGTATATAGGGGACTATGTGTGTGGGTTCATACAGTATATAGGGGGACTATGTGTGTGGGTTCATACTGCATATAAGAGGACTATGTGTGTGGGCTCATACTGTATATAGGGGGACTATGTGTGTGGGCTCATACTGTATATAGGGGGACTATGTGTGTGGGCTCATACAGTATATAGGGGGACTATGTGTGTGGGCTCATACTGTATATAGGGGGACTATGTGTGTGGGTTTAAACTTTACATATATGGCTGTGAGTGGGCTCATACTATATATAGGGGGACTATGTTGGGCTCATACTGTATATAGGGGGCTATGTGAGTGGGCTCATGCTGTATATAGGGAGACTGTGTGGGCTCATAATATAAATAGGAGTGTTGTGTATGGGATCATACTGTATATAGATTGTTGTGTGTGGGAATATACTGTATGTAGGGGGTTGTGTGTGGGCCTATACTGTATATAAAGGGGTTGTGTGTGGACATATACTGTATATAAGGGGGTTGTGTGTGGGCCTATACTGTATATAAGGGGGTTGTGTGTGGACATATACTGTATATAAGTGGGTTGTGTGTGGGAATATACCGTATATAAGGGGCTATGTGTTATGTGTTGGCTCATACTGTAAATAAGGGTGTTTCTTGTAGTCTCATTTCGAATATAGGGGTGTGTGTGTGGGTTCACACTGTATATAGGGGGAATGTGTATGAGATCGTACTGTATGTAGTGGGTCTGCATATGGCCCCTCTGGAAAATTGATTGCCCACCCCCTGTGTGTATTGTAATGAGTATTTCACTTTTCTTTTTCTCAGATTTCGGTATATTTCCTCCTCCTGAGGAGCCACACAGCGGAGCCGGCTCGACGCTCTGACACGGATATGCTAGGAGTGTGAAAGCTTATCGCCAGAATTCAGGATGCAGCTTTGGGTGTGACTAGAGTATAAGGGATGATTCCATGACATAGGTTAGGTCATTATACAGGTGCTGCTTAGGAATCATGCAGCTTCACCACCCGGACACATTCCTAGTATCCTCAGCATCGTATTTATAGAACTTCAGGCTACAATTTTTGCATATTCTCTTCTACGGGGGACAGCTTTTATATGGGGGTGATCAAAATAGCAAATAACATGATGTGGTCTAATGGATTCCAATATGTAATCACAAAGGTCTATCGAAAATAATAATAATAATAATAATAATAATAATAATAATAATAATAATAATATTAATAAGAATATAATCATCAAACCTTTTTTAAGATGACAATGCACAGAGAAAATCCTGCGTCAGATATGTAAAAAGTAATCAGATGCCGCCATCTAGTGCACACATGGTGTTACTTCACCCCTCAGCGTAAGGTACTCAATATGAAGAAAAGTATCAGACACATGACATAATAAGTGAATAAAGTTTTTCATTCAGAACCATTACCCCCGATGTATAACATCCGGCCCCTCACCCCCAGTGTATAATATCTGATTCCTCACCCTCGGTGTATAACATCCGGCCCCATTGTTCCCGGTGTTTAATATTCGGCTTCTCGCACCCCCGGTGTATAACATCTGCCCCCTCGCCCCCCCAGTATAAAACATCCGGCCCCATTGTCCCTGATGTATAACATCCAACTCCATTGTCTTCGGTGTATAATATCTGACACCTCGTCCCCAGTGTATGACATCCGGCCCTGTTGCCTCTAGTATATAACATTCACCCCGGTTACCCCCATACATATAACACCGGGCCTCTCACCCCCCGCTGTATGACATCCGGCCCCTCATCCATCTCCCCGGTGTACAACATCCGACCCCTCTCCCCCCCGGTGTATATCATCTGGCCCCTCGCCCCCCAGTGTATAACATCTTGACTTCGCCCCCAGTGTATAACATTCGGCCCCTCGCCCCAATGTCTAACATCTGGCCCCTCGCCCCCCGGTGTATGACATCCAGTCCCCTCACCCCCAGTGTATCACATCCAGCCCCCTCACCCCAGGTGTATAATATCCGGCCCCTCGCCCCCATGGTTTATAATGTGGCGCCCCTGAGAGTTCAGTCGCCACAGGGGTACTGCACCTCAGATAGAGGTGTGGTATCTCCACTTCCAGGTAAGGATGGAGCATCACACAGGACCCCCACTTCACACTCAACACTACACCACTCCAGTCCTGCAGGGGGCCTAAATGCACCAGGCTGCTGCCCCGGTCCGGGATAGTGGAGATGGGGGGGAACCAAAGAGAGGGGGAACCAAGTAGTGGGTGAGGGTGGAGGAAACACTTAACTGAGCACTAATAGAATCATATATAATAGGGGGCCATCTTAAGTTTAAGGTCTTTGATTGTGGGTCTTCTGTCAGGGTCCAGCAAGAGTCTGTAGCTGGCTGAAGATTCACGGTCCTCGCTCTCTGGCCTTGAGACGAGGAGCAGATCGGAGTTAACAAGTGTCTCTGGCTGGTCAGGGTCCTGTTCTAAGAAAGGCCTTGGAGGGGAGCAGAGGAGATAGGCTCCACCGACGAAAGGATCCCAGGAGGGTACGGACGGAGCGGAGTCGCCACCTGTATTCATCACTCTGGCCTAGCCAGAGGGACTCCTGCCACAAAAGGGGTAACTGGCCCCCGATATCAGACTTTGTCACTTCACGTCTCAGTCGGAAAAGCCCGGAGGCATAGTGGATCCCAGGGGGATACGGACGGAGCGAAGTCGCCAGCTGTATCTCTCAACCTGCGTTTATCCAGTGGGGCCCAGCCTTACACCACGTTCAAACCACACACAGTCAGGAGAGGACTCAGTGGGAGAACTTACTAAGAAAGGAACATACTACAGCGGGGTCTTGACAGGTGCTCCCGATCTACCTGGGGAGTGCTGAACCCCTTCCTCGTGGCCGCAGCGCGCCACGAGAAGCAGAGAGAAACTTTGCAGCTGCCACTTCACCAAAGTGAGTAAAGCTTAGATGACTTCACCTACTGCCTCCACTTGTTTCATTCCTGCGCGGCACTGCACCCACCACAACTCTCCAGATCTTACTCACTGCCCTGAGACCTACTCCGCCTGTGGGGAGTAGTACCAACTAAGTTGCCAGAACATCAGCCTCAGAGGACTGTGACTGTTGCAGCGCTGGTGGCCTTCACCAGAAACCACAGGTGGCGTAGTCGAACAACCACTCATCCAAAAGCCCATTTTTCATGTGACAACCCTGGGCACGGACCGGGTCACGGCCACGACGACATCCCACACCACCACCATACATTGGCCCGGCACCGAGTAACCCCACCGCTCAGGGAGGGCGAGTCAATAACATCTGATGCTTCACCCTCCGGTGTATAACATCCAGCCCCTCCCCCCTCGGTGTACAACATCCATCCCCTCCCCCCCACGATGTACAACATCCGTCCCCTCCCCCCCACGGTGTACAACATCCATCCCCTCCCCCCCACGGTGTATAACATCCAGCCCCTCGCTTCCCGGTATATAACATCCGGCCCCTCGCCCCCACAGTGTACAACATCCGGCCCTCCCCCCCATGGTGTACAACATCCATCCCCTCCCCCTCACGGTGTATAACATTCAGCCCCTCACCCCCATAGTGTATAACATCCGGCCCCTCACCCCCATAGTGTATAACATCCGGCCCCTCACACCCATAATGTATAACATCCGGCCCCTCGCTTCCCGGTGTATAACATCCGACCCCTCGCCCCCACGGTGTATAGCATCTGGCTCCTCGCCCCCACAGTCTATAACATCCGGCTCCTCGCCCCTCTGTGTATAACATCTGGCCCCTAGCCCCCACAGTGTATAACATCCGGCGCCTCGCCCCCTGGTGTATAACATCCGGCTCCTCGCCTCTCTGTGTATAATGACGCGCCCCCTGGGCCTGTGTTGTGCAGTGGAACCTGGAACCGGACCTGTTGTAGAATGCTGGGGGTTGTAGTCTCCGTGTGGCGGTGACCCGGTCCGTGCCCAGGGTGGTCAAACCAGTGGCAGTCTTAATGTATAGCAAATGTCCGACTACGCCACCCGTGGATTGCGGTCAGTGGGGACCGCTGCCGCGCTGCAGACTGCTGAGGCTGATGTTGTTTGCGCAGCTGAGTATGGGATAACTCCCCACGGGAGAAGTATTGCCTCAGGGCAGCTAATGTGAGAGATGATGGGAGTGATGGTGTGAGCGTCCCAGTGCTAATGGTGCTGGTGCGGCGAGGAACCACAGAGACGTGCGGTTGCAGTTTTCAATGCTTTACTCACAGTTGTTGTTCATGTCAATGCTGCAGGCGATGACTGCCCGAGCCGTGCTGCGTCCACCAGGCAAGGGACTCGGTCAACTCCCAGGTAATTCCAGAGCGTGGTTCAGAGCTCCCTTCTCTACCTTTCTCTGGCCGTCCCCACCAGTGACCCACCTTTGTCCAGCTTCCTCGGGCCTTCTGTTGGCGAAACCTCTCCCGGTTTCCCTGACCCTATACGGTATGCCTTTCTGGTGGATGTAGTGAGGGGTCGCACCAAGATGTGGTAACAACCTCCGGTCTTTGGCTGAGGAATCTGTTGCCTCCACCAATTTGGGTTCCGGTACCCTGTTCTGCCAACCCTTCACCCTGTATCTCCTCTGGGCATATGGGGTTCCTTCGGTCCTCGTGTCTCTGGGCCTTTCTCTGTGTTCCTTGCTTCCTTTCTCCTCTGTTCCAGTTCCTTTCTTACTTTCCTTTCCGCTCCTTCTCCACTCCCTTTCTGCTGTTTCTGGCCTCCACTCCAGGCCTGCCTCTGGAGCTGGGCCCAGACTGAGCCACAGCTCCCTGTCAGCCCTCTCTGGCTGAACTCCTGTCTTCTTCTCCTCCTCTCTGAACTGGCTGGACTGAACTCACTCCTAAGATGGAGCCCACCTTATATACCTCCTTCTAACACCCAAGCCCAGGTGACTAGCAACCAATGGGCTCCTACCTATGCCCAGAGACCCACTCCTATCTGCTCCTACACCACTGGGTCTTCCTCCCCCTCCCCACTCCAGTCAGGGACAGATGCTGTCGTGCCTGCACTTCTATCTTGTGGGAGCACCGTTGAGCTGTCCCTCGGAAATGGGGTGTGTGTGGTGCATGCAGCCTACCGAGTCCTGGTCCACACTCCATCCTTACCCGGGAGTGGAATACCACACCTCTGGTTTGAGGTGCAATACCCCTGTAGCAGCCGAGCCCTCGGGGAGCTACAATAACATCCAGCCCCTCGCCTCCCGGTGTATAACATCTGCCTCCTCGCCTCCCGGTGTATAACATATATTAACATAGTTTGTAAAGCTGAATAAAGACTTGCGTCCATCAAGTTCGACCTGTTAGTTCTGTAATTGCTAAAGTTGATCCAGAGGAGGGCAAAAACCCCAAATGATTTGGCCAATCTTCACCTGAGGAAAAATTCCAGCAGTCAGAATAAATCCCTGTATCAACCTACTATTTTATTTTATTTTTAAGTATATGCTGAAATCTGCCTGGTATCTAGAAATGCATCCAGTCCCCGCTTGAACTGGTGTAGTGAATCCGACATTACCGTCTCCTCACTCAGTGAATTCCATATTCTCACTGCTCTTACCGTAAAGAACCCCTTCCTATGCTGGTGCTGAAACCTTTTCTCTTCCAGTCTTAGTGAGTGCCCTCTTGTTACCGTAATATCCCTCCTTTTGAACAAATCCCGGGCAAGGTCTCTATACTGTCCCCTAACATATTTGTACACATTTATTATGTCCCCCCTCAACCTTCTCTTTTCCAGGCTGAATAGTCCTAGTTTTGCCAACCTCTCTGGGTATTGCAGTCCCTCCATTCCCTTTATTAATTTTGTTGCCCTCCTTTGTACCTTTTCAAGCTCATTTATATCCTTTCTATATATTGGGGCCCATAACTGAGCACAGTATTCCAAGTGTGGTCTGACCAGTGCTTTGTACAGTGGAAGAACAATGTTCTCATCCTTTGCAGCTATACCTCTTCTGATACATCCCATTACCCTGTTTGCCCTTACAGCAGCGGCCTGACTTTGGGCACTCCAATTTAGTTTGCTATCAATCAAGATGCCCAAGTCCTTCTCCATCTCTGAATTCCCCAATGATTTCCCATTCAGTGAGTACTGGTGACTTCCATTTCTCCTTCCCATATGTATGACCTTACATTTCTCCTCGTTAAACCTCATTTGCCATTTAATGCTCCACCTACCCAGCTTATCCAAATCCCTCTGTAGGTCTTCACTATCCTCTTTTGTATTAATTGTTTTACATAACTTTGTGTCATCTGCAAATATTGATATTTTACTATTTATCCCGTTGACTATGTCGTTAATAAAGATATTAAATAACATTGGGCCTAGTACAGACCCCTGTGGTACCCCACTAGTGACGCTTACCCAATCTGAGTATATTCCATTTATAACCACCCTCTGCCTTCTATCCCTTAGCCAGTTTGCTACCCACTTGCAGACATTTTCCCCCAGCCCCATCATTCTCATTTTGTATACCAACCTATTATGTGGCACGCTATCGAACGCTTTTGAGAAGTCGAGATACACGACATCCACTGGTTCCCCCTGATCTACTCGAGAGCTAACCTCCTCGTAGAAGTCAATCAGGTTTGTTTGGCAGGAGCGATTCCTCATGAATCCATGTTGGTTCGGGGTTAATAGATTATTAGCATCAAGATGCTCCGTAATTGCCTCTTTAATGAAGCTTTCAAAAATTTTGCCCACAACGGACGTCAGACTCACCGGCCGATAGTTTCCGGCGTCACTTTTCGCTCCCTTTTTGAATATTGGCACTACATTCGCCTGTCGCCAATCAAGTGGTACAGACCCAGTCTCAACAGAGTCCTTAAATATAAGATATAACGGTCTGTCTATCACATGACTTAGTTCCCTTAGTACCCGTGGGTGTATGCCATCAGGTCCTGGTGATTTGTTTATTTTAATGTTACTGAGGCGTTTCTGTACCCCAGCTTGGGTTAGATTTGTCATACTTAGTGGAGGATTAAGTTTGTCACTTCTCATTTCTCCTGTTATTTCGATTTCCTTTGTGAAAGTTGTCGAAAAAAAATGATTTAATAGATTAGCTTTATCCTCATCTTTCTCTATGATTTTGCCTTCCTCACTTTTTATCGGTCCAATATTATCCGATTTAATCCTTTTACTATTTATATACGTAAAGAACAGTTTGGGATTTGATCTACTTTCCCTAGCAATACGTCTCTCTGTTTCCTCCTTCGCTATTTTTATTTGTTTTTTACAGGTTCTCGTTTTTTCCTTGTAACACATTAGTGCCTCCTTACTGTTTTCCTGTTTTAATCTCTTGAATGCCTCTTTTTTGCTATTTAACGCCCCTTTTTCGTTCTTGTTCAACCATATTGGTTTCCTCTTATTTCTGGCCCTTTTATTCCCATACGGTATATACCTCTCGCACTGAGTATTCAGAATTCTTTTGAAGGTTTCCCATTTACTATACGTATTCCTTTGATTAAGAACTTTGTCCTAGTCAATAAGTTGAAGGTTTTCTTTCAGCTGATCAAACTTCGCCCTCCTAAAGTTTAATGTTTTTGTTGTTCCCTTATTGATAACCCTACTGAAGGGCATTTTGAAGTCGATAATATTATGGTCGCTATTACCTAGGTGCCCCCCTATCTGTACCTCAGTTATTCTATCAGGCCTATTAGTCAATATTAAGTCCAACACGGCCTTCCCTCTCGTTGGTTCCTGCACTAGTTGGGAGAGATAATTATCCTTAATATTTGTCAAGAACCTTTTTCCTTTCTGAGATCTACAGGTTTCTGTTTCCCAGTCAATATCCGGATAGTTGAAATCCCCCATTACAATCACTTCATTTTTTGCTACTTTGTCTATTTGTCCTAATAGCAGATTCTCATTCTCCTCTGTTATATTTGGTGGCTTATAGCAGACCCCCAGTAATATTTTATTATTATTTTTAGTTCCCTCTATCTCTACCCACATGGACTCGACCCCCTCTTCTCCCTCTCCTATATCTTCCCTTAGTCTGGGTTTTAGACATGACTTTACATATAAGCAGACTCCTCCGCCTTTCCCCTGTTTCCGGTCCCTTCTAAATAAACTATAATCTAATAAATTTACCGCCCAGTCGTAGCTATCGTCTAGCCAAGTCTCTGTTATACCTACGATGTCATACCTCTCCTCCGATATAAGCGCCTGCAGCTCATCCGCCTTATTGGTCAGGCTTCTTGCGTTGGTCAGCATGCAAGATAAAACTTTGGGGTTATTTAGCATCTTATTCTTCTCTAACGATCTAACTGTACTATCCCCACCCCCCTCTCCACCCTCATTATATTCACTTCTCCCCTTCCCCCTTGCTTGCCTCACATCCCACCTATTTCCTTGGTTTCCCCCCCGTCTCTAGTTTAAAAACTCCTCCAACCTGTTAGCCATCTTCTTCCCCAGCACCGCTGCACCCTCCCCATTGAGGTGCAGCCCGTCCCTACGGTAGAGCCTGTAGCCGACCGCGAAGTTGGCCCAGTTCTCCATGAACCCAAACCCTTCTGCCTTGCACCAACTCTTTAGCCACTTATTCACCTCCCTAACTTCCCGTTGGCGCTCCTGTGTGGCTCGCGGGATTGGTAGTATTTCTGAGAAAACTACCTTGGAGGTCCTTGCCCTAAGCTTCCTACCTAGGTCCCTGAAATCATTTTTAAGGACCCTCCATCTACCACTCACTTTGTCATTGGTGCCGATGTGGACCATGACCGCTGGGTCTTCGCCAGCCCCACCCAGTAACCTGTCAACCCGATCCGCGATGTGCCGGACTCGAGCGCCAAGGAGGCAGCACACCGTTCGGCGATCCCGGTCTTTGTGACAGATTGCCCTGTCTGTCCCCCTAATAATAGAGTCACCCACTACCAGAACCTGTCTTGCCTGCCCTACACTTCCCCCCTCCCCCTCATTACTGGAGCATACACTCCCCCGGCGGTCAGAGGATCTGTCGTGCTCCAATAATGCTGGTTCTGAACCAGCCTTCCTATACTTCTTCCCTCTATCCCTCCTAACTGTTATCCAGCTCCCTGCCTGTTCAGCCTGCACTTCCCCTCTATGCTCCACCCCCAGTATTGACCCATTGAGTGTCTGCTCGGTGAGCAGCAAACTCCGTTCCATGTTGTCGATGCTCCTCAGTATCGCTATCTGAGCACTTAGATCCAGAATTTGGGCTTCCAAGTGCACGATATGCTCACATCTCTCGCAGCAGTATGGATCCTCGAGCGGTTGCTCACGGAATGCATACATTGCGCAAGATGTACACTGCACGGCTCCGGCCAACATGGACGTCATTCTAAATATGGGGATACAGTCAGTATATATATACAAGTACAAAACACAATTATTTATATATAGGTGTATGGACGGGGATCAATTAGGGATGTGCAAGTGTATCAATTAGATATCGGCGGGGGATCAGTTAAGTATCAAGTATGGACGGGGGAATCAGATAAGTAGGTCAGGTGGATTAATTAAGTAAAAAGTAAAGTAAAGAAAGAATGAAATACAGTCAGCAATTCAGTCCTAAGTCCTCCCTTCCAAACTCCCTGAATCCAAAGTCACTGAAAAACAAGTCACACACTTACTTTCGTTCGCACTTACGCTCCGGACACACGCAGCTCGTTCACACTCGCAAACTAAGAGATTTAAAGAGGTTTTTTTTTTTTTTTCTTCCTTTTCCAGCAATGTACCCTTCACCTCAATGCACTTCCAAAGGACTTGATGTCCAACCAGCTGCCCCTTATAAACCCTTAATTATGACCCCTTCCCCTTAATTAACCCCTTGTGAGTAAATCTACACCTCAGGATTTTAGTGCAATGTAGTTAACCCTTAAATACACAGGTAGTAAACTAAGAAACTAAAACTGTAGTGAGAAAATAGGTTTTAAAAAGCCCAATAAATCTAAACAGGTAGAAAAGCACTCAGCAGGTCACAATGCAGCACTCACCGCAATTCACACAGGTATTTTCTGCAGGATTCCCAAATACCTCTTCACTGAAAAACAAGTCACACACTTACTTTCGTTCGCACTTACGCTCCGGACACACGCAGCTCGTTCACACTCGCAAACTAAGAGATTTAAAGAGTTTTTTTTTTTTTTTTTTTCTTCCTTTTCCAGCAATGTACCCTTCACCTCAAAGCACTTCCAAAACATCCGGCCCCTCATCCCCCCATGGTATAACATCCGACCCCTCACCCCCATAGTGTATAACATCCGGCCCCTCGACCCCTGGTGTATAACATCTGGCCCCTCATCACCAAGTGTATAACATCCAGCTCCTCGCCCCTCTGTGTATAACATCCGGCCCCTCTCCTCCTGGTGTATAACATCCAGCCCCTCGCCACCAAGTGTATAACATCTGGCCCCTCACCTCCGGTGTATAACATCCAGCCCCTCGCTCCCAGGTGTGTAACACCTGGCCCCTAGCCTACCAGTGTATAACATCCGGCTCTTTGCCCCCCATTGTATAGCATACGGCCCCTAGCCCCCAGTGTATAACACCTGGCCCCTAGCCTACCAATGTATAACATCCGACCCTTCGCCCCCCCCCTGTGTATAACATCCGGCCCCTTGCCCCCCCAGTGTATAACATCCCGCCCCTCACCTCCCAGTGTATAATATCCAGCCCATCGTTCCCAGGTTTATAACATCTGGCCCTTTGCCCCCGGTTTATAACATCTGGCCCATTGCCCTCCCGGTTTATAACTTCTGGCCCATCTCTCCCAGTGTATAACATCCGACTCCTCGCCCTTCTGTGTATAACATCCAGCCCCTCTCCCTCAGTGTATAACATCTGGCTCCTCACCCTTTTGTGTATAACATTTGGCCCCTCTTCCCCTGGTGTATAACATCCAGCTCCTCGCCCATCTGTGTATAACATCCGGCACCTCGCCCCCTGGTGTATAACATCCGGCTCCTCGCCCTTCTGTGTTTAACATCCAGCCCCTCTCCCTCAGTGTATAACATCCGGCTCCTCACCCTTTTGTGTATAACATTTGGCCCCTCTTCCCCTGGTGTATAACATCCGGCTCCTTGCTCCTCTTCCCCTGGTGTATAACATCCGGCCCCTCGCCCCCTGGTGTATAACATCCAGCTCCTCGCCCCTCTGTGTATAACATCCAGCCCCTCTCCTTCTGGTGTATAACATCTGGCCCTTCGCCCCCCAATGTATAACATCCGGCCCCTAGCCCCCAGTGTATAACACCTGGCCCCTAGCCTACCAATGTATAACATCCGGCCCTTTACCCCCCCAGTGTATAACATCCGGCCCCTCACCTCCCAGTGTATAACATTCAGCCCCTCACCCCCCAGGTATATAACATCCTGCCCCTCACCCCCCCGGTGTATAACATCTGGCCCCACACCCCCAGTGTATAACATCTGGCCCCCTCACCACTGGGGTATAACATCCGGCCCCTCACCCCCCGGTGAATAGCATCCAGACTCTCGCCCCCGGTGTATAACATCCTGCCCCTCTTCCCCTGGTTTATAACATCTGTCCCATCTCTCCCAGTGTATAACATCTGGCCCCTCACCCCCAGTGTATAACATCCGGACTCTCGTCCCCGGTGTATAACATCCAGCCCCCTCATCCCCAGTATATAACATCCAGCCTCCTCGTCCCCAATGTATCATATCCAGCCCCCTCGTCCCCAGTGTATAACATTCGGACTCTCGTCCCCAGTGTATAACATCCCGCCCCCTCACCACCGGGGTATAACATCCGGTCCCTCATCCCCCGGTGTTTAGCATCCGGACTCTCGTCCACAGTGTATAACATCCAGCCCCCTCGTCCCCAGTATATAACATCCAGCCTCCTCGTCCCCAATGTATCACATCCAGCCCCCTCGTCCCCAGTGTATAACATCCATCCCCCTCGTCCCCAGTGTATAACATCCAGCCCCTCGTCCCCAGTGTATAACATCCAGCCCCTCGTCTCCAGTGTATAACATCTGGCCCCTCGTCCCCCCCAGGTGTAGAACATCGAGCCCCTTGCCCCCAGTGTATAACATCCAGCTCCCTCGTCCCCGGTGTATAACATCTGGCCCCATTGACTCCACTGTATAACATCCATCCCTGTTGCCCCTGTATATATAACCCCCGGCCCCTCGCCATGACGTCTGTCTTTACTAACATATGGGTCAGAATGGCCGATGGTAAATTGCATGTGTTATACGTGGCTCTGCTGCTTAGCTCAATTCATTTCAATAGGGCTGAAATGCATTACTCGACACAACCTATGGTCAGGAGTGGCGCTATTTCCAAAACAAAGCTGCCCTGTTTCTCCAATCCTGGACAACCTCCTTTACTGTTTTAACCCTTTGAGAACAGTAAGTTGATTCAATCAAATTGGTTTCAGTTAAAAAATTAGGGGGCAAATATTTTCCAAAGTGTTAATGCATCTAACGTCAAGGCGATATTGTAATAATTCCGAGGAAAGCTCTAACCAAAAAATGTGTGTATACCGCTCCTATGCCAATTGATGTGTTTGCGTGAATACAAACTTCTCTCTTTCTCCTTCTTCTTACTAACTTGTAGACAATAGAAAAGAAAAAGATGAAAGAGACACAACATAGATCTGCATAGGAGCTGCATACACCAAACGGCAGCAGATTATTTTATCCAATCTATATTCAAAGTTGCTGCACTGAAGAAATTACAAAAACATTCATCCCCCGCACTGTTACACTCCAATGTGAGATGTATCGACAGGTTGCTCTTGTCAATTGCAAATATTGGGGCGCCCCTATGCAAAATGACTTAAATGAGACTTATTTTCCTGCATAATTTACTCCGTTCGTCGCAGCTTTTAAGATCATTAACCAATTGGCACTAAGAACCTCCAGCCATTATTTTTCTTGCCTATTATTAAACTTCCTCTCATTTCCATGATTAGAAAATAATTGTCGGAGCCGTTGGTTAATTGTGTTCTGCGCTAATTACCGGTGTGTGGGGGGAGCGAGGTGAGTCTATAAGAGGCGGCATCGAGGGGTCACCATGGAACGATGTATAAGTCACAGTTTACAGCTTCAGTCTCACCCTGGAAGATTTTATATATTAAAGGATGCTTCCCCTTTAAATAAAAAAGGAATGCTCCCATCGTCCTCTTCTATCATAATGAAGGTATATCTGATCCTGGGAAAGCTGAGTGACAAGCAGTATGGCAGCTATTGAAGCTCCCATCCCATTAACAACATTTATCCCGTATCCCTCATGTGATTTGCGGAGTTCCCACTTCCTCCCCAGAAGAACTTTCTTCTTACCATCTAATAAGGTGAAAAAGAGCAAACAGGCTTCAAATCCTGCAATCCATATCCCAACCACTAGGTGGCCACCTATGGCCACATGCAGCGTAAACGTCTCCTGACAAAGTATTCCGAAATCAGTTGGATTTTTTTTTTGTTTGTTGATTTCCACATCTGATCATCTACATAAAGTAAAAATACCTTCCAGATTATTGGCTACCCTTCTTAGACAAATTGTACTCTAGTGGCTCAAGCAGTGGTGTACCACCTATTTGCAGCAGACCAGGTGGCCTTTATGTTTCTGCGAGTTGAGGGGGTTTGACGCCAAACTGCATCGCCCCCTGACCGATGTCTTGATTTCCATAGTACCTGCACCTGCTTCCTTGGGGGTATCATACTACCTTTGAGAGTCACTATGGAGGCAAAATATTGTGTTGGTCTCCTGTATATGGAGACCACTATGGAGGCATCATACTGTATAGGGTGCACTGCATGGGGAAGAGTTTTATGTTGGGGGCATTGTGATGGCATCATGATGAATTAGGGCACTATGGAGGCATTACACTATGTTGGTTGAATGTGGCTGCATCGTATTATTTTGACGACCTGTAGGGGGGCCTCATACTATACTGGAGAGACTGTAGGGGCATCATACTATGCTGGGACACTGTAGGGGCATTATACTGTCTTAAGAGGCACTGTGGGGGCCTCATATTGTGTTGAGGCACTTTGGGATCATCATACTAAGTTGGTGGAAATGTAGGTGCATCATACTATGTTGAGGGGTCTGTAATGGCATCATACTATACTGGAGAGACTGTAGGAGCATCATACTATGTTGGGGCACTGTGGGGACATCATACTGTGTTAAGGAGCACTGTGGGGGCATTATACTATGTTGATGGGAGCATCATATTGTGCTGAGGCATTATGAAGGCATCATACTATATTTGGGCACTGTGGTTATATCATACTATATTAGTGGGAATGTGGAGGAATCATTGTGTTGAGGCACTATGAAGGCATCATACTATGTTGGGGGCACTGTGCGGTCACTATGCTATGTTGGGGGGGAATGTAGGGGCATTATACTATGTTGGAGCACTGTCAGAGCATCATACTGTGTTAAGGGGGCACTATGGAGGCATTATACTATGTTAGTGGCACTGGGGAAGCATCATATTGGGTTGAAGTACTATGAAGGCATCAATTTATGTTGGAGGCACTGTGGGGGCATTATATTGTGTTGAGTCACTGTGGGGGCATCATACTATGTTGGAGAGACTATAAGGGCATAATACTATTTTGCGGCACTGTAGAGGTTTCATACTTTGTTAAGGGGGCACTGTGGGGGAGGGCATAATGTTGGTGACACTGTCAGGGAATCATGTTATGTTGGAGGGCAATGTGGGAGCATCATACTGAGTTGGGGACTATGCGGGGGCATTATACTATGTTGGGGCAACTGTGGAGGCCTCATATTGTGTTTAGGCTCTTTGGGATCATCATGTTATGCTGGAGGGACTGTAGGAGCATCCTACTATGATGGGGGGGGCTGTAAGGGCATCATACTATGCTGGAGAGACTGTAAGAGCATCATAAAATGTTGGGGCACTGTGGGGATATCATACTGTGTTAAGGGGCACTGTGGGGCATTATACTATGTTGGTGGCACTGTGGGAGCATCATATAGTACTGAGGCATTATGAAGACATCATAATATATTTGGGCACTGTGATTACATCATACTATGTTAGGGGCACTGTGGAGGAATCATTGTGTTGAGGCACTGTAAAGGCGTCATACTATGTTGGGGCACTGTGCAGTCAGTATGCTATGTTGGGAGGACTGTAGAGGCATTATGCTATGTTGGAGCGCTGTCAAGGTATCATACTGTGTTAAGGGGTACTGTGGGGGCAATATACTATGTTGGTGGCACTGGGGAAGCATCATATTGTGTTGAAGTACTATAGGAATCATTTTATGTTGGTGACACTGTGGGGGCATCATATTGTGTTGAGGCACTGTGGGGGCATCATACTATGTTGGAGGGACTATAAGGGCATAATAGTATATTGGGGCACTGTAGAGGTATCATACTGTTTTAAGGGGGCTCTGTGGGGGAGGGCATTATGGTGGTGGCACTGTTAGGGAATCATGTTATGTTGGAGGGCAATGTGGGGGCATTATACTGAGCTGGGGACCCTGTGGGTTATCATACTGAGTTGGGGACCCTGTGAGGGCATCATACTATATTGGGGCCACTGTGGAGGTATCATATTGTGTTGAGGCACTGTGGGGGAATCATACTATGTTGGAGGGACTATTATGACATGCAGAAGTACTGCTGTTGCTTTAAAAGCATTCAGCAACTATAAGAACTAATACAAGCACATGAGACAGAGAGTGTTGTGCTCCAGAAGCATCCAGCAACTAGAGGGGTTAACACAGTCACAGGAGAAGGGGAGTGTTTTAGCAGAGCCCCAGGAGGATTGTGGCGAAGTTGTTTACTGTCTGGCTGGAGCTGAAGAGAAAGATAGTGTGTGTGTTCTGCATGTGACAGAAGTGCCCCTGCATGTGAAAAGGATTCAAGTCAGGAATGAAGCTAAGCACAGGTCAGGCAGGAAGATAAGGATTGGAAAAAATGGTGTCACAGGGATCATCTCCATCAGCAAACCCTTCCCCCCCTCCTCCAGCTCACTGTGCTGTAAAGAATGCTGTGTTCATTAATGTGCCTTTGCAGTAGAACTGTGCTGTCCTTTACTACTGGGAAGACTGTGAACTGCTGTGCTGCTAAGGATACTGTACTGTTTGTCACTGGAGCCTGTTGCTAATAAGACTTAACTTGCACTGGCTGTTTGGCAACCATTTATGACGACTCTTGTCAAGTGTATCTGGTCAGCAAGTGAAACAATCTACGTGTCTGTGCCTAAGGGTCAATACCCCTGTGTGCCTGAGAGAATCTGCACCTCATGGCCTATGGTCGCCCCGAGTAACGGTTCCCCCAGGATTCCAAAGAATTCATGTAACCTGTCTCGCCCCTATCTGAACCTAGCGGCGTGCGTGTAACATTGGTGGCCCGTACAGGGAGTCCTGAGTGGGAATTAGCGTGTAGCGGGAGAAAAGGAAAAGTGTCTGGAAAAACACAGCAGCACAGCACCTCAACTCAACTCTGCTACAAAAGTTATAGGGGACCATGCCTAAAGAAAACTCACTAGCTGCAATGGATGTGGAAATACAAATGGATAGAATTAGTGAGCTGCTTCTTCGGTTAACCTGTGAAGAATTGAGAACAATAGCAGAACATATAAAGATGTCAGTAGAACAGATTTCTAAAGCACACAACCGCAGTAAACTGTTCGCTGCCTTTATTGCAAAAATGGATGAGCGGGGGGAGAAAGAAGCTGAAGACGTCATGGGGAAATTCCTCCAGAGACTAACCAGATTGAAGTTGGAGGATGAAGGGGTGGCACCAATTACCAAAAGTGGGAATCTCTGTCCCCAAACTTAACTACAGGAATTGAAAGAACAATTCAAAGCGCTAACAGCCCTGCAGGAATCGACCAAAACCTATGAACGGGTGACAGACTCAGACAGGACCCATAACCTGCTCGGGTTAGATAAATCAGGGAGACAGTCCTCTCTAACACCACAAAACACCATAAGGAAAGAATTCAAGATCCTGGGACAGATTGGAGAGTGTGAAGAGAGAGAGAGACATCGACAAACTGGAGCAAGTTCAGAGAAGAGCGACCAGAATGGTGATCGATCTGCAAACCATGTGCTATGAGGAACGGTTACAGGATTTGGAAATGTTTAGCTTGCAAAAAAGAAGACTGAGAGGAGACTTAATAGCTGTCTACAAATATCTGAAGGGCTGTCACATTGTAGAAGGATCATCTTTATTCTCATTTGCACAAGGAAAGATTAGAAGCAATGGGATGAAACTAAATGGGAGGAGACACAGATTAGATATTAGAAAAAACTTTTTGACAGTTAGGATGATCAATAAGTGGAACAGGCAGCCACGAGAGGTGGTGAGTTCCCCTTCAATGGACGTCTTCAAACAGAGGCTGGACAGATATCTGTCTGAGATGATTTAGTGAATTCTGCTTTGAGCAGGGGGTTGGACCAGATAACCCACAAGGTCCCCTCCAACTCTACCATTCTATGATTCTTATATGAACTTGTTGCAACAGATCGATTCAGGCTTACTGAAAGGCTACCAGCCAGATGAGATCGATGAGGGGGTGGTGAAAGCGATCAGCCCAGGACTGCACCTCTATAGTTTGCTAGAAATAAAGAGTCAATTGACCTTGCAACAGCTGAAGATGATTTAAAAGGGCACTATAAAGAAGAGAGTACTTCAGAATTGTTCCACCGAGTCATTAACCTCTCACAGAAAAATAATGAATCACCCCAAAGTTTCTTGTTCAGAGCAATTGAACTGAAAGATAGACTGTTTGCAGCCAGAGATGTAGAAGCGGAAGAGAAGTTTGCTGCTGGACTAGTCCAGAAGAATTTCTTGAGATCATTGGGAACGGGGTTAATCAGCAAAGACATCAAGTTGCAGCTGAAACAGTATCTAGAAGATCCTGGCATTCTGAGCGAAGTCCTAATTGAAAAAAATTAATGAGGCAGCCAGTTTGGAGTCAGAGAGCGAACAGAAGTTAAAGAAAGGCTCTACTCCTAAAATCATCAAAATGAGTCAGCTGAAGTTGGAGACCCCCCAGTGGCCAGTCCGAAGATCATCATGGAGACCCTCCAGTGCTGCCTCTGAGATGGAAACTTAAATCACCAACAAAAGAGAGAACCGCCAGCACTGACTGGGATGAAGTAATAGGAGAAATACGAGCCGAGTTGATTGAGGTGAAAAAGTTTATTTGTTCAAGGCCAGAACTTGTATCCCTCAGACCCAGGAGTGGGTTCCAAAACAGAAGATACCCGGCTTGTGAAGCGTGCTATTCATCAAATCAGAGTACGGTGTGTGTCCACTGTCTAAGATGTGGTGAGGAAGGACATTTTGACAAGGAATGCCCATTGTCACGGTCGCTTGGGTTAAAAGACAGGAGGTTACCAGTGCGGGGCGACTGGTAACCGCGACACGGATGAGGCCCCAGAAGCAAATCCAAATCTCACTAAACCCCAGAACGGCACATGAGGTAAAATGGCTGCATCAGTACTATCCCCAAGTGTGTTCCCGTCTACAACAGCTGCAAAGAGACAGGGGCATCAGTTACTTAATGACCAGTGCGAAGGTCAAACAATGTACTCCTGGGAGGAGGATTACTCGGTCAGTATAGATAGCCTCATCAGCCTAATCGGGTGCTTTATACAGTGCCAGCTAGATGGATTCCTGGTAAAAGCACTGTTGGACACAGGAGCCCTAGCCAGCCTTTTAAATGAAGAATGGAGATGGTGCTACCTGCCCCATACCTGCCTTGGGTCACTAAAAGAACTCTTAGGACCAGTGGAACTCCACGGCAAAGCTGTCAACCAGACCGAAATCTCTTTCATAGGCTGAGTGGAAGTGACTTTCCACCTGAGGGCCACGAAGAACAGCAACACCATTGAGCTTTTGATACCTTTTCTCGTGACCAGGGATCAGAATGTGGCAGAGGATCATATCTTGGGTTTTAATGTAATCAGTGAGGTCATCACGAAACACAAGGCAGGGACGCTTGTGGTAGATGCAATTGCCACATCACTTGCCATACCCAACGCTGTGGCGGAAAATGTGATTCATAGAGTAAAGAAAGCACAGAATACAATGGACCTATAAGAAGTCAAGGTAGGATGGCGCCCAACCATCATCCCTGCAAACCAAATGGTGGAGGTGAGGTGTGGAGTCCGGGTAGAACCAAGAAAAAAGGTCCAGAAAAGACTCTTTGTGCAAAAAGACTCCTCAGAACCTCCAGAAGGCCTAGTTCAAGGTGAGACTGTGCTTACGATTCCTACTGGTGGGTTTGTTTGAGTGACAGTACCGGTGATGAACACTACGAAACACAAACTTAGACTGGATCCAAAGACTGTGTCAGGTCACATTGAAATCATTGAAACGGTATATCCAACCAGTGTGAGACCTGCCCAGGGGTCTACAGTGAATTCAGTCTCCCCACCAAGGAACAGGAGTTGCCCAGGGGAAGAAATTGCATGACCCACTTTGGAGTCCTGGGATCCCCCAGTACCCCTGGAACACTTGTGTGCTGAAGATCGAGCGGTAGCAAAACAGATGCTGAGAGAAGAGAATCATGCATTCTCCAAAGATGACTCTGATATAGGCTGTATCCCATCGTTGCAGTTGAAAATCAATTTAAAAGACATGACCCCAGTAACCAGGAGTTGCATGTCTATGCCGAAACCATTACACCATGAAGTGAAAGAGTATTTGCAAGACCTAATCAACAGAGGTTAGGTCCAAAAGTCAAAGTAGTCTTATTTCTCTCCTATTGTTTGTGTTAGGAAGAAGGACGATACGTTGAGACTCTGCTGTGATTACCAGGATCTAAACCGAAAGTCAGTACCTGATTGGCACCCAATACCAAAGATCCAAGATATGCTGTATAGCCTATCAGGAAGTACCTGGTTCTCTGTCCTCGATCAGGGTAAGGCATACCACCAAGGGTTTGTCGAAAAGTCTAGTAGACCCTTGACAGCATTCATCACACCGTGGGGATTACATGAGTGGATCCGCATACTATTTGGGCTCAGTTCAGCTCTAGCAGAATTCCAGAGGAGCATGGAGACATGTTTAGAAGGATTGAGGGACGATATCTGCCAGATGTTCTTGGATGACAATGTGGTACACAGCAAAACCTTCCTGGAGCATGTTGAACACGTGAGGACCGTATTACAACGGTATCAACAACACGGAGTTAGGTTGACCCCAAAGAAGTGTGAACTGTTCAAAATGCAAGTCCGATTTCTACGGAAAATTGTGTCTGGAGAAGGATATACCATGGACGCAGCAGAAATCGCTGTGATACTGGCCTTAAAAGACAAGTGGCCCTCTACCATCAGGGAGTTGAGGCAGATATTAGGATTCCTCTCCTACAATCGTATTTACATACGGAACTTCTCCAGGATTGCCGCCCCACTATACCTCCTCTGGGGGGGCGACAGAGACGACAACACCCATGGAGAAAAAGAAGAATGCGGGTAGGACCGGGCTTAAAAGAAACAACGCCGTTTCGTCCCAACAGCCCATTCTCTGGACAACAGACCACCAGAAGGTATTGGAATAAATAGTAGACTACCTGGTAAAACCACCCATCTTGAGATATCCTGATTTCAATGTATCATTTCTTCTTCATTGTGATGCTTCTCAAGTTGGAACGGGAGCTGCCCTGTATCAGCATCAAGATGGAAAATTGAGAGTCATCGGTTACGGTTCTAGAACATTGACGGATGGCGAGAAGAATTACCATTTACATTCTGGAAAATTAGAGTTCCTGGCACTGAAATGGGCCATCTATGAACAATTTAGAGATTATCTCTACTACAGCAATGAGTTTTAGGTATACACTTGCAACAACCCATTGACCTATGTCCTTACTATTAGGCTATGGGCTGAACTAGATGGACTTAGTCTTCCTTCAACCTTAAAAACTATGTTACTATGTTACTACAGCAAAACTGAATGCAATGGGTCAGAGATGGGTCACTGAACTAGCTGACTTCAATTTCAGCATCAAGTACAGGCCAGGAAAATGCAATGCGGATGCTCACGGATTGTCAAGAATGCCACTAGAGCCTGAGGAGTTCAGACAAAAATGTTCGGAGGAAGTCAGTCTGGAAGCAATTGAGAGCACTACCCAAGCAGTACAAGCTTATCAGGAGGAAGACACACCATTGTGATGTCCATTGATGGTGGAAACCACCATAAAAGTGAGAGAACCAGATCACCCCCGGTCTAGTCAACAACTACCCAAAGGGAAAAGCCATAGAACACAGCAGGAAGATCAGATAATAGGTAGAATACTACTTTATGTAGACCAAAATCTGTTTCCAAGTAAACGAGAGAGAGGCAATGAGTCACCAGCAGTAACTGTTTTAATTAAAGAATGGACTAATCTCTACCTGTATCGTAAAGGAGGACAAAACCGGCAGTTGGTACTACCCAGAGTTTTCCATAGGTTGGTCATCAAAGAACACCATGAAAACATGGGACACCTGGGAGTGGAAAGGACAACCAACTTGATCCATGAACGTTTCTTCTGTCCGTACACGCAGAGAGATATTGAGAGGTACGTGACCAGGTAGTGTTGGTTTCTGAAAGATTAACGTCCCAACACATCAACCTGGGCATCTATGGGCAACATCCAAACTACGTATCCGCTTGAGATGGTCTCAATAGATTTTCTACAACTCAAGACATGCAAGGGTGGTTACGAATACATCTTGATGGTGATGTACCATTTCACTCGATTTGCTCAAGCATATGCCACCACCAATAAATCGGGTCAAACAGTGGCAGAGAAGAGCTTCAATGATTTTGCTTTGAGGTTTGGGTTCCCTACAAGGTTACACCATGACCATGGAAGAGAATTTGAGAACCAGCTCTTTGCCCAGCTAGGAAAGTACTGTAGCATTCAGAGATCCCCTAAGTACATTCGGAAATGGAAGGAACTGATGGCAGAGGCATACAACATAGCGTGAAAAGTGGTTACGCAAGGACAGAGCAAGAGTAAGGAGTACTATGATCGAAAATGTTATGGAGCAGAATTGGCACCGGGAAGACGGGTGCTACTCAAGAACGTACGTGAGAAAGGTGGTCCAGGAAAACTTTGTTCGTACTGGGAAGACAAGGTGTATAAGATCGTAAGGAGGAAAGCTGATGACAGTCCAGTGTATGAAATCCGATTGGAGATGGGAGACAAGAAAACCAGAATAGTTCATTGGAATTTACTACTACCCTGTGATTATCTCTCACCACAACAAGACTTCCCAGAAGTAGACCGACATTATCTGAGATCGTCCGAGATCTACTAAGGGAACACCACAGACTGAAGCTCCGGAGGTGGATAGTGACCTTGAAAGTTCCGATGGAGAAGAACACATTGTTGTATTTCCCGGACCGGCAAGGAGAGGGATTTACCATCCTCAGGAGAGTGAACTAAGTTCTTAGGCTCTAGAGTTCGTGCCAAGGAGTACAGATGAAGTCCAATTCAGATCTGATGATCGAACACCGGTCCTTGAAGAGACCGATCAACACTCAGGAGGAGCGGAGTTACCAGACCGGGAGGAAACAGGTGACTCAGGGGAAGTACATGAACTTACAGAGGCAGCTCCAAGAGCATCTGAGGAAGCACAGGAAATGAGTGTGTCAGAAGAAACTTCTGGGACCGAAGAACCTGTGGTATCTGAGGAACAACCCACCAGGAGGATGTCAACTGGAGAAGTGAGGAGGCCCATGATACTGACATATGAGACACTTGGTGAACCGAGTCAAGTGCCAAGGACTGTCAACTCGAAGCAGATATCTCTGCCTGCGGACCACATAAGACCACTTGGGTGGTATTCACCACCGAAAGGCAATATGGAAGATGTTGCCTACTGGAAAGACTTGTTTTCATGCTTTGATTTTTCTTAAAAGACTTTGTAGAAACAAAGAACTGTTAAAGAATAGATAGAGAGAGCTGATTGAAGACGCACTAAAAGCTCCAGCTGAAGAGATGCTGATTGTTATAATTGTGTTCTTGACCTACAAGAAAAAGGTCATAAGATTAGGTTGTTGTCAATGTTTATGAAAGTTATACCAATTTCACAATGGCAATTTGTATATAAAGCTATCAAACTTTCACCACTGTCCCAGAATTGGTCAGACTGACCAATTAAGATGAATGTTGAGGATGACATTCAAAAAGGAGGGAAGAGTGTGACATGCAGAAGTAGTGCTGTTGCAGAGTGTGACATGCAAAAGTAGTGCTGTTGCTTTAAAAGCATTCAGCAACTATTAGAAATAACAGAAGAACATGAGGAAGGAAGTGTTGTGCTCTTGAAGCATCCAGCAACAAGAGGGGTTAACACAGTCACAGGAGAAAGGGAGTGTTTTAGCAGAGCCCCAGGGAGATCTTGGGGAAGTTGTTTACTGTCTGGCTGGAGCCGAAGAGAAAGGTGGTGTGTGTGTTCTGCATGTGACAGAAGTGCCCCTGCAAGTGAAAAGGATTCAAGTCAGGGATGAAGCTAAGCACAGGTCAGGTAGCGTCCCTGAACTAGTAGTGCAGAGTATTGTCAAGCAGAAAGATAAGGACTGCAAGAAATTGTGTCACAGGAATCATCTCCATCAGCAACCCCCCCCCCTCCTCCATCTCACTGTTCTGTAAAGAATGCTGTGTTCATTAATGTGCCTTTGCATTACAACTGTGTTGTCCTGTACTACTGGGAAGACTGTGGACTGCTGTGCTGCTAAGGATACTGTACTGTTTGTCACTGGAGCCTGTTGCTCATAAGACTTAACTTACACTGGCTGTGCGACTTCTTATTAAATGCTACTGTTTTATCGTTTATGAGGACTCTTGTCAAGTGTGTCTGGTCAGCAAGTGAAGCAATCTATGTGTCGGTGCCTGAGGGTCAATACGCCTGTGTGCCAGAGAGAAGCTGCAGCACATGGTCTATGGTCTTCCTGAGTAACGGTTCCCCCAGGATTCCAAAGAATTCATGTAACCTGTCTCACCCCTATCTGAACCTAGCGGAGCACGTTTAACACTATAAGGGCATAATATGATGTTCGGGCACTGTAGAGGTATCATACTGTGTTAAGGGGGCGCTGTCAGGGACATTATGTTGGTGGCACTGTCAGGGCAATGTGGGGGAATTATACTGAGTTGGGGACCCTGTGGGAGCATCATACTATGTTGGGGTCACCATGGGGAATCACACTGTGCTGCGGGGCACTGTGAGGACATAAAGAAATGTCATAGAGTATTTTACATAATTTTGGGAATTAGTTGGGGGTTTCTAATGGTGGGGTGGGGTGTTCTGACAGTGTACATTCCCTTCTTTATTAAAAAAAATATTCTTTGCTGTCAGAGAACGGAAACATTCAGGAAACTATTTGATTAAGTGCACGGCATCGATTAAAAAGCTCCTTACCTTAAAAATAGCTACTTCATTTAAAATAGCTGCATTCAATTTTTTACCGCAATTGCAGTAAAATGCAACAATGTTCCAAAATCACGGTAACAACTTTGCAGTGTGTAAAAATGTAGCCTATTACTGCAAGAGTCTGTTCACCCTTAGCTTTTTTTATTAATTAATTTTCAATACATGAAAACTGGAGGCAGCAGCTAGAACACCGCAGAGGAAATTACAAAATTTTTTTTATGGATTATTTTTATTTATTTTGTGCTGAACCATTTTTATCTCACAGGGAATTAAACTGCATTAAAAGCGCTCATAAAATTCATATGCTGCGGGGTTTTTTTTTGTTATATTTGTTGTTTTTCTGAAACCAGCTCCACGGGTCAAAAAACGTAAGGGAAAAAAAAAAAAAAACGCAAGGAGTGAATGAGATTTTATAACCGATAGTTTATTTATTCAATTTCTAAAGGAAAAAATGAGTAAAAATACTGAAACGCGTTGAGAATCGCTTAACCAGGGCAAGAAGGTTTCTATCCACTGACAGCAAGCAGAAATGGTGAAGAAAGCGATACAGTATATTAGAAGTGATCTGGCGACCACATTGGAGGGGGGGGGATAAGGTTCATTTGTGAAATGAGCTTTGTGGACGTCCCGTATATTATACTCTTATAATTATGTTCCCGGGGTTCTTATTACAAGGATGATGGAAGCTGTGAAGGCGGCAGCGGCGGATAATGCCTCGCAGCTGTCACTTCCATGTTTGCTGGATACGAGAGCGGCTGAACCTCAGTAACCCCCGTGTAGAATAATATTAGCTCTGGAAAGGTTACCTGCTTTCTAATGGAACCCTTCGGTAAATGGAGGCTGACCTTTTACAGCGTGGACGTTAGCGCCCCGCGTGCCCAATGTTTATATTAGGTCAGGTGGGACAATGTCGCTAATCTCAGCGTCTCGTGTTCACTTCCCTCTAACACGGCCCAGGGCGGAATTACTGCTCTCAGCCAACAAGCAGCTTTCGCTCAGCTACTTACACCCCAGGGTCGTATTTTCCAAGTACAGATATAGCAGAGCTGAATACGTCATAGAACAGTTACTTCTCTGCACATAGCTTTAGTTACAGCCCTTTGCAAAGCAGTAGATAACGTATTGTGATAGCGCTGCGCAGTAATTTCATTCTACATAATATTGTCATATAATGGCCAAATAATATGCAGCATGTAAATGATAATGCCATGTAGTGCCCAATTAATATGCATCATGTAAATGATAATGCCATGTAGTGCCCAATTAATATGCAGCATGTAAATGATAATGGCATAAAATACCCAAATAATATGCAGCATGTAAATAATAATGCCATGTAGTGCCCAATTAATATGCGGCATGTAAATAATAATGCCATGTAGTGCCCAAATAATATGCAGCATGTAAATAATAATGCCATGTAGTGCCCAAATAATATTCAACATGTAAATGATAATGCCATAAAACACCCAAATAATATGCAGCATGTAAATAATAATGCCATGTAGTGCCCAATTAATATGCAGCATTTAAATGATAATGGCATAAAATTCCCAAATAATATGTAGCATGTAAATAATAATGCCATGTAGTGCCCAATTAATATGCAGCATGTAAATGATAATGCCATGTAGTGCCCAATTATTATGCAGCACATAAATAATAATGTCATGTAGTGACCATATAATATGCAGCCTATATATAATGTAATATAGTGCCCAAACAAAATGTAGCATATAAAAAATAATGCTATATATTGTCCAAATAATATGCAGCATGTAAACAATAATGCTTTATAATGCCCAAATAATGGCCAAATAATATGGAGCATATAAATAATAATGCTATATAGCGCCAAATAATATACAGCATATAAATAATAATGTAATATAGTGTCAAAATAATATGCAGTATCTAAACATTAATTTAATATAATGCCCAACTAATATGTAGCATATAAATAATAATTTGATATTGTGCCAAATAATATGGAGAAGATAAATAATAATATTATATAATGGCCAAATAATATGCAGCATGCAGTATAAATAATGATGGCATATTGTTCCCAAATAATATGAAGCATGTAAATGATAATGCCAAAATAATATGAGCATATAAATAATAATGTAATATAGTGCCCAAATAATTTGCAGCATATAAATAATGATGTGATATAGTGTCCAATTACTATCCTGCATATAAGTTATAATACCGCCATAAAGGGTCAAGAAAAAGCTACCATATAGTGACCGAATAATATACTGCACGTAAATAACTCTGCCAAATGGTTCACACATTATACTATTCAATTTCTAGATAACCATTATCAACTACACAGCTGGGAATTCATTTTTTATTTTTTTTACTTGCTCCTGAGATCCCTGTACTAGGCGGCTTCCTAGAAAGCTGGGGCAATTGCCGAGGTGATCACTCCCCAAATGTACCCTGCCAAGAGTAGTGCAAAAGTTATCACACCCAGGTCTTGTGTCTGAGGGATCACAAAGGCTTCCCTGCCACACTTTTTTGCACGCCGAGCTGACGTTTTTATTAACACCATTTTGGGGTAGATACGATATTTTGATCGCCTGTTATTGCAAACATTGCGGCGACCAAAAAAATGTAATTCTGGAGTTTTGATTTTTTTTTCTCGTTACGCCGTTTATCGATTGGATTACTTCTTTTTATATTTTGATAGATCGGGCGTTTCTGAATGCAGAGATAACAGATACATGTATTTTTTTTACTGTTTTATTTTGAATGGGGCAAAAGGGGGATGACTTGAACTTTTATGTTTTTTTTTAAATATTTGTAAAAACTTTTTTTTTACCATTTACTTGCTTAAATAGTCTACTTAGGAGACTTGAAGCTGCGATCATCCGATCACTGGTGCTACACATAGAAAGGCTTCAGCCCTGCTGTGTGTAGCAGAAATCATGATCTCCTATGAACGTCAGCCAAGTGGTGGCATTCATAGGAGATCTACAATGTCAGGCTTGGGGGTCTTCTGCAGATGCTCGGCTGTCATGAAAACCCATCGATGCTCTGCAATATTTTTACCTAAATGCATGCATTTGGGGCTAAAAATCATTTTTGCAATTGGGTTTCATTACAAATTTTGCACCACTGGGCTCTAATATTCTGTTTTCGGGCATATTCCACTTTGATGAGGTCTGCAGCCATAAATCAGCTGAGAGGAGCTCAGAAAAAGACAGATAAAAGAGTTACAGAACCTCCATCAGACATCATACTGAGCTGACTGATGGATTCTCAGTTAATCCATTTTGCCGTCATCAGTTACACAGAGGCTATAGAAGGCAAACGGTGCAAAATTTGTAACTTAATCCAGTTCCAAAAATTTATTTTCTGCCCAAATTATATGGTTTTAAGTAAAAAAAAAAAAAAGGTCTCCAAAATTGGACAACCTTACCACTCCACCTATGAATGCAAAATATTTTTTTATTACTGAATTGTATATAATTTGGGCTAAACCTAATTTTTTAAATTGGGTTTCATTCAAAATTTTGCTCCGTTTCCTTTCTATAGCCTATGTGTTGCTCTCTTTATTGCTGACTGCAGAATGGGTTAACGGAGAATCTGTCATTGAGTTCATTCTGAGAGTCCAATGGGAAAGTTTCTTACTTTGTTATCTGTCTTTTCTTCTGAGCTCTTCTCATCGTATGTTTGACCACAGACCACATCAAAGTTGAATGTGCCGGGAAGCAAAGAGCCTGTAAAAGCCAAACGGTGCAAAATTTTTGTTAAGACTGAATTGCAAAAATGATTTTTGGCCCCAAATATATGCATTTAAGTAAAAAAAAATCTATATTTATAAATAAAGCCCCTTTAAGTAGGCGGGAAAGATATGAAAGGGGTGTGACAGGGAGTAAGGCAGAGGGGCTAAGAGGCATGTGTGCAATTTTTCAGGACAACAACAAGGATGCAGTTTAGCAAAACAAATGTCAAAGTTGGGAGATTGGAATTCTGCACATAATATTTCGATCATGAATCCATTGTGAGCAAGAATCTAACCATGCAATAACATGTTTATGACGCGCCCCCTGGGCTGTGTGTGTGGGAATACCCGGAGCCGGGTCTCTGTGTAATGCTGGGGGTTTGTAGTCTCCATGGCAGCGACCCGGTCCCGTGGCTCAGGGTGGTCAAACCAGTGGCGTATCTGTTTATTTGGTTTTTAATGTTTAAATGTCCGACTACGCCACCCGTGGATTGCGGTCACTGAGAACCGCCGCTGTGGGGCAGACCGCTGAGGCTGATGTTGTGTGCGCAGCAGAGGGTAGTATAACTCCCCACGGGAGGAGTATAGCCTCAGGGCAGTGAGTGCAGATGGTGGGGGTGATGGTGCGCGGGAGCAACAGTAATGACTCAGAGTCCAGTGATGCAGTCCAGGGTCTTTACTCACAGTTTTACACTCCAAGTCACTTCTGCAGGTAATGGCTGCCCACGTCGTACTGTGCTCACCAGGTGAGGGGCTCGGCCAACTCTCAGGTACCTTTGGAATGCTTTTCAGGACCCCCTTCATGTGTCCTTTCTCTGGCCGGTCGTACCCCACAATTGACCACGTTTCTGTCCAGCTGCCTCGGGCATTGGCTGGCAAACGTATGTTCCGTTTCACTGGGCCCTATATGGTGCCTTCCTAATGGGTGTAGTGAGGGGCCGTAACACGTGCAATGCCACGGCCTCCGGTTACTAGCTGAGGGTAGTTGCTCTCCTCCACTATATGAGGGATCCGGTTCCCTTTCTTGGCCTGACCCCCCTACTCTGGTAGCGGTGGGCGTACGGTGGCGACTGGCTGGTCCGCACCCCTGGGGTCTGTTCACTCCACTCCTGGAGCCTCCTCCGTTCCTCTCCTCTCCTTCCTTCTCCTCCAGGCCCAGGCCTTGTGTCTTGGCCTGCCCGTGGATCAGAGCTCGTACAGAGCCCCTGCTCCCAGTATTCTTCTCTCTCTTCTCTCTCTTCTCTCTGGCTCTAAGATGGTGCCCACCTTATATTCTCCTCCTTTAGTGCACCCTGGATCTACTCTCCCCACCCACACACTACCGGGTTCCCCCTTTCTAGGTGTTCCCTCCCCCCACTCCAGCCAGGGACAGGGGCAGTTGTGCTCACTCTTGGGAGCATTGTCGCCCTGCCCCCGGAAATGTGGTGTAGTGCATGTGGGTGTTAGGGTCCTGAGCCACACTCCATCCTTACCTGGAAGTGAGATATCACACCTCTGGGTGAGATGCAATACCTCTGTAGCGACCGAACCCTCGGGGCGCTACATTCCCCCCTGGTAAATCACAGCACGTCCGCAGGCTGGAACAGAGCAAAAGACAATTGATTTCAAGACATGCAGAATTAAGTTTTTTTTTTTTTAACGTTACTTGTCATAAAACTTTTCTCTTGTTATCAACATATACAACATTCCTTTCATTTACGGTTACTCTTTCCTTGATATAACTTTCAATATACACATATAAAACATTCTTTTAAGTAGAAAATATGAAACATTATCAGCAACATTTCAACGACGAAGTCTCTTTAACAGGCCACAGTCCTTGCTGCGACCAGGTGTCCATGTCACCCAACAAGGTGCAATTTTATTAAGTGCAAACTTTCAAACACCTTCAGGTATCTATTGAGGTAGGGGTTTATAAAACCCATAGGGGGCACTTTAAGAAGTGCAACTATTTTCAAGGGTTGGCTGCTCCCAGTCCTCAGCCAGATAGAAAGGATTGGCTGCTCCCAGTCCTCAGCCGGATAGTTCACGGACCCTTTTCGGGTAACTTTAACAAATAAACGGACAACAATCCCGAACCGGGTGAACTTTTTATAATCCCCAAACGGGCATAACTTGTAACTCTTTTTCTTCTACCCTGATGGTTAACTATACAGTATACAGTTCGTGCTGCTGCTCTCTAGTAGCGGTGTCCCTCTTGTGGACGTTCCTGCTCATCAAATTCTTCCGACCCGTCCGGGTCCTCCGTGTAGCAGGATTCAGGGTAGCGCTGTTCTTCTACCCGCTGAACGTTGAGGGCGTACCACCCCCGCAGACCTCGATGTCGGGTGTATGACACCTGATCCCCCGGGAGCAGATCCCGTTTCGGGTGAGCCTCGGGCAGGCGACTCTCCACATCCCTCCGGTTGACAAAGATGTCTGTGTTCGTCGTCGGGTCCCGAATGAACCCCCAACACGTCTCATGGTGGAACCTGACCACAATCCCATTGACCTTGGGATCGCGTGCAGCCTGGGGGTCTCGGGGGGCCCGGTCTTTTCCTCCGTGCTCCGGGCCTGTAGCTGCTCCTGTTTTTGGCGCCGCGCCTGCCTCTCCTTTTCCAGCTGCGCCATCTCCCGACGGAAGAATTCTCGCCTGCGGGCTGCGTCCGCCCGCGTCTCTTGCGAGAACCCCATCAGGTCCTACCCGGTCTGATCCCACTCAATTTGGATCTCTTCATCCAGGAGCTGGAGGATGGTGATTGGCTGCGGAGCGGGCAGGAGCGTAGGAAGCGGGGCTTTGGCCTCCGCGGATGGGTCCCTTCGGTGGCAAGGGTGAACCCATCCGCGTAGTAGGGGGACCGGCTCTCCATCAGGACCAGTAATTTGGCTGTACAGGTCCGTGCCTATGGGTGGTAATGTTGGGACCAGGGGCGCTAGTTGGTGGAAGGTGCCTGGGGGCATCAGGCCTTGCGACCAGGCTTGGAGCGGGCCGCTTCTGGCCGCACCTGGGATCAAGGGGCACAGCGTGGGGCGTGGTCCGGCGGCTGCACTCGGGGCTTGGGGCCTAGGTGTAGGCGGCGGGAGCGGAGGAGGTGCAGCGTCTCCCGGGGCGATCGGCTCCGCGACGGGGTCCAGGGGCAGGCTAGTGGCGTTAGGGCTTGTAGCAGGGGCGTCCCCCTTACCTGCTTCCATTGCAGCGCTGCTCTCAGCCTCTGGTGGTCTCTCTCTGTCCTCAGGGGCAGGCACGCTGTTGGGTGCTGGCAGCACCATTGCTTCCGGGTCGCGACCCGCCGGTCCATCTCCTCTTTTCACCCTGTGATGGCCTCCTACTGCGCCTGGACCATCCTCCGGTCCAAATCCTCCAGCCCAGCCCGGAGGAATTCATGGTCCTCTCCGGGGAGCTGGGCCATCAGCTCCGCGAGGCTGCACGGAGCCGCTTCGGCCTGCAGAAGGCCACTGGTAAGGGTACTGGGGCTGGCGCTCCTCGCCATCTCCGAGTGTGGTCTGCCAAGTCTGATCCAAACCACACCCTGCCCTTTGGTTTTCTTTCCCTTCCGCCCCTGTTGGTGGTGGTCCTGGGGCAACCTGCTGGCAATCACTCTCAGGGGCAGCCCCCCCACATTGATGGACATCTCTACAGCCGCACTCATGGCCATTTGGGGTGGGCTCCGTCTTTGGCGCCATTCGTCATTTGGCGCGCACATGATGGCGTCCGTTCTTCTGGGGCGGGCGCCACATTCAATACAGTGGAACAGTATTTAGGCACACAATACCCGATGATAAGGGGTTGTTTTCGAATCCTGTGACTATGCCAAAGTTGACGCGCCCCCTGGGCCGTGTGTGGGGGAATACCCAGAGCCGGGTCTCTGTGTAATGCTGGGGGTTTGTAGTCTCCGTGGCGGCGACCCGGTCCCGTGGCTCAGGGTGGTAAAATCAGTGGCGGATCTGTTTATTTGGTTTTTAATGTTTAAATGTACGCCACCCGTGGATTGCGGTCACTGAGAACCGCCGCTGCGGGGCAGACCGCTGAGGCTGATGTTGTGTGCGCAGCCGAGGGTAGTATAACTCCCCACAGGAGGAGTATAGCCTCAGAGCAGTGAGTGCAGATGGTGGGGGTGATGGTGCGCAGGAGCAACAGTGATGCAGTCCAGGGTCTTTACTCACAGTTTTACACTCCAAGCCACTTCTGCAGGTAATGGCTGCCCACGTCGTACTGTGCTCACCAGGTGAGGGGCTCGGCCAACTCCCAGGTACCTTTGGAATGCTTTTCAGGACCCCCTTCGTGTGGCCTTTCTCTGGCCCGTCGTACCCCACAATTGACCACGTTTCTGTCCAGCTGCCTCGGGCCTTGGCGGGCAAACGTATGTTCCGTTTCCCTGGGCCCTATATGGTGCCTTCCTAACGGGTGTAGTGAGGGGCCGTAAAACGTGCAATGCCACGGCCTCCGGTTACTAGCTGAGGGTAGTTGTTCTCCTCTACTAGATGAGGGATCCGGTTCCCTTTCTTGGCCTGACCCCCCTACTCTGGTAGCGGCGGGCGTACGGTGGCGACTGGCCGGTCTGCACCCCTGGGGTCCCTTCACTCCACTCCTGGAGCCATCTCTGTTCCTCTCCTTTCTTCTCCTCCAGGCCCAGGCCTTGTGTCTTGGCCTGCCCGCGGAGCAGAGCTCGTACAGAGCCCCTTCTCCCAGTGTTCTTCTCTCTCTTCTCTCTTCTCTCTCTTCTCTCTGGCTCTAAGATGATGCCCACCTTATATACTCCTCCTTCAGTGCACCCTGGATCTACTCTCCCCACCCACACACTACCGGGTTCCCCCTTTCTAGGTGTTCCCTCCCCCCACTCCAGCCAGGGACAGGGGCAGTTGTGCTCACTCTTGGGAGCATTGTCGCCCTGCCCCCTGGAAATGTGGTGTAGTGCATGTGGGTGTTAGGGTCCTGAGCCACACTCCATCCTTACCTGGAAGTGAGATATCACACCTCTGGGTGAGATGCAATACCTCTGTAGCGACTGAACCCTCAGGGCGCTACACTTAGATGATTAATGGTTAGCGGCATTTTAAAAAAAGCAAAGCTATGCAGATGATCGCGGCCATTACGTTGTGGTATGGTAATAACTACTAATTATCTACATGGGTAATTCCAGTTTTCCGATCGTACATGTCATTTCAAAAAATATAACAATTGCTTTGCTGAGACATAATAATTAATGTCTTGTATGAGATTCTAATGAGATCTAGCTCTCCCAATACTGATTTATTAATTTTACCTGCCAATATGGCCCCCGCCCGGCTCCGCTGCAGACTATAATTATGTTCCTGATGATTCCATTGTTTTATGTATAATTACACATTATGGCGCTGTTTACGATATATAGGTAATTGTATAGAATTACAGGGAACGAAACCTGTGTTACAGAACTGCTGTCTCGAAGATATAGTGTTGTATCGTCGCCCTTGTTGACCCCTTAACGCCTAATCCGCCCATATAATGAAATGGTGCTGGATGGTATGAGCTGGACTCACAGAAGACTTGCAGAATAGATGGGTGGCATGCAGGGCTAGTGTGGTGGCAATGGAGCTAGAACTATCCAACATCAGGTCCACCTTGGGGGGTCTAAAGGTTGAGTCTCCTTGCCAGTGGCGTAACTTGAATCTTGTGAGTTCCAATGCAAAAGCTCAAACAGGGCCTCCAATTATAATGGTCTTTTCATGTGGGCCAAAGGGACCTTTTGGTTCCCCTAAGCTTCCATTGGGCATGATTGCAACCTTTGCATCTACGCCCCAGCTCCTTTGGGAAACCACTCATAATAGTTTTAGATAAAACCTATGGAATACCAACATGGGCATGCCCTGTGGAAAATGGACCAGCAATTGTTGAGGTCACTTATTTTAAGCTTTAATAATTTCTTTAACATTCTACAGTTTTTTCTTCTATCCTTCCATAATTTCACTGACGTCTCCTCCACCCATTGGCACAGTTTCTCTTCATGTGGCACTAGGGTGACTTACTTGTTCCTCTAGGCCCACCCTAATGTGTCTACAAGATCTTTTTGGATGTCTAGATTCCTCCTCATATCCCTTCTTCATAGGATCCTAAAGGTATTATATGTCTCCTGTTTATGTGGCTCTTAGATTGTCATGATGCATCTATCGAGCTCTCTTCATGAACCCCCTTGGGGTCTGTAGGTATCACTTATTCATCACTGACTGTAGCCCCTAGGGATGCTGTGAGTGACAGCTTAACTGCCCCATGGGATTTGGAGTGTGCTGGACTGTCGGTTTTGTGAGTGACAGTCCAGTCATCAAATCTGATCCTGCAGCGTGCTGGGCTCTTAGCATTTTGTAGCATTTTGATTGACAGCCCTACTGCTCAATCTGGTCTAGCTTGCGGGCATTTCCCCAGGTGTCTCACATCCTCAATGATTTGCAAAGTTTTTATCTGGCTTGCTGTGAACAGAACATTGTCAATTGTAGCTTAGCTTGGATAAGTGTGTGTGCTTGCCCTGTGTCTGAATTTTTGATCTAGTTACTGGACCCCAAACTTGTTGCCACTATTCGTGTGGATTATCCCTTCTGCTTTTGATGCTCTCTGACTCCAGGTATCTGTCCCCGGATTTAGCCTCTGACTATCCATTTGTTGTAATTTCTTGTCTTGACGTACCCTCCTGGCATTTGACCCCGGACTGTTATCGGACCAAACCCTTGTATTTCCCCTGTGTACTACGAGCACTGCTGGTATCTGACCTCGGACCTCCTGACTACCCCGTCTAATGACTTGCCCGTGAGTAGTGACTCAGCATCACAGTAGGGTCCTCTTCATGTGATATTCCTGTGGCTATCAAGTCCTCCTGAATCATCATGTTGTTTATTGGTTCTCTTTTCTATGGCTATATTTTCTACCTCTTGGGGCTCTCGGTTGATCAACAAGATATTTATGGGAACCCATGAGCAAAGGCATGTCCATCTATCAATGAAACTCGGCACCAAGGGCAGAACCATATTGTAAGGAGTGCAAACTGTTTTGTACCCCCAGGTGGAAGATGCTTACACACCATCTAGCTTTTGCCAGAATAACCCCATTTTTCAACTCCACCTAACCCCATTTGAGCTCCAGCTGCATCACACAAGGAGTCAGGTACAATCTCTTCTTCTGGTCATTTGGCTTCCTCGGTGGACATCTGTCATTCTAGAAAGGGCCATCAACACCTCCATTATTTTCTAGTACTTCTTCAGGAGCCACTTTCTCGGTGCAAAAGCACCACTGCTATCTTAACTTCAGTAGCCTCTGAAAGGCACAGTAGTGGCCAATATCATAATTATCTTGCCAATCTAAAAGAGGCTATGCCAACTACATTTACCCCATGGGCAACAGTTGTGAGGCAGCACCGCTCAGATTTGCATAGCTATTGTAAAGATTTTGAGAATGAATGTTGTTTTCTGTGGAGAAAATTAAAAACTCCAGGCAGAAATAAAGCTTGCGGTGTGGAATGGATCAGAGCATTCTTCTCCTAAAGTCATGCACAATGTATAACATAGTACATCAGTTTTTTTCTGGAGTGCAACTCTACGAATTGGGATAATTACGTGTCATATCTTGTTAATCAGGGTCTTCTTCAATGGTGGCCAAGGAAGCTTGATTCAGATTCAACTACCACTTCCACAACTCCAATAGTTGTGCCACATCATGAACCACAAAATTGTTGGGATTGCATTTTATGGGCCGGCTGTGGATATTTTATCATATTAGGTTTCACACCTGCAAAAATAAAAAAAAAATCTATACTTTAGAAAACTTTTTGTAATTGTTACAGCGGAAAGTTTAGAGAAACGCAACACTTGTAACACCGAGCTGTAATCTGTTGGAGCTCGGCACATTGAGCCATGCTAATTTCAGAAATGAAAACAGAACCATATTTGCAATGAGAGGAGGAATATGTAATGCGTTATAAACAGTCGGTGAGGGCGAGATAGGACATTAATTGTTGCATAATTTTCCACACAGCAGATTTTACAATATTCCAGGGAAAAAAAAAGAGCAAAGGTATCAATTTTGAAAGAAAGTCTAAAAAAATGACAAAAAAAAGTAATAAATAATAAGGCTGTATCAGTTTCCTTCGCTTTGTGGTCTGACGAGAGTCTCGGCAGATCCCGATTGAACCTGTAGGGATGCAGGTTTTATGACACTGTTTTTCTATTTCAGCTCACGCCATACCATTATACCTCCATACAGTGTTAAAAATATTGTCATATGCTGCATATTACCGTACATATTATACATAATGGTTACTGTGCTCTAATGGTTTAGTCTAAAGGTTTTGACTTTTGTCGAGGCTGACAAATCTGACAGATCTCAGGAGCAAGAGGGAGACTTAGAAGCTCCCAATCAGGCTAGGTGGGGGGAGATTCAGCCGCAGGGAGGAAGAGCACTGAGGAGTTGTAAGTCAAGTTAAGTTGGCAGAGATTCAGCAGCAGCATGGAGGAAAGAAACTAAGGAGCTGTATGTAACACCCCTTTAGGGCTACCACGGTACACTGGGTGTTATGGGGGGGTCTCACCTCTCTAGGGCTCAGTGCCTCCACCCGAATCTTGATTGAAGCTCTCTCTCTGGGACTGCAGAAGGACGGTTATCTTCTGCCAGAGGCTGATTCGGGAAGCCCCTGCCACAGCTCAGTACACACCCAGAGGGAACAGGAATAAAACCGTTTAACAGGTTTATTACTAGGGAATAACATACAATAAAAGTAACGGTGCTCTATAAAAGTCATATACACATCACAATCTACTTCTACTCCGACCCTGCAAATATAACGTAGCAGGTTTTCCCTTTTTGTATTAACTCAGTCCAAACGTTGGGGCCCAGTTGCCGCGGATGTTGGCACGCAAATTAGAACCGTTGGTGCACTTAGATGAATATTAATGTCAATAGTCTGGGTTGTAGTGTACTCACTGTAAATAGCACTGGTAGAACCACAATTCTCAGAAGGGCACTCACTGTGTGTCTCAAACAGTCGGATGGGTCTCTGGACACCAGCTGGGGGCGGCAGGATTAAGCCCTTTATGTGGTGGGAGTGCCGGCAGAACTCTCCGAGACCTTGATGTCACTTGCTTCACAGGGTGACAAGGCCGCGCTCTCTCTAGCAGCGCGGGTATCTCAGAGGGGGCTGCCACACCCTGCAGCGTAGAGGAATGCAGATCCACACCGCGTCTTTCACAGCAAGCTGCCACGCTCCTTCTCCTATCAACTTTCACTTTCACTTCCTGCCCAGCTCCCTCCCCCAAGTGCTTCCTCCTCCAATCCACTCTCTCTCCTCCTATCCTTCCAGGCTGTGTCATCTGACTGAAACAAGGGTCCCTGGGAATTGTAGTCCACTGCAGCTCAGGGGAAAAATGGTTAATGTCTGTAGGTCCCTGTTTAACAGCAGCTGCAAAGCTCTTCTTATTGGCTGTAAGTTCCAGTATACCGGTAGCCCCCCTGACAGTTCCATGTGCAAGTGTTACATGTAAATGAAGTTAGAAGAGCATAGATTCAGCATCAAGGAGGAAGGACACAGAGGAGCTGTCAATCACAGCATCTGGGAGGAGATTCAGCAGCAGGGTGGAGGGACACTGAAGAGCTTGTCAGTAAGATTAAGTTGGCTGAGATTCAGCAGCAGAAAGGAGGAATGCTAAAGAGATGTAAATGAAGTTAGATCAGCGTGGATTCAGTAGCAGGGACGAAGGACACTGAGCACCTAAGAATCAGGCTAGCTGGAAAGAGATTCAGCAGCAGGGAGAAAGGACACTGAGGAGCTCCTAAGTAAGATTAAGTTGATGAGATTTAGCAGTAGCATGGAGGAGGGACATTGAGGAACTGTAACTGAAGTTAGATGAGCATGGATTCAGCAGCAGGGAGGAAGGACACTGAGAAGCTGTCAACCAGGCTAGATGAGAGGAGATTCAGCCACAGAGAGGAAGGACACTGAGGAGCTGTCAACTAGGCTAGGTGAGAAAAGATTCAGCAGCAGGGAGGAGGGACACCACGGAGCAATCAATCAGGCTCGCAGGGAGGAGGGACACTAGGTTAAGTTGACGGAGTTTGAGTAACTGCAGGGAGGATGAACATTGAGGATCTGACAAGCAGGCTAATGTCTCATCAGGTCTGTAAGATCTACAGTATTTAATTATGGGTGCACTTTTTATAGTGAAATTTGGTGACAGATCTACTTTAAGACCATCACAACCACATTGTTTTGTATATACCCTTTTTTGAGAAAACCTGGCACAGATCAACCCATGGATTGGGTGGCAACAACAGACAGCAAGTGTCATCTTCTGCCTCTGTACATATGATTGTTGCTTCACTATTGTATACATTTTTCTTTTTGGATCCTGGATCCGGACAGAGCACAACATTTGCCTTTCCTTAGACCAAAGGCAAACTTGTCAAGTGGAAAGAGTGCTACATTGTGACATTACCTCGGTAATATGCAGCCATTAGCTGATAATTGAGACGGCCTCCCCATGATTCTGCTCAGAAGAGGTGACTTAATGCCGGTGAATTATTGAAGCATGGCCATCTAATTCAGCTATAACATTCCAAAACCCATAAATCATACCTTAAACGAGCTGACGGTCTTTCTAATTTGTTACCTCCAATATTTGCTTGAATTATCATGAATTGTAAATGAAACTGACACAGCTAAGTACAAAAATTGCTTCTCGCTGAGCTTCGGAAATACAAGTGGGCATTTTTTAAACTTTTGGAACGCGTCGGGCGTATATGAGAACTGATGTTTTGTAATCAGATTAGTGACATTTCCATCTTGAAAACTCTCTGAAACAAGCACATATTGGTTAATTGAAGCCGTGCGCTCGCAGACAGGGCTGAGATGACTTTTTCAGCCTTCATTGCTGACATTTCTTGTATCGCATCAACGAAGCACAGCCTTAAAGGGACAGCAAAAAGATTAGTTTCTCAAGTAGAAAATTAGGCTTAAGACAATAAGGTAATAAAAGGGAACTACAATGGTGTGTCAAAATATCTAAAAAAAAAATGTGCTAACCAATATTAATGGAAAAAATTAATAATTATTGGTAATATTGAGACTCCCACTATTGATATATATATAATTGTGACAGAGTTCCTGGTGAAGTATGTGAGAGGAGGTATATTTTTCTACGGCTGCTAGCCTTAGTGAACTGTGCCTACAACTTTTCTCCAGCATGATATGTGTTGGAGGGTTAAACAGCATTGTAAAGGGAGTGGTTTTGTGTGAATGACAGAGATAGGAGGGAAGTCATTCACGCTACCTCCCCTCAGGGTGTGGCTGAGCAAAGTTAAATGCTCAGTCACTATTTTTTTTTCTAGTCTTGTCGGGAGGAGGAAGTCTCCAGACTGTGTGTGTGGACTCTAGAGAGCTCCACAGAAGGACTTTGCCTGAATGGTTTGTGCTACCGAGAGCCGGCGGAACCTGCTCACCTATGGACTGTGCTATACTTTATGTTTTTGTTTTCCGTTATCCCGGAGAGGGCGTGCTTGGTTTGTCAAACCCTGACTGGTTATGCCGTAAAATAAACCCACAGGAAGCTAACCCGAACCGTGTGTCCTGTGTCTGCCTCTGTGAGAGCTGAGCAAGTCACCTTACTACAGTGTATAATATATACAGTGCCTACAAGTAGTATTCAACCCCCTGCAGATTTAGCTGGTTGACACATGCGGAATTAACTTGGCATTGTGACATTTGTACTGTAGATCAGCCTGGAAGTGGGAAATGCACTGCAGCAAATTTTTTTTTATTTATTTTATTTTTTTTTAAAAAGCGTTAAAAGTTAATTCAGAGTGTCATTTATTATTCAACCCCTCAAACCACAAGAATTCTGTTTGGTCCCCCTAAAGTATTAAGAAGTAGTTCAGGCACCAAGAATAATGAGCTTCACATGTGTGGATTAAAGATCTCTTTTGCCAGCCTTATCTGACTATTTAAGACCCTCCCCAAACTTGTGAACAGCACTCAGACATGGTCAACATGGGAAAGACAAAGGAGCATTCCAAGGCCATCAGAGACAAGATCGTGGAGGGTCACAAGGCTGGCAAGGGGTACAGAACCCTTTCCAAGGAGTTAGGCCTACCTGTCTCCACTGTTGGGAGCATCATCCGTAAGTGGAAGGCTTATGGAACTACTGTTAGCCTTCCACGGCCAGGACAGCCTCCCGTGTCCTCCCGTGCCGAGGCCAGGCTTGTCCGAAGAGTCAAGGCTAACCCAAGGACAACAAGGAAGGAGCTCCGGGAAGATCTCATGGCAGTGGGGACATTGGTTTCAGTCAATACCATAAGTAACGTACTCCACCGCAATGGTCTCCGTTCCAGACGAGCCTGTATGGTACCTTTACTTTCAAAGCGTCATGTCAAGGCTCGTCTACAGTTTGCTTATGATCACTTGGAGGACTCTGAGACAGACTGGTTCAAGGTTCTATGGTCTGATGAGACCAAGATTGAGATCTTTGGTGCCAACCACACACGTGACGTTTGGAGACTGGGTGGCACTGCATACGACCCCAAGAATACCATCCCTACAGTCAAGCATGGTGGTGGCAGCATCAAGCTGTGGGGCTGTTTCTCAGCCAAGGGGCCTGGCCATCTGGTCCGCATCCATGGGAAGATGGATAGCACGGCCTACCTGGAGATTTTGGCCAAGAACCTCCGCTCCTCCATCAAGGATCTTAAGATGGGTCGTAATTTCATCTTCCAACAAGACAACGACCCAAAGCACACAGCCAAGAAAACCAAGGCCTGGTTCAAGAGGGAAAAAGTCAAGGTGTTGGAGTGGCCTAGTCAGTCTCCTGACCTTAACCCAATTGAAAACTTGTGGAAGGAGCTCAAGAATAAAGTCCACATGAGACACCCAAAGAACCTAGATAACTTGGAGAAGATCTGCATGGAGGAGTGGGTCAAGATAACTCCACAGACCTGTGCCGGCCTGATCAGGTCTTATAAAAGACGATTAGTAGCTGTAATTGCAAACAAGGGCTATTCCACAAAATATTAAACATAGGGGTTGTATAATAATTGACCCACACTTTTATGTTTAAAATTTAATAAAATTCAACTGAGCAACATAACTTTTTGGTTTGTAAGATTTATGCTTCTGTTCATAAAACCTACTCTCGTTTGCAGTTTGAAGGCTCTAACTTATTTGCATCTTATCAAACCAGCTAAATCTGCAGGGGGTTGAATACTACTTGTAGGCACTGTATATATATATATATATATATATATATATTTATATATATATATTCCAATTTCTAATGATATAAATGTAATAAATCTTTACAACATGTTAGCAAAACTAATTAAAGGTTGAAATTCACATCACAACTACAAATTGATACAGATGGCATAAACATCTCCTGGCAGAGTATCCCAAAAAAATCATAATTTATTTTACATCTGTCTGATTTCGCTCTTTCTTTCCTCTATTGATTGCCAAGAAGGAGATAAAATAATATAATATTTTATATTTATCTATCCTAGGCTCACCCTCGCCGCCGTAATCTCAGGTCTCTGGTCATCTGCACCTGTTTTCAGTTGTTCCGGTGCTCCCTTCTGCTGCTGAGGCCAGTGAATGCCCTCATGTGATCACATGGAGGGTGATATATGCAATTGATGTCATTGACGTAGGTTGCCATGTATCAGCCTCCGTGTGAAAACAGGAGGCCAGTCTATGGCCTCTGCCCCAGAAGGGGGCATCAGAAAAAAACAGCAAGGGCATGGAGAATCGGCAGTGATGCAAAGACCAGCATTTTTTAATGAGCTGACTCATATGTCTCCACTCACAAGAAAAAGCCCGTTCTTTTGGATCCCTAATGGATCCCTATAAACAATGTGTTCACCCGCAGGTGAGCATATATTTTTTGAAAAATCACCGCAATGCGATGCGGTTGAAACCCTGACTGAATCAGCGGCAGGACCGTAATTTTCCCCCCAGTGCAATCCATTCAGAAACTGCATGTGACTCTCACTGGGATGCCGGTACCCAGCAGTCACAGAATGGAGCTGGCCTTCTGGGCAGGATTGGTCATGAACAACATATCACTGACAACCTGTGGTGCCGCTGGAGGTGGCTAGGAACAGGTAATGACTTACGACAGGTCAATATAATGTATTTTATTGTTTTAACGCATTCCCCCTCTTCGGTTATTATGCTTTTTGATCAGGAGAGACCTTAGAGCAGGGCTGGGCAGTTAATTTTCCTTAGGGGTCACATGAGAGACTGTGATTTTTGTGGAGACCCAACCAATAGGCTGAAATTGATTATACTCAATGTTAATATATTAATTACAATTATAATTATTATTTTACATTTATATTATCACTTAATATTGAGCAGAATTAAGTAAGTTGACTTCCCCTTATATACAGCATGAGCCTCCACACAGCCTCCCTATATACAGCATGAGCCCCCACACAACCTCCTTATATACAGCATGATCCCCCACACAGTCTCCCTATATACAGCATGAGCCCCACACAGCCTCCCTATATACAGCATGAGCCCCCACACAGCCTCCTTATATACAGCATGAGCCCTCACACAGCCTCCTTATATACAGCATGAGCCCCCACACAGCCTCCTTATATACAGCATGAGCCCTCACACAGTGTCACACTGTCACAGAATACTGGAGGTAGGGGGCCTAAGCTGACCCTAAGCTGGGACCCTGACTAACCCCTCAACCTGGAGGTACTGTTAAAGGTACAGAGGTCCAGGCCGCCAGCGTAACCCCTACCTCCTGAGGATCCCTGCACCTAAGTAATCTAGTCCTGAGAAGGACCCCGATCACAACAATAGGGAACCAGAAATAATATGCCCACACACAGTATATAGACGAACGAGACAGTACAAGGGAAAAACCAAAACCACCTTGCATACAACTTCTACACAACTACAACAGAGGGAACACCAACGGGAAAGGAGATAAATGATAAAGCGAGGAAAGGGAAAAAACACTTCCAAATACACTTATCTCAGCAACTCCAAACACCACGATCCGCTCTGTAAGTCTGAATGAAAAGCTTTCACCGACACCTCCCAAACAGACCTGCAGGAATATAAAGGAGTCTCACTAAAGAAGCATTGATTGCAGCTGGGCGAGGCTGGACCTCAGCTAGCCCAGAGAGAGAGAGAATTAACTCCTACACTGCCGAGAAAACACAAAGCACCAACAAGTCAGCTGCGAGAAGTCAGGCTGTGTACTCGTGACGATCTTCGTGGCAACACACCCGTGACAGTACCCCCCCTTCTACGAGGGGCCTCCGGACCCTCAGGGCCAGGTTTATCCGGGTGAGTCGAGTGGAAGGCCCGAACTAATCGGTCTGCGTTAATATCCGATGCAGGAACCCACATCCTCTCCTCAGGACCATACCCCTTCCAATGAACCAAGTACTGAAGGGACCGGCGATTAAAGCGTGAATCAATGACCCTCGATACCTGGAACTCCAAGTTACCATTGACAACCACAGGAGGGGGAGGTAAAGGTGACGGTACCACCGGCGCCACATACCTCTTAAGCAATGATCTGTGAAACACGTTGTGAATTTTAAACGTAGGGGGGAGGTCAAGACGGAATGCCACCGAATTAATAACAGAACTGATTCTGTACGGCCCGATGAACCTGGGACCCAGTTTCCAGGAGGGAACCTTAAGTTTAATATTCCTGGTAGACAACCATACCTGATCGTTCACACTTAGGTCCGGACCAGACACTCTCCTCCTATCAGCCATACGTTTGTATCGGTTCCCCATAGTATTCAGATTCTTCAGCACCCCTCTCCATACTGAAGCGAGAGATGAGGAAAATCGTTCCTCCTCCGGAACCCCCGAAGAGCCCCCCCTACTGAAAGTACAAAACTGGGGGTGAAAACCATATGCCCCAAAAAACGGGGACTTACCAGTGGACTCGCTCCGCCTATTATTGAGAGCAAACTCTGCCAGAGGTAGGAAAGAAGCCCAGTCCTCCTGGTTCTCTGACACAAAACACCGAAGATATGTCTCCAAGCTCTGGTTCATACGTTCCGTCTGACCATTGGTCTGAGGATGAAAAGCCGACGAGAATGACAAATGCATCCCCCGCCGAGCACAAAACGCCTTCCAGAACTTGGACACAAACTGAGACCCCCGATCAGACACCACCTCGGAGGGTACCCCGTGAAGCCTCACAATCTCCCCAATGAACACCTGCGCAAGAGTTTTAGCATTAGGGAGAGCCGGAAGAGCGATAAAATGTGCCATCTTGCTGAACCTGTCCACTACAACGAGTATGACCGTTTTACCCGAAGACGGAGGGAGGTCCGTAATAAAGTCCATAGACAGATGAGTCCAAGGACGCTCCGGGATCTTCAAAGGTAAGAGGGCCCCAGACGGACGGGTATGTGAGGTCTTAGAGCGCGCACAAACCCCACAGGACGCGACAAAAGTTACCACCTCTTTATGTAAGTTAGGCCACCAAAACCGACGCGAGAGGAGATCCACAGTTGCTTTACTCCCCGGGTGTCCTGCAAAAACTGAGTTATGGTGTGCCTCGATCACCTTTTGTCGCAACTGATCTGGAACGAACAGTCTCCCCGAAGGTCCAACAGGGGCGTCCCCCTGAGCCTCCAATATCTCCTCCTCCAGCTCAGAGCATACTGCCGAAACCACCACCCCCTCCTGAAGAATAGGAATCGGGTCGTCCGTATTCCCGGCCCCAGGGAAACTGCGAGATAAGGCATCCGCCTTTACATTTTTAGACCCAGGACGATATGTAACGACGAAATTAAACCTGGTAAAAAACAATGACCACCTAGCTTGTCTGGGATTCAGACGTTTAGCGGACTCCAGATATAGCAGGTTCTTGTGATCGGTGATGACGGTGACCGGATGAACTGCCCTCTCCAAAAAATGGCGCCACTCCTCAAAAGCTAACTTAATGGCCAAGAGTTCCCTATTGCCGACATCGTAATTCCTCTCAGCGGACGACAACTTTTTAGAGAAAAAGGCGCACGGATGCCACTTACCAGGGGACGAACCCTGTGACAATACTGCTCCCACCCCTACCTCGGAAGCGTCTACCTCTACAAAGAATGGCTGAGACGCATCAGGTTGAATGAGTATGGGTGCCGAGGCAAAACATTTTTTCAAGGAGGAGAATGCTTGACAAGCCTTGTCAGACCACCTAGAAAAATCCGTCCCCTTTTTAGTCATGTCTGTGAGAGGCTTAACCATGGACGAGAAATTACGAATGAACTTCCGGTAATAGTTAGCAAACCCCAGGAAACGTTGTAGTGCCTTAAGATTCTCCGGCCGATCCCACTCAAGAACTGCCCGCACTTTCCCAGGGTCCATACGAAAACCGGACGCTGAAACCAGGAAGCCTAAAAACTGGAGTTCCTGTACGGCGAACACACACTTTTCCCACTTGGCATACAGTTTATTATCCCGCAAGATCTGTAACACCTGTCTAACGTGCTCCTGATGAGACACCAGATCCGGCGAGTAAATTAAGATATCATCCAGATATATGACAACAAACTGTCCCACCAGGTGGCGAAAAATATCATTAACAAAGTGTTGAAACACCGCCGGGGCATTAGTCAGACCGAATGGCATGACAAGGTTCTCATAATGCCCCTCCGGAGTGTTAAAAGCCGTCTTCCACTCATCCCCCTCCTTCATCCTAATCAGATTGTACGCCCCCCCTGAGATCCAACTTAGAGAACCATTTGGCGCCCACGATCTGATTAAAGAGATCGGGAATAAGTGGGAGCGGATACGGATCTCGGACCGTAATCCGATTAAGTTCACGGAAATCCAGGCAAGGGCGTAGGCCTCCATCTTTCTTCTTAACAAAGAAGAACCCCGCGGCCACCGGTGAAGATGAAGGTCTAATATGCCCCTTAGCCAGACTTTCAGAAATATAATCCTTCATGGCCTGCCTCTCAGGACCAGAAAGGTTATACAACCTAGCTTTAGGTAACTTGGCCTCAGGGAGCAGTTTTACAGAACAGTCATACTCGCGATGAGGAGGTAGTTCCTGACACCCATTCTCCGAGAATACATCCTCAAAGTCCGCCAGAAATGGAGGTAAGACCCAAGGAGTAACCGCACCGATGACCGTGTTCATGCAGTTTTTATTACAGAATTTACTCCATTGGCTTATCTCTCTGGTTTGCCAATTAATAACCGGGTTATGCTTAGCTAACCAAGGAAGGCCCAACACTATAGGAGTGGGAAGACCCTCCAACACGTAGCAAGACAACAGTTCTTTATGTATTGCCCCCACTTGAAGTTTTACACCATGCACAGCTTGCAAAAAACTTCCCTGACCGAGAGGCCTGGCATCGATCGAGAATATGGGGATGGGTTTAGCCAACTCACTCAATCGCATACCTTGAACCCGGGCAAACCGAGCATCAACCAGATTAGCCCCGGCCCCACTATCCAGAAGAACAGATATCCTCTCAGTTCTCGTACCCACCACCACCTCCGCCGGTACGAGAAACTGAGACGAACCTAGGGACGAAATACCTACTCCCAGATTGCCGTCCACCACACAACCTGGGATCAACAGTTTTTTCGACGACTCTTTACTCTGCAAGGGACGGGATGGACACCCCCCAATAAAATGTCCCTTTTTCCCGCAGAGGAAACACCTTCCTGTCTTATGGCACACCACCGGTCCCCTTCCCCGAAATGATGTCCCTCCTAATTGCATAGGCTCCTCCGGACTGACCAGGGGAACCACCATATGAGGGGACCTTGTAGGAGGTGGAGACATTACAGGGGGTAGAGTTATCCCGCACCTCTCCCGAAGCCGTCTGTCAACACGAATAGCAAGGGCCATAGCGGCTTCCAGTGACGCGGGAGAGTCATACTGTGCCAACACATCCTGTAATTTGTCGGATAAACCATGACAAAACTGGCTCCTAAGAGCCGGGTCATTCCACTGGGTGTCCGTGGCCCACCTACGGAACTCCGAACAGAATTCCTCCGCCGGACGATCTCCCTGCTGAATCCTACGTAACTTAGACTCAGCAAGGGAGATCCGATCTGGGTCATCATATACGAGTCCCAGAGCAGCGAAAAACCTATCCACTGACTGGAGAACCGGGGAGCTTGGGGGAAGAGAGAACGCCCAAGATTGAGGGTCCCCTTGTAGGAGCGAGATGACAATTCCCACCCTTTGTTCTTCACTGCCCGATGACCGAGGCCGCAGCCGAAAGTACAATTTGCATGCCTCCCGGAAAACAAAAAACTTGTCCCGCCCCCCAGTGAACTTGTCAGGGAGAGCTACTTTAGGTTCTGGTCCGGCTTGCTCCAGAGGATGCAAAACCTTGGACTTAACGTCCGCCAGCCCCATGGACAAACTCTGCAACTGCCGAGCTAGACCGGCTACTGGATCCATGGTAGCTGGAGAAAACTAAGTGGGTCGGTGAAAATGTCACACTGTCACAGAATACTGGAGGTAGGGGGCCTAAGCTGACCCTAAGCTGGGACCCTGACTAACCCCTCAACCTGGAGGTACTGTTAAAGGTACAGAGGTCCAGGCCGCCAGCGTAACCCCTACCTCCTGAGGATCCCTGCACCTAAGTAATCTAGTCCTGAGAAGGACCCCGATCACAACAATAGGGAACCAGAAATAATATGCCCACACACAGTATATAGACGAACGAGACAGTACAAGGGAAAAACCAAAACCACCTTGCATACAACTTCTACACAACTACAACAGAGGGAACACCAACGGGAAAGGAGATAAATGATAAAGCGAGGAAAGGGAAAAAACACTTCCAAATACACTTATCTCAGCAACTCCAAACACCACGATCCGCTCTGTAAGTCTGAATGAAAAGCTTTCACCGACACCTCCCAAACAGACCTGCAGGAATATAAAGGAGTCTCACTAAAGAAGCATTGATTGCAGCTGGGCGAGGCTGGACCTCAGCTAGCCCAGAGAGAGAGAGAATTAACTCCTACACTGCCGAGAAAACACAAAGCACCAACAAGTCAGCTGCGAGAAGTCAGGCTGTGTACTCGTGACGATCTTCGTGGCAACACACCCGTGACACACAGCCTCCTTATATACAGCATGATCCCCCACACAGTCTCCCTACATACAGCATGAGCCCCACACAGCCTCCCTATGTACAGCATGAGCCCCCACACAGCCTCCTGATAAACATCATGAGCCCTCACACAGCCTCCCTATATACAGCATGAGCCCCCACACAGCCTCCCTGTATACAGCATGAGCCCCCACACAACCTCCCGATATACAGCATGATCCCCCTCACAGCCTCCCTGTATACAGCATGAGCCCCCACACAGCCTCCTGATATACAGCATGAGCCCCCACAGAACCTCCCGATATACAGCATGAACCCCACACAACCTTCCTTTATACAGAATGAGCCACACACAGCCTCCCTATATACAGCATGAGCCCGCACACAGCCTCCTTATATACAGCATGAGCCCTCACACAGCCTCCCTATATACAGCATGAGCCCTCACACAGCCTCCCTATATACAGCATGAGCCCTCACACAGCCTCCTTATATACAGCATGATCCCCCACACAGTCACAGCATGAGCCCTACACAGCCTCCCTATGTACAGCATGAGCCCCCACACAGCCTCCTTATATACAGCATGAGCCCTCACACAGCCTCCCTATATACAGCATGAGCCCCCACACAACCTCCCTGTATACAGCATGAGCCCCCACACAACCTCCCGATATACAGCATGATCCCCCTCACAGCCTCCCTGTATACAGCATGAGCCCCCACACAGCCTCCTGATATACAGCATGAGCCCCCACAGAACCTCCCGATATACAGCATGAACCCCACACAACCTTCCTTTATACAGCATGAGCCCCCACACAGCCTCCCGATATACAGCATGAGCCCCACACAGCCTCCTTATATACAGCATGAGCCCCCATATAACATCCAATATAAATGTGAACATCCCATGCACATCCGAGTATGAAAGAAAGAAAAACCAACACATACTCTCCCCTCTCCCATTCACTTGGCCCTCTGTTTCGGTGAACTGACTTCATCATCACTTCTGCTGGCTCACATGCTGATTGATGGAAGAGTTGCCGGTGGACCTGTCCTCCACCAATGTGTTCACTGATGTCTACATCCTGAGGATGCAGATAGCGGTGACAGTGGCGGATGGGCGGCAGAAGTCCCAGTGCGGCCTGCTGGGTACTGTATTCAGCCCCTCGGCTGACTTGGTTCGCGGGCCGGACTGGAACAGTCAGAGGGCCGGATGTGGCCTTTGACACGCATTTTTCGCAGATCTGCCTTAGAGCATAATCAATGCCTTTTTACAGCAATAGGGGCACTTTTGTTCCCGATCAAAATTAATTGGAGAGAAATTAATCTGCTTAGATTTCAGATACTAAACTCATCTCTATCAAGATGAAGTTTTTCATTTTACTTGATGCTCACAGACTTTTGCGGACGACTTGGCAAATATGTTTTTTTTTTAAATTAATTATGTTTATTGGGGAGTCTTTTAACCTATAATAATTGAGCAAAGCATTCACCCCCTCATGTCCAACTCCTATATCACAAAGCTCACGTCATAACCCAGAAAGGAGCAGCGAGGTCTGCCACATCTGTAATTGCAATGTCAAATGGAGTTCTTCTCCCCATAGTGTTGTGTTCCTCAGATCTGTAGAACATTCTGCACCTCCCATAGATTTATCTCTGTGAATACCATGTCATTGCCGTCTTTTTATAGGCTTCAGTTTATTAGTCAGCCGTAAAACCTCTCCAAGCCGCCTCCATACTGTAGAGGTGATTTATGATCTTATGTATATACATATACGTACGTCAAGATGAGTCCTGGCTTCAATATATAGGAATTGGATGAACGCTCAGGACATTTTTTTAATGCATTTATACATTTGTATTCCTAATTATCATTCATTATTCTTTCATTTCCTTTGACTGGTCTTGAAATGGTTCCAGTTTGCGTGTTATCGCCATAAAACCTGTAGATTCAGGCTCTGTTCTAACGGTAAAGACATGACAACTTTTCCAGGCAGGTCCGTCCCGAAATCCAGCTAAAAAATTGCTAAGAAAATGCTGAAAAGAGCAAACACAAGCTCTCTGTTCATATGTTCAAGTTTTTCAACGTCATTCCACCACTTCAGGTTTCAAAAGATGCCAAGTGGCTAAAAGAAGGTGCCTGACCGTTCTTCAGGTGGTCGGAAGTTGCCCTATACTTTACAATAAAAGTCAATGAAACCTACAAAAGACAAAAGACAAAAATATATCTCATACCCTATGAGATATATTTTTGTCTTTTGTCTTTTGTAGGTTTTGTTTCTTTTTTGCTAGTGTGAACATGCTCCTATTTCTTGCATGTCTACCATCTTAGACCTCAGTTCACATTGCCTGGAATAAAAGTCAATGGAAAGGCTCAAAAGCTGCAAGGATAATGCCCTGGCACCTTTTTGAATGTTTTCCCAATGGATTTGCTTCAAAAACTGCTGAATGTTTCTTCATTGATGAATGGAGAAAGAAACTGACCTGAAAACAACTCCAAAATGATGGACATTGGTGGTACAGAAATATACAGGACTAGAGTCACCACTTGAAAATTATGGATTAAAGAATTGTAAATTCATGAATTTTCCTTAGAAAGGTTCATTTTGGCCTCAGTTATTGTATATCTTAAATGGATTGTCCACTTTATCGACTGTCATGTCGCTAGATCCTCCATGTAATTCATGGGGAAACCTAGCAGTAAGTTTTCAATTTCGCTGCTGCGCCAACACAGGGGAAAATCTTCAAGTGAGTCTGTAAGACCAAATTGATAGTATAAAGTATGAACATAACTTTCTAGGGCACATTGTCCTGTATAAAAATTGCATCTGTGGTAATATAATTGCTGCCTTTGTTCTGTAGAAACTGAAGTTTAATCAAATTTGCTAAATAGGGTGTTCAGTGCATCTTTGATCTGACAAGGGGCTCAGTACATCATTCCGCCCACTGATTTTGCATGTCCCTGCCTCCCTCCCTGGTGATTGATAGCTCGGGCTTGCCTGAGATTTCTATGCAGATAGTACTGGATTCACTCAAGGCAGCGCTGTTGCATCACCAGTGAGGGAGATGGAGTATGAAAATTTAGTAGGCAGTTTGGTTCACTACAAGGTATCTCCTACAAAGTCATGTGTTTAGATTATATATTCCTCTTTAGAATATTTGAAACAGATTTTTTTTAAAGCACCACTCCAGTGTTTTTTTTTATTGCACCGCTGGAGTGGTGATTTAAATGTAAGTCCCCTTCCCACTGTCATTTACTCACCTTCCGCTACCTTCATCGGTTTTTCTCACCCTTCTGTCCGTCTCCTGTGAAAGGTGACCTACCGCAGCCCCAGTGTATGCTGGAGCGCGTTGGAGGTCACTGATCAATGCAAGTTTATGAGAGTCTCATTCTGGCTCTCCGTTTGAGAGCGGAGCTTCTGACTTCCAGCTGTCAGAAGATGTGCTCATAAGATGGCGCCGCGGGTGCTGAAAACCATTCAAAATGCCGGAGGGTGAGTATATCACCGGGGACTGGGGGCTTACACTTCAAGCACCACTTTAGCACTGAAAAAAACACTGGAGTGGTGTTTTAAACCATATAATCATGTTAATGATAAACGTATGCTGGGAAATATCAATCTCCTATAATTTTGGGAGCATTGTTGCCCTTATTCTAACATTTTGTTGACATCGCTCTTTTTCCGGCATTGCTCGCATCTATTTTACAATCTTAATTAGCCTTAGATATCCATGACCCTATTGTAGGTTCACTGGTTGTTCTTCTTATTTGGACCATTTTGGTAGCTACCACCCTCTACCCACTGGGGACACCCACCAGAATGGCCATTTTGCAGATGCTCTAATTGAATTGTCTAACCACCATAATTTGTTCAGATTATTTTGTTTGCTCATTTTCCTTGATTCCAACAAATTGCTTCCAGCCCTTGACCGTTTCATCCATTTAGACATTGACCCTGATTCATCAAAGCTTTTGCACCAGAATTCTGACATAAAAGCTTTTAAAAGTTGTAAAATTTATGCGCAACTCGGAGTTATGTGAAATTTTGAGACGTTTAGTGTGTTTACTCCACTTTCTCCCGGCTTCACCAAATGTGCAGGACTGGGCTGGGATGGGAGCACAGCAGGAGCATGATGCCACAGCTCATCATATTAATGATGAGCAGTGTTGAGCGAGCATGCTCGACACTGCTCGGTACTCGCCCGAGCATCTCACTATTCGGGATGTTCGGCGAGCAACGAGCATTTCCGGGTTACTCGGGCGGGAGCTCGGGTCTCCGCCCTGCATGTTTGGCGCTCTATACAGAGCCAATGAACATGCACGGATTGCCATCCAGTCACTGTAATGCCGCAGCCATGTTGGTTATGGGCATTACAGTGATTGGCTGGCCACACAGCGTCACCTCGATTATTTAAAACCGGGCGCTGCCATCTTGGACACAGTCGCTCCAGATTAGATGGTGTAGGGAGAGTGCTGCTGAGCTATTTATACTGTGAAATGGGTAGTGTAGGGTCTCTAAAGCCTGCAAAATCAAACAAACAGTCCTTCTCAGGACTAATATCCATCCAAGATATCAGGCAGGCAGGCAGGCTGTATAGGAGACGCAGTGGTTATACCAAAAAACACTGCATTGCAGTGCTGTGTGCTGCTTTTCAAATTGCTAGACTTAGCCCCAGGTCTCAGGGGCCAGGAAAAATCCTTTTTTTTTCATCTAAATCCTCTTTTTTTTTTTTTCCTCAGTCAGACTGTCTTATTAACCCTTTGGTATTCCCTCCCCCCCACCCCAAAAAAAAAAAAAAAATATATATCTGTTAAAAAAAGAGTCTGGTTTCGGCCAGATAACTAGAACTTTGGTTTTGCAGTTCCACGGTTCAAATCTCTGTATTATCCACTTTTTGCCTTTTTTCCATAAAAAAAAAACACTTTGAGTGTCTTGCTGACTGTTCAGACACAAATATATCTGTTTAAAAGATTCTGGTGTAGGCCAAAAAACTAGAACTGTGGTTTTCCTCTTCCACTGTTCAAATCTGGGTGTACTCCACATTTTGCATAAAAAAAACAGTTGGAGTGTCTCGCTGACTGTTCAGAAACAAATTTATCTGTTTAAAAGATTCTGGTGTAGACCAAAAAACTAGAACTGTGGTTTTCCTCTTCCATGGTTCAAATCTGGGTGTAATCCACCTTTTTGCAAAAAAAAAAAAAAACAATTTCAGTGTCTCGCTGACTGTTCAGACACAAATATATCTGTTTAAAAGAGTCTGGTGTAGGCCAGAGAACTAGAACTGTTGTTTTCCTCTTCCACGGTTCAAATCTACTTTTTATTACCCTTTTGCCATTGATAGTGCGAGTGTAAGCTATGTTACTTCATTTACAATGGGCAAGGCGCATGGCAAGGGACGTGGATCTGGACGTTCTGCTGATGGTGCGTTCAGAGGATGGGGCCGTGGCCAAGGTGAAAATGTGCCACAACCAACAGCCACATCTTCTCGCTCCCAGTTCTTGAACGAATTAGTAGGGAAGCACACAACACCACCACTATTGCAAACTGATCAGTGTGAACAGGATATTAATTGGATAGCAGATAATACTTCCACTCACCTGGGCACCACCACCTCCGGTCTGTCTTCCACACGGTCAAGTGTTAGTAGTCGTGAGTCTCGACCGCATACTCCTCACCCTAATGCTCCTTACTCCCACCATGCTGAGTGTCGTCAGACAGCAACTGATCCCACAGTTGGACCCTCTGAAGATCTGTTCACTGGTCCATTTCCATATTTGGGCCCCTCGCCTGCTCCGCTTGAAGTGGTGGAAGAGGAGATCCCATGTAGCGATGACCAAACATTTGAACAGCCACAGCCACAGGAAGGCGACGCTGGCAATTTGTCACAAGAGGTGGACGATGACGAGACACAATTGCCACGAAGTGAGGAGGAGGACCGTGGTGCGGAAGTGGAAGAGGAGGAGGTGGTGGATGATCTAGTAACTGACCCAACGTGGCGGAGGACACGCAGAGCGAGGCCAGCAGCACACAGGGTGAGGGAGGCAGAGTACCCCAACAGGCAGGAAGAAGCAGTGTGGTGGCCGCAGACAGAAGGCAGGCAACCGTTCCCCATAACACCAAAGTGAGGGACGTAGCCAGTACAACCGGTAGGTCTTCCAGAGTCTGGAATATTTTTTAAAGACTCTGCTGATAACCCCAAAAAGGTCATTTGTACCATCTGCCAGGCCAGCATCAGCAGGGGTGACAAAACTACCAGCCTGACCACCAGCATGATCAGGCACATGGCAGCAAAGCACCCGACTTTGTGGGGCGAACCCCAGGGTCCAGGAACAGTGTCTGCGGGTGTCACCACTGCTTCTTCCGCTGTTTTGCGTGTAAGAGAACCCCCTGTTGTGCGTGCAAGGCAATCCCCTGTCCATACTGCATGCAAAGATGCCCCCTCCTCTCAGTCTTCACTTGTTATGGCAGTCTCTCAAGAAACAGCATCAACGTCCACGTCCACGTCTCACCGCAGCGTTCAATTGTCCATATCCCAGACCTTTGAACGAAAGCGCAAATTCTTAGCCAACGCCCCACAGGCAACAGTTCTATATTCGCACATTTCACGACTGCTTGCGTTGGAAATGCTGCCTTTTAGGCTGGTGGAGACAGAATCCTTCCGCAACCTTATGGCGGTGGCCGTCCCTCGGTACTCAGTCCCCAGCCGACACTATTTTGCCCGGTGTGCAATCTCCGCACTACACAAGCAAGTGTCCCAAAACATCTGCCGTGCCCTCAACAACGCAGTTACTGGGAGAGTCCACCTGACAATGGACACGTGGACAAGTGCTTGTGGCCAGGGACGGTACATCTCCCTGACGGCACTATGGGTAAACATAGTGGAAGCCGGGACCCAGTCGGACCGTGGGACGGAACACATCCTCCCCACACTGAGGATTGCGGGCCCTATGTCAGTCAGAGTTGCCCCCACAGTGTACAGCTCCTGCGCATCATCCTCCTCCTCCTCCTCATGTTCAGCCTCCATCTCAGATATCACCACATCAGTTACAAGCTGGAAGCACTGCAGTACTGCCTCAGCCAAGTGGCAACAGGCTGTGCTGAAACTCATAAGCTTAGGTGATAAAGCTCACTCTGCTTGTGAGTTGTGGACAGCTGTGAAAGAGCAGGCAGATCTGTGGCTGAGACCGCTGAACCTACATCCAGGCATGGTCATGTGTGACAATGGCCGTAACCTGGTGGCGGCTCTGAGACGAGGCGAGATCACACACGTACCATGCCTGGCTCATGTGCTTAACCTCGTGTTTCAGCGGTTTCTTAAATCGTACTCTGAGTTGCCATATCTGCTTGTCAAAGTACGCCGCCTGTCAGCTCATTTTCGCAAGTCGGCTACAGCTTCCGCCGCCCTTGCTGTGTTGCAGCAGCGTTTGCAGCTTCCGGCACACCGACTGGTGTGTGATGTCCCCACATGTTGGAACTCTACCCTCCACATGTTGCAAAGGATTTGTGAGCAGAAGAGAGCAGTTGTGGAGTACCAGCTGCAACAAGGCCTTCGATATTTAGGTCAGACTCCACACATAAGACCTCAGGAGTGGACTTGGATGTCTGACATATGTACCACCCTGACAAACTTTGAGGAGTCCACCAAGATGGTGAGTGGCGATGACGCCATCATTAGCGTCAGCATCCCACTTGTCTGTCTTTTGCAACGCTCTCTGCAGAGAATTAAAGAGGAGGCATTGCAGCCAGAGTATGATAAGATGGATCAAGAAGCCGTAGCGGGCGATTACACACAGCCCAGCCTCATCTCATCCCAACGTGCATTGGGGGACAATGAGGGAGAGGAGGAGGAGGAGGAGGAGGAAGAACAGGAGCTGGTATCATGCGCTGTAGACGGTAGTACCTGTACAACTGTAATACTGTCGGTTCAGCGTGGGTGGCCTGAGGGCAGGGGGGAGGAGGAGGAGGAGAAGGAGAGCATGGTCAGTCATCATCTTGGTGAGGACACGGTAGTCTTTCCCGTTACCAGCCTGGCACGCATGGCTGACTTTATGTTACGCTGCCTTAACCGTGACCCTCGCGTTGTCAAAATGTTGGGTGACAGTCATTACTGGTTGGTGACACTTTTAGACCCCCGCTACAAGGAGAACTTTCACTCTCTTATTCCTGAGGTGGAGAGGTCTACAAAAATGTGGCAGTACCAGAAGGCCCTTGCTGCAGAACTGTTAAAAAAATTCCCATCTGAACACGCTAGCGGCAGAGGTCACAGTTCGTTGCCCAACCAAGGCATACAGGCGAGAGAGATGCAACTCCAATCCAGCAGAGGCAGGGGAGCACTGTCAATGTTCTTGGACAGTTTTCTGAGACCTGCCCAGCTTACAGGCCCTGAGGCGCGGGGTACTCTCACAAGGAGTGGAAAGTTTCAAACGATGGTGAGGGAGTACCTTGCCGACCGTACCAGTGTCCTCCGTGATTCATCTGTGCCTTTTAATTATTGAGTATCCAAGCTGGACACTTGGAATGAACTCGCTCTGTGCTCCTTGGAGGTACTGGCCTGCCCTGCTGCTAGCGTGTTATCGGAGCGCGTTTTTAGAGCCGATGGGGGAATTATAACTAATAAACGCACTGGCTTAGGCATAGGCAAAGACCATGAGAGTCCCACTCCCCAATAATGGGAATATTGTTTTTAATATGCTGTACTGCATGGCTTTTGTAAGGGGCATTAAAATCGTCTTATTAAGCTACTGTGACCTCCAAGTCTCTTCCAAGGGGCATTAAAAGCATCCTGTTAAACCACTCTGAACTCCACATCTCTTCAAAGGGGCATTAATACCATCTTGTGAAAACCACTCTGAACTCCACATCTCTTCCAATGGGCATTGAAACCATCTTGTTAAGCTACTGTGACCTCCATGTCTCTTCCAAGGGGCATTAAAACCATCTTGTTAAGCTGCTGTGACCTCCACGTCTCTTCCAAAGGGCATTAAAAGGGTCTTGTTAAGCTACAGTGACCTCCACGTCTCTTCCAAGGGGCATTAAAACCGCATTGTTAAAAAACTCTGAACTCCACGTTTCTTCCAAGGCGCATGAAAACAGTCTTGTTAAACCACTCTGAACTCCATGCCTCTTCCAAGGGGCAATAAATCGTCTTGTTAAGCTACTGTGACCTCCACGTCTCTTCCAAGGGGCATTGATATTGTCTTTTTATTCCACTGCGACCTCCACCACTCTTCCAAGGGGCATTGATATTGTCTTTTTATTCCACTGTGACCTCCATGTCTCTTCCAAGGGGCATTAAAACCGTCTTGTTAAACCACTCTTAACTCCACGTCTCTTCCAAGGGGCATTAAAACCGTCTTGATAAACCACTCTGAACGCCACATCTCTTCCAAGGGGCATTAAAATTGTCTTGTTAAGCTACTGTGACCTCCACGTCTCTTCCAAGGGGCCTTAAAACCGTCTTGTTAAACCACTGTGAACTCCACGTCTCTTCCAAGGGGCATTAAAATCGTCTTGTTAAGCTACTGTGACCTCCACGTCTCTTCCAAAGGGCATTAAAACCGTCTTGTTAAACCAGTCTGAACTCCACGCCTCTTCCAAGGGGCATTAAAACCGTCTTGTTAAGCTACTGTGACCTCCACGTCTTTTCCAAGGGGCATTAAAACCGTCTTGTTAAACCACTCTGAACTCCTTGTCCCTTCCAAGGGGCATTAAAACAGTCTTGTTAAACCACTCTGAACTCCACGTCTCTTCCAATGGGCATTAAAATCGTCTTGTTAAGCTACTGTGACCTCCACGTCTCTTCCAAGGGGCATTGATATTGTCTTTTTATTCCACTGCGACCTCCAACACTCTTCCAAGGGGCATTGATATTGTCTTTTTATTCCACTGTGATCCCCACGTCTCTTCCAAGGGGCATTAAAATCGTCTTGTTAAGCTGCTGTGACCTCCACATCTCTTCCAAAGGGCAATAAAACTGTCTTGTTAAACCACTCTGAACTCCACGTCTCTCCCAAGGGGCATTAAAACCGTCTCGTTAATCTACTGTGACCTCCACGTCTCTTACAAGGGGCATTAAAACCGTTTTGTTAAACAACTCTGAACTCCACTTCTCTTCCAATGGGCATTAAAATCGTCTTGATAAGCTACTGTGACCTCCACGTCTCTTCCAAGGGGCATTAATATTGTCTTTTTATTCCACGGCAACCTCCACCACTCTTCCAAGGGGCATTGATATTGTCTTTTTATTCTACTGTGACATCCAAGTCTCTTCCAAGGGGCATTAAAATTGCCTTGTTAAGCTACTGTGACCTCCACGTCTCTTCCAAAGGGCATTAAAACCGTCTTGTTAAACCACTCTGAACTCCACGTCTCTTCCAAAGGGCATTAAAACGATCTTGTTAAGCTAATGTGACCTCCACGTCTCTTCCAAGGGGCATTAAATCCGTCTTGTTAAACCACTCTGAACTCCTCTTCTCTTCCAAGGGGATTAAAACAGTCTTGTTTAAACCACTCTGAACTCCATGTCTCTTCCAATGGGCATTAAAATCGTCTTGTTAAGCTACTGTGACCTCCACGTCTCTTCCAAGGGGCATTGATATTGTCTTTTTAGTCCACTGCGACCTCCACCACTCTTCCAAGGGGCATTGATATTGTCTTTTTATTCCACTCTGACCTCCACGTCTCTTCCAAGGGGCATTAAAACCATCTTGCTAAACCACTCTAAACTCCACGTCTCTTCCAAGGGGCATTAAAACCGTCTTGTTAAGCTACTGTGACCTCCACGTCTCTTCCAAGGGGCATTAAAACTGTCTTGTTAAACCACTCTGAACTCCATGTCTCTTCCAAGGTGCATTAAAACCGTCTTGTTAAACCACTCTGAACTCCACGTCTCTTCCAAGGGGCATTAAAATTGTCTTGTTAAGCTACTGTGTCCTCCACATCTTTCAAGGGGCATTAAAACCGTCTTGTTAAACCACTCTGAACTCCACGTCTCTTCCAAGGGGCATTTAAACCATCTTGTTAAGCTACTGTGACCTCCACGTCTCTTCAAAGGGGCATTAAAACCGTCTCGTTAAACCACTCTGAACTCCACGTCTCTTCCAAGGGGCATTGATATTGTCTTTTTATTCCACTGTGACCTCCACCACTCTTCCAAGGGGCATTGATATTGTCTTTTTATAACACTGGGACCTCCACGTCTCTTCCAAAGGGCATTAAAACCATCTTGTTAAACCACTCTGAACTCCACGTCTCTTCCAAGGGTGCATTAAAATCGTCTTGTTAAGCTACTGTGACCTCCACCTCTCTTCCAATGGGAATATTGTTTTTAATATGCTGTACTGCATGGCTCTTGTAAGGGGCATTGCAGGTTCCTCCGTCCTAATTTTTAGCAGCTTTTGCTTCGAAGGCATAGTCAAAGAATATGGGAGACCCACTCGCCAATAATGGGAATAATGTTTTTAATATGCTGTACTGCATGGCTTTTGTAAGGGGCATTAAAATCGTCTTGTTAAGCTACTGTGACCTCCACGTCTCTTCGAAGTGGCATTAAAACCGTCTTGTTAAACCTCTGAACTCCACCTCTCTTCCAAGGGGCATTAAAACTGTCTTGTTAAACCACTCTGAACTCTACAGCTCTTCCAAGGGGCATTGAAATGTTGTTTTTAATTACCTCTAACCTCCACGACTCTTCCAACGGGCATTGCATTTCCTCCTAATTTTAGTCAGCTTTTGCTTTTCAATGCATAGGTGAACAGTAAGGGAGACCCACTCCCCAATAATGGGTAGAAGGTTTTTAGTACACTGTAATCCACGTTTGTTTCAAGGGGCATTGCAGTTCCTCATAATTTTTGAAAGCCTTCCATTCACTGCTTAGGCCAACAGTGTACAGGAGACCCAGCTGCTATAAATGGAGAAAACGGTTTAATTAAGGCACTCTGACCTCCATGTCACTTCCAAGGGGAATTGGAGTGCCTCGAAATTTTTGGTAGGCATTGCACTCACTGTATGCCCTATAACTGTGTAGCCGAACCGCTCCTTTTGGTACAGAAACATATCCTACAAGACATGTGTGGTTGAGTGGCCTGATATTGATGTGAATGGTCCCTGTTCCTCCTGCTCTTTCTCCTTTGCCACCACCTCATCCATCATTCATCATCTGAAGCTTTGTTTTAACGGGAGTCATAGAACTGGGACAGTAGCAGGAAAACATCCAGCAATCCTCGGAGGAGGTAGGATATGCGCCAAAATGCTGACCACCTCAGGCCTAGCTGCTACTACATACATGCGCTTGCATTCCAAGGAACAGAAAGCTAAGGAGATGGATGGCCTCATGATCATGAATAATTTACTCATTGTGTAGGAGGCCGACCACTGCTGCTGTCTACCTTCTGATCTTTGTGTTGAAGCCAAATTGACCCAGGACCCGCAATCCTCTATGTCTGGAGGACGTGTTGCATCCCAGTGTCCAACTGTGTCCCGGCTTCCACAATATTAACCCAGTGTGAAGGCTTCAGTGAGATGGACCATCCCTGGCCACATTTACTTGTCCACTTGTTTGTGGTTAGGCTGTCCTTCTCACTAAATGCACTAGGGAGGGCACAGGTAATGTTTTGGTATGCACGCTTGTGTATAAGGGGCAACGGGACAAAAAGGGGCGGCTGGGGACCATTTATGGACACCCTGCTGCCTCCAGGCAGCAGGGGACCAAGCGTGGACACCCGGCCGCCCGGCGGCTGGGGACTGAGTATGGATACCAGGCCGCCGCCGCAGCCATGACGTGGTGGCCAGATTCCGCCTCCACATGCCTAAAAGGCCCAATTTCAAGTGCAAGCAAGCTAGCAGTTTGGTATTGCAGCCTGAGGGTGGGTGAGTGGCAGGCTGCATACTTGCGCTTGCTATGCAAGAAATGGGGGAGGTACAATTGAACACTGCCCTGGGACAAGGACTCGCACGGGAATAGTTGCAAGTCTGCATCTTCTGATGCAGCAAGGATCACTTCTGATGGGCACACTTTTAGGCAGTGACCTGGGTGTCAGAGATGCTTCCAGGGGTCTTCGCCATGCTGTTCCCATGTCTTTTCAGCACTGTATGCATGTGTCACACAGCACATGGCCAGAAAAGGTTGTAAAATGTTAAAATGACATTTCCCTGTGAATGCATTTGAAAGCAATACAAAAGTGCAAAAATGCATAAAAAATGCTACTTGTGAACATAGCCCAAGGTGTGGAGGAGTATTTTTGTTTTTAGTTATTTATTTTACCTTATACACAAGTCTTTACCCTGGAAAGGAACTTCCTTAACATATTTCACAGGAAAGCAGTTTCAGTTTTGTTTTTGAACGTTTTATTGTGAGCCCGTAAAAGTGGCTTAATACCTCTGACCACGTTGTTGACAGCAGTGACCTGGGCGTCAGAAATGCTTCCTAGGGCGATCGCCATGGTGTCCCCATGTCATTTGAGCACTGTCACTATCGTTTTGGGCACTTTTTAGGCTTTCTCCAGACTGCCGGGGGTGCCGCCGCAAAAATGCTCGGGTCTCCCATAGACTAACATTGGGCTCGTTGCTCGGGTCGAGCAACCGAGCATCACGGTTAGCTCATCCCGAGCTTCGAGCACCCGAGCATTTTAGTGCTCGCTCAACACTAATTATGAGCTATAGCGTTCCTTGATTGGAGAAAGATTTCTGGTGTAGTGCATGGAGGCGCAATCCACTCGTCAGATGCTTTAAATTCATGAAGATACCTTCATCTCTTCATGAATCAGCAGCGTCTGACTCCATTATGTCCCCTCATCGAGAGTGTTGAGAAAATCGCAAGTTTTGATGAAGCAAGCTCATTGGCTATAGTGATGCTATTCTTCAAGTCTAGTGATAAGTGAGCGTGCTCGTCACTACTTGTTATTCGCCCGTGCATCACTGTGCTCGAGATGCTCATTACTCGGCGAGTACTTTTTGAAAGCTTAGGGGGAAGCTCTTGGTAGTGGCATTACTGTGATTGGATGGCCGCATAGCGTCATCGGGTCTATATAAGATCCGCGACCCTATGCTCATTACAATCTAAGCCCGGAAACAGGCAGAGTAGGCAGAACTGTTGCTGAGCGAGGGAGAGAATTTCTGCGTTTAGGCAGGGATTCCACACCACTTTTATTTCTGTAATCTGCAACAACAGCCCTTATTAGGGCTCATTCTAATAAATATTAATACTGCTGTTAGCAGTAGTTAGGGAGAGTTTGTGGAGAGATAGTGTAGGACAGGATAGGGTTCATTGCATGTCTTTTCTGCTGCTGGAACTCATATGTAATAGCCCTTTAGAGGGCTTCTAATATTTTTTTGCTGTTAATCCTGCAAATTGTTTGTGAGAAAAAACGTATACCCATTTACACTGCTCAAATTGTTTGCTAAATTCATACAGCCAGACTAGTTAATTGGAATAGCTTTGCTATATAGTGCAAGCAGTGAAAAAATTTCTTCTGAAGTGTGCTAAATTTGCTACAATACAAATATTGTAAAGTGTTCTCAGTATCAAAAAATTGAACACTATTTAAACTGCACGAGTTGTGCGTTGAAAACATACATCCAGACTTGGCCGGTAACCAATAGCATCGCTATATTGCTATTGCAGTGTAACAAGTCCATCTGAGGTCGGCACATTTTACTGCTATAAAAATACTGCACAGATTTCTCAGCAGGGAAATATACGTACTTTAAAATGGGCAAGGAGGGTGGTAATGGAGGGGAAGTGGACATGGTGCTGATGGTGATTGCAGAGGCCGAGGGCATGGGCAAGTTAAGACTCTGCCCGCTGCAGGAGCACAACAAACACACACATCATGTCCACCTAGCTTCCTTTCCCACTTTTTAGGGGGGCGCGGAACCCCACCTTTGAAGCCGGACCAGTGTGAAAAGGTTGTTGGTTGGATAGCAGATAATGCTTCCAATCAGTTTGCCATTACCACACTCTCTTCCACATGGCCCAGTCTCAGAAGCCACGAGTCTGGACCACATAATCCTCACCATGTTCATCCTTCATCCTACCCTGCTGAGTGTCCGGAGACAAGTGATTCCACATTTGGACACTCCAAAGAGCTGTTCACATTTCCATTTATAGATTATGGTCTGTCGCCTTGCCCTCTTCAAGCAGGACATGAGGAGATCGCACGTATCGATGCCCAAATATTTGATCAGCCATGGTCACAAGAAGGTGACAGTGGGAAAGTGCAATTACTGTCGCAAAATGTGAATGATTATGAGACACAATTGCCAGAAAGTCAGGAGGAAGACAAGGGTGGATAAGTGGAAGACAAGGTGGTGGACGATGAAGTCACTGACCCAACCTGAGAAGGTGACATGGAGAGTAGAGATGAGCGTTGTTCTACTCGAACTGTTCGCCAATCTCAAATTCGAGCTGTTTTGGGCGGTGTTCGAGCCGATCGGCGAACACGAACAATTTGAGAAAAATTCGGCTGTTCGAGGTTATGTTCGATAACTGTTCGTGCACCAAAATCATAACTGGATTTTTTCTCAGTAATGATGAAAATTAATGTTAATACGCAGTTTGAGTGTACAGCGGGGTGGGGGGAGGGGCAGGGGATGGATCTCTGCAGGAACAATGAAGATCTCCATTTTTTTTTCTCTTTCCCGCATTTGCAGTGGGGAGGTGCAATCTGTCAGCCTATCAGCAGCGCACACACGGAGCGAAGTGCTTTTTTTCACACAAGCAAGGGCATGTGTCATTGGCAGTGTATGTCATATGTCCTTGCCCTATAAGACCAAGCCATTTTCCCCGTCGCCACCATTTTCTCACTGCTGCAGCTGCGTGTTAGACGGCACCGCTGTTGCTGTGTGCGCTATACATTGTTAATTTCAAGCCAATTTTCGCACAAATCTACAGATAGCTTGGGAGTAGGGAATAGTTGTGATTGCAGTCCTTTTAAGGACTAGGTTACAGCATTTCCTACGACTTTTATCAGGCAGGTCTGTGCTCTTAAATAGATAGATTGTGGGAGTAAAGACTAATTGTAATTGCAGTCCTTTTCAGGACTAGGTTACATCAGTTCCTATCAGTTTTTGCCAGGCAGGTCTGTGCCAGTGCTGTGCAAGTTTTTTTCACAGCATTTGGCTGAATCTAGCAAAGCTAATCCTTTTTGGCCTATTGCAGAGTGTGTTAGTCAGTGGAGTAGCCTATCTGTGTTGCAAGATATACCACCTGTGTATAGAATACCAATTTTTTTACTGCACCTAGTGAAGTAAAATCTTTTGGGCATAGCATCATTCTATTAGTCCATCTATACTGACCTCCATCAGGTTGCAAATTGAATATAATTTTTTTCTGCATCTAGCTCTGAAAAAATATTGGGCTTCTAGCTGTGTGTGGGACTTGTTGTACTAGTCCATCTATACTGACCTCCATCAGGTTGCAAACTGCATATATTTTTTTCTTCATCTACCTCTGAAAAAATATTGGGCTTCTAGCTGTGTGTGGGACTTGTTCTATTAATCCATCTATACAGACCTCCATCAGGTTGCAAACTGAATATATTTTTTTCTGCATCTACCTCTGAAAAAATATTGGGCTTCTAGCTGTGTGTGGGACTTGTTGTATTAGTCCATCTATACTGACCTCCATAAGGTTGCAAACTGAATATAATTTTTTTCTGCATCTACCTCTGAAAAAATATATGGCCTTCTAGCTGTGTGTGGGACTTGTTCTATTAATCCATCTATACTGACCTCCATCAGGTTGCAAACTGAATATATTTTTTTCTGCATCTACCTCTGAAAAAATTTTGGGCTTCTAGCTGTGTGTGGGACTTGTTGTATTAGTCCATCTATACTGACCTCCATAAGGTTGCAAACTGAATATAATTTTTTTCTGCATCTACCTCTGACAAAATATTTGGCCTTCTAGCTGTGTGTGGGACTTGTTCTATTAGTCCATCTATACTGACCTCCATAAGGTTGCAAACTGAATATAATTTTTTTCTGCATCTACCTCTGAAAAAATATTGGGCTTCTAGCTGTGTGTGGGACTTGTTCTTTTAGTCCATCTATACTGACCTCCATCAGGTTGCAAATTGAATATAATTTTTTTCTGCATCTAGCTCTGAAAAAATTTTGGGCTTCTAGCTGTGTGTGGGACTTGTTGTACTAGTCCATCTATACAGACCTCCATCAGGTTGCAAATTGAATATAATTTTTTTCTGCATCTAACCCAGCCAATAGTTTTGGCCTAATACCACAGTTTGGCCACTCAGCTCTGCTCGGTTCCCATCCATTGTTTTTTTGTGCAAACAACTCCAGAGTTGTGAATTAGTTAACCACCAAAATGAGTGGAAAAAGGCCTGCTGCTGGTGGAAAGGGGAATAGGCATGTTGTGAAGGGGAAAAAAGGTTGTGTCCGTGGGGTAGGTGTTAAAGCAACAGTAACATCTGCAGAAGAAAGACCATCTTCCAGCCAAACTAAAATGTCTACTTCTTTTAGCGGACAATGTGATAAGATCCCTTTCTTACGGCCACGCCAATCGCTACAAATTCCAGATGAGGCACAAAAACAGCAGGTGCTTCAACGGATATCAAGTGCTCCTTTAAGTGGGCTCTCCTCCACATCAACTTCAACATCACAAATACTCCAGTCCTCAAAGGTGTCACCCCAATCGCACTTGCTTCCTCACAGCTCCCAAATCTCCAGCTGCCCGTCTGAGTATGAGGTAGAACAGATGGTTGAGTCTGCAGAGCTGTTTACTCATACTATAGCTTGGGAATCAGAGGTCGACTCCAGCGCTTCTGTGAATCCAGACGAGGAAATGATCTGCACTGATGCCCAGAATCTTTATGAGTCGGATCCAGGACCAGACGCAGAAGGTTCTGACCATAATGTAGACCCTCATTCCCAAACTGTAACTCCTGTTGGTGGAGACAATGAGGAAGACGATGATAAGACTCAAATACCTGATTGGAGCGACAACTTTAGTTTTTTGTCAGGGCAGGAACAGGTTGGCTCTGAGGACGACGGGTGTGATAACGCACAGGGTGATGATGATGAGGTTGGAGATCCCACTTACTGTCAACCCACAGTCAGCCAAGAGATGAGGTCAGCAGAGGAGGTGGAGGAAGATGCTAGTGACGACGAGGTCAGGTTGCGCCTTCCTGGACAGAGACGTAGTACTGGAAGCACGTCAACAACTGCATCCTCAAACACAACTCTGCCTCTCACCACAAGTCGTGGTGGCTCTTCAGGTCGCATGGGTGCTAAGCCTTGCATAGCCTGGGCATTTTTTCAGATCGATAAAGATGACCCAACTCGTGTTATCTGTAACATTTGTCAGCAAAAGCTAAGTAGAGGCCAAAAAATACATAGTTTGAGTACTTCATGCATGAACCGGCACATGGACATGAAGCATAAGTTGCAGTGGGAAGCTCAGTGTGCTACAATGCGGCCTAGCCGGCCGGGCCAACCACCGTCTGCCATATCTTGTGCATCCGCGGCCTCTTCATCCTCTGTGACTGGGGGGACAGCAGTCACACCTGTTTTGGGGCGCAGACCTGCCACCTCTTTACCCGCAACAGCCAGCGTGATTGGCAGGTCATCATTTTCTTTGGAGGTGGTAACACCAGCTGGTGTTGAGCGCTGTCCGACATCGATAGCACCACCTTTGGATCAAGGCAACCTAACATGTCCGCCTGCATCTTCCTCACAGACCGGCAGTTTGCCGGGGACACCCTTATCAACCCCGTCTAAGCACAATAGCCAGCCCTCGGTCCCTCAGATGTGGACAAGTAAAAGACCATTTCCTCCTAGCCATGAGAAAGCTAAGAGGTTGAATTTCACCATCTGCAAGCTCTTGGCTACAGAAATGCTGCCTTTCCGCCTGGTGGACACAGAGGATTTTCGAGACCTTATGTCCGTCGCAGTGCCCCAGTACCAGATGCCCAGTCGGCACTACTTCTCAAAGAAAGGTGTGCCTGCGCTCCACCAGCATGTCGCACACAACATCACCGCTTCTTTGAGAAACTCTGTGTGTGACAGGGTGCATTTCACCACAGACACTTGGACGAGTAGGCATGGACAGGGGCGTTACATGTCGCTGACTGGGCACTGGGTAACTATTGTGACAGCAGGACAAGGGGCTGCTGTCCAAGTCTTGCCGTCCCCACGAGTTGTGCGTCAATCCTCTTTATGTCAAAGTTCCTCTACTGCTTCTGCCTCCTCAACCTCCTCTCGGTCCTCCACCTGCACCCAAAGCCTGTCTGGTCATGCCACAAGCTTTCTAACTGCGCAGAAGGGATCCTGCACACCTCCTTACTATGCTGGCAGTAGGGCTCAACGTCATCAGGCGGTTTTTACATTGAAATGTCTGGGAAATGTGAGTCACACAGCTGAGGAGTTGTGGTCAGCTCTGGAGAACCAATTTCATGAATGGTTGTCTCCACTGGACCTGAAACCAGGGAAGGCCGTGTGCGACAATGCTGCAAACCTGGGTGCGGCCCTTCGCCGGGGCAATGTCACACACGTGCCTTGTATGGCTCACGTGTTGAACCTGGTTGTCCAGCAATTTTTAGCCCACTATCCCAGACTAGATGGCCTTCTGCAGAGGGCACGGTCGCTGTGTGCTCACTTCCGCCGTTCGCATCCCGCAGCTTAGCGACTTACATCTCTACAGAAGTCGTTGGGCCTGCCACTTCACCGGCTAAAATGCGATGTGCCTACCCGGTGGAATTCAACTCTGCACATGTTGCAGCGACTGTGGCAGCACCGACAAGCCCTGGTGCAATACGTTCTGATGTATAGCCTGGGCCAACGAGATTCAGAGGTGGGGCAAATCACGCTGGAGGAGTGGTCTCAGATCAGGGACCTATGCACCCTTCTGCACAGTTTTGAAATGGCGACGAAGATGTTTAGTGCTGACGATGCCATTATCAGCATGACTATTCCGGTGATTTACATGCTGGAGCACATGTTAAACAGAATTCGGAGTCAGGTGGTGGCACAAGAGGAGGTGGAGGAAGTAGAGGAGGAGGAGTTGTATGCGGAAGGGCTAACATCTGCAAGGTCCAGACGGTCGGCAGCACCAAGGCGGCAGGCATGTGAGGGTGGGGGAGATGGTTTTACCAGGGCGCATGGTAGCAGCCAAACTAGTGAGGAAGGTGCAGGAGCCCAGGAAGAAGTGGAGGACGAACTGATGGAAGACTCATCAGATGAGGGAGACCTTGATCACATTTCTGTTGTGCAAGGTTGGGGGTAGAGGACAGAGGAAGGAAGCATGATTGTTACCTTGCCACCAACACAACAGGGACTTGGTGCTCCTGGATGCGCAACACACATGAGTGCCTTCTTGCTGCACTACCTGCAACATGACCCTCGAATTGTGAGAATTAGAAATAATCCTGACTACTGGGTTGCCACACTGTTAGATCCCCGGTACAAAAGTAAATTTGCAGAAATTATTCCTGCCATAGAAAGGGATGCACGCATGCAGGAGTATCAGCAGAGACTGTTGCAGAATCTTACATGTGCTTTTCCACAAAATACCAGTGGTGCACATAGTGAATCTCACAGTTCCAACTTGCCAACCGTGGGACCGTCAAGTGTTCAGCACTCAAACCGTAACAGAACCACAGTATCTGCTGGTAACATCAATTTTGAGGAATCATTTCACCACTTTTTTAGCCCATCCTTTGCAAGGCCACAGGAGACAAGAAGTCTGACACATAGTCAACGCCTAGAGACGATGGTACAGGAGTATCTCCAAGTAAACATTGAAGCCACGACTGTGTCACTGGACCCTTGCTCTTTTTGGGCTTCCAATCTGGATAAATGGCCGGAGCTAGCCACTTACGCCTTGGAGATCTTGTCATGCCCCGCAGCCAGCGTTCTGTCTGAACGTGTGTTCAGCGCTGCTGGTGGTGTGCTGACAGATAAGCGCACGCGGCTCTCCACTGATAATGTAGACAGACTCACGTTCATAAAGATGAACAAATCATGGATCCGAAACGACTTTTCTACCCCTGTGTCATCCTGGGGAGAGTAAAAGCTTGATGATTGGTTAAAATCACCCTACCAACCGTTTTAAGCTTTCAAATTACTAATCATGTTTATCTGTATCTTGGCTGGAAAATAATTTGGGCTTTGTAGAAGTGTGCAGCACTGATTCTATTAGGCCATCTATAATAAGCTCCACCAGATTTAAAATTACTAATCATGTTTATCTGTATCTTGACTGGAAAATAATTTGGGCTTTGTAGCAGTGTGCAGCACTGATCCTATTAGGCCATCTATACTAAAGCTTCACCAGATTTAAAATTAATAATAATTTTTAGCTGCATCTAGCCCGGAAAATAATTTTGCGGCTCCGAGATGCGCAAGACACATAAGTGCCTTCTTGCTGCACTACCTGCAGCATGACCCTCATATTGTCAGAATTCGAAGTAATCATGACTACTGGGTTGCCACACTCTTAGATCCCCCAAACTTTTCGATCAACCTTTTCATTTTAATAAAGACCAAAAAAATGGTCATTTTTGAAATTATAAGCATTAGCAGGTTGTTAGAAACTGAAATCAAACAGTTTTCAACTCAAAACTTTATTCTAGGTGATGTTACATTTTCACATAGGATCCATTGTTCGAAAGGAGCTTCTGAACTCTCTCGTCCATTGAATTTGTCAGGTTTTGGATGGTTTTTGCTTCAATTGTTTTGCATGAGGACAGAATACCCTCCCAGAGCTGTTGCTTAGATGTGAACTGCCTCCCGCCATCATAGACACTCCTTTTAATGATGCTCCAAAGGTTCTGAATGGGGTAGAGGTCAGGGGAGCATGGGGGTCACACCATAAGTTTGTCCCCTTTTATGCCCATATCAGCCAGAGATGCAGATGTTTTATGTGCAGCATGAGATGGTGCATTATCATGCAGAAAAATGATCTTGCTGTGAAATACACGGTTCTTCTTCTTGAACCATGGCAGGAAGTGCTGTTTGAGAAAATCCACATACATTATGGAGTTCATCTTTAGCGCCTTCAGGGATCCTAAAGGGGCCGACAATCTCTCTCCCCATGATTCCAGCCCAAAACATTACTCCACCTCCTCCTTGTTGGCGCTGTAGCCGTGTTTGCGTGGGGTGTCCATCAACCAGCCATCCTCCACTCCATCCATCTGGACCATCGAGCGCTGCACGGCACTCATCCGTGAACAAAACAGTCTTCATGTAATGTTTGGCACACTGGAGCCGTTTCTGCTTGTGTGAAGTGGATAGAGGAGGTCGACAGGATGGCGTATGCACAGCTGCAAACCTCTGAATGACCCTGCATCTTGTTGTTCGGGGGACGTTGGAGGCACAAGCAGCTTCAAAAACTTGTCTGCTGCTATGACAAGGCTTTTTTGCCGCTGCTCTTTCAACCTGACGTAATTGCCTGTAGGAAAGAGTCCTCAATTTGCCCTTATCAGCACGCACACGTGTGTACTGTGAATCAGCTACATACTTCTTGATTGCCAAGACACTTCATCTTGATCATCGCACAATGTTGATTGTAGTCATGCCTTGACCTAAACACTCCACAATTTGTTGCTTCTCAGCAGCCGACACATCCTTTTTCTTTCCCATTTTGGCAGAAAATGTAGGCTGCTTAATAATGTGAGAGAGCCTTCTTAAGTAGTCTTGCCTTTCATTGGACACACCTGCCAAACTAATTAGCACAGGTGTCTGCAATTGCTTACAGTGATATAAAGAGCCCTGACACACATCACCATCAATGAGTTTAACTGACAAACAAACAAATTCTTCCCTTATCACTCCTAAACACTTTTTGCATAATAATTTGGAACGCAGTGTACATGTGCTTTTCCACAAAACACCAGTGGTTCACGTAGTGAATCTTACAGTTCTAACTTGCCAACCGTGGTCTGTATGGAGTTGTTCAATAAAGGGCCCAAAATTAAGATAACATAGACTTCGCTGCATTGATTTTAAAATTTGACCATGTAACAAAGTGATCTATTTCAGCCATAACAGCATGGATGGATATATGTGATTGAGTGATATATACTAGGACATCATCAGCAAATAGAGAGCACTTGTACTCGGTGCCTCCCACCTCAATCCACCTAATATTGGGGTTATGGCGAATTGATGAGAGCAGGTGCTCTGTCACTAGGATGTATAAGAGAGGGGACAGAGGACATCCCTGCCTTGTCCCATTGGTGATTGTGAAAGGTGATGAAAATGTTCTGACGCACCCCCTGGGCCTTGGGACACCCGGAGCCGGAGCCTTTTTGGTGGATGCTGGTGGTTGTAGTCTTCGTGGCGGCGACCCGGTTCCGTGGCTCAGGGTGGTCAAACCAGTGGCGGAACTATTTATGTGGTTTTGATGTTTAAATGTCCGACTACGCCACCCGTGGATTGCGGTCAAAGTGAACCGCCGCTACAGGGCAGACCGCTGAGGCTGGTGTTGTGGGTGCAGCAGAGCGTAGCATAACTCCCCACGGGAGGAGTATAGCCTCAGGGCAGTGTATGCGGAGGATGGGGGTGATGGTGCAGGGCAGCAGCAGTAACGACACGGAGTCAGTGATGCAGTTCAGGGCCTTTACTCACAGTTCTTATTATCCAGACCACGTCTGCAGGTAACGGCTGCCCACGTCGTACTGTGCTCACCAGGTGAGGGGCTCAGACAACTCCCAGATAACTTTGGAGCGCTTCACAGGACCCCCTTTGTGTGTCCTTTGTCTGGCCTTTCTTACCAACACTTCTGTCCGGCTGCCTCGGGCCTCCTCTTGGTAAACTTGGCGCCAGTTTCCCTGACCCTATGTGGTGCCTTCCTAGCGGGTGTAGCGAGGGGCTGCGCCACATAAAATGTTAGAGCCTCCGGTTTCTAGCTGAGGGTCGTTTCCTGCCTCCACTAGTTCGGGGACCGGTCTCCCCCTTTGGCCTGACCCCTCCACGCAGGTGGATTCGGGCGTGCGGTGGCGACTCGCCCGTCCGCACCCCTGGGATCCCTTCATTCCTCGTTCCTGGAGCCTTCTCCGCTCCTCTTCCTTCCTTCTCCCTCTTGCAGGCCTGGGCCTCTGTTACTAGGCCCGCCTCCGGACCAGAGCTCATGCAGAGCCCCTGCTACCTGCCACTTCTGCTCAGACTTCTCTGCACTGAACTAAGATGGTGCCCACCTTTTATACTCCCTTCTCAATGCACCCAGGAACTGCTTCCTCCCTGCTCCTGCACTACAGGGTTCCCCTTCCTCAGTGTTCCCTCCCCCCACTCCAGCCAGGGACAGGGACTGTCGTGCCCATCTCAGGGGCATATTGGTCGCCCTGCCCCACGGCAATGTGGTGTAATGCATGCAGGTGTCGGGTCCTGATCCACACTCCATGCTTACCTGAGAGTGAGATATCACACCTCTGGGTGAGGTGCAATACGTCTGTAGCAACCGAGCCCTCAGGGTGCTACAGTTCCATTTATCTTCAGCCTAGGTCACGTATTGTGATACAGGGCCGTGATTTTGGCTATAAAAGGGTCCCCTAGACCCCTACCCCAAGCTTTTTAAGAGAATCATATATGGCGTGCCAGGAGACTCTATGGAATGCTTTCTCAGCATCCAACGAGAGTATCTACTTACAAATTTTTAACTGCATCTAGCCCAGGAAATACTTTGTGCCTAGTAGCAGTGTCTGCTAGTCAGCGGATTATCCCGGCTGTTAAGCAAGCTACACCACCTGTAGTTTGGACACTTAATTTTTTCAAAGGAAATGCTTCGGGACCACGGGATACTCAGTGAAGAGCATCAGGAGGCACCCCAAGGCATAGGGGCTGGGACTGGAAGTAGGATGCCTTGCGGTGGACAGCCGAGCTCGATCCTTATAAAAGCTTTTTAACTGCAGCAGCTTTAGTGGACGCTACTGGAGCTGGAATTACGCGGCTGCTGGCATGAGACTTGCCCTCCAATAGATCCTTGTAAATGGATTTAAAGTGTATTCATTCAAATTAGAGAGACAATTTAAATTAAAAAACTTAGAGCTACCTCCACCACAGGGGGGCTCGCTCGACCCACCAGCGGACAGGCACCAGTATTGGGAGAGGGGGGCTGGCCGTCAGGGTTCACCGCGGCTCTGGCACAAACCCGGCGACACGGAGGTGGCACGGGCAGGAGCGGACTGAACGTGTCGGCTTCTCACTTTTTGGATTTTAGAAGGGCATGACATGCCTATATCTGTGTCTCCCCCTCCTTTTACTCCTCCACCTCTTTTCTTTTCTCATGACTATATGTACTTGTCACTTTTCCATGTGTTAGTTGTGTCTTCTGAGCAGTTTGTCAGCTTTTGGACACCTTTGAAGGTGTTTTCTATGTGTTTCTATGTGTTTTTGTTTGCCTGCCATTGGTTTTAACGGTGTTCGAAGGTGTTCAACGAACAGTTCGACGAACAGTTCGGCGAACACACGGGTGTTCGACGAACCGAACCGAACTCGAACACTACGGGGGTGGCTCAACACTAATGGAGAGCGAGGACTGGATCACAGAGGGGAAAGGATCTGCAACACCACTACAGGCAGGACGACGCAGTGGGGTGGCCAGAGACACAAGGTGGGCAATTGTTCCCCAGAACACTAACATGAGTGAAGATGCCAGTCCAAGGGATATTGGTGTTCCCGAGTCTGAAGCTTTTTTAAAGACTGTCCAGTTAACCCCCAAAAAAACATTTTAAACATGTCATGCCAGCATCTGCAGGGGCAGCAAAACTACCAGCGTGACCACCACCAGCATGCTCAGGTACATGACAACAAAGCACCTGAATAGTTGGGCAGAACGTCAGGGTTGCCCCCACCTTCTACAGCAGTTTCTGGCCTTACTCCTCCTTAGCCTCCATCTCTGAAACATCAGCATTAGTCACAAGCTGGAAGCACTGCAGCACTGCCTCGGCCAAGTGGTAACAGGGTCTGCTGAAGCTAATCTGCTCACACGACAAACCGCACAATGCCGCAGAATCGTTGAAAGGTCTAACAGACCAGACTGATCTGTGGCTCTTGCCCCTGAACCCACAACTAAGCATGGTCATGTGTGACAAAGGCTGGAACCTGGTGGTGGCTCTGAAGTTTGGCAACCTCGCACAAGTACCATGCCTGGCCCGCGTGCTCAACTTAGTGGTTCAGTGGTTTCTTAAAACCTACCGAGATCTGCCAGAGCTACTTGTGAAAATATGCCGCGTGTGTGCCTATTTGCACAAGTCAGCTACAGCTTCCGCTGCTCTGGCAGTGCTGCAGCAGCGTTTGCAACTTCCAGCTCACCGAATGGTGTACGATGTCACCACGCGTTGGAACTCAACGTTACATATGCTGGCAAGGCTTTGTGAGCAGCAGACGGCAGTAGTTGAATACCAGCTCCAACATGCCTGTCGGTATTCTGGTCAGCCTCCACACATAAAAGCTGATAATGTCTGACATCTCCAAAACTTTGAGGACTCAACCAAGATGGTGAGCGGCGAAGATGCGATAATCAGCATAATTATCTCGCTTCTCTGTATACTGAAACACTTGCTGCTTACAATTAAAGAGTAGGCATTGCAGGGGGAGCACAATGAGATGAAGCAAGAAACTATACAGGGTGATGCTACACAGCCTAGCCTCATCTCATCTCAACGGGGATTGGATAATAATGAGGAGGAGGAGAAGGAGGAGGAACAGGAGTTGGTTTCCTGTGCTACAAACACTTCATCTTGTCTGTTCAATGTGGATGGCCTGAAGGCGAGAAGAAGAGAGAGGATGAGGAGGAGGAGATGGACAGTCGTCTTCTTGGTGAGGACAGTAAAGTCTTGGTTGTTGGCAGTCTGGCACATATAGCTGAGTTTATGTTCCGCTGCCTTTCCCTTGAGCCATGCGTTGTACGCATTTTGGCCAACAGTACTTACTGGTCGGTCACCCTTCTAGACTGACGCTACAAGGAGAACTTTCCATCTCTCCTTCTACGAAAATGTGGCAGTATCAGAAGGCCCTAGTTGAAGATTTATTTAAAAAATTCCCATGTGACAATGCTGGAGGCAGAGATCACAGTTCCTTGGATAACCAAGGAGTAGACACCAGGGAGACACACATCAGATGCAGCAGAGGCAGGGAAACACTATTAAAGGACTAAGACAGTTTTCTCAGACCCTCTAAGTGCCAAGGCCCTGATGCATTGGGTATTCAGAAAAGGAGGGAAAAGTTTTGGAAGATGCTGAAGGAGTACTTTGTCAACTGTACGCGCATTCATCGTAATTCCTCTGTGCCTGACAATTATTGGGTATCAAAGCTAGACATTTGGCATGAACTGTCACTCTATGAGTTGGAGGTCCTGGCCTGCCCTGCCGCTAGCGTTTTGTCAGAGCGGGTTTTTAGTGCCACCGGGGGCATCTGCCTGTCAACTTAAAATGCTGACAGGCTGACTCTTATCAAAATGAACAAGGGCTGTATTGACCCAGACTACTCAACACCACAGGATGATAGCAGCGGAACATAAACTCAAATTCATTATTTTTTCTGATCTGTTCCTATGCACCTTCTCCCATGTCCTCCTCCTTCTTCTCCTTCTTCTCATTCTCCTCTTGCACCACCTTATCAACAGGGTGATTAACCTAGAAAGAATGTTTCATAACATTCTTTCCAGTAAAATCCATTTTAGGTTCGGTTTTGTATGTTTTATTGTCAGTCCGTACAAGTGGCGTAAAGTCTGACAACATTGTTCCCAGCAGCGACTTGGGATTCAGAGATGCTTCCAGTGTGTTCTGTTTCCATAGATTTCAGCAATTTTTACTTTCATTATATCCGTTACTTTGGTTGAGCGCCCTAGCATAATTATTTGCTCGTCTCGAGTAACGAGCACCCGAGCATTTTAGTACTCGCCCATCACTATTCAAGATAATTACATGTTTTTTTGCCCTGCTCAAACATGTACCAATCAAGGTACAGAATCTGACAGATGACTTCGAAGAGATTCAGGGACAAACTGTGCAGGCCCTATGAACCACTCAGGATGTTCATATGTCTTCTTTGTGTTTTTGTACCATCTGTGCCAATGTGACAGAAAGTTTTGCAAAGCTTCATAATATATCCGAGAGGATAATAAGCTGAACTTTTTAGCTAATGATTAGGCGTTTGCTGGCTGCTGCTCGGAGACAACAGAGGACTATGCAGCACAACAAAGACTTGTCACATTTATCTGTCTTTATATGACAGTGTTGCTGAGAGCTTCTGTAAGTTATTATAGATCCAGGGTGATTAAAGAAGTCCAAGGGTCGATAATATCTCCCAAGAGGTCATAAAACCACCGAGCATATTCTTGACTGCACTCGGCCCCACACTGAAATGTCTGGTTCCCCCCTTGTCTTTCTCCTGTAATGCTTTTGATGAGGCATCTGATATTCCTTTGTTTGTAAAATGTATTTTATTCCATCTGATGTGGGAAAAAACACAACTGATCCTCGGAGACGCTCATGCATCAAGGCCAATATTCTATTGATCAGCTTCAGGTTCATTGAGTAGACTTAGATTAAGGAACATCAAAAATGTTTTTACAGTTTGTTGGGGGAGAAATAAAAAGAACAAATATAACCAACTTTTGTTTACTGTTTCTAATTTTGAGTTCTTCCATCCAAGTTGGCGTATCTCTATTCATTCAGTTGTTCTCTTTTTTTTATTATTCATTTTTTGGTGCACACTATGGCCATGTCGGTTCATGTAGATTCCATTATCTTGGCCAAGGATTGCTACAAACTGAGCATCTAAGAAAAAGTTCAGTCCGATATTATGTGACATCTAATGGCAAAAGCTGTGATCTCTGTCAATATACTGCCATAGTTTTATACAGTGGCAGACACAGGCAGAACTGGGCCCCTGTGCAAGAACAATATATGGATTCTCTGCAGTCCAATAGCTGATCATAAAGCACAATTTCACCTTCTTCGGAGGCCATTGTGGCCACCTTACCTCTCGGGTCGCGGTACGGCTGCACAGGTTGCACCAATGACATGTTTGCCCCTGGTTTTATACATCCAAATGTGATGTTCTATTGAAAGACGTTACCAACATATTCGGGATCTCATGTGCAGTGGTGTGCATTATTGCATCTGGAAAAGGCGTATATTAAATGGGTTCTCTGGGACATATCTTTTTATTCACATTTTTTAGCCCTCTAATTCTTGAAGTGGGTTTTGTCATTTCTTCAACAAACTCTTTACTGAAACCCACTATGTACAAAGATTGCATCAAGAACTTTCCTCATGCTGCAGCTCAGTCACTTATATGGTATAGCAGAAGCATGGAAAACCTCTACCACTCGGTTTATACTGGATACATGCCGACCTCTGGACTGGGTGTGTCAGGTGTGACAGACAGTCATTCTGGATTTGGCTGTAGAAGGTCACTGCATTTGGCATTGCAGACACCTTCTTCATCCTCTCATCTCTGTAGTATAGTTATATCCTTCTCCGTTTAGGACCCAGCAGTGACCTCCACCTTCTGCAGCTGTTTGACACACTCTTGCTTGGTAGTTAAAAACTCTCAGTTTCTCCAGAGAGTTGTCGGTGATAGTTCTATATATCTCTGTGCAGGCTTGGAGTACTAGCAGTTGGCTAGTCTCGTCTTTGGTGCCCTTGGAGGACAGTTGGCGTCATCTCTCTGGTGTCTTCTCAAGCTAAGTGTATCCCCTTTGTGTTATGTTCTGCAACTTAGAACTAAGGAATAGGAGGGAAAAGCTGTCCCTGCACTGAGACTAAGCTTAACCCTACTCTGGGGTGGGTGCCCTATTCTTTGTGAATAGCCCCACCGAAACTCCTGCACTGAACTCAAACGAAGACCTGTAGGAAGGGGAAAAAGGGGTCCCTAAAAGATCTAAGGACTGGGAGCAAAAGCAGGAGAACTCCTAACAGAAAAGCTAGTTGCAGAAACGAAAATAAAAGAAAACAAAACTGGTGGAACAAGAAGTCCCAGGATAACAATAGTCCAAAGCAAGAAGAACTAAACAAGGCTACTTAGCCAGAGCACGAGCGTTACAACACTGATGTCCAGCAGGGAATGGGGGCCAGGTGCAGGGTAATAAGGAGTGCAGAGATCACGTGACCAAGAAACTCAGTACCAGAGGAAAAGACTAGAAACAAGCAAACCACAACTAGATGGCCAATAGAAAAACAACATAGATTCTAACACTTTGTTTATTTACCTTGATGTCTTTAGTTTGTAGTGGGGCCTGACTAGTGTTCACCCTGATGTGCCCCCTGGGCCGTGGGGAACTCGTTAGCCGGGCCAGTCGATGCTGGGGGATGTCACTGTGGCAGTGACCCGGTCCGTGACCCAGGGCGGTCAATTAAAGGGAAAGTAAAAGGGGAATAAAGTTTTTAGAGATAATGTTCATGACGCCACCTGTGGTATGCGGCTATATGGGGCCACCGCTGCGGTGCAGATCCCATGGAGCTGATGGTGACGCAGCAGAGTTGGTTCAGCTCTCCACAGGCAGAGCTAAGCTCTGGGGCAGTGTAGATGATTTGAAGAGTGGATGTTGTCGGCTGGGACAGTGTCGTGCAGGGCTGAGGGTGCAGGTAATGAACAGACAACACATTAATGGCGGTTTCCTCTTAGCTTTACTTGCGGTTTGGCAGAGCAGACCAGGTCACGGGTACTAGCTGGTAGTGGAGGTCTCGGCGGACTGGAAGCAAGTTGGGGATCCACCTCGCTAGGTGGAGTTGTAGGCCTTCCCTCTGTGCTATTCTCTTTGGCCCTGCTGCTTGAAGCTATGCTGCGGCCCTCGTCCCTGAGTAAAATGTGTTTTTCCTCACCCGCATGGCAGGCAGCTCGGGCCTTCCTCAATAGTCGCTCCCACGTGGCAGTGCTGGGCTCTATGCTGCTGCTTTTCTTCCGGGCGTCTGGTGGGGCCAGGAGACCTGCAGTCTCTTGCCCTCCGGATTCTGCTGCTGGGCCTTCAGCGCCCCACAACCACGGACTCCGTTGTCTGGTTCATTTGCGCTTCTCTCTTCTGGGGCGAGCTTGTACACAGCTCCTTTCCCCAGGTCCTTCCTCGTTGCTGCCTGACTCCAACTCCTCTCAACTCACTCTTACTAACCCCAGCTCCAGATTCCAGTTGTCAAGGGGAGGAACTGGTCTGGAGCCAGGAAAGTGTTGTATGCTGGTAAACCTGATTAGGGGAACCCTCCTTGCTTCCAGGCATGGCTTCACCCCTTGTGAGGGAGGCAAGGCCACTGTGGCAACCGGACCTCTGGGGTGCCACATTCCCCCCTAGTTAAATTCAGTACTCCCGGACTGAGGACACCTTTATAACTAAACAATTAACAACAATAACAATTCACAATAACAAAAACATACAAAGTCTCAAAAAAGCAAAAATCACAAAAACCCAACAAAAATTGGTAGCAGTCCCTACGCCGCTATCCGGGAATTGTCTTTGTCCGGATGCCTGAAGGTTGGTTGGTGGGAACCGTATCAACCAACTTTGTGTATCGTCCCTTGGCGTGGCTTCAGGGCACTCTGTCGGTGGGCCTGGTTTTCTGCTACGCCTGCGCTTTATTTTCAAGGCCAACAATTAACTTTATTCTAATGCTCTGCTGACCCATCTCTCTGGTACATGCTCTGCATAATTCCCCTGCTCCTATGTATGCTGTCTTCTAATGCTCTGCTGACCCATCTCTCTGGTACATGCTCTGCATAATTCCCCTGCTTCATCTATCCCACTCCAATCAATATTCACATATGTTTGTTCTTTCCCCACTATATACCTTATCTGATTTTTAGAGGTGCTAAACTGCAGAGACTTGCGTCCTGGCTCTGTCTTTGATCACCCAGCCATCTCCTGTTGAAATGACCAGCTGTTAATTTATCCACAAGCCGTTCCCACAATGCCCTACACCTGATATAGTTTAATGTGGCCTATATATTTAGACTCTCTGTAAGGGGTGCACGCGTGCTGGGGTGTGCACGCGTCTTCTTGTGCAAAGTGGCTTCGGAGAGAAGTGGCAGTTATTTCAGAGGCAGTTAGTCAGGGCAGGAGTCAGGTAACAAACACTTTGACCACTTACTCTCCTTAAACTATGTTTCTGTTAGCTCTCACTTTTTCCTCTATAGTCCTCCACTTTCTAATAACCCCTCAAATCCCTACACCAAGTAAGAAACTCATCATCTCTCCCTCTATCCTCCCCATTCATCTCACCTCCTCCTCCAAATTATTCCTCAACATTCAATCCTGGATCTCCAAACACAGACAGCCACCTCATGCTCTCTCTTGCTCCCACCTGCTAACACTTTCTCTGCTCCTCCTCACTGCTGGAGATATCTCTCCAAATCCTGGTCCTCCTCGCCATATCCCCACAGTTACTTCTACCTCCTATCCACGACCTTCCTCAAACTGTCGCAACCCTTCTAACCTCATACCCATCCAACTAATACCCACCTCCTCAGCTATACTAACAGGAGCTCTATGGAACGCTCGCTCTGTCTGCAACAAACTTTCCTTCATCCACGATCTTTTCATTACAAACAAACTCTCCTTCCTCGCCATCACCGAAACCTGGCTCACCCCCTCTGACACAGCCTTCCCAGCTGCCCTTTCATATGGCGGATTCCACCTTTCCCACACCCCCCGCCCCAATGGCAAACATGGTGGAGGCGTAGGTTTCCTCCTATCAGAACTCTGCGCTTTCACCAAAATCCCACTGCCACCCTCCGTTACACTCCCCTCTTTTGAGGTGCACTGTGTGCGCATCTATTCCCCCTCCAACCTCCAACTGGCCGTCGTTTACCGACCCCCAGGGCAAGCCACCACCTTCTTAGACCATTTCACTACCTGGCTGCTTCACTTCCTTTCCACTGACATCCCCACTATCATAATGGGTGACTTCAACATCCCCATTGACACTCCCCACTCGTCTGTCTCTAAGCTCCTATCCCTCACTTCCTCCTTTGGACTCACTCAATGGTCTTCCACACCCACCCACAAAGATGGCCACACACCTTGACCTCATCTTCACCCGCCTCTGTTCCCTATCTAACCTCTCTAACTCACCACTCCCTCTCTCTGACCATAACCTCCTCACATTCTCTACCCTCTCCTCTCCGGGTGCACAATCCCCACTCCACAAACTCACACACCCTCGCAGAAATCTCAAACACCTTGACCTACACTCTCTCTCTGAATCCCTCCTTCCTCTCACAGACATAAATTCCTTGCACGATGCAGACGTTGCTGCTGCTTCATATAACACCACAATAGCTGCAGCTCTAGACTCGATCGCCCCTCTCACACACACCACACCTCGCACATTCAACAGGCAACCCTGGCACACTAAACTTACCAAAGAACTGCGCCGGGCCTCCAGGGTTGCGGAGCGGAGATGGAAAAGGTCTCACTCCATTGAGCACTTCATCGCATTCAAGCAATCCCTCACTAATTTCAAGTCCGCACTCACTACAGCAAAACAAACCTACTTCTCATCTCTCATATCCTCCCTATCTCACAACCCTAAACAGCTATTTAACACTTTCAACTCTCTCCTTCGTCCCCCAGCACCTCCTCCCTCTTCTCTCATCTCAGCCGACGACTTTGCCTCATTCTTCAAACAGAAGATTGACACCATCAGACAAAACTTTGGCCTAAAGTCCACACAACCCCTCCTCATATCTACTCAACCCTCCTCCTCCAAACCCCACTTCTCCACCATTACAGAAGGTCAAGTCTCCTCTTTACTCTCCAAATCACACCTCACCACCTGCGAACTTGACCCAATCCCATCCCACCTCATCACTAACCTCACCTCAGTCTTCATGCCAACCCTAACCCACCTCTTCAATCTATCACTAACAACCGGAGTCTTCCCCTCATGTTTCAAACATGCCGCAATCACACCCATCCTCAAAAAGCCCTCCCTTGACCCTTCCTCTCTGACCAGCTACCGCCCCATATCACTCCTCCCCTTTGCCTCAAAACTTCTAGAACAACATGTCCACCTTGAACTGTCCTCCCACCTCTCCTCCTGCTCCCTCTTCGACCGTCTACAATCTGGCTTCCGACCGCATCACTCGACTGAAACTGCCCTGACCAAAGTCACCAACGACCTACTAAATGCCAAATCCAAGCGACACTACTCCATCCTCCTCCTTCTGGACCTGTCTTCTGCCTTTGACACAGTGGACCATTCCCTCTTACTCCAGATTCTCTCATCTCTTGGCATCACGGACTTGTCTCTATCTTGGATCTCCTCATACTTAACAGACAGGACATTCAGCGTCTCCCACTCACGCACCACCTCCTCATCTCGCCCCCTATCTGTCGGTGTCCCCCAAGGTTCAGTTCTAGGACCTCTGCTCTTCTCCATCTACACCTTCGGCCTGGGACAGCTCATAGAGTCTCACGGCTTTCAGTATCACCTCTATGCTGACGACACACAGATCTACCTCTCTGGACCCGATATCTCCTCCCTACTAACCAGGATCCCACAATGTCTGTCCGCCATCTCATCCTTCTTCTCCGACAGGTTTCTAAAACTCAACATGGATAAAACAGAGTTCATCATCTTTCCACCCTCTCATTCACATCCCCCATCCGACCTATCCATCAACGTCAATGGCTGTTCACTCTCCCCAGTCCCACAAGCTCGCTGCCTTGGGGTAAACCTGGACTCTGATCTCTCCTTCAAGCCACATATTCAAGCCCTTTCCACCTCCTGCCGACTCCAACTCAAAAACATCTCCCGGATCCGTGCATTCCTCAGCAAAGACTCTGCAAAAACACTAGTGCATGCCCTCATCATATCCCGCCTCGACTACTGCAACCTCCTGCTCCGTGGCATCCCTTCCAACACTCTTGCACCTCTCCAATCTATCCTAAACTCTGCTGCTCGACTAATCCACCTGTCCCCCCGCTATTCCCCGGCCTCTCCTCTCTGTCAATCCCTTCACTGGCTCCCTACTGCCCAGAGAATTCAGTTCAAAACTCTAACCATGGCATACAAAGCCATCCACAACCTGTCTCCCCCATACATCTGTGACCTAGTCTCCCGGTACTTACCTGCACGCAACCTCCGATCCTCACAAGATCTCCTGCTCTACTCCCCTCTTATCTCCTCCTCCCACAATCGTATACAAGATTTCTCCCGTGCTTCCCCCCTACTCTGGAACTCTCTACCCCAACATATCAGACTCTCGCCGACCGTGGAAACCTTCAAAAGGAACCTGAAGACCCACCTCTTCCGACAAGCCTACAACCTGCAGTAACCACCGCTCCACCATACCGCTGCACGACCAGCTCTACCCTCACCTACTGTATCCTCACCCATCCCTTGTAGACTGTGAGCCCTCGCGGGCAGGGTCCTCGCTCCTCCTGTACCAGTCGCTGACTCGTTTTGTTAAGATTATGTAAATGCTTTTGTTATGTACAGTACAGACCAAAAGTTTGGACACACCTTCTCATTTAAAGATTTTTCTGTATTTTCATGACTATGAAAATTGTACATTCACACTGAAGGCATCAAAACTATGAATTTACACATGTGGAATTATATACTTAACAAAAAAGTGTGAAACAACTGAAAATATGTCTTATATTCTAGGTTCTTCAAAGTAGCCACCTTTTGCTTTGATGACTGCTTTGCACACTCTTGGCATTCTCTTGATGAGCTTCAAGAGGTAGTCACCGGAAATGGTTTTCACTTCACAGGTGTGCCCTGTCAGGTTTAATAAGTGGGATTTCTTGCCTTATAAATGGGGTTGGGACCATCAGTTGTGTTGTGCAGAAGTCTGGTGGATACACAGCTGATAGCCCTACTGAATAGACTGTTAGAAATTATATTATGGCAAGAAAAAAGCAGCTAAGTAAAGAAAAACGAGTGGCCATCATTACTTTAAGAAATGAAGGTCAGTCAGTGCGAAAAATTGGGAAAACTTTGAAAGTGTCCCCAAGTGCAGTTGCAAAAACCATCAAGTGCTACAAAGAAACTGGCTCACATGAGGATCGCCCCAGGAAAGGAAGACCAAGAGTCACCTCTGCTTCTGAGGATAAGTTTATCCGAGTCACCAGCCTCAGAAATCGCAGGTTAACAGCAGCTCAGATTAGAGACCAGGTCAATGCCACACAGAGTTCTAGCAGCAGACACATCTCTTCAACAACTGCTAAGAGGAGACTTTGTGCAGCAGGCCTTCAAGGTAAAATAGCTGCTAGGAAACCACTGCATACGGACAGGCAACAAGCAGAAGAGACTTGTTTGGGCTAAAGAACACAAGGAATGGACATTAGACCAGTGGAAATCTGTGCTTTGGTCTGATGAGTCCAAATTTGAGATCTTTGGTTCCAACCACCGTGTCTTTGTGCGACGCAGAAAAGGTGAACGGATGGACTCTACATGCCTGGTTCCCACCGTGAAGCATGGAGGAGGAGGTGTGATTGTGTGGGGGTGCTTTGCTGGTGACACTGTTGGGGATTTATTCAAAATTGAAGGCATACTGAACCAGCATGGCTACCACAGCATCTTGCAGCGGCATGCTATTCCATCCGGTTTGCGTTTAGTTGGACCATCATTTATTTTTCAACAGGACAATGACCCCAAACACACCTCCAGGCTGTGTAAGGGCTATTTGACCAAGAAGAAGAGTGATGAGGTGCTACGCCAGATGACCTGGCCTCCACAGTCACCAGACCTGAACCCAATCGAGATGGTTTGCGGTGAGCTGGACCGCAGAGTGAAGGCAAAAGGGCCAACAAGTGCTAAGCATCTCTGGGAGCTCCTTCAAGATTGTTGGAAGACCATTTCCGGTGACTACCTCTTGAAGCTCATCAAGAGAATGCCAAGAGTGTGCAAAGCAGTCATCAAAGCAAAAGGTGGCTACTTTGAAGAACCTAGAATATAAGACATATTTTCAGTTGTTTCACACTTTTTTGTTAAGTATATAATTCCACATGTGTAAATTCATAGTTTTGATGCCTTCAGTGTGAATGTACAATTTTCATAGTCAAGAAAATACAGAAAAATCTTTAAATGAGAAGGTGTGTCCAAACTTTTGGTCTGTACTGTATATCCCTATCACATGTAAAGCGCCATGGAATAAATGGCGCTATAATAATAAATAATAATAATAATAATAATTCAACATTGTCCTGACCACACCTAGTCCTGTGGTCCATTTGTCTATAAATTTAATAACTATCTACACTCAGGATTACTTAAAAGTTCTTACATGAAATCTCTGTAGGCTCTCATACTTAACGGTTGCAACTATATACTTTACATTTTTATTTTATTACACTTTAGTTTTTAGAACGGCAGGGAGCTGACCTATGGTACTATGGGTTGATCTACGCAGTACATTTGCAGCCAATGACCTACCCGGGTCTCTAGTGTCTACCGCTGGTGTGGTGGGAGCACTATTCACTACGCTTCTTATGGACCTACGTAGTACTGTTATACCAGATTGCCTTCTGCGAACTCCTATACTCACCAAGGGACTGACAGACTCACCACTAGCTGGGGGTAGATTCACTTATTCCACTGCTGATGAAGCATCTGTTTCTGGGACCGACTGGTCTCTCTGCTGTTCTAGAGACTCTGCTGCTTCCGGTGAGGCTACTTGGGGAAAGGTCAGGAAGACATTCTCCAATGATGGTTTGGACCGTCTCTTCCACCTTTTCTGTGTGCTGGGGGCTGTTTTGGTCTTCCTCTTGGTGTCACAATTGACCAGGGCATATCTTTAGGTGGTCTCTTGAGACTGCCGCTGAAGTCTCTCCTCCATTTTTACTAATGAGGCACACCTTGGTGTTATTGAAATTTGAAATTAAGACGGTGTATGGCTCAACCTTCCACTGATCATCAAATTTGTGAACTCGTCTCTTTCTTTTGAGTGCTTGTTCTCCAGGTGACAAGGGAACTGCAAGTGCGTGCTGATTATAAGTTCTTTCCTGTCTCTGTGACGAACTTCTCTCTACACATTCTTGCGCCTTGTGGCATTGTTGCCACCGCTCCATATTCCAATCTGCATCTGGTGATGTCGTCTCAGGTGTTAAAACTCCTATGTCTAAGTTAATGGGTAACTTGCCAGGTCTTGCCCTCATCAGGTAGGCGGGTGTGCAGTTGGTGGAGTTCACCGGGATGTGGTTATATATAGGTCTACCAAATCCGGTAACTTCTCTGGCCACAGGCTACATTCTTCAAGGGGCAACGTTTTCAACAGGTCTATTACTACCTAATTCATTTTCTCGCACAACCCGTTGGTCTGGGAATGATACGGCTTCGTCCTTATTTTCTTGCAGCCGTACAGGTAAAATAATTCTTGAAACACTTCTGCTTCAAAGGCTGGACCTTGGTCGGTCAGCACTCGTTCAGGGTAACCATGCGGGCAACAAAAGTGTTGTTGAAATGCTTTGGCTGCCGTCTTAGCCATCTGATCTTTCACTGGCATTACTACCAGGAATCGGGATTAGTGGTCTACTATGGTGAGAGCGTAGACATTACCTGACCGGCTCTGTGCTAGCTTCATGTGGTCCAAGGCTACCAGTTTAAGTGGTTGTTTGGTGATTTTGGGGCTGCAAGGAAGCCCTCTGGCTATCACGGTCTTTCCATCTCAGGTTGCATGGACCACATTCTCGACACCATCTCTCGATTGCTTTCCTCATGCCAACCCAGTAGAATCGCTCACGTAGCAGGACTTCCAACTTCTTCCACACAAAGTGTCATGCTCCATCGTGGTACGCCTCTAAGACCATTGGCACATCCATCTTCGGGACTACCACCTGCCAGACCAGTTCGTGTGTCCAGGAGTCGATGCTTCTTCGACACAGCTTTCCCTCATAGATGAACAGCTTGCCCTTCTCCTTCCACTACTGTTGGGTCTCCTGTGGAGCATCTGGATCAGGGTGCGAGTCAGCTTGTGTCAGCTACTGCTTGAGTAGGTGGACAGCCTGGTCGCAATCCTGCATCTCTGCCCATCCATGGTGGGGCAATGGGTTAAACGTGGCCTCTCTGTTGGCGGAGCGCTTGTCCCTCACTCAGTGGGAGCACTGGGTCACCCCGTGATGATGAAAAGCGGGTAGCTCTATCTCCTCCAGCTCTTCTTGGTCTTCTCTCCCATCTGGCAAGTTGGGCATCCTGGACAACGCATCAGCATTAGGGTTTTTATGCTCCGCCCGATACTTGATGGTAAACTCGTAGTTGGACAGTCGTGCCATCCATCGCGTTGTTCTAGGGCACCAAGCTTTGCAGTCTCCAGGTACGTCAGCGGGTTGTTATTCATGAAGACTGTAAATCTGGAGGAGACGAGGTAGTGTTTGAAGCGCTCTGTTACAGCTCAGACTATGGCTAAAAACTCCAACTATAAGGAACTATAGTTATCGGGGTTCCTATCCGTGGGCCGGAGCTTCCTGCTGGCGTAGCCAATCATTCTGTCTCTGCCCTGCTGTACCTGGGACAGCACCGCTCCCAATCCCATGTTGCTGGCATCCGTATGCAGTATAAAGGGTTGGCCATAGTTGGGGTAGGCCAGGACTTCTTTTCCAGTATGAGCCACTTTCAGTCGAGTGAAGGATTCGTCTTCTGGTTCACCCCATTTGAACGGAGGATTTGGGTTCTTGGCCCTCTTGGACTGGCCTATTAAGAGGTCCTGCATGGGTGCTGCTATCTTGGTGAAACCCTTGAAAAATCGAGGAACTGCCACACTTCCTTGATAGTGGAGGGTCTTGGCCAGTCCTTGATCATGGTGACTTTTTCAGGGTCTGGTGCTACACCTTCGGTGCTTACCACATGACCTAGGTACTGCACCTTGGGCTTCAACAGGTGGCACTTGGACGGCTTTACTTTCAGGCCAAAACCAGATAGGGCCTCGGCCAGGTGCTCAAGGTGGTCTTCGTATGTCTTTGAGTAGACGATTACATCGTCTAGGTACAGCAGAACGGTTTCGAAGTTTTTGTGTCCTAGGCTACACTCCATTAACCGCTGGAATGTTCCCGGGGAGTTCCAGAGTCCGAATGGCATGCAGTTGAACTCGCTGAGGCACTTTGGTGTCGTAAACGCGGTCTTCTCTCTTTCCGCCTCTGCCACTGGAACCTGCCAATACACACTGGTGAGATCTAAAGTGGAGAAATAGTTAGCGGATCTCAGTGCTGCTAATGATTCCTCAATTCTGGGTAATGGGTAGGCGTCCTTATGTGTAATGCGGTTAATCTTCCTATAGTCAACACACATCCTCATTGTACCATCTTTCTTTCTAACGAGGACTAATGGAGCTGCCCAGGGGCTACAACTATCTCTAATCACCCCAGCCTCCTTCATCTCCCGTATCATCCCCTTGGCACATTGATAGTGAGCTGGGGGTACAGGCCGGTACCTCTCTTTAATGGGCGGATGATCTCCGGTGGGGATATAATGTTGGACCCCTTTTGCCTGCCCAAAATCTAGTGGGTGTTTGCTAAAGACTCCCTCATATTCTTGGACCACCTGGTACACTCCATGCTTTTGGTTCAAAGGGGTGGAGTCAGTGCCTACTTTTAGCTTCTGACACCAATCCTCCATCTGCCCTTTGGGGCCATTGTCTTCCGCCTGTTCGGATGGAGGCAAGGGCTCCACTGCCTTTATTGCATTGTTACTGACAGTGAACAGCTTAGCAAGGGTGGCATACCGGGGTAAATGGACCTCTTTCTCCCCACAATCCAGGATGCGTATCCGTACTCTCCCCTTTCGGACATCGACTACACCCCTGGCTGTCAAGATGGTGGGCCTACTATCAGAGTACACGGGTTCTATCAGGGACTGATAATCTTGACCCCTGAGACCTATTGCTGCCCGACACCATATTAACATTTCACTCCTAAGGGGCATTGCAATGGGGAATGGATCACTCATTCTGACACTGCCAACTTCTCCACCAGACAGCTCTACCTGTTGTCTTTTCATCAGGGCTCTGATCTCCTTCTGCAGAACTCGCTGCTGACTGGAACTGGCAGTCTCTGCGACCTGTTGCAACAAAACCATAATTTCCCCAAGACAATTCTCTATCACATTAGTGCCTATAGTTATCATAGGATGGCTTTCTCAGCGATCAATATCAACAATAATCATCCCTTGTGATAGCAATTCTACTCGGCCAACCTTTATGGTCATCTCTTTATACCCCACCTGAGGCAAGGGCTGACCATTGCTAGCAAAGATGTTAATATGTTCTTCTGGACTGCGGGTAATGTCTGAATCAGTCCAGTATCGTTTCTAAAGGATAAATGGCATTGTTGTCACCTGGTAACCAGTGTCCAGTAATGCGTTCATCGGGATGCCATCAAGCACGACACGTAGGACCCATCATCCTCCCATGTACTTGTTTCGCCAGCTTTGTGGGCCTGGTTGCCTTACTCCTGGGGGTTGGCCCTCTGCCCCAGGGGTTGCTCATTTAAATTTCGGAATCTTGCGTGGTGCCCCGCCTTTTGATAGCGGCGACAGATGGGTTGTCCCTTCTGGTCTTAGCGATTGCTGTTTCTCCCTCTGGTCGGTGGAATCCTTCTCTGCCGTTGCCACGGGACGTCATCTGGACTGGAAGCCAGCTAGATCCTTTCCTTTGGAGACACTTTCATGGCCTGCATGGTTTTGGTTAATGTAGCCACACTTTTGGTCAGCTCCTGGACCTGAAGGCATTGAGCAGCAGAGGGGTCATTATCTAGGGTCTACACGTCAGCCTCCACAGGTGCAGGGGAGAATGACGCCACCTCCTGGTGGTATGTGATAGCTGGGTGCCGGAAGGGTGCAGTGCCACTTGGGGTTGGTTCTCGCAGCACCCGGATGGCCCGGTCTTTAAACTGCACAAAGTCCAGATCAGGGTTTTGCAGAGCCATAATGTGCAACTGTGTCCAGTGGGCATTAGACAGGAGCCCCTCAATAAACTGTTCGGTTAGCAATCTGTCCTCATCTCGCACACTGTCGGGGTCTACCTGTTTAATGGCCAGCAGCGCCTCCTGCAGGTTTAGAGCATAGTCCCGTACACTGTCCTGCACCCTTTGTTTGCACCCGTAGAACTTCATTTTAATCTCTGCTGCTGTGAGGATATCAAAGGTATCCTTTAACCGGGCCAGTATTTCCTTAACAGTGCTTTTGTCCCTGCCCGGCCAGGACTTCACCTCCCTCTGGGCTGCACCGATTAGCTGGCCAATGAGGATGCTGACTTTTTGCTCCTCAGACAGGGGGTAAACATTAAACAAACTGCGCAGTCTCTCCTCAAAGTCGGTCAGGGTGTGCGACTCCCCTGAGTACTGGGGCAACCATGCCGCCCCTGGTATATACGGCATGGATAACGGCATTACAGTGGAAGCAGCAGCGCCCTCAGCTGGATCCTCTCCCAGGTTGGGCATCTTCCTCCACCCTAGTGAACCACAGTCAGGTCCTGGGTTTCTGCTGACGTACCAGTTGCTGCTCTGCAGGCGAGAGGGATCTCTTACCCAGCGGTTCCGGATCGGGGCCTCCTGCTTCCCCTTGGCTAACGGCAAATGATGTGATGATACAGTTCAGTAAAGTCTATGGCACACAGTACCCGGTTAAACCGGGCTACGACAATCCTGTTCGTGACGCCAAGTATGACATGCCTCCTGGGCCGTGGGGTACTCGATAGCCGGGCCAGTCGATGCTGGGGGATATCACGGTAGCAATGACCCGGTCTGTGACCCAGGGTGGTCAATTAAAGGGAAAGTAAAAGGGGAATAAAGTTTTTAGAGATAATGTTCATGACGCCACCTGTGGTATGCGGCTATATGGGGCTTAAGAGAACTATATGCAGTAAATCTCTCTCAAATACCACTTTAAGATAAAGGATTGGGGCTTAATTTGCCAAGGAAAAAAAATTGGGCAAGTTTCTTCAGCCAGAAACCATTCTAAGCTACAGTATTCCGCTTTTTCCTAATCCTATATTAATCCCTTCTGGGATACGATTAGACGACTTCTAATCTGGTTATTTGCAACACGTCGTTTAACAAGATAATCTCCTTCCCTTCAGCACCTACTGGATTTGGTGCTGCACATAATCATTTCTCTGAAAAACTTTTCCTGCTGTAGCTTAGTTGCATATGGAAAAAGCACCAAGCAAAACCTGTAGGGTTTATGCTGGGTGCATGGGGCCTATGGACAGTCGGTTGCTTACATTGGGGAGTGCTCCTGATGTGTACATCCAATTTATAGAAAAACAAGGAGTGAGCTCAAGAGAACTATATACAGTAAATATATCCCAGCTACCCATTTAAGCTAGAGGATTGGGACTTATTTTGCCAAAGAGTAAAATATTGGGAACGTTTCTTCAGCCAGAAGTCATTCTAAGCTATTTTATTTTTTCCCAAACTTATATGGATGCCTTCTGGGACACTGTTAAATAACTTCTAATTTGATAATTTGCAACACGTTGTTTATCAAGATAATTTCCTTCCCTACTGGATTTAGCGCTGCACGTAATCATTGCACCAAAAAACATTTCCTGCTGCAGCCTAGTTGCATTTGTGATATGAAAGTACAAAGCAAAACCTGTAGGCTTTATGTTGGATGCATGGGCGCCTATTCATTACTCAGAAGTACATGTCAGGGAATATGCCTCCAACATGTGCAAAAATGAGATGTGAACAATACATCATCTATGAGGGCTAAGAAAATATATAAACCAGAAAACCCTTTTAAGAAAGAGGGTTGGGTCTTAATTTGTGTAGACTTTCACTGCAGCTTCTTCTCAGCCAGTGGCAAAGCTTTTATACCTCTTCCATATATTGATGCCTCGTGTGACACAGATATCCTTTTTCTTTATTTTTATAGTTTTGGTATTATTTTTATGCTATATTCTAGTTATTTAATATAATAATTCAGTACTTATTTCCTGTTTTTGAACCAGTTTCTTTTTTTATATAAGATTTAGTATTAGAATCTAGGTCTATTAGGAAAAAAGTGCATCAGTTTATCTGATTTATGTACCAGAAAAAAAATTGATGCTGACATTGTGGTATCTGATTCTTTCGGGTCAAGCTCTTTTTTTTTGTTGTTTTTGAAGAACAGATTTTCTTGTAACGTTTAGTAGAACACTAAAGGCCCCATAAAACTCGATAAAAGTGTAATGGATGCCTGTTACTAGTCTTAGAGGTCACCTTGTGGTTTTGTTTTAGACATCAAACAACTAATTCAGCAAACCATCTGTTGAGGGATTTCTTGCCAAACATAAAAAGCTGCTTTTCACATCATTGTATATTGCCCACCAAATCAGAAAAAGGGTTGAATTTTGAAGTTTTTATCGCTGTATTTTTTTTCGTTGCTAATTTGTTTTCAGTTGCTGTAATGAGTAAAATATACTGTATGATGAATATTACTTGGGCAGTTGGTGAACTAATACCAAAAAAGGGGTTGGTAAAAGAGACTGGAATACACATAGTGTATGTCCTTCATTTCCTTTCCTCCTGGCTTCAGAAATTCTAACATGTACAGTGTCCATTTTAGGACATGATCAGATATCAAAATCAAACATCAGAATGATGTCAGTTTGAGGCTAAATACCCATTCTGAGAACTGATTTTGATAAGTGATTCTGACAAGTGATCCTGACAAGTGATCCTGACAAGTGACTTTTACAACTGTAATAATAATAATAAAATATTCACTGTTCGCTGTTGGGACTTGAACCCAAAACTCTAAGTCTAGAAGCCAGTGCACTAACCACCGAGCTATAAACTCAGTTTAGAAAAGCTAAGCGTTCTATTTGATTATATGATTTTCAGTGCAAACCATGTCTGAAACTGATTGGGACTTTCAGAAATACCTCCTCCAAGCCAAATTCAAATGATGTGTGATTTTGATGTGAGTCTGATGTGTGACTTTCTTCAGACATCAGAATCAGAATCACAATGACTTTTAGTCACTCTGAGTATTTTCTTGGTCGATCTCATAAGACAAGAAAAGCTCGCAGTCAGTGTTTCTTGACTGGATAGCTCAATGGTAAGGCATTGGCCTCTAAAACTGCAATGGCGTGGTTCAATTCACAATAGGATTGTTTTTTTTTTGTAATTATGCCTATTTAGCATACAAACTAATGGGTGTTTTACTTTTAATATCTGACATTCTGATTTGCATAATTTCTTAAAGGGGTCTAATGATAACATTTCTTTATTGTAAATTTTTCTTTCCATCCACCCAAGAACTAGCAGCAAACTCCCAATTTACTTTGGCTATGTAATTTACCATGCAAGTAAACAGCATGTCTGAAACTCTTAACACGTTAGGATTATAATCAGAATGTTAGATATAGATATTAAAAGTAAAACACCCCTGTAGTTTGTGTGCTAAATATGCATAATTACAAAAAGAAAATAACAATCCCAATGGGATTTGAACTCTAACACTGGAGTTTCAGAGGCTGATGCATTACCATTAAGCTATCCAGTCAAGTGATAGTGACTAGTAGCTTTTTTTGTCTTAGGAGATCAACCATGAAAATACTCAGGGAGACTAAAAGTCATTGTGATTCTGATGTTTGAAGAAAGTCACACATCAGACTCACACATCAAAATCAAACCTTATTTGAATTTGCCTTGGAGGAGGTATTTCTGAAAATCCCAATCAGTTTCAGACAAGGTTTGCACTGAAAATCATATAACCAAATAGAACGCTTAGCTATCCTCAATTGGGTTTATAGCTTGGTGGTTAGTGCACTGGTTTCTAGATGTAGAGTTTTTGGTTCAAGTCCCAACAGTGAATATTTTTTTTTATTATTATTACAGTTGTAAATATCACTTGTCAGAATCACTTGTCAAAATCACTTGCCAGGATCACTTGTCAGGATCACTTGTCAGATCACTTGTCAGATCACTTGTCAGGATCACTTGTCAGAATCACTTGTCAGAATCACTTATCAAAATCAGTTCTCAGACAGGGTATTGAGCCTCAAACTGACATCATTCTGATGTTTGATTTTGATATCTGGTCATGTCCTAAAATGGGCACTGTCAAGATGAATGTTTAGAGATGATCAGCTTTGGAACACAAAAAAAAGAAAAGTGCGTTACTCTGTTGGATGTTCTTTATGCTAAATGTGTCTGGTTAAGTGTATTGAATTTGGCATTGTGAAAAATTTGAGAAATTTGTTGGAAATGTATGGGTGGACACAAGAAGAGGATCAAGTTGGAGAAATTTTAGGTTCCACACATATTCAAACATTTTTCAATTCAGTTTGCGAGGATCCCTCCTCAGAAAAATGCTCTGGCAACATTTTCAATCACTGAAAAAGGTCGGCAAATGGTAAAAAAACAGCTAATACTAACCTCAATGCTCACGTCTCCAGCCGCTCCGTAACTCATTGCACATTGTCTGGCCCCAAGTTGTAAAGTCGTGATATGACGACATGTCTTGTGACCTTGCATCACACAGAGACCCCCAAGAACTGGTCGTGGCTTGAAGTCCTGGTGTATAGTGAAGAAGAACAGGCAGATGATTCACTTCACAGCCAACAGGTCAGCCGGAGAGTTGTGCCTTGATAACCATAAAAAATCTGCTTCTTATGCTCTGAGGTCTTCAAACCACAAACAGATGGTTCAGCGTGGCATTACCAAGCATTAAAAAATCATACTCATACTGTCCCGACTGCTCCAGCTTACCACTGGTCCTTCACTACCTTCTTAAGGTACCTGCTTCAGCTCCGTTCTCTTTATTCTTCACCAGTTCTTTTGTACAGAGAAGGAGACTGGTGCCAGATAACAGTAGAGGCCTAGGAATCCAACGGGGGACTGTCAGGAATCTGAGGGACAGGAACAAGTGAAGAGCTAGGAGAGTATGATTTTTTAATTGTTTTTAACACTTGTAACACCTTTCTGGCATATAAGGATCCAGCAAAATAGTAGCAGTCTGGCCACCATTTTTGGATTTGGATGAACCTGTTATGATCTGCAACATGTACTAAGGAAAGATAGGGGAAAGCTGTCCCTACAGTAAGACTAAGCTGAATCCCTACGATGTAGCGGGCTGCCTGTTCCTAGCGAACAGACCCGCCTTAGTCCTCGGCTAGTCTGAACGAAGACCTATAGCATATAGCATAAGGTCCCTAAAAGAACTAAGGACTGGGACAAAAATGGGACACCTCCTAATCAGAGAAGTTGTTGCAGAACACAAAAAGACAAACTGACAAAAAGGTACTAGAGGTCCCAGAAGGACCAAGCAAACTGACAGAGAAAGGCACCGAAGCACCTGGCTAGAGAGACAGTCAAACACTGAAGTCCAGCACAGCCAAAAGGGCAGAGCTGGAATATAAAGGCAGATGGTCACGTGACCGCAAAACACAAGATGGAAAAAACAAACAAGAAGGTTCTAACAGTACCCCCTCTTTTATGAGGATCCTCCGGATCCTCCAGGCCCAGGCCTATCCGGAAATGTCTTGTGGAAAGCTTTAACAAGCCTAGGAGCAGAGACATCATCCGTCCTTATCCAGGAGTTGTCTTCGGGATCGAAACCCTTCCAGGAGACAAGATATTGTAATCTCCCTCTATGCCATCTAGAATTCAAGATATGAATTTGGAGAACGAACCAAAAGACGGATGTCTCCCAGTACAACAAAAAAAAGGAGAACACCCAGCAGAGGAGGAAGTATGATTGTTAAGAGCAAATTCTGAGAGAGGCATAAACTCAGACCAAACCTCTTGATTAGAGATGAGCGGTGTTCGACTAGAACTGTTCACCAATCTCAAATTCTAGCTGTTTTGTGCGGTGTTCGAGTCGTTCGACGAACGCGAACGATTTGCAAAAAATTTGGCTGTTCGAGGTTATGTTCGATAAATGTTCGTGCACCAAAAGCGTAACTGGATTTTTTCACACAATGCAGGGATTGTCTGCCACTCACTGTAATGTCACAGCCATGGTGGTTGTGGCATTACAGTGGTTGCCCAAATCGATGGGAACAGTGCTCACAGTGAAACATGAAAAGCCGGTAATTCAGCAGCGGCATACACCGGTACCCGACAATTTAGAACAGAAAGAATAGAGCATCACACATAGATTAGATAGATAGAAACATGTCAGTCACATATATAAGAAGTACAGTGACAGTGTTGGTTACTGTACTTGTCATTTAGTGTTAAAGGATTTATTTAAAAAAATAATATTGTTTTCATGCACCGTCTCTTTAAAAAAGCCGGCCGGCAATTCAGCATCGGTACCCGACAATTTAGAACAGAAAGAATAGAGCATCACACATAGATTAGATAGATAGAAACATGTTAGTCACATATATAAGAAGTACAGTGACGGTGTTGATTACTGTACTTGTCATTTAGTGTTAAAATAAAGGATTTATTAAAAAAACATTGGCGTGGGGTTCCCCGTAATTTTAGTCTCTAGCGGAGGTTAAGCAGACGGCTGGGGCAGATGTTTGAAGCCTTGGAAGGGGGTAATACCCACGGAGCTTCCCAGGCTACTAATATCAGCCCCCAGCTGAATACTTAGCCTTTACTAGCTATTAAAATGGGGGACCCCAAAAGAAAATGACGTGAGGTCCCCCCTATTTTAATAGCTAGCAAAGGCTAGACAGACAGCAGGGGACTGATATTAATAGCCCAGGAAGGGTGCCATGAATATTGGCCCCCTCCCAGGCTAGAAACACCAGCCGTCAGCTGCCCCAGAAATGGCGCATCCATAGGATGCGCCAATTCTGGCACTTAGCCTCGCTCTTCCCACTGCCCTGTAGCGGTGGAAGTGGGGTAATAGGGTTGGGGTTGATGTCAGCTTATAATGGCAACTGACATCAAGCCCAGGTTAGTAATGGAGAGTCATCTATAAGATTACTAACCCCATAGTGAAAGTTAAAAAAAACACAAACACCAAGAATAAAGTCCTTTAATTGAAATAAAGACACAATTCTTTATTGTTCTAAATTTAACCAGCTTGCCATGCCGCAGACACTGAGAAGTGCAGGCATGCTTGCACTCCTCAGTGTCTGGCTGTGACGGCATTCAGATGAGCCGAGTTCATGTCCAATGAACTCGGCTCACCTCATGCACGTCACTGACAGTGTGGGAGAATTCTCCTGCGCATGCGGTGAGCGTGAGAGAATTCTACTGCGCTCACCGCAAGAGCAGGAGAATTTCCCCACGCTGTCATTGACATGCTTGAGGTGAGCTGAGTTCATTGGACATGACCTCGGCTCATCTGGATGCCGTCACAGCCAGACACTGAGGAGCGAAAGCATGTCTGCGCTTCTCATTGTCTGCGGCATGGCAGCTGGATGACAGCTTTCGGCTGCGATCCAGCCTGTCATGTGAATGTAGCAGAGCTGGAGCCATCCTGTGAACCATGGAAAGGTAAGGATGTTGTTGGTTTACTATTTTACTTTTGTTGCAGGAGATTGTTGGCTTCAGCTGGAATGGGCGTGATGGTAAGTATGGTTTAATTTAGAACAATAAAGAATTGGGTGTTTATTTCAATTAAAGGACTTTATTCTGGGTGTTTGTGGTTTTTTTTAACTTTCACTATGGGGTTAGTAATGGGGGTGTCTTATAGACGCCTCTCCATTACTAACCTGGGCTTGATGTCAGCTGGCATTATAAGCTGACATCAACCCCAACCCTATTACCCCACTGCCACCGCTACAGGGCAGTGGGAAGAGCGAGGCTAAGGGCCAGAACTGGCGCATCCTATTGACTTCTTTCTGCCTTCCAGGCCACCAAAAACTTCGACTGATTAGTCTCTTAGTCTCAGAAATTCCTGGATGACCTGCCAACCGAGACTCATGACACTACGCAAACAAATCTCTCCTAAAGGTTCTAGGCACGAACAACCTCCCATGGGGAGTGTTAGATGGGGCATCATCTTGAGCTTTCAGAATCCCATCCTCCAAAACGGAGTCCAGTGCCGCCACCACAACTCCTTTCTGTAAAATGCTTTCCTCCTCCTCAGCACCGACCGTAGGAGGGAAGCTGCGAGATAAAGCATCGGCTTTAACATTCTTAGTACCTGGGATATAGGTAACAGAAAAATGAAACCGAGAAAAAAAAAAAGTGCCCACCAAGCTTGACGGGCATTCAAGCGCTTGGCAGCATCCAGATAGATCAAATTCTTATGATCTGTGAAAACCTGAATAGGAAATCAAGCACCTTACAAAAATGACGCCAATGTTCAAACGCGAGTTTAATAGCCAGCAACTCCCAATTTCCAACATCATAATTCAGTTCGGTTTTTTCAAAAAGAAAGCACAAAGATGTACTCCATCCCTGTTCTCCTGAGACAAAACTGCTCTGACCCCCACCGATGAAGCATTGACCTCTACCAAAAAAGGCTTGGTCTCATCAGGCTGCATAAGGATGGGGGGTGAAATGAACCTCTTTTTGAGATACTTAAACACTTCAATGGCCTCAGTAGTCCACTGGACCGTATTCGCACCTTTCCTGGTGAGATCGGTTAGAGATTTAACAATTACAGAAAAATTCTTAATGAATTTCCTGTAATAATTGGAAAAACCCCAAAATCTCTGTATAGATTTCAAACCAATAGGCCTAGGCCATTCCTGCACAGCCTGAACCTTCACAGGATCCATCTCAAAGCCCTCGCTGGAGACAATGTAGCCCAAAAAACTAATTTTCAGCACAGCGAACTCACATTTCTCCAGCTTAGAAATGAGTGAATTATCACTCATTAACTGCAAAACTTCACGTACACTCTGCCAATGGGACTCTAGATCTGGTGAGTAAATCAAAATGTCATCCAAATGCACAACCACATTCTTACCAATCAAAGGTCTCAGGATGTCATTAATAAGGTTCTGAAAAAATGTAGGTGCATTGGTAAGACCAAAAGGCATCACCAGATTCTCAAAATGACCTACCGGAGTGTTAAAAGCAGTTTTCCATTCATCACCCTCCTTCACTCGTAACAAATTGTATGCCCCCCGGAGATCAATTTTAGAGAACCACTGGGCCCCACTAACTGGATAAACAAGTCAGGAATTAACAGCAATGGGTAGGAATTGCCTACTGTAATCTTATTAATTTCACGAAAATCCAGACATGGACGTAAACCCCCATCCTTGTTTTTAACAAAGAAAAATCCAACTGCCACAGGTGACTTAGAAGGTCTAATGTGACCAGCAGCCAGGCTAGTCTGTATGTACTCATCCAAGGCCTTTCTTTCAGGGATAGTCAGATTAAACAAGCGACTCTTGGGAAGAGTAGCTCCCGGAACAAACTCAATGGCGCAATCATAATCCCTAAGAGGAGGTAAAACTTGCGACTCCTCCTCCGAAAAAAACAGCCCTACCCTCACCTACTGTATCCTCACCCATCCCTTGTAAATTGTGAGCCCTCGCGGGCAGGGTCCTCGCTCCTCCTGTACCAGTCGCCATCATATTTTGTTCAAGATTATTGTAATTGTTCTTGCTATGTATACCCCTTTTTCACATGTAAAGCGCCATGGAATAAATGGTGGAGCGATGGTTAATGCAGGTTGTAGGCTTGTCGGAAGTGGTGGGTCTTCAGGTTCCTTTCGAAGGTTTCAAAGGTCGGCGAGAGCCTGATATGTTAGGGTAGAGAGTTCCAGAGTAGGGGGGATGCACGAGAGAAATCTTGTATGTGATTGTGGGAGGAGGAGATAAGAGGGGAGTAGAGCAGGAGATCTTGTGAGGATCGGAGGTTGCGTGCAGGTATGTAACGGGAGACTAGGTCAGAGATATATGGAGGAGACAGGTTGTGAATGGCTTTGTATGCCATGGTTAGAGTTTTGAACTGGAGTCTCTGAGCAATGGGGAGCCAGTGAAGAGATTGACAGAGAGGAGAGGCCGGGGAATAGCGGGGGGACAGGTGGATTAGTCGGGCAGCAGAGTTTAGGATAGATTGGAGGGGTGCGAGAGTGTTGGAAGGGAATCCACAGAGCAGGAGGTTGCAGTAGTCGAGGCGGGAGATGATGAGGGCGTGCACTAGTATTTTTGCAGATTCATGGTTGAAGAATGTACGGATCCGGGAGATGCTTTTAAGTTGGAGTCGGCAGGAAGTGGAAAGGGTTCGGATATGTGGTTTGATGGAGAGCTCAGAGTCCAGGGTTACCCCAAGGCAGTGAGCTTGAGGGACTGGGGAGAGTGGACAGCCATAGACACAATAGCATAAACATCACCCAACAGAGTATCAAGAAATCATGTTTTTTTTTTTTTTAAATGATATTCATCTTACACCACTCATTGTTGGATTTTTTCCTTTCCTTTGTCGCAAAACTCTCCAATTATTCACCAAACCCCCAAATTTTCTAATTATAAGGCACTGGTGCCATGGGAGAAAATGTAAGGAAATCACTGATCGTATCGAAAAATAATAACAAAAAAGTTTCTTCTTCTTGTTTCCACAGAACAAGATCATTCTAGACCCTTTTACGTTTAGTGAAGCCCGGTGTCGGCCATCTCTTGAGGAGAGGCTGGAGAGCATCATCAGTGGGGCGGCCTTGATGGCAGACTCCTCGTGCACACGTGACGACAGGAGAGAGAGAATCGTAGCTGAGTGCAACGCTGTCCGCCAAGCGCTTCAAGACCTGCTGAGCGAGTACATGAACAACGTAGGTCTCATTTCTTTCTCTCTTACCGGTGACTGGCAATTTTCTTGAAGAACCCAAATTGTATTGAGCTCTGCGAACCTCACGATAATTATGTTTCCTGGGGAGGAAGAGCTAATCTTTTGTAACACTTCAATAAGTATTAGTTAATTGTTTCTCTTGTAGGCTTTTTTCTGCGTGAATCTCTTCTGAGATGCATATTATATTGTTAAGGTGTAATTAGAAATTGGAGATGTTTGGAGTTTGCGAAACGCGTCAGTAAAGAGTTGTTGTTTTTTTGTGTTGAATTGAACTTGTATTTGGCACAGAAGAGTAAAGAACATTAGCCTCTTATGGTTCTACACAAGATAAATCACCATAGGCTTTTAGGTCATTTTTGTATCAATGGTATTTACTTTTCAGGGGCTGTTGAGCATTTTTATGCACCAGTTACTTTATTTTCTTCTCTTCCTGGAAGCTTTGTTGCTTGTAGTTTATGATTGTTATTTCTTGACTATAATGCTCTGACCTTCTGCATGAATGTTTGCTGGGTTTATGCTAATTTAAATCAGCCATTGTAAAGAAGGAAGTACAGCTGCAGTATAAAGCAAAGAGGAGGGAAAAAGCAACAATCCAATCCAATGATGAGATAAGATATGGTTTTCTGACCACCTCTGACTCCCAAAAGACAATGTAGCTAGCATGGAGCCAGTGTCGGACTGGATAGACAAAGGCCCACCAGTAACATTGATTTTTGGGGCCAACTGTTCAGCTACATGCAAAAATCACCCAACCCTAGTACTCAAATATACTTTTGCTTCTATGTAATATTAATTTGGCTAGCTTGTTTAATGAATGATTTTTCTGCAAATTGTGAATCAAGTATAATAGCACTGCTTATTAGCACTTTTTCATAGGGGCGGCCTACCGAAGGATTCTCCTGTTCCCCGGTGGGCCAGTCCATGCCTACCTGGAGTTGTTATTCATAACTATGTCCATAAAGAGCAGAGCTATAAGCTAAACAGGAACACCTGGTAAGTAGGGATGACCGGTTTGATTCAAGGCACTCCGGTCCAGCATCCAGGTCAGTGGTATCTCACAGCTAGACGGGAGGCCCACGAATTTCTTACCTTCTGGCATTTCTGACATAACTTTTGATGTGTCGGGGGTTGTGCGACGTCATCTATGTGTCACGTTGCGTAGATGACATTGTGCCAGCTATGATAAATCAAATGCTGCTCTGGGGACCCCAGAGGGTAAGTGATTTGTTGGCCTCACGTTTAGCTGGCAGATGGCACTGACCTGAAAGCTTGACCGGAGTCCCATAAAATGATTCTCTTATCTCTACTGGAAAGCATTGTGTAGAAGGTATTTACTTAAAGCAGATCTGTCACTAGAACAATCATATCCATTCGAGAAGAGCTATTCTGCCAAAATTGAAATTCAACAAACTTGTTCAAAATCGACTGGAATTTTTGATTTTTACCAAATTCCCATAAATTTTTTTTTTACTCATACTAAAAACAAAGTATAATAAGTGGATGGGTCAGGAAAGGGTTAATGAAGAAAAATATCATACTCTGCCGCCCTGTCCCTGCTGCTAGGTCCTCCGCTGAGTTTTATGGCCGTAGCTTCATTCCCGCACCCATCTCCTCTTCACCCTGCTGAGTGTTCAGAAATGACTGAAGAATTATCCTGGGATGGATTTGCCAAGTAAGTACACCATTGTCATCAGGGCAAGGTGATCTATTTTATGATGTATACAGACTATATTTTTATATTGCTGATTATCTGGTGACAGATCCTCTTTAATGGGAACCTGTCACTTAATTCATGCTCTGACATTTCAGAGAAAATATACTTTAAAATAAACTTCCAACACTGCTCTCACTGATTGACAGATCTTTTGCTATGGGAGAGACCTGTCAATCACCTGCAGCAGCGCTGGGAAGAGCTGGACTAGTCATGTCTCTTACTATCTTCTTCAGTCGCATCTTCAATTTTCTCATGAGAATCGGGCCGATTATGGTAATGTCATTCTCAGAGTTTGAGCTGAGTTTCATCTTACTGTGATCCGATTCACTCGCATGACAGAATTACATCACAACTGTGGAGAAGATGGAGAACTTATTTTCTCCATCTTCTCCATTGTCTGTGTCTGTGAATGTTGGACTGCACTCGGATGACATGAGTATGATCCGATGGGTGAGCGTGGATGCATGTGATCTGATCATTGGATGCACTTGCAGCATGCTGCGATTGTTCTCTCTTGCTGAATTGGCATGAGAAAATAATCTCAGATCTGCACTGCCCCATAAAATAACACTGGGCCGAGTGCTATCTGAGATAACATCGGATAGCACTCGGCCATGTTATACGCTAGTGTGAGCGAGCTCTCGCACTACGGTTAGGCAGCATGAATCAAGTGATAGGTTCCCTTTATAATAAGGTCAAAGCTAGGGACAGAAAACTCCTATTTCACGTACGATTCTCTCATTGTTTTTAAGTATTTTTTACACTTTTTACTGTACTATGCAATAAAAATTGTGTTAACTTTATTTTATGGTTTGGTACAAATGTGGGCTATGTATAGTATATACATATAGAGTTTGGTTTTTGAGATTTTTGAGATTTTTTTTGTTTTTTTGGGCAACGAGTTGTACTTGTAATTGCTACATTTTTAGAATATATAATATAAATTCAGACATTTTAATGCTTTTTGCTGGGGTAATGATGCATTGGTTATGGTAAACCGTTCTTATTTATTTTGTAATGGAATCAATTAGTAGGTTTGTGCTATGTCATCTGAGAGCAGCATGATGTAGGGGCCGAGAGCCTGATTCCGGTGATGTGTCACTTACTAGGCTGTGTTTTGCTGTTAGTCTTTTATCAGCAGGAGATTATCACTACAGGACTAGGTGTCTTGTGCCTCCTGGTCCAACCACGCCCCCACTACTGATTACCAGCTTTTTGTTAATAAATAGTGTACACAGAAAGCGGCCAATCAGTGGTGTGGGTGGGGTTATACACAGCTCCGCATTCAGAGATCTGCAGCAGAGAAAACTGTGATTTCATCTTAACTGCTGCACCCAATATACTAAGTGATACATCACTGGAATTAGGGTCTCAACCCCTACATCACGCTGCTGTCAGATTCCTTTTAATGGTTTTCTTCTTTGACTAAGGACTAGAAGCAGTGATCAACTGATCACTTATCTAAGACTTGCAATAGTAAATATTTGTAATCTAACTGGCCTTGTCTCTAGGAAGGGGGTGTTGGTGATCTAAACTGTGAAACTCTTTCGATGTCACGGTCGCTATTACCCACGGCATATAAAAAGTTAGTCAGCCGGGATCAGAAGTTTCTCAGATCTCGATCTTTAAAGCGGGAGCTTCTTTTTCCATCACGCATGGCCATCGGCATGGCTGGCCTCCCTTATGCCTGGATATCATGGCTATTTATTATACTATGGAATTTTTACAATTTTTGCTACTTGTTTGTCTTGTCACTTTCCTCCTTAAAGGGACAGTACCAACTTTTTATCTTGATGGGAGAGGAGGACTGTGTAGGAAGACTTCTCTGTGTCGTGCGTTGGATGGAATTAAGGATACTCTTATTAATAGGTCTTTGATTGAGATGATTGGCAACTTTATAGGATACATCTGTTCTGTTTTACATTTCTGTGAATTTTTATGATGTGTGTAGGGGGGATGTTAACTACAGCATTGGATTTTATCATTATATATGCATTGATACTTTTCTCTGAGTTGATTTAACCCTTAACGAGCCAGGATGGTAATCAGGCAGATCAGGATGAGCAGATCAGTTAACATTGGGGTGTTGACCTTTGTTTTCAGCCTTGGGTCTACTGAGATGCATTTTTTATATAAAAGTATTCATGAAGACAGGATTAATCTTACAAATAGAGTAATGGGCATAGCCTTACTATGTTCCCATGACCCCCTTACAACAATACTCCCTTCTTTTGTCAGAAGAATAATACATTATTCAGTTGATTACAGAGTTTCCTTATGCTGGGATTTCCACCAATCAGCTTTGATCTGATGGAGAATCTCACAAAACAGCACCACTGCTGGGGAAAGAAAGTATTGCATCCTGCATCCTTTAAAATCAATAGGTCATCCATGCGATGCATGGGCGCTGGGTCCTCCAGAGAGAAGGATGCTCCAGCTAATTGATGTGTGTCCTAAATGTCCTCCCACAGTCCTCTATATTATCTTAGATCTGTGGATCTGCACGTTGCTGCGTCTTTTAAAAATATAATAATAACAATATTTTTTATTCTTATAGCGCTGACATATCCCGCAGCACTTTACAATTGAGAAAGGACATGTAGAGACAATAAAATCAAAAATAAATATCAATAAAAACAAAATATCAATAATGAAGAACTTAGCAGGTGGGCCATGCAGCCAAAAGGAGAGGAGGAGTGATCCTTTGCTCCTCAGGGGTTTTCCAACACTTCAATATATTTACTTTTTCTACGCATAAATGGTTTTAAAATAATAAAAACAGTTATACGTCCTCTTCAGCACCTTCCGTGGATCCAGGGCCGCCGGCTTCGGAAGCAACGTCTGCTCTGTTCAGAAGTTATCAGGACTCCTGTAACCTGTGATTGACTGTAGGAGGACATCATCAGAGAAACATTCAATGAACTGCTCCATGAGTCATCTGACTGCTACTGCCAATCACTGGCTGCAGTGGTGCTGGTAATCACTGAATGGAGCTGACTGTGCTGGATCCACAGGGGATGTTGTAGGGTGAGTGAGTATGCCATGGCTTAGTATTTTAAAACCATTCATGCCTAGAAAAAATATATATATTCAAGTGACAGACAACCACTTATAAGGGTTCCTACACTACTGCGGCTGCCCTGACATCTACACCTTCTACAGTGTGGGCCAAATAACAAATGAAAGCTGCACCATGAAATACTATAATATGTAAACATTAATTATATGAAATCGGAACTGAATTGCTGCTGTAGAAAACATGTTAAAAAATTAAGGTTCTTAGCCAATTCATCTGAGCGCAACAGCCAGAGAAGTGGCGCACTCCTTTGTTTGGGACGCTAAACCTAACATGATGCCTCTCCCAGACTAAAAGCCTACAATTATATGGGCAGGTAGGATCCAGCTCTATTTAAAAACACCTTAAGCTGATGGGAGGAGTGCTCTGTCAGAAGACATGTATTACAAATATCAAAAAACTGACTGGCACTTCCAAACAGAAAAAGACAAGTGTGAACAGGTGCAAGCTATGAGAGCCAACAAAGGGCCTTGTCGCTGACTGTTGGGCCAATTTGTGTGCTAAGTAGTCTCTTTTTTTTATATGTTTTCTATAGCAGTAATGCAGTTCCAATTTAATATATTTTAATGTTTACATATTATAGTGTTTCAGAGTTCAGCTTTAATTTGGTAGTTACATATAGTGTCTCTCTTAGCTTGCACCTGTTCACACTTGTCTCTTTCTGTTTGGTCAGTTTTTTGATATTTTGATATACTGGTGGCACATGTAACATAGGTTGTTGGCCTTTGTCTTAGAATTTCTTGAAAGTATGTCTGAGAATGTTTGTTTGTTTTTTTAACCTAGACATCACCTTTAAATGTGTAAAACAAAAGTAAAAGTTACCACCACGAATATAAACTGTGTTTAACTCAGTTCCGAGATGATCTTTATGTCTCTTTTTTATGTTTTGAAGGATCGAAATGACATCGTTTTATAATTTACATAAGTGTTTTGAGTTTTTTTTTTTTACCCTTTTCTGTATATTCTGTTTATAGCGTATTCTAGTGGGGTTTTGTAAAAACCGTATTACAGCTGCCGCGATGGGTCTAAGCGAGAAATAATGACACTGCAGTCTGCAATTACTGTAGGTGTAGAATGACACCTCGTTCCCAGGCCTTGACACAGCGTCGCTTTGCTCTGTAGTTTATATAATGGCGTGCAATCTTTTCTTTTTTCATTTTTACTAAAAACACAGGTTCCGAAAAGTGAGTTACAAGCGCTCGGGATCTGGGAAAGTCAAACTTTTCTATATAAAGATCTGACCGCATTTCTTTTGTCAATAATTACCATAGAAATTGCCAATGATGTTTTTCTGCTACAGTCAGAGGCTATATTTATTCAGCTATGTATTAAAGCCATGCGTTTCAGACCTTCAAACCCTCTGTGTAGATATAAAGTTATTGATAGTTTACAATTTGTGCAAAAGTTGGCAAGAGTTTTATTTTCACTTTTTTGGGGGGTTTTGCACCATCTCATCAAAAGTTATAGAAGTGGATGTGGTTTACCAGGAAGGGGCAGGAGCAACAATTTTTAGATGGATTTAAAAAGACTCCAAAGCACAGAAAATGATGGGCAAATTTTGGCGCAAACCTTTATCCACCAATAACAGCGTTTTCCTACTCAGAACTTTTAAGAGGAGAAAAGCCAAACATGTTGCAGTTAGTACAAATTAACTAATTGGTTTGAGGCTGATTGGTATTCTCCTAAAATGATCGGATCAATCTGTGGAGCATTGAGTTCGAGTTCAATTTCCTGAAATTTGTGTTTTCACGCAAATTTGAACAATTTGAGATTTGATTTACTTGCCCGGCACCATTTCCCACACTGCTGAAGCATCAGAGAGTGTATTAATATAATTTTGCATTGCCAAATGGGCTTCTCCGTAATGCTCTGCAGTTGTGATATTTTATGGATTATCACACCTTGCACAGTGGTGGTCAGTACCTGGACCATCACAGATCAGTGGTTCTCAGCGGAGCACAGTTTGTACAGCAGAGTCATTTTCCATCTCCAGTGTCACTGGGTAATCTCTCTCTTCTGTAGAGTGTAAGCTCTTATGATCAGTCGGCTCCTTTCTCTCTCCAATAGAGTGTAGGCTCTTATGGTCAGTGGGGTCCTCTCTCTCTACTGTACAGATTAAGTGCTTATGATCAATGAAGTCCTCTCTCTTTCTCCTGTAGAGTGTAAACTCTTATGTTCAGTGGGGTCCTCTCTCCCTTGTAGAGTGTAAGCTCTTATGGTCAGTGGGGTCATCTCTCTCCCCTGTAGAGTATACGCTCTTATGGTCAGTGGGGTCCTCTCTCTCTCTCCTGTAGAGTGTAAGCTCTTATGGTCAGTGGGGACTATCTCTCTCCTGTAGAGAGTAATCTATTATGGTCAGTGGGGTCTAGATATGAGCGGTGTTCGACTAGAACTATTCGCCAATCTCAAATTCGAGCTGTTTTGGGCGGTGTTCGAGTCGTTCCACGAACGCGAACGATTTGCAAAAAATTTGGCTGTTCGAGGTTATGTTCAATAACTGTTCATGCACCAAAAGCGTAACTGGATTTTTTCACATCATGCAGGAATTGTCTGCCACTCACTGTAATGCCACAGCCATGGTGGTTGTGGCATTACAGTGGTTGCCCAAATCGATGGAAACAGTGCTCACAGTGAAACATGAAAAGCCAACAATTCAGCAGCGGCATACACCGGTACCCGACAATTTAGAACAGAAAGAATAGAGCATCACACATAGATTAGATAGATAGAAACATGTCAGTCACATATATAAGAAGTACAGTGACAGTGTTGGTTACTGTACTTGTCATTTAGTGTTAAAGGATTTATTAAAAAAAAAATAATAGTGTTTTCATGCACCGTCTCTTTAAAAAAGCCGGCCGGCAATTCATCATCGGTACCCGACAATTTAGAACAGAAAGAATAGAGTATCACACATAGATTAGATAGAAAGAAACATGTCAGTCACTTATATAATAAGTACAGTGATAGTGTTGATTGCTGTACTTGTCATTTAGTGTTAAAATAAAGGATTTATTAAACAAAAAAGTTGGCGTGGGGTTCCCCGTAATTTTAATCTCTAGCAAAGGTTAAGCAGACAGCTGGGGAAGATGTTTGAAGCCTGGGAAGGGGGTAATACATACGGAGCTTCCCAGGCTACTAATATCAGCCCCCAGCTGAATACCTAGCCTTTACTAGCTATTAAAATGGGGGACCGCGAAAAAAAATGACGTGGGGTCCCCCCTATTTTAATAGCTATCAAAAGCTAGGCAGACAGCTGGGGGCTGATATTAATAGCCCAGGAAGGGTGCCATGAATATTGGCCCCCTCCCAGGCTAGAAACACCAGCCGTCAGCCGCCCCAGAAATGGCGCCTATGGATGCGCCAATTCTGGCACTTAGCCTCGCTCTTCCCACTGCCCTGCAGCGGTGGCAGTGGGGTAATAGGGCTGGGGTTGATGTCAGCTTATAATGCCAGCTGACATCAAGCCCAGGTTAGTAATGGAGAGGCGTCTATAAGACACCCCCATTACTAACCCCATAGTGAAAGTTAAAAAAGACCACAAACACCCAGAATAAAGTCCTTTAATTGAAATAAACACACAATTCTTTAATGTTCTAAATTAAGCCATACTTACCATCACGCCCATTCCAGCTGAAGCCAATATCTTCTGCAATAAAAGTAAAATAATAAACCAACCTCATCCTTACCTTTGCATGGTTCCCAGGACGGCTCCAGATCTACTACATTCACATGACAGGCTGGATCGCAGCCGAAAGCTGCCATCCAGCTTGCCATCCCGGTGTTCGACAAACTAAACCGAACCCGAACACTACAGGGGTGGCTCAACACTAGTAGGGTCCTCTCTCTCCTGTAGAGTGTAAGCTCTTATGGTCAGCGGGGTCTCTTCTCTTTCCTGTGGAGTGTAAGCTCTTATGGTCAGTGGGGTCCTCTCTCTCCCCTGTAAAGTGTAAGCTCTTATGGTCAGTGGAGTCCTCTCTCTCTCTCCTATAGAGAGTTATCTCTTGTGGTCAGTGGGGTCCTCTCTGTCTCCTGTAGAGTGTAATCTCTTATGGTCAGTGGGGTTTTCTCTCTCTCCTGTAGAGTATAAGCTCTTATGGTCAGTGGGGTCCTTTCTCTCCCCTGTAGAGTGTAAGCTCTTATGGTCAGTGGGATCATCTCTGTCCCCTTTAAAGTGTAAGCTCTTATGGTCAGTGGAGTCCTCTCTCTCTCTCCTATAGAGAGTAATCTCTTGTGGTCAGTGGGGTCCTCTCTGTCTCCTGTAGAGTGTAATCTCTTATGGTCAGTGGGGTTCTCTCTCTCTCCTGTAGAGCTGTCATGGTCAGCATTTTTATCTCTTGCTCTCTCTCTCCCCCACATCTATTTTCTGAGCAATTACAAGCTTACCGGTATTGTGATTTGCTCAAAAATATTCATATAATTTTAAGGGAAAATTTGGCAAAGCCGGTGGATACGAGTTTAAAAAATCCTCGCATTTGATCTGTCAAAAATAAATGAAATCCAGTATTTTGCTGAGTTGTTAAAGGCTGAGAAAAAGGTTAGAAGATAAAAAAAAGTATATTCAGCTCGCCACTCACTGTCTGGCCACCTCAGCTCCTCGCCTGGTCTTATGCTCGTCTCTCTGCATCTGGTGTCGTCTTGTCTACCTACCGTTTCTCAAAGCTGGAATCATTGGCGAAGAGTGAAGGATGACCAGAAGATATTGGAACTTGAGTGACCAGTAGAGGACCAGCCGTGGAGCTAAGCTGGCGGGACAGTGAGTGGCGAGATGAATGTTGCATTTTTTTTATTACATTTATTATGAGCATAATGAAGGCCATTTAAGTTTTATTTTGTATGAACCTAATTTTTTGGCTAAATTTAAGCATAGTGCCAAGTTCAAGTTATGACAGATTCATTCATCACTACTTGAGAGGCAGGCAACTTTTAATAATTCCATTCTTTTTTCACTTGTATATGAAACACCAGGATAAATAATCATGCCTCATTTAAATAAAATTACACTGGCTGCAGTGACCACTGGATGGAGCTCAGGAGCTTACTTTGTCATTATTGAGCTTGATGTATAATCTATCTGCGAAAAACTCTTGGGCTCCCTCTAGTGGTGGCTGATAACAGCAAGAGTTACCATTTAACTCTATGCATAAGCTACTGAGGAACTCTTTTGAATGAATAAGAAGCTCCAATCTCTATAAAGTGTAAAAAATTGAAACATCCACTTTAGGCAGGATAAACAACACAACCTTAATGGCTTACAGCCAAGAAGTATTGTGGTAAATATTTAGCTAATTATACCCCAAAGAATCCCAGTAAGTCATTGATTTATCGCCTTTCATTCCATCCTAACACAGACCCCAAATCATATAAAAAACAAAACAGTAAATCCAGATTAGGAAGTGCATGAAAATCAATGATTCCCATTTGTTTTTTGTTCTTTTTCCTACTGATGCATCGCGTTCACAATTTGCGTTGCATGTGAAGATGACTGTTTTGCCCCGGACATCAAAAATTTCCCAGAAAGTTGCTTATTTTTTGCCATCCACAAAACTCACGACATGACAACAACTTATCTGTTTTTGTTTTCTACTCATTCTCTCATAATGCCCTGTGCATGTGTCAGTCTACACTGTCATTTTGCCATTCTTTCTATAAAACTGTATGAAAAAAAATTAAAACAGTTATGGACAGTTAAATAAACATATATATATATATATATATATATATATATATACACACACCCATTTATTTATTTATTTTTGTTTGTTTTTATTTTTTTTTCTTATTTCCATAGCTGTTCTATTTCATTTATTATCCCTGTTCATCTCCAATGGAAGTGAATGTGATATGAGCCTCAGTATGGGGACTACACAACATACTGAGCTGTGCTGTTCCAGCTCCGTACTTTGTGATCTTTCGGTGGCTAAGGTCAAAATATCAGCTAAGTAGTAGGGTGACAAGATATTTATTCCTTAGAATAAATTAATATAATATCAGTAGGGGGCCGACACATGACACTCTGTCACTCAGATGATACCTTGACCTTGGACATCGAAAGATCGCCAAGTGCTGAGCTGGAACAGCACAGCTCGGGATGTTGTGTAATGCCTATTCTGTGGCTCAGATCACATGCACTTCCATAGGAGCTGAGCTGCTGTATTCGACAATCGCCAATACACCGCATATGGATCTGTGCTATTCCAGCTATGCTGTCAATTTACGGTGGTGGCGTCTCAAGGTATCGGGTGAGCAGTAGCAATACCAAGTGATGAACTTTGCAAACAATTAAAATTTTTAAAAATACAACTTTTTAGCGATTTACTTTGAATGCCATTTTGCTGGATTATTAAGGGCTGGAAAGTGCACTATCCATACTTATCCTTCTGCCCTGCTTCTTTTCTATCTCCTGTTTTTCTTTCATATACTAGGCCCCACGTCAATAATGTTCATGGGCCACCACCCTTTTCCTGAATTGAGCATATTTACCCAAATCAAATTTTGAGAGAATGGTTCAACTCTAGTGTCAACCAATTTTGTTAAATCACACTTGTATCACCCAAAGGGGGTGTGATCCATATTTTCACAGACATCGTATCCGTTATATACTTTTTCTTCTATTCTACCTTATGTATGCCAGTCTTTACTGTTATTATCGCATTCCGTTCATAAAAAAAACTGGGATAAGACAAGCAGCGCACACACAAAGTGTGTTAAAATTGATGCCATCCTTTGGAGCGCCGAGGTTATATCAGGTTAACATATCTGAAAAAAATTACTTTTTTAAGAAAAAGTTTGAACTTGAAGTTTTTATCCCCTTCTGACAATGAATCACAATTGTGTAAGTAGGGCACTAAACGTTCTGCATACACAGGAACGCTCCCATGCCAAATCTCACTCAGGGGGAGGCACAGCATTTGGTGGGAAATTATTTAAGCATTTACAATTCCCCATACACAGAATCTGTCAGGCAGCAAATATCAAGTGGAGCCGCAATTTCAGCAGACAAGATAAAGAAATACATTTACAGCTACTTTTAACTTCATTTTCTTATTGCTTTGTGAACTTTCTTGATGTATTTTGCTGTATGTTCAGCAGTTGAGAAGTGGGAACCCCCCCTGACCTTGAAATCTGTGAATGAAACGCGTCGGCCGTCACCACGTAATAGAAGATTTCATATCGCTCTGCAATTTTCACACTCAACTCCTACAAAAGAAAAGAGGAAAATTAAGACTGCAACATGGAGAACTCTGATTTATTTCATTTTACGCTTCATTTTCTTCATATGCGATAGATCTATTGTCTTTTAAATGGCATCGAGAGAATAGGAAGAAAAATCAATGTGTAGATGCTGCAGAGATCAAAACACATAAAACACAGCAAGGCATGCATATTTAAAGAGCCCCTTAAGCAAAGCTTCATACACCTTCCAAGACATTTTTTTATTGTCTCTATGCATAAAAAAATAAAATAAAGTAACTTTGTACAGGGTTTTAATGACAATTTTTCCTAATTTTTTTGTGTCTCCATGGTAACAGACAACAAAGAAACACTGTGTAGTCTGATCCTGCAGTCATTCTCCCTTATTTCTGTTCCCACAATGTTGCTAAAAACAAAGTACGTTTGGTGGGATAGAAAGAAAGACACAGCTGATCTCTTTCAGGAACAATGCAGTTCTTGCCCTCGTATTTTGTCTGGTGTTGCCAGGAATTGAGCTGCATTACTATAAACAGTCTCTGGATAAGTATTGTGCTATTTTTTTTTTGGTTTTTTGTTTGTTTTGTTTTTTTAGAAGAAAGCATATATTAATAAAACAGATCTGAAACAATGTGTTTGGTGCTCTTTATCAAAATAGCAAAAAGAGTGGCATGAGATAACAAGTGTCACGACACAGCTGGCGGGTGACCAGGCATCAGGGGCTCCTAACCTGTCCCTAACACTAGGGGACACCCTAGCTCACCCTATTCCCCAGGATACCTCTGAAGGTGAGGATGCCGGGGCCTCCGCCCTCGCCCTAACTCCTGAGTTAGCCCTACATCTATTCACCTCCCCCATGTGGGGAGAAGGTGTGCTACTGTGTACTGTAGTATACCAACCCAACAAACAAAAGCAACACAGACAGGGGTTAACAGAAAACAGGAAAGCACCGGGGTGTGAAGGTAGAGGGATAAACCAAAATGGAGAAGGATAAGGAATTTCCATGCATACAAACCAAACAACTGTCACAAATAATTCCTCCAACTCTCCTTCTCATAATAACTCCTTTCCCTCCATTAGCCATGCAGCAAATGCAGCTCTGACAATGACTCCAAGCCAGAGCCCAGTATATGTAGGAGCGGGAAGTGGCTAACACTGGACATCTGAGAGGCTAAATGAAAGTAAGCTTCCAGGAGCTCACCACTGAGCAGATTAACCCCTGCACTGCTGAAAGAAACCTGCACCATTTAATATGAAGGCAAAAGGTTTTTAATGAGTGCAGGAGTGGGAGGAATCACCTTCTGGCACCTCTCTGTCGTGGTAAACCCATGACAACAAGCTTTAAAAAAACTAAGCACATCATTTTTTGATACTTCGTCAGGAGATGTTTATACTATATGTATCTTTGTCATCCATTGGTTTCAGATGTGTAACACAGACTGCTGAAGGCTTTGCTAATGGTTTATTGAATTTATATAGTGAGTAAATTGGAGTTGCGGAAAGGCACGGGCGGAAACATCTGTACCGTACATGCTCAGTAACCTTAGTTGAAAACTCTTTATAAAGACTGTGGTGAAAAACCCTGTGTTGAGTTGATCATTTAAGTGTTATGTGTTGAAGATGAGACATTGTCAGCCGCGCCGAGCAGCAATATTTTAAACAAGTGCAAAATACATAAACAAGGATGTTACTATTCATCTCATGCTGTTACACCAAGCCTCCGAGAAAGCAATCTCTAAAGCTCCTTTTTTTTCCTTTGTTTCTGACGGTGATTGACACTTTATCATCACAGGGATTATTAAGACTCCGCTTTACAAGCCCAGTGTCTGGGTGAGAATATTACTGTGACATCTCCCTGCCTGGCTCCAGGCGGCCTCCTATCGCCATAAAAAGAGAAAGAAAGAAAGTGCGCACATTTCTAGGTAGGATGCAGAGCGCTGGGAGTTTTCAAGAAGTCACATTTTATCTATCTAATGTTCACTAGAAGACTGACACAAAAAGAGAGCTTTGCTTGAGTTGGTTGCCCGGTTGAGAATGTCTTTGTGGTTGGATCACACGTGTCTGGATCTTGTAATAATAATCTCTCTATCATCTACCTATAGTCTATCTATCTATCTATTATCTATCTATCATCTATTATCTATCATCTATCTATTATCTATCTATCTATCTATTATCTACAGTATCTATCTATCTATATCTATCTCTTATCTTTCTATGGTCTATCTATAGGATATATTTCTAACATTTACTGATATATACTGTATATATACACTGCTCAAAAAAATAAAGGGAACACTGAAATAACACATCCTAGATCTGAATGAATGAAATATTCTCATTGAATACTTTGTTCTGTACAAAGCTGAATGTGCTGACAACAAAATCACACAAAAATCATCAATGGAAATCACATTTATTAACCAATGGAGGCCTGGATTTGGAGTCACCCCCAAAATTAAAGTGAAAAAACAAACTACAGGCTGATCCAACTTTGATGTAATGTCCTTAAAACAAGTCAAAATGAGGCTCAGTATTGTGTGTGGCCTCCACATGCCTGTATGACCTCCCTACAACGCCTGGGCATGCTCCTGATGAGGTTGAGTATTGTGTGTGGCCTCCACGTGCCTGTATGACCTCCCTACAACGCCTGGGCATGCTACTGATGAGGTTGAGTATTGTGTGTGGCCTCCACGTGCCTGTATGACCTCCCTACAACGCCTGGGCATGCTCCTGATGAGGCTGAGTATTGTGTGTGGCCTCCACGTGCCTGTATGACCTCCCTACAATGCCTGGGCATGCTCCTGATGAGGCTCAGTATTGTGTGTGGCCTCCACGTGCCTGTATGACCTCCCTACAATGCCTGGGCATGCTCCTGATGAGGCTCAGTATTGTGTGTGGCCTCCACGTGCCTGTATGACCTCCCTACCACGCCTGGGCATGCTCCTGATGAGGCTGAGTATTGTGTGTGGCCTCCACGTGCCTGTATGACCTCCCTACAACGCCTGGGCATGCTCCTGATGAGGCTGAGTATTGTGTGTGGCCTCCACGTGCCTGTATGACCTCCCTACAATGCCTGGGCATGCTCCTGATGAGGCTCAGTATTGTGTGTGGCCTCCACGTGCCTGTATGACCTCCCTACCACGCCTGGGCATGCTCCTGATGAGGCTGAGTATTGTGTGTGGCCTCCACGTGCCTGTATGACCTCCCTACAAAGCCTGGGCATGCTCCTGATGAGGCTCAGTATTGTGTGTGGCCTCCACGTGCCTGTATGACCTCCCTACCACGCCTGGGCATGCTCCTGATGAGGTTGAGTATTGTGTGTGGCCTCCACGTGCCTGTATGACCTCCCTACAACGCCTCGGCATGCTCCTGATGACGTTGCGGATTTTCTCCTGTGGGATCTCCTCCCAGACCTGGAATAAAGCATCCGCCAACTCCTGGACAGTCTGTGGTGCAACATGACGTTGGTGGATGGAGCGAGACATGATGTCCCAGATGTACTCAATCGGATTCAGATCTGGGGAACGGACGGGCCAGACCATAGCTTCAATGCCTTCATCTTGCAGGAACTGCTGACACACTCCAGCTACATGAGGTCTGGCATTGTCCTGCATTAGGAGGAACCCAGGGCCAACCGCACCAGCATATGGTCTCACAAGGGGTCTGAGGATCTCATCTCGGTACCGAATGGCAGCCAGGCTACCTCTGGCGAGCACATGGAGGGCTGTGCGGCCCTCCAAAGAAATGCCACCCCTCACCATTACTGACCCACTGCCAAACCGGTCATGCTGAAGGATCTTGCTGGCAGCAGATCGCTCTCCACAGCGTCTCCAGACTCTGTTACGTCAGTCACATGTGCTCAGTGTGAACCTGCTTTCATCTGTGAAGAGCACAGGGCGCCAGTGGCGACTTTGCCAATCCTGGTGTTCTGTGACAAATGCTAAGCGTCCTGCACGGTGTTGGGCTGTGAGCACAACCCCCATCTGTGGACGTCGAGCCCTCATACCACCCTCATGGAGTCGGTTTCTAACTGTTTGTGCAGACACATGCAGATTTGTGGCCTGCTGGAGGTCATTTTGCAGGGCTCTGGCAATGCTCTTCCTTTTCTTCCTTGCACAAAGGCGGAGGTAGCGGTCCTGCTGCTGGGTTGTTGCCCTCCTACAGCCCCCTCCACGTCTCCTGGTAGCGCCTCCAGCCTCTGGACACTACGCTAACAGACACAGCAAACTTTCTTGCCACAGCTCGCATTGATGTGCCATCCTGGATGAGCTGCACTACTTGAACAACTTCTGTGGGTTGTAGAGTCTGTCTCATGCTACCACGGATGTGAAAGCACAACCAACATTCAAAAGTGACCAAAACATAAGCCAGAAAGCATTGGTACTGAGATATGGTCTGTGGTCCCCACCTGCAGAACCACTCCTTTATAGAGGGTGTCTTGATAATTGCCAATAATTTCCATCTATTGTCTATTCCATGTGCACAACAGCATGTGGAATTGATTGTAAATCAGTGTTGCTTTTTAAGTGGACAGTTTGATTTCACATAACTTTGATTTACTTGGAGTTATATTCTGTTGTTTGTGTTCCCTTTATTTTTTTGAGCAGTGTATATTGTAGGAAAGCCAGGTAAGACTAGAGGTCCTAACTACAGACACCTGACTGTCAAGAGCTAAGCTCTGTGTTCCTTTTGTGTCCGTCTGATGGGGATGCTGAGCCAAGTGGAGTGGGTTGGAGCTGGAGAGTGACCAGCAAATGTGTGCTGCATCTGGGAAGTAGAAAAGATCTTTGTTGTTGTCAGTTTCAGCAAGGACTGTAATCTTTTCAGGAGAGCCTGCACTCACATATATGTACCTGCTAAATGAACTACATCCTAATATCCTAGTCACCTCTCTAGCCCATTAATTTCTATATAGCAGTTAGCTGCTCACCTCCATCCTCCTCCCTCTCAGCTCCTGACAAGCTGATGATATAAATCTTGAAAAGTCGCCCACAATTGGTAGCTTCCAGAGAAGTTCTACTAATCATGACTCTCACTGTCTGGAGCTGTGTGCTTGCTCAAATACACTGCTATGTTTAATATAGCGATAGCAGCAGACACTCCATACCAAACCACTGATATCGTAATATGTTACAGCTGAACTTGTGCTTAGCTTTATGGTTCTTTTAATACTACAGTTCTGCTACTCAACAGAACTGTAGCAGCCATGAATCATTCACTATGGATGCAAATCAATTCACTCATGTCTAATTAGAGATCATCCTGCTGTGATAATCCCTTCAGATCATATGTAACCATCAGAGGAGCCTGGCAATAGATTTTCACCATCTTACAGTGCCCCCTCAGGAAAAATTAAGGAAAAAATAATAGAATAGTAGAATTAAAGGGCAGACCATGTAATGCAAGCTCCTTGAGAGAAAGAGAGATTTTTGCTCCAGCCTGGACATCCCAAAAGAGACCACCACCATTTTTAACTAACTCTGCCCCAAAGTTACTTTTAAAGAGTATTTTCACAGTGCCATCGCTTTATGATTATGTATGTCCGACCTCTTGAATTTAAAATTGAAGCACTACAACTAGTAGAGCCAACGCTGCTTTTTCTTAGTCGCTACTCAAGGAACTCCTGCAGACTTCAATATCTTGAGTTTACTCATTCCCAGGATTGATGGGGGTACAAGTCAGATCCCCATCAACCATAAATTGATGACATATCCTAGTGATGCTTTATCTGATGGGAATTCCCTTTCTACTTATTGTCTACCAGTGACCAATTCCGATCAACAGACTCTTGGTATATTTCTTCTTTTAGGACAGAATCATTCTAGACAGAAGCTTCTTCTACAGTAATATTATGTGATAATTTAGGTAGAAGTTCCTCACGATGGTGACATAGTTTGTGAGCCCTCCGTGTCAGCTCCTGGGTGTATTGCTAGTTGTTAACCTAAAAGAATCATGCAGTACAATTTTTCCCAGAGCTGGAAACAGAAATGTCAAGTTTGATTCATGAGTTTCTTATAAACTTTCTCTACATAAAGAATCTTATTTCGTAAGGCCTTCATGTAAAAATAGGTCCTTGTAGCAAGCAAATTCTCCTTGTATATGTCAGAGCAATATGATGCTTTAAAATGTATTAACTTGTAACACCAGTTAAAAGAAAGTGCCCCCCATTCTAGGACTAAAATGTTAAAGTTGGGTAGAAGCCTCACTAATCCGATCAATTCCATACTTGTTCTGATGATTGAGGGTGATACTTGGGGTTAGATCCTTATCAATCAAACATTGATGTCCTGCCTTAAAGGGGATTTGTCAGTTTCCACTAATATGTAATTGTTTTATCTAGTGTAAATGCCATTGTTCTTCTGAATCTGGCATAGTTTTTCTTTTGTTCCTGTACCTTTCCGTTCCTGAGATATGGCCACTTTTTACCTATATGTAATTATAATCTTGTTAGTGTAAAGGGGTGTGGTCTTCATGTAGACACCTGCACAGAGGAGTTGAAGACCACGCCCCCTTGGATAACAAGAGTAGATTTATATAAAAGGAAGAATAGGCCATATCTCAGGAATGGAGATTCGCAAGAACAAAAGGAAGACAACACGTGAATTGCCGATTTTGCGCCAAGTATAAAATTATGTATTTATGGCAAGTGACAAGTCCTCTTTACTTGTGGTCCAGGAAAATCTCTTTAAAGCCATTTTCATCTATGTTTGCAAGCATATTGGGTTAGTCATGGTTTTTAGGATGCTATTGCAATACGCTATGACTAGGGATGAGCGGACCCGTGGATGTTCGTGTTCGTTGGGTTCGACCAAACTTTAGCCCAAAGTTCAATTCAGGTACCAGAAATGTACCCAAACTTCAACCTGAACCCCATAGAAGTCAATGGAGACTTTAACTTTGGTTCCCTGTTTCTCTCTTTCCACCTAAACATTAAAATGGACTTTCGGGAGAAGTCCGTATTCGGAGTTCAACACCAGACACGAACCTCTAACTTTACTTTTACTTTACTTTTTTGGGTTTGCTTATCTCTAGCGATGTTTAATAAACTTATTCTTATACATCAGTTATATATAAATATAAATATATATATATATATATATATATATATATATAATCAGGAACTTATTTTACAATCTTTTCACAAACAAATAGGTGTCCAGACTGTCGATGAATCAGCTCTCTCTTCCCCTCCAACAGCAGGAAGTCCCAGCATGAGAATATCATATCTAATCCAGATAAGTAAGCTCCTTCGTGTTAGTCATCACCTCCTAAACTTTACAGTTATGTTCTGGGAATGGCATGAAATCACCAAACTCTGCCGTAATTCACAAGGAAGCTGTAAGTTTGATTAAGTTAGAGCGTCATATAAAAATAATAAAAATGGGTATTTATTAATGACGATCAAATCTGCCCATAGTCGAATTTGGCTAATTGGTTGCCAGAAAATTTTCTTTGCATCAAATTGATTCGATGTGAATGAAATATACATATTAATATGCTCTGGGTCTGGAAAGACCACACAGCGTAATAAATAAATGAAAAAAAATTATATTCATCGAAACCTCACAGCCCCTCTTTGGACAAGTCATCTTCTTCAGTGGAAGATGACTTGTCCAGTGGTCTTTTGGCCCCAAAATCTTCATCATCTTTTGGCACTCAGAATCTTCAGCATTTTTAGTGTTTCCTGTGCCGACTATGGCTCAACGTCATGCAATGTCATGTCGTATAAGTGTAGACATCACAGAAGACTCAAAAAGATGTTAGGTGTCAACAGATGCGGAAGCTCATAATCATGGGGTGCTAGAAGACTCTGAAGGTGACCTAGTGAAGACTGCACCTGTAACCTGAACGGTGTCAGACTATACTAAGGGCCGGATGAATATAATTTATTTTTATTTTTCAACCCCTTTAAAATGCAAGGTGAATTTGATTTGCCTTAAAGAAATTCGCTCATCTCTAGTATTTACATTTTATAGAAAAAGTTGATGTTTTTGACTGCTGATAATACTGTGCATGCTAATATCACAGCACAATTATGTTGCAGGCGGAAGTAACTGCTCTTTAAGGATCACCTGTTATATGTCGAGGCAGCGCAGGGTGTACTGACGCAGATTTCAAGGAATCAACACATTCTGCTCTTCCAGGCTTAACTGTACACATAGAATAACGCCGATAATCCCTGCGCCGACAACACACACAGCCATAGATTGTCTTCTGGAGGCTCATTACCATGTCATCGTCCGGAATGCTCTTGGTGGGCTTATCTGGCTTGCCACATGGAACTGGAATCTGCAGCTATAAGAAGCTTGCAAAGAATTGGTTGTTGTTTACACATTTCGGAAACTTTATGAATTACTTCCCTTATTAAGTTTTTCCTAACCTCTTTTATGGAATATTCATGCCATTGAGTTGCCTATAAATCCAAGATTCTTCGTAGCCCGGATCTCCTGATGCTCTTTTCTCAGGGGCAATATTACAATCAGTCAGGAAAACCCTCGCTGATCTATATTTTCTCTAGTAGACCTTAGTCCATTCCCTACAGGCATCAGATTATTGGCTGATCCCACTGGAATAGGACAAATAAATCATATCTAGAGGCAGTTTTTCTTGCAGTCCTAATGTCAGTCATCAAATTGTGATGTTATAATGAGTTGGGCTGCACTACAATAGTATTTATTTTATTATAAAGCACCCAGGTTTGAATATTGTGCTGGAAAAGAAGGAATTTGAAATTCTTGTAAACTTTGCAACTGTTCATTAAATATAGATCGACCATAGGAAGATAGAGCATATGGAGAAAAGTAGGTGGCCCCTCCACATTAAAACTATAGGAGCTTTTATGGCTTCACTTCTGCATCCGTAGACATTAAAACTGAGTCTTAATTCATTCATCCAAGAGTTTATGAGGTCAGAAACTGATATTGAACAAGATTGCCCACCTCACTATCTCCTAAAGGTGTTTGGCAAGGTTGAGGTGAAGGCCCTTCATGGTTGGTTATGTTCTTCCACACCAAACTTCCCCAATCTTGCCATTATGGACCTTGTGCATTGGGCACAGTCATGGGGATCAGAAAGTGTCCTTCTCCAAACTGATCCTATAAAGTCCGAAGTTACAATTGTAGTATACTGAAGAATTAAGATTTCCCGTCACTGAAACTAAGGAGCTAAAGCCGACCCCTATAAAATAAGCCCATAGCATTATACCTCTTCAACCAAACTGTACAGTGGGCACAATGCAGTCCGGGGGTAACGTTCTCCTGGCATTCGCCAAACCCAGACTCTTCCATCAGACACCAAATGGAGAAGCGTGATCCATCACTGGACAGAACATGTTTCCACATCTCTACAATCCAATGAGCTCTTTTCCATCAACCGATCTGTCACAGGTTAGTAAAGGCAGACTGCATGGCAAGGGCCCAGATCTTATGGACTGAATGAAAGCCCCGAATTGAATTATCAAGACGTGTGCCTATACTTTTCTTCATATAGAGTAGATAGGCAAACAATAGATATGAGACATAGAGGTTTGTGAAGAAGGCTGCACTAACAAAAGAAAGGGGCCGACCTTTTTAAGCGGATATGAGCAAGTTGATCGATTTGATGCGATTAAAACTTTTATGAAATGGACCCATCAAATTTGAACAATTTGTGATCTGATTTGCTCAAATTGCCCCAAAAAATGCTTGCTGCCATTATATGCATTGCATCAGCCACAGAAGGCTCGCTGCTCCTTAACGGCTTGCAGCTATCACATCACATGGTATAGCAAAGCCAATCAGAGCCTATATAAAAGCTAAGGCAGTGAATGCAGCATCCATTTTAGGGTGATATAACATTTTGTAAGGATGTCAGAGCGCAAAATAAAGTCATGATCCATTGGATAAATGCTCTAGTTAAATACTCTGTGTTGTACAAATGCAAAAGTGAAAAAGATGAGAAAAGTAGTATGTGAATGAAACCGTGATTTAATTGATAGAGGAAGAGTGAAAGATAGGAGGGATGCCAGTGGAAGCAGTGCTAGACTCAGTGTGATTGATAAGTGATAAGGTGTAGCTAGCATATGTCCTGCTGCATTAGAATTAAAATGACACATTTTTTTTCAGTTTTAATGCTCTAGAAAGCAGCATCAAGGCAATATAATATTCTTTACAAGACAAAAAAATCTAAAACCAATGTTAGTCAGTGACGGTGTGTTTGCTGGTCAAAAGTGACTGCACTTTTATACTTAGTTTCTTCATTTCTTCAACCATCATTTTTGTAATGTTGGAAATGATGTTTTAGATGTATGAAAGAAAATCTGCCTACCTCAAAAAGTATACATGTCACAAACGTTATTTTTTTAAGTCAAATGTTACATTCATATATGCCAGTCCTCTACAGCGCTTTGTTGCAGGTGCTGGCTTTTTGGACATGTACCCACCTAGCATTTCCAATTACACTGCAGTCTCATTTTTTCTATCTGTGTGTGTCCCTACCTACCAATCATTTCTTGTTATGTCCTACTTGGCAAAGATTGTATAATTGGGGTTGGAAAGATTGCCGATGACTAATTATAGTGTTGTGCAAATATCTAGAAAAGAAAAGGTGGCAATGGCAATGGACAGGGTAGAGTAGCAGAAAAAAAAAACATTCTACAGCTAAGAATGTGGAAGCCTCTGGCAGAAGCACCGCCACCACGACCACCGCTGGCACCAGTCACCTGAACAGTATTTATACCAAACAATGGTCACAATTGGCCTTATTTGCCTTCAGAAATTATATTATTGTGGAGAAAGCGTAAGACGTTATGGAATACAACCCTTGTTTTAGTCACAGCAGGATGATGTTACCTCTGACAGCGACACTGTCAGTTTGAATCAATATTTTGCACAGAACGGTCTGCCTAGTCACAAATGACTTGGACATTTTTTTTTAATTGTAAAACTACATGAAAAATCTGTTAGTGCTTTGTGTTATTAGATGCGCTGTTGTTAACTACCAGGTTACCATCTGCTTCTATGTTTCGATATATTTTTTGCATTACTAAGCCTATGTTCGCATAAAGAACTCGAAAGGGTTTGTATACGGTTATAGGAGGCCTCAGAGTGTTACACATATTTCTTCGGAGTAAAGGAAGAATTTGTAGCATTGCAATTCGTGGTGATTTGAATCGCTGTAAATCATATTTTGGGGAATAATTTGTCAAAAACTGGAAAATTTAAATGTCAAAAAGATTTGATCATTGATAATTTTAAGCCTTGTCCCTTTCATCTACACTTTCACTTATGTCTTGCCTATTACTGAATAAAATAATAAATAGCTTTTAAACTAGATAAGCCAAATTTTGAAGCAAATTGTCCTATATACCGACAAAGTAGAGGCACACAATGAGCAAATTAAATTACTAAATATTCTACATTGTTATTTCCTTTATTGCTGTAGGTCGATGAATGAGTTATTATGGATGGAAGGTGGTGTTCTAGATTAACATAACCCTTTTATTTAATGGGCGGACTTAAGGGCTCATTACTTAGGCAAGCTGAAGACCTTTTGCTTCTGAGGTCAAATAGTTTATCACAGCTTTAGGGACCAAAGTTGTTTAATATGTCATAAAACTTTTCAGACTTTGGGCATTTTTGTAGCAGTACTGGGACACCTGCGCCAACTTTTTGAACAGTTGTGTGGAATAACGGAGGAATTGGGACCTTAGAATCTTTGTTTGAATTTTTGAAAAAAGACCATATCAGTAATTTGTAAGGGAGAGCACGTCTCCGATCTCCAAACGATCTCCCTGCCCTTTAGCCATTTAACTAGTTGTTAAAGCAACATGTAATTTTACGACTTTCCTGGTTTGTTTTGTGAAATAAACGATGTGTCGTCTCACCATAAATACAGTCAACATTGTAAAATTCCAATTTTGCTAGCAATAAACCGCCCAACATAACCTCTCTGAAATCCCATCTGACTTATGAAAATGTAAAGCAGAGTCTTCTTTTATTACTCACAACTCTCCTGCTCTAACCTGTTTTATACGTCCAATTTAAAAAACAGTCTAATAAAACAGTGACAGGTAGGCAGTCTATTATCAAGACAATGTACAGGAGAATATACAGAGCTAATTAGACCAGATTCACATTGTACAGCGTGTACTGTATGGCTGACATTGCCGACTCTACACTATGTTCTTATGTATTCAGAATAGTGATGTGCCGCCCACAGAACTTGGAAGACATTAATGTTATCCAATTATTTGCATTAAAGGGCAACTGCAGACAGATCGGAGCACTCACCTGCTTATCAAATACAGATTCTTGTCTATAGCAGTCAGTATTATAGCAGTTATATTCTTGTACATAGGAGGCAGTATTATAGTAGTTATATTCTTGTACATAGGAGCAGTATTATAGTAGTTATATTCTTGTACATAGGAGCAGTATTATAGTAGTTATATTCTTGTACATGGGGCAATATTATAGTAGTTATATTCTTGTACATAGGAGCAGTATTATAGTAGTTATATTCTTGTACATAGGGGGCAGTATTATAGCAGTTATATTCTTGTACATAGGAGCAGTATTATAGTAGTTATATTCTTGCACATAGGGGACAGTATTATAGTAGTTATATTCTTGTACATAGGGAGCAGGATTATAGTAGTTATATTCTTGTACATAGGGGGCAGTATTATAGTAGTTATATTCTTGTACATAGGGGGCAGTATTATAGTAGTTATATTCTTGTACATAGGGGGCAGTATTATAGCAGTTATATTCTTGTACATAGGAGGCAGTATTATAGTAGTTATATTCTTGTACATAGGAGCAGTATTATAGTAGTTATATTCTTGTACATAGGGGGCAGTATTATAGTAGTTATATTCTTGTACATAGGGGGCAGTATTATAGTAGTTATATTCTTGTACATAGGAACAGTATTATAGTAGTTATATTCTTGTACATAGGAGCAGTATTATAGTAGTTATATTCTTGCACATGGGAACAGTATTATAGTAGTTATATTCTTGTACATAGGAGCAGTATTATAGTAGTTATATTCTTGGACATAGGGGGCAGTATTATAGCAGTTATATTCTTGTACATAGGAGGCAGGATTATAGTAGTTATATTCTTATACATAGGGGCAGTATTATAGTAGTTATATTCTTGCACATGGGAACAGTATTATAGTAGTTATATTCTTGTACATAGGAGCAGTTTTATAGTAGTTATATTCTTGTACATAGGGGCAGTATTATAGTAGTTATATTCTTGTACATAGGGGCAGTATTATAGTAGTTATATTCTTGTACATAGGGGCAGTATTATAGTAGTTATATTCTTGTACATAGGAGCAGTATTATAGTAGTTATATTCTTGTACATAGGAGCAGTATTATAGTAGTTATATTCTTGTACATAGGGGGCAGTATTATAGCAGTTATATTCTTGTACATAGGAGCAGTATTATAGTAGTTATATTCTTGCACATAGGGGACAGTATTATAGTAGTTATATTCTTGTACATAGGGAGCAGGATTATAGTAGTTATATTCTTGTACATAGGGGGCAGTATTATAGTAGCTATATTCTTGTACATAGGGGGCAGTATTATAGTAGTTATATTCTTGTACATAGGGGGCAGTATTATAGCAGTTATATTCTTGTACATAGGAGGCAGTATTATAGTAGTTATATTCTTGTACATAGGAGCAGTATTATAGTAGTTATATTCTTGTACATAGGGGGCAGTATTATAGTAGTTATATTCTTGTACATAGGGGGCAGTATTATAGTAGTTATATTCTTGTACATAGGAACAGTATTATAGTAGTTATATTCTTGTACATAGGAGCAGTATTATAGTAGTTATATTCTTGCACATGGGAACAGTATTATAGTAGTTATATTCTTGGACATAGGAGCAGTATTATAGTAGTTATATTCTTGGACATAGGGGGCAGTATTATAGCAGTTATATTCTTGTACATAGGAGGCAGGATTATAGTAGTTATATTCTTATACATAGGGGCAGTATTATAGTAGTTATATCCTTGTACATAGGGGGTAGTATTGTAGTAGTTATGTTCTTGTACAGAGGAGAAGTATTATAGTAGTTATATTCTTGTACATAGAGGGCAGTATTATAGTAGTTATATTCCTGTACATAGGGGGCAGTATTATAGTAGTTATATTCTTGTACATAGGGAGAAGTATTATAGTAGTTATATTGTTGTACATAGAGGGCAGTATTATAGTAGATATATTCCTGTACATAGGGGGCAGTATTATAGTAGTTATATTCTTGTACATAGGGAGCAGTATTATAGTAGTTATATTGTTGTACATAGGGGGCAGTATTATAGTAGTTATATTCTTGTACATAGGGAGCAGTATTATAGTAGTTATATTGTTGTACATAGAGGGCAGTATTATAGTAGTTTTATTCTTGTACATAGGAGCAGTATTATAGTAGTTATATTCTTGTACATAGGAGCAGTATTATAGTAGTTATATTCTTGTACAAAGGGACAGCATTATAGTAGTTATATTCTTATACATAGGAGCAGTATTATAGTCGTTATATTCATGTACATAGGAGGCAGTATTATAGTAGTTATATTCTTATACATAGGGGTGGTATTATAGTAGTTATATTCTTGTACATAGGGGGCAGTATTATAGTAGTTATATTCTTGTACATAGGAGTGGTATTATAGTAGTTATATTCTTGTACATAGGAGGCAGTATTATAGTAGTTATATTCTTGTACATAGGGAACAGTATTATAGTAGTTATATTCTTGTACATAGCAGCAGTATTATAGTAGTTATATTCGTGTACATATGGGTCAGTATTATAGTAGTTATATTCTGGTACATAAGAGCAGTATTATAGTAGTTATATTCTTGTACATAGGATCAGTATTTTAGTAGTTATATTCCTGTACAGAGGGGGCAGTAATATAGTAGTTATATTCTTGTACATAAGGGGCAGTAATATAGTAGTTATATTCTTATACATAGGAACAGGATTATAGTAGTTATATTCTTGTACATAGGGGACAGTATTATAGTAGTTATATTCTTATACATAGGAGCAGTTTTATAGTAGTTATATTCTTGTACATAGGAGCAGTAATATAGTAGTTATATACTTGTACATAAGGGGCAGTATTATAGTAGTTGTATTCTTGTACATAGGAGCAGTATTATAGTAGTTATAATCTTGAACACAGGGGGCAGTATTATAGTAGTTATATTCTTGTACATAGCGGCAGTATTATCTATATATATAATCGTCTTATCCTGTCTGTCTGTCTGTCTTTCTGTCTGTCTTTCTGTCTGTCTGTGTGTCTGTCTGTCCAGGAAATCCCGCGTCGCTCATTGGTCCGGCAGCAGCCAATCAGCGCCGCGGGATCTCTGAAAAAAGATGGCGGCCGTTAGCGGCTCATCTGCGGGACGGAGCTGAGCGGCGAAGCAGCCGGGAGATGAGCGGCGCGAGGCGCTCATCTCCCGTCCGGTAGCAGCGGAAGGACCGCCGGCGTCGTTGACCTCCATGCGGAAGGGAGGACCGGGGAGCGCCGCTGCCTGTGCGGATACTTCTGCTGCGAGAACCAGGGACAGGAGCGGGCGCTCGCAGCAGAAGTATCCCGACCCGCAGCGCCGCTCCCCGGTCCTCCCTTCACTCCCTAGCCGCTGATGTCCCCAAAGGTCCCGACATTTGTGATAAAAATCGCTGATTGGTCGCGGGCGCTACCCGCGACCAATCACCGATTTGGGCGCCAAATTTAAATATCGGCCGCGACCAATCAGCACAGCGGTGTTTAAATGTAGAGCCAAGATCGTTGATTGGTCGCGGCCGATAGTTAAATTTGGCGCCCAAATCGGTGATTGGTCGCGGTCAGCATCCGCGACCAATCAGCACAATAGTGTTTAACTTTGGCGCCAAGATCAGTGATTGGTCGCGGGCCAAGACAGCGAACAATCACCGATTTGTGCGGCAGATTTAAATAGCGGCCGCGACCAATTGGATGTCAGCGCCGCTCCCCGGTCCTCCCTTCACACCCTAGCCGCATGGATGTCAGCGCCGCTGCCTGTGCGGATACTTCCGCTCCGAGAACCCGGGACATGAGCGGGCGCTCGGAGCAGAAGTGTCCCGACCCGCAGCGCCGTCCCCCGGTCCTCCCTTCACACCCTAGCCGCTGATTTCCCCACAGTATCTGCATGGTGTTACAAAGGTCCGGACATTTGTGTTAAAAATCGCTGATTGGTCGCTGGCGCTGCCCGCGACCAATCACCGATTTGGGCGCCAAATTTAAATATCGGACGCGACCAATCAGCACAGCGGTGTTTAAATGTGGAGCCAAGATTGGTGATTGGTTCACCGATTTGGGCGCCAAATTTAAATATCGGCCGCGACCAATCAGCACAGCGATGTTTAAATGTGGAGCCAAGATCGGTGATTGGTCGCGGCCGATATTTAAATTTGGCGCCCAAATCGGTGATTGGTCGCGGTCAGCGTCCGCAACCAATCAGCACAATAGTGTTTAACTTTGGCGCCAAGATCAGTGATTGGTCGCGGGCCAAGACAGCGACCAATCACCGATTTGTGTGGCAGATTTAAATAGCGGCAGCGACCAATTGGATGTCAGCACCGCTCCTCGGTCCTCCCTTCACACCCTAGCCGCATGGATGTCAGCAGCGCTGCCTGTGCGGATACTTCCGCTCCGAGAACCCGGGACATGAGCGGGCGCTCGGAGCAGAAGTATCCCGACCCGCAGCGCCGCTCCCTGGTCTTCCCTTCACACCCTAGCCGCTGATGTCCCCTCAGTATCCGCATGGTGTTACAAAGGTCCGGACATTTGTGTTGGCCGCGACCAATCACCGATTTGGGCGCCAAATTTAAATATCGGCCGCGACCAATCAGCACAGCGGTGTTTAAATGTGGAGCCAAGATCGGTGATTGGTCGCGGCCGATATTTAAATTTGGCGCCCAAATCGGTGATTGGTCGCGCCCAGCACCAGTGACCAGTCAGCGATTTTTAACACAAATGTCCGGACATTTGTAACACCATGCGGATACTGAGGGGACATCAGCGGCTAGGGTGTGAAGGGAGGACCGGGGAGCGGCGCTGAGGGTCGGGATACTTCTGCTGCGAGCAGTCGCTCATGTCCCGGGTTCTCGAAGCGGAAGTATCCGCACAGGCAGCGGCGCTCCCCGGTCCTCACTAATACGATTCCGCTCCCCACTCCTCACCAATATGATTCGCTGATTGGTCGTGTGCGGAGAGCGCGACCAATCAGTGATCTTGGCGCTAAAGTTAAACACCGCTCTGCTGATTGGTCGCGGCCGCTGCCCGCGACCAATCACCGTTTTGGGCGCCAAATTTAAATATCGGCCGCGACCAATTAGTACAGCGGTGTTTAAATGTGGAGCCAAGATCGGTGATTGGTCGCGGCCGATATTTAAGTTTGGCGCCCAAATCGGTGATTGGTCGCGGGCAACGCCAGCGACCAATCAGCGATTTTTAACACAAATGTCCGGACCTTTGTAACACCATGCGGATACTGTGGGGACATCAGCGGTTAGGGTGTGAAGGGAGGACCGGGGAGCAGCGCTGCGGGTCGGGATACTTCTGCTGCGAGCAGTCGCTCATGTCCCGGGTTCTCGCAGCGGAAGTAGCCGCACAGGCAGCGGCGCTCCCCGGTCCTCACTAATACGATTCTGCTCCCTGCTCCTCACCAATACGATTCGCTGATTGGTCGCGCTCTCCGCACGCGACCAATCAGTGATCTTGGCGATAAAGTTAAACACCGCTCTGCTGATTGGTCGCGGCCGCTGCCCGTGACCAATCACCGATTTGGGCGCAACATTTAAATAGTGCCCGCGACCAATCACCGATCTTGCCGCCACATTTAAACACTGCTGTGCTAATTGGTCGCGGACGCCAGCCGCGACCAATCAGCGAGCTTGGCGCCAAATTTAAACAACGCTCTGCTGATTGATCGCGGTCGCTGGCCGAGATCAATCAGCAGTATTGGCGCAAAATTTAGCGATTTTGGCGCCAAATTTAAACACCGCTCTGCTGATTGGTCGCGGACGGCGACCAATCAGCAACTCTGGTGCCAAATTTAAACCCCGCTCTGCATCGCTCTGCTGATTGGTCACGGCCGGCGACCGCGACCAATCAGCAGAGCGATGCAGAGCGGGGTTTAAATTTGGCGCCAGAATCGCTGATTGGTCGCCGGCCACGACCAATCAGCAGTATTGTCGCCAAATTTAAACACCTCTTTGCTGATTGGTCGCGACTAATCAGCGATTTTGGTGCCAAATTTAAACACGCTCTCCAGTCCTCACTAACACGGTTCGCAGATTGGTCGCGGCCGCCGCCCGCGACCAATCACCAGTATTGCCGCCAAATTTAAACACCGCTTTGCTGATTGGTCGCGGTTGCCGAACGCGACCAATCAGCGATTTGGGCGCCAAATTTAAACGCCGCTCTGCTAATTGCGCCCCGTCGGCCGCATACCTATTCTAGAATACCCCATGCGTTCGAATCGGGCCACCATCTAGTAGTAGTTATATTCTTGTACATAGGGGCAGTATTATAGTAGTTATATTCTTGTACAAAGGGGCAGTATTATAGTTATATTCTTGTACATAGGGGACAGTATTATAGTAGTTATATTCTTGTACATACGGGGACAGTATTATAGTAGTTATACTCTTGTACATAGGAGCAGTATTATAGTAGTTATATTCTTGCACATAGGAGCAGTGTTATAGTAGTTATATTCTTGTACATAGGAGCAGTATTATAGTAGTTATATTCTTGTACATAGGGGCAGTATTATAGTATTTATATTCTTGTACATAGGGGCTGTATTATAGTAGTTATATTCTTGTACATAGGGGGCAGTATTATAGTAGTTATATTCTTGTACATAGGGGGCAGTATTATAGTAGTTATATTCTTGCACATAGCGGCAGTGTTATAGTAGTTATATTCTTGTACATAGGGGCAGTATTATAGTAGTTATATTCTTGTACATAGGGGGCAGTATTCTAGTAGTTATATTCTTGTACATAGGGACAGTATTATAGTAGTTATATTCTTGCACATAGCGGCAGTTTTATAGTAGTTATTTTTCATGTACATAAGGTGTGGGAACATAGTACATACTGTAATTATTTTATTGGACAGTGTTATGCACCTTTCGTTTACAACAATTTAGTACTTTTAGTCCCTGAACCAGACCATTTTTCTTTCTAATCTCACTACTTTCTTTACACATTTTATCTTTCATGTATACTCATCTTAAGATTTTGAATTTGAAATAGAATTCACTGATTTTCTTAGGCTGAGATAATTTGATCATCTCTTTCTAAGGCAAGAATTCAGAAGACCAAATGCTTGACCTTATCAGTCATTTCTTGGAGACCCCCCACATACATCTGTTTTTTCTCATCCTCCTTTAGTCTCCCATTTCCCTTCATTTTTATTATTCTGCTCACTATGTCGAAACTTTATTGAAGACAGACCACAATTACTTTGCATTATGAAAAAAAAGATTCTAATGTGATTTATGTAATTTATGAATTTCTTCAGAAGTTGGAACAAAGCTCCCCATCCGTCTCACCACAAAAGCCCTGTCCAATATTACACAGTTATATGGGGATCCAAAAGGCTCTCTACTGACGAAGCCAAGAAAAGAACATCTACAAGGTTGCATGAAATCATAATAGAAGAAAGGGGTAAGACATATAAGTGCAATCTAGACTCCAGAGATCAAGAAGGTTATACAAATATGTATCACAGACCAGTAATGTAGCCGCACACAGGCTGCACTTCAAGCCGTAATAGCAATTTATGTTTATGGCGCATACGGACTAAGTGTTACATAAAGCACTCAGAGCCATTAGGGACTTGGTCATACATTGAGCTTTGGTTTTATACCTCTTTTATGTGTAATTTACGGCTGCAATTTGGTCAATGTAATAAATATGCTGTAATTAGTGCGGTGACGTCATGTAATCCCATTAAGGGCTAATTAACCCTTCAGTTACAGGTCTGGAAATTACATAAATAAATGTCTAACAGATGGTTATTTAGGCAGTCCATCACTGTCTGGCAGTGAACAGACAAAAGTGCAATGTGATATTCTGAGTCGAAATGTGTTAGTAGATGACGCTCTCCAAGAGATTGTTGGCTTGTGGCTTGCAAAAAAATGAAAAATAACTAAGCCTCAAATACCCTGGTGCCTATGTGATGTCTTCTACTGCATTGGTCTTTCCCTGTATTCCATGAATAAACTGTAACCTTCTTAGCTCACTAAAACCCTATTGATCCTTCACTGCCCCATATTCATACCCAGTCCCCACTATAACCCCCTCTGAAGCCTGGATCACTTTCTGGCCCTCCTTAGCTCCCTACTGGTAAACTTCAATACCCAGTTGCCTCTCTGACTCTCTACTTGGAAAACTTGAATAGCCAGTTGCTTTTACTTGGTCAACTTCAATACCCAATTGCCTATCTTGCTCCCTACTTGGCACTCCATTATCTGCTCCATCCTTAGCCTTCTGTAATCACTGGTACTGTTTGGGGGTCCCCTTCAATTGTCATCTAATTCCCTTACCTTTTCAATCCAATTCCTGCAAATTGTCTCTTCAGAGGAAGAGGACTTGAACTGTAGCGCCACCTATAGGAAGTAGCAATCGTAAAAGTCAATATCGACTCTCTAACAAGCCTTGTCACCTGACTTAGGAATAAAGCCAGAACCAAAATTTTAATTTGCAAACACTGTGTTTCGGGGTACTGCCCCTAGTCAGTGCAAAGTGTGATATCCGGTTTAGCTGGGTGAGAAGTGTCTTACCGAAATCCAAGGGGTAACGTTTCTCCTTGCAGAGAGGGACATGTCAAACCTGACATGCCGAGATGAGGAGACTTTTAAGCTGCAAAGCGCCTCTGGGAAATATTAAAATTGGTTCTTCAGTGAGGAAGAGGACTAGAAGTCTAGTGCCACCTAAAAGTCAATATCGACTCTCAAACGAGCCTTGTCACATGACTTAAAATTGAAACCAAAACCAAAATTTCAATTTACAGACACTGTGTTTTGGTGCAATCCAATCCCTGCAAATTTTTGTACCATATAATATCTGGCCCAATGATCTCATTAATACCATCTCACTTCTCTTCACTAGTATCAAGCTTTCGTTCAGCCTTGTTCATACCCATCTCTCTTCTTGGTCCCTCTAAACTCTGGCTGCTGACCCCAAACAACCACCCATTATTCAATTCTCCTCCAGATCCCAGTTTACCAACACTACTGCCAGATTATCTTCACTCTACCCCAAACTGATCCCGTATAAAGCCTTGTGCTCTTACTGTTGTCCCATTTAGTATCTCACTAACCTCCTCCAGAGCCCAGCTCTCCAATGACCATTTTTGTTAATGGCCGTCTTCTCGATCTTGAGCCATGGAGAATTGATGGATGAAATAAATGATCTATAGGAATAATCATCGGCAGGATTGGTCATTGATCAGTCTGAGCCTGGCTCCACGGGTAAAAAGTGAATAGTTAGTAACTACCTACCTGTATGTTCTTAGCTCCATGGGAATAAAACAAAATAGTCCCTATAACCCCTTTAAATTCCACCTGAAATGAAACCAATAGAGTAAAGAATGTATTTTGACAAGTTTGCCCTATTTTTGATGCCGTAACAATGTTAATAATAAAAGATAAAAAAGTAAGAAAAATAAATAACTATAATAAGTGTCAAGTTAAATTGTATGCAAATGAGCTTCCCAGAAATAAATTTACATAGATTATTGTAATTAAGCTTCCTTTTTTCCTCTCCGTTGCCTTCCCGGTGATGGTTTCAGCTCGGTACAGTGATGACATAGGTGGATGTTAAACCTATAGATGTCTTCATTGTGTATTGTTTCCTACTTGTATACTGACGACGGGTTTTGTTTAACCTCCAATTATCCATTATACAAAGAAACGGCAATTAAATCGCATTAGTAACAGATAATGTTTTGTGAACCAGACCGCCACATCAAAGCATCGCAGCTGTCTCGCTTCCCTCCTAAGCAGATAAAGATCTGTCTCATTTACCGGATTACGGCGCACAGGTGGGAGAGTGATTCTGTTACGTTTTTTAATCAGTTTCGTACTAACAAGAATATGGATCGCGTTTCATCTCCGGGTAATGTATATGATCGGCTTGTTGTAGGTTTCCAACCTCAGTTGATATCATATTAGTTCATTTTACACGGCGGGAAACGCACCAAATTTAACCCCTATTGGGTGTTATTCTTATTTTTCCAAAACGCACTTCTTATTAATCTAAGGGAGTTATCTACCTTAGAAAACCAACTTTCATATGCCCTATTAAGAAGTTCTGTTAGGGCTCCGAAAAAATTCCATGAAATTTGGTCCAAGCACAGCCCGCAATGCACAGACTGTACAATGGACTTCCGACCCGAACTTAACAATGCAATGAAGTTCTGGTCAAGAGACCAATTGGCAGTCCGTGCATGGCAGTCCATGCTTTGGCCAAGATTCACGAACGTCTGTAACAGTGGTTAAATGTCCTTTTTTCTGGAGGACATGTCTTGTCTATAGACATGTTAATGATATGCAAATGATGGAAAAATTCTTACAAAATTTTTAAAATATCTTAATTCATTAAGTACTGTCCATGAATGCTGCGTGCAAAAATCCCAGCACTTACACGTCTTGGCTTCTATTAGTGAGGATATTAATGGTTGTATGAGGAATATTCTGTTGCACTGAATGCACTTGGTCAAATTATCAAAATCCACTGCTGGCACCTCCCTGTGCAATTATTGACCAATGACTTCCCCGATGTGCTCGATGGTATAAAAGTCTTGAGACGCTACAGCTATGGGAACATGTTTAGGCCACGGTGGCTGCTCACACTGGCGTGAGGAAAATGTGTCCTTGCATTGTTGTGTTGAAAAACAGCCCCAGGGATACTTTGGAAAAATGGCTGCACTGCTGGTTTCATGAACAAATCCATGTAACGCCAAGCTGTTACTGAACCTGGAATTATGACTAGAGGGGTCTACTGCACATTATGCCACTCCTTGCCATAATCCCGGGAGTAGAACCGGTGCCACATTCCCTCGTGAAGGCCTCCTCATGAGATTGTCCATGTGGTCTCAAAGCAAATCTCCAGCTATCATTGCATCCAAGAAAAAAGCGGAACTCATCCCTGAAAAGAATAGACCGCCATTCCAGTTTCTATTGTCGTCTTGTCTGCACCATGATAAACTCTGAGAGTCGTGCCGTCAGTTTAATGGACATCTGTGACTGGACATCTGGCCCATAGTCCAATGTCATGCAAATGCCTTCTAGTGGTTTGCGTAGATGCTGTTTGACCCCTTAGACTTGGTATGTAATGTCCAATTTCAGTTAAAGGATATTATTGATCCATCTTGGAATCAGTGATACAGCCATTTCTCCAAAGTGTCCAGGGAGCCATTTTGCATAACAACAATGCCAGGCCACATGTTACTCATGCTAATGTGAGCAGTATGCGTGGCCTAAATGTGCTATCAAGACCTGCAATGTCTCCGGATTTGTCTCTCACCAAGCTCTTTTGGGATGTCATTGGTTTAAAATTGCACAGGCAGCTGCCAACTGAGGATCTTAATGATTTGCCCGAACGCATTCAGCGGCGGAACCTTTCTCGGACAACCATTAATAACCTCACTGATATCAGCCGGGGCTGCAAATGTCCTGGGATTTCTGCATGTGGAGCTCATACTCCATACAGAATAAATCGAGATGTTTTGAAAATTTTGTTTCCATTTTTTCAGAATTTACGTGTCTATCCATCCTGTGATTTCCAAAACGCCATGACTTTTCTTTCATGGTGTTGATATTTCAATGTTGTGAAGTGTATATGCAGTCTCTGGTCTCTCCACCTTTCCCGATGCACCTTAGCACTTGTGGACTACTGGACAGTACATCTAATTTGTCTCAAGAAATTACTCCAGGCCAAAGCCCCCACAATGCCAGTTTGCACAACAAAATTGTTCAGGCCCTTTTCCTTCACATGTAGTATGGTGTTCTCCTGGACTACAGACTGGATTTGGGTTTCTCAGCTACTTCAGGTGGCACCCACTTGCACTCTACTTACCAGGTTTTAGGTTGTTACAGTTACGTCAGGCTGCATGCATTCTCCCTCCTTCCCTTGTTGCTATCTCTTCTCAGGGGCATACTCTCTATCAGGGCAGTCTCTTCCTCCTCCCCATTATGGGCAGCCGATCATTTACACCAGGGACAGTCGCAATGGTAATCTCCCTTCGGCAACCTTGTTTCTGCTAATCGTCTGCTAGCCAGCACTGAATAACATGGCTCTTGCTTTCTTCAGAGGCCCTCTGCAACTGACATAGAATGAAAGGAAGTCAGCCCCTAAATAACCTCTGTCTGTGACACCCGCAGTCTCCTGGAGAACAAACTTTACCTCCTAAGCATTAGCGTGACCCGGCACTGCACTCTCTTCTGATATGCAGCTTATGCTTCTCTTGATTTTTGGAGTTTGTATGCAAGTTTTGGTCAGCTCTGCCAACTCTTTGTAAAATGGAAGAGATTTGCGAGAAGGGGCCGAGGTGTGTGCATTTGACAAATTCTTCATAATTTACACCAAAAAAGTGACATAAATTCTGATAGAAATGTACTACTGTCCCTGGGACACTAGGGACAGCAGAGTCAGGACATCTAGTCTGTACAGGAACCATCTGGGTCAGTTGCAGTTTTTAATGTATAACCTATTTTCCCTAGTGAGTTGCTACACTGGCATAGCTATACTATGATCTGTTAGAAGCATTCAGGGTTAACCACTATCGAGTGGGGGCGCCATTGTGTTATCTTAGAGTGCTAACCTCTGCGGTCAGAGAGGAACAGACTTGAGTCAGAGTAGGGCTTTTACCAGTCTGAACAGGGATCTCTCAGGGTCAGGTTTATGTCCCCCTGGCTTGTACACTACCCATGTGCATGTGCTTGTGCAGTCATAACACACCAATTTCTAGGGGATGTATTCAGTAATCTCTGAAGCTCCCTCTAGTGGTGTCTACAGTTAGCAACAATGTTGCATGTCAAATCTGTGCCAATGTAATGGATTTGGGATTTGTATCTCTGTATTAGAAACTAAGATTTGTCCTCTTTAGAAGTATATTGAAAAATGAAGCATCACAGAATTTTGGCTGTAGAAATAATGTTCTCTTTAAGTATTGCTGAATAACTCTGTTTTTTTCCCCAAGAGCTAGCAATCATGGCATTGTACTATTTATTTGCCTTTGCGAAAAAGCCAGTTCATTCCCATGCGGTCATTCCTTGCTAAAAAAAAAAATCTATGTGAGCTGATTCTCTGCAGTACTGGCAAAAAATGTCTTTTTTTTATGAAATGAAGAGCACAAATTTTCCACATGTGTTGAAATAACTCACAGCGAGGAACGCTAACTCCCAAGTACATTTCCATAATATAAAACCTATATCTCAGCTGAGATATGATTTGTCATATCTTGTATTGGGCTCTATAAAATTTGCTTTGAACAGGATTTAAAAAAAAAAAAAAAAAACTACAAATGGCCGCATTTCCAAAACTATCCAGCAGAGGGCAGCCTTGGCTATCACAAGCCAAGCCTGACATCTAATTGGAAGAAAAGCTGGGGTTACCGCTGTCATAAACATAGATGAATTTCACCATAATAAACAGAAAATGGGAAGCTTTTATTTTTATTTCGTACAGGATATTTAATAAGTCACCTGAGTCGAACGGGTTTGTAATCGTAACAATGTTAACTGCATAAAATTACAAGACGATGAGTCTCTCGTCACCCGGGAGTGAAGCTGATGCGGTTCATCTCAGTTTCTAACAATATTCACCATATTAAGGGTTAATAAGTCACCCAGTATCAAAGCTGTAGTCAACCTGTTATTTTCCCATCTTGTAATTTGCACCATTACAACAAGATATCCAGATGTAGCAGATTTAAGTATGTAATTGAACCATTTATTTTCTTCACTGCAATATGTAAGTGAGTTAAGACAGTAAGTAAATAAAGCTGAGCTATAAGAAATTGCAGGTGACACATTGCGATGACACTATAGCAAATCCAGCTGTGTTACAGTTACAAACTCAGCTCTGCTACTTCTGCATGTACTTCAAAGCTCTGAGATATCTTGGTGAGTTAAGACAGTAAGTAAATAAGCTAATATATAAGAACTTGCAGATGACGCATTACGATGACACTATAGCAAACTAAGCACTGTTACATTGTCAAACTCAGCTCTGCTGCTTCTGCATATAAGTAAAGGCTCTGAGATATCCCGGTGAGTTACGTCAGTAAGTAAATAAGCTAATATATAAGAAATTGCAGATGACGCATTACGATGACACTATAGCAAACTAAGCACTGTTACATTGACAAACTCAGCTCTGCTGCTTCTGCATATACGTAAAGGCTCTGAGATATCCTGGTGAGTTACGTCAGTAAGTAAATAAGGTAATGTATAAGAAGTTACACATCACACATTGCAGTGACTCTATAGCAAATCCAGCCATGCCACAGTTCTAAACTCCGCTCTGCTGCTTTTACATATACGTAAAGGCTCTGAGATGTCTCAGTAAAGGTCTCATGGTGGTCTGGAAAAGAAAAATATACACTTGATACCCACACTTGTTCCTAGGTATTGCTACCTGTGTCTTCCACCGTTCCCCTCCCTTCAGCAGGGACCAATCCATCACCGCTGTGGACAGTGATTGACAGCAGAGGTCATGTGCCATTTGCGCCAGAAGAGGCAGCCTCTTTGCCCTTTCTTCCAGTCTTGGATGTACTTTGACTGTTGCTTCGTTGGTCGCGACTGTGGCTCCTAACAGCTGCAGCAGTCATGTGTCGTCCCCTGTGGAAAGAGGAAGCAAGGAGACATGGCAGCAGTACCACAGAGCAGCAGGGCTTCAGCAAGTAAGAACATGTTTGTTTTTTTCAGACCACCATGGGCCTCTTTTAAAAATAATAAAGAGGGGTGGACAACCCCTTTAAAGCCTGCAATGCAGTTATGAACATAGCCTATTCCATTGTATTTAAATTCGGAGAGCCCCTTTAAGTATAAACTTCATTGCTATCACCTCCTATGTTAATGGAAGAAATGCTGAGCTCGTCTACCCCATTGCTCTTGGTTAATTCTGAGCAGCCGCTGCTTGTCTGAGGTCCGAGGAAATGCATTAGTTTTCATTATGAAAGCAGCGGAGTTGTGGGTAACCTGGTTATTTGTCACGGACCTTTCACAGATGCAGCATTGTGCGCCTTCCAGTAAAATGGTGTTTCTCTGTTCTATGCCTGTGGTGTAGCACTTGGTGCAGCAGAAGTCATAATGCCCCATGGACTTTTCTACTAAACATTCCTATTTTTCACCTCTATGTGCTTGTATTCAGGGGTAGATCCAGAGGTGAGGCCATTGTATTCAGGGGTAGATCCAGAGGTGAGGCCATTGTATTCAGGGGTAGATCCAGAGGTGAGGCCATTGTATTCAGGGGTTGATCCAGAGGTGAGGCCATTGTATTCAGGGGTTGATCCAGAGGTGAGGCCATTGTATTCAGGGGTAGATCCAGAGGTGAGGCCATTGTATTCAGGGGTAGATCCAGAGGTGAGGCCATTGTATTCAGGGGTAGATCCAGAGGTGAGGCCATTGTATTCAGGGGTTGATCCAGAGGTGAGGCCATTGTATTCAGGGGTAGATCCAGAGGTGAGGCCATTGTATTCAGGGGTTGATCCAGAGGTGAGGCCATTGTATTCAGGGGTTGATCCAGAGGTGAGGCCATTGTATTCAGGGGTTGATCCAGAGGTGAGGCCATTGTATTCAGGGATTGATCCAGAGGTGAGGCCATTGTATTCAGAGGTTGATCCAGAGGTGAGGCCATTGTATTCAGGGGTTGATCCAGAGGTGAGGCCATTGTATTCAGGGGTTGATCCAGAGGTGAGGCCATTGTATTCAGGGGTTGATCCAGAGGTGAGGCCATTGTATTCAGGGGTTGATCCAGTGGAGAGGCCATTGTATTCAGGGATTGATCCAGAGGTGAGGCCATTGTATTCAGGGATTGATCCAGAGGTGAGGCCATTGTATTCAGGGGTTGATCCAGAGGTGAGGCCATTGTATTCAGGGGTTGATCCAGAGGTGAGGCCATTGTATTCAGGGGTTGATCCAGAGGTGAGGCCATTGTATTCAGGGGTAGATCCAGAGGTGAGGCCATTGTATTCAGGGGTTGATCCAGAGGTGAGGCCATTGTATTCAGGGATTGATCCAGAGGTGAGGCCATTGTATTCAGGGATTGATCCAGAGGTGAGGCCATTGTATTCAGGGGTTGATCCAGAGGTGAGGCCATTATATTCAGGGGTTGATCCAGAGGTGAGGCCATTGTATTCAGGGGTTGATCCAGAGGTGAGGCCATTGTATTCAGGGGTAGATCCAGAGGTGAGGCCATTGTATTCAGGGGTTGATCCAGAGGTGAGGCCATTGTATTCAGGGGTTGATCCAGAGGTGAGGCCATTGTATTCAGGGATTGATCCAGAGGTGAGGCCATTGTATTCAGGGGTTGATCCAGAGGTGAGGCCATTGTATTCAGGGGTTGTTCCAGAGGTGAGGCCATTGTATTCAGGGGTTGATCCAGAGGTGAGGCCATTGTATTCAGGGGTTGATCCAGAGGTGAGGCCATTGTATTCAGGGGTTGATCCAGAGGTGAGGCCATTGTATTCAGGGGTGGGGGTAAGGTAGTGCTTAAATTGAGTTTTCCCCAGAGAAAAGCCACATTTTTACTGCAACTTCCTAATTTCTGAGCACCAAAGATTGGAATACCTGCCTTTTAATTTACTGTTATGGCCAGGGAAGGGCGCCACTGCCCGAAACAACAATTTATAACCACATAGAATCTGGTGGCTCTGTTTCCTCTAGAAAACAAAAACCCTCTGTGCATTGCTCTTGTCTGGCTCATAGACGGTCCAGAGGTGAGGCCATTGTATTCAGGGATTGATCCAGAGGTGAGGCCATTGTATTCAGGGGTTGATCCAGAGGTGCGGCCATTGTATTCAGGGGTTGATCCAGAGGTGAGGCCATTGTATTCAGGGGTTGATCCAGAGGTGAGGCCATTGTATTCAGGGGTAGATCCAGAGGTGAGGCCATTGTATTCAGGGGTTGATCCAGAGGTGAGGCCATTGTATTCAGGGGTTGATCCAGAGGTGAGGCCATTGTATTCAGGGATTGATCCAGAGGTGAGGCCATTGTATTCAGGGGTTGATCCAGAGGTGAGGCCATTGTATTCAGGGGTTGTTCCAGAGGTGAGGCCATTGTATTCAGGGGTTGATCCAGAGGTGAGGCCATTGTATTCAGGGGTTGATCCAGAGGTGAGGCCATTGTATTCAGGGGTTGATCCAGAGGTGAGGCCATTGTATTCAGGGGTGGGGGTAAGGTAGTGCTTAAATGGAGTTTTCCCCAGAGAAAAGCCACATTTTTACTGCAACTTCCTAATTTCTGAGCACCAAAGATTGGAATACCTGCCTTTTAATTTACTGTTATGGCCAGGGAAGGGCGCCACTGCCCGAAACAACAATTTATAACCACATAGAATCTGGTGGCTCTGTTTCCTCTAGAAAACAAAAACCCTCTGTGCATTGCTCTTGTCTGGCTCATAGACGGTCCAGAAAAAGGTAAAGGAATCTTCTGATCCGCTTTAAAAGGGATATGCATTGTTTTTTGACGTCTTATAGAGATATCAGCTATAATCCGGCACCTGGCGCTGAGTTAGCGGAAGCACTTGGCATTGAGATACCCACAAATCACTAGAAATCACTAGGCCTACGTAAGTATGCAGTGTTCTTGGCAATGAAGTTTGAGGCTGGCCTAAGCTTCCAACTTCTTAGGTCATTATGGAAGCTACCTTAACTTTATCAGTAACTTAACTTAAAGATTATTATTATTACAAATCACTAGGCTAGAGGGGTGTCCCTCTGCTGAGGTTCTCTGATGACAGGCATGGAATTGTTGGCAAATGCCGCATGTTCCTTCTTTCTGGACTGCTACCGCCTGGCCTCTCTCCAATACTATTTTTTCCTTTTTCTCTGCAGCTGGGATAAAGACTGCAGTTGCAGTCGAAACGCGTAGCCTATTATCCTCTTCTCTGCATTTTTTGTATGGTTGTTATATGGTATTAGCCACTGCGGCCCTTGTATCCTGTCTGTTTTTAAAAGAATTTTTCTCAAATAAAATTTTCTAAGAAATTTTTTAAAAATTATCTTTTTGGAGCTGGAACATTTATTTCTTTAATCCATTGAGTAGTATTACGCCCACGGATGACCCCGTGTCTTCACACTCCCTCTCATCTTTTTTCTTGTCTCTTTTTTTCATTTAGTTTATCACTCACATATTTTCTGCTTCTCTCTTTTCCTTTTTGTCTGTTTCTTTTTTTTTTTTCTCTTATTCGCCCTTCTTTTTTCTTTTCTATCTCTTTATTCATATTTTATCCCTCTTTTTTCCTCTTTTTCAACCTTCTTTTCCTTTTATCTCTATTTTTTTCATTTTTCCTATCCCTATGACTGTTTCTCTATTATTTTACTTTTTTCCTCTTTTTTTTCTCCAGTTATTCAAACTGTCTTTTTGTTCTTACTTTTTTCCCTTCTTATTTTCCTTACTTTTGTCCGTCTTCTATTTTTTCCTGTCTTATTATTGCTTTTTTTTTTCTCTATTTCACTCTTTGCTTCATTTTTTCACTCTCTCTTCTATCTTTGTCTTTATTTTTTGACATGGCTAAAGATAAAGAATATAAAAGTAGATCTATTTTTATAGATATGACATGACCTCAAAAGTGCTCGCTTTAGCACTGCCAGCGATAAAACAAAAAACAAAACACCCAGACTGGGGGAGCTCCATTCCTACTCCTAAAATTAAAGAATAATTACTACAAGCTCAACGATAAGGAATTCTTACCAATATCCATATGAAAGTACAGAAATATCTTGCCAAATATAAGAATAATTGGCAATAGGCGAAAAGAAAGAAAGTATAATACCCCACAGATTAGTAGGGTTTTTTTCTGAATTGTCCCCTTTAAGCTCATGCAGTATAATTAACCAGTAATAGTGGGAGAAGGTGGGATGTGGGTCCATTAGGTCTGGGAGAGACAGCCCTGAACATAGAGACAGATGGAGCGGAGCTGGAATCAGGCAGGCAGATGTGTGTCCGCTATAATACCGGCTTCTCTAAGAGGTTTGTGTGATGAAGGCGATAAAAATGCATAATAAATATTTTGCGGCTGCAATTAATTCTGATGCTATTTACCACGTTGCTCTTATTAAACTACTTGCTGACAACCTCACTGAAGAGTCAATGGTCCTGAAAGACTCAGGAATGATTCTCATTTTGCAATGCACAGAGCTCTGATAATAGCTACTGAATGTCTGGCAAAAATAGACGAAAACACTACCTAAAATATGATGCAATCATGTAGTGGAGGTGCACACGTATGGTATCGTGTCCATCCTTGTAAGCATAATTCATGAGTATACTAACATTATAGGACACTCAAGATGAAAAAGAAAAGCCCTGCCAAGAAAAATTACAATCCCCATTCCAATACTTAACAAAAAAGCATTGACTGTCTTACTCTCATCCATGGGCTCCACCACTCTTCTACCCTATGGTCACCTGCAAGTACTCCATCACTGGATATCCATAGTAACACTGGCTCAGCTACTCTATGCCAATCAGTGACCTGGTGCCTATTCAACTCAAAATACATTTCGGGCCCTAGAATTCTGCCCCCTCCTACAGGGGCTTCTTTTCTTGGTCCTCCTCTTTCTTCAACATTTTTGCTCATATTGTGGAGACTGGGGAGAAGTGAAGTCCTACGTAAGTATGCAGTGTTCTTGGCAATGAAGTTTGAGGCTGGCCTAAGCTTCCAACTTCTTAGGTCATTATGGAAGCTACCTTAACTTTATCAATAACTTAACTTAAAGGTTATTATTATCAATACCCTTCCAAATCCTTAAACCTTCATGTATGACTCTCTATAAGTCCTCCTATGCCTTGTATTAATGATCTAAGTCTTATGATAATCTCTCACTCATTTCTCAAGGAGTTCTCTCACGCTGCACCCGTTCTCTCAAAATCCCTTAATCAGAGTAGTGGCTAACGTGTGTGCTGTAATATGTTTCTAGGGTTTTATGTTTTTAACTCATGTCCTATCTCTTCTGCCCTGCTGCACTCTCCTGCCCTTCTCTACTTTGGTGTACTGCTCTCCATTACTTCATTCATTTGTTCTCTTCTACTTCACTCTCCTTTCATTATATGCTCTGATCCACTGTCTTCTACAATTTCACACTACTCTTCTGTCTCTACTCCATTTTTTTTTGCTCTACTTCTCTATCCTCTGCTCTACTACTACACTATTGTATCCTTCTCCTGTAAATTACCTCCTTCGATCCTCCTCTCTAGCCTCTCTGCTTTCCTAATCTCTATTTGATCTCTATTCCACTCCCACTGCTTTTCTCTTCCCACCTACTCCTGTCCTCTTCTTTTTTACTCCCTTTTCTTATGCTCTTCTCCACTCTTTTGCCCACTTCTCCTCTACTCCACGTCCATGTTTTCCTTTCCTTACTTTTCCTTTCCTGGTCTTCTCTACTCCTCTCTACTTTTTTCTTCTCCACACTTTTGTTGTTTCCTCCTCAAATCTCCTGCATTCAACTACTCTTAACTTTACTCTTCTTTCCTCATCTACTTCTTTCTCATTTTGTTTTCGACTGTACTCTATCCCCATCCTTTGCTTTTCTCTTGTACTACAATCATGTCTTCTTTTTTCTACTTTCCACTCTCGCACTCTTCTCTGCTGCTCTCCACTCTACTTCTGTCATCTACTCAACTCCCCTGTTTTTCTCTTCTACTGCATTCCTGTCCTCTTCTTTCTACTATCCACTCTCATGCTCTTCTCTTCTCCTCAGTACTACTATGGTCTACTCACTCCCCTGTTTTACTCATCTACTGCACTCCTCTCCTTTCCTTTTTACAGTACACTTTGAAACACTTTTATGTTCTCCTCTTCTCCTCTCCAGTGTTCGGTACTCTTGTCTTCCACTATGCTTCCCTGTTTTGCCCTTCTGTTACACTTTTCCTGTCCTCTTCTTTTTACTCCACTTTCATGCTCCCCTCTCTTTTCTGCTGTCCTCTCCAATGTTCTTCTACTTGACTCTTCTGTCTTTGCTTTTACTCACTTGACCTTTTCCGTACTCCAATTTCCTCTACTCTACATTTCTGTCCATTACTACTCCTCCATCCTCTCTCCTCCACTGCACTCTTCTGGCCTCAACTACTTTCACATCCACTCTCTTGTCCTCCTCTGCTTATGTTGAGTGTGTTTTATTAAGCTATGGTTATTTTCACAAAATCATGATATAGCCATATTTCTTCACTTGAACATGGGTCTCAAGACCTGAAATGACAATATTTTAGGGATATATGGTGTTGCCAGTTCAATTATCTAATGGTCAACCTGGGACTTGAGACTGTGCCCATATTATGCTAATTCTGATTACATTTAAAAACAATGAATTGCCACCATCGCAGAGCTTATAAAGCCACTAACTATGAAAAGTATTAATAAAATGCATTGTTTTGAATAGTCCAAGCCCCTTGCTGCAGAACATGAATCAGGATGCCCAGGATTAAAGTGCTGTCAATTCCCCCAATAGAAAAGTGCAGCTGTGCATGATACTGGCATACAGCAATCAGCAAGCAACACTGCAGCAATTACTGCACTCTATGGGGCCTCTCCAAAAAGCTCTTCACGAGCCCATTGTCGACGGCTTGCACTTTGCAGTGGCGTTTACCAGGATGCAGCATTTGACTTGCTTGAAATGTCTCTGCTTTTTACAAATCTTTTGAACAGTAATACTTGAAATCATATTGCCTTTCACAGATATTGATGGGAGGAGGGGCAGGGGCTCCATGTTTAGCATGAAAAAATCCAAAAGCTAAGATGTATTTGCAGATAGACATCTTATCTGCTATTCACACGAAGGAATATTGAGAAATGCTAAACCTTTGGACTGTCTCCATAAATCTCTGCCAATATCTGCTTCATCCAATGAGAAAACAAGTATTTCTCAAAGCACATGGCCCTTATCTCTCCCATCTCACTTCTGGGAAGATTGACATGGTGGATCAGAAGCCCCAACACTGGTTTTGTCCACTTGTGCTTCTCGGCTTATGATCTAAGCCGTGTCATACCTTACTCTGCCATCCTGCCTATATGCTGGATACGGGCATTGATTTTATTGTAGAGGAAAACAAAAGCTCATCTGACGCATCACTTTTCATAGGAATTGTGCCATCAATTGTACAGACCTGTTCCATATTTTATTTGTATGCTAAAAAAAAAAAATAACTTCTCCAACAAAGGATCTAAAAGTTCAAGATGGTATGGGAGTAGTCCTAGTCTACCGATTGCTGGAATCGCATAATGATGTCTACTGTGTTCAGCATGGGTGGACAGAGACAGGAGGGGGCCCTTGTGCAGAACAATGTATGGGTTCTTTGCAGTCCAATCGCTCATCGCAATGCACAATTCCACTTGTTTTGGACGTGGAAATGGGCCACCTTACCTTGTGGTTCCCTGTGCGTCTGCACAGGTTGCACCAATGATATGTCCACCACTGGTGTTCAGTCTAAGGGCAGTTTCACACGTCCAGATATTTCTGGTACCAGAAAAACCCGTACCGGAGATATCCATATCCGTGTCCGTGTGCTTCTGTGTGGCACACAAGTGACACATCAGGAGCACACATGCCGGCATTTGGGAATCAGCAGTAAAGTTCGCACTGAATACTGCCCTCATCATTGTCCCTTGCTTGCTCTGTGATCAGCACGAGCAAGGGACAATGTTGTGAGTAGTAGTCTGCTCCCACAGTGTCCATGTGTAACAATAAGAATAAAATAATAATATCCTTATACTCACCCATCCTAAGTATCCCCCGCTATATTCCTCTGACCGCTGATGCCGAGGAGCCAGGGAGAATGACTCGCTGCAGCGAGCGGGCCCTGGAGCTGCCCCGAGCTCATCAGTGAGCTCCACTCAGAGTAGGGCTCCGCTCGCTGGAGCGGCTCATTCTCCCCAGCTCCTAGGCGTCAGCAGTTGCATAGATTACAGCGGGGGACATCATCGGACATGGAGCAGCACTCGCTGTACACTGATTCCCAGGCCGCGGTACGTGTCACACTTAATGACACATGGATGTCATCCGTGTGTGTTCAGTGTGAGACATTTTGCGACTCGCGCAGCGTGTAAAAACGGACATGTCAGCGTGTTTTGCCCACTGGCACACGGTCCGTGGAAACACACTGACATGTGCCCAGACCCATAGATTTGAATGGGTCTGCATGTGTATGTGTCTCCAGTACGTGTAGAAACTGTCACCACACTTACTGGAAGCACAGAGATGTGAAAGAGGCCTAAAAAAGAGGACAGAAGTTTTCGGTAAGAAAAAGGATTTTGATAAAAAAAAAAGTAGCATTGTGCTCAATAAAGCTGACAGGCAGAGTTCCCCCACAGAAGAAGTAACCACAGTACTCCATGTTGGAAACAGAATGGGGCTGATTCATCGAACCTCGGACAACAGAAGACTGGACTAAAAGCTTTAAAAAGATGCAAAATTTCTATGCAACGTAGAGTTGCACAAAAAATGTAGCAACTTTTGGCATTTTCGCAATAGTTTTAATTAACGCTCCCATAACGGGCAGAGCTGGGGAGGAGTCAAGGCGAGACGGTGCGTGGCTTTGTCCACTCGTCAAATTCACCAATATTGTCCAGCATTTTTTACACCAGAAATGCTACTCCAGTCTTTAACTTTGATATTCTCTGACTAAACACCAGGAAGACAAAATGTCCCCTAAATGTGATGATCCATATTGGTCAGGTAAGTAATGCGACACGCTCCTGGTCTGGAGAGTGGCCCAATCTCCACCACTTCTGTCGCTGAGTGCACCATAAGTATCGATGCTAAACCATTCATAAAAGATCTGCTCTCTGCATTTCAGGAAAAGTACACAGAGTCCCATAACACAGAGGAGATACACCCAATATGCTTAAGGAATTATTCTCAAAAAAGGAATGTATCCCCATGTTGTTTGTTGGGAGTCTTACTGATGGGAAACACTGCTAACTTGGAACCAGAAAGGAGGGGCTCTGCAGGGCCCCATCCTGAATGGAGAAGAGGTGTGCCTGGTCATCTTGTGCTCCATCCATTGTCTATGTGAATGCCGGAGAAAGCCCCAAGCACAGAGCTCCAGAGGTCAGGCATGCTCACCTCAGCTACACAAGATGGAACTCTGCAGAGCCCCATTCTCTGGGTTACAGTCAGTGGCATACCGCCAATGGCGCAGGCCACACCACGGCTATGGGGCCAGTGACCGGAGGGGGGCCCGTGAGCCGGGAGGGCCCCAAGCAGCTTGGGAACGAGGAGGAAGGTTGAGTAGGAGATTGAGACGGTGGAGGAGTGAGGCACACGCAGTTGCCACTGCTGCAGCTACCTCGTGTGGCCGCTACTAAAGGGACATGAATATCCCCTCTTCTCCACTCCCATGGGCATGGAGAAGAGGGAATATTCATTCTCCTCAGCAGTGGTCTCAGAGGAGCACTGAGTCGTGGCTCCTGCTGTCAGTGCCTGCTGCTAAAGAGAATGCATATTCACTCTTCTCCACTCCCATAGTCCCGGCATGGAGAGGAGTGAATATGCCGACAGCAGCAGCTCACCTCGGCATCTGAGAGTAAAACATAGTATCCCCATATGCCAGAAGACTTCATATAAGAACATTCCTGTGGTTTTCTGTATGATATTATTATTTTACAATGTGCAGAAAGAATATGGCACTGAATTGCTTTATTGTATATCCGGCACTGTGATGTATGCACTGTCTGTAACTATTATGTAGGGAATATATATCTCTATTACAGTTGTAATGAGAAATATTTAATCCTCTCTGCAAATTCAAAACTTTTTGCCATTTATTTATTATGCTTGCTTATATAGCACTATTTATTCCACAGCGCTTTACAGACATCATCATTGCTGTCCCCATTGGGGCTCACATTCAAACTCCTTATCAGTATGTCTTTGGACCCATGCAAACACGGGGAGAACATCCAAACTCCTTTCAGATGTTGTCCTTGATGGGATTTGAAACCAGGACCCCAGCGCTGCAAAGCAACAGTGCTAACCACTGAGCCATCGTGCTGCTGTTTGCAGCAAACCAATCAAACAAGAAAAACTTAAATAGATGAACGCAACTAATATAACAAATTCACAATTTTTTTTATGGACTACCGCAGTCTTAGAATTATTCACCCCTTCATGACCAGTGTCTTTTATACTGTACATTGTAGAGCCCCTCTAACTGTTATGATCTGCTACCCCTCTGGCTGTTATAACCTGCTGCCCCTCTCACTGTTATGACCTGCTGCAAACATGATGCATGCCCAGACATCAACTTCTGGCAGCATTTCTGAGGAATCTTACCCCATTCTTCATATGCAATGTATGACACAAATTATTTTTGGGAAATATTACTCCATTGCGTGGAAATTCCAGGCACTGTTATATTGAGTAAAGAATTAAGTTTTTATGTGGGCAGTGTAGGAAGCTATTCATTTGCACTGTATAAAAATGATATATGCATCAGTGCGTTAACTGTCACCATTATGCTGACAACATATGACACTATAATTTTAATATGTATAAAACTATATTGACATCATACTTTTATATAGTACATTGGGGTGCATTTAAAAGGGGTTGTCTAAACCCCTTTAAAACAAAGTATAGACCTCAATAAACTCCACATATGTTGGTGGGGTTCACAGGCAGCTGCGGGGAGTATATTTTTTTCACCTGCTTTTGTCTCTAACAAGATCCAGATCTTCCAACAATTTGACATTTGCTGCCGAAAAACATCCTCACAGCATGATGCTGACACCAACATGTTTCACTGTGGGGATGGTGTTCTTGGGATGATGACCTGTGTTGTTTTGGTGCCAGACATAGAATTTACCTTGGTGGCCATACAATTTGGTGGCCCAGAGATCTCCTTGGTCTTCATGGTTAGTGGTGTCTCTTGCTTAATGATGTTGCATTTTCTGTGGCCTTTCAGTGAAGGTAAAGTGTATATACAGAAAGACCATGTGACATTTAGATTGCACACAGGTGGACATCCTGTCACGAAGCATGTCACTTATGAAGGTAACTGTTTGCACCAGAAATTTTATGGGGCTTCATAGCAAAAGGGGTGAAGACATATGCACATGTCAATTTTTAGTTACTTGATCCCATAGATTTAATTTATGCTTATATTTTTCTCACTTCACTTCACCACCTTAGACTATTTAGTGCTGATGCATCACACAAAAATTGAATTACAAAAATATTTAAACACAGGTTGTAATGTAACAAAATAGGTAAAAAAACCAAGGGTGAGAGGTGAATACTTTTGCAAGCCACTGTATATATATATTTTTTTCAAAGGCCAATTTAAGAACAATACTGTTTTCTTTCCTGACGCTCAGCTCCAGATTGAAACGTCTGATAATTGTGGGTTCTGTTGAGATAATTATAAAGTTTCCTACTTGGGAAAAGGGGGGGTTATCAATGATCGTAATCGCACAATAGGAAGTCGGTGGGGAAAAGCACATTCTGCTTTCTTGTTTTTTTCCAGAATTCACTGTAAATCACATTGTGATTGGTTTAATTATACATTTAGCGTCTTTTTTTCCCAGAAGGCCACTGTCAATGAGCTGCGAGACGAGACGAGTCAGGTTTTAGGGCAAATAATACAATAGCATTAATTGTACAGAAATCTGAATGTTACGGATGATGGAGTGGAGTCCTACAGATCGCAGCGGGGGTAAATCCGATTATTCTTATTAATGTCTTTATAGTACAGCCGGCGTGATGCCGAGACTTGGAGCACAAGAACAACGGGTCGGAAAAAACAAAAGTACGAGAGTGTAAAGGGCTTAGTGTCTGCCATTGAAATGATAAATTATTGGTTTTATTAACAATTTAGCTAAAGATTTTTACCATAATCACAATATTCAATTTGGGATCAACTTAAAAAAAACATTCTGGAATGTTACATCATTTTTCGTTTTTTATTGAATAGATTCTCTTTTTTGTAATTTTTGTTTTTTCCTACTCTTCTTACAAGAGGCACAATTTTTTGATTTTTCCATCAGAAATGAGCCGATCAGGCAAAATTCGAATTTGCAGGGAGACTAAATTAGCTGAAAAAATATTCTCTGTGAATTTAATATTCCTCAAAATTGTTGGTACCCCTCGTTTAATGAAAGAAAAACCCACAATGGTCACAGAAATAACTTGAATCTGACAAAAGTAAAAATGAATTAAAAATCTATGAAAATGAACAAATGAAAGTCAGACATTGCTTTTCTGCTTCCACAGAATTTAAAAAAAAATTAAACTCCAGAAATTGGCCTGGACAGAAATGATGGTACTCTTAACTTAATAATTTGTTGAACAACCTTTTGAGGCCATTACTGCAATAAAACGATTCCTGTAACTGTCAAATGAGACTTCTGCACCTCCCAACAGGTATTTTGGCCCACTCCTCATGAGCAAACTGCTCTTGTTGTCTCTTGTTTGAAGGTTGCCTTTTCCAGGAGGCATTTTTCAGGTCTTTCCAAAGATTCTCAATAGGATTTCGGTCAGGACTTCAGAATAATCCAATGCTTTCCTCTTAGCCATTCTTGGGTGTTTTTAGCTGTGTGTTTTGGGTCATTATCCTGTTGCAAGACCCATGACCTGCGACTGAGACAAAGCTTTCTAACACTGGACAGCACATTTCTCTCTAGAATCCCTTGATAGTCTTGAGATTTCATTGCACCCTGCTAAGATTCAAGACACCCTGTGCCAGATGCAGCAGAACAGCACCAGAACATAACAGAGCCTCCTCCATGTTCCACAGTAGGGACAGTGTTCTTTTCTTGGTATGTTTCATTTTTCCATCTGTGAACATAGAGCTGATGTGCCTTGCAAAAAACTTCCATTTTTGTCTCATCGGTCCATAGGACATTCTCCCAGAAGCTTTGTGGCTTGTCAACGTGTAGTTTGGCAAATTCCAGTCTGGCTTTTTTATGACTTTTTTTCAACAATGGTGTTCTCCTTGGTCGTCTCCCATGAAGACCACTTTGGATCAAGCAACTTTAGTCACAGGAACATTAAGCTGCTTGGAGATGGTCTTATAACCTTTACATTTAACATGCTTTTCTATCATTTTCTTTCTAATCTCCTGAGACAACTCTTTCCTTTGCTTCCTCTGGTCCATGTTGAATGTGGTACACACCATGTCACCAAACAGCACAGTGAGTATCTTTAGCCCTACATACAGGCCCACTGACTGATTACAAGATTGTAGACACCTGTTATGCTAATTAGTGGACACAACTTGATTTAACATGTCCCTTTTGTCACATTATTTTCAAGGGTACCATCATTTCGGTCCAGGTATATTTCATGAGTTTCATGAGTTTAATTTTTTTTTAAAATTCTGTGGAAGCAAGGTTGAAAAGCAATGTCTGACATTCATCTGTTCATTTTCATAGATTTTTAATTCATTATTACTTTTGTCAGATTCAAGTTATTTCTGTGACCATTGTGGGTTTTTCTTTCATTAAACAAGGGGTACCAACAATTTTGACCACGTGTGTATATCTCCAGACCCCAGGGCATTATAAATGTAATATGTTAGAAATAGGGATGAGCGGACCCAAGCTTAAAAGTTTGGTGTTCATACTGGGCAGTCAGTGTCCGGTGGTAAACGTCGAATATGGACTTCTCCCGGAAGTCCATTACAATGTTCGGAGTTCTGGGGGTAGTTTGTGACAGAGATTTTTTTCGTTCTTACCCAGACCCCCAAAGTTGAAGTCTCCAATGTTTTCAATACGGTTCGGGTTCTGGTTCAAATTCGGGTACAGTTCTGGTACCCGAGCTGAACTTTAAGATAAAGTTACGGTTAGGTACCAGAACTCGAACTTCCACGGGTCCGCCCAACCCTAGTTAGAAATCCAAAAAATCCTTATACAGACCTCACTGCTCACCTCTGCAGCCACTCCGCTCCTCAACATCACCCATCCGCTCCTCACAGTCACCCATCTGCAGATCGCTGCTGCTTGCTCTGAAATCCCTGGGTTTCTCACATTGGGATGGGACATCCAACTTTGATGTCTCTCAGGTGGTCCCTGTGAATATGCTTGCAAGGTCACAACACATGCTGGGATGTCATGACGCCGTGACCTTTCACTTGCTTGTGTAGGGATTTCCGGGCGAGCGGAGGTGATCTGAAGATTGGTGTCATGAATGAGTCGGAGAGGATAATGGTAATGTGGGTAAAATTATTTTTTTATACATATTTTGATGGCCTTTTACAGTTCATAATAATGAACTGAATCCACCCAGAAACCACAAATTTCAAAAAATCCGCTTTTTGGCAAAGGCGGATTTTTCAAAAGTTGGAGTAATATCCAATTCCACGCTTCCATGCTAATTTCTACGTATGAGAGTTTGCTGTTTGCGGTACAATTTCTAGTTTTTAATGACACTTTTGACTTTACCATATAATGTACTGAAAAAAAAACAGGAGCAAAATTCAAAGTATGGTGAAATGGAATGGAATTCCGCCATTGTTTTTTGGGGGGTTTCATTTTGAGAGCATTCATTATGAAGCAAAGATGACCTGGTAAAGGAAGTTTTGCGGAAGACCGGACTGAAGGTTGTAGCATCAAGATAGTTAAGAGGCGAGGAGGTGAGTATTATTTTTTCTGTTCATCCCTTTTCTTGTCCTCGACAAAAAAGCAAAATGGCAGCTACCGCCAGAGCATCGCTCCCATTGCACACTGTTTCAAAGCCACAAGTTTAATTACAAAAGACATTTGACCAAAATATCTGCATTAAAAGCTATTTTAGTGTACGGATATGTGATCCCCAAATGAATGAAGAAGTCAAGGGGAATCTTCATACAGCTTTTGATAAAAAAAAAATAATAATTGGAAAAAAAGTTGCAGTTTACATTCATAGAAAGTCATAAATATCAATCTTATAAAAATTAAAGATTTGCGTAATATTGAAATTGCATTTCCCAAATCATCTTATCGCCCTGCATGGAGCAGCCTATTTAACCAACTGAAAGCAAAAATCTTCCTATAAGATATATGAGAAGGTTTGGCTAAGGCTATTTTCACATGTCCAGTAATCATCAGTTGGAACTGATACAGCAGCAATCTTTTAAGACAGTTGTGCAGACACAACTTTTTTGTCCATGTCAAGTAGTGCCAAGGGACTGTGGGCACCTATCCGATCCCTCAAACTAGGGACACCCTAGACTATCGTTGTTCCCCGGAGTACCCCAGATGGTGCAGATACCAGGGTCTTGTACCTTACTAGGCTCCTAACTTAACCCTTATCTGACTCCTCCATCGCTGAGGGTTGTGAGGGGCCGAAGTGTAGAAGAAAACACTAACCAGACAGACAGGAATAAACAGACAGGAATAAAAGAAAACTACAAACATACAAATACACTCACAAATCAACAGAGTTGAAAACAGGGGAGAAATAGTAGGTACAAACCAAATGGGAGAGGCTAAGGATAAACATGCAAACCAACTTTACTAAGAAATCTCCTGAAAAACTCTCTAACCGCCTACTCTAAATACTGAATTTCTTCTTCAATTCCAAACCATCTAGTGGTAAAATATCACTGGCAACTACCGAGTGCCAGTGACGAGCATATATACCAGAGGGGAGTGGCCATCACAGAACAGCTGAGACAATTCAGGATTGAGAGCTCCAGGAGAACAACTGAACTGATTAACTCTTGCAATTACAGAGCAAGGAAAACTTGCACTGTTTAATAGGGTGGTGAAGCAGGTCTAATCAGTGCAAGAATTAGTGTAACCAGACACCATGATCGTCTGGCCCCTTTCTCTCGTGGTATCCTTGTGACAGTCCAACTAAAAAAAAATTATTTCAACTGGATCCGTTTTTTTAACATTGAAATCTATTGAAACGGATCTGTTGAATAGGTGCTTTTTTTGTTCTATTTGAAACTGATCCAGTGAGCAAAAAACGGATCCTTTTCAAATGGAAGAATAACGGATGACTAGTTAATGAATCCGTTTTCCATAGACTCCAATATTAAAAAAACGGATCCAGTTGAAATCATTTATTTTTTTGTCAGACAAAAAACTTGTCTCTGCACAACTTTTTTATTAACGGATTGCTGCTGTATCTGTTCCAACTGATGATTACTGGACATGTGAACATAGACTTAATAGCAAGGAAAGCAACATTAATGGTCACTTTGTAAACAAATTTTCAACGTGTCTCCCCCTTTTACTTACTACTTTGTATGTGGTTGTGAGACAACTATCTGCAGCAGGACCCTCTCCCCTTGATTCCATGCCACATCCCTTGGCTAAAGTGGAGGCTTATTTCAGTCCCTAGCTTAATATACAACTGATCAGTGAGAGATTAACCACCTTGTTCTTTGCAGGATTTCTACAAGATTGATTGTTTTAGGGTCATGCAGAAAATGTTGCCGGTTAAGGCTACATTTGATCACTATGACATAAAAGGTTTAGTTTAGTCTTTGGCATCCAACAGTAAAGCTGAGTATAATTTATTCTCCATGTTCTAGAAATCGGGTGGATCTTGGCTCCTGGAACCCACTGATCACATCATCTGACATTACTTAATATAGGTTCCTTTAGATACAGTCATTTGGCCAAAACAATAGAAATAAAATCTGGTAGTCGACTCTGTTATCATACAATGAGCGGAATAATATCCTGTTATTTATGCATTTGTTGCTGTAACTATTAATTATGAACCGCAGGAACTGGCGTCTTCTGGGGTCTGTTGTGCCAGTAGTGAAGCCTGCCTCCGGCATACATCTGCTCTCCGCCGGGATCACCAGAGAATGGAACATTAGTGTTTTGGCTGGATCGTACACCTTGTCTCATTGCAAAGATTTCGGTGAGCACAGAATGCTAATTCTCTGCAGTGAGATGCTTTAAAGCCATATGCCACAATTTAGACGGAACAAAGTCCAGTTTTCCAAAAAAATTAGCTAAACCAGAGTTCAAAATATATACGCATAAAGAATAAACATTTATACAAGATGAACCAATTTAGACAAAGATGTGTAACAAACTAGACAAAGCCAAAGAGCCCATCTTGTGCCGACAACAGGATACCACCAAGAGCCAGCCACATGCCACCGAAAATGTCATGATCCTCTCAGAGGAGGACAGCCTATAACTGTGTATATTTATATAACTGTAAGTCCCCCCCCCACCATCAAAAACAAAAGTGCCCAAAAATCCATAATCCAGACTTTCCTTAGTTTTTCTTAGATCAAGCCGTGACCTATTTTGTAGTTGAGTATATACTAGCCAACTAACCGGCGAACCCCTGAACAAATCATCCTTGCCCCATTAAAACCTGTGTAAATCAGTCATTTTACTTGTCCTGAAGTCTCGGAGTAAAATAGAATGGGACTTAAAAGGGGAAAATAAAAGACAGGGATGAAAGGAGCGTGGGAACAGCAGTGCAATTTTTTTGCCAATATTTGAGATATAACTGGAAGCTCATGGGTCTTGATGAAATGCCTACATTGTTGTGTAGGTTGCAAGACCCTATCCTAGTAAAGAGGGCATCATACCTGCTCCACCATCTGAGTCGGAAAGGTTACCATAAAAGGACTATTTTTTTATTATGGGTCTAAGAATTAATAGGCAGGTAGTTGCTAACGCCCAGCGCCGATTTCTAATGGCTCAAAGCGGTCACAGATCGCTCTTGCAGGCGATTTAGCGGTTTCCACTGACATCACATCTACAAAGCAGAATCTTTTCTTCCACTTCTTCCTCTTTTGACGTGGCATGACTTCCGACATCATACTGATTATAGCCTGCTTCCAGCTGACGCAGTGAATTTGACAGAGCAGCCTGGAATAAGAGGAGCTGCTCTATTGACATGGCGCAGCTGAATCACCAGCAGGAGCGGTCTGTTACTGCTCTGAGCCGGTGCTGGGTAGAACAGGCGGATAGTTCCCTCCATTAGCAGCTATCTGCTGGTTAGTTTTTAGAAAATAAATTAAAAAAATGAACTGGGATATAAATTGGTGTGCATGCAGCATGTAAGAGCATGTTCACACATGGCCAATAAACAGAAAAAAACAAAGACAGAAAAATAATACACAATTACCCTGAAACATATAAATAAACAGCAATAGTGCATGAAAATAATATAGGGTACTTAGTTAACTTAATTTTGATCAAAGTAATGCTAAAGCCATCCCACCACATCACGGTGACCCTATTCGGGACCCTATTCGGGACTGTCCTGAATAGGGTCACCGTGACTAGGTGGCATGACTTTTGCATTATTTTGATCAAAATTATGTTAGCTAAGTACCCTATATTATTTTCATGCACTATTGCTGTTTATTCATTTATTTCAGGGTATTTGCGTGTTATGTTTCTGTTTTTGGCCTATAATAAAAAAATGTGAAATAGTCCTAGATAACCCCTCTACTTCTATTCTTCACCCTTTCCTAAACAAACAATTGTACAAAGTGCTCTCTCACTTCAAGCCAGCAATGTGAGTTGAGCAGATTGGGCAAAATTCAAATTCACCTGTTCACACAAATTTTCCCAGGAAACTCGATATGCGGAGAAGGTAGTCTCTGTAACTTTAATATCCCTTATTATGCTCTGGGGTCTTTCCAAACCCGATAGCATAATGAATGCAAAATTTTTTAAAAATATTTAAAATCATCTCACAGACCCGGCCCCTCCGCTCATCACCCATCCGGTCCTTGCCATATCTTCATTAAGTCAAAACCACGAGTGCTGAATCCTCAGGCCTCCTCACGCTAATCCAGGACTTCCATCTCTAATGAAATCCAGGTTTACTCCGAGCAAGTGCAGAAGTTCACAATTTCATGACGTGCGCTGTGACCTTGCAAGGACATGCGCAAAACCCTCTTGAACCTCATCAGAGATGGAAGTCCTGGCTTAGCGTGAACAGGTCCAGGGATTCAGCCCTTGCAAACATGATCAGAAGATGCATTGAGGACTGGACAGGTGACATTGTGGAGCGGAGGTGCCGAGAGGTAAGCGGTATTGTGAGTATACCCTTTTTTTATTTTTTAACCTTTAGTTGGCTCTTTACGAATCAGAGACAAGGCGGTCAGCAGATTTGGCCGATTCCGCGTGGAAGGGAAATATAAAAAAAAATCTGTATTTTGAAACACTACAGGAAATACAAAGAAACATACACAGCATAGTAATAGATTGAAATCAGGTTCTATAGCCGGTGCCAGTCGCACTTTATCGGGCTTGCTCACGATGCTTTCCCTCCTCCCAATATTTCACTGAACATTGGTACTTCTTTTAATACAATATTCTGTATTCTTGTCCTGACGATGCTTTGTTCTGTTCCAACAAACAGCCAGCACAACAGAAGACGACAGATTCTTTTTCTTCTTTATGTCTGGCATTTTTACGATCGATTGTAAAAGGCTGATACGTTTTACCTGCGCGGTATCTGACCTTGAAACTCACCTTTAAGCTTCATTTGTACTAGTTAGCGATGATACTTACCGGAGTCTTCTGTTGCTCGTAGATTGTTTACAAGGTGTTCGGTGCGGCTCTGTCGCTCCCAATAATGTCACATTCTACAGTAGAGCTGTAAATTTCCTCCATAAAATTGTATCAGGCACAAAAACATGAAATAGTCACCTGTGTCGTGGGGTGTGGGCGACAAAGTGACACTGTAACGTTATGTCTAATTGATAAAATAGCGCAAGAAGCCACATATACAGTAAGTCAAACCTATACAAGTCCTTACTTATGGATCCACTCCAAGCTTTAGCTCAAAATACTGCTCCAGAAACAGCAGGTGTGAATCTTGACCAAATAATGATCTGATGACCCAAAAGATAGAATTTACTAACTGTATCAGAAACTTAAAAGTAAGAAAATGGCTTATATGTGGTAAATAGACCAAATGTTTGAAGCTAATATACAGTGCCTACAAGTAGTATTCAACCTCCTGCAGATTTAGCTGGTTGACACATGTGGAATTAACTTGGCATTGTGACATTTGTACTGTAGATCAGCCTGGAAGTGGGAAATGCACTGCAGCAAATTTTTATTCATTTTTATTTTTTTAAAACGTTAAAAGTTAATTCAGAGTGTCATTTATTATTCAACCCCTCAAACCACAAGAATTCTGTTTGGTCCCCCTAAAGTATTAAGAAGTAGTTCAGGCACCAAGAATAATGAGCTTCACATGTGTGGATTAAAGATCTCTTTTGCCAGCCTTTTCTGACTATTTAAGACCCTCCCCAAACTTGTGAACAGCACTCAGACATGGTCAACATGGGAAAGACAAAGGAGCATTCCAAGGCCATCAGAGACAAGATCGTGGAGGGTCACAAGGCTGGCAAGGGGTACAAAACCCTTTCCAAGGAGTTGGGCCTACCTGTCTCCACTGTTGGGAGCATCATCCGTAAGTGGAAGGCTTATGGAACTACTGTTAGCCTTCCACGGCCAGGACAGCCTTTGAAAGTGTCCTCCCGTGCCGAGGCCAGGCTTGTCCGAAGAGTCAAGGCTAACCCAAGGACAACAAGGAAGGAGCTCCGGGAAGATCTCATGGCAGTGGGGACATTGGTTTCAGTCAATATCATAAGTAACGTACTCCACCGCAATGGTCTCCGTTCCAGACGAGCCCGTAAGGTACCTTTACTTTCAAAGCGTCATGTCAAGGCTCGTCTACAGTTTGCTCATGATCACTTGGAGGACTCTGAGACAGACTGGTTCAAGGTTCTATGGTCTGATGAGACCAAGATCGATATCTTTGGTGCCAACCACACACGTGACGTTTGGAGACTGGATGGCACTGCATACGACCCCAAGAATACCATCCCTACAGTCAAGCATGGTGGTGGCAGCATCATGCTGTGGGGCTGTTTCTCTGCCAAGGGGCCTGGCCATCTGGTCCGCATCCATGGGAAGATGGATAGCACGGCCTACCTGGAGTTTTTGGCCAAGAACCTCCGCTCCTCCATCAAGGATCTTAAGATGGGTCGTAATTTCATCTTCCAACAAGACAACGACCCAAAGCACACAGCCAAGAAAACCAAGGCCTGGTTCAATAGGGAAAAAGTCAAGGTGTTGGAGTGGCCTAGTCAGTCTCCTGACCTTAACCCAATTGAAAACTTGTGGAAGGAGCACAAGAATAAAGTCCACATGAGACACCCAAAGAACCTAGATAACTTGGAGTAGATCTGCATGGAGGAGTGGGCCAAGATAACTCCACAGACCTGTGCCGGCCTGATCAGGTCTTATAAAAGACGATTATTAGCTGTAATTGCAATCGAGGGTTATTCCACAAAATATTAAACATAGGGGTTGTATAATAATTGACCCACACTTTTATGTTTAAAATTTAATAAAATTCAACTGAGCAACATAACTTTTTGGTTTGTAAGATTTATGCTCCTGTTCATAAAACCTACTCTCGTTTGCAGTTTGAAGGCTCTAACTTATTTGCATCTTATCAAACCAGCTAAATCTGCAGGGGGTTTAATACTACTTGTAGGCACTGTAGCATAAAATGAGTTTGTAGTATTATATTATATTGAATAATTTTTAGCCAACCGCTAAGGGTATTTTCACACTGCGTTCTGGCACCTGTTCAGTGGCCCCATCAGGGTTTACGTCCGTACCCCCCGAAAAACAGCATTCAGGCGTATGCGCCGGCATAGCCATAGACTATAACGGTGCCGACAAAGCGAACATGTGCTCTGTCGTGCATCATTTTCGGGCATATATATCTACGGGAGGCAGACACTTAGATATAGTAGACTGCATCTGGGTGTCCGTCTCCAGAGCACTCCGGAAAAGGTTTTCATCCAGGATATCTTCAATTGCAACCAGTCATTCTGTTCCTGCAGCTTAAAAACACCCCCATAGCATGATGCTGCCACCATCACTGTTGGGATTGTATTGCGCAGGTGATGAGCAGTGCCTGGTTTTCTCCACACATACCGCTTAGAATTATCACCAAAAAGTTCTATCTTCGTCTCATCACACCAGAGAATCTTATTTCTCATAGTCTGGGAGCACTTCATGTGTTTTTGAGCAAACTCTATGCGGGATTTCATATGTCTTGCACTGAGGAGAGGCTTCCATAGGCCCACTCTACCATAAAGGCCCGACTGGTGGAGGGCTGCAGTAATAGTTGACTTTGTGGAACTTTCTCCCATCTCCCTACAGCATCTCTGGAGCTCAGCCACAGTGATCTTGGGGTTCTTCTTTACCTCTCTCACCAAGGCTCTTCTCCCACAATTGCACAGTTTGGCTGGACGGCCAGGTCTAGGAAGACTTCTGGTGGTCCCAAACTTCTTCCATTTAAGGATTATGGAGGCCACTGTGCTGTTCGGAACCTTGAGTAATGCAGAAATTCTTTTGTAACCTTGGCCAGATCTGTGCTTTGCCACAATTCTGTCTCTGAGCTCCTTGCGCAGTTCCTTTGAGGTCATGATTCTCATTTGGTCTGACATGCACTGTGAGCTGTGAGGTCTTATATAGACAGGTGTGTGCCTTTCCAAATCAAGTCCTATCAGTTTAATTAAACACAGCTGGACTCCAATGAAGGAGTAGAACCATCTCAAGGAGGATCACAAGGAAATGGACAGCATGTGACTTAAATATGAATGTCTGAGCAAAGGGTCTGAATACTTATGACCATGTGATATTTCAGTTTTTCTTTTTTAATAAATTTGCAAAAATTTCTACATTTCTGTTTTTTTTTCAGTCAAGATGGGGTGCAGAGTGTACTTTAATGAGAAAAAAATGAACTTTTTCGAATTTACGAAATGGCTGCAATGAAACAAAGAGTGAAAAATTTAAAGGGGTCTGAATACTTTCCGTACCCACTGTATAACGACTATAATACTGCCCCCTATGTACAAGAATATAACTACTGTAATACTGCCACTATGTACAAGAATATAACTACTGTAATACTGCCCCCTATGTACAGGAATATAACTACTATAATATTTAGAAAAAGGAAGGTACATCCAGCACTGGGTCCTCATAACATTTTTTTCTTTATTGTAAATCCATAAAAACTCCAGACATAGAGTAATCGCATACGTATTTCAAATGGTTATGTTCTTAGTCATTGCATACAAACTCTAAACTAAAACTAAACAGACTACCGTATTTTTCGGACTATAAGACGCACTTTTTTCCTCCAAAATTTGGGAGGAAAGTGGGGGGTGCGTCTTATAGTCCCAATACTATCTCTTTGTATATACTGTGGCTCTGCGTGGTAGGAGGTCTGGGAGAGTAGCAGCGGGGGATCAGTGGGGCACTGGAGGCAGCAGCCTACTGCTGCTGCCTGCGCTGTGCCTGCTACTAAAGAAAAAGAATATTCCCTGCACTCCACACCCATGGGGGTGGGGTGCAGGGAATATTCTTTTTCCTTAATATCCGGCACACTATGCTGCAGCGCGGTTCCTGCTGTGCTCTGCAGTCTGTGTGCCCGATATTAACGCTCATGAATATTCACTACAACCCACTCCCATTGGGTTGTAGTGAATTTCCATGGTCTTTAATAGCAGGCACACTGACCGCAGAGCGGCAGCAGGAGCCACGCTGTGGTACAGTGTGCGCCCTCTCACACTGTGTGAGGGCAGTTGGCAGGGACGCCATGCGCACCCTACCATGCGCAGCTCACACACTGAGAGTGTCAGCAGCAGAGCGGGTCAGCGCTGGAGGAGAAAGGAGGTGAGTATGATTGTTTATTTTTTTTTGTCGGCAGCAGGATGGGGGCTCAAAGGGTGCCAAGCATACAAGGATTTGGGCTCAAGGGGTGCCAAGCACACCAGGATGTGAGCTCAAGGGGTGCCAGGCATACCAGGATGGGGGCTCAAGGGGTGCCATGCATACCAGGATGGGTGATCAAGGGGTGCTATGTATACCAGGATGGGGGCTCAAGGGGTGCCAAGCATACCAGGATGGGGGCTCAAGGGGTGCCATGAATACCAGGATGGGGGAATCAAGGGGTGCCATGAATACCAGGATGGGGGCTCAAGGGGTGCCATGAATACCAGGATGGGGGAATCAAGGGGTGCCATGCATACAAGGATTGGGGCTCAAGGGGTGCCATGCATACCAGGATGGGGGCTCAAGGGGTGCCATACATACCAGGATGGGGGCTCAAGGGGTGACATACATAACAGGATGGGTGATCAAGGGGTTCCATGCATACCAGGATGGGTGATCAAGGGGTGCCATACATACTATGATGGGGGCTCAAGGGATGCCAAGCATACAAGGATGGATGATCAAGGGGTGCTATGCATACCAGGATGGGGGCTCAAGGGGTGCCAAGCATACCAGGATGGGTACTCAAGGGGTGCCATGAATACCTGAATGGGGAAATCAAGGGGTGCCATGAATACCAGGATGGGGGCTCAAGGGGTGCCATGCATACAAGGATTGGGGCTCAAGGGGTGCCATGCATACCAGGATGGGGGCTCAAGGGGTGCCATACATACCAGGATGGGGGCTCAAGGGGTGCCATACATTCTAGGATGGGTGATCAAAGGATGCCATATATACCAGGATGGGGATCAAGTGGGTGCCATGCATACCATTATGGGGATCAGGGGGTACTATGCATACCATGAGGGAGTATTAAGGGGTGTCATGCATACCTGGTTGGGGATGAGAGGGGCCATACATACCAGAATAGGGGGGATCAAGAGGTGCCATACATAGCAGGATGGGTGATCAAGGGGTGCCATGCATATCAGGATGGGGGATAAAGGGGTGCAATGCATACCAGGATGGGGGATCAAGGGGTGCCAAGAAAACTAGGATGGGGATCATGGGGTGACATGCATACCAGGATAGTAGATCAAGATGGGATGGGGGCCACGTATACCAGGAAGGAGATGCCATACATACCAGGATGGAGGATATTAACAGAATTGGGGGACATTACCCCAATACCAATGTCAGCAGCAAACTCCCTCCCGAATAACAGGGCATGATGACCACATTTTTTACTCCTCTAAACCTAGGTGTGTCTTATTGTCTGGTGTGTCTTATAGTCCGTAAAATATAGTATATACAAGTCATGTCCTGAAGGAATGCAGCACTAATTACTCATTCACCATCTGAATATAACTACTATAATACTGCCCACTATGTACAAGAATATAACTACTATAATACTGCCCACTATGTACAAGAATATAACTACTCTAATACTGCCCACTATGTACAAGAATATAACTACTATAATACTCCTCCTATGTACAAGAAGATAACTACTTTAATACTGCTCCCTATGTACAAGAATATAACTACTATAATACTGTCCCTGTGAACAAGAATATAACTACTCTTATACTGCTCCTATGTACAAAAATATAACTACTATAAAACTGAATCTTATGTACAACAATATAACTACTATAATACTGCCCCCTATGTGCAATAATATAACTACTATAATACTGTTCCCTATGCACAAGTATATAACTATTATAATGCTGCCACAATGTACAAGGATATAACTACTATAATACTGCTCCTATGTGCAAGAAAATAACTACTATAATACTGCCCCCTATGTACAAGAATATAACTACTATAGTACTGCCCCTATGTACAAGAATATAACTACTATAATACTTCCCCTATGTACAAGAATATAACTACTATAATACTGCCCCCTATGTGCAATAATATAACTACTATAATACTGTTCCCTATGCACAAGTATATAACTATTATAATACTGCCACAATGTACAAGGATATAACTACTATAATACTGCTCCTATGTGCAAGAAAATAACTACTATAATACTGCCCCCTATGTACAAGAATATAACTACTATAGTACTGCCCCTATGTACAGGAATATAACTACTATAATATTGCCCCTATGTACAAGAATATAACTACTATAATACTGCTCCTATGTACAAGAATATAACTACTATAATACTGCTCCCTATGTATAAGAATATAACTACTATATTACTGTCCCTATGTGCAAGAATATAACTACTATAATAGCGCCCTTATGTACAAGATTTTAAATACTATAATGTTGCTCTTATGCACAAGAATATAACTAATATAATACTGCTCCATTGTACAAGAATATAACAACTTTAATACTGCTCCTATGTACAAAAATATAAATACTGTAATACTGTCCTATTTACAAGAATATAACTACTATAATACTGCCCCCTATGTACAAGAAAATAACTACTATAATACTTCCCCCTATGTACAAGAATATAATGACTATAATATTGTTCCTATGTACAAGAATATAACTACTATAATACTGCTCCTATGTACAAGAATATGACTACTTTAATACTGCTCCCTATGTACAACAATGTAACTACTATTATACTGCTCCTTTGTACAAGAATATACTGTAACTACTATAACACTGCTCCCCATGTACAAGAATATAACTACTATAATACTTTTCCTATGTACAAGAATATAAATACTATAATACTGCCCCCTATGTACAAGAAAATAACTACTATAATACTGCCCCCTATGTACAAGAATTTAACTACTATAATACTGCTCCTATATACAAGAATATAACTACTATAATACTGCCCCCTATGTACAAGAAAATAACTACTATAATACTGCCCCCTATGTAGTAGTATTTAACTGCTATAATACTGCTCCCTATATACAAGAATATAACTACTATAATACTGCCCTCTATGTACAAGAATATAACTAATATAATACTTCTCCTATGTACAAGAATATAACTAATATACTACTTCTCCTATGTACAAGAATATAACTACTATAATACTGCCCCTATGTACAAGAATATAACTACTATAATGCTGCCCCCTATGTACAAGAATACAACTACTAAAATATGTATTTTAAAATCCAGTTAGTTGTACCATTATTGTCCAGGCTTCTTATGTAGCATCTAGAAAAAGCCATGTAGCAAAAAGTCTCATGAAGCTTTTTTGGCAACACTGATACCAGTGATCTCTAGGGTCAAAACTGATTGGAAACAAAAAGAACAAACAAATCAATTATGGAACAAATCAAGCTAGACATATCACTCAAAGCAAAGATCACCAAGCTATGACTTGCCTACTTTGGACACTTCATACGAAGAGAGCAATCACTGGAGAAGGACATCATGGTTGGAAGAATTGTAGGAACAAGGCGAAGAGGAAGACCAGCAACCCAATGTCTTGATACAATCAGGATAACAGCAGAGAAGACCCTGGTGGACCTATCTAGGCTTGCTCAAGATCAATCTTCCTACACAGCGTTCATCCATCAAGTCGCCATGACATCGAGATCGATCTGTAGACAGTTGCTTTAAGAGATGGGCAGACCGATTAGCGGGACTTCAGTCCCTTGGCCAGTAGTCTTTATCCACTGGAGACGTGACTTGGTAACTCCTTACCATCTGGGCTCCCCGAAGCAGTGCTGTCTTATACACGCAGGGGAAGGTAAAAGACATGCGAGCCTCTCATCCAGGGTCTATAGACTACTGACCTGGCTGATAGGCCAGAGTCCCATGAATCGATCTGTCCTAATCTAGTTTTTTTTTACCTATTAATTAAATGTAGACTATTTAGTGACCACTGAAGAACTTTCAGCCTAATTAGATTCCTGCCGTAGACTTAATGTTGATTTAATTTTTAAAAGTTCTTCTTTGAATCTCTGAAACAGACACCATGCAACATCTCCCTGGCTTCATTACCATGTTCATGTATGGCTTTTTTTATTCTGCCGAGGAAAAACTGAAAGCCAAAAGACTATCTCTCGATGTCAAAGAAATCAGGCTAAAAAAAAGGTGAGAATCAGATCAGCATCTCCGTGAGCGCACGAAAGAAGTGCACGCGCCTTGGTAATAAGCCATTCATTCCTTTAAAATTGGATGACCCAAAAGAGGACGGGAATGTCTCAAATTGCCTCTGATTGAATTTTTAAACGTTATCTCGAATACCTCAAGGCACAATGCGTAGTAATGTAGTTACAACAAGCTTATTGAAGCCATTGCCAAATAGTTTTCGGGATCTTGAAAATCAGATAAATTAGATTTTAATTGGGTTTTAAGGCTTAACTGGGTAAGTAGATAAGGTAGAATTAACCAGAGACGTATTAATATAATGGAAGTCTTGGATGTCCAATGTGATGGCAATAAAGGTTTTTTTTTTTTTTCTACCTCTCGTAAGCTGGAAATAGAATGGGAGATTCTCAGTAGATTGACAATGATCATTTCAATGAACAGCTGTATTCATGGTAATCACATTACCCGCCGTAGTAAAATCCTACAGTCGTAGCCTCGAAACAGCATTAAGTGGATTCTGGCCGAACATTAGGGAAAATAAAATTGGATTTTACTTTCCTTTTAAAATAAAAAAAAAATAAAAGCGCCAAAAAAAAAAATAGATGCAAGAGTTGAGGGTTATTTTAGTAGCCCGGTTAAATATGATTTTTTAAAACGGGGGGTTGAGGGCTTTTATAGAGCAGAATTTAATTTTTACTACAGACGCGACCGCTGTCTTAACGGCCTCATTATGTCTTTCTGTACACTCCGGGCCGGACGCATGCAGAGGATTGAAATTCAAATATGGCTGTAAAATGCAGAGGATGGTTTAGTGTTGGCCAGTTAAGAATACACATATACAACAAAAGGGAGGGGGAGGCATGCGGATTTTCCGAGGCGGCATATCTGCACAGCAGGAAGTAATACAGTGTTGACAAACTGAAAATAGCAGGGTTTATGCCGTAAAAGCCAAGCGTGAGCTGTGTGACTTCTTCAGATTTAGCCGCATTCATAAAAAGATTCTCATTGCAGTAATGCTCGGCTTTGGAAATGCAAACACAGACATACATTACATTACTACACACATACAATGTTGGGTAATATTATTATATGTAGACCTATATATAACACCACTCATATACTTAATGCATTTCTGTGGTAAAATACAATTACCTCTGCATGATGCATGTTTGCACACACTATATACACACGTTGCATACATACAGAACAAAGTAGTATATAAAAAGTACAAAATTATATATTGGCATTATCCATATTACTGCTAACTGTAAGCTATGTGACTACAAATAAGGGCAGTTCGTCCTATATAATGCAAAGGGGAAGCCAGAACTGACGATCAAAGAGGTCCATAGATAGTGAAGAAAATAGAAAACTTTACTATTAAAATTCATACAGTCAAATGAGGAGATATAGGGGACAAGCATGAATGATTAAAATGTGAAAGGCAAGCACACAGAGAAGGAATACCCATATATAGTTAAATGTGTCAAATCTCCAATACTAGAATCAGAAAAATATACATAGTGGACACCAGGACTATAGATCTCACACAGCCATGTGTCCCCTTGACAAAGGCTTGTGTCGAAACGTGCGTCGGGGTTGACTTGCACAAGTTGGAATCTGTGTAGTGGATGGCATTCACCTCAGGTATCTTACATTAAAGTCATATGTGTATTCTGATATAACATGTACCATTTTATCTAGGTCCAAATGGCTGTAGGAATTTTAATAATAAAGTTTTCTATTTTGTTCACTATTTATAGACCTCTTTGATCGTCTATTCTGGCTTCCCAGCCTTCCCTTTTACACATTACATACAAGGTATATGCAACCCACAGATATACACTTTAATCACACACATACATACTCATTACACTTACATGCACAACACTTATGTAAAACACATATACATACACGCTACAAAGTATATATAAGACAGCCATATGTATAGACAACACAGGCATACACATTAAACACACACATATGTATACATTACATATACTTACTTACATGTACAATCCATATACATTGTGGTAAGACGACTGACTCGGCCGCTTTCGGAAGTAGACTCAGTAACCAGGTTTTCTCTGCAGGCTTTATTGTGTGGCATAAAGCTCTGCAGCTCCTGCAAAATAAACACAGCCGTACAGGAAAAACAACAAAACAAAAAAATAACAAATAGCACAGTCCATAGGTGTGTGGGGTTCGCCCACACAGGTTGTAGCCCAGCCTTTAGCTCCTTCCTGAGCTATAGCTTTCCACTCTGGAGACCTTGCCTCTCCAAACTCAACAACAGAAAATAAAATTTTGACTGAGCGTTTAAACTTGCTAAGCCGCACAGTGAGGGGAGGTATGGTGAATGACTTCCCACCCTCTTTACCATTCACATAAAACCACACCCTTTAGGTGAGTTAACCTCCAACATACAGGTGCATCTCATTAAATTAGAATATCATCAAAAAGTTTAGTTATTTCAGTTCTTCAATACAAAAAGTGAAACTCATATATTATATAGAGTCATTACACACAGAGCGATCTATTTGAACTGTTTATTTCTGTTAATGTTGATGATTATGGCTTACAGCCAATGAAAACACAAAAGTCATTATCTCAGTAAATTAGAATACTTTATAACACCGGCTTGAAAAATGTTTTTAAAATTCGAAATGTTGTCCTACTGAAATGTCTGTTCAGTAAATGCCCTCAATACTTGGTTGGAGCTCCTTTTGCATCTATTACTGCATCAATGCGGCAATGTGGCATGGAGGCGATCAGCCTGTGGCCCTGCTGAGGTGTTATGGAAGCCCAGGTGGCTTTGATAGCAGCCTTCAGCTCGTCTGCATTGTTAGGTCTGGTGTCTCTCATCTTCCTCTTGACAATACTCCATAGATTCTCTATAATAGATTCTCTATGGGGTTATTAAGGTCATGCGAGTTTGCTGCCAATCAAGCACAGTGATACTGTCATTTTTAAACCAGGTATTGGTACTTATGGCAGTCTGGACAGGGGCCAAGTCCTGCTGGAGAATGACATTTCCATCTCCAAAAAGCTTGTCGGCCTAGGGAAGCACGAAGTGTTCTAAAATGTCCTGGTAGATGGCTGCGCTGACTTTGATCTTTATAAAACACAATGGTCCTACACCAGCAGATGACATGGCTCCTCAAACCATCACTGATTGTGGAAACTTCACACTACACCTCCAGCAGCTTGGATTGTGGCCTCTCCACTCTTCCTCTAGACTCTGGGACCTTGATTTCCAAATGAAAATTGGAATTCTGGTACCTTGTGGAGTGTGTCAATGACTGCCTTCTGGACATCTGTCAAGTCAGCAGTCTTCCCCATGATTGTGGAGCCTACTGAAATAGATTAAGGGACCATTTTAAACTCTTAGAAAGCCTTTGCAGGTGTTTTTTGTTAATTGTTCTAATTTACTGAGATAATGACTTTTGTGTTTTCATTGGCTGTAAGCCACAATCATCAACATTAACAGAAATAAACACTTGGAATAGATCCCTCTGTTTGTAATGACTCTATATAATATATGAGTTTCACTTTTTGTATTGAAGAACTGAAATAAATTAACTTTTTGATGATATTCTAGTTTAGTGAAATGCACCTGTATTACATGCTAGAGGAAAGTTTGTATGTTTCAGTTCACACAGGCTAGCAGTTGGAGTGACACGTACCTCCCCTCGCATTTAACACCAGTCACACCATCAAAAACATGGATTCACATTACACACACTTACTGGAATAATACATGAATAATACACATATTAAAACCCTTCACACACACCTTACATACAAAGTTTATATAATACACATACTGTATGTATAGAGAACACACAAACATACATACACATTAAACACAAACACATACACATTACATGATAGAGGTATAGATGTATAAAAATGACTGAGCTGCTGTTGAAGAACAGTAGTTCCACAATCTTGGAGAAGTTCAGGTAGTTTTGTTATTGACGCATTTCAGGTTCCGTCCAAACTACAGAAAAAGGGTTTAGTCCAAACCTGAAACGCGTCATTAAAAAAATATGTGTGGAAGTACTCTTCATCGACAGCAGCTCGGTCAGTTTTATATGTCTGTACCTACAGTATATGATTTATCATTTTATATTCAGAAGAAGAAGCTCTTTCTTCTATCTGCGTGAGTGTAGCAGCTAATTACAGCACAACATTTATGGAGCTGTGCCAGTCACAACCCCATCAGGGGAGCACTTTCTCACCCTTTATTCCCATTCACCCGACTGAGTTATCCCATATGTGCTTGTCTCTTTTTTGTTTTTTTTCTTGAAGTAATTATACATACACATAACACTTAATTGCATAATACACACAAAATAAATATGTACATACAGTATTACCCACATGTTCTTGTATAAACAATCCTGGCCATACACTTGTTGTAGCTGTTGGCTGAGCGCGCGTTGACCTGCAGCTAACTCTCCATACTAACACATTAAGGCTTGAGTGGTTTACGTTTTTCTTTATTTTTATTGCCCATAATAACATCATTCGAAGCACAGATCATCAAGCTACGACTTACCTACTTTGGACACATCATACGAAGAGAAAAATCACATCATGGTCGAAAGAATAGAAGGAACAAGGCAAAGAGGAAATCATTAACTTGATGGCTTGATACAATCAAGATAATGGCAGAGAAGACCCTGGTGGGCCTATCTTGGCTTGCACAAGATCGATCTTCCTAAGAGAATTCATCCAAAAAGTCACCATGGCATGAGATCAAGCTGAAGGTCATTAACTAAATAATAAAGAATAGACAAAGATTGAACAGTTGCTTTAGAGATTTCCTGATCGATTCACAGGACTTTAGTCCATAGGCCATTATTCTTTGTCCACTGGAGAGGTGGCTTGGAAATCTCATACCTTCTGGGATCTCCAACTTTTCCTTAGCCACGCTGGTGAAGGTAAGAGAAATGTGAGCTTCCCATCCAGTGGCCATAGACTACTGACATGGCTGATGGGACAGAGTCCCGCAAATCGATCTCCCCTTTTCTAGTCTTTTTTTATCTATCAATTAAATGAAGACTATTTAGTGACTTCTGTAGAAGTTTCAGCCAAATAAGATTCCTGCATTAAACTTAAAATTGTTCTTTGAATATCTGAATCAGACACAATTCAACATCTTCCTAGCTTCATAACCATGGTCATGTATGGTATGTTTATTCTTCCGAAAATAAACTGAAAGCCAAACGTTTATCTCTCAATGTCAAAGAAATCAGGATACAATCAAGATAACAGAGGAGAAGACCCTGGTGGACCCATCTAGGCTTGCACAAGATCGATCTTCCTACTAAGAATTCATCCAAAAAGTCACCATGGCGTGAGATGAAGCTAAAAGTCATTAACTAAATAATAAATAATAGACAAGGATGGAACAGTTGCTTTAGAGATTGGATGATCGATTCACAGGACTTTTGTCCCTCGGCCAATAATTTTTGTCCACTGGAGAGGTGGCTTGAAAATCTTACCTTCTGGGATCTCCGACGTTTCCTTAGCCACGCTGGTAAAGGTAAGAGATATGTGAGCTTCCCATCCAGTGGCCATAGACTACTGACATGGCTGATGGGACAGAGTCCCGCAAATCGATCTCCCCTTCTCTAGTCTGTTTTTATCTATCAATTAAATGAAGACTATTTAGTGACTTCTGTAGAAGTTTCAGCCAAATAAAAGTCCTGCCTTAAACTTAAAATTGTTCTTTGAATATCTGAATCAGACACAATTCAACATCTTCCTAGCTTCATAACCATGGTCATGTATGGTATGTTTATTCTTCCGAAAATAAACTGAAAGCCAAACGTTTATCTCTCAATGTCAAAGAAATCAGGATACAATCAAGATAACAGAGGAGAAGACCCTGGTGGACCCATCTAGGCTTGCAGAAGATCGCTCTTCCTACAGAGGCGTTCATCCATCAAGTCATCATGGCTCGAGATCAAGCCAAAGGCCGCTAAATAATAATAATACAATAATATGAATAGTATATAAGATGTAGCAGGTTTGAACATGTACAATTTGCACAACTCTCAACAATATAACATTATATGACTTGTGGACTTTTTTTTCATAAAATTTGAGGCAAGTTTTATGAGCTTGGTAAGTCATCATAATGCACAAAAGAAAAAATCCCATCGTGATCACAGGTCTAATGTTCTAGACTAACTGCGTTGTCTATGTGGTTGGAATTAACTTGGAGTCAGCACGGAATTTGCAGCCCTAAAACCTAATTAAGAGCATAAGTGCATGGATCACACGGTCAGTGAGTAGCAATGAAAAGGAACAATGAAAATCCAGCTGCTATGTCCAATAAAATGAAGGTTGGCTTTATTGAATACACCACGAAAATCAGACAAGACACAAGTCGAGAAGACATAGAAAGAAAAAGATCATACGTGCCTTATAAACAGGCAATCCCTACATGTGCTGCTGCTGTCTAACAGCTGCGATACTTGCAGTGGCGGCGACTCAAACATAGTATTCGAGCATGCAGAAACTACTCGTTTAGCAAACGAGCATGCTCCGATAACACCTTATCCGAGCACGTTCACACATCACTAATCATCAGTGATCCAAAACATCTTGCAAGATTTTTACTTGTATCTTGTCAGATTTTTTTGGTATATTCAATAAACCTAACCTTCATTTTATTGGAATGTGGGAGCTGAATTTTCTTTTTCCTATTAATGGCACTTTAGATCCCTGTTATGCCATTAGTTGGTGTCATTAGACCCATGGTCAAGCTGGGACTTGAGTTACTTATCTGTTACTAATAGCATTATATATCCCTATAATCTACTTGCTAACTCCCCAAAATTTTGGCAGAAAAAAATTAGGAGCTCCTGGAAAAGTTGGTATTTCTCAAGAGCACTGTTTAAAAGTTTTGCAAAGCAAAAAGGCGTGATGATACCAGGATTAACCTGGTTGTCTAATTTTCCAAAATATTAAGGTCTGAAAGTAGGATGGACTAGAAAGAAGCAGTGTGGATGCATAACAAATTTACTTGGCAATTGTCATGCATCTGGGCTTGAACTTTTAAGCCTGTGTTTTGTGGTCGGTTTCTCTGTCCACCGAGCAATAGCTGATACACCTTTTCTCCAGGTGTTTAGTTTTTGTTATCCTTGCTTATGTCTTCCTAGGTTTACAGGTGTTTTTATTTACCCACTTGTCTCCCCTATCACCTTTCGGGTGCCACTTGATATACTTTCCTCATGCTGGTATTTCCTGTTGGTGATAGTCTCATTTGGAAATCCAGATAGTAGTTTAAGCCAGTCAGTGAAAGAACAGCTAGGGTTTCTCTAACAATACATACATAATCCTTTATTTTGTATTTTGTGGTTTGTTTTACTCGCTCTGGGATCTTTTCCTTTTTCAGCACACTTTCCCTTCGGAAGGTAATTTACACTCTGCTCTGCTCTCTGGTTCTTTAGGAGGAATGTGAAGCACTCAATGACCTTTCAGGCAGCATAGGTCTGAGTTTCCATTGTGTAGTCTGTGGTTAGGGCTATCTCAGCTCACGCAGGAACCATTATGGACTGCGGGGTCAGGATCTCGAATCTGTACAGGAACCGGCTGGGTCAGTTGCAGTTTTTAGCATGCTGTCTATTTTCCCGTGTTGCTACACTATCATAACAGAAATGTAATTTGAAATCTCCAACATTCCCCTCCATGAACGTTGTCAAGCATGCCATTTACTGATCTCTCCAATTTTTCAATTCTTATAAGTATATGGACAAGAAGAACCAATGATTCCAATATCAGATGCTATTACCGGTCCGGTCATTACAACATGTACATGATTCTATATGGTCACTACCCTTTTATTTTTTTTCCTATCATCACTTTTTTGGCCTCATTTATTAAAAATTCATTTGCTAAACATATACAAATGGGAGATTTTGTGCGGACAGCCATTTCTAGATGGCTGAGACAATAAAATGTGAAGGCTCATTAGCTTGGAATGACCCAGCTGTGTTTTATGCATAGGGGTCATTTCGTTACTAATGATCCACTAAGCCAGATGGCTAGCCCCACACTAGTCTGACTCCATTAGTATGATTTAGATCCTCCGGCAAATTACTACTTTTTTTCTTCTTTTTTTCTGAAGTCAGCCTGTGGTCTTGCCCAGGGACAGCTCAATGAGCGACAGACAAAACCACAACTCAAATACCTGTGACTGATTCCCGCCGCGTTTCTTGACTTTTGAGAAGCGGCGCTATTCGGGCACATGCCGCACTATGTAATTATATATTGTTTTCTTCATTTATTTTATTAGATTTATTACTTTTTCCCTAAGAAAATTAATTAAAATATCATATATGATGCATTTTCACGAAAACCCATCACATTGCATTTCGTGAGTCTGGAACATTTTACGAGATCTTTACTTTTATATATAAAAAAATAAAACTCCCAAATAATTTGTTACAATACCCTATGATTTTCCATAAATTATTTACTTATTTCTTTTGAGTTCCAAGGCAAAGACCTGATGATTCTCTTTTATATATGTAGATTACATATGATTGTTTTGTACTTTAGGTTAAAAATATATTTTTTATCAATCAGATTTCAATAAAGATATTGCACTATTTGGAATTTACAAGCTCTCTAGTTGCCTGCAAATCACCGTCTGAAAAATGAGTCAACTGAGAATCCATCAGTGAGCTTGTTCTTTTACTTTTCTTTTCGGAGCTCCTCTCAACTGATTTATGGCCTAATCAGAGTTCAGCTTAACTATAATGTAGTCATAAATCAGCACAGAAGACAGAAAAGGAGAATTACAAACGCAGAACAAGCTCACTGACAGAACCTTAGTTCACTCATACTGCAGCCAACATTGAGGAAGAGAAGAAAAGGACCTGTAAAAGTCAAAGGATGCAAAATTTATCAAGAAACATTATTGAAAAAAAAAATATTTTTAACTGGAAACAATCAGCAAGTACCATAAAAAGTCTACTTGCTGATGTTTTCCACTTAAAATTTAAATTTTTCTTCGATCAAAACTATACTGATTTAGCAGCCCATAATTTTTAATTTCCTATGATAAAACTTTAAGGACATACAGTATATTAATATTTTAAAGAGTCGTCTTCTTGGCCTGGAAATACACTTCACTGATTTTCAAAAAAAAAGCAGAAATATATATATATATATATAAAAAAAGCCTCCTGGACATTGTAGTTCCCCAGCAGCTACAGATCCAATATGGTGGCTCCTTTGCTGTGTCCCTTGGTTCTGGTATAAGGCCAATGTCCTCTTCCTCCTGATTTATGGTTCGGGCAGACATCTAACAGCGAGATTTCTTACTTCTGCTTAAGTGACATTTCAGAGTTTCAAACGTGTTAAATTTCATTTATATTTTTACTGACCTTCTTGTGTTATGTGAGAACCGTACATCTTGTATATGTGAAGGTAACAAAATACGGGGAATGTGAGGACATAGATTTTATATCAAATATTAAATATAAAGCATCGGAGCTGCTTCTGAACTGGACGCTCCGCAATACCCTTTAATTCCGACAGTTCAGCAATCCTATCACCTTAGCACAATAGAAAGATGCCGAAATTGCAGAAAGGCGTCTACATCTCTTCTCATGGCTGAGTTTATACTGAGTTCTCCAACAGATGTGGCCTCATAGTGTAATCAGGTCTCATACATTTACATATGGATTTTCCCTACAGTTCTATACATTTCTGATGGAATAAAAGATCTCCGCGACTAAATGAACCTCACATTCAAACATGCAAGTTATATATTTACTGTACATATATCTACTATAATGATGTCCTATTTACATTGCTCCCTATGTACAAAAATATAACTACAATAATACTGCCCTCTGTGTACAAGAATATAACTACTATAATACTGCCCCCTATGTACAAGAATATAACTACTATAATACTGCTCCTATGTACAAGAATATAACTACTATAATACTGTCCCCTATGTACAAGAATATAACTACTATATTACTGCTCCTATGTACAAGAATATAACTACTATAATACTGCCCTCTATGTACATGAATATGACTACTATAATACTGCTCCTATGTACAAGAATATAACTAATGTAATACTGCTCCCTATGTACAAGAATATAACTACTCTAATACTGCCCCCTATGTACAAGATTATAACTACTATAATACTGCCCCTATGTACAAGAATATAACTACTATAATACTGCCCCTATGTACAAGAATATAACTACTATAATACTGCTCCTATGTACAAGAATATAACTACTATAATACTGCCCTCTATGTACAAGAATATAACTACTGTAGAACTGCCCCATGTACAAGAATATAACTACTATAATACTGCCCCTATGTACAAGAATATAACTACTATAATACTGCCCCTATATACAAGAATATAACTACTATAATACTGCTCCTGTATACAAGAATATAACTACTATAATACTGCCCCTATGTACAAGAATATAACTATTATAATACTGCCGTCAATGGACACGTTTGTAACTACTATAATACTTCTCCCTTTGAACAAAAATATAACTGCTATATTACTGCCCTAGTATGTACAAGAATATAACTAATATAATATTGCTCCTATGTACAAGAATATAACTACTATAATACTGCCCCTATGTACAAGAATATAACTACTATAATACTGCCCCTATGTACAAGAATATAACTGCTATAATACTGCCCCTGTGTACAAGAATATAACTACTATAATACTACTCCTATATACAAGAATATAACTACTATAATACTGCCCCTGTGTACAAGAATATAACTACTATAATACTACTCCTATGTACAAAAATATAACTACTATAATACTGCTCCTATGTACAAGAATATAACTACTATAATACTGCCCCCTATGTACAAGAATATAACTACTATAATACTGCCCCCTATGTACAAAAATATAACTACTATAATACTGCACTCTATGTACTATAATATAACAACTATAATACTGCCTGTATGTACAAGAATATAAGTACAATAATACTACCCCATTTACATGAATATAACTACAACAATACTGCCCCCTGTCTACAAGAAAATTTACTATAACACTGCTCCTATGTACAAGAATTTATCTACTATAATACTGCCCCCTATGTACAAGAATATAACTACTTTAATACTGCCCCCTATGCACAAGAATATAACGCCTATTATACTGCTTCTATGTACAAGAATTTAACTACTGTAATACTGCCCCCTATGTACAAGAATATAACTACTATAATACTGCCCCTATTTACATGAATTTAACTATTATGATTTTGCCCCCTGTGTACAAGAATATAACTACTATAATAATGCCCCCTACGTACAATATAACTGCTATAATATTGCCCCTATGTACAAGAATATAACTACTATAATACTGCTCCTATGTGCAATAATATAGCTACTATAATACTGCGTCTTTGTACAAGAATATAACTACTGTAATACTGCCCCCTATGTACAGGAATATAACTACTATAATACTGCTCCTATCTACAATAAGATAACTACTTTAATACTGTCCTATTTACAAGAATATAACTACTATAATATTGCCTCCTGTGTACAAGAATATAACTAATATAATTATGCCCCCTATGTACAAGAATATAACTACTATAATACTGCTCCTATGTAGAAGAATATAACAACTATACTACTGTCCCTATGTAAAAGAATATAAATACTATAATACTGTCCCTATGTACATGAATATAACTAGTATAATATTACCCCCTATGTACAAGAATATAACTACTATAATACTGCTCCTATGTACAAGAATATAACTACTATAATACTGCCTCTTTGTCCAATCATATAACTACTATAATACTTCCCCAATGTACAAGAATATAACTACTATAATACTACCGCCTATGTACAAGAATATAACAACTATAATACTGCCCTATGTAAAGAATATAACTACTATAATTCTGCTCCTATGTACAAGAATATAACTACTATAATACTGCCCCTATGTACAAGAATATAACTAATATAATACTTCTCCTATGTACAAGAATATAACTTCTATAATACTGTCCCCCTTGTACGAGAATATAGCTACTATAATACTGCTCCTATGTACAAGAATATAACTACTATAATGCTGCTCCTATTGCAAAAATTTAACTACTATAATACTGACCCTTTGTACAAGGATATAACTACTATAATACTACTCCTATGTACAAGAATATAACTTCTATAATACTGTCCCCCTTGTACGAGAATATAGCTACTATAATACTGCTCCTATGTACAAGAATCTAACTACTATAATGCTGCTCCTATGTGCAAAAATATAACTACTATAATACTGACCCTTTGTACAAGGATATAACTACTATAATACAACTCCTATGTAAAAGAATATAACTTCTATAATACTGTCCTCTTTGTACGAGAATGTAACTACTATAATTCTGCTCTTATGTACAAGAATCTAACTACTATAATGCTGCTCCTATGTTCAAAAATATAACTACTATAATACTGCCCCTATGTACAAGAATATAACTACTATAATACTGTCCCTATGTACAAGAATATAACTACTACAATACTGCTCGCTATGTATAAGAATATAACTACTATAATACTGCCCCTATGTACAAGAATATAACTACTATAATACTGCCCCTATGTGCAAGAATATAACTACTTTAATACTGCTCCTATGTACAAGATTATAACTACTATAATACTGCTCCTATGTACAAGAATATAGCTACTATAATACTGCTCTTATGTACAAGAATATAACTACTATAATAATGCCCCCTATGTACAATATAACTGCTATAATATTGCCCCTATGTACAAGAATATAACTACTATAATACTGCTCCTATATGCAATAATATAACTACTATAATTCTGCTTCTTTGTACAACAATATAACTACTGTAATACTGCCTCCTATGTACAGGAATATAACTACTATAATACTGCTCCTATGTACAATAATATAACTACTTTAATACTGTCCTATTTACAAGAATATAACTACTATAATATTGCCTCCTGTGTACAAGAATATAACTAATATAATTATGCCCCCTATGTACAAGAATATAACTACTATAATACTGCCCCTATGCAGAAAAATATAACTACTGTAATACTGCTCCTATGTAGAAGAATATAACAACTATAATACTGTCCCTATGTAAAAGAATATAAATACTATAATACTGTCCCTATGTACATGAATATAACTACTATAATATTACCCCCTATGTACAAGAATATAACTACTATAATACTGCAGATATGTACTAGAATATAACTACTATAATACTGCCCCTTTGTCCAATCATATAACTACTATAATACTTCCCCAATGTACAAGAATATAACTACTATAATACTACCCCCTATGTACAAGAATATTACTACTATAATACTGCCCCTATGTACAGGAATATAACTACTATAATACTACCCCCTATGTACAAGAATATAACTACTATAATACTGCTCCTATGTACAAGAATATAACTACTATAATACTGCCCCTATGTACAAGAATATAGCTAAAATAATACTTCTCCTATGTACAAGAATCTAACTACTATAATGCTGCTCCTATGTACAAGGATATAACTACTATAATACTACTCCTATATAAAAGAATATAACTTCTATAATACTGTCCACTTTGTACGAGAATATAACTACTATAATACTGCTCTTATGTACAAGAATCTAACTACTATAATGCTGCTCCTATGTACAAGAATATAACTACTATAATACTGTCCCTATGTACAAGAATATAACTACTACAATACTGCTCGCTATGTATAAGAATATAACTACTATAATACTGCCCCTATGTACAAGAATATAACTACTATAATACTGCTCCTATGTACAAGATTATAACTACTATAATACTGCTCCTATGTACAAGAATATAGCTACTATAATACTGCTCCCTATGTACAAGAATATAACTACTATAATACTGCTCCTATGTACAAGAATATAACTACTATAATACTGCTCCCTATCTATAAGAATATAAATACTATAATACTGCCCCTATGTACAAGAATATAACTACTATAATACTGCTCCTATGTACAAGAATATAACTACTATAATATTGCTCCTATGTACAAGTATATAACTACTATAATACTGCTCCTATGTACAAGAATATAACTACTATAATACTGCCCCTATGTACAAGAATATAACTACTATAATACTGCCCCTATGTACAAGAATATAACTACTATAATACTGCTCCTATGTACAAGAATATGACTACTATAATACTGCCCCTATGTACAGGAATATAACTACTATAATACTGATCCTATGTACAAGAATATAACTACTATAATACTGCTCCTATGTACAAGTATATAATTACTATAATACTACTCCATGTCCAGCTATTACAATACTTTTCCGTATGAAAGAAGAATTTACAAATTTGACGTAAAATTACATTTTATGATCCTGTGACATGAAGGAGACGTGACATCCTTCTCCGTACTGACAAGAAGATACTGGCCGCTCTATACGATAATTGAGAAAGGCGACGTGAGGTACGGTACATCTGCAGCTACGATCCTTCATTTTAGAGAGGCGCCAAAATAGGACTGAATTCAATACAGAACATACAAAAGTGCCGTTAACAATGAGCTTGTTTTTTTTTTTTCATACAAATTGAACGCTTTTTAATAGCATTCCTGAAATTCAGAGCCTTATACAGGACGTATGACATTTAGCAAGAACACACCATTCCTTCCATTATATCTCTATTGTGTGTTTTCTTACAAACCATACCAGTGGAGTGATGCTGGAAATACATTTCACAAGGCATATAATACTTAAAGCAGGACCAAGGTCAAAGGCGTTCTCGCTTCAAACTTAAAAAAAAAAAATGATACGAAATCAAGAAAAAATCTATTTATTTTTAAATTTTTTGAACCATTTAAAAAACTGCTCCAGGAAGTTTGGGTCGGATTCCTCCAAGTTTCTTTTCTTTACCTGTAAAAAAAGGGTTTTTCTTTTCATTTCTAAAAATTTTACAATGGATACTGATCATTCCAGTTGATTCAGGCTCTTTAATGCAATGATCCTATGGATAAAGTATTCAAAATAGCTCTTAAGTATGACCTTCGTTCGAGTATCTTGTAAGCCAATGACTTGTAAGAAAAAAATATTTACTTAGATATGACTTTCATGAATTCCTAACTCTGCCCAAAACCCAATGATGCTTCAAGGATGATAGACTAAATGTATTTACAGTCCATTAAGTCTCATAAATGTGAACTTTCCTAGTTACATTTTCTTCTTTAGAGGAAAAGTAATTTTTCTTACAAATTTTTGTCATTGCATTATTTTTGAATTTTATACTGAATTATAAAATAAACATTTTTTTTACTGATCTTAAATAAGTTTCCATATCATTTTTTGTTTGTTTTCTTAAACTTAATATAATGTCACTATTATCGGAAACCAAATCCAAATCATTAAGGTTGTATTTCCATTAGATGTAGTCAATGAAGTTCATAGAGAGAGAGTAAGGAGATAATGTACAGAAGCTCCTCCCCAGAGGAACTGCACTGTTAGCAATCTTGATGGTTGGAAATTAATTTTAGGGTCAAGAATAAAAGAACAAACTCCAGACCCTCCTGTCCTGACAAAAAAACATATTACCACAATAGAATGACCAGTTTTTTGGGTGGGGAGCAATATTTTCTCTAAATAGCTCTTCAAATCAGTTAAAACAAAAGATCTTGAAAACAGAAGTGTTATAGTTCTAGACCTAAGGGGTAACTTCTCTTTATGAAGAATTAAATGCCTGAAGTGCCAAAGTAAGGAGACTTATAGGCCACGCAATGCTCCTCTGTGAATTTAAACATGCAAATTGTCTATACAGAGAGGAAAAGGACTTGAATTCTAGTGTCGACTATTGGAAGTAGCAATCCTAAAAGTCAATATCGACCCTCTGACGAGTCTTGTCAAATGGGACAAAAGACAAACTAGAATCTCAGTTTATAGACAAGTGTTGCAGAGGTTTGCACATCCTCAGTGCAAAGCAAGATATTTGATTTAGCTGTATTAGAGGCCTCTGGGATCTAAGGGGTAATGTCTCTTCTTGTGGAGAAAGACATATGCCAGTGTAAGGAGACTTATAAGCCGTTCAATCATCTTCTGGGAAACTAAATAAGAAAATTGTCTTTTCAAGAGCAAGAGACAATTTGTACCTATTGACTGCAGCAATTCTTAAAGTCAATATCAACACGTTAACAAACCTTGTCACATGACTTAGGATATTTAATTTCCTAGAGGAGAATTGCACAGCCTAAAAGCTTCCCTACTCTGGCATGTCAGGCATGTCTCTCTCCATAAGGAGAAACGTTACCCCTTAGACCTTAGTTAGATGCCTCTCATACAGTCAAATCAGATCTCATACTTTGCACTGAGGAGGGTGTCAGAGAATAGCCGGGGGATCATAAAGATATCCCAACACTGCCACTAATTTGGAACAAACAAGCATTCCACTGCCTCCAATCGTCAGGTCAATCAGGCAATTGACTGACAATTGATGGCGAAGGCCACAGCTGCTTTCGCTACTAGGCCAATATTGTGCACTTCCCAGTGAACGTATAGAATACGTTACATCACTGAAAAGGTGGCCACATAGGGTCCAGGGGACTGCACGTCGCCTGACAAGGCCTGAGGCCACCGGCTTGGGACACTGATTGTGAGGCGCATGCAAGAGGGTGAGAGCCAGTGCAGTGAGATGACCGGGAAAGGTACATAGAATGAGGTCCCGTTTAAGTGCTCCTGAGATACCGGAGAGATTGCTGGATGCTTACCTTGGAGGACACAGGACGACATGGGCGGTTACACACCGGTAACTGTAGCCTGGAGTCTTGAACAACTGTGAGTAAAACCTGAAGACTGCACCCCACTGTGTCCTTGAATAATTGCTGTGCCATCACCAGCCCTGCACTACACTGCACCAACAACATCTACCTCAAAAAATCTATATATCCTACCCTGGAGCTAAGCTCTGCCTGTGGAGAGCTGAACCAACTCTGCTGCGTCACCATCAGCTCCAGTGGATCTGCACCGCAGCGGCGGCCCCATATGGCCGCATGCCACAGTTGGCGTCATTAATATTATCTCTAAAAACTTTATTCCCCTTTTCTTTAATCTTTAATTGACCGCCCTTGGTCACGAACCGGGTCACTGCCACCGTGACATCCCCAGCACTGACCAGTACGGCTACCGAGTACCCCACAGCCCCAAGGGGCACGTCATATATATAAACACATAAAATAAAATGGATATACAAAAGAAAAGTTCTAGACCTTAAGACCTGATGTCACGGAAATGATGTGAAGGGAAGGCTTTGATTAGGAAAACATGCAGCCTTTTAGCGAGCTTTATCTCCCAGCATTGAACAATGTTTGTAAGTCACATCTGCCTTTTAGCATGTACAAGCCATACCTACCTATCTACCTTAGTGATCTCAGCAGCAGGCAGGTAAATGGGATGCAGCTCAGGTACCGAAAATTATGGGATCCCTCATCTTAAGAATATCTGCCTCCCTGGAGGTCCCAGTTGGGAGATATTAAAGCCATATTTCGCATCATGATTTTAGCCTACTATAGATGGCATTTCCAACCTTTTCCATCTGGCTGAAAATAATTGGTCGTTAATTGACAAGCTGCACTGCAATGCAACTATATGAATAAAGAGAAAATTTCAGCTCACCCCTGAGATATAATCCCAGTCTGGCATGGAGCACGGCATCTTCACTGCTGCATAGTGCCTGGGTCAATGAGGAAGTGAAGATGGATCCAGCTCAACACACTGGGCAATTAATTAACATTCAACAATCTTTATTGGCAAATCTTTTCAAAAACTTGTAGAAAAGACAAAAAATAGACATCTCAGACGACAAAGCACATATTATGGGGTGGTGTTTATAACTAGTGTTGAGCCACCCCCGTAGTGTTCGGGTTCGGTTCGGTTCGTCGAACACCGGGATGTTCGAGGAACTGTTCGTCGAACTGTTCGTCGAACACCTTAGAACACCGTCGAACACCGTTAAAACCAATGGCAGGCAAACAAAAACACATAGAAACACATAGAAAACACCTGCAAAGGTGTCCAAAAGCTGACAAACTGCTCAGAAGACACTCCCTTTAAAAAAGCCGGCCGGCAAATTCAGCAGCGGCATACACCGGTACCCGACAATTTAGACAAGAAGGAATAGAGCATCACACATAGATTAGATAGATAGAAACATGTCAGTCACACATATAAGAAGCACAGTGACAGTGTTGGTTACTGCACTTGTCATTTAGTGTAAAGGATTTATTAAAAAAAATATTAGTGTTTTCATGCACCGTCTCTTTAAAAAAGCCGGCCGGCAATTCAGCATCTGTACCCGACAATTTAGAACAGAAAGAATAGAGCTTCACACATAGATTAGATAGATAGAAACATGTCAGTCACATATATAATAAGTACAGTGATAGTGTTGCTTACTGTACTTGTCATTTAGTGTAAAGGATTTATTTAAAAAAATAATAGTGTTTTCATGCACTGTCTCTTTAAAAAAGCCGGCCGGCAATTCAGCAGCGGTACCCGACAATTTAGAACAGAAAGATAGAGCATCACACATAGATTAGATAGATAGAAACATGTCAGTCACATATATATGAAGTACAGTGATAGTGTTGGTTACTGTACTTGTCATTTAGTATTAAAATAAAGTATTTATTATTAAAAAAATTGGCGTGGGGTTCCCCTTAATTTTAGGCTCTAGCGGAGGTTAAGCAGACGGCTGGGGCAGATGTTTGAAGCCTGGGAAGGGGGTAATACCCACGGAGCTTCCCAGGCTACTAATATCAGCCCCCAGCTGAATACATAGCCTTTACTAGCTATTAAAATGGGGGACCCCCCAAAAAAAATGACGTGGGGTCCCCCCTAATTTAATAGCTAGCAAAGGCTAGGCAGACAGCTGGGGGCTGATATTAATAGCCCAGGAAGGGAGCCATGAATATTGGCCCCCTCCCAGGCTAGAAACATCAGCCGTCAGCCGCCCCAGAAATGGCGCATTCATAGGATGCGCCAATTCTGGCACTTAGCCTCGCTCTTCCACGCTGCCCTGGTGCGGTGGCAGGGGGTAATAGGGTTGGGGTTGATGTCAGCTTATAATGCCAGCTGACATCAAGCCCAGGTTAGTAATGGAGAGGCGTCTATAAGACACCCCCATTACTAACCCCATAGTCAAAGTTAAAAAAAACACAAACACCCAGAATAAAGTCCTTTAATTGAAATAAAGACACAATCCTTTATTGTTCTAAATTAAACCATACTTACCGTCACGCCCATTCCAGCTGAAGCCAACGATCTCCTGCAATAAAAGAAAAATAATAAAGCAACCTCATCCTTACCTTTCCATGGTTCCCACGACAGCTTCAGCTCTGCTACATCGAGATGACAGGCTGGACCGCAGCAGAATGCTGCCATCCAGCCTGTCATCCCGCAGACACTGAGAAGCGCAGGCTTGCTTGCGCTGCTCAGCGTCTCTCTGTGACGACATCCAGATGAGCCGAGTTCATGTCCAATGAACTCGGCTCACCTCATGCACGTCACTGACAGCGTGGGAAAATTCTCACGCTGAAGCGGTGAGTGCAGGAGAATTCTCCCACGCTGTCAGTGACGTGCATAAGGTGAGCTCATGTCCAATGAACTCAGCTCACCTCCTGCACGTCACTGACAGCGTGGGAGAATTCTCCTGCACTCAGCGCTTCAGCGTGAGAATTCTCCCACGCTGAAGCGCTGAGTGCAGGAGAATTTTCCCACGCTGTCAGTGACGTGCATGAGGTGAGCCGAGTTCATTGGACATGACCTCGGCTCATCTGGATGCCGTCACAGCAAGACAGTGAGGAGCGCAAGCATGCCTGCGCTTCTCAGTGTCTGCGGGATGACACACTGGATGGCAGCGTTCTGCTGCGGTCCAGCCAGTCATCTCGATGTAGCAGAGCTGAAGCTGTCGTGGGAACCATGGAAAGGTAAGGATGAGGTTGGTTTATTATTTTTCTTTTATTGCAGGAGATCGTTGGCTTCAGCTGGAATGGGTGTGATGGTAAGTATGGTTTAATTTAGAACAATAAAGAATTGTGTCTTTATTTCAATTAAAGGACTTTATTCTGGGTGTTGTGTTTTTTTTAAATACTTTACTAGAAATTCATGGCGGTCATGTCTAATACTGGCGTGACCCCATGAATTTTGGGCTTGGGGCCAGCTGATAATACCAAGCTGGCCCTAACCCCTTTATTACCCAGTGAGCCACCGCACCAGGGCCCTGGATGAGTTGGGTACAGCGCCAGAAGATGGCGCTTCTATGAACGCGCCATTTTCCGGGGTGGCTGCGGACTGCAATTTGTAGCGGGGGGGGGCCCAGAAAGCTTGGGCCTCCCTGCGCTGCGGATTCCAGCCCCCAGCTGCCTAGTTGTACCTGGCTGGACACAAAAATAGGGCGAAGCCCCACGTACTTTTTTTTTAATTATTTCATGAAATTCATGAAATAATTAAGAAAAAAAGGCCTTCCCTATATTGTTGTGTCCGGCCAGGTACAAATAGGCAGCTGGTGGTTGGGGGCAGCCCGTTCCTGCCTGCTGTACCTGGCTGGACACAAATATAGTGCGAAGCCCCACTTCAATTTTTTTTAATTATTTCATGAAATTCATGAAATAATTAAGAAAAAAAGGGCTTCCCTATATTGTTGTTTCCGGCCAGGTACAAATAGGCAGCTGGTGGATGGGGGCAGCCCGTTCCTGCCTGCTGTACCTGGCTGGACACAAATATAGTGCGAAGCCCCACTTCAATTTTTTTTAATTATTTCATGAAATTCATGAAATAATTAAGAAAAAAAGGGCTTCCCTATATTGTTGTGTCCGGCCAGGTACAAATAGGCAGCTGGTGGATGGGGGCAGCCCGTTCCTGCCTGCTGTACCTGGCTGGACACTAATATAGTGCGAAGCCCCACTTCAATTTTTTTAAATTATTTCAGGAAATTCATGAAATAATTTAAAAAAAATTGACGTGGGGCTTCGCACTATATTTGTGTCCAGCCAGGTACAGCAGGCAGGAACGGGCTGCCCCCAACCACCAGCTGCCTATTTGTACCTGGCCGGACACAACAATATAGGGAAGCCCTTTTTTTCTTAATTATTTCATGAAATAATTTAAAGAAAATTGACGTGGGGCTTCGCCCTGTTTTTGTGTCCAGCCAGGTACAACTAGGCTGCTGGGGGCTGGAATCCGCAGCGCAGGGAGGCCCAAGCTTTCTGGGCCACCCCCGCTGCAAATTGCAGTCCGCAGCCACCCCGGAAAATGGCGCGTTCATAGAAGCGCCATCTTCTGGCGCTGTACCCAACTCATCCAGGGCCCTGATGCGGTGGCTCACTGGGTAATAAAGGGGTTAGGGCCAGCTTGGCATTATCAGCTGGCCCTAAGCCCGAAATTCATGGGGTCACGCCAATATTAGACATGACCACCATGAATTTCTAGTAAAGTATTTAAAAAAAACACAACACCCAGAAAAAAGTCCTTTAATTGAAATAAACACACAATTCTTTATTGTTCTAAATTAAACCATACTTACCATCACGCCCATTCCAGCTGAAGCCAACGATCTCCTGAAATAAAAGAAAAATAATAAAGCAACATCATCCTTACCTTTCCATGGTTCCCATGACAGCTTCAGCTCTGCTACATCGAGATGACAGGCTGGACCGCAGCAGAACGCTGCCATCCAGCCTGTCATCCCGCAGACACTGAGAAGCGCAGGCTTGCTTGCGCTCCACAGTGTCTCTCTGTGAGGGCATCCAGATGAGCCGAGTTATTGTCCAATGAACTCGGCTCACCTCATGCACGTCACTGACAGCATGGGAAAATTCTCCTGCACTCAGCGCTTCAGCGTGGGAGAATTCTCACACTGAAGCGCTGAGTGCAGGAGAATTCTCCCACGCTGTCAGTGACGTGCAGGAGGTGAGCTGAGTTCATTGGACATGAGCTCACCTTATGCACGTCACTGACAGCGTGGGAAAATTCTCCTGCACTCAGCGCTTCAGCGTGGGAGAATTCTCACGCTGAAGCGCTGAGTGCAGGAGAATTCTCCCACGCTGTCAGTGACGTGCAGGAGGTGAGCTGAGTTCATTGGACATGAGCTCACCTTATGCACGTCACTGACAGCGTGGGAGAATTCTCCTGCACTCACCGCTTCAGCGTGAGAATTTTCCCACGCTGTCAGTGACGTGCATGAGGTGAGCCGAGTTCATTGGACATGAACTCGGCTCATCTGGATGTCGTCACAGAGAGACGCTGAGCAGCGCAAGCAAGCCTGCGCTTCTCAGTGTCTGCGGGATGAGAGGCTGGATGGCAGCGTTCTGCTGCGGTCCAGCCTGTCATCTCGATGTAGCAGAGCTGAAGCTGTCGTGGGAACCATGGAAAGGTAAGGATGAGGTTGCTTTATTATTTTTCTTTTATTGCAGGAGATCGTTGGCTTCAGCTGGAATGGGCGTGACGGTAAGTATGGTTTAATTTAGAACAATAAAGGATTGTGTCTTTATTTCAATTAAAGGACTTTATTCTGGGTGTTTGTGTTTTTTTTAACTTTGACTATGGGGTTAGTAATGGGGGTGTCTTATAGACGCCTCTCCATTGCTAACCTGGGCTTGATGTCAGCTGGCATTATAAGCTGACATCAACCCCAACCCTATTACCCCCTGCCACCGCACCAGGGCAGCGTGGAAGAGCGAGGCTAAGTGCCAGAATTGGCGCATCCTATGAATGCGCCATTTCTGGGGCGGCTGACGGCTGGTGTTTCTAGCCTGGGAGGGGGCCAATATTCATGGCTCCCTTCCTGGGCTATTAATATCAGCCCCCAGCTGTCTGCCTAGCCTTTGCTAGCTATTAAATTAGGGGGGACCCCACGTCATTTTTTTTGGGGGGTCCCCCATTTTAATAGCTAGTAAAGGCTATGTATTCAGCTGGGGGCTGATATTAGTAGCCTGGGAAGCTCCGTGGGTATTACCCCCTTCCCAGGCTTCAAACATCTGCCCCAGCCGTCTCCTTAACCTCCGCTAGAGCCTAAAATTAAGGGGAACCCCACGCCAATTTTTTTAATAATAAATCCTTTATTTTAATACTAAATGACAAGTACAGTAACCAACACTATCACTGTACTTCATATATATGTGACTGACATGTTTCTATCTATCTAATCTATGTGTGAAGCTCTATTCTGTCTGTTATAAATTGTCGGGTACCGCTGCTGAATTGCCGGCCGGCTTTTTTAAAGAGACGGTGCATGAAAACACTATTATTTTTTTTGATAAATCCTTTACGCTAAATGACAAGTACAGTAAGCAGCACTGTCACTGTACTTCATATATATGTGACTGACATGTTTCTATCTATCTAATCTATGTGTGATTCTCTATTCTTTCTATTCTAAATTGTCGGGTACCGCTGCTGAATTGCCGGCCGGCTTTTTTAAAGAGACGGTGCATGAAAACACTATTATTTTTTTTGATAAATCCTTTACGCTAAATGACAAGTACAGTAAGCAGCACTTTCACTGTACTTCGTATATATGTGGCTGACATGTTTATATCTATCTAATCTATGTGTGAAGCTCTATTCTTTCGGTTCTAAATTGTCGGGTACAGGTGTATGCCGCTGCTGAATTGCCGGCTTTTCGTGTTTCACTGTTGGCACTGTTCCCATCGATTTGGGCAATCACTGTAATGCCACAACCACCATGGCTGTGGCATTACAGTGAGTGGCAGACAATCCCTGCATGATTGGTGCTCTAAATAGCGCCAGACATGCAGGACACGCTTTTGGTGCACGAACAGTTATCGAACATAACCTCGAACAGCCGAATTTTTTGCAAATCGTTCGGGTTCGTCGAACAACTCGAACACCGCCCAAAACAGCTCGAATTTGAGATTGGCGAACAGTTCTAGTCGAACACCGCTCATCTCTATTTATAACATATACCATACGCGTTTCGAGTAAAAAACTCTTCAACTCAGGCTAGGTGTTAGGCTAGGCTTAGCCAGTGTTCAAGAGTTTTTTACTCGAAGCACGTATGGTATATGTCATACACACCATCCCATAATGTATGCTTTCTCATCTGAGATGTCCATTTTTTGTCTTTTCTACAAGTTTTTAAAAGGATTTGCCAATAAAGGTTGTTGAATTTTAATTAATTGACCGGTGTGTTGAGCTGGATCCATCTTCACTTCCTCAATGTAACTATATGCATTGCGGTCGGCCTGGCCTCATGATGCCAAACATTTATCTCCCATAACTATAGGACCTACGTTTGTCACAAAAAAACAATATTCATAACTGGAATCCGATGCAATCCTATCTGCCTATATTCTTTTGAACACAGGAAGACTTATCTCCACAGACGAGAAAGGTATCACCTCCCAGATTCTCCTACACGCTTTATGTCTGCTCTCAATCAGATAACCCACTTTAATTGCAGGAGGTCTTAGAGCAACACTTGTCAGATATGGTGTTAGAGTGTTAGCTCTTGTTCCCTTTACAAGTTATGATGAATCTATGCTTTAATCCTCAATATGAGAGTGACATGTCACCTCTCAAGAGAGGGTCTCAAGGATTGGTCCGTTTTTGCCATTACATTTATGACAGGGGCAGCACCCTGAAATACAGGTCTGCAAGTTAAAATTGTGGTTTAGCTTTCATCCTAAGTCAATTGGCAAGGCTCATTAGAGGATCAATATTGATTTTTAAGACTGCTACTTCCAGTAGGTGGCACTAAAGTTCAAATCATCTTCCTCTCTGAAGAGGCAATTTGCATGTTTAGTTTCCCAGAGGAGCATTGCATGGCCTATAGGTCACCTTACACTTGCAAGTCAAGCATGTCACTCTCCACGAGAAGAGACATTACCCTCTTACACCCCAATCAGAAGCCTCTCATATAGCTAAATCAGATCTCATGCTTTGCACTGAGGAGGAGTAACACCGTGAAATACATATCTGTAAATTGAAATTCTGGTTTGACTTTTATCCTAAGTCATGTAGCAAGGCTCGTTAAAGGGTCAATATTGACTTCTAATAGGTGGCGCTAGAGTTCAAGTCCTTTTCCTCTCTGAAAAGACAATTAGCATAGTTCTAGGAGACATCTTGCATTTCGGTCGTTTAGTATTTGTCCTTTTTGCGCTCTACTGAAAGCACTTCTGCAGTCAAAGAAATGAATATATTACCGTTCTTCTGGATTTTTATGAAAATAACATAGAATTATCGCCCACGTATAAATAGGTTACATTTCAATGACACTGAATTCTATATATACATTGAATTAGTCATATGACTTTTTTGGATATATTATACAGTGAGAGAAAATAGAATCCACACGAGATTTCACGTCCCGCTGTCAAGCTCTATGCATAGAATTTCTATCTGGCATTCATAGAACATAGAGCGCGTTTCATTGTGTTGCTAATGTTTACCCACAGTAGACTTTATAAATGTAGAAAAACCTCTTCGGGTGAGAGCTGTTAAGAGTCGAGACCTGCCCATCCATTACCGAGAAACTTTAATCATCCCATATTTCTAGCAAGGTGTCATAAAAGAGAGTGGTAATTGCTGAGCACGCGAGTAATCATTCCTAAAATACAAAACTGAAAGAACTGCGCAAAATTATTTTGCCAAAAGCTGGAGAGTCCTTATTACTAAAAGTGGGCGCTTTCATTTTAACAAAAATGTTGAAAGCAGTCGATGATGATACAGAGAACTTTTTACAGGCTGTGTATGAGTAAAAGTTCCCGTAAAGGTTCTCACCGCCCAACAAAATTTCGACATTACTAACCTGAAAGGTAATACTTTCTCTCCTAAGTCGTCATAGCACCTAACACCTTGGTTACTTTTTGTTATTTATTAACAAATAGATTTGAGTCACAGCAAAAATAAGGCGCTTTTCAGCAGCTCATTGACACTACCGCACTGCTAACCACCCACAAGAGGAGATCCATTTTTCCACTTCTTCTCCTGTACATGACAGGACATTGCTTCCTTTAAAATCCAAAAGTACTTTGTGCTACTGGATGGCAGCCATTATTTACAATATTGTTTTACCCTGTGATAGTGGGACGGCCTGGGGATGACCGGTGCCAGGTTCCTAAATGGGGCACCAACAAGCCATGTGCCTCTGTGCACACATATGGGTCCGTAGTGGGCTGTGGTTACCATTTTATGGATTTGTACCCTGCTGATTTTCTAGAGACACATTTGTATTACAAAAGGAAAGTGAGCTATTCAATAAAATATTGATTTCCATAAAAATTAATAGTGTATAAGGATTTATCGGAGCGGAGCACAAGTAGCTGGGAGGATTGACATATAGGGATCCAGTAGTCAAGTAACCCAATGCTTGACAATCCTCCCTGTAAAGGTGTACCCATAAAGATAGCTATCAATTACTAAGTGGGACCTTCCACTGGACTCCTAACAGATAGGACCGAATGTACAAAATAACAAGTTGCCTTTTAGTGATTGGCTACACAATATAGTGAGTTAATGATCTTCATAAAAGAGGGGACCTAACATTAAAATAGCTCCTTTATTATGGTATCATGTTTGCCAGCTAGGAAAAAAGGCCCGGTGTTTCTTTCTCCTTCAATGCTCATTCCGTTAAATCTGGGCCAATACCCCTAGTTTGGTAACAGTGTAGTCCTCCGTAGGTTCTTGAAACCTATTATCAAAGGGCCACAATACAGTTTGTAGAGACATGTGGGCAAAATATTTGGTGGGGGTTTCTGTAATTGCTGCGACACATCAAAGAGTGGGTATGAGAGTTCATGGCTTATTATTGCAGGCGTTTCAGAGTAGATACTACTCCTTTTTCAGGCATAATGCAAAAAAACTTTCTCCTCCCCTATAAAGGGGTCAAAGGAGACGTCACCTGAATTAGTGGCAGCGGCCTGGGTCCACCATATTCCTTTTTCCTTCAGTTGTCATGTCCTCCATGCACCTAATGTGAACACAGTGGCCGGAGCAGCAGTCAAATTTCATCCAATACACTGTCTCATGGAGTTGTGCCGCACACAACCTGCCCAGGTGAGTGAGCTATCCTCCGATCTATCCTCATCCAAGGTTAACGGTCATACATACTGTGTGCTTTTTCCCGCTCTCTCTTTCCTGAGTGACATGGAACATTTTTTGACATTTTGGAAGCTCTAGGAAGGTCATCATTCTACTTATGCCCAGTTGGAAAAAAAATCACCATATATGAGGGAAACTTCATACTCTTAATAAAGTTGGGCCAGTGGATAATCAGGATGATGGCAACTCTACATCCTGGACAGAGTTTATGATATGCATAAAGGGAATTCACATGCATAGTCTTGTGTGCAAGCTGACGTTAGGCATTGAAAGAGACTTTCCCTTTTTGGATGGATCGGTTGGTAAGGCAAGTGAGTAGTGAACACATGGGTCCTGTTTGGACCCAAATGCATAATGGTCATTGGGTTTGGGAAAGGTTGTCTTTGCATCTGTCCAACCCAACGTGCAGTTAGATTAGGCGGATTAATGTATCCACATAACCCTTTTTATCTACTACTGATCATGTACTGTCACAATGAACACTAGAGAAAAAAGACTTGGCTGCCGCACAGGGAACATTTCTTTGTCTACTTTTCTCAGGAGTTGGTGTTGATTTTGCCCGCCCCCGAGGTCACTAAAGTTGTAGAAACCCAAAGATGTGCACCATGTTTTCTACCTTTGCGCTGTCGTATCTTAGGCTGGAGAAAATAGGTTAGACTGCCTTCACAGGGCTCATTACTTTGCTTTCTTCCTCTGCCTTGTTCCCGTAACAGGTGGCGACCCACCACTGATCTCTTATCCTCTCTCCTGCTATAACCGTTAGTATTTGATGAGTTACTTGTAGAAGGCATCTCGATTCAGGAACTCAGTCACTGCCCTGACAGTCATAACTCATGCTCTGATTATTGCTGGTTCTAACTTCTAGAACTCTATACCAGGTGGGTAGATGGACAACCAGCATGGGGGTAATAAGCTTCCATTTTTTTGCTTCCTCTGCCTTGTCCCCATACCTGGTGGCATCCCACCACTAGTCTCTCCTGCTGTATCAGTTAGTATTTGGTGAGTTGCATGTAGAAGGCATCTCGATTCAGGTACTTCTTCACTGTCCTGACAGTCATAACTCATGCCCTCGTTATTACTGGTTCTAACTTCTAGCACTCTTTAACAGGTGGATCGGTGGACAACCAGCATGGGGGTAGTAAGCTTACACTGAAGAAAATAGGTTAGACCACTTTTTTAGGGCTCATTTTTTTGTTTCCTCTGCCTTGTCCCCATTCCTGGTGGCAACCCACCACTGGTCTCTCCTTCTGTAGCAGTTAGTATTTGGTGAGTTGCATGTAGAAGGCATCTCGATTCAGGTACTCCTTTACTGCCCTGACAGTCATAACTCATGCCCTTATTATTGCTGGTTCTAACTTCTAGCACTCTATACCAGGTGGTTAGATGGACAACCAGCATGGGGGGTATTAAGCTTAAACTGCAGAAAATAGGTTAGACCACTTTTTTTAGGGCTTATTTTTTTGCTTCCTCTGCCTTGTCCCCATACCTGGTGGCATCCCACCACTGGTCTCTCCGGCTGTAACAGTTAGTATTTGGTGAGTTGCTTGTAGAAGGCATCTCGATTCAGGTACTTGGTCACTGCCCTGACAGTCATAACTCATGGCCTGGTTATTACTGGTTCTAACTTCTAGCACTCTATACCAGGTGGATCGGTGGACAACCAGCATGGGGGGTAGTAAGCTTATACTGGAGAAAATAGGTTAGACCACTTATTTAGGGCTCATTTTTTTTGCTTCTTGTGCATTGTCTCCATTCTTGGTGGCAACCCACCACTGGTCTATCCTTCTGTAGCAGCTAGTATTTGGTGAGTTGCATGTAGAAGGCATCTTGATTCAGGTACTCCTTTACTGTCCTGACAGTCATAATTCATGCCTTGGTCATTACAGGCTCTAGCTTCCAGCAATCTTTACCAGGTGGGTCGGTGGACAACCAGCACGGGGTTAGTAACCCTAGACTCCTTTCTGCAGGTCTGATAGCATGTCTGCATGGTCTTCCTTTATGGTACGTACATCATTGAAAAGAGCAGAATTTCTTTTAATTACTGACTGTTCAATAAGAAATGACTGATATTTATAATACAACTTAAAAGCCCAAAAAGCATAAACTTGAGAAATAACCTCAAATAAAGCAGATAAAATGCATCTACAGAGAGTTGTACGACATTTCATCTGTGATTAATTTTGCCACAAGCATCTTAAACCCTTCAGTAGACGAGTGGTAAATAATGTATTCGGATTCGGCTCCTGCGGCGGTAGAAAGGATACAGAGGTTTTAATCTTCCGGATAATAATCTGCAGTCATCTTCATGTACAGTAGGTGGGATAAATTTATTAAAGGGTAATTATGGTTTTGTTTTTTTTTTTTAGAGAATTTATCAGTTTTTATAATGTTAAGTGTTGGTCACATGAACAAAGAACATTTAGGAATCTATTGCTTATAGATTGTAAATTGTATTATTTTCTGCGGCAGAATCACAGCACTATGCCTCCATCTTACAGCGTTCCTTGATATTTTGGCTGTGAGATATCAGTCAAGTTCACTGCAGTGCATTAAAGAGGTGTGATCGACAGCCTATGAGCTCCACTGTTATCATAAAGTAAAAAAATTGCAGTTTCTCTGATCATTGCTCTATAAACCCAGTGGTCACGTGACATTACATATGTCGCGTGACCGCGGCAGTCAATTGATTGGATGCAGATTTCACTATTCCATCAGAGCACGACTGCAGTTAATAAGTGAACACTTTTTTTAATTATTTCATTAAAATCATGAAATAATTTAAAAAAAAATTGCCGTGGGGCTTTGCCCTATTTTTGTGTCCAGCCAGGTACAGCAGGCAGGAACGGGCTGCCCCCAACCACCAGCTGACTATTTGTACCTGGTTGGACACAACAATATAGGGAAGCCCTTTTTTTCTTAATTATTTCATGAATTTCATGAAATAATTTAAAAAAAAAATACGTGGCGCTTCGCCCTATTTTTGTGTCCAGCCAGGTAGAACTAGGCAGCTGGGGGCTGGAATCCGCAGCGCAGGGAGACCCAAGCTTTCTGGGCCCCCCCGCTGCAAATTGCAGTCCGCAGCCACCCCAGAAAATGGCGCGTTCATAGAAGCGCCATCTTCTGGAGCTGTACCCAACTCATCCAGGGCCCTGGTGCGGTGGCTCACTGGGTAATAAAGGGGTTAGGGCCAGCTTGGTATTATCAGCTGGCCCTAAGCCCGAAATTCATGGGGTCACGCCAATATTAGACATGACCGCCATGAATTTCTAGTAAAGTATTTACAAAAACACAACACGCAGAATAAAGTCCTTTAATTGAAATAAACACACAATTTTTTAATCTTCTAAATTAAACCATACTTACCATCACGCCCATTCCAGCTGAAGCCAATGTCTTCTGCAATAAAAGTAAAATAATAAAGCAACATCATCCTTACCTTTCAATGGTTCCCAGGATGGCTCCAGCTCTGCTACATTCACATGACAGGCTGGATCGCAGCAGAAAGCTGCCATCCAGCTTGCCATGCCGCAGGCACTGAGAAGCGCAGACATGCTTGCGCTCTGCATTGTCCCTGAAGGATGAAAAGCTGGATGGCAGCGCTCAGCTGCGATCCAGCCTGTCATCTCAATGCCATCCCAGCGTGGGAGAATTCTCCTGCTCAAGCGCTGAGAGCAGGAGAATTCTCCAGCGCTGTCAATGACGTGCATGAGGTGAGCTGAGTTCATAGGACATGAGCTCACCTCAAGCACATCACTGACAGCGTGGGATAATTCTCCTGCGCTCACCGCATGCACAGGAGAATTCTCTCATGCTCACCGCATGCGCACGAGAATTCTCCCACGCTGTCAGTGACGTGCATGAGGTGAGCTGAGTTCATTGGACATGAACTCGGCTCATCTGGATGCCGTCACAGCCAGACACTGAGGAGTGCAAGCATGCCTGCGCTTCTCAGTGTCTGTGGCATGGCAAGCTGGATGGCAGCTTTCGGCTGCGATCCAGCCTGTCATGTGAATGTAGCAGAGCTGGAGCCGTCCTGGGAACCATGGAAAGGTAAGGATGAGGTTGGTTTATTATTTTACTTTTATTGCATGAGATCGTTGGCTTCAGCTGGAATGGGCGTGATGGTAAGTATGGTTTAATTTAGAACATTAAAGAATTGTGTGTTTATTTCAATTAAAGGACTTTATACTGGGTGTTTGTGTTTTTTTTCACTTTGACTATGGGGTTAGTAATGGGGGTGTCTTATAGACGCCTCTCCATTACTAACCTGGGCTTGATGTCAGCTGGCATTATAAGCTGACATCAACCCCAGCCCTATTACCCCACTGCCACCGCTACAGGGCAGTGCGAAGAGCGAGGCTAAGTGCCAGAATTGGCACATCCTATGGATGCGCCATTTCTGGGGCGGCTGACGGCTGGTGTTTCTAGCCTGGGAGGGGGCCAATATTCATGGCACCCTTCCTGGGCTATGAAGATCAGCCTCCAGCTGTCTGCCTAGCCTTTGCTAGCTATTAAAATAGGGGGGACCCCACGTCCTTTTTTTTTGGGTCCCCCATTTTAATAGCTAGTAAAGGCTTGGTATTCAGCTGGGGGCTGATATTAGTAGCCTGGGAAGCTCCGTGGGTATTACCCCCTTCCCAGGCTTTAAACATCTGCCCCAGCTGTCTGCTTAACCTCCGCTAGAGACTAAAATTACGGGGAACCCCACGCCAATTTTTTTTTTAATAAATCCTTTATTTTAACACTAAATGACAAGTACAGTAACCAACACTGTCACTGACATGTTTCTATCTATCTAATCTATGTGTGATGCTCTATTTTTTCGGTTCTAAATTGTCGGGTATCGGTGTATGCCGCTGATGAATTGCCTGCTTTTTTAAAGAGACGGGTGCATGAAAATCGGAGGGCACTAGTGTGCTCCAATTGCCCTGCTATGTTTTTCATGCTCCCTCCTGTATACCCTGCCTGCCTGTCTGCCTATATATTTTGCCTGCCTGACATTTAATTGAGCACCGTTCCCATCGATTTGGGCAATTTTTGACCTTCTGCAGACTGCCGGGGGGGACCACCAGAAAAATGCTCGAGTTTCCCATAGATTTACATTGGGCTCGTTGCTGGGGTCGAGCACCCGAGTATTCTAATGTGCTAGACCCGAGCTTCGAGCACCCGAGCATTTTAGTGCTCACTTATGACTAGTCATTATACTAACAATCGCTCATATGTTGTCATGGGCCAACTCTTGGTCAAACCCGAACAGAGATATTTACCTAGTCTTTTATGGGCCAATGTGAGCCTGATAGTAGGTATAGTCTTGTAAAGATGGGCAGTATTATAGTAGTTATATTCTTGTACATAGGGGCAGTATTATAGTAGTTATATTCTTGTACATAGGAGCAGTATTATAGTAGTTATATTCTTGTACATAGGGGCAGTATTATAGTAGTTATATCCTTGTACATAGGGGGCAGTATTATAGTAGTTATATTCTTGTACATAGGAGCTGTATTATAGTAGTTATATTCTTGTACATAGGGGGCAGTATTAAAGTAGTTATATTCTTGTACATAGGGGGCAGTATTAAAGTAGTTATATTCTTGTATATAGGGGCAGTATTATAGTAGTTAAATTCTTGTACAAAGGGGCAGTATTATAGTAGTTATATTCTTGTACATAGGGGCAATATTATAGTAGTTATATTCTTGTACATAGGGAGCAGTATTATAGTAGTTATATTCTTGTACATAGGAGCAGTATTATAGTACTTATATTCTTGTACATAAGGGGCAGTATTATAGTAATTATATTCTTGTATATAGGTCGCAGTATTATAGTAGTTATATTCTTGTACATAGGGGCAGTATTATAGTCGTTATATTTCTATGTAGGGGCAGTATAATAGTAGTTATATTTTGTACATAGGAGCAGTATTATAGTAGTTACATTCTTGTACATAGGAGCAGTATTATGGTAGTTATATTCTTGTACATAGGAGCAGTATTATAGTGGTTATATTCTTGTACATAGGGGGGCAGTATTATAGTAGTTATATTCTTGTACATAGGAGCAGTATTATAGTAGTTATATTCTTGTACATAGGAGCAGTATTAAAGTAGTTATATTCTTGTACATAGAGGCAGTATCATAGTAGTTATATTCTTTGTACATATGAGCAGTATTATAGTAGTTATATTCTTGTACATAGGAGCAGTATTATAGTAATTATATTCTTGTACTTAGGGGGCTGTATTATAGTAGTTATATTCTTGTACATAGTAGCAGTATTATAGTAGTTATATTTTTGTGCATAGGAGCAGTATTATAGCAGTTATATTCTTGTACATAGGGGGCAGTATAATAATAGTTATGTTCTTGCACATAAGGGGCAGTATTATCGTAGTTATATTCTTGTGCAAAGGGGGCAGTAATTTATTAGTTATATTCTTGTACATAGGGGCAGTATTATAGTAGTTTTATTCCTGTGCATAGGGAGCTGTATTATAGTAGTTATATTCTTGTACATAGGGGCAGTATTATAGTAGTTTTATTCCTGTGCATAGGGAGATGTATTATAGTAGTTATATTCTTGTACATAGGGGCAGTATTATAGTAGTTTTATTCCTGTACATAGGAGCAGTATTATAGTAGTTATATTCTTGTACATAGGAGCAGTATTATAGTAGTTATATTCTTGTACATAGGGGGCAGTATTATAGTAATTATATTCTTGTATATAGGGGGCAGTATTATAGTAGTTACATTCTTGTACATAGGAGCAGTATTATAGTAGTTATACTGTTGTATATAGGAGCAGTATTACAGTAGTTATAATCTTGTACATAGGGGGCAGTATTATAGTAGTTATATTCTTGTACATAGGGGGCAGTATTTTAGTAGTTATATTCTTGTACATAGAGGCAGTATTATAGTAGTTATATTCTTGCACATAGGAGCAGTATTATAGCAGTTATATTCTTGTACATAGGAGCAGTATTATAGTAGTTGTAACATACCTGGCGGCGTCCTTGCATAGTGGTCCATCTCCCACTGTGCAAGAGCGCGCACTTGATCTCCAGTCCATTCTGCTAGCCTGGCTTCCCTCCATGCTGTCTGCTTGTCTCTGTTTCTTCTGCTTAAGGGCGGCGCCCGATCTCTTCCTGCTTCTTGTAGCTGCTGCGGGCACACCCCTCGTGCGTCCTCAGCCTATTGCTGTCTGTCACCTGGTATGTAACCCAGCTCCTCCCTTGAATCAATGCCTGAGCATTGTGTTCTGTAAGTTGGCTTCTGGTCGCTGACATGCCAGGTCCCGTCTATGTTTCCTGCCTATCGGTATCAGTTCCCATGTCTGAACTGTGTCCTGTCTGTGCACTTTAGCCAGCTGTCTGTCTGCCTTCCTGAGGCTGTATTTCCAGGCCTGTCTGAACACGCTCCTAGCCTATTCGTCTCGCCCTCTGGGGGCCGCATACCCAGACTCACTCCTGTTTTACTGCCGTAACTGTTCTTGTCTGAACTGTCTCCTAGTTTCTTATCTGTTTTGTCTTTATGTCTGTTTGTTCCTTTTTTCTGCAGTGTCTGAACCAGCACTTGGCTTTACTTAGGCTCGTTCTTGCATTTTGTTGCAGTAACTGTTCTTGTCTGAACTTTCTCCTAGTTTTTTATCTGTTTTGCCTTTATGTCCGTTTGCTCCCCTTTTTCTGTAGTGTCTGAACCTGCACCTAACTCCTTCTCGTTGTCGCTGTACTTCCGTTTGTGAGTTGGAGTCCTCTCGCTACTTCTTTGCAAGTATCTAGTGTGTATCTGGTTCTGCCTTTCATTCTGTTCTGTGTGAACAGAGCCCTGTCCCCTTTGCTTTGTCTTTGTTTACCTCTTCGGCGATTCATCTCAGCCCTGTACACCGCGTCTGTGGTTCTGTTCTGCTCAGCCTTGTCCACCGCGTCTGCGATTTTGCTCTGCTTAGCCTTGTCCACCGCATCTGCGGTTTTGCTCTGCTCAGCCTTGTCCATCGCATCTGCGGTTCTGCTCTGCTCAGCCTTGTCCACCGCGTCTGTGGTTCTGCTCTGCTCAGCCTTGTCTACCGCGTCTGCGGTTCTGCTCTGTTCAGCCTTGTCTACCGCATCTGCGGTTTTGCTCTGCTCAGCTTTGTCCACCGTGTCTGCTTTTTCGCTCTGCTCAGCACTGTCTACCGCGTCTGCGGTTTCGCTCTGCTCAGCCCTGTCTACCGCGTCTGCGGTTACGCTCTGCTCAGCCCTGTCTACCGCATCTGCGGTTTCATTTTACTTTGTTTGATTACCGCATCTGCAGCTCTTGTCGCGTCTCCCAGTCTGTACTGGACCCTACCCAGCCTGCGGTTTAGCCTGCCTGTTCCTGTATTCCCCGGTGTGGGTCAACAGCCGTGTCCGGAGTCAGACCTGGAGTAGACCCTGGTCCCTCTGCTCTGTTCCTCCCTGGTGCACTGGCGTCGTATGCCGTCGTGCGACCTTGGTCTGATCGAGCAGATACTTAGTTAAGCCCCTCCAGGCACTCTCCGGTTCATGGCACAGTGGAACCACTAAACACGCACACGCCAGTCAGTCCGGGCGTGTGCATTACAGTAGTTATATTCTTCTACATAGGAACAGTATTATAGTAGTTATATTCCTGTACATAGGGGTAGTATTATAGTAGTTATACTCTTGTACATAGAAGCAGTGTTATAGTAGCTATATTCTTGTACATAGGGGGCAGTATTATAGTTGTTATATACTTGTACATAGGGGGCAGTATTATAGTAGTTATATTCTTGTACATAGGAGCAGTATTATAGTAGTTATATTCTTTGTACATATGATCAGTATTATAGTAGTTATATTCTTGTACAAAGGAGCAGTATTATAGTAATTATATTCTTGTACTTAGGGGGCTGTATTATAGTAGTTATATTCTTGTACATAGTAGCAGCATTATAGTAGTTATATTTTTGTGCATAGGAGCAGTATTATAGTAGTTATATTCTTGTACATAGGGGGCAGTATTATAGTAGTTATATTCTTGTACATAGAAGCAGTGTTATAGTAGCTATATTCTTGTACATAGGGGGCAGTATTATAGTTGTTATATACTTGTACATAGGGGGCAGTATTATAGTAGTTATATTCTTGTACATAGGAGCAGTATTATAGTAGTTATATTCTTTGTACATATGATCAGTATTATAGTAGTTATATTCTTGTACAAAGGAGCAGTATTATAGTAATTATATTCTTGTACTTAGGGGGCTGTATTATAGTAGTTATATTCTTGTACATAGTAGCAGCATTATAGTAGTTATATTTTTGTGCATAGGAGCAGTATTATAGTAGTTATATTCTTGTACATAGGGGGCAGTATTATAGTAGTTATATTCTTGTACATAGGGGGCAGTATTTTAGTAGTTATATTCTTGTACATAGAGGCAGTATTATAGTAGTTATATTGTTGCACATAGGAGCAGTATTATAGCAGTTATATTCTTGTACATAGGAGCAGTATTATAGTAGTTGTAACATACCTGGCGGCGTCCTTGCATAGTGGTCCATCTCCCACTGTGCAAGAGCGCGCACTTGATCTCCAGTCCATTCTGCTAGCCTGGCTTCCCTCCATGCTGTCTGCTTGTCTCTGTTTCTTCTGCTTAAGGGCGGCGCCCGATCTCTTCCTGCTTCTTGTAGCTGCTGCGGGCACACCCCTTGTGCGTCCTCAGCCTATTGCTGTCTGTCACCTGGTATGTAACCCAGCTCCTCCCTTGAATCAATGCCTGAGCATTGTGTTCTGTAAGTTGGCTTCTGGTCGCTGACATGCCAGGTCCCGTCTATGTTTCCTGCCTATTGGTATCAGTTCCCATGTCTGAACTGTGTCCTGTCTGTGCACTTTAGCCAGCTGTCTGTCTGCCTTCCTGAGGCTGTATTTCCAGGCCTGTCTGAACACGCTCCTAGCCTATTCGTCTCGCCCTCTGGGGGCCGCATACCCAGACTCACTCCTGTTTTGCTGCCGTAACTGTTCTTGTCTGAACTGTCTCCTAGTTTCTTATCTGTTTTGTCTTTATGTCTGTTTGTTCCTTTTTTCTGCAGTGTCTGAACCAGCACTTGGCTTTACTTAGGCTCGTTCTTGCATTTTGTTGCAGTAACTGTTCTTGTCTGAACTTTCTCCTAGTTTTTTATCTGTTTTGCCTTTATGTCCGTTTGCTCCCCTTTTTCTGTAGTGTCTGAACCTGCACCTAACTCCTTCTCGTTGTCGCTGTACTTCCGTTTGTGAGTTGGAGTCCTCTCGCTACTTCTTTGCAAGTATCTAGTGTGTATCTGGTTCTGCCTTTCATTCTGTTCTGTGTGAACAGAGCCCTGTCCTCTTTGCTTTGTCTTTGTTTACCTCTTTGGCGATTTATCTCAGCCCTGTACACCGCGTCTGCGGTTTTGCTCTGCTCAGCCTTGTCTACCGAGTATGCGGTTCTGCTCTGCTCAGCCTTGTCCACCGAGTCTGCGGTTCTGCTCTGCTCAGCCTTGTCTACCGCGTCTGCGGTTCTGCTCTGCTCAGCCTTGTCTACCGCGTCTGCGGTTCTGCTCTGCTCAGCCTTGTCTACCGCGTCTGCGGTTCTGCTCTGCTCAGCCTTTTCTACCGCGTCTGCGGTTCTGCTCTGCTCAGCCTTGTCCACCGCGTCTACGGTTCTGCTCTGCTCAGCCTTGTCCACCGCGTCTGTGGTTCTGTTCTGCTCAGCCTTGTCCACCGCGTCTGCGATTTTGCTCTGCTTAGCCTTGTCCACCGCATCTGCGGTTTTGCTCTGCTCAGCCTTGTCCATCGCATCTGCGGTTCTGCTCTGCTCAGCCTTGTCCACCGCGTCTGTGGTTCTGCTCTGCTCAGCCTTGTCTACCGCGTCTGCGGTTCTGCTCTGTTCAGCCTTGTCTACCGCATCTGCGGTTTTGCTCTGCTCAGCTTTGTCCACCGTGTCTGCTTTTTCGCTCTGCTCAGCACTGTCTACCGCGTCTGCGGTTTCGCTCTGCTCAGCCCTGTCTACCGCGTCTGCGGTTACGCTCTGCTCAGCCCTGTCTACCGCATCTGCGGTTTCATTTTACTTTGTTTGATTACCGCATCTGCGGCTCTTGCCGCGTCTCCCAGTCTGTACTGGACCATACCCAGCCTGCGGTTTAGCCTGCCTGTTCCTGTATTCCCCGGTGTGGGTCAACAGCCGTGTCCGGAGTCAGACCTGGAGTAGACCCTGGTCCCTCTGCTCTGTTCCTCCCTGGTGCACTGGCGTCGTATGCCGTCGTGCGACCTTGGTCTGATCGAGCAGATACTTAGTTAAGCCCCTCCAGGCACTCTCCGGTTCATGGCACAGTGGAACCACTAAACACGCACACGCCAGTCAGTCCGGGCGTGTGCATTACAGTAGTTATATTCTGCTACATAGGAACAGTATTATAGTAGTTATATTCCTGTACATAGGGGTAGTATTATAGTAGTTATATTCTTGTACATAGAAGCAGTGTTATAGTAGCTATATTCTTGTACATAGGGGGCAGTATTATAGTTGTTATATACTTGTACATAGGGGGCAGTATTATAGTAGTTATATTCTTGTACATAGGAGCAGTATTATAGTAGTTATATTCTTTGTACATATGATCAGTATTATAGTAGTTATATTCTTGTACAAAGGAGCAGTATTATAGTAATTATATTCTTGTACTTAGGGGGCTGTATTATAGTAGTTATATTCTTGTACATAGTAGCAGCATTATAGTAGTTATATTTTTGTGCATAGGAGCAGTATTATAGTAGTTATATTCTTGTATATAGGGGGCAGTATAATAATAGTTATATTCTTGCACATAAGGGGCAGTATTATAGTAGTTATATTCTTGTGCAAAGGGGGCAGTATTTTATTAGTTATATTCTTGTACATAGGGGCGGTATTATAGTAGTTTTATTCCTGTGCATAGGGAGCAGTATTATAGTAGTTATATTCCTGTACATAGGAGCAGTATTATAGTAGTTATATTCTTGTACATATGAGCGGTATTATAGTAGTTATATTCTTGTACATAGGGGGCAGTATTATAGTAGTTATATTCTTGTACATAGGTGCAGTATTATAGTAGTTATATTCTTGTATAATTTATGTAGTTATATTCTTGTCCATTGGCTAAAATGATTTTTTCATCCTCTAGATTATGATAATACATTTATGCATGACAATATCACATATTTAACCCTGTCTTCTTTATTAAGCTCCGCTTTGGAACGCACGGACTCCCAGCATTACATCCGCCTAGACTATTTCTATTAAGCAATTAAAAAATAAATCCCATAAAAAATCCATAGTGCAATTGAAGGTAATATTAGCAATTAATACCACCAAATACCTCCCGTCCAACTAAACATGCATTTTCATTAGCATTTCTTCCTATGGACTTCTCGGCTCCTCTCGGGACCGGCAATTGTTCGCTTACCCAATTAACTACCGCGAATGAATTTACGCACCTGAAGCTCAGCAAAGGAAATTAACTGGTGATCTTGGGCGACTGAACAAGATGGGCTCACTTCAGTGAGAGTGAAATTGCCGGAGCAGCACACTCAGCATTATAATACCTTATGTTGATAGCTATACAATGTGCAGTCCCACAAAAATAATACAAATGTTGCTTTATATAATTTATTGATGCAAAGTAGATGGATACGTTGTGGCGTTCAAGCTCGAAATGGATTTTTTCTTTTTGACGATCCGCGTCCCTCGGGAGCCTAAATGTACTGTAAATGTAATTTGCTCAGCTATACAATTATAGTCTAAATAGACTGAATCTTAAGGGAGCCTGCTTCTTTGATTTACAAATTTGCATCACTTAAAATCCAATCAGCCCCAACTGTTCAGGTTTTTTATTTATTAGGCGTTGGTTACATGATGAGGTTCAAGGCCGTAGTGTGGCACCTTGCATCTCGCCCGCAAGTTGTCGCACAAACCCTTCTTCTCAGCCGTTTCGACCTTGAGCCTGGAATAGGATTGGACACTGACTCGGTGAATTGTTACCATATTAAAAACCCTTCGATTTTCAGTAACCTGTGTTTTATAGGCCAGCAGATTGCCTTTTGCTTTTGGGAATTTGCTGTAACATATTGAGCTTAACAGATTTATGCGGGAACGTAAAACAAAAATACTGTAGCAAGCGCTTGGAATTTTTGAACACGAGGGGATTAGACTTGCAGATGGCTGATACAGATAATGACATTGAGTAATTTAGCCTTGGATGGTAATCTGTTTTTTGACAGAATACATTAACATTTACCTGACGCATACAGGTGTTGGAGGAGAGTGCTGTGCCTGCATTCGAGAGAGGTGTCATTTGGAGGAGGCGCAAACCGGCGAACTTGAAAGAACCCGTTGAGTCATTAGATCGCTTCGCGGAATATTCGTATGTCAAAGTGCACAGTATTCACATTAATTTCACAGAATTTACACTACATAAAACATTGCCTTTATTAGTTTCTCATTGAAAAAAACATGAAAAATTGATAAGCAAAATCAAGATATACCCGTTTGCTGCCTATCCCCAAGCCAATATCCAACCAGAATAGAAACTATTTTTTTAATAGCTAAAACAAAAAAGAGAGAGGGGGAATAAGTCACTAAATAGAGGGCGGTTTGCTCCCAAGTGGTGTAAAGGGAACAAATTACCCTATTATCAGATTAATGTTGGATCTTCCTAGCCGCGGAGCTTGGCACCCTGAATTGCATAAATGACGCCCCCACTCAACGTCGACTCATCTATTACACCCTATATGTTGTGACAAAGTCACCGGAAGATTGTCAGAAGGGAGATGTGTTTCACTGAGGCTATTAGGTTCAGTGATGTGAAACTGGAAGTCTTCTGCTGCATGGTATGTGCTGAGAGGGTTAATCAGTTATATATAATAGGACAGTTTTTTGTGAATGACCATTGTGAAGGGTGGGAGGTCATTCACAATATCTCCACCCTAGGGTGAGGTCTCGGGGGTTTAAATACTTGGCCAACTGAGGCATTCAGAGTTCAGTGTCTGGAGAAGTTAGCTCCAGAGGGGAGCTTGCGTTTGTTTGTTCCTCAACCTTGTGGAGTTGCTGAGCCTTCAGCAGGAGGATCACTGCTACTACAAAGACTGTGTTCTTTGCGTTAACATTTTGCTTAGTTCTCCTGTTTTGCCCAGCGGGCTGTGTTTATTTTCATGGACTAAATGTTAGTTTATGCCACACTATAATAAACCAACAAAAGATTTAAAGAGATAGCGTACCTGTGTCTACCTCTGTGTGCAGCCAATTGAGCAATCTACCCTATAGAGGCAATCCAAGCCTAATGGTTAATGCAAAAAAAACAACTTGTAGTAGAGCCCTAGACAGTGATCAAAAAAACACATATAAAGGCCAAAAAAATGCCGCAGGGACCCAATGGGGTGTGCCAGTCCTTATTCACAATGTGCCAAAATTACCCACGGAAGACTAAATAACTATAGGCCAAAAAGACAAAGACAAAAAGACAAAGTAATGCTGCAAAATATAAACTTGTCTGCATGAGCCCTAACGAGAATGTCCAATCATGAAATTACATATAAATCGGGCTTTTAGTCTAAATATCTATGTATATACATTTATGTATAAACACATATATATATTTTTTTTCATATTTATTTTATGTCCCAATCCACATAAAAAAAAATTGCGGCTCCTTTGTTGTATAGAATTAGACAGGATGAGCAGAATCATATCATTAATATTGAAGGATTGACATGTTTTCATTAAGGTATTGGCATTTGGGAGCGTGCACGTTTTTCAAGTTCCACAACTTGCCATTGGAAATATTCAGCCCTAGCCATGCTCTTTAATAGATCGTGCACATTTATACCAGTTCTCCACCCACACTACAACAATTCTCTGACTCTTCAACACTTTGATACTAGCTATAACAAGGAGAAGTGGAAGAAGAAATTCTACGGAATCCCTGACTCCTGGAAAGATTTTGGTAGACTCTGGACTTCCAGGAGGTCTTCCCTTTTTACCAAAAGCTCCCTGGCAAGGTTAGCAAGTATCATTATTATTACATTTTATTATTGCTCCATTTATTCCATGGCGCTTTATAAACTGCTCAAAAAAATAAAGGGAACACTCAAATAACACATCCTAGATCTGAATGAATGAAATATTCTCATTGAATACTTTCTTCTGTACAAAGTTGAATGTGCTGACAACAAAATCACACAAAAATCATCAATGGAAATCAAATTTATTAACCAATGGAGGCCTGGATTTGGAGTCACCCCCAAAATTAAAGTGGAAAAACACACTACAGGCTGATCCAACTTTGATGTAATGTCCTTAATACAAGTCAAAATGAGGCTCAGTATTGTGTGAGGCCTCTACGTGCCTGTATGACCTCCCTACAATGCCTGAGCAGGCTCCTGATGAGATTGCGGATGATCTCCTGTGGGATCTCATCATAGACCTGGACTAAAGCATCCGCCAACTCCTGGACAGTCTGTTGTGCAAGGTGACGTTGGTGGATGGAGCGAGACATGATGTCCCAGATGTGCTCAATCGTATTCAGGTCTGGGGAATGGGCGGGCCAGTCCATAGCTTCAATGCCTTCATCTTGAAGGAAATGCTGACACACTCCAGCCACATGAGGTCTGGCATTGTCCTGCATTAGGAGGAACACTGGGCTAACTGCACCAGCATATGGTCTCACAAGGGGTCTGAGGATCTCATCTCGGTACTGAATGGCAGTCAGGCTACCTCTGGCGAGCACATGGTGCGGCCCTCCAAAGAAATGCCACCCCACACCATTACTGACCCACTGCCAGACCGGTCATGCTGAAGGATGTTGCAGGCAGTAGATCGCTCTTCAAGGCGTCTCCAGACTCTATCACGTCTGTCACATATGCTCAGTGTGAACCTGCTTTCATCTGTGAAGAGCACAGGATACCCATGGCGACTTTGCCAATCCTGGTGTTCTGTGGCAAATGCCAAGCATCCTGCAGGGTGTAGGGCTGTGAGCACAACCCCCATCTGTGGACATCGGGCCCTCATACCACCCTCATGGAGTCGGTTTCTATCTGTTTGTGCAGACAAATGTAGATTTGTGGCCTGCTGGAGGTCATTTTGCAGGGCTCTGTCAGTGCTCCTCCTGTTCCTCCTTGCATAAAGGTGGAGGTAGTGGTCCTGCTGCTGTGTTGTTGCCCTCCTACGGCCCCCTACAAATCTCCTGGCGTGCTGGCCTGTCTCCTGGTAGTGCCTCCAGCCTCTGGACACTACGCTGACAGACACAGCAAACCTTCTTGCCACAGCTCGCATTGATGTGCCATCCTGGATGAGCTGCACTACCTGAGCAACTTCTGTGGGTTGAAGAGTCCATCTCATGCTACCACGAGTGTGAAAGCACAACCAGCATTCAAAAGTGACCAAAACATCAGCCAGAAAGCATTGGTACTGAGATGTTGTCTGTTGTCCCCACCTGCAGAACCACTCCTTTATTGAGGGTGTCTTGATAATTGCCAATAATTTCCATCTATTGTCTATTCCATTTGCACAACAGCATGTGAAATTGATTGTCAATCAGTGTTGCTTCCTAAGTGGACAGTTTGATTTCACAGAAGTTTGATTCACTTGGAGTTATATTCTGTTGTTTAAGTGTTCCCTTTATTTTTGTGAGCACTGTATGTGAAAAGGAGAATTTGTAATAAAAAACAAGGAAAATAATCATGAACAATACAAATAACTGATTCGTACATGAAGAGAGAGGACTTTGTCCGTGAGGGCTCACAGTCTACAATGTCTTCAGGTTCCTTTCGAAAGTTTCCACGGGAGGCGAGAGTCTGATGTGTTGAGGTAGAGACTTCCAGAGTAGGGGTGATGCACGGGAGAAATCTTGTATGCGAATGTGGAAAGAGGAGATCAGAGGGGAGTAGAGAAGGAGATCTTGTAAGGATCGGAGGTTGCGTGCGGGTAAGTACCGGGAGATTAGGTCACAGATGTATGGAGGACACAGGTTGTGGATGGCTTTGTATGCCAGGGTTAGGGTTTTGAACTGGAGTCTCTGGGCAATGGAGAGCCAGTGAAGGGATTGACAGAGAGGAGAAGCCAGGGAATAGTGGGGGGAGAGGTGGATTAGTCGGGCAGCAGAGTTTAGGATAGATTGAGGAATGCAAGAGTGTTGGAAGGGAGGCCACAGAGTAGGCGGTTGCAGTAGAAAATTCAGGAGATGATGAGGGCGTGCACTTGTGCTTTTGCAGATTCTTGGTAAAGGAATGTATGGATTTGGGAAGTATGATTAACACCATACACTACATATATAAATAAGCTCTGTATGAAGCTCTACTTTAACTTCTCGGATTCTGAGGGTAAGAGGGGAAATGCATTCTACAGAATTTGCTAAAAATAATAATAATAAACCTAATCATATAATAAAAATGTTGGAACAATCTATGACATTTCTCTGTCAATTCAATGTCAAAATGACTCCTACATTCTGCAGCTGCTGTAAACCACATGACACCAAATGCCGAAATGTCCCAGCAAACAATAGAGCATAAATAAATCTGAGTGTCTGCATTATGGAACTTATTTCTTAAAATATATGCAAAAAAAAACGGGAATTGGATGTTTCGCCCCAAGCAATTCACCCCCGGGTACATTTCGCCCCTGCACATTTCGTCCCCAGCATTTGGCCCCCAGGATGTTTTGCCCCCGCACATTTCACCCCCGCACACATCGCCCCCAGTTCACCCCTGTCCGGGGGCGAAATGTGCAGGGGCAAAAAGTGCGGGGGCGAATCTTCCTGGGGGCGAAATGGTAGGGGCGAAATGTGCGGGGGCAAAATGTACCTGGTGGCGAACTGATGGGGGTGAACTGCTGGGGGCAAATTGCTGGGGGTGAACTGCTGGGGGCGAAACTTCCTATAACCGCTCCAAAGATCGGGTCCCCATTCATTTCTAATGGGTTCGGGTTCAGGATCAAGAACTGTACACAAACTTAATCCTGAACCCGAACCCAATAGAAATGAATGGGGACCTGATCTTTGGAGCTGGAGAATCTCGCTCTATGTTTCTCTCTCTCTCTGCTTCTCTCTCTTCTCCCCCGACTCAAAAACTGTAAAATGGACTTCCAGTATGAGTCCATGTTCGGAGTTTAGCACCAGACACTATGTGTCCAGTACGAACCCCGAAATTCACAGTTTGGGTCCACTCATCTCTTAACAGGATGTGTTAGTCTATTGTATGTTCCCTAGTGGTCAGTGATAAAATTGCCATCCATATTTGCATAGTAAAAAAAACAAAAACACCTTAAATAAAAAGATATAATAAAAACAATTTAGTACTAGGACATTTCATCTCTATGTTATTTTTTCTACTTCTTGTGCTCAATTCACAATAGTCCATAAGCTTATGCCACATAGTGCATTTACATGTACAAATGTGAATAAATATTCTTAATATTCTAAACAAATCATTAAAAATGTGATATATTGCTGATGACAATGCGGCAGACTGGTGACGATAACAGCCCGGTATTCTCTTTTTTTTTTCATGTTTTTTTCCACTTCACATATCCACGTTTTCATTTGCCGTTTGCCGACGCACAAGGACAAGGATTCATTATTTTAGCTGATAGATTCAATTTGTGACAGTATTCTATCTCGCCCGAGTTAAACCTGATTAGCACATTTTGAGTAATGTTCTGCTAGCTGTTATCAATCACCCTCTTGTCTGTATTACTTAAGAGCTGGCGCACACACCAAGGTCTGTTTAAACATCTCTCCTATTTCAATCCGTAGACGTTGGGGCTGGAAGACTTCTACATTTATTTAAAGGGACCTTTCGAATCTTAGCGGCAGAGTGCCGTATACTGAACGCATATTGTTACTTTACTACACTGCTGTTTGCATCACTGTTTCAGGAGTTGAAAAAATTAAAAAATGCGCTTAAAAAATAAAATAAACCCCCTTCATCAATTCAGGTATGATGCTCCATTGATCTTTCTTTACATCCATGAGACTGCTGAAGACATTTACTGGTTTCATGCTGTCACGGTGTATCAAGTGTGACAGACAGTCGCTCTGGATCCGGCTGTAGAAGGTCACTGCACTTGGCATTACAGATGCCTTCTTGATCCTCTCATCTCTGTAGTGTAGTGAAATCCTGATCTCTTTAGGACCCAGCAGTGACCTCTTCCTCCTGCTGCTAATTGACACACCCTTGCTTGGTAGTTAAAAACTCTAGGTGTCTCCAGAGAGTCAGCGGTGATAGTTTTATGTTTCTCTGTCCATGCCTGGAGTACTAGTAGTTGGCTAGTGTCTTCTTGGACTTTCCTTGGAGAACAGTTGGCGTAATCTCTCTGGTGTCTTCTCAAGCTAAATGTGTCCCATTTGTTTGTTTATCTTGTTGTCTTTAGTTACAGTGGGGCCTGACTAGTGTTCACCCTGTACCATCTATACCTAGGGCCTAGCTCTAGTGACTTTCAGGGATTAGGTTTCCTGCTCGGCGATAGGTGTGGAACCTATATAGGGACGATAGGGTAGTCAGGGTGATATTAGATCTGCCTAGGGGTCTCCACTCCCCCTTTCCCTAGTTGTTGGGCTCCCTTCTCCTTCTTCCCATCATTGTACACTTGTTCCTTCCCTCACCTTGCGTGACATACACACGGCACAAGACTACAGAGACCATTAATTGGCAACTGCAGCATTGTTACCGGATTCCAGAAAATTTAACTTGTTGGCATTATTTTTTTTAGCCATATTTTCTATGTATTTTGAAAAATCTCTTTAAAGAAAATATCCCTTAGAGGGATATTCTAAAATTTCAAATTTATTCCCTATTCACAAGAGGATAACATTCCAATCGAAGAGGTGTTGACTAGTGTTGAGCGAATTTGTTCTGCGTTTCAAATTCGTGTTTGTGTTTGGGGTTCCGACTTGTTCATGCCAGAAAATCGGCTCCGCCCATGAACATCCCTGATTTGCCACGTTGTCTGACATATGTCATCTGCGTGGCAGCATGGCAAGTCAGGGATGTTCATGGGCGGAGCCAATTTTTTGGCGCGAACAAGTCGGAACCCCAAACATGAATACGAATTTGAAATGCCGAACAAATTCGCTCAACACTAGTGTTGACCATTATGGCCTCCAGTGATCTCAAGCTCTGAAGACCCCCAGCTGAATGCAGTTGAGGTCAATCATGACAACTGCCACTCCATTCATTCTACTGGGAGTGGCGTAGATCAGCCGAGTGCAGAACTTGGCAATCTCCGGCACTTCCAATAAAGTAAATTGAGTGGTAGTTCCACTCGTCGCTACTACTCCCCCAATGGTCAAGATTAGTGTTGAGCCACCCCCGTAGTGTTCGGGTTCGGTTCGGTTCGTCGAACACCGGGATGTTCGAGGAACTGTTCGTCGAACTGTTCGTCGAACACCTTAGAACACCGTTAAAACCAATGGCAGGCAAACAAAAACACATAGAAACACATAGAAAACACCTGCAAAGGTGTCCAAAAGCTGACAAACTGCTCAGAAGACACTCTCTTTAAAAAAGCCGGCCGGCAAATTCAGCAGCGGCATACACCGGTACCCGACAATTTAGACAAGAAGGAATAGAGCATCACACATAGATTAGATAGATAGAAACATGTCAGTCATACATATAAGAAGCACAGTGACAGTGTTGGTTACTGCACTTGTCATTTAGTGTAAAGGATTTATTAAAAAAAATATTAGTGTTTTCATGCACCGTCTCTTTAAAAAAGCCGGCCGGCAATTCAGCATCTGTACCCGACAATTTATAACAGAAAGAATAAAGCTTCACACATAGATTAGATAGATAGAAACATGTCAGTCACATATATAATAAGTACAGTGATAGTGTTGCTTACTGTACTTGTCATTTAGTGTAAAGGATTTATTTAAAAAAATAATAGTGTTTTCATGCACTGTCTCTTTAAAAAAGCCGGCCGGCAATTCAGCAGCGGTACCCGACAATTTAGAACAGAAAGATAGAGCATCACACATAGATTAGATAGATAGAAACATGTCAGTCACATATATATGAAGTACAGTGATAGTGTTGGTTACTGTACTTGTCATTTAGTATTAAAATAAAGGATTTATTATTAAAAAAATTGGCGTGGGGTTCCCCTTAATTTTAGGCTCTAGCGGAGGTTAAGCAGACGGCTGGGGCAGATGTTTGAAGCCTGGGAAGGGGGTAATACCCACGGAGCTTCCCAGGCTACTAATATCAGCCCCCAGCTGAATACATAGCCTTTACTAGCTATTAAAATGGGGGACCCCCCCAAAAAAATGACGTGGGGTCCCCCCTAATTTAATAGCTAGCAAAGGCTAGGCAGACAGCTGGGGGCTGATATTAATAGCCCAGGAAGGGAGCCATGAATATTGGCCCCCTCCCAGGCTAGAAACACCAGCCGTCAGCCGCCCCAGAAATGGCGCATTCATAGGATGCGCCAATTCTGGCACTTAGCCTCGCTCTTCCACGCTGCCCTGGTGCGGTGGCAGGGGGTAATAGGGTTGGGGTTGATGTCAGCTTATAATGCCAGCTGACATCAAGCCCAGGTTAGTAATGGAGAGGCGTCTATAAGACACCCCCATTACTAACCCCATAGTCAAAGTTAAAAAAAACACAAACACCCAGAATAAAGTCCTTTAATTGAAATAAAGACACAATCCTTTATTGTTCTAAATTAAACCATACTTACCATCACGCCCATTCCAGCTGAAGCCAACGATCTGCTGCAATAAAAGAAAAATAATAAAGCAACCTCATCCTTACCTTTCCATGGTTCCCACGACAGCTTCAGCTCTGCTACATCGAGATGACAGGCTGGACCGCAGCAGAACGCTGCCATCCAGCCTGTCATCCCGCAGACACTGAGAAGCGCAGGCTTGCTTGCGCTGCTCAGCGTCTCTCTGTGACGACATCCAGATGAGCCGAGTTCATGTCCAATGAACTCGGCTCACCTCATGCACGTCACTGACAGCGTGGGAAAATTCTCACGCTGAAGCGCTGATTGCAGGAGAATTTTCCCACGCTGTCAGTGACGTGCAGGAGGTGAGCTGAGTTCATTGGACATGAGCTCACCTCATGCACATCACTGACAGCGTGGGAGAATTCTCCTGCACTCAGCACTTCAGCGTGAGAATTTTCCCACGCTGTCAGTGACGTGCATGAGGTGAGCCGAGTTCATTGGACATGACCTCGGCTCATCTGGATGCCGTCACAGCGAGACAGTGAGGAGCGCAAGCATGCCTGCGCTTCTCAGTGTCTGCGGGATGACAGACTGGATGGCAGCGTTCTGCTGCGGTCCAGCCAGTCATCTCGATGTAGCAGAGCTGAAGCTGTCGTGGGAACCATGGAAAGGTAAGGATGAGGTTGGTTTATTATTTTTCTTTTATTGCAGGAGATCGTTGGCTTCAGCTGGAATGGGTGTGATGGTAAGTATGGTTTAATTTAGAACAATAAAGAATTGTGTCTTTATTTCAATTAAAGGACTTTATTCTGGGTGTTGTGTTTTTTTTAAATACTTTACTAGAAATTCATGGCGGTCATGTCTAATACTGGCGTGACCCCATGAATTTTGTGCTTGGGGCCAGCTGATAATACCAAGCTGGCCCTAACCCCTTTATTACCCAGTGAGCCACCGCACCAGGGCCCTGGATGAGTTGGGTACAGCGCCAGAAGATGGCGCTTCTATGAACGCGCCATTTTCCGGGGTGGCTGCGGACTGCAATTTGTAGCGGGGGGGGGCCCAGAAAGCTTGGGCCTCCCTGCGCTGCAGATTCCAGCCCCCAGCTGCCTAGTTGTACCTGGCTGGACACAAAAATAGGGCGAAGCCCCACGTACTTTTTTTTTAATTATTTCATGAAATTCATGAAATAATTAAGAAAAAAAGGCCTTCCCTATATTGTTGTGTCCGGCCAGGTACAAATAGGCAGCTGGTGGTTGGGGGCAGCCCGTTCCTGCCTGCTGTACCTGGCTGGACACAAATATAGTGCGAAGCCCCACTTCAATTTTTTTAAATTATTTCAGGAAATTCATGAAATAATTTAAAAAAAATTGACGTGGGGCTTCGCACTATATTTGTGTCCAGCCAGGTACAGCAGGCAGGAACGGGCTGCCCCCAACCACCAGCTGCCTATTTGTACCTGGCCGGACACAACAATATAGGGAAGCCCTTTTTTTCTTAATTATTTCATGAAATAATTTAAAGAAAATTGACGTGGGGCTTCGCCCTGTTTTTGTGTCCATCCAGGTACAACTAGGCAGCTGGGGGCTGGAATCCGCAGCGCAGGGAGGCCCAAGCTTTCTGGGCCACCCCCGCTGCAAATTGCAGTCCGCAGCCACCCCGGAAAATGGCGCGTTCATAGAAGCGCCATCTTCTGGCGCTGTACCCAACTCATCCAGGGCCCTGATGCGGTGGCTCACTGGGTAATAAAGGGGTTAGGGCCAGCTTGGCATTATCAGCTGGCCCTAAGCCCGAAATTCATGGGGTCACGCCAATATTAGACATGACCACCATGAATTTCTAGTAAAGTATTTAAAAAAAACACAACACCCAGAAAAAAGTCCTTTAATTGAAATAAACACACAATTCTTTATTGTTCTAAATTAAACCATACTTACCATCACGCCCATTCCAGCTGAAGCCAACGATCTCCTGAAATAAAAGAAAAATAATAAAGCAACATCATCCTTACCTTTCCATGGTTCCCATGACAGCTTCAGCTCTGCTACATCGAGATGACAGGCTGGACCGCAGCAGAACGCTGCCATCCAGCCTGTCATCCCGCAGACACTGAGAAGCGCAGGCTTGCTTGCGCTCCACAGTGTCTCTCTGTGAGGGCATCCAGATGAGCCGAGTTAATGTCCAATGAACTCGGCTCACCTCATGCACGTCACTGACAGCGTGGGAAAATTCTCCTGCACTCAGCGCTTCAGCGTGGGAGAATTCTCACACTGAAGCGCTGAGTGCAGGAGAATTCTCCCACGCTGTCAGTGACGTGCAGGAGGTGAGCTGAGTTCATTGGACATGAGCTCACCTTATGCACGTCACTGACAGCGTGGGAAAATTCTCCTGCACTCAGCGCTTCAGCGTGGGAGAATTCTCACGCTGAAGCGCTGAGTGCAGGAGAATTCTCCCACGCTGTCAGTGACGTGCAGGAGGTGAGCTGAGTTCATTGGACATGAGCTCACCTTATGCACGTCACTGACAGCGTGGGAGAATTCTCCTGCACTCAGCACTTCAGCGTGAGAATTTTCCCACGCTGTCAGTGACGTGCATGAGGTGAGCCGAGTTCATTGGACATGAACTCGGCTCATCTGGATGTCGTCACAGAGAGACGCTGAGCAGCGCAAGCAAGCCTGCGCTTCTCAGTGTCTGCGGGATGAGAGGCTGAATGGCAGCGTTCTGCTGCGGTCCAGCCTGTCATCTCGATGTAGCAGAGCTGAAGCTGTCGTGGGAACCATGGAAAGGTAAGGATGAGGTTGCTTTATTATTTTTCTTTTATTGCAGGAGATCGTTGGCTTCAGCTGGAATGGGCGTGACGGTAAGTATGGTTTAATTTAGAACAATAAAGGATTGTGTCTTTATTTCAATTAAAGGACTTTATTCTGGGTGTTTGTGTTTTTTTTAACTTTGACTATGGGGTTAGTAATGGGGGTGTCTTATAGACGCCTCTCCATTACTAACCTGGGCTTGATGTCAGCTGGCATTATAAGCTGACATCAACCCCAACCCTATTACCCCCTGCCACCGCACCAGGGCAGCGTGGAAGAGCGAGGCTAAGTGCCAGAATTGGCGCATCCTATGAATGCGCCATTTCTGGGGCGGCTGACGGCTGGTGTTTCTAGCCTGGGAGGGGGCCAATATTCATGGCTCCCTTCCTGGGCTATTAATATCAGCCCCCAGCTGTCTGCCTAGCCTTTGCTAGCTATTAAATTAGGGGGGACCCCACGTCATTTTTTTGGGGGGGTCCCCCATTTTAATAGCTAGTAAAGGCTATGTATTCAGCTGGGGGCTGATATTAGTAGCCTGGGAAGCTCCGTGGGTATTACCCCCTTCCCAGGCTTCAAACATCTGCCCCAGCCGTCTGCTTAACCTCCGCTAGAGCCTAAAATTAAGGGGAACCCCACGCCAATTTTTTTAATAATAAATCCTTTATTTTAATACTAAATGACAAGTACAGTAACCAACACTATCACTGTACTTCATATATATGTGACTGACATGTTTCTATCTATCTAATCTATGTGTGAAGCTCTATTCTGTCTGTTATAAATTGTCGGGTACCGCTGCTGAATTGCCGGCCGGCTTTTTTAAAGAGACGGTGCATGAAAACACTATTATTTTTTTTGATAAATCCTTTACGCTAAATGACAAGTACAGTAAGCAACACTGTCACTGTACTTCATATATATGTGACTGACATGTTTCTATCTATCTAATCTATGTGTGAAGCTCTATTCTGTCTGTTATAAATTGTCGGGTACCGCTGCTGAATTGCCGGCCGGCTTTTTTATAGAGACGGTGCATGAAAACACTATTATTTTTTTTGATAAATCCTTTACGCTAAATGACAAGTACAGTAAGCAGCACTTTCACTGTACTTCGTATATATGTGGCTGACATGTTTATATCTATCTAATCTATGTGTGAAGCTCTATTCTTTCGGTTCTAAATTGTCGGGTACAGGTGTATGCCGCTGCTGAATTGCCGGCTTTTCATGTTTCACTGTTGGCACTGTTCCCATCGATTTGGGCAATCACTGTAATGCCACAACCACCATGGCTGTGGCATTACAGTGAGTGGCAGACAATCCCTGCATGATTGGTGCTCTAAATAGCGCCAGACATGCAGGACGCGCTTTTGGTGCACGAACAGTTATCGAACATAACCTCGAACAGCCGAATTTTTTGCAAATCGTTCGGGTTCGTCGAACAACTCGAACACCGCCCAAAACAGCTCGAATTTGAGATTGGCGAACAGTTCTAGTCGAACACCGCTCATCTCTAGTCAAGATATGAATTAATTTTCAAACTTGAGAATATTGCTTTAAGCAACATAAATCCCATATATACAGTTTAAGTGATAATTTTATGATCCCTGAGATTCTGATAGCTGGGATCCCCATCGATCATGGGAACAGACATCCTTTTCCTGTGTGAAAAGAGCAGTGCTGAGCATGCCCGACCACTTCATTCACTGTCTATAAGAGGGGTGGTCACACATGCTCACTACTGCTTCATTTACACATAGAATTTGGACCCACTTTCTCGGGATTGTTGAGCATCTCAGAATAGGAACACTCAGCGATCATACATTAATCATATATCCGGGAGATAGGTTCTATATTTTTTTCTCTTGCAGTTAACCCTTTAACTTAATTTTAGAATAATAAGCAAAAATGATATAAAGGCTTCTGTAATAAGCACAGCATGAAATTTTAGCACTCGCATAAGAGGTCTTCACCACTTTACAGTGCATATGCATATGCAAGTGACTTTTCAAATTGAGCTGTCCTGTGTGTGAACATCAGGATTAACAATTTCTGGCCATTCTGCGACTTGCATCCTGTATTTTTCTCCTTTGTAGACCCTTTCTCTAATTTTCAGTTGTCTCTGAGCTAGTGGGTGAAGACTACATGCTTTGATGTCTCCCATACACAGCACACACAGACATGAGTGAGTCCTTCTGTCTCTACCTAACACATGTTCAGTAGAAGCAGCAACATGGAGAACATTATATAGTAAAACTAGGCAGGGTATTTTAGGTTTTTACATCCATGTTTTTAAAGATTTTTCAATAAATTTTTGACAAATTTTACCTATTGTTGGATGGATGTGCTGATTTTCTTCCTTCTCACAATTCAATTATTAGGCAGGGTATCTGTGAATCCAGCTCAGGGCTGAGTTTAAACATTTAATACAAGACTGGTAACATGATCTGTCTGCATATCTCTCTGCCTGTGTCTCACTGTGCTTATCTTTACTTTTCCCCCTCCCCTCTCCATAAACTTCAATAGGCAGCTGTAACCTGACTCCTCAATGAACTGACAGTCAATCTTGTCTTCAGCAAGATGGATTTGATTGTTTTTCAGTGTGAATGATGATTTCAGGAGGCAATGGAGAGGAAAAAAGGGGCTCATAAGTGGAAAAAGAAGCAGATTTCTTTAATAAGATTCATTACAAATTGTTTATATTCTTGTTTTATTGATTTATGCGTTTGTTGATCATTTTGGGTCTCAACCACCTTATCTTCCCCGTGGTCTAAGAATGTTTTACATTATTATTACAGGGTTATTTGAGCACTATATATAGTATTATATTCTCATTATATATTATTTAGAGATTGTATGGGCTGCCATGTTTGATCAAGGGTTTTCACCGATCTTGATCTGGCCGCACAATGAAATATTTTGGTTTTTTTTCAGGAAATGTAATTAATTCCCTTTGACAACACTTCAGCTTTTCCAGGATGTGATGTATTTGATTTCCCATTTTTCTCAGTGACAGCAAAGCCGCCTTTACCATGAACAAATGCAGAAACTATAGAAACATCGGGCACTATACGGCATACGGCTGGCTCCGCAAACTCTATAGGATGGCTGATTTTAGTATTTTATTTTATTTGACTATAAGAGCAGTCATCTGAAAATATCATGTAATGCAGAGGCCATATAAAAGGGAGAATAAGAGCTAAGTGGCACCGTGAAACGCTATAGGCGGCAGTGAAGTTGTATTCAGGGTGGAAAGTGCCGATCAGCAGGGAGTCGACTCCTGCAGTTATAATCTCAGCTTCCAGCAGAACTCTGCAGCACATTGCGGCGCTCGCTGCTGACATGCGGACGTTCTGCAGGGAAACGATTAAAAACCCATTTAAAATAATTTCTACCCATTATTTGCATGGACTCGGAATTATTTCCTGCAGAACTGTAGGTTCTGACCACTTTAGACCCGCCGCCTGCTGCTTATTTGACAGTCGCATTTTTTACATTATAAGTTCCTGGACATAAAATGCAAAGTAAAATAAAGACTTTGGTGGAAAAAAGTGTTCAGTAGAAATCCAGAGCTGGACAGGGGGCTGTAAAGATGCCTCAGGGCATGATACGTAGTAGGGATCCCCCTTCAGCTCATTATGTTTGTTTCCTTTTTCTCTTAAAAGTTGCATATTCAGATCAAATAAAACCTTTCTTTTTTTTTTTTTTTTTTTAATTCAGTGAAAATTTTTATTTAGGACTCGTGCATATGATCAGGATTATGTTATTCTATGGGGCCGCGCACACTTCTGATTTTTTTCTCAGGCCCAATGGTGCGAGAAAAAAAATCGCAACATGCACAGTTTGCCTCTGAGAATGAACTTCACGTCTATGGGTCCGTGGAAAATATCGGATCACGTTCAGAGGATATCTGATTTTCACGGATCGACATAATGGAGACTGTGGAGAAACTTTTTTTTTCTCTCCACCTCTGAGAAAATCGTGTCTCACTGTGATCAAACTCTGATCAAACTCTGATCAAACTCTGATCAAACTCTGGTCAAACTCTGGTCAAACTCTGATCAAACTCTTATCAAACTTATTAAACCCTGATCAAACTCTGATCAAACCCTGATCAAACCCTGATCAATCACTGATCAAACTCTTATCAAACTTATTAAACCCTGATCAAGCTCTGATCAAACTCCAATCAAACTCTTATTAAACTTATTAAACCCTGATCAAACCCTGATCAAACTCTGATCAAACCCAGATCAAACTCTGATCAAACTCCGATCAAACTCTTATCAAACTTATTAAACCCTGATCAAACCCTGATCAAACTCTGATCAAACTCTGATCAAACTCTGATCAAACACTTATCAAACTTATTAAACAATGATCAAACCCTGATCAAGCTCTGATTAAACCCTGATCAAACTCTGATCAAACTCTGATCAAACTCTGATCAAACTTTGATCAAACTCTGATCAAACTCTGATCAAACTCTGATCAAACTCTGATCAAACTCTGATCAAACTTTGATCAAACTCTTATCAAACTTATTAAACAATGATCAAACCCTGATCAAACTCTGAATAAACCCTGAGCAAACTCTGATCAAACTCTTATCAAACTTATTAAACAATGATCAAACCCTGATCAAACTCTGATTAAACCCTGATCAAACTCTGATCAAACTCTTATCAAACTTTGATCAAACTCTGATCAAACTCTTATCAAACTTATTAAACTCTTATCAAACTCTGAATAGCACAATTGGTCCTTTATTCTTGGATGGAGTGAAAACAGTTGTGTGACCTTAGCCTAAGGAAAATGCCACCAAGACATGCCTGTCATAAGCAGATACAAGGGGTACGAGCCGTGACAAAACATGGGTCAAGCAAGTGTCCCACCGGTAGATGTGGGTCATCCGGCCAGAATTCAGCGCCATGTGCACTGCCCCAAATATTTGTCAATAACATTGTCAGTGCTGTTGGCTTTTTTCATTATCTTCAACTTATGCTTCTAACGCCATCGCCCCTGTGACCCTTCCTTGCTACACCGCTGATGTTGGCTACAGGAGGTGGACGGATAGAAGGCATGGCTTTGTTATTGTGTATTGAATGTCTGTACATAGCGCATAGAAAAAAAGGAAAAAAGAGAAAAAAACAGCATTTTAATTTTGTAATTGAAGGGCTTGTCCATTACTGGACAAATGTTTAATCAATTCAGTGCCCCCCAAAAAATTAAATCAATGGATACTCACCTCCTGCACTGGCATCATTCCAGAGATGTTAATCCACAGTCTCCTGGCACTTGAATGACACTGTAGTGTCACGTGACCAGTGCAGTCAATCAGAGGACACTGATCAGCTGCTGAACATTAAAGGGAACCTGTCACCAGGTTTTTCCCATATAAAGTAGGGCCACCACCTGTACACCCTCATATACAGCATTCTACAATGCAGTATATATGTCCCCAATGTGCTGTGCTTAAAACAAAAAATAGCTTTTATTATAGTCACCTATGGGGCGGTCTGGTCCGATGGGGGTCGCTGTTCTTGATCCGGCCCCTTGTTTTCTTCTTGCTTCATGTAGATGACACGTTCTACATCACCCACACAGTGTCCTCCATCGTGCAAATGCACTTCTTTGCTCTGCCGAGGACAGAGCAAAATACTGTAATGCGCATGTGCGGGGAAAGGACAAAGAGTGCCGACGCATGTGCACTACAGTACTGTGCTCTGTGCATGGACTTTAAAATTGAGCATACGCACTACAATAGTTGATCTGCGCAGAACTTTAATTGAGCATGCGCATTACAACACTTTGCTCTGTGCAGGACATTAATTGAGCATGCGCACTACAATACTTTGCTCTGTGCAGGACTTTAATTGAGCATGTGCACTACAATACTTTGCTCTGCACAGGACTTTAATTGAACATGCGCACTACAATACTTAGCTCTGCACAGGACTTTAATTGAGCATGCGCACTACAATACTTTGTTCTGTGCAGGACTTTAATTGAGCATGCGCACTACAATACTTTGCTCTGCACAGGACTTTAATTGAGTATGTGCACTACAATACTTAGCCATGTGCAGGACTTTAATTGAGCATGCGCACTACAATACTTAGCCACGTGCAGGACTTTAATTGAGCATGCGCACTACAATACTTAGCCATGTGCAGGACTTTAATTGAGCATGCACACTACAATACTTTGCTCTGCACAGGACTTTAATTGAGTATGCGCACTACAATACTTAGCCATGTGCAGGACTTTCATTGAGCATGCGCACTACAATACTTAGCCATGTGCAGGACTTTAATTGAGCATGCGCACTACAATACTTAGCCATGTGCAGGACTTCAATTGAGCATGCGCACTACAATACTTAGCCATGTGCAGAACTTTAATTGAGCATGCACACTACAATACTTTGCTCTGCACAGGACTTTAATTGAGTATGCGCACTACAATACTTAGCCATTTGCAGGACTTTAATTGAGCATGCGCACTACTATACTTAGCCATGTGCAGGACTTTAATTGAGCATGCGCACTACAATACTTTGCTCTGCACAGGACTTTAATTAAGTATGCACACTACAATACTTAGCCATGTGCAGGACTTTAATTGAGCATGCGCACTACAATACTTTGCTCTGCACATGACTTTAATTAAGTATGCACACTACAATACTTAGCCATGTGCAGGACTTTAATTGAACATGCGCACTGCAATACTTAGCCATGTGCAGGACTTTAATTGAGCATGCGCACTGCAATACTTAGCCATGTGCAGGACTTTAATTGAGCATGTGCACTACAATACTTTGCTCTGCACAGGACTTTAATTGAGTATGCGCACTACAATACTTAGCCATTTGCAGGACTTTAATTGAGCATGGGCACTACAATACTTTGCTCTGCACAGGACTTTAATTGAGCATGCACACTACAATACTTAGCCATGTGCAGGACTTTAATTGAGTATGCGCACTACAATACTTAGCCATGTGCAGGACTTTAATTAAGCATGCGCATTACAACACTTTGCTCTGCACAGGACTTTAATTGAGCATGCTGACAAATTGGTTAGGACCGTATTAGAGAGCGGACTTAGGATGATGACACCAAGGTGGCATTTTTTTGAAATCCAGAGTCCCAACGAATATCTTAATGCTATACTCAGACCCTGTGCCGGCCTCAATTTAGTAATTTCATTATACAGAGAAACTGCAGCTTCATCTCCCTCCTATCTAAGTTATCTATATATGATGCATATAGAGAAAAATTGGGCAAAATATTAGTAAGAAATGTGCAATATACCTGTAAATCTCCTTTACATTTGAAATATTGAGAATCACCTGTGTGTCGTCCTGCAGTCCGGCAGCCGGAGTCGCGTACCTGTTTCACTTTCCCTAAGTCCAGGCCGGATTCTCCCACCGTGGTGGGGTTTATTGTGTCTTGTACTGCTGGATCACCTATTAAGCGTCTAACACAGAATTAATACAGACATCTGTTTAGTCCTCTAACGCTCATTAATTTCAGTCTAATTAATGACTTTCTGCTGTGAAGTTGGTCTTTAATAACAGCAAAGACAACATCATCTAAGAAATGAGAAATAAATGAGCTATCTATGTCCTTCACTCAGTGGGGCTCAGCAGGGGTGCGGCACTGATCTACTGAGCTGCGGGGCAGAGCGTGAACCCTGGAGGTCAAGCACCAAGAGGTCGGACAACAGATACCGGAACAGAAGCCACCCACAAAACTGATCAGAGATAATCCTCAGCACAGAGGAAGAGGCATCACTGCCAGGACCACCATGTACGCCGGGCGACCGAGCGCTCCAGACAGGCCGGGATAAAAGTATACCCCCATATATGTCTGTACTTACACTATCTAAGTATCTATCTATCTATCTATCTATCTATCTATCTATCATCTATCATCTATCTATCATCTATCTATCATCTATTATCTATCTATTATCTATCTATTATCTATCTATCATCTATTATCTATCTATTATCTATCTATATATCTATCTATTATCTATCTATCATCTATGTAGCTATGTCTATTATCTAGCTATTATATATTATCTATCTATCTATTATCTATCTATCATCTATCTATTATCTATCTATTATCTATCTATTTATTATCTATTATCTATCATCTATCTATTATCTATCTATCTATTTATTAGCTATCATCTATCTATCTATCTATTATCTACAGTATCTATCTATCATCTATTATCTATCATCTATTATCTATCTATTATCTATATATTATCTATCTATTATCTGTCATCTATTATATATTATCTATCAATTATCTATTATCTATCTTTTATCTATTATCAATCTATTGTCTATATATCTATTATCTATCTATTATCTATCTATTATCTATTATATATCTATTATCTATCTATTATCTACAGTATCTATCCATCATCTATCTATCTATTATCTATTATCTATCTATTATCTATCTATTATCTATTATCTATCTATTATCTATTATATATCTATTATCTATTATCTATCTATTATCTACAGTATCTATCCATCATCTATCTATCTATTATCTATTATCTATTTATTATCTATAAACTATCTAGCTATCCATATATCTATCTATTATCTATCTATCTATTATCTATCTATCATCTATGTAGCTATCTCTATTATCTAGAAAAAAATCTATTATCTATCTATTGTATATTATCTATTATCTATCTATCTATCTATCTATCTATTATCTATCTATTATCTATTAATCTATCATATATCTATTATCTATTGATTATCTACATATTATCTATTATTTATGTATTATCTATTTATCTATCTATCTATCTAACTATCTATCTATATATATATATATATATATATATATATATATTATCTGTCTATTATCTATATATCTACTATTTATATATCTATTATCTCTCTGTCATTGTCAAATTCTTATCATGACTGATGATTTTTCAAATATACAAACAGAAATTCTAATACACCAGTACTACAGTTCAGTTTTTCTCTTAAATCCATAAAATATGTTTCCTTGAAAATGTATTTATTAATTCAAATTCATTACTTAATTAACTCCACTAAGTCAATGAGAAAAAATAAATTAAAATTAGAGGGTGAAATTGGTGTTTTACTGTTTGTCACGCTGTGATCTTTCTAAAAGCACGTTGGTGTTCAGGAAGTAAGGTTCCTCGTGGAGAGTGCCATGTCGGCGTTGGGAATCATACAGGCTATGCAATGCTCCTCTTGGATTTTATATATGAAAATCGAGACTATTTGGACCAGAACTGCAGCTACACCTATGAACCATTCTATGTGACTTAGGATAAGAGCGTGTGCTATTTGCAGAGTCATGTTTCTGGGTTGTTTCCACTCATCAGTGAAAATCAGGTAGTCTGATTTACCTGTTTACCTGGGTGAGAGGCTCTGATAGGGGTTTGCAAGGAGTGCAGTTTCTCCTTGTGGAGAGCTCCAAGTTGGCCTAAGGAGACTTGTAGGCCTTGTATGTAATTAGAGAGGACTATGACACTAGGGTTAACAATTGGAAGCAGAAATCCTAAACGTCAATATCGACCATTTAGTAAGCTTTGCCACATGATTTAGGATAAGAAGCCAAACCAGAAACTCTATTTGCAGACACATGTTTAAGGGTGGTTGCTCCTCATCAGTGCAAAATAGGATAACTGATTTGGCAGAGTAAGAGACCTAAGGGGTAAAGTTTCTAGGAAAACTTATAGGCCTTGTAATGTTCCTCTTGGGAGTTAATTATGCAAATACTCTATCCATTTCAGTAAGTCGGAGCTTTTTTGTCCATTGATGATAATTTTCTGCACCTTCATGGTGAGTTTACAATCCCTGCGCAGTTTTCGGTTATCTTCTGCGTTTTCCTGCCCATCACACCCAGGGTAGGAAATATGCATCATCTAGAACAGCACAAACAGATGAGGCATCATGGGGCATAATTCCAATGGTAATTAAGGGATCTGTACATGTGTACCCTGCTGTGCGGAGCTGATATATTGCTTTATTTTCCTCTTCAGATGTGCTATTTCCCAGAATTATTAATGTTTTTTTGCCATTTTTAAAGCCACTTATTGCAAATATGGACAAATATTTATCATCGAGACTCGGGAAAACCTCCACGTAGTTTCCAAGAATCATAAAGACTGAAGTTGTTATAGCTCGGTGCGAAGTCGGGGCTGATCAATAATGGTTATGTGCAATTTGGAATAGGCGAATTGTTCAATTTGAACGTAGTGGATTGAACGGCATTAGAAAAATAAGACACGAGCTATTTATAAGCTCAACCTTTCTAATGTATGCGGTGATGGAGAAGCGAACAAATCCCAGGGGATTAGGAGGAAGGGAGTCATATCCCCACTGACTATACACCCCCGTAAGTACTGTAACTAAAGGATTCCCGTGCCAAGATGTTTCTTATTATTCTGAAAAATTATAATTTTGAGGATAAAAAAAAGCTGTAATTATGAGATAAGAAAAAAATATACGATTACAAGAAAAAAAATCGGATAGAAAGTTACGTTTATGGAAAAAAATAGGTTGAAAATACGGCAATGGTATGAGAATAAAAAAATGTACAAAAAAAGTGTAACAGCCATTCATGCCGTCTGCCTATACTAACCTGTGACCAGTGCAGAGCTCACTGATACCAGCGCGGTCCTGTAATAGGAGTCAACAGGGTAACAAGTCCGTCCATGACATTTCTAACCCCCTCACCTGTGAGTGATATTATTGAGAAGTGGAAGGAACCGCAGCGATTAAAACACGGAGTAGAGACCCCGTAATGTTACAGAGCGGGGGGCCGAGTGCTGAGGAGTAGAAAAGTCACCACCGCTCTGCTGACCCCATACATACATAGTCCAGACCCACTCAGGTATTAACACCAGCACAAACACTACACCACCGCAGGGAGCTTCATGGCCGAGCAGCCAGCTACATGCAGCCGTACATCACCAAGCACAACGCCGAGCGTCGGATGGAGTAGGGTAAAGCCGCCACCACTGGAATCTGGAGGAGACGTATTCTGTGCAGTGACAAATCGAACATCTCTATCTACATCTGATGGAGGAGTCTGGGTTTGGTGATTCCAGGAGAACATTCCCCCCTGACTGCATTGTGCCGCTGTACAGATGGTGGAGGAGGATAGTGCTATGGGCTGTTATCAGTGGGCGGCCTCAGACCCTTTAGTCCCAGTGACGGGAAATCTTAAGACATTGGATTTGTGGGAACCGTTTGGGGAAGACCCTTCTCTGTTCCCCGTGATTGTGCCTAATCGTGGAGGGGGAAGAATGTGATCAGGCAACACCTTTGAGATGAACTGAAAAGGAGATTGTGAGCTTGGCCTGCCCCCAACATCAGGGTCTAAATTTACAAATACTCTTTTTGGATGAAGGGGCAAAAATCCCACAAATGCCTCCAAAATGTTGTAAAAATCCTTCCCAGAAGAGCAGGAGCCATTATTCCTACAGAGGAGCGACTCCCTATTAATGTCCATGGATGTAGAATTCGGAGGTCAGAAAAGCTCCGGCAGGCATAATGTCTAGTCTCCCAGTACAATTATCCGTATGTTGTATGATTTCATTAAAGGATGAAACCAAAGAGTATTTTTGTATTCTGCTTTTAGCTTTTTTTTCTCTTTGTATCTTGGCTTGTGTAGCATTCCAAATGGATTTGCATTTAACAGAACAATACAAAAGAAGAAATATGAGAAGCACAAACATGTCCTTCCGTTCCTCTTTCATTGAAAATGTTTTCCATTTTTTCCTTCTTTTATTATATATATTTGTCATATTTTTTTTATGTTATGAAAACATCACAAATATCCTCATGTCAGAAAACCGGAGAATATCAACGTCCACGTCGGCCCTCGGAATCCTATTTAATTATCAGACACTTTTTATTTCTTCATTGTTATATTGTAACATCATAAAATTTCATTACACCCATCGGAGCCGTAACAACAGAATAGAATCTCCATCTGATGGAAGGGAAATTAAGCTTGGCTTTGGTAATATAATACATGCGAGTAATAGGGTGCCAAAATGTTGCCATAGTTTAAAATTTTTAAATTAAAGGAGTACTTAAAGGGCAGACATGTTTTTAGGGTAAAACCTTCTCTGTTTTCCGCATAGTAGGTGAGTGACCTTTCCAACACGTTCTCTTTTTGATCAGCAAGAAAATTACAAAGACAGAGAGAAAAAAGGGACAGAAAAACTTGTTTTGTTTCTCGTAATGGTTTATGGATTTTCCCTGCAGGGATAAAAGTCAATTTGTATGATTTTCTGTATCTGAGACAGTTGTTAAATTCGATGAATAGTATTTTCTTTTTCTTGAGTTGCTTCTAATAAATGGGTAGATTTAAAACGTAGCCACTGGGTTATAGAACAGAATATTCAAGATTTTTTTTTTTACGATGTGTCAAAGTCTTTGGGGTCATCTTCTTGATTTTTATTACCATATCAATTACCAGTCACCAATAATAGGGATTCAAAACTTCAGGGAATGTTCCAAAAAATTACCTTTTGAGACACCTTTATGTACAAGAAGATCAAAAACTGTTTATTTCGAATAGTAATCAAGATATTGATTCTAAACAAATGAAATTCCTTTATAATTTTCCCCAATTAGCAGTCTAAGTAACATCGGAATCTGGGGGAGTTCAGAAAATCCAGAAAAATGGCAGCACATGTCAATAGAATCTGTTGGAAATGGGTTAAAAAGAAATCAATAAACTCTTATACTAACTTCTTCCCATACTTGTACCACTGTCACTCCTTGTTTGTCCTCAATTGGCTCCAATTCCCTTTTATTCTCATGTCTGGTGGTCTTCCATTGAGCACTAAGCCTAACGTGGTGATATAGGACATCCTTCATCCCATGTGAGAACATAGGGTGTGGTGCACGTCATTGAGTGCATACTACTCCTTCTAACTGTAAGGGGCATGGTCAGCTGTGAAGCCCCGAAGAAGAAGAAGAAAGAGAACCAATTGAAAGACTGGGCAGACACAGGTATGGGGAGGGATGAGGAGAGTTGAGTATAAGGCTGCTTGCCCACTATGCATTTTTTAAGCATTTCCGCAGCGCCAATTCTGCTGCAGAAACGATTAAAAAACGCTTGGTAGGATTTCTGCTATGTTCCCCAATGATAATCCGCATGTGCTGTGCACATGCAGCGGAAATTTCCGCTGCGGATTATAATTGCAGAAAAATCCACAGCACTACCAATTATTTAGCGTAATCGCCACGTTTTCTTCGCCATTGACTTGCATCGCTTAATATCCGCATGACTACATGTGCACATGCAGATATTAAGCGATTCAATGTGCGGATGGTACCCGGGTCTGGAGAAGAGGAGACTCTCCTCCAGACCCGGGTACCATAGTACCTGTAAAAAAAAAAAGGATTAAAAAAATATATATACATAATACTCACCTTCTGATGGCCCCCAGTCTCCATAGTGATGCGTCCTGGCTTCCCGGCGCCTCGCGATGGTCTATAAGGACCTTCCATGATGTAATTTAGTCATGTGACAGGTCACGCGACCGCTGACGATGCCGGTCGCGTGACCTGTCACATGACTAAATTATGTCATGGAAGGTCCTTTTAGACCACTGCGAGCCGCCCAACACACCAGAGGCATCACTGAGGAGACCGGGGGTCATCGGAAGGTGAGTATAATGTTTATTTTTTACCATTCTTTTACTATAACTTGGTGACACTATATAAATCCATGCCGGTTGCATGGTTTTGTATAGTGTGACCAAGTTGTCAAGCACTTTCCAAGTGATGCTAAAATCGCTTGGTAAAGCGCTTGTCAACAAGCATGCGGAAATGCAGGTGAAGAACGCTTCACTTCCGCTTGTCCCTGGCAGGAAAAATGCATGTACAATCCGCATGTACAATCCGCATGTACAATCCGCATGTACAATCCGCATGTACAATCCGCATGTACAATCCGCATGCGTTTTTTCTGCCAGGGAGATGCAGAAACACTCAGGAAAAATCCGGAGCGTTTCCGCATCTTGGGCACATAGCCTTAGGGTTTATTATTTTTTAACCACCTTCTGTCATTCCCGCAGGTGGCACATGTGGTTCATGGACCCACTATGCCACAGGGCCAGGCCTGCCTAGGAAGAGGCTTAGCTAAGTGGCTAAAAATCCATTTCTCTTAACTTTGCAGATTTTTTTTTTTAATTTTTCCATTTTCTCTTTGCAGTTCAGAAGCATAAAGAAAAAGAATATAGTTTTAATACTTATTTGGACTCTCAGATCCTTTTGAGTCCGGTCTAAATGAAAGTTTTTTTAAGGTCCTAAATAAAAAGTTTGTTCATCTTGATCTAAGGACAAACGCCTGCCGTGGTCTTCAAAATTTGAAATAAAGTTGTAATTGGGGAAAGGGAAATGTTATTGAACTTTTTTATTTGCTGATATCGTCCTTGTACGATCACTTCTCACTATAATATTCAAAAACATCTCTTTGTGCCGCTCTTCTGTTTGCTGAGTCTTATATCATGTTTTTGGCGACGTGATCTCAATGCAAAGGAGCATAACGGCTTTGAAGATGCTCAGTGACAGGATATATCATTCTGACAGTGGAAAATGACAAAAACATATTTCAGAGCCTTTCTATACATTGCAGATAGATGAGACACAGCCATCACCAAATACAAAACAAACATAATGGTTAAAGGGCAAACGAGAAGAGCAGTCTTCAAATGCAACTTCAAAAACAACAACTCCACATTTATTTTTTTGCTAAAAGAAAATAATTGTGAAAGGGTTGTCTGGCCTTGAGGTACAAGTCTGCAGTCAATCTATGCGCACTGTGAGGATTCTCCAGGCGTGCGTGACCACAAGTGTGTGTTTTGCATGCATGCAGTCACATGCCGACTAGTCGTGCGCAGCATCACTCAATGCAAGTAAAATAAGTGAGGCTGGACACGTCTAGTCGGCATGTGGCTGAAAGTATGGAAATCGCATGACTCAAGGTGCTAAAACTTGAGAATCCTTACAGTGCGCAATGTAGGAATTCACAAGTCTGCAGTCACACAGAGTGACTGCAGACTTATACCCCCAAGGCCGGACAATCCCTTTAACTACTTGAATTGTTTTCAAGAATGGTGCAAAATCATAATGGTAGGAAAACTTTCATGCAACTGTTTGGTACTCTAGCAATAGAGTATCCCAAGCTCTTGTTCCCAGATGAATAATGAAACTCCCAGAAAAGAAGTTCTTTGACAAGACATGATTCACCAGAGACACTTAAGGAATAGGCTCCTGAATATGTCAACATTTTGGGATGATTACCCTATATTGGAAAGTAATATAAAGGGGTTATCTCAGAAAAAGTTAGTTACCTACTGCTCCCCTCCCACCTTCTACCATGGACTGGCTACTCTTTGGTCATCATTGGCACCAAGAACGATGACATCACTGTTCCACCTGCCACAAAACGCTGCAGCTTGTGATAGGCAGCAGCGGTCAGGGGATTTGAGCTGTGAGTCATTGGATGTTTTTCCGATGACTTTTGGTTCAAGTCACCTGACCACTGCAGCCTATCACAAGCTACAGTAGTGCCGTCGCTGATTGAATGGCACAGTCATCAGTTCCGCTGCCGGTGATGGATCCAGGAGATTGACCTGAGTTGGGTATGATTTCTTTTGCTATTTTTACAGAACTCAACCCACTGGTCACAAGAACCTTTAAAGGATATCTTTGAAAATCTATCTAGGGAGAAACCAAACATACTTCTCCAAAACATACTTCTGTCATGGACGCCTTGTAAATTTTTCAACTGCTTAAGCTCTTGAAAGTTTTGACGCCGTATTTCGAAAGTATTTGCTATTCAACCAAGTCTGATGCATTTTTCTTTGATGTTAATGTTCCAGGGACATCCTGCTGTGGCTTTCAATCATTTACTGGCAAGAGGTCTGATTTGGAAAGGAATAAAATTTACCAGTACAATAGAAACATTTTTTAAAGTGCCTTCAGTTCCCCGACTCTTGAAACTTTTTGCGATCTTTCACAACAATGGCACCTTAACTGTGCATTAGTCTTACCTTACAGGAGAAGTTCCATTGTCGCTGTGTAATATGAGTTAGGGAAAATAAAAAAAAAATCATTGGATTTTTCAACATTTATGCAAACGAGGACTTTTTCACAGAAACAGTATTTCTCTTGTCGCAGTAACACTATGAGGAATAATTATCATTCTGTTAATTTGCTGCTGAGAAGCTAATTGGTATTCACGGGGTGTGAGATAAACAATGAAAATTGAAGGCAGAAAAAAAAAATGTATATTTCATAATGTGGTAAAAATTCAGAACCAAGATTAGTACTTGGAAAAATGTCAGTTCTCAAGAAAATCTGTTATCTTGAGTTCTTAAAAAAAATATGATATTTAGTTGTTGCTCCTATTACCATGAAGGAACTGGAGAAATGTATTGGTCTTCCTGAATAACTTCTACTTCGATTATTATCTTAAAGCTGTAGCATTTTATGGAGTGAGGTGGATGGGTGGGATGTGCAGGAGCAGTTGGCATTGATGCAAAACTCTTATAGGCGCAAAAGGAAAAAACTGCATCCCTTTAAGTGCCATTATTAATGACGAAGATCCGGGGCAGTGCATGTGCCCCAAACTTCTCGCCGGGCAATCGCTACTTTGCACCACTAATGGTGATACAGTTGGATCCTGTAGGAGAATAATGAGCCATTAGCTTCCTGACCTACCAATCCTCCATCCTAAGGGCTGCAGGAGATTATTGCATTGCCAGTCTATTCCCTGTGCAAAGGAGAAGAGGACTTGGACCTCAAATTAGGTTAGTATAAACTTTATTTTTTGTGAAAGGTGGCACAAAAGTGGCAGTAATAATTTTTGAGGGAGCAATCAGGGGGCATCTTTACTTATTAAGAGGGCACCAAGGGACAATTTAACTTTCTAAATGTATTTTTACCTTCTAAAGGGAGCACACAGGTGGCATTATTACTTCATTAGGGTATAAAATATTTGACTTGTTCCGGCAAACATTTTATTATTTTGACCTAAATTTGTTGACTTCTTTACCATCGTTGATTAGGATGATATTAGTCGATTCTTAATGTGAAAGTGACTTCTTTCAGGGAGCTTTGTCCACGTTTCAAGGAACCACGAGTGTCAGGAAGCTCCAGTTAGAAATAGAGTCCTACGTACAATAGCAAATTGTCTCTTCAGAGAGGAAGAGGACTCGAACTCTAGGACCACCTATAGGAAATAACAATTCTAAAAGTCAGTATTGACTCTCTAATGAACATTGTCACATGACTTAGGATAAAAGCCAAAACCAAAATCTCAATTTGCAGACACTGTGTTTTGGGGTACTGCACCTCATCAGTGCAAAGTGTGAGATCTGGTTTGGCTGGGTGATCTCGGTCAGACGCCTCTCACCCAGCCAAACCAGATCTCACACTTTGCACTGACGATGGGCAGTATCCCGAAACACAGTGTCTACAAATTGAGATTTTGGTTTTGGCTTTTATCCTAAGTCATGAGTCAAGGCTCGTTATTGACTTTTAGGATTGCTGATTCCAATAGGTGGCACTAGAGTTCTAGTCCTCTTCCTCTCTGAAGAGACAATTTGCATATTTCCCAGAGGAGCATTGCGGCTTAAAAGTCTCCTCATCTTAGCATGTCAGGCTTGACATGTCACTCGCTGCAAGAAGAAACATTACCCCTTGGGTCACGTACAATAGCATAATGGACAGAGATAAATTATTTAGTCTTCTTCGATTCCTTGCAACATAAGACTTTTTCACTTGCCCATGTCTATCTTCTCGGAAAGATTTCGGTTTAGATTCCAGTAAACCCTATTTAGGAAAAAAGTGTCTGTAGAACAGTATAATGGGCCGGGTTTCTTGCACCTGAAAACTTTTGTTTTGCCCCTATCTACGCAACTATTCTTCCGCCCTGATGGCATGATTTTACAAGCTCTAGCATGCCAATGGTTCCATAATGGTTCAGCGAAACATCTGATCTAAGTCATGTTGGCAAAGTAGAGGAGATCAAAAGAGATTCCCTTGTGATCACTTAGATTATCCATACTAATTTTTACGTTTCATTCCTTGCAGCACTTTTCAAAATCAGCAAGAAGAGTGAGTGAGGATAACTGTGAGGGGAACCAATATTTATGGCAGGTTTATTATGAATTGTAACATAAATTGGTCAAATTATCGTACAATTAATCAACTTCTATTGTTAGAAATGTCCGAAATGAGGCAAAAAAATAAAGAGATTGTCCATTACCAGAGAACCTATTTTAACAGCGATTTACTCATCTAAAGTGAAAAAAACATATACTTACCTCCCAGAGTGACATTGTTCCTACAATGTTGACGCTGAGTCTTTCGTGAAGGTAGTAGGTTATTGTGGAATTTTGAAGGCTCCAGACAATCAGCAGCCAAAATTGGCTGCAGTGGTCACCTGAGATGCTGTAGTATTTTCATGTGATTTCCAGGAGACACAGTGTCGACATCAGAGGAACCTCACCAGTCCAAGAATTATATGGGATTTTTTTTTTATGCAGTTAAGCTTAGAAGAATTGGACAAAGCTTTAAAGAGATACATGAGGACGATAATACTCAAAAGGTTTAATATGGGTACATAAAATACCAGTTTTGATAAATCTCTTCCAATATGTTTCATAAATATTAGTATAGTTCAAAAAATGGCGACCAATGCAACGTCTAGAGTGTTTGGCATCTCGGCACGTTTCCTCAAGGATATTTCTCTCAGGAGCCATGAAGGAGTTACATTCATTTTCAAAGTTGAGAATCGAGGCAATAAAATACATACAGCCGACGATATGACGATGACACATTGATCAAACAAGGTCTTGTAAATCAGCCATGTCCTAGTGTTCCTAGTGTCTATTAAAAAATGATATGTGTGATACACAAATCTCCATCAGCTCTCCAGTGTTGGCCATATTTCATAGACCAGTCATGCATTGCAAACAGGTAAACACACAGTGTGGTTAATAGAAGAACTAGTCGTTTAGATAACTTCGCTGTTGGGACACAGCAGGAATACTCACAGTAATCTCGGTTGCTAAGGTGGGTGAAGCTTTGCAATTCAGAAATTTGACAGCTAATCTATATTGCTCGATTCTCTTGAGTATTTTCCCACATAATTATTCTAACCATGATCAGGGTTAGAACTATAACAGCTGTAGAGGTAGTTATCTCACTGAGACCCTACTACAAAGAAAGCGAAGGTCCCAGTTAGATTTTTTTTGATTGGGATCCAGGAGCTTCAAGTTACGACTTTGAGACTGATGACGGTAAAGTTCAGAATTTATGAAATTAGTGTTATAGTGTTGGCTCAATAATGGATAAAAATGAAGATTTTGATAGTTCTTGTGGTTTTCTGTAGTTTTGTTCTGTTTATGGTAGCCTGACCGTTATTAATAGGGCTTCCATGGATAGGCTTTACATTAACCACATTGTCTATCAGGCCCTAGAAGAATCTTTGTGTTCACCCTTGAACCATTGATTAGGGATGTGGACTTACACAGTGGGTTTAGAAGAGCGAGAAGCTGTCTATACATTTTTCTGCTCACCATAGTTGGTTGTGCATATGTAGGAACAGCTTTCCATACACCTTTTGGACAGGACTGTACTGTTTAGGAAGCTGTTACCTTCGTAAATCGAACTTCAATAGATTCAGTGAATTTTCCTAGAATATTCTGAGACCAAAAGAAATCCAACTTTTTTTGTTTGAAAAGTTGAACAATGGTCAATGATTAATTCAGTTTATATTGTGTACCATTAGTTGAATGCTTTTTGATTCCATCATCTTCAAGCATAGTGACGACCTCCTCCTGGAAAGAGTATCTTCAGAGATGCTATCTGTCTAGAACATGTTTACCGAAAACATGCAAGGACACAAAACTAGATCTAATGTTCTGTTCACACCTTGACTGTGACCAGAGATGAGCAAACCCGAAAGTAAAAGTTTGGGGTTCGTACCGGTCAGTTAATGTCCGGTGCTAATTTCCGAACACGGATTTCTCCCAGAAGTCTGTTGCAATGTTCGGCGTTCCGTGAGAAGTCCGGGAGAGAGATAGAGAATTTTCCAGCTCAAAAGTTTTGGTGCTTATTGTTTCCAATAGAGTTTGCGTTCAAGTTTGGGTACAGTTCTGGCACCCGAACTGAACTTTGGACTAAAGTTCGGGTCGGGTACCAGAACCCTAACCTCCACGGGTCCGCTCATCCCTAGTTGTGATGGATCCTATTGACTTTTGATGGGGCTCATTGTGTTAAGCTATGGTGTCCAATATGCTGTATTAAAAGTAGAGGGATTCCATCATTGCATAGAAAAGCTTTATTCTCTTCTAATTACTTAATCGTTGTTGACTACAACAACTTCCGACATACTTTTTTAGTCTTCCCATTATGTGTCACCTTCCAATTTTTATTTTGATGATTTTAATTTCTCAATATCAATCACTTCCTTGATGGAATTTATGTCTTTATATTTTGCTTTATTTATATTTTGTTACGTCGGTCTTTTAACCTTTAAAAACCACCGCAATACACAACCATAATAAATTTTGAAGAGGACATTAATTACAGTGATGTCGTTGAGGTCTGATGTACGCGTACCCAGACACATTTATGTGTGTGGTATTTAATCAAATAACTAATTATATAAAGGAAGCATTCTGTATGTTTTTGTCTCATTCCAAAAAACTTTGATAAAGCTAGAAAATTTTTAATGTAGAGTTGAGAAAAAATGATCTGGTCCAGTAGCCACGTTGGTTGTCTGAGGCCACTGGCTGCAAATCTCCTTCTATCTACTAGTATCCCCAGCGCCTCTTCCAATTAGTAGGCCTGGCACAATGTCATGTGTGCTACGCAAGGTAATGTTATGAGACCGAGAAGGAGACCAGGGTTTGGCGATGTCTTTGGCACCAGCTACAGGAAGAAGACTGTAATCAGCCGAAACGCGTTGTGTATATATCTAGTTTTTAAATGTTTTTATTGGTACAACTAAATGTCTACTGAAGCAATTTGAAGGATTTTTCATATTGATTCAACCTGGTGGCAAAGACAGCGCCAAACCCTGGTCTCCATCTCGGCCTCAGCAGTGTGGGAGACTCCTGGAAGACGTTTCTCCTGTTCCACCAGGATGGCTGCAGTCAATTGCAATTAAATCCAAGCCAAAGTGGGAGTTGTGCCTCCGATTGCACAACCATATCAGGTGAGCAAGTTTCCTCTACAACTCACCATTCACAATTTGATTCAACCTCACTACGCTTAGATGGAGCCACATCTTTTTCTCCTTATGGATCTTCCATATAAAGGTTCATGTTATGCTGAACCTACAACTCAGAAGAAGTGCCAGCAATCCTGGAAGGTAGGAGAAGGTCTGCAGGAGTCTGGTCAGTGACCACAGACTTCCTACATGGCCGCTGAACATGGATCTTGACAATCATTCTGATCATTTCTGGTTGAGTGCTACAAAAACTCTTAATTTAGGAGTGATGCCCATGTACTCATTCTCATTTGAATTGATAAAACGGTTTCATTTACTGATATTTAGAAAATGAACAAAACGAGTACAACATATCATCTATGGTGCTCCTACTTTCTCATGTACTTGATTTATAGTCAACTAGCACCGGAACGTAGGTGCTTCTAATTAGACTGGTAGTTGATTCTTTGAAGGAAATCCAAGTAGAGGTACAGTTGCTTAGGGCAATAAGAAAATGTTAAAAGTCTGTCTTAAGAAGGGTAAAGCAAGGAGATGGGAACAGACGTGAGGTTAAGCAGATCATGGTCAGACATGATAACAAGAGTGAAGCATAAACATAGTTGTGTAAGCCAAGGGTTAGAAAACAGTAAGAGTCATCAAACAGAAGATCAAGTCAAAAGTCAAGCCAAAACAAGGGAAAATACATATCACAACCATTATAAATATGGTGCCTAGTTCTCTAGATAGCTAGCCATGTGGTCATCTCTGTACTACCAGGCATACCAAAAGAGGCTTGTGGATCAAAGTATGTTGCAGCTCCTAGTTTGAGCCGTAAGTGCCAAGAAAGGTATCCAATCCAAAATGGGAATTCAGAAAAGATTTTCTGAAGTCAGGTCATAAGGAAGGTTGTTCTGATCTCCCAGGATGAGATCCAACCAACTGTGATTGGGACAAAATTTAATCCCAATGGCAAGACCAATCATATTGCAAATGTCAAATCCCAGTAATTTCAATAAAAAAATGTAAATATATAATAAAAATTTATAAAAACATTTGTTTAGTCTTTTTTTCCACCATGTAAAAGTTCAGTGTCTTTATGAAAAAAGTAAGACTGCAACGTCTTCTATGAGGCCTCCGACCTGCATCAGTATGAGTTTAACCTTCACTTTAGAAGTTCTACACCTATCTTTTACACTCCTAATAAATGTTTGTTGTTGATTTTAGTTTCTTTTCCCCAACTTAAATGTTCTCTTGAGTCCTGAAACTACCTGCAGTAATCCAGGCACAAAATTCTGGAAATAAATTTTCATTGGGTTCCAGAGTTATAGTATGGTTTCTAATTCCCAATCCACAGCGCCATATAATCGCACTGAGCTCAGCGGATATATGTCTCTCATGGGCTTCAAAAACTGTCAAGGAAAGATATGCCATGCATATTTATGGCCGGGACAATTTCCTTACCAGATTGCACGGTGTTCTTTATGTTCTAGAGCAAGCCTTGCTTAGTCGATAACTATACAGCTATTTAATCTTACACTTCTTTTCTTATAATATACGACTTCCCACAGTGAATATCAAGTTAAATCGTGACCATGTTTACTCTGGGATCATTTTATCTAGTGTCGCTGCTGGTAAGTGAATAGGAAGATCAATAAACCTTCATCTTATGATCCTATGGCTCAGGGTCAGGGTCCGATTAGATGCCCATGATAACAAAAGCACACGCCAAGTTACTACATTCTCACATTATTATATACCGACCCTTCCTAATGCTAGGACTAAAGAACAGCGAGTCAGGTAGATTCTCTCGAATTGAACTGGACAATTAAATTTGGTTGAAATTTGAAATAAAATTTCTGGAAAACCATTCATCTCTCCAAATTCCACATCATTATAAATAGAGGGGTTGAAAGAATACATCCATCCAAGCCCGATCCTCCATTGACTCGCTTCCACCCTCTGGATCTCGTCTTTTTTTCACTCTTCACTCTTTGGCTGCTCCATTGCAAACTAGATCTCAAGTAAAATTATGTCATCCCGTGAGGTCTAGTCACTGCTGGAGGCACCAAAAAGTGAAAAAGGTCCTGTAAATGTTCACCCAGACGTCCTCTGGCTCTCTTGCTCTCTATGTCAGTCTTATTTTCTGTTTTCAGTCATTTTCACTCTTTGCCACCTCCATTACACACCCGACCTCAAGTGACATTTTGAAATCAAGGTGTGACCCATGTCATGACATCACCTGAGGACTAATTAGTGCCGGAGGAAGCAATGAGTTACAAAGGTGCCACAGCTCCTCACCCAGACCTCCTCTGGCTTTCTTGCTTGCTATGGCTCCAGTCTTCTTTTCCATCTTCAGACTTTTTCACTTTTTGGTTCTCCCAACACTAGTTAGACCCCATGTGATGACATGACGTATGTCACCTCTTGACATCATGACATCACTTCAGGCATATTCTCCATCGGAGGCAGAAGGAAAATCAGGTCTGAACAGAAGGGAGGAAGCGAGCCATCGGAGAATTGGGCAGGGAGCTGCAGAGCCACGGTAGGTGATAGGTGCTTTTTTTAATGATTTTAACTTCACCATTTGTTATGCTGTTGTATACAGATTTTATGTGATATTGGAAGCAAATTAGATTGACCTTGAATCAATATGTAATCTCTAATTATGACCCACCATTAGTCCTTCGTTAATTTTTAAAAGCCTCAATAGTACATCCCAATGCTCTCTCTCTACATGCTTCCATCTCTACATCCCTTCCTGGCCTACTGATAGACCCCTCAATAACACACCCGAATGCCCAGCCACCCATCCCCTTTTCAGCCACTATTTTCCAACTTATAAATCCCACCTATTCCTACTTACTCTCAAAGTGTGTGGGGCTGAACAAACCTCATAAGTGGTCATTGTCAGGATTTCTTAACGGTAAGACTTATGTCCCATATTTTGCCTTGTAAATGCAGCTGAGTATGACTTCAACTAAGACCTTCAGTAATACATCCTACCGGTCAGCTGCTACATTCTCGCATATTCCCATTATTTTAAAGCCTCTTCATAATACATGGACTAAAGAATATTAATTTACAACAAAAAAGGGACTCTTGGGGAAACTAAATTAAGCCAAATTCAGTTTTTCGCCTGCAATTCTAAGGCACTGCTTTGTGTTGATGCCGGTAGCCCTTCTTCAGTCATGTCTTCTATTTTTGATGGTCCATACAAAAGGTCAAGTTTGTTTTTTCTTCTTTTTGCTCCTGGAGGTGAAATGAGACCTCAAATTGGAAATAGTAAACTTTAAGCATTGACTCTACTGAAGGGTGCCGATTTCTCATCTCCTATTCTCCTTATACTAAATGCATGTTCACACATACACTTTAGGCAAGCCCAATTGGGTATTCAATGAATCATCTACTCAATTAAGCTACTTTTTGTCACCATGTTATCCTTTTTAGCTCCACATCTTGTTTCATTTCACCTTGGAAAAGACAAAGGGAAAGAAGTGTTTTGGGGGCCAGCATGGTATCGGCATGGGAAAGGATCCGCTCTGGTTAACATAACCCTTTACTTTTTTATAATCCTTTAGTGAATTTGTACAGGTCACCGATTGACTTGACAGAAAATTTCACATATACTCTAAATAGCCCCTGGAGAGCACTCACAAGTCTATTTAGTGCATTAGGAGATAGAGCTGAAATGCAGCCTGTGATCACACTTTATGTCTCTCCGAGAATGAACCACCTACAGGGGGACAATTAGATAATTTGTGTTATTTCCTTCCTTAGAGGGTCACAATGTGCCTAATCCTTCCAGAGACATCAGTCTGCTATAAGTGAGCAGTAAAAATTAATGAGCTTAAGGCCTTAGTGAATAGACACTGCCTGCTAGAGACTTATAGCTGTGATATAGGGACTTAACGCTTGAGATTCCAGCTGGATCCCGCAGCCGGGATACATAGCCTTGATATTCCGTTGTGTCCTATAAGATAAATGATGTTTAAGAGTCAGTAACTATAAAAAAACAAGACAAGAGAGGCTAACAATCCAACCCTGTCAGATATGATTGTCAGACATTTTTGGAATGAAAAATCATCCATAAAAAAATAAAATAAAGGGTTATCCTCGATATCATAAATTGCAACTATGGAAAAGTGTTTGTAAATACAAACGACTCGGCAATTTGCCTCTTATTAAAAGTCTTCTTTGTTTTCAAAAACTGAGCAATTTTAAATTTTATAGTTAAACTGAAGTTAGACAGAGCAGTGTGCAGGTCAGAACGGTCAATCATCAGGAGCACACCACCAACAGGCAAACAGGAAGTCAAGAGGCAGGGGAGCAGTGTGCTGCTGAAGATCTATGTTGAGGACAACCCTGTAGGGCTACGAACTTCTGTTACCTACTACAGTCCAAAAAATATACTCATTGGTTCATTTGGAATTTAGATTTGGTAACAATTTCTGTATAGCTCCACGGAATAAATTGGCACGATATTCATGAAGTTTGATGGGTTTTCATGAAGTGAAAGGGTTTGGGCAAAATTGGAAAACATTGTAGCTTACTTCCCAGTCCAGTGCTTCTCCATATTGTCAACCACCTAGGAGATAATCACATGGTTGTCCATGACACTCCATATTGTAGTATCCTCCAAAGTTCTTCACAACTCTGTAAAGCCCTCACTGGGCAATTGTTTTCAAACACCCTTTAGCAGGACTGAAAAGCTACACAGGCTTCACTATGACTTCCCACAGGGTTGAATGTCTCTTTCAACACACATTGAGCTAGGCCTTTCTTCTATATAACTTTCCATGGACAGGTGGCTTAACAGTAGGGCTTCTGTCCTGAACTGCCCTTATTCACATTGAGGTCAGCTGACACAAGAATAGGTTTTAACACTGGAGACAGGATAGGACCATCCCAACTGGGTACACCTTGTGGCAGTGGGATGACTTTTATGCATTTTGGATCAAAATAATGTTTACTGAGCGTCCTATGTTATTTACATGTACTATTACCATTTATTTATTTATTTAATTTCTATAGGGTATATGCTCATTTTGATTTTTCTTGGGTTTTAATCCCCAATTTATAGGCACAGAAAGGTGAGAAAAATAATATTGATACCTCCAGACAAATGCAACAGCCAGGGCCACGTACCTTGTCTGAGCTCCTCAATCTGCCCTCAGTCTGCTCCCTTCCCCCACCCAGGGAAGAGGGGAGTAGTAGTGTATGGCAGTACACAAACCAGACTAATAAAGTAATACAAACAGGGATAAAGGAAAATGCCAATCATTCAAAAATATGCACACAAACAACAGAGCTTAACACTGGGGAGTGGAGGAAAGAGAAAAAACAAAATAGCAGAAGAAGAGAATTACACACAACCTAAACCATGCAACAGTCTTAGCTTAAATCCTCCAAACGCCTTCTCAAACAACAACTCTCCACCACACTCCTAGCACCATGCAGCACAAGCTAGCTCTGGCAATGACTCCAAGCGAAAGCCCAGTAAATATAGGAGCGGGAAGTGGCTAACACTGGACAGCTGAGAGCCTTAATGCAGGTAAGCTTCCAGGAGCTCACAACTGAGCATATTAACTCCTGCACTGCTGAAAGAAACCTGCATCATTTAATATGAAGGTGAAGGGCCTCTAGTGAGAGCAGGAGTGGAAGGAATCAGACGCTGCGGTCTTCTGGCTCCTCTCTGTCGCGTTAAACCCATAACACTATATATGCATAGCACTAACTCAGGTACACCGCCACTCCGCTTAGTCTCTAGATCTCCTCAATGGACTAGCCTAGGCCCACTTATTCCCACCAGTCTTACAGGCACCTCCTGCACAGCATACTTCCTGTTTGCTACCAAACACTCCCCTTAAATCATCTCCATCCTAGCCTCTTCCTATGAGCTTTTTAATGCATTTCAGTGCCCACATTTAGAGGTGGGCAAATCGATCCATAAAAAATTATGTTAGGAATTTCCGCAAAATTTTATTTTGCACAAATCCTGCAAGATGGTGGCTAAAAACACATTTTCCTACATGTGGTAGAACCTCTCCAATTCCCTACAACACCTCTGCTGCTACCCCAGCTCTTCAGTCCCTCGCATAGACCTTCAGTAGAGATAAGCAGATCAAACAAATTTCTAATTTGTCTTTACATTATTCTCTGCAAATTTAATGTCCTTTTTTTTTAGCTCTGCTCATCTCTCCGGACTCAAGGGCATAATATAAGTAATATATAAAAAAATGCAGCACTACCAATTATTTTGCGGAAGCGCTGCGTTTTCGCCGTCATTGACTTTCATTGGAACGCATGGAATCTGCATCACTGGATCTGTACATGCGCATTCCATGCGTTTCAATGTGCGGATGGTACCCGGGTCTGGAGGAGAGGAGACTCTCCTCCGGACCCAGGTACCATAGAACCTGTAAAAAAAAGAATAAAATAAAAAATAAGTATTATATTTACCTTCTGATGGCCCCCGGTGTGCTTGTCTTGGCTTGTCGGCAGCTCGCGGTGGACTCAAGGACCTGCGGTGACGTCATTTAGTCATGTGACGGCAGGTCCTTTTAGTCCACCGCGAGCTGCTGGAAAGCCAGGACGGATTGAAAAAAGACTCCGGGGACCATCAGAAGATAAGTATAGATTTATTTTTTTATTTTTTACCATTCTTTAAGGTTACGGTATATAAATCCATGCTTTTTGCATGGATTTATTTAGTGTGACCAAGTTGTCAAGCACTTTCCAAGTGATGCTAAAATCGCTTGGAAAGCGCTTGTCAACCCACATGTGGAAATGCATGTGAAGAACTCTTCACATCCGCATGTCCCTGGCAGGAAAAATGCATGTACAATCCGCATGTACAATCCGCATGTACAATCCACATGTACAATCCGGATGTACAATCCACATGCGTTTTTTCTGCCAGGGAGATTCAGAAATGCTCAGGAAAAAATCCGGAGCATTTCTGCATCGTGGGCACATAGCCTTACTCACCTTACCAGTCACCTCCCCAACCCCTCTTTTCCTCACTGTTACTCCTCTGGTCCTCATCACATCTTATGATTGCAGGCCCTTGCTATAAAATTCCCCCGAGTATGTGGAAGATAATGGTGTTTGTTTTGACATCAAGTTGCGCTTTTTAACCTTGAGGGCACATGTGAAGATTTGTCAAGGACCTTATTAGAGCCAGTAGTCATGGCCTATCATTAGAGTCCTGTGTATTTCTGAGCGAGCAGTGTTGATCAGAAGTTAAAACAGGGGTGACAGTGAAGATCAGAGGGGCTGAGAGGTGAGTGGTAAGGTGAATGTAAGTATTAATTTATTTTTTAACATTTTGATGACCCTTTACCGTTCAGAAAAGTGGAGGCCAGCAGTCACCACTCAGCTGTGTCCGCGCGGTGACAAATTATAAAAAAATATGTGTTTTGAAAAATGCAAATTTTTGTAAAAATCGACTAAGCTTCACTTTCACTTAAATACTGTACATTGCCTCCTCATTAGTTTTATAGAACTAAGACCAGGCTTCTTACGGTCATGTGGAGGGTGAAGCACGTCATTGTTGTCAGTGACATGTGTTAGTTCCATCCGTGACTTTAAGGCCAATCACTGGCCTGAGTGCTAGAATAAGACCTGCGCAGAGGATCGGGGAGCTGTGGGGCTTGGAGTCAGGTGGGGCCTATGGCAGTTTTTTTTACATTTTTTAGCCTCTTTCTTCAACTCCATTTTTTATGATTTTGGGTCTGGAGAACTTCAGAGCATAATAAATGTTTTTTAATGGCAATTAAAAACAATTTTCACACTGAGGCTTTTTAGAATCATACTTCCTGTCTTTTCAGGAAGAATCTACAGCAGTTTCCTTATCATCCGAGACAGGATTAAATGAGAGGTAACAGTTCCATGCACAGGATCCACAAATCACAATAAGCAATGTAATAGCTGCCCCAGCTACCGCTACCATCACAATGACTTTTTTTCAACACGCTCATTAGGTGCTTCAATATAGCAAAAACAGGATGTGAGTCTGCTCATTGAAGCTAATGTACATGTGTTGTTTCCTGAAACAACAGGAAGTTAGAGTCTAAAAAAGCCCCAGTGGCCGGTGTGAGAATTGCAACATTTCTCATTTTCCTTTTTGATACAGATTGTGATCTAAAAACAAAAATTATTGCAAAAAAAAAATTTCTGATGAATGCTTTCATTTAAAATGACTTATCATGAGTTATATGGAACGTTGTCGTTTACCCCTTTTGCAATTTTCTGTTTGTTCTACTTAATCAGCACAATAAATAATGTCGAAAGCATAGCCCCTTTGGTGTAAAAGCTGGGATGCTCTATCACAGTTTAGGGTGTGACAGATTTAGGGTTTGGCTTGTTGCTGATGAGGACTAATAAGCCAGAAACAGGCTATTCGATACACAGCTATTATAAAGGCATATTTAGCCACTGGGGCATAAAAGGATGATTATCTTTATTACTGAAATACATAAAAGCACATTGACCAAGCACAATAGATCTTCCGAATATAATTCACTTTGTAGTGGATATTGTAATAGCTCACAATGACACAACGAATGTATCAGAACCATTATTCATTTCCTTTCTATGATATCATAAGATGATTACAAAAAAGGTCCAGAGGGAAAATGAGAATATTTCATACAACATGTTATAATACCGAGAAGTGTAAAAGGGCACAATATGTAGTTAGATATAAAACAGCCTGTCCGAGGAGAGGTAATTAATTTTAACAGTCAAACGAATCTCTCCTGATAGTAAAAGATAAGATTAGAACATCAGCAAAATCCATATGTGCCGGCCGACGATGGCCATGTAGATGAAAATAGAGCAATTAAAAAGGGACATAAAAATGGAGGTTTAGTACAGATGCCCTGCAACAGCACCAGATTACTACAAGACCTTTACATCTATCTATCTATCTATCTATCTATCTATCTATCTATCTATTATCTATCTATCTATCTATCTATCTATCTATTATCTATCTATCTATCTATCTATCTATCTATTATCTATCTATCTATCTATCTATTATCTATCTATTATCTATCATCTATCTATTATCTATCTATCTATCTATCTATCTATTATCTATCTATTATCTATCTGTCTACAGTATCTATTATCTATCTATCATTATCTATATATTATCTATCTATCTATTATCTATCCATCTATTATCTATCTATTATCTATATATTATCTATCGTCTATCTATTATCTATCATCTATCCATTATCTATCTATCTATTATGTATCTATCATCTATATATTATATATTATCTATTATCTAACTATCTATCTATCTATTATCTATTATCTATCTATCTATCATCTATCTATTATCTATCTATCATCTATCTATTATCTATCATCTATCTATTATCTATATATTATCTATCATCTATCTATCTATTATATATTATCTATCTATTATCTATCTATTATCTATCATCTATCTATTATCTATATATTATCTATCATCTATCTATTATCTATCTATTATCTATCTATTATCTATCATCTATCTATTATCTATCTATTATCTATCTATTATCTATCATCTATCTATTATCTAGCTATCTCTTATCTATCTATTATCTATCTATCTATTATCTATCTATTATCTATCATCTATCTATCTATCTATTATCTATCTATTATCTATCATCTATCTCTTATCTATCTATTATCTATCTATCTATCTGCCTTACTTTTATACTTTTATATATATACAGTATATATATATATATATATATATATATATATATATATATATATATATATATATAATTGATATGATAATATAATGTATTATATCCTGTGAACTTTTCCACATTTTTTCAAGTTACAGCCACAAACATAAATGTTTTTATTTGGATTTTATGTGATACCAACTCCTAGTAACAAGTATTTGTAAAGTGTAAAGGAAATGACACAGGGTTTTCTAATTATTTTAAAAATATAAATTTGAAAATTGTGAGGTGCATTTGTATTCAGCCCCCTGTAGTCTGATACACCAAAATAAAATCCTGAATGACTAAATGTCTAAAGAAGTCACATAATCGGTAAATTGAGTCCACCTATGTGTTACTTATTCTCAGTATAACTACAGCGGTTCTGTGAAGGCCTAAGAAGTTTGTTTCAAAGCATTAGGGATCAAACAGCATCATAAAAACCAAGAAACACACCAGACAGGTCAGGGATAAAGTTGTGGGGAAGAATTAAGCAGAGTTAGGTTATAAAAAAAAATAGCCCAAGCTGCGAACATCTCACGAAGCACTGTTCAATCAATCATCCAAAAGAGGAAGGAGTATGGCACAACTTCAAACCTACCATGACATGGCCGTCCACCTAACCTGACTTCCCACGCAAGGAGAGCACTAATTAGAGAAGCAGCCAAGAGGCCCACGGTGACTCTAGAGGAGCTGCAGAGATCCACAGCTCAGGTGGGAGAATCTGTCCACAGGACAACTATTAGTCGTATACTCCACAAATCTGGCCTTTGTGGAAGAGTAACAATAAGAAAGCCATTTTTTGAAAGAAAATCATAGAACGCCTAATTTGCAGCTATGTCGGATACACAGCTGGTATTTGCAAACTACAAAAAATAGACAAAATGTCTCCTGCAGATGTGCAAAGCTTGTAGAGACATCCTCAAAAGACCGCAGCAGTAAACGCAGCAAAAGGTGGTCCTACAAAGTATTGGCTTGGGGGGCTGAATACAAATGTACAATTTTCAGATTTGTATTTTTAAAATAATGAAAAAAAAAACCCTGTATCATTTCCTTTACACTTCACAAATACTTGTTAAAATCCCAGTAAGTTTGTGGGTGTTTTGTGAAAAAAATGTGGAAAACTTCATGAAGGTATGAAGACTTTCTCAATGCTCTGTATATACAGGTATATGTGAACAGCTGCATTCTGCTATAAATACAATAAATGCATACAGTTATACGATATAATAGAATATCTATTTAATTATCTATCTCTTTATCTCCATGTATTCTTTGCGTTTCGAACTAATAAGGAGCAAATTAAAAAAGTTACGTCCACGTTTTATTTAAAGCCAAAAATCTGTACTAATTAATCCCTTGATAGGTTTTCATAATAATGTCAGCTGCATTTTTCTAACATATACACCATAAATCCTCTACAATACATAGTCATAACGTTTAAAGTGTAACTAACCTTTTCTTTCTTTCTTTCTTTCTTTCTTTCTTTCTTTCTTTCTTTCTTTCTTTCTTTCTTTCTTTCTTTCTTTCTTTCTCTCTCTCTCTCTCTTTCTTTCTTTCTTTCCTTATTTCTTCATTTAATAATTTTGTCCAGCATGTAAATTTATAAATAGGGATGAGCGGACCCATGGAAGTTCGGATCCGGACCCGAACTTTATGCCAATTTGAACCAGAATCAGAACCCCAATGAAAAGAATGGGAACCCGAGCTTTGCTGGGAAAATATCTCTCTTTCTTTGCAACAGACGTCCTCTGGAACTCCAAACATTGCAACTGACTTAAAAAAGTCCCTGTCCAGTGTTTAGACCTGGACACTAACTGTCCAGTACGAGCTGCAAATGTCTGTGGCTTCCAAACCTTTGCTTTTTCCCAGTCCTATTTGCCGATCTTCAGCTGCATTGATGTTAAAACATATTCATTCGGAGTGTAGATGTTGACAGTAAATGGGTCAGATCAGCATCACTCACTACTTTTCGGGATAAGCCTGCTGCAGGATATTGTTCCGATAGTCACAACATTAAGCAGGACACTGCGATCCTTTCACTGCCATCATCTGTACTCCAAATGACTCCATTCTTCTATCAATGCAGCAGCAGGCAATGCATCAATGCCGGCAAATAGATTGGAGGCCACTTACATGCATTATTTATTTCTTTAGAAGAATGAAGAAAAATCCCATAATAAAGTGATTTTGCAAGGTTTTGTAACAATCCACACTGGTTGTTTAAAAAAATAAAAATAAAGATAAGTTACTCTCCAATGATAATATTCGGACTGCCTGCAGCCATCTCTAGGGGGAGCTTATTGTAAATGTTGATCTTATGGAGTTCAATGTATAAACAGTATCCTGTAAAAGCTCATGTTCCCCCTAGTGGTGGTTGTTGGCGGAAAGAATGTATCAACGGTATCCAGTACATTATAATGTTCCCCCTAGTGGTGGCTGTTGGCGGAAAGAAAGTATAAACAGTATCCAGTAAATTCTCATGTTCCCCCTAGTGGTGACTGTTGGCGGAAAGAATGTATAAACGGTATCCAGTAAATTCTCATGTTCCCCCTAGTGGTGGCTGTTGGCGGAAAGAATGTGTAAACAGTATCGTATAAATTCTCATGTTCCCCCTAGTGGTGACTGTTGGTGGAAAGAATGTATAAACGGTATCCTGTAAATTCTCATGTTCCCCCTAGTGGTGGCTGTTGGCGGAAAGAATGTATAAACAGTATCGTATAAATTCTCATGTTCCCCCTAGTGGTGGCTGTTGGCGGAAAGAATGTATAAACAGTATCGTATAAATTCTCATGTTCCCCCTAGTGGTGGCTGTTGGCGGAAAGAATGTATAAACGGTATCCAGTAAATTCTCATGTTCCCCCTAGTGGTTGCTGTTGGCGGAAAGAATGTATAAACGGTATCCAGTAAATTCTCGTGTTCCCCCTAGTGGTGGCTGTTGGCGGAAAGAATGTGTAAACAGTATCGTATAAATTCTCATGTTCCCCCTAGTGGTGACTGTTGGTGGAAAGAATGTATAAACGGTATCCTGTAAATTCTCATGTTCCCCCTAGTGGTGGCTGTTGGCGGAAAGAATGTATAAACAGTATCGTATAAATTCTCATGTTCCCCCTAGTGGTGGCTGTTGGCGGAAAGAATGTATAAACGGTATCCAGTAAATTCTCATGTTCCCCCTAGTGGTGGCTGTTGGCGGAAAGAATGTATAAACGGTATCCAGTAAATTCTCATGTTCCCCCTAGTGGTGGCTGTTGGCGGAAAGAAAGTATAAACAGTATCCAGTAAATTCTCATGTTCCCCCTAGTGGTGACTGTTGGCGGAAAGAATGTATAAACGGCATCCAGTAAATTCTCATGTTCCCCCTAGTGGTGGCTGTTGGCGGAAAGAATGTATAAACGGCATCCAGTAAATTCTAATGTTCTCCCTAGTGGTGGCTGTTGGCGGAAAGAATGTGTAAATAGTATCGTATAAATTCTCATGTTCCCCCTAGTGGTGACTGTTGGTGGAAAGAATGTATAAACGGCATCCAGTAAATTCTCATGTTCCCCCTAGTGGTGGCTGTTGGCGGAAAGAATGTATAAACGGCATCCAGTCAATTCTAATGTTCCCACAAGTGGTGGCTACTGGCAGAAAGAATGTATAAACGACATCCATTAAATTCTAATGTTCCCCCTAGTGGTGGTTGTTGGCGGAAAGAATGTATGAACAGTATCCTGTAAATTCTCATGTTCCCCCTAGTGGAGGCTGTTGGCGGAAAGAAAGTATAAACGGCATCTAGTAAATTCTAATGTTCCCCCTAGTGGTGGCTGTTGGCGGAAAGAATGTATAAATAGTATCCTGTAAATTCTCATTTTCCCCCTAGTGGTGGCATTTGGCGGAAAGAATGTATAAACAGTATCGTATGAATTCTCATGTTCCCCCTAGTGGTGGTTGTTGGCGGAAAGAATGTATAAACAGTATTCAGTAAATTCTAATGTTCCCCTTAGTGGTGGTTGTTGGCGGAAGGAAAGTATAAACAGTATCCAGTAAATTTTAATGTTCCCCCTAGTGGTGACTGTTGGCGGAAAGAATGTATAAACGACATTCAGTAAATTATAATGTTCCCCCTAGTTGTGGCTGTTGGCGGAAAGAATGTATCAACGACATTCAGTAAATTATAATGTTCCCCCTAGTGGTTGCTGTTGGCAGAAAGAATGTATAAACGACATTCAGTAAATTATAATGTTCCCCCTAGTTGTGGCTGTTGGCGGAAAGAATGTATAAACAGTATCCTGTAAATACTCATGTTCCTTCTAGTGGTGTCTGTTGGCGGAAAGAATGTATAAACAGTATCGTATAAATTCTCATGTTCCCCCTAGTGGTGGCTGTTGGTGGAAAGAATGTATAAACAGTATCCAGTAAATTCTAATGTTCCCACAAGTGGTAAATGTTGGCAGAAAGAATGTATAAACGGCATCCAGTAGATTCTCATGATCCCCCTAGTGGTGACTGTTGGCAGAAAGAATGTATAAACGGCATCCAGTAAATTCTCATGATCTCCCTAGTGGTGACTGTTGGTGGAAAGAATGTATAAAGGGTATCCAGTAGATTCTCATGATCCCCCTAGTGGTGGTGTTTGGCGGAAATAATGTATCAACGACATTCAGTAAATTATAATGTTCCCCCTAGTGGTGGCTGTTGGCACAAAGAATGTATAAACGGCATCCAGTAAATTCTAATGTTCCCCCTAGTGGTGGCTGCTGGCAGAAAGAATGTATAAACGGTATCCAGTAAATTCTTATGGTCCCCCTAGCGGTGGTTGATGGCAGAAAAAATGTATAAACGGTATCCAGTAAATTCTAATGCTCCCCCTAGCGGTGGTTGATGGCAGAAAAAATGTATAAACGGCATCCAGTAAATTCTAATGTTCCCCCAAGTGGTGGTTGCTGGCAGAAAGAATGTATGAATGGTATCCAGCAGATTCTCGTGATCCCCCTAGTGGTGGTTGTTGGCGGAAAGAAAGTATCAACGACATCCAGTAAATTCTACTGTTCACCCTAGTGGTGGCTGTTGGCAGAAAAAATGTATAAACGGTATCCAGTAAATTCTAATGTTCCCCCTAGTGGTGGCTGTTGGCAGAAAGCATGTATAAACGGCATCCAGTAAATTCTAATGTTCCCCCAAGTGGTGGTTGCTGGCAGAAAGAATGTATGAATGGTATCCATTAGATTCTCGTGATCCCCCTAGTGGTGGTTGTTGGCAGAAAGAATGTATCAACGACATCCAGTAAATTCTAATGTTCCCCCTAGTGGTGGCTGTTGGCAGAAAGAATGTATAAACGGTATCCAGTAGATTCTCGTGATCCCCCTAGTGGTGGTTGTTGGCAGAAAGAATGTATCAACGACATCCAGTAAATTCTAATGTTCCCCCTAGTGGTGGCTGTTGGGGAAAGAATGTATAAACGGCATCCAGTAAATTCTGATATACCCCTTACTGGTGGCTGTTGGCGGAAAGAATGTATAAACGGTATCCAGTAAATTCTAATGTTCCCCCAAGTGGTGGCTGTAGGCCGAAAGAATGTATAAACGGCATCCAGTAAATCCTAATGTTCCCGCTAGTGGTGGCTGCTGGCAGAAAGAATGTATCAACGACATTCAGTAAATTCTAATGTTCCCCCTAGTGGTGGTTGTTGGCAGAAAGAATGTATCAACGACATCCAGTAAATCCTAATGTTCCCCCTAGTGGTGGCTGCTGTCAGAAAGAATGTATAAACGGTGTCCAGTAAATATTCATGTTCCCCCTAGTGGTGGTTGTTGGCAGAAAGAATGTATAAACGCCATCCAGTAAATTCTAATGTTCCCCCTACTGGTGGCTGTTGGCAGAAAGAATGTATAAACGGTATCCATTAAATTCTAATGTTCCCCCTTGAGGTGGCTGTTGGCAGAAAGAATGTATAAACTGTATCCAGTAAATTCTAATTTTCCCCCTAGTGGTGGCTGTTGGCGGAAAGAATGTATAAACGGTATCCAGTAAATTATAATGTTCCCCCAAGTGGTGGCTGTTGGCGGAAAGAATGCATAAACTGTATCCAGTAAATTCTAATGTTCCCCCTAGAGGTGGTTGTTGGCGGAAAGAGTCTATTAACGGTATCCAGTAAATTCTAATGTTCCCCCTAGTGGTGGCTGTTGGCAGAAAGAATTTATAAACGCCATCCAGTAAATTCTAATATTCCCCCTAGTGGTGGCTGTTGGCAGAAAGGATGTATAAATGGTATCCAGTAAATTCTAATGTTCCCCCTAGTGATGGCTGTTGACGGAAAGAATGTAGAAACCGCATCCAGTAAATTCTAATGTTCCCCCTAGTGGTGGCTGTTGACGGAAAGAATGTATAAATGGTATCCAGTAAATTCTAATGTCCCCCCTAGTGGTGGCTGTTGGCGGAAAGAATGTATAAACGGTATCCAGTAAATTATAATGTTCCCCCTAGTGGTTGCTGTTGGCAGAAAGAATGTATAAGCGGCATCCAGTAAATTCTAATGTTCCCCCTAGTGTTGGCTGTTGGCGGAAAGAATGTATAAACGGCATCCAGTAAATTATAATGCTCCCCCTAGTGGTGGCTGTTGGCAGAAAGAATGTATAAACTGCATCCAGTAAATCCTAATGTTCCCCCTAGTGGTGGCTGTTGGCAGAAAGAATATATAAACGGTGTCCAGTAAATATTCATGTTCCCCCTACTGGTGGCTGTTGGCGGAAAGAATGTATAAACGGTATCCAGTAAATTCTAATTCTCCCCCTAGTGGTGGCTGTTGGCGGAAAGAATGTATAAACGGTATCCAGTAAATTATAATGTTCCCCCAAGTGGTGGCTGTAGGCGGAAAGAATGTATAAACTGTATCCAGTAAATTCTAATGTTCCCCCTAGAGGTGGTTGTTGGCAGAAAGAGTCTATTAACGGTATCCAGTAAATTCTAATGTTCCCCCTAGTGGTGGCTGTTGGCAGAAAGAATTTATAAACGGCATCCAGTAAATTCTAATGTTCCCCCTAGTGGTGGCTGTTGGCAGAAAGGATGTATAAATGGTATCCAGTAAATTCTAATGTTCCCCCTAGTGGTGACTGTTGGCAGAAAGAATGTATAAACGGTATCCAGTAAATTCTAATGTTCCCCCTAGTGGTGGCTGTTGGCAGGAAGGATGTATAAATGGTATCCAGTAAATTCTAATGCTCCCCCTAGTGGTGGCTGTTGGCAGAAAGGATGTATAAACGGTATCCAGTAAATTCTAATGTTCCCCCTAGTGGTGGCTGTTGGCGGAAAGAATGTATAAACAGTATCCAGTAAATTCTAATGTTCCTCCTAGTGGTGGTTGTTGGTGGAAAGAATGTATAAACGGTATCCTGTAAATTATAATGTTCCCCCTAGTGGTGGCTGTTGGCGGAAAGAATGTATAAACGGTATCCAGTAAATTCTAATGTTCCCTCTAGTGGTGGTTGTTGGCGGAAATAATGTATAAACAGTATCCAGTAAATTCTAATGCTCCCCCTAGTGGTGGCTGTTGGCGGAAAGAATGTATAAACGGTATCCAGTAAATTCTAATGGCCCCCCTAGTGGTGATTGTTGACGTAAAGAATGTATAAACGGTATCCAGTAAATTCTAATGTCCCCCCTAGTGGTGGTTGTTGACGGAAATAATGTATAAACGGCATTCAGTAAATTCTAATGTCCCCCCTAGTGGTGGCTTTTGGCAGAAAGAATGTATAAACGGTATCCAGTAAATTCTAATGTTCCCCCAAGTTGTGGCTGTTGGCAGAAAGAATGAGATTAGGAGAACCACAGGAGGACCAGGCGAGGATCTGCGGTGGAGGACAGATAAGGGCAAGCTAAGTGTAATAACAGTTTTTTTTTATAAACGACTTTTACTTGCAACCAGGACAAATTCATCTCATGTGGAATAAAATGTGCTGTAAGATCTTGCTCTTAGTTCTGTTTTCATTAATAGGAGGAAAGTTTTAAAAAAAGACTGACACGTCTATTAATACTGCCTGAGCCAAGATAGGCAGGTTTTACACTGGTAGCAATTTTTCACTTTGACACATAATTAGAAAAGAAACACTTTACTTAAAACCAATACTTTGTGTTAAAATAAAATCAAAGCCACAGGGGTTGATACATGATACAGGGATCACCAGGCGGAGAATCCGTGTGCGATACTCACCCTCCCTCTTTCTAAGTGTCCATCCTACAACATGGCCGTCTCTATTCTTCACATTCAACCAGTTTCCAAAGGAACATTTGTGAAGCGTTTATTACGTAACAGAACGGCAGCCTCACCCCCCCCCCCGCTTCTTGTCACTTTGATAGCGCGATGTCTTACTCATGTTTAATTAAAGCCGGTACTGCCAAGCTCTTCAAACAATCCTTTAGCGTCTGATCCAAACGCATTTGTCAATTCAGTTTTCTAAGTGATAGTTGTGATTAAATCTTCCCGTTTCCTTTTGTCTTGTAAAAAGGTTTTAAAATCCGTTCCCGCGAGAGTGACAGGTATTGATGCTTTTAGCCCTTGAAACACATATTTTTTGACGGAAGCCCTACGAAGCCGCCGATTTCCAACAGAAGGGATGCTGATAATAATGTCAATTTCTCTCACCTGAGAACGAGAGCCAAGCTCGGTAATACAGAACAGATAAACATATGTATTATTTTTTTTTTTTTTGCCTCAAATTAAAAGAGGTGTCGTCTCCGGGGAGCGCAGTATCCTCTTCTGTAATGTATTATTTTCCGCCTCGGCTTATAAATGAGATGCTGGGATTAAACGAGGAGTCATTAAAGTAGCGCATTACATCGCGTCTGATTGTCGTAGGTAAAGGTTCTTGTGGTTATAAGAATGTCGGCTATTAACGTGGCATTAGCAGCAAATATCTTCTGCCTTATAGCTGGGAAGAGTTATCTCAACGGCGACATCGGGAAATTACTGAGGTTATTAGGCAGGTAATGGTAAAGAGGATTGTGCCGGGAAAAGAGGGGTTTGCTTTACTATGGTTGATGTTAAGTGAGTAAAGTAGAGCCATAGCTAAGCGTTCCTTCACAATACTATACCTGTTGAAAGGTCAAGTGGCTCTTCATCACCCCCATGGGCACCTAGCATTAGAAGAAGATGCCTGGTTGATCTCATGTTACTCACCTGTCCTAGCTTCTCAACTGTTACTCGTGCATTTCTTCAATGGGAAACCACTCGCTATGCCAGCACTGCATAATCAAGGTGCCTTTCTGCCAACACAGCTCTACTGTTCCAATGGGATATCTGCTCATTCAGCTCAGCTTTATCAATGTACCTGTTTGCCAACATCCAGTAGCTCTACTGTTCCAGTGTGCTATCTGCACACTCAAATCTGCTATACCAGGGTGTCAGTCTACTAACACCACTCAACTGTTGCAAGATGTAGTCCACAAATTCACCCGTGCTGCACCATGGTGCTTGACAACACACACAGATAAGCTGCTTCAATATGCCTGTCTGTACTCTTAGCTTGTTGTTCAACATGTTATCCAGCATATCTAGCACCACTGATCTATGCTTTTCCAAAGTGCTGTCCAGAACATCTGGCTCCCTAGATGCAACCTATTTTATGTGCCATCCAGTATATATAGCTTCACTGTTCCATGATGTTCCACATTCCGGTGAACATATTCTGCTCCATTGTTCCACGCCATTCCAGGTGTTGATCTGCTAATCGAACTCTTCTGTTCCATGTGCTATATGGTTATTCTGCTTCACTATATCACTGTAAGTTTTGGACTCTTCTTAGGCACAAGAGTCCAAGTCCAGATGGCACCTCGACACCTCCTGTAAGTGAACAAAGCATATAATCTTAGATAATCCCTATACCGTTCTGTTCCAATTCTCTAATGGTACGTCACCCAACTTTTCCGTCTTGACTCCCATGCAGATATCTCTATATTTCGCTACCCCTACGTCCCACTGGTATGTGACCCAGCCACCCCCCACTTTCATTTATGGCCTTGTTTACTCTGTCTTGAGCATCCAGCATCTGGTTCAATCTAATCAGCTGATCAAGATGAGCACAGACCACTCCCATCTGCTTCACAGCTGAATGCATTCTGTAGCCCATATATTGAGAACTAGGAGTCTGTGTCAGACTTCAGTCTGTGTCCCTCAGCTTAAGTGTTCATGAGCTGAAGTGTCTGAAATTTGAATTAATCCTAAATTGAATCTGAAGTGAACTGAAGGTAACTAGATACTAAGTCACAGTAAACAATGTTTGTCTTTGTTTTCACTCTCACCCCCTTAATCCTTCACTTCTTGCAACCACCCCTAATCCCTACACCTAGTAAGGAACTCTTCATCTCTCCCTCAATTCTCCCCACCCATCTCACCTTCTCCTCAGAGCTATTCCTCAATATACAATCCTTTGTCTCCAAACACAGACAGCCACCTCATGCCCTCTCCTGCTCCCACCTAATAACGCTTTCTCTGCTCCTCCTTACTGCCAGCGACATCTCTCCAAATCCCGGCCCTCCTCACCAAATCCCTACAATCACTTCCACCTCCTACCCACGATCTATCCCAAACTCTCGTAACCCTTCTACCCTTAGACCTATACGCCCCGCCCCCGCTTCCCCAGTTCCACTAACAGGAGCTCTATGGAATGCTCGCTCGGTCTGCAATAAACTTTCCTACATTCACGATCTCTTCATCACTAACAAGCTTTCCTTCCTCGGCATCACTGAAACCTGGCTCACCCATTCCGACACAGCCTCTCCTGCTGCACTTTCGTATGACGGATTCCACCTCTCCCATACCCCCCGCCCCACCGGCAAGCACGGTGGAGGAATAGGTTTCCTCCTCTCAGAAAAGTGCTCCTTCACCCATATCCCACTGCCGCCCGCAATTACTCTCCACTCTTTTGAAGTGCACTGCGTGCGCATCTACTCCCACTCCAACCTCCAACTGGCTGTCTTCTACCACCCCCCAGGATCAACCACCACTTTCTTTGACCACTTCATCACCTGGCTACTTCATTTCCTCTCCGTTGACATCCCCACTATCCTCATGGGCAACTTTAACATCCCCATTGACACTTCCCTCTCAGCTGCCTCCTGCTTTCTATCCCTCACATCCTCCTTTGGTCTTACTCAGTGGTCTTCCACACCCACCCACAAAGACGGCCACATGCTGGACCTCATCTTCACCCGCCTCTGTTCCCTATCTAACCTCTCTAACTCACCTCTCCCTCTCTCTGACCACAACCTACTCACATTCTCTTCTCTCTCCTCCCCGGGGCAACAATCCCCACTCCACAAACTTGCATACCCTCGTAGAAATCTCAAACACCTTGACCTACACTCTCTCTCTGAATCCCTCCTCCCTCTTACAGACATTAGTTCCTTACATGATGCAGATGCTGCTGCCACTTTATACAACACCACAACAGCTGCAGCTCTCGATTTAGTCGCCCCCCTCACACATACGAAGGCTCGCACAATCAACAGACAACCCTGGCACACCAGCCTAACTAAAGAACTGCGACGGGCCTCCAGGGTTGCTGAACGTAGATGGAAAAGGTCCCACTCCCATGAGCACTTCATCGCATTCAAACAGTCCCTCACTACCTTCAAGTCCACACTCACTGCAGCAAAACAAACATACTTTGCATCTCTCATATCCTCCCTGTCTCACAACCCTAAACAACTATACAACACCTTCAATTCTCTCCTCCGTCCCCCAGTGCCTCCTCCCTCTCCTCTTATTTCAGCCGAAGACTTTGCCTCATTTTTCAAGCAGAAGATTGACACCATCAGACAAAGTTTTTGCCTAAAGCCCCCACAGCCCCCCCATACCTACTCAACCCTCCTCCTCCAAAACCACATTCTCCACCATTTCTGAAGATCAACTTTCCTCCTTACTCTCCAAATCACACCTCACCACCTGTAAACTTGACCCAATCCCGTCCCACCTCATCTCAAACCTTACCACTATCTTCATCCCAGCCCTAGCCCACCTCTTCAACCTGTCACTAACAACTGGTGACTTCCCCTCATGCTTCAAACATGCCTCAATCACACCCATCCTCAAAAAGCCCTCCCTTCACCCATCCTCCGTGTCTAGCTATCGCCCCATATCACTTCTCCCCTATGCCTCAAAACTACTGGAACAACACGTCCATTCTGAACTGTCCTCCCACCTCTCCTCCTGCTCCTTCTTTGACCGCCTACAATCTGGTTTCCGACCGCACCATTCTACTGAAACTGCACTGACTAAAGTCACAAACGACCTACTAACCGCCAAATCTAAGCGACACTACTCTGTCCTCCTCCTCCTAGACCTGTCATCTGCCTTTGGCACAGTGGACCATTCCCTCTTACTCCAGACTCTCTCATCTCTTGGCATCACAGACTTGGCCCTATCCTGGATCTTCTCATACGTAACAGACCTCGCGAGCAGGGTCTCCTCCTGTACCAGTCGCTGTCACATTGTGTTCAACATTATTGTAATTGTTCTTGTATTATACCCCTTTTTCACATGTAAAGTGCCATGGAATAAATGGCGCTATAATAATAAATAATAATAAGGATTATTTGCATTCTGCTGTCATGCTTCTGAATTCGAACCCTTGATCCTGTGTTCTGTGGTCGGCATCTCTTCCTGCTGAGCCACAACTGTGTAACAGGTTTTTTTTATTTACTCTGTTTGTCTGTCATATCACCTTTCGGGTGAGGCTTTAAATACCTTCCCCTACTGGCGTTTCCTGCTGGTGATAGACTTCATTGGATTCATCCACTGTGCTGTAGTTTGTATTGGTTGCAGTTGCTTTGCGTGTGATTATTTTTCTCCTTAAGGAACTGCTACTTTAGTGATCCTAGGAGCTGCTAAGGATATCCAGGGTAAACTCCCGTCTAATGGGGGCACCATTGCGTTCTCTTAGGGTGCCAACCTGCGCTGTCAGGCAGAGACAGATCAGGGTCAGAGAAGGGCTTTTCCTAGTCTGAACAACATACCTCCCAACTTTTGAAGAAGAATAGAAAGATGGACAGATCATGCAAATTTTAGCCTGCCCCTTGCCACACCCTAATCCACGCCCATTTACCATTTCATTCTCCCCTGGCAGGAGGAGTTGTCAGAGAGGCACTGGTAATGAGGGACATTCAGCAGACGGCCCTCATCACCATTCCTGTTGCTACGCTCACGCCCGGACTGACTGGCATAAGTGTGGTTAGTGATCCCACTGGGCCACGAACCGAGGAGAGCCTGGAGGGGCGTGACTAGGGGCCTCGCCAGATCCGACCACGAATACATGGTGGCTTAATTGACTCCGTGGTCCGAGGAAGGACAAGGGAGGTGGCCCAGGTGCTACTCCAGGTCAGACTCCAGTCACAGATGTTGACCCACACCGGGGAATGCAGGAACGGGCAGGTTAGGCTGGTATGCAGACAGGCGGGTGCTGGCAGGCACGACTGGTATGCACGCAGGTAGGTACTGGCAGGCACGGCTGGTATGCAGGCAGATGGGTACTGGCAGGCACGGCTGGTATGCAGGCAGGTGGGTACCGGCAGTGACGGCTGGTATGCAGGCAGGTGGGTACAGGCAGGCAAGACTGGTATGCAGACAGGCCGATACTGGCAGGTAGGAAAACAGGCTGGATAGGGACCAGTACAGACTTGGATACAGGAACAGAGCCGCAGGTGTGGTGGACAAGCAGAGCAGAGCCACAGGCACGGTGGACAAGCAGAGCAGAGCAGAGCTGCAGGCGCGGAGGACAAGCAGAGCAGAACCGCAGGTGCGGAGGACAAGCAGAGCAGAGCAGAACCGCAAGCGTGGAGGACAAGCGGAGCAGAGCAGAACTGCAGACGTGAAGGACAAGCGGAGCAGAGCAGAACCGCAAACACAGAGGACAAGCGGAGCAGAGCAGAGCAGAACCGCTGGCGCAGAGGACAAGCGCAGCAGAGCAGAACCGCAGGTGCGGAGGACAAGCAGAGCAGAGCAGAGCCGCAGGCACAGAGGACAAGCAGAGCAGAGCAGAGTTAAGCTGCAGGTGCAGAGGGCAAGAGGAGCAGAGCGGAGCAGAGCCGCAGGTGCAGGCAGATAGGATAGGGCTCTGTTCACATGGAACAGATTGGAAAACACAGTAAGATAGCAAGAGGAGCAGAGCAGAGCGGAGGAGAGCCACAGGTGCAGAGGACAGGCAGAGCAGAGCCACAGGTGTGGAGGACAAGCGGAGCAGAGCAGGGTAAGCTGCAGGTGCAGAGGGCAAGAGGAGCAGAGCAGAGTGGAGCAGAGCCGCAGGTGCAGGCAGATAGGATAGGGCTCTGTTCACATGGAACAGACTGGAAAACACAGGAAGATAGCTAGAACACAGGAGATAGATACAGAGGCAGGGAAACGGGACAAGAAGAATCAGATACACACAAGGTACTTGTAATGAAATAGCGAGTGGAAACAAAACTCATAAACAGAAGTACAGAAACAACGAGTTGGAGTTAGGCACAGGTTCAGACGCTGCAGGAAAAGGGAAGGATCGAACATAGAGACTAACAGGGAATGGGCTAGGACTCAGTTCAGACAGGAACGAGATACAGGAACGAGCCTGGGTACTCAGCCCACAGGGCCGGGGTACTCAGCCCCCAGGGAGGCGGAAACAGACAAGATACAGGACAGGACCTGGCAACTCAGTTGCACAGAACCCACTGAAAGAAAGTGGTGGTCAGGCCGCCCTAAGCAATCAGACAAGAGACATGCACACAGCAAGTAATGGAGCAAAGTGTGCAGCCTGGACTGATAGGTAAGTTGGCGGTCTTGCATGGTTGGAGATGGTAAGCCATGCCAGCACACCGCCAAGGATGTTACACCTGGTATGCATGGCCTCCTTATCCCCAATCCTGGTATGCATGGCCCCCTCATCCCCAATCCAGGCATGCATGGCACCCTCAGACCCGATCCTTTTATGCAACGCCCCTCAGACCCAATCCTTGTATGCATGGCCCCCTCAGACCTGATCATGGCATGCATGGCCCACTCAGACCCGATCCTGGTATGCATGGCCCCCTCAGACAAAATCATGGTATGCATGACCCCCTCAGACCCAATCCGGGTATGCATGGCCCCCTCAGACACAATACTGGTATGCATGGCCCCCTCAGACTCAATCCTGGTATGCATGGCCCCCTCGTCCCTAATCCTGGTATGCATGGGACCCTCCTCCCCAATCCAGGTATGCATGGCCCTCTCGTCCCCAATCCTGGTATGCAGAGGAGCAGCAGCAGGAAGCCGGCAGCTGCGATTGACAGTGTGCACTAATAAGGAGAATTATTTTAGCAGTGGGCACAGGTGGTAGCTGCAGCTGCCGGCTACTACCTGTGCCCGCTGCTCCACAGCCACAGCCGGGAGAACAGCTGAGCCATGATGGGACGCGGGACTGAACCCTCAAGCAGGGACAGTACCGGGACAGTAGGGAGCTATGCTGAACAAGGACCTATCAAGTTCAGTTATTTGTCTTCCTGGTTTGTACGAAAGCCTGATCATAACATCTGCTTAGGGGGTTTCTCATCACAATGTCCGCACCCTTCCCGCTAACTCTTATGTTTATTTTCATAGCTATTTTACCTGTCAGACATGATTTCTCATTGCTCTGCAGCACATGCAGCAGAATGTGACACAACCAGGTGGTAGGGGGTGGTGGGGAGAGTGTAGTCTGCGTGGAGGATAACTTTATTGCTGGGGGATCATCTGTGATCACATAAGAAAAATTACTTACTTTGTTTCTTTTTGTTTTGTGTGTGTTTTTATAGTCCTTACCACACTAAGTCATGACAGCTGCAATTTATCAAAGCCTTTGTGGGGTTTAGCCGCCCCTGCAAAGTTATCGGGAATAGAAACTGTTGGTACAATGTTAATATGCATTTCCCCCCCACCCCAATCCATCAAATAAATGTAATTAATTGCTTGTTCAGCAATTCCACCTTCATCACATTCATGAGGTCATGCTTCATACTCGGCTGAAGGGTGAAATGATATACTTATTTAGCGGAATAACATTCAGCAGTAATAATAGTAATAACCTGCTCCAGAATAATTAAATGGTGGAGTCTTTTGTGTCGGTGATTAGTGTGTCCCCATATGGCGCTGACTTCTGCAAGAATATGCCAAATTATACCATGAACCGCTCTCCTGGTCCCAATGTAGAGATATTTTCTGGGAGCGCCTGATACATCAGTTTTTGTCATTTGTTATGTGTAACTTTACAATTTGTTATCTTTATGAACACAATCATGCATCCAGCGACTGGATATAAGTACCATTTTTAAGTTTGGGTTCGCTCATCTCTAACCATAATAGCTTATACTTCCGGGTCTGCTCCTCACCTGTCCTTCCACGGTAGCTCCTCACCCATCCTCCAGTGTTTGGATCTTTGAGTCTCCAGTCTTCAGGTCTCCCGGCACTGACTTGGCTTCATCCAGTTATGTTCAAAATGGCCTCAAAACAACATCATGACATTTTGAAGCCCATACTGTGCAGAACAGCCATAGATACGGGTAAGCGAGGGAAGAAAAGTCTGAAAGCTGGACTGGAATGAAAAGTGGGTGCACGGCTGGACAGATCATGGTTGAGGCCTGGAGGTAATCATTTTTTTATATTTTTCAAAGTATGTTTAGTATGTGTTACGCGCACGCCACTAGGTTCAGATAGGGGCGAGACAGGTTACATGAATTCTTTGGAATCCTGGGGGAACCGTTACTTAGGGCGACCATAGACCATGTGCTGCAGCTTCTCTCAGGCACACAGGGGTATTGACCCTCAGGCACAGACATGTAGGTTTTTTCACTTGCTGACCAGACACACTTGACAAGACTCCTCATAAATGGTAAAACAGTAGCATTTAATAAGAAGCCGCACAGTCAGTGCAAGTTAAGTCTTATGAGCAACAGGCTCCAGTGACAAACAGTACAGTTTACTTAGCAGCGCAGCAGTTCACAGTCTTCCCAGTAGTACATGACAGCACAGTGCTAATGCAAAGGCACATTAATGAACACAGCATTCTTTATAGCACAGTGAGATGGAGGAGGGGGGAGGGTTTGCTGAGGGAGATGATCCCTATGACACCATTTCTTCCAGTCCTTATCTTTATGCCTGACAACACTCTGCACTGCTAGTTCAGGAACTCTACCTGACCTGTGCTTAGCTTCACTCCTGACTTTAATCCTTATCACTTGCAGGGGCACTTCTGTGAGATACAGAACACACACACATCACCTTTCTCTTCAGCTCCAGCCAGACAGTAAACAACTTCCCCACATTCCTCCTGGGACTCTGCTAAAACACCCCCTGTCTCCTGTGACTGTTAACCCTTCTAATTGCTGGATGCTTTTAAAGCACCAGCACTACTTCTGCATGTCACACTCTGCAAAAGCACTACTTCTGCATGTCACATATGCACTGAAGTCTCTCCAGGCACATTCGATTCACAAATTCTATGTGAATTGAATTTCCTAGACAACTCAGAGGGGATCTGTCATATCAAAATTCAGCACATTTGCCCATCACTAATGTTCTGTATATGTATGCATACAATATATTTGTCTGTACCATATAATTATGCACGTATGACACTCTGTACAGAACAACGAAAACAAAAATTATTTAATATAGATGATAGATCCTATGTTTATATTATGCCCTATAATCAGGAAGAACAGGCAGTGCAAGAGATGGAAATCCACAGCTGAACCAGGCTCCGGCTGCTATGGGTCAGCGTATAATTAAATATATAATGAATCAATTAAGATTTATTGGTATGCTCGGTAACTCGGCTGATTACAGTCTTGTTAGTAAAACAAATCTAAAAATTATTAGGACAGGTAGCTCAAGGGATTAGTCATAGGAGTATGAAAGTGACTGTGGAAAAAAAGAAATCTTATCCTATCTGTCTACTGAAAATAAATAATTCTGACAGTTCATGGTCATATTAAATACAGCCCTGCTGGTCCAGGTCCTATCGGTGATGACAGTTCAGGATCTTCCACACATTGTTACTTGTTAAATATAGTCTGTAACCCGCCATATTTACAAAAACAATCCAAATGGTCTAACAAATGCCAAACATTGTCCTGATGGTCTAGATACAACATATGACCTAATATAGTCCTTAAGGTCTAGTGTCACCTAAAACAATCTTGATGGTCCATCTCCTAATAAGCAAGAAGAGGTCCTGGAAAGCCCACCAACTGTTAAATACTGCCCTAGTCTCACACATCAGGCATATTGTTGATGAACTGGCTCTTGTAAAAATAATCCTGTTGGTCCCCCACTTGAAAACACAGTATGATGGTCCAGTGCCTTCTACAAATAGACCCACCTGATGGTGCTTTTGTTTAAGAATTCTATAATATTAAAGGGTTGTCCTCTACTTTCACATTGATGCCCTATGCACAGGATATGGCATCAATGTATGATCGGCCGGGGTCATTCACATAGCACCCCCGCCGATCAGCTGTCATCGGTGCCAGCGGCGGCAGCCGTCGGCCAGAAGTCCTTAGCTGTGGTGCTTGGCTGTTAAGTTGTAGTGACGGTGCTTGTTACTGCACATCCACCTCCTATTCAATTCAATGGGAGGCGGATGTGCAATACACCGCGGCGGCCACTACAACTTGACGGCCAAGCACCGCAGGTAAGGACTCCCAGCCCGCCGCCACCTATAACAGCTGATCAGCGGGGGTGCCGCGTGTGGGACCCCGGCTGATCATACATTGATGCCCTATCCTAGGGATAGGGCATCAATGTGAAAGTAGTGGACACTCCTTTAATGTTTTTTTCAGTCATCTGTCATCACAATATGACTGTGCAAACCAAGAATAGGCACTCGGTGAACCCTTGTCTTCACCAAACAGTTTAGTACACCTTCCCACCTACTTGTCTTGCATCTATCTTTGTCTTTCTCTGGCTCTTGTAAAAGTTGAAGCTGTTATACACATCACTTTTTGTCCCTTTTCTCCTAAAATTTTTTTTTGTAAACTGGCCATTATTAGGTCCTTCATTTCAGGATGTTTACTATTATTAGAATGGAAAATATTTTAAGTTCTTTCGACCATCCCTAAAAGGTTCCTATGACAGTTCACCTAACCCAAAGTTTCCTCCTGCTGGGACCTCCAGCGATCTTGCAATAAATGTTCCCTGAAGCACCACCACACAAGAAATTAAGAGGAGCTTTCTTGAGATTCATAGTGCTCAAACCAAGGTCAGTATGAATCAGACACTGACTGCGTTCTTGCGACCATATATGTTTTACTTAGAATCACTACAGCATTTCAGAGAAGACATACTTTGAAAAGCCAGACAGGGATGATGTGTCTCAGATACATAGTCCGAGGCAGGTCTCTGGAAGCTTCCCTCCACTCTTGATATCTCCCCCTCCCCCATACCTAGACTGAAAGCTCTTTCCCTATGTGTGTGGATATGAATAAACCTGTCTGTCTAGGGCAGGGGCCCTCAACCTGTGGCTCAGGAGCCACATGTAGTTGGCAGGCCCATGACTTGCCTATCTGCCAGCTTGGTGAATTAGCACCAGGTCTAGCAAACAGCTATGAAGAGCAGGTGTCCAGATGGTGACTTTTGAAAGTAGCTCCACAAAGAAAATTATATCTGGATACATATATACTGCCCTTTGGGTTTTAGAGATAAATTACATATAGTAACTTGGAGACAAGATGATACTGCCAGTCGGAAGTAGTGTTTGAAACTACTTTTGATTGGGATGGGAGCAGAATGTCCATATCCTGGGGGACAGAGGGGCAACCGGATGTCTGGATAAGGCTCACAATACTCTCTCAGAGCTGAATTGTGGCTCCCCAGGTAAGAAAAGTCTGGGACCACTGGTCTAAATGATCAGAGAGAATTACAGCTACCAGAAATCTACTAGAAACTAGTCATCCAGGAAGCATAGTACCCGGCAGGCTTCTTCAAAACATTCATGCCCGTAATAGTGCAGTGAGTGTCTGATTAATTCAGTCTGTTTGGGCAGCAGGACTCCTTCAACAGGTTCCCTTTAAGCATTACACAATGTCCATTCAAGCTAATGGCATGTCTGTGTAATTCAGGACCTCCAGGTCCTCCAGAGCAAGAGAAATTCTCCTCAGAGGTCCTCCAGAGCATTTGAAAATGCTCCTTACCCCACGAAAAACAAGATCCCTGACCACCATCTGTTCACTCCTAATTATGTACTGTAATTTGAATGCACAATCCCTTCATTTAGAGTTGAGCGAAATGATTTGCAGGACCTTGTTCTAGAAGTCTCAATGACAGTTCAGGGCTGCCGTACCAGAGCACTGAAAAACCTCCTCCTTCTTGCTGCCATTCACAGCATCTGTTCCGATTGGAAATCCCATGCATTTGGCATGCCAAAGCAATGATGTTGGGCTGGACCTACTTATGAGAAGAGGTGCTGGGGATATTAGCAGATTGGAGAAGGTTCACAGCCATTGACGACTACTGGTCCAGCAGCCATTGACTACTGCTAAATCTTTTTGCTGAACTCTATTGTTACCTATAGCATCTGTTCCAAAATTTAGCTCATGAATGATCCCCTATTCCAGGAAAAGAGAAGAAATCAGCGTAAAATATTAAGGTAAATGTAAACTATAAAAATCTGCCGAAAGCAGAAGGACAATCCCATTGACCACTGTTATGGCTGCCTACATTGGATGTCGTCTGGCATCTCTTGACTGAGTGGAAGTTCAAGGTATCTCAGCAATGGCTAAATCCAATATTGACCGCTCTGCGACTTATGTTTGTGCTCTTTCAGCCTTTCAGGACGACTGCGTGAATAGTTGTGCAACTCAGCTTCATGGTAAATGCTCACAATATTTTTTCATATCTTTTAAAGATTTCAGTTTTCTTAAGACATTTCACACTTCTGTATGTCAGCTGCTCTCCATCCAGTGCACGTTCCTTCATCCTCCTTCCTTTGTAGCCTGTTGCATGTTGTCTACATCCATCACATGTACACATGCCGATCCAGCTCCCGTCTGCGAGATTAAGTATCTTGGGTGCACATGTCGTACACTTGAATGCTCAGCATACTCAGTTGCCATGGAAACCACAACATCCTTCGACACACCCGTTCTCGACGCAGTAATGGAGTGTGTCAGCTGCAGCTTGCCTTGACAGTATAAAGCATTGCTGTCTGAGGAGGAAACCTTCCGAACACAAATATTGAAGATCTCCTCTTGTTAGAGAGGATGAAAGCCAACAATCTGCAATGTGGAATTAGTCATTTCAGACCCTGTCAGCAAAAATTATCCTTGTTGCGAAAATAGCATTAAATACGCTATCTCTCCTGGAGGCAGGGAGTTTTAGCAAGAAAAGACAGATTTAATACGTGGCATTGTATTCTATGTAGCTGTTTGAGAACATGAGGCTTAGACGAAGGGCAACAAACCAGGGGCAATCAGGCCGTTCTTGAGGATGAACATGAGAGAAGGCTTAAATGGATCTCCTTCACCACATGGTCTAGGTAGTGGACTCTCACCTGATAAGTGAGCTACTGCCTATTTGGAAAATAATGTTCACAACCCAAGTGCCAATGATGTCCTACTGTACCATGCTGACGTGAATCTATACATCTTTACAGTAACTGTAGTTGCTTTTAGCTCTTTTGTTGCTGTATATTATAGGGAACACTAGAGTTGTTTGTAACAGGATTCTGGCACTCTTTTGGAAAGTCATAGAAGTTTTGTTTCAAGTATATTTTATACCTAGAGATACAACACACATGATGGTCACATTTCACAAAGTGGCACTGAACCTTTGGTGATTACATTTCACAAAGTGACACTGAACACTTGGTGGTTACATTTCACAAAGTAGAACTGAACACTTGGTGGTTACATTTCACAAAGTGGCACTGAACACTTGGTGGTTACATTTCACAAAGTAGCACTGAACACTTGGTGGTTACATTTCACAAAGGGGCACTGAACACTTGGTGGTTACATTTCACAAAGTAGCACTGAACACTTGGTGGTTACATTTCACAAAGGGGCACTGAACACTTCGTGGTTACATTTCACAAAGTGGAACTGAACACTTGGTGGTTACATTTCACATAGTGGCACTGAACACTTGGTGGTTACATTTCACAAAGTGGCACTGAACACTTGGTGGTTACATTTCACAAAGTAGCACTGAACACTTGGTGGTTACATTTCACAAAGTGGAACTGAACACTTGGTGGTTACATTTCACAAAGGGGCACTGAACACTTGGTGGTTACATTTCACAAAGTGGCACTGAACACATGGTGGTTACATTTCACAAAGTGGCACTGAACACTTGGCGGTTTCTTTTCACAAAGTGAAACTGAAAACTTAGTGGTTACATTTCACAAAGTGGCGCTGAACACTTGGTTACATTTCTCAAAGTGGCACTGAACTCTTGGTGGTTACATTTCTCAAAGTGGCACTGAACACTTGGTGGTTACTTTTCACAAAGTGATACTGAAAACTTAGTGGTTACATTTCACAAAGTGGCACTGTACACTGGGTGGCTATATTTCACAAAATGGCTCTGTACACTGGGTGGTTACATTTCACACACTGCCACTGGACACTTGATGCTTACATTTCAAAAGTTGTCACTGTACACTTGGTGATTACATATCGCAAAGTGACACTGTACACTGTTGAGATGACACAGATTTGTAGCAGAACACAAACTGAACGTGTTCTAGCATGATTTATTACTAGGGTCGATACCCCCTAAAAGGTCAGTTTCTCCCAACATTGTTGCTGGCTCTTAACTGAACTTTATGTACAACTATGGGTGTCCATGAGATACCTCTTGCCACAGTCTACCCTAGGCATATTTCATGCAAATGGACGACCTACTTGGTTAAGGTCACCTGGTGCCTCCATGGGTCTTTGTAACTGTCATGTTTTTAACCTTCACATACAGTATTCTTTCCTGACCACCCATGGCTGCATATGTTCAAGTTTGCATGTCTTTCAGTACTTAAACAACTAGGGGACCCACCCTAAACTCTACTTGGTCAACAGAGTCCAAATATTAATCCTTTTGGTAGGAGAGCCACTTACTTTTTTAGTCTGGAATAACAGTAGCACAGTACATACTTGTAATTTCGTCTTGGCACATTGAATACAATTCTGTTTTATTAAGTAGCTGATTGGCAACCTCCAGTATATGGGAATTGTAGGAGAAGTCTGAAAATATGATTGGGTCAAACAAGCTTAGTTCAGACCTGGTGAAGTTAAAAACCTATAAATGATAGGGAAAATCAGAAAAAAAGGAGAGTGTGGTTGATCTACTTTGACTTCTGTGATGAAGTCTTTACCCATTGGTGCACCACTGCTAGCTCTAGGTATGATCAATGAAAACAAGACTAATGAATGATCAATCAAAAACTGGAGGGTAAAGTTGATCTACTTAAGATTTTTGCAGAGGTTCTTGCACCATTGCCTGTGGCGGGCATGCTCATTATAAACAATTAGGGTTATGGCTCTATATGCCTTATATATTTATCCTAAGTCATATTGCATGACTCGTTAAAGGGTTGATTGTGACTTGTAGGATTGCTGCTTCCAATAGGTGGCATTATAGAGTACAAGTCCTCTTTTTCTCTGAAGAGGCAATTTGCATATTAAATTTCCCAGAGGAGCATTGCACGGCGAATAAGCCTCCTTACCTTGACGTGCCAGAGCTGGTGTGTCACTCTCCATAAGGAGAAACGTTACCCCTTAGACCTCAGTCCAGAGCCTCTCACTTAGCCAAATCAGTTCTCATAGTTTGCACTGATGAGGGCCAACAGCCCAAAACACCGTGTCTGCAAATTGAGATTCTGATTTGGCTTTTATCCTAAGTCATATTGCATGACTCGTTAAAGGGTTGATTGTGACTTGTAGGATTGCTGCTTCCAATAGGTGGCGCTATAGAGTACAAGTCCTCTTTTTCTCTGAAGAGGCAATTTGCATATGCCTTATTTGAAACCAGAAGTACGAGCCTCTAATATGGTCACGGCCTTATTGTGATGAACACAGTTCAATTTCAAGTCCATCAACTGATTGATAGGTCAAATCGACACCAAGAGGGTGAAGTTATCTACTTTGATATTTGTGACAAGCTCCTTGCCCCGTGATGCACTACTGTTGTTTGCGCTTTCACCTCTCAATCACAGATGGTTCCAAGAGATGATTGGCAGCATTTGCGAGGAATAAGATTACACTCTCCCAGAAAAGACTAAAGAATCACCCTGTTGGACTGCAAATCAGAGATTTCACATATTGTGCTCCACCAGTAGTAAATGTGAATATCTCTGCATTGGAGGAACACATTGCAACATGGAAAAGAGCACCAGAATTACTGGACCTCGTTAATATTTTTACAAGCTAGTTAACTCAATTTTTTTTTTTAACAAGTAACCGATCCTCTTGGTTTTGCAGTCCAACTGGACTTTTCTTCCGAGTCTTCTCTGGGGCGTGCACTTTCACCTCTCCATCATAGATGCTGCCTGTGACAGCTTGGCAGCTGGTCAGCGTCTGAAAGGCATGGATGAGATTGCATGCCACCATAAAAGTCTCTAAAAAAAGCACCCAGTTGGATGGCAAAGCAGAGATTTCCCATACTGTGCTACATCATAAAAAATGTGAATATCTCTGCAACGGAGTAACACAGGGCAAAATGGAAAAGTGCACCAGAATCAGGGGAGCTTACTGATAATTTTATAAGGTATTTAACTCAATTTTTTTTAGCAAGTGACAGGTCCTCTTTAAGACTTTTTGACAAGTTCCTGACCCTGTGATGAAGTATTGCAATAGACTAATAAATGGTAGGTGAAACCAAAAACAGGAGAATGCTTTTTCCAACCATTTCCAATTGTGACCATGCAAACGGGAGACTTGAAGTATGTTCAGTAAACGTTGTCACTGCCGACAGAGCTCATATCAGCTCTGCACATTCCGAAAATTATCATTTTCTTACCCACCTCCGTTTTGCTCCGAACTTCATAAACTCTCTCTCTCTCTTCATAACCTTCACGTTGCGAGCTCACATTTACCATCATCGCAAAAAACCCCTAAAACTCTTCAGCAAAAAAAAAAAAGCAATCAAGTTTGCATCATAAAAGATTTAGAATGTGGGGCCGCTGACAGGTTTTTAGTCATTGCCTTTTAAGAATGAATCTCCAGTGGTTCCTTCATAATTGCTTCACGGTTATGATATCACGCAGTCAACAAAATGTAAATTTGACTGTGCTTTATCAGGGAGAGGAAAATGACAAGTCGTTTACAAAAAAGATTAAACCTGGAATTCATTGTAAAGTGCTTATTCTTCATGTGAAACGTGCTGTATATTTTGATCTAAGCGCGCATTAAGTCGCGCCATTTTACCAAGCGGGGCTGTTTTATTTGCATAAACTCTTATGTCTCCGGTATCTTGTGTTACGAAATGTCTGGTTAGCACCACATCCGTCTTGTCTGTGTGTCCATTGCCGTCGGAATGTTCTGCCACTGACAGATAAGCGACGACGGCGTCCTGGCATTATTGCCGAGCACAACGTATAGGAATGTCATTATTCTACTGTACAGCAATAGGGAAGAGGCAGCGGAAGTGTTACTGCGCAGTCACAGGTTTCTGGTTCTGGAAGGACAGACAGATTCCGAGACCTTCGATCCATCTGTCCTTTTCAGATTAACAGGGACCGCATTTGCCAGTTTTCCTAATTTAGACAATTTTCTTAATTCAGACAATTATTTCTTTGATCAAGGCAGTTGAGAAAATACTCTGTTAAACTGGACATACCGGATTAGCAAAAACATGGCCGCTTTCTTCCAGAAACAGCACCACCCTTTGTCCACAGGTTGAGTTCGGTACTGCAGTAAAGCCCCATTGATGGAAATGAGGATGAGATGGAGCTGTGAACAGGCATGTTGCACTTTTCAGCAGATAGTGACTATATATTTTAATGAAACTCTGATGTAGAAATTTTTAAAAGTAACACATCTGGAACGTATGGTGGCATTTATTTGGACAGTGACTGTCTTTGATGGTCATGCTCGTATTTATTTGGCACTGGGTACCTGGCATTTTTTAGGGTATCAGCTGTTCTATTTACTCTGTTCTGGGGCAGTCTGGGCATAAGGCGCTGGATAACTCATATCTCATCTCATACTGGTCTTCCTTTCTGAGGGTACAAATATGTCGTTATTTTAGCAATCACTATGTCACCTCTTGTAATGTCAGTATTGCCTTAATGATGACGGACCCGGCGGGGATGTCGGTGGGTAGAACAGACAATAAAGACGCAGAACTAACAAGATTTAGAATTCCTATGTAATAATATGACTAGGCAGTATAGGTGATATAGCAGCTCTAAAATATGGTGAGATAGATAGATAGATAGATAGATAGATAGATAGATAGATAGATAGATAGATGATAGATAGATAGATGGATCATACGTGTCACACTTTGATAGAATTCACCTGTTTGCAAAGGAAAAAAATGTAGACATCCCCTTTTCAGACGTGTCCTCTCCATTGCTCTTCGAGGCACCCTTAAAGCCACTTTCATACCCTCCCATGAGGGAACATGGCTACCACCGAAGCCTTCTGAAACCTGATTTCTTGGAGGTTTCAGAGGTTTCAACACCATTCAATAAAATAATAATAAATAAATAAATAATTTTGCCAACCTTTCCATTAGGTCTCCCCTTTTTCCTCGTCCTGGGGTTTCTGCCCCTTGTGTCTTCTCTATAATCTGGTTTTGGAGTTCACAGGTTACTGAAGGATCCGAATTTCGGCAAAGGTGCTGTTAGAAACACAGTAAAGTGGCCGAGAGATGATCCAAGTTGCACACAATAATAAATAAATACTGAAAGGCAGCAATTCACACAAATCCATACTTGTAGATGGGTTTTGGCTTCGCACTTCCACTCTCTCTATTTATTTCTTATTATTACTTGTAAGTGTGTGAAAAGCGTAAAGGGTTTTCTTTTAGGAAAATGTGAATTTTCTGGAGCTTTACGCTGTGGATGTTGTGTAAATTGCTTTAGTATAACACGTGCTATTATTTTGAATCGATTCAGCTATGCCACCCCAGGATGTGTCCACGATGATTCACAAATGTGTCTGTTGTGCTACGAGCCGGAGGTATATTTAGTCTTAGCTTGTAATGAGGATTGTGCTGCCTTGGACTATGATGAACAAGTTAATTGGATACTTGATATTCAATATTTGGAAAACTAGAAAATCTGATAATTCGGCACTTGTTTCACACAACATTGAAATGCTATATACTGTTGGTTGCGTATCCTTAGTAGGGAGTTATTTCCATCGCAGACATTTATGACATACCCTCAGAAAAAGCAATAATTGTTGGAGTACCATAAAATTTGTGGATTCATTTGTAAAAGTTTCAACAGGGCCCCCAACAATCACAGGTCTATTGGTCTTCTTATTTGTGCAAAGGGACCTATGGGGCCTCCTAATCTCCTGGTATTGGGTGCAACTGCAAACCCTGCACCCACTATAGCTACGCTCCTGAATATCTGATGCTGATCCCACCACTGTAAAATCAACGTATATATGCTTTGTTGCTTTCTACATGTGTTCTTCTTTTGCAGGATCCACAAAGAATGGGCCACTGTGGTTTGGGGCATGAAGGTGTGCAAATGAGCTTAGACTGGATGAAGAAAGTAGGTTTTTTGAAGAAGAGACATTCTCTTAGTTTGGCCCAGAAAGACTTTGGTGTCTCCTAGTGGACAGGGCATGGTTGAGTGATTAACTCTGTCACTATGCTTTCAGGAGGGGACTAAGGTGACCCAAAAAGTGAGAGTATTCTGGGGCAAAGTCATACATTGTGACAATTTAAAGCTAAAAATGATGGAGTGTGCTTGTCTTCTATGGGAAGTCCTAGACTTGGGTAGAACTTGTCTGAGCAAATGTTTTGGTAGTATAGCTGGGGATTTTTGGCATGCCCCTGAGAGGCTGATGATTAAAGACCCCCGTCATTGGACTGGTAATTCCTAGAGTGATTTAGATTGGCATATTGGAAGTCAAAGATGATGACTTGATTCCATGAGTGGAGGTCGTCTTTGGGAACTTGAACAGACCTTGGAGTTGATAATTAATCTCTTGACAATCAGGCTTGATAAAAGAGTATGCATGGTGACATAGAACTTGGCCTTGGTTGATAGAGTGTTGTGGGCCTTTCATGGGTCAGTGTTGAGTGAAATATGAACCCTTGAACAAGCTGTCATTCACCTAGGCCAGTGGAAACAATTGACTCCATTACAAGCCAGTTTCCTCCAAACTAACGGAAAGACTATGGTCATGTCCAGTAGAAAGTGGAGAAAATCCCTTTGGGACTGCAGCAGTGGTCTGGTTACCTGTTAGGCCTTAATCATGGCATGAATAGATAGTTCTGGAATGTATTGGGCTTTGGGATGTAGATTATTGCAGGGATAGCCTAGATGTGACAAGATAAAGGGTCAGTTCCCGATACCCATTGGAGCAAGTTCAGAGAAGAGCTATCAGGATGTTGAGAAGACTGCAAACTATGTCCTACGAGGAACGGTGAAAAGATCTGGGAATGTTTAGCTTGCAAAAAAGAAGGTTAAGAGGAGACTTAATAGCTGTCTACAAATATCTGAAGGGCTGTCACAATGTAGAGGGATCATCCTTATTCTTATTTGTACATGGAAGCAATGTAATGAAACTGAAAGAGAGAAGATACAGATTAGATATTAGAAAATACTTTTTGACAGTGAGGGAGATCAATGAGTGGAACAGGCGGCCTCGAGAGGTAGTAAGTTCTCCTTCAATGGAAGTCTTGAAACAGAGGATAGACAGACATTTGTCTGAGATGGTTTAGTGAATCCTGCATTGAGCAGGGGATTGGACACGATGACCATGGAGGTCCCTTCCAACTCATTCTAGAATTCTTCTACCATGTTTTCATTTACCTTTAATAAAGTTGTAGCCATGTGGTCTTTGTAAAAATCCAAGGATTGCCAATAGTAGAAAAAGAAGCATGATGCTTATCTGCTGTTACTGTCATTACTTTCTAGTGATTGTTGACCCCCCAGTTCGTAAATAGGTGACACATATGAGGAATGCACCACCAAATGGCTACCTAAACCCACATTGCATTTAGTTGGCCATTTTTGATTGAAAGCCATTAAACCATCATGGTGGCCGGTGCATTCATATTCTTAGAGTAAACTGTGTAAAAATGATTTAAAAAAAAAAATTCTACTTCTAGAGGCAAAGCCAATTAGCATAAACAAAGCTACATCGATCATCTCATAGATTCATACAGCTTTGCCAAGAGCTCCTCGCATTGCTTTGTGGCTTACACTGTTCCTTGCAATATGCAATCAGTGGAGCTAAAATCAATTTTAATACCGGGCATTCAGCAGACGGCGTGGTATAAGTTACCCGAACTACCACAATTACTATAGAGAATGCATTAGAAAATCGTACCCTGGTGCCTGCATAAATGTGCTTCAATAACTGTTATTCTTCTTAACACTGAGCGTATTTCTCTGCTCATCTCTTTACTTCGCCCCTTATCAGTTCACTATTAACTCTCTCCATAACCCTAGCCTTAAAATGACCGTGAAGAGATCAGTGGAAAAGACAAACAAGTATCAAAGCAGAGGGTGATACATCTCTCATGTTATCACATGGCCATTAAACTGGCCTTAAAGTAAAGGCAGCAACGTAACATCAGAAAATACATATGGAGGTGGTATAGTTGGGTCCATGATGTAGCATAGGGGATCGTCTACCATCTGTGGTATTCTCTGAAACCCCAAGCAACCTACTATGTTCTTCAAAAGAGAATGCTTACTGTGTCCACACCTTCTTTATATAGCTGGGGTCTTGAAATACAACTAATTTTTGGGTTCTCTCGTAGACCTTACCATCAGTGGATCTGTCGTATGGTGGTCAATATCGATGAAAAATCGATGAAACAAATCAATTTCACTCTGAAGTCCCCCCCCAAAAAAAATCTGATCCAGATATTTGCCATTTAGCTGGATTCTTTTGTATAAAGAATGGGACAAAAAATAAAAAACTGATGCACACGTTTCCTCAACCGTTCTTATGCTGTCTCCGCACTGGCCTTCTGTTCTTCTGACCTTTTTCGATGTGTGTTGACTCAATACGTGACCGAGTGTGGTCAATATGAGGCCAAAGATTGTTTTCGTACCTGAATGGAGGAAGAACAGAAGACAGGTGCAGAGGACCGGAGAACTGTGTCAGAGTAAGAACAAGTGAAGAAAGGTAAGAATTAAGTTTTTTTTTACCCCTTCTCCAAGGTTATTGGGGCAGCTTAAACTCAAACTAAATTTTTGTGGACTGAATTGAATCTGCCAACCAATTCCAGCAAGTCTGGCAGAGAGGCAAATTCCTACTCCAATGATCGGTATAAGATGTCTCACAATCAGGGCCCATTTGGACACGATGGCCCTGGAGGTCCGTTCCAGCTCTAACATTCTCCGATGGCCAACTTTTAAATGCCACCATGTTCTTTAGTAAGTAATATGGCAAGAGTTCGTCATTTATACCACAACCGCTGCACGGCCTTATATAGACACATAGAAAATACACATCTCCCAACAAAGTATCACAAAATCATCTTTTTATTTTCCAAAACTGGTCATCTCGTGCCATTGTCATAACTGATCCTAAAAATCCACCAAGACACTAAAAACACTTAGAAGTTATTCTCCACATTCTGTCTTTTAAAAATGAACCATATGGTTTAACTTAAAAAATACAATACTTTTACCTATTAAGTCCCAATCTCTCCTCTCATATCAATGTCTCCTGAAGCTTCCTCTACAGTGGAGATGGGTCCACTATACCATGGAGCTGACACCATGCCATAAGGAGCTAATGCCAATCCCAGCCGTTGACTCCTTGATACAGAAGTCAATAGTGACTGTGGGTCTAAGTGGGTCTAAGTGGTTATACCAAGAAAGCAACATTTTTCTGCCACCCAATTGGCACCGCTGCAACTAGGTTGGCCATCTTTGAGCTTCTATCAGGCGACTGACATAAACTGCAATATAGTCCCACAGGTGGACCAAAAAAGTGTTCATAAAAAGTTCAATATCATTTTTTTTTTCAAAAATATAATAAATTAAAAGTTGATAAGATTTATTATATTAAAAAATACAAATATTTGTTTTTCCGTAATGACCACAACTATGAAATGAATGTTTACTCCATCCGATGATTGATTGTAGAGAGAAATTTATAAACAATCCTATAATTGTTGTTTTTTTTTTGCTTATTCCGCCTCTCAAAAAATGGAATAAAAAGTGACCTAAGGCTGTGTGCCCACGTAGCATTTTTCAAGCGTATATGCTGTGGAATTTCCGCAGCGTAAACGCTTGAAAAACGCATGTATATCCGCACCCCATGGTCCCCAATGGCATTCCGCAATGTCAATGCCCATGCTGCGGATTTTTCCGCAGCATATATGCTGCGGTCAAAAATCCGCAGCATGTTCATTAATTTTGCGGAAGCGCAGCGGAATCAATGTGCGGATGGTACCCAAGTCTGGAGGAGAGGAGACTCTCCTCCAGACCTGGGTACCAAAGAACCTGTAAAAAATAGAATAAAATAAAGTTTATACTTATCTTCTGATGTTTTCCCTCCGTCGCGCTGTTGTCTGAAGGACCTGCCACGTCATTGAGTCATGTGACCCACCACATGACTCAATGACGTCACCGCAGGTCCTGCACACAACAGCGTGAGCCGCTCAAGACTCCGGACGGGGCAGAGAATGCATCAGAAGGTGAGTATAAAGTTTATTTTTTTATTTTTTACCTTTCTGAACAAGTTGTCAAGCACTTTTCCAAGTGATGCTTGGAGAAGTGCTTGATAACCCGCATGCGGAAATGCATGCAAAGACGCCTCACAAACGCTTCTACCTGGGGGGAAAACCGCATGTAATATCCGCATGCGATTTTCCCGCCAGGGAGAAGCGTAAAAAATATGCTTCAGGTCCGCAACGTGGGCACATAGCCTAAAAGTCACATTCTACCCCAATATAGAATCAATAAGATCTACAGTTCAATGTGCAAACAAGTCCTCCCTAGTGATGAGCGAGCACTAAAATGCTCGGGTGCTCGAAGCTCGGGTCGAGCACATTGGAATACTCGGGTGCTCCAGTCGAGCAACAAGCCCAATGTAAGTCTATGGGAAACTCGAGCATTTTTCTGGGGGTCCCCTCCGGCGGTCTGCAGAAGGTCAAAAATTGCCCAAATCGATGAGAACAGTGCTCAATTAAACGTCAGGCAGGCAGAATATATAGGCAGACAGGCAGGCAGGGTATATAGGAGGGTGCATGGAAAACATAGCAGGGCACTTGGAACACACTAGTGCCCTCAGATTTTCATGCACCCGTCTCTTTAAAAAAGCTGTCCGGCAAAGGGATTGTTTGCCACTCACTGTAATGTCACAGCCATGGTGGTTGTGGCATTATAGTGATTGCCCAAATCGATGGGAACAGTGCTCACAGTGAAACATGAAAAGCCGGCAATTCATCAGCGGCATACACCGGTACCCGCCAATTTAGAACAGAAAGAATAGAGCATCACACATAGATTAGCTAGATAGAAACATGTCAGTCACATATATATGAAGTACAGTGACAGTGTTGGTTACTGTACTTGTTATTTAGTGTTAAAATAAAGGATTTATTAAAAAAAAAAATTGGCGTGGGGTTCCCCGTAATTTTAATCTCTAGCGGAGGTTAAGCAGACGGCTGGCGCAGATGTTTGAAGCCTGGGAAGGGGGTAATACCCACAGAGCTTCCCAGGCTACTAATATCAGCTCCCAGCTGAATACTTAGCCTTTACTAGCTATTAAAATGGGGGACTCAAAAAAATAATGACGTGGGGTCCCCCCTGTTTTAATAGCTAGCAATGGCTAGGCAGACAGCTGGGGGCTGATATTAATAGCCCAGGAAGGGTGCCATGAATATTGGCCCCCTCCCAGGCTAGAAACACCAGCTGATAGCTGCCCCAGAAATGGCGCACCCATAGGATGCGCCAATTCTGGTACTTAGCCTCGCTCTTCCCACTGCCCTGTAGCGGTGGCAGTGGGGTAATAGGGTTGGGGTTGATGTCAGCTTATAATGCCAGCTGACATCAAGCCTAGGTTAGTAATGGAGAGGCGTCTATAAGACACCCCCATTACTAACCCCATAGTCAAAGTTACAAAAAAACACAAACACCCAGAATAAAGTCCTTTAATTAAAATAAAGACACAATTCTTTATTGTTCTAAATTAAACCATACTTAACATCACGCCCATTCCAGCTGAAGCCAACGATCTCCTGCAATAAAATTAAAATAATAAAGCAACATCATCCTTACCTTTCCATGGTTCCCACGACAGCTGCGGTGAGTGCAGGAGAATTTTCCCACGCTGTCAGTGACGTGCATGAGGTGAGCTCATGTCCAATGAACTTGGCTCACCTCATGCACGTCACTGACAGCGTGGGAAAATTCTCAGCGCTCAGCGCTTGAGCAGGAGAATTCTCCCACGCTGGGATGGCATTGAGATGACATGCTGGATCACAGCTGAGCGCTGCCATCCAGCTTGTGATCCTTCAGAGACACTGCAGAGCGCAAGCATGCCTGTGCTCTGCAGTGTCTATGAATGATGGCATGCTGGATGGCAGCGCTGAGCTGTGATCCAGCCTGTCATCTCAATGCCATCCCAGCGTGGGAGAATTCGCCTGCTCAAGCGCTGAGCGCTGAGAATTTTCCCACGCTGTCAGTGACGAGCATGAGGTGAGCTGAGTTCATTGGACATGAACTCACCTCATGCACGTCACTGACAGCGTGGGAAAATTCTCCTGCACTCACCGCATGCGCTGGAGAATTTTACCACGCTGTCAGCGACGTGCATGAGGTGAGCCGAGTTCATTGGACATGAGCTCACCTCATGCACGTCACTGACAGCGTGGGAAAATTCTCCTGCACTCACCGCATGCGCAGGAGAATTTTCCCACGCTGTCAGTGACGTGCATGAGGTGAGCTGAGTTCATTGGACATGAACTCCGCTCATCTGAATGCCGTCACAGCCAGACACTGAGGAGCGCAAGCATGCCTGCGCTCCTCAGTGTCTGCCGCATGGCAAGCTAGATGGCAGCGTTCTGCTGCGGTCCAGCCTGTCATGTGAATGTAGCAGAGCTGAAGCTGTCGTGGGAACCATGGAAAGGTAAGAATGATGTTGCTTTATTATATTACTTTTATTGCAGGAGATCGTTGGCTTCAGCTGCAATGGCTATGATGGTAAGTATGGTTTAATTTAGATCAATAAAGAATTGTGTCTTTATTTCAATTAAAGGACTTTATTCTGGGTGTTTGTGTTTTTTTGTAACTTTGACTATGGGGTTAGTAATGGGGGTGTCTTATAGACGCCTCTCCGTTACTAACCTGGGCTTGATGTCACCTGGCATTATAAGCTGACATCAACCCCAACCCTATTACACCACTGCCACCGCTACAGGGCAGTGGGAAGAGCGAGGCTAAGTGCCAGAATTGGGGAATCCTATGGATGCGCCATTTCTGGGGCGGCTGACGGCTGGTGTTTGTAGCCTGGGAGGGGGCCAATATTCATGGCACCCTTCCTCGGCTATTAATATCAGCCCCAGCTGTCTGCCTAGCCTTTGCTAGCTATTAAAATAGGGGGGACCCCACGTCGCTTTTTTTGGGGTCCCCCATTTTAATAGCTAGTAAATGCTAGGTATTCAGCTGGGGGCTGATATTAGTAGCCTGGGAAGCTCTGTGGGTATTACCCCCTTCCCAGGCTTCAAACATCTGCCCCAGCCGTCTGCTTAATCTCCGCTAGAGACTAAAATTACGGGGAACCCCACGCCAATTTTTTTTTTAATAAATCCTTTATTTTAACACTAAATGACAAGTACAGTAATCAACACTATCACTGTACTTCTTATATGTGTGACTGACATGTTTCTATCTATCTAATCTATGTGTCATGCTCTATTCTTTCTGTTATAAATTGTCGGGTACCGATGCTGAATTGCCGGCCGGCTTTTTTAAAGAGACAGTGCATGAAAACACTGATATTTTTTTTAATAAATCCTTTACCCTAAATGACAAGTACAGTAACCAACACTGTCACTGTACTTATTATATATGTGACTGACATGTTTCTATCTATCTAATCTATGTGTGATTCTCTATTCTTTCGGTTCTAAATTGTCGGGTACCGGTGTATGCCGCTGCTGTATTGCCGGCTTTTCATGTTTCACTGTGGGCACTGTTCCCATCGATTTGGGCAACCACTGTAATGCCACAACCACCATGGCTGTGGCATTACAGTGAGTGGCAGACAATCCCTGCATGATTGGTGCTCTAAATAGCGCCAGACATGCAGGACACGCTTTTGGTGCACGAACAGTTATCGAACATTACCTCGAACAGCCGAATTTTTTGCAAATCGTTCGTGTTCGTCGAACGACTCGAACACCGCCCAAAACAGCTCAAATTTGAGATTGGCGAACAGTTCTAGTCGAACACCGCTCATCTCTACTCCTCAGTGAAGCTCCTCAGTGTCTGGCTGTGACTGCATCCACATGAGCCGAGTTCATGTCCAATGAACTCAGCTCACCTAATGCACGTCACTGACAGCGTGGGAGAATTCTCCTGCGCATGAGGTGCCGGCAAATGACATCACCGCTTGAGCAGGAGAATTCTCCCATGCTGGGGCGGCATTGAGATGGCAGGCTGGATGGTAGCAGAACGCTGCCATCCAGCATGCCATCCTTCTGAGACACTGAGGAGCGCAGGCATGCCAATTTCTTTTTAAATATATCCTTTATTTTAACACTAAATGACAAGTACAGTAACCAACACTGTCACTGTACTTCTTATATATGTTTCTATCTATCTAATCTATGTGTGATGCTCTATTCTTTCTGTTCTAAATTGTCTGGTACCGGTGTATGCCGCTGCTGAATTGCCGGCTTTTCATGTTTCACTGTGAGCACTGTTCCCATCGATTTGGGCAATCACTATAATGCCACAACCACCATGGCTGTGACATTACAGTGAGTGGCAGACAATCCCTGCATGATTGGTGCTCTAAATAGCGCCAAACATGCAGGACGGGGACCCGAGCTCCTGCCCGAGCATCTCGAAAGTACTCAGCGAGCTCCGAGCATCTCGAATACTGAGATGATCGGGCGAGTACCGAGCAGTGGCAAGCGTGCTCGCTCATCACTACTGTAGTCCTCACGCAACTCTTTGAAATTAAAATGAAAAATATTGGGTTGCAGAAAATGGCAAAGGAAACACAAGTGCATTATTTTAAATAGTTTCTTTTTTTTTGTGCAGTAAAACATGCAATGAAATGTTTAATTTTGATTGCATCGTCCTAACCTTGAAAACTTGAAATTTATTTTGTAGAGTTAATGCAAAAAACAATAAGATTCAAAAACCAAGACTTGAAATTATTTTTCAACTAATTCCATAAATAAAAAAAAGATTTTAAAAAAAGAAATATATATGTATATATACACAAATATATACATTTTTAATTTCTTATTTTTTTTATCCTTTTTTTCTTTATGGAATGTGATGAAAAAATAATTTTGAGTCGTGATTTTTGAAGTGTATGTATATATATATATATATATATATATATATATATGCAATACATTATATGTTTGTATTGTATTGCATTGTTCCAAATTATTGTAATTGCTTGTGCTTTGTATACCCCTTTTCACATGTAAAGCGCCATGGAATAAATGGCGCTATAATAATAAATTATAATGATAATACATATGTATTGTTTTCATTGAAAAATATTCCTCATCCTGCAAAAAAACAAAAAAAAAGTAAGTCATGAAATGACTACATAGACAGAACAACAAAACCCTATTCCCTGGACCATGCATGGTTGCTCCATCAAAGTCAAAGGAAAACACAGAAGCATCCAATGTTATCTCCTCTCGTCAATAATCAATCATCGTCCATCCATAGAACAGAAGCTGCCGCCTTCATTCATGAGGCCGGTGATGAATTCTCGCCATATTTGCAGGTGCATGAATAAATTGTGCTCATATTTTGCCCCCAGAATCCAGTTGCCACATTAAATACATTAGGAATTGCCAGCAATGGATAAGGACTATGAAAAATGTGCTGGTATGGCTGAATCACAGATTATGGAGATTCATAATTCATACTTTGCCTGAGAAAAACAGGTGCAGTAAACCATCTCCCCGCAGTTCATAGAATGGATCATTATGGAGAAATTACTCATTTTTATATAAGGAACATATTACCATAAAATTAGATTCACTCAAGAGGGAGAGGAAATTGCTAAATTAAATAAAATAACATTGGATTAATCTGTTAATCTCTGAGATTGTAAATCTGTCCAAAAAATATTACATAGGTTTAACACATAATAAAGGTGATAGAGATTCAGCACAGTTTTATGGGATCCTGCAAATGAAAAGGACTTTAAAAGGGTTTTCCCAGTTCATAAAGTGATGGTATATTGCTAGGATATGCCATCGTTTTATGATCGTGTGCTCCAACCTCTGGGAACCCTAACTATCCTGAGAATAGTGTACAAACTTTGAGATGGAAGTGGATGTAAACCCGTGCTGCCGAGGACCCAATATACGATAAGAGACCAGATGCGGTATGGATGCGGTTTTATTTGTCAACGCGTTTCTAGGTAATCGTACCTCTTCGTCAGGACAAACCACAATGATGGGCTATCATTGTGACAAATTCCATTGGAACTGAATTCTACAAAAAAAAAAAACATTTGCCAAAAATGCTGATGTTTTTGTAGCTCGTTTCAGCGCATAAGATGACATTTTTTCTGGACCACAAAAGGCCACCAAACTGTAAAATCTAAAAATCCTGAAAGTCACCTCACTGCTTAATTTTCCGACCCCTTCTCTCCTCACTGTCACTCATCTGGTCCTCGTCACATCTTTAGATTGCCGTCACTGGTGTTGAAATCCCCAGACTTCTCATGCTGAGCTTGAGTAAGCTTGGGAGGGTTTTGTGAACTCGTGCGTAAGGTCATGATGCACGCCATAATGTCATGACGCTGTGAAATTTTGTGCATGTCTGTGCTGAACCTTCCCAGGACTCATTAGACCTGGAAGTTCTGGCTCAGCGTGAGAAGATTTCAACGTGAGCAGTGGTAATCTGAGGATGCGACGAAAACCAGATGGGTGATGGTGAGGAGCAGCGAAGTAAGAGATGTGAGTGGAGGGTGAATAGAAAGTTATTTTTTACTTTTTACATATTCATTTTTCCACAAATTAAATTTTTTCACCAGAACAAAATACGTTAGCAGGTGAATTCGAATTTTGCTCATCTCAACTAGTGATGAGATGATGAGACGTCATATTGGAAGAACCCTACTCAGGGTGATACTAAACCATCGGGTTGTGGCAAAAATAGGAGCTGCCTTTTCAAGGTGCGTTGCTGATTGGATAAATATAAAAAGCTCTTCAGACCACAAACTACCACGGTATATTCAGACTCCCTATATCCATGACAGACCCCAATCTGGGCTTCTCCATATATATACCAGACTCCATCAGGACCCTGTGCAGTGGAAACAGGAGGTACACAATGCCTTGAGTTGAGAGGGTTATTGAAGCAGACTGATCAAATGGATAGTGGACATTTTTTTTACTGCGGAGTGAAAATAAGCCGGGGCATTCTCCAAAGTGTGCCATCTTACAAGTGTATTCTCTTCTTTTAACCCTTCCACACTATGTGGCAGTTCTGAAATGCCTACAAGGCTAACATATGAATCCAAAGGGGTTTTTCCATGGGTGAAGCTTGGAGGAGAGGAAAGTCTTAACTTACCTTTGAGACTTAGACTTTTCTTTTAACTGTAGGCTTCCATTTCAGTAAAGTTTTGCACAAGTAACTTAAACTAATGAGGTGGTAGGAGATATCATAGAATCTTGAAATCATAGAATGTTGGAGTTGGAAGGGACCTCCAGAGTAGTCGTGTCCGACCCCCTGCTCAATGCAGGATTCACTAAACCATCTCACAGAAATGTCTATCCAGCCTCTGTTTGAAGACTTCCATTGAAGGAGAACTCACCACCTCTCGTGGCCGCCTGTTCCTCTCATTGATCACCCTCACTGTCAAAATGTTTTTTCTAATATCTATTCTGTATCTTCTCCATTTCAATTTCATTCTATTGCTTCTCGTGTTTCCATTGCATATGAGAATATGGATGATTCCTTTACAGTGTGGCATCCGTTCAGATATTTGTAGACAGCTATTAAGTCTCCTCTTAACCTTCTTTTTTGCAAGCTAAACATTCCCAAATCCTCTAACCTTTCCTCGCAGGACATAGTTTGCAGTCTACTCACTATCCTGGTAGCTCTTCTCTGAACTTGCTCCAATGGGTATCGGAAACTGACCCTTTATCTAGTCATATCTAGGCTATCCCTGCAATAATCTACATCCCAAAGCCAAATACATTCCAAAACTATCTATTCATGCCATGATTAAGGCCTAACAGGTAACCAGACCACTGCTGCAGTCCCAAAGGGATTTTCTCCACTTTCTACTGGACATGACCATAGTCTTTCCCTTAGTTTGGAGCACACTGGTTTGTAATGGAGTCAATTGTTTCCACTGCCCTCGGTGAATGACAGCTTATTCAAGGGTTCATTGGACACAGTATTCCAGATAAAGTCTGACCAAAGATGAGTATAGGAAGATAATTACTTCACGAGATCTAGACTCTGATTTATTCTACCGTAATATGAATTATTGTAGAATTCATCAGAATGAAAGGTCAAATTTTTTTTTTTCAGCTTTGGAGTCATTTCAGGACCTCCAGTACCTCAAATATTCAACACAATGAAGGGGTGTTCCTGTTAGTGCTCCATCCCCGCATTGTTTGTGTAGGCTTTGGCCAATATAGTGACTGTGTATAGTTCCAAAGCTCATTTCATTCTGCAGATTCTTTGTTTGGGATGGACCAAGTCCCCGTGAAGCTCTTCCATTGTGCCATTATATCAATGATTGACCTAATAACTTATAAAAACATAATGCATTTGTATCACCATTTATTTCCCAAATCTCACCTCTTAGAGGACAGTTTTTGCTTTAGTTGTTCTGTATTTTGCGAGTCAGGTCTGTGCTTGTGGCAGGTAGATGCCACCGTGTAAATTAAATATGTCGAACTGTGCATAAATCAGCTTTGCAGTATCACAGCGGAGAGGATGTCAAATTACTGCAGAATAGAAACTTATTCCCACAAGTATGAGCTACAATATGAATCACAACGCCGGCTGAATGCCTAAAACAAGGCAGCATTCTGATAAACAAGACTGAAATACTATTTTTGTATTGTTCTTTTCCATAGTCAGTTAGGATTCTGTTAATGTAGACATCTCCGACATACCATTGTACAAACAAATTGCTAATGCTGAAAGGTGAGGAAAATGAAGGAAGACATTATCGTAGAAAGAAAGAAAGATTATGAGAAAATGAGATGGAGTAACTGAAACAGACTCAAAAAAGTTGTTAAAAGGCCACTGTGTCAACTAAGTCAACTTGTCATAAAACATAGGGTTAATTCTCATGTCATCAACTAATCTCTGAAGACATCTTATATTAGTAAAATATTATCACTTTGGATGCTGATGACTCCTGTTATCTGCTTACTCAACTCTTTGATGGAGATTCTTTCATTAGAGAAGATGTTACGAATCGAATCATAGTACTCAAACAAATCAGTAATCTGTGCGCATTGGACGGGAGCTTTGTGAACTGCTGCATCCCTGATTCCTCTCGTGCTCAGCAGGACTGGTTCAAGGTCATCGTTGCAGAAGCATGCACATGTGACATAATGCCTAGCTGCCACACCAAAGGAAGAGTCATGGAAGGAGGTGTAAGGTCCTCTGGCCACAGATAGCTGGCATGGCTGTCGGATTGGGTCCTGCAAAATAATTTCCACCATCTCTAACTTCATTCTCCCTAGCAAGGTCTAAGGAGAGCCTGGTGGCTAACAAATGACCAGATACTGATGGTTGACGATCCCCAACATGGGACCTGCTAATTTATGGCATTTGTGGCTTGTCTTGAGAATATATAATAAATATTCAAAGTACAAATATCCCTTTAGAATTTAGGAACTATGATCATCTTTAGAAATTAGGATCAAGGTCAACTTTTTGGGGAAAAAAAATCGTTAAATCTGTAACGATAGCCTAGTTTCTTAGTGAGATTTGAAAAGATTATGATGGCTATTTTTTCTGTACATTGATCAAATTTTTTTTGAGAGTTGTCAAAACTATTTTTGACACCCATATCGCAATGCAACTCAACCCACAAGATGCACACTACCTGATAAAATAATTCACCAGACTTCCATGAACAAATCCAAGGATATTTTAATGAAGACATAGAATGATCCAATAGAACAGTGGTTCTCAACTCCTGTCCTGAAGACCCACCAACAGATCATGTTTTCAGCATTTCATTAGTATTACACAGGTAATAATTCCATCACCTGGGCAATACTAAGGAAATCCTGAAAACATGATCTGTTGGTGGGTCTTCAGGACTGGAGTTGAGAACTACGGCAATAGAGTCTACGTAACCGGCCACTTCTAATTATTATTGTGAAGAGTTACAACCAAATTTTCAATGAAGTTGAAACCGATGATACCAATGTAGAAATCCCTTAGCGAAGAAGAAAATGTCTCCAAATGAAAGTAACAAAGTAACAGCTTTTTTTGAGCACTGTACCCAGGCAGAAAGTTGCCGATGAGTGATGGTGGCTGACATATACAGAGCTCATGAATATGGAGGACTACATGGCAGCAGGAACACTAGTCATCTAGTGATAATCTCCTGCTGATAAAATACTACAACAAGCAGCCCAAGAGTGACACATCACTCAAATCAAGGTCTCTTCCATGCTGCTGTCAGATTACATAGCAAAAACCTGGTGACATATTCCCTTTAACACCTTTACTACCTTTGATATATCCATATGTCATGGTCGGGAAGGGGTTCCCGACCTTTGACGTATGAGTACATCATGACGATCGTGTGTGGCACAGGAGTACAAACTATGTACAAGCTGCGTCTTCATTGCCAGTGAAATGTTCCTCTATTTGAAGACCTTGTCCAGAGACTTAATTGTTGATTTGCCCATAGACCTTCTCCTATTGACTTCCGGTGTCATCGCTGCATCTTAAGTGATCATCGATCCAAGTAGGTTGAAGTCCTATACAACTTCCAGTTCGTCACCGTCCATCTCAGAAGTATCCAAGTTGTACCTGGCAGCAGTCAACATCTTTGTCTTCATTGTGTTGAGTAGCAGTTCCATATTCGAGCTTTACATCTAGATGCTCCGTAATAAGTCCTTCATTCCATCTACACTTGCTGCTATCAATGTTGTATCTTCTGCCATTTTAAGATTGTTGATGATTTGTCCAGCAATTTTGATTCGTTCTTCTTTTTCGGCAAGTCCAACCTTCCTGAAAATAGCTTCTGCAGATAAATTGAAGAAAAATGTTGACAAGATTGATCCTTGTATGATGCTTCGATCTACTTTGAACCATGCCGTGTTCTGTTAGGACTGTTGCTTCTTGGTCGATGTAAAAGTTCCCAATAAGTCTGATTGGATGTTTCCCCACACTCATATCCTTCATGGTGTTCCAGCATTTTTGGTGATCAACACAGTCGAAGGCTTTTCTGTAGTCGATAAAAGCAGACATAGATCTTTGCATTCTTTAGCCATTTCCATTATCCATCAAATGTTAGCAATTATAGTACTGCATCAAACATACATGACTCGAATGATGCTGAGCCTCAAAACCATAAGCAGCCCATGGACAGCCCATAGTTAAATAAGTCGGTTCCCCCTGTTCTGCGCTTAGCTTTTGGCTAATAAAAAAGGATCAAACTTTAAGAAAAAAATTAAATTAACTTATTTTTCACAAGTGTGATGCATCGTCTTTTGATGCCCAGTTCTACAGGACGTCTTCTGTCCTCTCCTTTGAGAAAAGTGCTGAGAGTTTTGCTTTTTGCTATCCCACAGACGCAGCCGCTTCTTACCTTCACAAAGAAGTATTCCTCCTCGTAACTTGCAGACTATTACAGCTGCTTGAAGAACTTGGAGAAAGAGTTTGGCTGCCTGAGATCAAACAGGGAGTGCGGAAGTGTCTGAGGCAGGAATCGTAATTAGATAACATAGCACTTGCTACATTTTCTCATTACCGGTAAATGTCCTCCAAGGTTTAAGGATTTGTTTGATTTAAAGATGGTCACTGCGTGGTCAAAAGGCGCCTCTATGGCAATGCTAATGATGGGAGATCAGGGACTCTAGGTTTATGTTTTGAATGTCTAAAATGGTAAATTCATTGAGGTGTAAAATTTAAAATGGATTTTATTTTAACACTGACATTCTGCGGGGATATGGGGCTTATCGGAAAATGAGCATGAGAAAACCCTGGATCTGCTGGGAATACGTCATGTGATAAACATGGAGCTGAATATGACATGCAACGCAATCATTTATTTTGAGCATTTTCACAAATTCATGTCTTGTGTGTTACTAAATGTCATACAGCTCAACTTTACAGAAATCATCACTGTCCCAATTGGGGCTCACATGGTAAATTTCCTATCATTATGGTTGCTGAATATGGAAAGAAAATAGAAACACCTTTCAAATGCTGTCATTGGTGGGATATGAACCAAGGATGCAAAACTACAAGTCTACAGTGCTAATCACTGAACCACCATGGTTCACAGTTACATCCTGTATTATACTCCAGAGCTGCACTCACTATTCTGCTGGTGCAGTCACTGTGTATATACATAACATTACTGATCCTGTACTGATCCTAAGTTACATTCTATAATATACTCCAGAGCTGCACTCACTATTCTGCTGGTGCAGTCACTGTGTACATACATTACATTGCTGATCCTGTACTGATCCTAAGTTACATTCTATAATATACTCCAGAGCTGCACTCTCTATTCTGCTGGTGCAGTCACTGTGTACATACATTACATTACTGATCCTGTACTGATCCTGAGTTACATCCTGTATTATACTCCAGAGCTGCACTCACTATTCTGCTGGTGCAGTCACTGTGTACATACATTACATTACTGATCCTGTACTGATCCTAAGTTACATTCTATAATATACTCCAGAGCTGCACTCACTATTCTGCTGGTGCAGTCACTGTGTACATACATTACATTACTGATCCTGTACTGATCCTGAGTTACCTCCTGTATTACACTCCAGAGCTGCACTCACTATTCTGCTGGTGCAATCACTGTGTACATACATTACATTACTGATCCTGTACTGATCCTAAGTTACATTCTATAATATACTCCAGAGCTGCACTCACTATTCTGCTGGTGCAGTCACTGTGTACATACATTACATTACTGATCCTGAGTTACCTCCTGTATTATACTCCAGAGCTGCACTCACTATTCTGCTGGTGCAATCACTGTGTACATACATTACATTACTGATCCTGAGTTACCTCCTGTATTCTACTCCAGAGCTGCACTCACTATTCTGCTGGTGCAGTCACTGTGTACATACATTACATTACTGATCCTGTACTGATCCTAAGTTACATTCTATAATATACTCCAGAGCTGCACTCTCTATTCTGCTGGTGCAGTCACTGTGTACATACATTACATTACTGATCCTGTACTGATCCTGAGTTACATCCTGTATTCTACTCCAGAGCTGCACTCACTATTCTGCTGGTGCAGTCACTGTGTACATACATTACATTACTGATCCTGTACTGATCCTGAGTTACATTCTGTATTATACTCCAGAGCTGCACTCACTATTCTGCTGGTGCAGTCACAGTGTACATACATTACATCACTGATTCTGTACTGATCCTGAGTTACATCCTGTAATTTACTCCAGAGCTGCACTCACTATTCTGCTGGTGCAGTTACTGTGTACATACATTACATTACTGATCCTGTACTTTTTCTGAGTTACATCCCGTATTTTACTCCAGAGTTGCACTCACTATTCTGCTGTTGCAGTCACTGTGTACATACATTACATTACTGATCCTGAGTTACATCCTGTATTATACTCCAGAGCTGCACTCTGTATTCTGCTGGTGCAGTCGCTGTGTACATACATTACATTACTGATCCTGTACTGATCCTGAGTTACACCCTGTATTATACTCCAGAGCGGCACTCACTATTCTGCTGGTGCAGTCACTGTGTACATACATTACATTACTGATCCTGTTCTGATCCTGAGTTACACCCTGTATTATACCCCAGAGCTGCACTCACTATTCTGCTGGTGCAGTCACTGTGTACATACATTACATTACTGATCCTGAGTTACATCCTGTATTATACTCCAGAGCTGCACTCACTATTCTGCTGGTGCAGTCCCTGTGTACATACATTACATTACCGATCCTGAGTTACATCCTGCATTATACTCCAGAGCTGCACTCACTATTCTGCTGGTGCAGTCACTGTGTACTTACATACATTACTGATCCTGAGTTATATCCTGTATTATACCCCAGAGCTGCACTCACTATTCTGCTGGTGCAGTCACTCTGTACATACATTACATTACTGATCCTGAGTTACATCCTGTATTATACTCCAGCGCTGCACTCACTATTCTGCTTGTGCAGTCACTGTGTACATACATTACATTACTGATCCTGTACTGATCCTGAGTTACATCCTGCATTATACTCCAGAGCTGCACTCACTATTCTGCTGGTGCAGTCACTGTGTACATACATTACATTACTGATCCTGTACTGATCCTGCGTTACATCCTGTATTATACTCCAGAGCTGCACTCGCTATTCTGCTGGTACAGTCACTGTGTACATACATTACATTACTTTTCCTGATCCTGAGTTACCTCTTGTATTATACTCCAGAGCTGCACTCACTATTCTGCTAGTGCAGTCACTGTGTACATTCATTACATTACTTTTCCTGATCCTGAGTTACATCCTTTATTAATAAAATGCTTTCTCTGCATTTCTTATAAAGTCGTACCTTCAGGTTGATACTTAGTCAAAGTTTTCGAAGAATTTGAGACCTGCTGCAGACTCGTCTAATGTTCTCAGTGGAGTCCGAGCACGATATGGATCGGTGGATGGAGCCATTCACCAGAATGCAGAAATGTATTTTCACAGCATCCATCCGGTTTAATGACTATTTTGGGTTTCCACCATTGCACAGTGAACCCCCCTAGGGAATGCGCATCGGAGTGAAGGTGAAGCTGAAGCTCTCCGCGCGTTTGTCTTGCCGGATTTGGAAAGCTTTAAGCTTGGTTTGACAGAGATATTTACAATGTCGCCAATAAATGAGCCTTGATCTAATTACTTCAGCGTTCCTACCGAGTCCGTACAATTAAGAGCAGTGGTTGACCGAGCTACATGTCTCATCTCGCTCAGTCATAGCCGACGTTATATAGTAGATTTACTCAGGTTTACTATTTGCTAAAAATGAGCCCAGGATGTGATGATGTCTCTACAAAATGCCTTTTCAATATTCTAAAGTTTTCATAAATTGGTCAAACCATTATCGATTAAATATTGATGTAAGCTACAGTAAGCTAAAGACAACCCTTTGTTTGAAAATATGTCTCAAAATGTTCAGATTTATTACACAGTTTTTCTGTTTAAAGACTATATTTCATCACCTAAACTATTTGTATGCCCATATAGCTCTTTGAAAGACAAATCCAGCAATACCTTAACAAGGTCAATCCATTGCTCCATTACTGAGAAACCAGCATTTAAATTGACATACAAATTATGTTGAAGAGCTATGGTAGATCTGAAGCCTCTGTCACTCCAGGTCTATTCCACGCCCAACACCACCTACTCCTGCTTGACTGACGGCTCCATTTCTTGAAGTCAATCAGCAAAGAGGCTTTCAGTCAAGCAGAAGGGTGAGACCCTGGGCGGGGAATAGAGCTGGAGTGACAGAGCTTCAGATCTACCCTAGCTCTTCAGCCTCATTTACATATCAATTCAAACACTGATTTCTCAGTAACAGAGCAACGGACTGGCCATGTAAAGATATCACCGGACTTTACTTTGAAAGAGCAGCATGCACATATAAATAGTTTGGGAAGGGAAATCCTGCCGACGGATTCCCTTAAAAAGGACCTGCTGCTTCTGATAAATATGTAATTTTTTTTGCTGAGGTAAAACCCTCTGTTTTCCTGAATCAGGTGTCATTTTTCTTTTATTAGTTCACTTCTCTGTTCCAGAGATATGGACTTCTCATCCCTGTAAGTAATTATCATCTTGTTAGCCTGTAGGAGTGATCCTCAATTCTTCTCTATGGGAGCCTTCTTGAGGACCAGTTGACTACAAAGAAGAGGAGGCCATGTCTTAAGAACGGTGAGGTGCAGGATTAAAAGATAAACAAACCCGGATTGAGGAGAACAGCAACAAATATTCCAGCAAAAAATCATATCCATGGCAAGTGACAAGTCCTTTATAAAGAGGTTGTCCTAGGTAGTTACAATCTTTCCCACCAACTAAGATTCTGCTAAAATGACAAAATCGCCTCTTCTCCCTATGGTCCATAATGGCACCAGAAATGATCACTTCAGCGTTCACCTGTCAAAAAAGCACTGTGGCTTATTACTGGCTGCAGCAGTCAGGTGAAACATCCAATGACACACTGTTTGATCCACAAGGGTCCACAGAAGACATGACAACCCCGTTATCACTATAAAGAACTAAAACACCTTGAGCATGTTTTCTGCATTTCATTATCTTCTGGAATGTCAACAAATGCCATTATCAAGTGGTGGTCCATGTCCTTGGTCTACTTTCTACGGGTGTAGCTGAGAATGTAGGTTCCCTGAGAATGTTTGTAGACAATGTAACCCTAATAATAAATTTGTGGTGCCCCAAGACTCTTTTGTCTATCTTTATGCCACCTAATGGTTGATTTAGTCCTTACTTTGAGATGAAAAAATGTATTCTAAAGAAACCAAATTCACTATGAAGTTCTGACAAAACTGAGATATGAACAAATTCAAATATTTGAAGATTTCATTTTCGACCAACCCACCAAATTGACGGCCATTTTACAATGCTCTAAGTCTGGAAAGCAGTTGAAAAATACAATAAATTGTTATTAACACCTTTCTTTGGCTCTCCTTCTATCTACACAATTACCAAATGTCCTCAGATGGCTCGTCTTTTGGTCTTTTTATTGATCCATGCCTCCAAAGCTGCCGTTGTCCACCAGGTTCCTCACCGTCATTGACGTCAATCGTGCGTCATGCTCCAGATGATTACGTGGGGTCTTGTGAAGAAAGGCATCAATGAAGGCTTGGAACAAGAAGAAGATAGATGATAGAGAAGTTGATTGGAGAAACTTTGGTGGTGGGAGATTTATGAGTAAAGATGAGCACAATAAAAATTTCTAGCCAAGTTAAAGCGAATCTGGCAAATTCAAATTTGGGCAGATTCGCCAAATCTTTTTTACACTTATACTATGTGACACAATTTTTGCACAAATTTGGCTTAAAGTAAAATTTAAACCATGTCCTTATCTCCAAACTCAAACCCAACTTACTAATTATCGAATGGAAAATTAGAAGAGATTTGTAAGTCCCATCTTGTCCTAGTTCCAAATGGCCCAAAACATAATTTTTAAGCAGATTTTCATAAACACTACCCCAACGTATATAAAATAAGATGCCGTTATACATAATTTTTCACATAAGTTACAGGAGATGAGTTTTATGCCTGAAAAAGTTCAATATTAAAACTGTTTTTGTTTCATCTGTGTAGCGAAGAGAATCCAGATTCCCTTTGAAGATAAATGGTCTCACTTTCGTCAGACCGTTCCTCATTAACCCATTGGCCACTCGCGTAAAATAGAAAAGAACTTCTGTTACTCGGAGCAGGAACAACAATAAAAAAATATATACAGTGTATCCTATGAGTTTTATATGTTCTATGGCATCGTTTATCTTTTTACATTTCCCTTTTAACTCCACAGCCCACGCGATCCTCAAGAGAACATCGGGGACTGTAGGTTCCAAGTAAGGACGAGCCTTTGATTTCTGGTTCAGGGTTTTGCGTGAGACTGGTACTAGCAGAAGCTTTGATCATTTCAATGTTGGATGACTTTCCCCTCAAATTGCCTTTTTTTCTTTTTTTTCTTTTTTTTTGCCGTTTTCTTCTAATTAATACACCCGCCACGCGGAAGATATTTAGGTATCTATTGATTAAGTAAACAGCTATTTGTTCAGCGTTCGAGGCGTGTATCCGAGCACTAACGACTTAGCCTTACATCGTTTATCCCGTAGCATTTGCATGGTCAGAAAAAAAATTGGCTTGCAGGGAAAAGTTTTCAATGGGGAAATTATTAAGAAAAAACCTTGGAGTCTGAACTGAAACGCAAATTGATGTGCATGAAAAATGTAAATGCATGTTCACATAAGGCCATTAGACAGAAAAAAAACAAAGACAAGCAAAATATCCAAATAACTGGAAGTAAATGGATAAATAGCACAGTGCAAAAATAATGATAAATAATAAAGGGTATTTAGTAGTGTTGAGCCACCCCCGTAGTGTTCGAGTTCGGTTCGATTCATCGAACACCCGTGTGTTCGCCGAACTGTTCGTCGAACACCTTCGAACACCGTTAAAACCAATGGCAGGCAAACAAAAACACATAGAAACACATAGAAAACACCTTCAAAGGTGTCCAAAAGCTGACAAACTGCTCAGAAGACATAACTAACACATGGAAAAGTGACAAGTACATATAGTCATGCGAAAATAAAAGAGGTGGAGGAGTAAAAGGAGGGGGAGACACAGATATAGGCATGTCATGCCCTTCTAAAATCCAAAAAGTGAGAAGCCGACACGGCCAGTCCGCTCCTGCCCGTGCCACCTCCGTGTCGCCGGGTTTGTGCCAGAGCCGCGGTGAACCCTGATGGCCAGCCCCCCTCTCCCAATACTGGTGCCTGTCCGCTGGTGGGTCGAGCGAGCCCCCCTGTGGTGGAGGCAGCTCTAAGCTTTTTAATTTAAATTGTCTCTCTAATTTGAATGAATACACTTTAAATCCATTTACAAGGATCTATTGGAGGGCAAGTCTCATGGCAGCAGCCGCATAATTCCAGCTCCAGTAGCGTCCACTAAAGCTGCTGCAGTTAAAAAGCTTTTATAAGGATCGAGCTCGGCTGTCCACCGCAAGGCATCCTACTGCCAGTCCCAGCCCCTATGCCTTGGGGTGCCTCCTGATGCTCTTCACTGAGTATCCCATGGTCCCGAAGCATTTCCTTTGAAAAAATTAAGTGTCTAAACTACAGGTGGTGTAGCTTGCTTAACAAGCCGGGATAATCCGCTGACTAGCAGACACTGCTACTAGGCACAAAGTATTTCCTGGGCTAGATGCAGTTAAAAATTTGTAATTAGATACTCTCGTTGGATGCTGAGAAAGCATTCCATAGAGTCTCCTGGCACGCCATATATGATTCTCTTAAAAAGCTTGGGGTAGGGGTCTAGGGGACCCTTTTATAGCCAAAATCACGGCCCTGTATCACAATACGTCACCTAGGCTGAAGATAAATGGAACTGTAGCACCCTGAGGGCTCGGTTGCTACAGAGGTATTGCACCTCACCCAGAGGTGTGATATCTCACTCTCAGGTAAGGATGGAGTGTGGATCAGGACCCGACACCTGCATGCATTACACCACATTGCCGAGGGGCAGGGCGACCAATATGCCTCTGAGATGGGCACGACAGTCCCTGTCCCTGGCTGGAGTGGGGGGAGGGAACACTGAGGAAGGGGAACCCTGTAGTGCAGGAGCAGGGAGGAAGCAGTTCCTGGGTGCATTGAGAAGGGAGTATAAAAGGTGGGCACCATCTTAGTTCAGTGCAGAGAAGTCTGAGCAGAAGTGGCAGGGAGCAGGGGCTCTGCATGAGCTCTGCTCCGGAGGCGGGCATAGTAACAGAGGCCCAGGCCTGGAAGAGGGAGAAGGAAGGAAGAGGAGCGGAGAAGGCTCCAGGAACGAGGAATGAAGGGATCCCAGGGGTGCGGACGGGCGAGTTGCCACCGCACGCCCGAATCCACCTGCGTGGAGGGGTCAGGCCAAAGGGGAAGACCGGTCCCCGAAACTAGTGGAGGCAGGAAACGACCCTCAGCTAGAAACCGGAGGCTGTGACATTTTATGTGGCGCAGCCCCTCGCTACACCCGCTAGGAAGGCACCACATAGGGTCAGGGAAACTGGCGCCAAGTTTACCAAGAGGAGGCCCGAGGCAGCCGGACAGAAGGGTTGGTAAGAAAGGCCAGACAAAGGACACACAAAGGGGGTCCTGTGAAGCGCTCCAAAGTTATCTGGGAGTTGTCTGAGCCCCTCACCTGGTGAGCACAGTACGACGTGGGCAGCCGTTACCTGCAGACGTGGTCTGGATAATAAGAACTGTGAGTAAAGGCCCTGGACTGCATCACTGACTCCGTGTCGTTACTGCTGCTGCCCTGCACCATCACCCCCATCCTCCGCATACACTGCCCTGAGGCTATACTCCTCCCGTGGGGAGTTATGCTACGCTCTGCTGCACCCACAACACCAGCCTCAGCGGTCTGCCCTGCAGCGGCGGTTCACTCTGACCGCAATCCACGGGTGGCGTTGTCGGACATTTAAACATCAAAACCACATAAATAGTTCCACCACTGGTTTGACCACCCTGAGCCACGGAACTGGGTCGCCGCCACGAAGACTACATCCACCAGCATCCACCAAAAAGGGTCCGGCTCCGGGTGTCCCAAGGCCCAGGGGGTGCATCAGAACATTTTCATCACCTTTCACAATCACCAATGGGACAAGGCAGGGATGTCCTCTGTCCCCTCTCTTATACATCCTAGTGACGGAGCACCTGCTCTCATCAATTCGCCATAACCCCAATATTAGGTGGATTGAGGTGGGAGGCACAAGTGCTCTCTATTTGCTGATGATGTCCTAGTATATATCACTCAATCACATATATCCATCCATGCTGTTATGGCTGAAATAGATCACTTTGTTACATGGTCAAATTTTAAAATCAATGCAGCGAAGTCTGAGGCCCTCGATGTCTCCCTCCCCAAATCCATATAGGATTCCATCCAGTCCAACTTTCCCTTTGCCTGGCCCTCACAGGGTATCAAATACTTAGGAATTCCTATTCATAGAGACCTCTCCCATCTATGTTATCTTAATTTTGGGCCCTTTATTGAACAACTCCATACAGACCACGGTTGGCAAGTTAGAACTGTAAGATTCACTACGTGAACCACTGGTGTTTTGTGGAAAAGCACATGTACACTGCTTTCCAAATTATTATGCAAAAAGTGTTTAGGAGTGATAAGGGAAGAATTTGTTTGTTTGTCAGTTTAACTCATTGATGGTGATGTGTGTCAGGGCTCTTTATATCACTGTAAGCATTTGCAGACACCTGTGCTAATTAGTTTGGCAGGTGTGTCCAATGAAAGGCAAGACTACTTAAGAAGGCTGTCTCACATTATTAAGCAGCCTACATTTTCTGCCAAAATGAGAAAGAAAAAGGATGTGTCGGCTGCTGAGAAGCAACAAATTGTGGAGTGTTTAGGTCAAGGCATGACTACAATCAACATTGTGCGATGATCAGGATGAAGTGTCTTGGCAAGAAGTATGTCGCTGATTCACAGTACACATGTGTGCGTGCTGATAAGGGCAAATTGAGGACTCTTTCCTACAGGCAATTACGTCAGGTTGAAAGAGCAGCGGCAAAAAAGCCTTGTCATAGCAGCAGACAAGTTTTTGAAGCTGCTTGTGCCTCCAACGTCCCCCGAACAACAAGATGCAGGGTCCTTCAGAGGTTTGCAGCTGTGCATACGCCATCCTGTCGACCTCCTCTATCCACTTCACACAAGCAGAAATGGCTCCAGTGGGCCAAACATTACATGAAGACTGATTTCAAAACTGTTTTGTTCATGGATGAGTGCCGTGCAGCGCTCGATGGTCCAGATGGATGGAGTGGAGGATGGCTGGTTGATAGACACCCCACGCAAACACGGCTACAGCGCCAACAAGGAGGAGGTGGAGTAATGTTTTGGGCTGGAATCATGGGGAGAGAGATTGTCGGCCCCTTTAGGATCCCTGAAGGCGCTAAAGATGAACTCCATAATGTATGTGGATTTTCTCAAACAGCACTTCCTGCCATGGTTCAAGAAGAAGAACCGTGTATTTCACAGCAAGATCATTTTTCTGCATGATAATGCACCATCTCATGCTGCACATAAAACATCTGCATCTCTGGCTGATATGGGCATAAAAGGAGACAAACTTATGGTGTGACCCCCATGCTCCCCTGACCTCTACCCCATTCAGAACCTTTGGAGCATCATTAAAAGGAGTGTCTATGATGGCGGGAGGCAGTTCACATCTAAGCAACAGCTCTGGGAGGGTATTCTGTCCTCATGCAAAACAATTGAAGCAGAAACCATCCAAAACCTGACAAATTCAATGGACGAGAGAGGTCAGAAGCTCCTCTCGAACAAGGGGTCCTATGTGAAAATGTAACATCACCTAGAATAAAGTTTTGAGTTGAAAACTGTTTGATTTCAGTTTCTAACAACCTGCTAATGCTTATAATTTCAAAAATGACCATTTTTTTGGTCTTTATTAAAATGAAAAGGTTGATCGAAAAGTTTGGGGGATCTAAGAGTGTGGCAACCCAGTAGTCATGATTACTTCGAATTCTGACAATATGAGGGTCATGCTGCAGGTAGTGCAGCAAGAAGGCACTTATGTGTCTTGCGCATCTCGGAGCCCCAAAATTATTTTCCGGGCTAGATGCAGCTAAAAATTATTATTAATTTTAAATCTGGTGAAGCTTTAGTATAGATGGCCTAATAGGATCAGTGCTGCACACTGCTACAAAGCCCAAATTATTTTCCAGTCAAGATACAGATAAACATGATTAGTAATTTTAAATCTGGTGGAGCTTATTATAGATGGCCTAATAGAATCAGTGCTGCACACTGCTACAAAGCCCAAATTATTTTCCAGCAAAGATACAGATAAACATGATTAGTAATTTGAAAGCTTAAAACGGTTGGTAGGGTGATTTTAACCAATCATCCATCTTTTACTCTCCCCAGGATGACACAGGGGTAGAAAAGTCATTTCGGATCCATGATTTGTTCATCTTTATGAACGTGAGTCTGTCTACATTATCAGTGGAGAGCCGCTTGCGCTTATCTGTCAGCACACCACCAGCAGCGCTGAACACACGTTCAGACAGAACGCTGGCTGCGGGGCATGACAAGATCTCCAAGGCGTAAGTGGCTAGCTCCGGCCATTTATCCAGATTGGAAGCCCAAAAAGAGCAAGGGTCCAGTGACACAGTCGTGGCTTCAATGTTTACTTGGAGATACTCCTGTACCATCGTCTCTAGGCGTTGACTATGTGTCAGACTTCTTGTCTCCTGTGGCCTTGCAAAGGATGGGCTAAAAAAGTGGTGAAATGATTCCGCAAAATTGATGTTACCAGCAGATACTGTGGTTCTGTTACGGTTTGAGTGCTGAACACTTGACGGTCCCAGGGTTGGCAAGTTGGAACTGTGAGATTCACTACGTGCACCACTGGTATTTTGTGGAAAAGCACATGTAAGATTCTGCAACAGTCTCTGCTGATACTCCTGCATGCGTGCATCCCTTTCTATGGCAGGAATAATTTCTGCAAATTTACTTTTGTACCGGGGATCTAACAGTGTGGCAACCCAGTAGTCAGGATTATTTCTAATTCTCACAATTCGAGGGTCATGTTGCAGGTAGTGCAGCAAGAAGGCACTCATGTGTGTTGCGCATCCAGGAGCACCAAGTCCCTGTTGTGTTGGTGGCGAGGTAACAATCATGCTTCCTTCCTCTGTCCTCTCCCCCCAACCTCGCACAACAGAAATGTGATCAAGGTCTCCCTCATCTGATGAGTCTTCCATCAGTTCGTCCTCCACTTCTTCCTGGGCTCCTGCACCTTCCTCACTAGTTTGGCTGCTACCATGCGCCCTGGTAAAACCATCTCCCCCACCCTCACATGCCTGCCGCCTTGGTGCTGCCGACCGTCTGGACCTTGCAGATGTTAGCCCTTCCGCATACAACTCCTCCTCCTCTACTTCCTCCACCTCCTCTTGTGCCACCACCTGACTCCGAATTCTGTTTAACATGTGCTCCAGCATGTAAATCACCGGAATAGTCATGCTGATAATGGCATCGTCAGCACTAAACATCTTCGTCGCCATTTCAAAACTGTGCAGAAGGGTGCATAGGTCCCTGATCTGAGACCACTCCTCCAGCGTGATTTGCCCCACCTCTGAATCTCGTTGGCCCAGGCTATACGTCAGAACGTATTGCACCAGAGCTTGTCGGTGCTGCCACAGTCGCTGCAACGTGTGCAGAGTTGAATTCCACCGGGTAAGCACATCGCATTTTAGCCGGTGAAGTGGCAGGCCCAACGACTTCTGTAGAGATGTAAGTCGCTGAGCTGCGGGATGCGAACAGCGGAAGTGAGCACACAGCGACCGTGCCCTCTGCAGAAGGCCATCTAGTCTGGGATAGTGGGCTAAAAATTGCTGGACAACCAGGTTCAACACGTGAGCCATACAAGGCACGTGTGTGACATTGCCCCGGCGAAGGGCCGCACCCAGGTTTGCAGCATTGTCGCACACGGCCTTCCCTGGTTTCAGGTCCAGTGGAGACAACCATTCATGAAATTGGTTCTCCAGAGCTGACCACAACTCCTCAGCTGTGTGACTCACATTTCCCAGACATTTCAATGTAAAACCACCTGATGACGTTGAGCCCTACTGCCAGCATAGTAAGGAGGTGTGCAGGATCCCTTCTGCGCAGTTAGAAAGCTTGTGGCATGACCAGACAGGCTTTGGGTGCAGGTGGAAGACCGAGAGGAGGTTGAGGAGGCAGAAGCAGTGGAGGAACTTTGACATAAAGAGGATTGACGCACAACTCGTGGGGACGGCAAGACTTGGACAGCAGCCCCTTGTCCTGCTGTCACCATAGTTACCCAGTGACCAGTCAGCGACATGTAACGCCCCTGTCCATGCCTACTCGTCCAAGTGTCTGTGGTGAAATGCACCCTGTCACACACAGAGTTTCTCAAAGAAGCGGTGATGTTGTGTGCGACATGCTGGTGGAGCGCAGGCACACCTTTCTTTGAGAAGTAGTGCCGACTGGGCATCTGGTACTGGGGCACTGCGACGGACATAAGGTCTCGAAAATCCTCTGTGTCCACCAGGCGGAAAGGCAGCATTTCTGTAGCCAAGAGCTTGCAGATGGTGAAATTCAACCTCTTAGCTTTCTCATGGCTAGGAGGAAATGGTCTTTTACTTGTCCACATCTGAGGGACCGAGGGCTGGCTATTGTGCTTAGACGGGGTTGATAAGGGTGTCCCCGGCAAACTGCCGGTCTGTGAGGAAGATGCAGGCGGACATGTTAGGTTGCCTTGATCCAAAGGTGGTGCTATCGATGTCGGACAGCGCTCAACACCAGCTGGTGTTACCACCTCCAAAGAAAATGATGACCTACCAATCACGCTGGCTGTTGTGGGTAAAGAGGTGGCAGGTCTGCGCCCCAAAACAGGTGTGACTGCTGTCCCCCCAGTCACAGAGGATGAAGAGGCCGCGGATGCACAAGATATGGCAGACGGTGGTTGGCCCAGCCGGCTAGGCCGCATTGTAGCACACTGAGCTTCCCACTGCAACTTATGCTTCATGTCCATGTGCCGGTTCATGCATGAAGTACTCAAACTATGTATTTTTTGGCCTCTACTTAGCTTTTGCTGACAAATGTTACGGATAACACGAGTTGGGTCATCTTTATCGATCTGAAAAAATGCCCAGGCTATGCAAGGCTTAGCACCCATGCGACCTGAAGAGCCACCACGACTTGTGGTGAGAGGCAGAGTTGTGTTTGAGGATGCAGTTGTTGACGTGCTTCCAGTACTACGTCTCTGTCCAGGAAGGCGCAACCTGACCTCATCGTCACTAGCATCTTCCTCCACCTCCTCTGCTGACCTCATCTCTTGGCTGACTGTGGGTTGACAGTAAGTGGGATCTCCAACCTCATCATCATCACCCTGTGCGTTATCACACCCGTCGTCCTCAGAGCCAACCTGTTCCTGCCCTGACAAAAAACTAAAGTTGTCGCTCCAATCAGGTATTTGAGTCTTATCATCGTCTTCCTCATTGTCTCCACCAACAGGAGTTACAGTTTGGGAATGAGGGTCTACATTATGGTCAGAACCTACTGCGTCTGGTCCTGGATCCGACTCATAAAGATTCTGGGCATCAGTGCAGATCATTTCCTCGTCTGGATTCACAGAAGCGCTGGAGTCGACCTCTGATTCCCAGGCTATAGTATGAGTAAACAGCTCTGCAGACTCAACCATCTGTTCTACCTCATACTCAGACGGGCAGCTGGAGATTTGGGAGCTGTGAGGAAGCAAGTGCGATTGGGGTGACACCTTTGAGGACTGGAGTATTTGTGATGTTGAAGTTGATGTGGAGGAGAGCCCACTTAAAGGAGCACTTGATATCCGTTGAAGCACCTGCTGTTTTTGTGCCTCATCTGGAATTTGTAGCGATTGGCGTGGCCGTAAGAAAGGGATCTTATCACATTGTCCGCTAAAAGAAGTAGACATTTTAGTTTGGCTGGAAGATGGTCTTTCTTCTGCAGATGTTACTGTTGCTTTAACACCTACCCCACGGACACAACCTTGTTTCCCCTTCCCAACACGCCTATTCCCCTTTCCACCAGCAGCAGGCCTTTTTCCACTCATTTTGGTGGTTAACTAATTCACAACTCTGGAGTTGTTTGCACAAAAAAACAATGGATGGGAACCGAGCAGAGCTGAGTGGCCAAACTGTGGTATTAGGCCAAAACTATTGGCTGGGTTAGATGCAGAAAAAAATTATATTCAATTTGCAACCTGATGGAGGTCTGTATAGATGGATTAATAGAACAAGTCCCACACACAGCTAGAAGCCCAATATTTTTTCAGAGGTAGATGCAGAAAAAAATATATTCAGTTTGCAACCTGATGGAGGTCAGTATAGATGGACTAATACAACAAGTCCCACACACAGCTAGAAGCCCAATATTTTTTCAGAGGTAGATGCAGAAAAAAATATATTCAGTTTGCAACCTGATGGAGGTCTGTATAGATGGATTAATAGAACAAGTCCCACACACAGCTAGAAGCCCAATATTCTTTCAGAGGTAGATGCAGAAAAAAATATATTCAGTTTGCAACCTGATGGAGGTCTGTATAGATGGATTAATAGAACAAGTCCCACACACAGCTAGAAGCCCAATATTTTTTCAGAGGTAGATGCAGAAAAAAATATATTCAGTTTGCAACCTGATGGAGGTCTGTATAGATGCATTAATAGAACAAGTCCCACACACAGCTAGAAGCCCAATATTTTTTCAGAGGTAGATGCAGAAAAAAATATATTCAGTTTGCAACCTGATGGGGGTCTGTATAGTTGGATTAATAGAACAAGTCCCACACACAGCTAGAAGCCCAATATTTTTTCAGAGGTAGATGCAGAAAAAAATATATTCAGTTTGCAACCTGATGGAGGTCTGTATAGATGGATTAATAGAACAAGTCCCACAAACAGCTAGAAGCCCAATATTTTTTCAGAGCTAGATGCAGAAAAAAATTATATTCAATTTGCAACCTGATGGAGGTCAGTATAGATGGACTAATAGAATGATGCTATGCCCAAAAGATTTTACTTCACTAGGTGCAGTAAAAAAATTGGTATTCTATACACAGGTGGTATATCTTGCAACACAGCTAGGCTACTCCACTGACTAACACACTCTGCAATAGGCCAAAAAGGATTAGCTTTGCTAGATTCAGCCAAATGCTGTGAAAAAAACTTGCACAGCACTGGCACAGACCTGCCTGGCAAAAACTGATAGGAACTGATGTAACCTAGTCCTGAAAAGGACTCCAATTACAATTAGTCTTTACTCCCACAATCTATCTATTTAAGAGCACAGACCTGCCTGATAAAAGTCGTAGGAAATGCTGTAACCTAGTCCTTAAAAGGACTGCAATCACAACTATTCCCTACTCCCAAGCTATCTGTAGATTTGTGCGAAAATTGGCTTGAAATTAACAAGGTATAGTGCACACAGCAACAGCGGTGCCGTCTAACACGCAGCTGCAGCAGTGAGAAAATGGTGGCGACGGGGAAAATGGCTGGGTCTTATAGGGCAAGGACATGTGACATACACTGCCAATGACACATGCACTTGCTTGTGTGAAAAAACGCACTTCGCTCCGTGTGTGCGCTGCTGATAGGCTGACAGATTGCACCTCCCCACTGCAAATGCGGGAAAGAGAAAAAAAAATGGAGATCTTCATTGTTCCTGCAGAGATCCATCCCCTGCCCCTCCCCCCACCCCGCTGTACACTCAAACTGCGTATTAACATTAATTTTCATCATTACTGAGAAAAAATCCAGTTAGGATTTTGGTGCACGAACAGTTATCGAACATAACCTCGAACAGCCGAATTTTACTCAAATTGTTCGTGTTCGCCGAACGGCTCGAACACCGCCCAAAACAGCTCGAATTTGAGATTGGCGAACAGTTCGAGTAGAACAACGTTCATCTCTAGTATTTAGTTAACATAATTTTGATCAAAATAATGTAAAAGCCATCCCACCACGTCACGGCAACCCTTATGGGACAGTCCTAACTCTAATATTAAAACCTTACCATTTGTTAAGTGACATACATATGGATAAGGGCAGAGACTGAACCAATAGTAGAAGCATAGACCTGAGAGGCAGAATGAACCTTTCAGCTCAGACAAAGGGCGGCCACACCCTTATATGCACTGAAGCACACTAAACTACAAAGAAAAAACCTGGGAGTCTGAACCAGATTCCCTTTGAAGATAAAAGGTCTCACTTTCGTCAGACCGTTCCTCATAATAACCCATTGGCCACTCGTGTAAAATAGAAAAGAACTTCTGTTACTCAGAGCAGGAACAACAATAAAAAAATATATACAGTGTATCCTATGAGTTATATATGTTTTATGGCATCGTTTATCTTTTCACATTTCCCTTTTAACTCCACAGCCCACGCGATCCTCAGGAGACCATCGGGGACTTTAGGTTCCAAGTAAGGACGAGCCTTTGATTTCTGGTTCAGGGTTTTGCATGAGTCTGGTACTAGCAGAAGCTTTGATCATTTCAATGTTGGATGACTTTCCCCTCAAATTGCCTTTTTTTCTTTTTTTTTGCCGTTTCCTTCTAATTAATACACCCGCCACGCAGAAGATATTTAGGTATCTATTGATTAAGTAAACAGCTATTTGTTCAGCATTCGAGGCGTGTATCCGAGCGCTAACGACTTAGCCTTACATCCTTTATCCCGTAGCATTTGCATGGTCAGAAAAAAAATTGGCTTGCAGGGAAAAGTTTGCAATGGGGAAATTATACTCTGTGACAAGCATTAATCTCAGCTGTGCAGCGCAACGAAACAATTTGGACTTACGTGCTCCCACTGTAATGTGCGCGGCACAGTGATGAGAAGCCAATTACAGAAATAATCAACCCGTGAAATATTTGCTTTATGACACAGTATAATTTATAAACCGATAGGTGCATACAGTGTATTCCATGTGTGCTCAGATGGAGCCCATCGGGGGAGGGGGATGAGATCATGGACGAATTAATTGAGATTGTCATTCTTCATGTAATGATGAAGATTCAAAAGTCTCTCATACGGATTTATGGGGCCGTAGATCTTGTTTTTATCGTGCGTGTTTATTTTTAATGATAGTTTGCTTGGTTCCAAAAGGATTCCACCTTCAGGCGACATTGATTTATCGGCTTGCTATATCTACCTTAGATTGAGTGTTACGTCTTCTATCATTCTCCCGCTACCATATGATTTACTTCCATATGCTCGTACCAAACAATACATATGTTGCCCAAATGATGGCCCATTTCATCCAAGATGTCAAATATAGCCTTTCCATGCCACGTTTTGGCCAAGGAGCACAGTTGCCCAAATATTAATTTCTCCTCCTGGACTGATCATTCATTCTCAAAATTCTTAATTCACAAGTAAAATGAAGTGTCTTCAGTGATTACAGACTTTCCCATCACTTAGATAGGAGATGAGAGTTGGTGCTTATAAAGTTCTATGGAGAACTGTATCAGGAGAAGGTGCAGCAGAATGTCTGTGACTGCCTCTAGCTCCTCCTCCTTACTGTCTCCTCCCCTAACCATGGAATTTTAAAAGTACCAACTGTCATCTCCCATCTCTCTAATGTATGCTAATAATATGAAACATATTAGCCGTTGCATGGGGGAAGGAACGGGAAGAAAGAAGAAAGAGAAAAATTTTTTTTTTTTTTTTTTTCATGCATGTTTGTATGTAAGCTGCACTGGAGAAGTCTGTATACCAGCTATTCACTGAGGAAGCTGACAGGACGTCCGTGAAACACGTTTGAATGTGGCTTTTATTTAATAAAATTCTTACATCTATCCATCGGACACGTGATCATCATTGTATGCAGTGGAGCGCGGACATTTAGACACCTTTCTTCTTCTTCTACATCGGTTCGTTGATACATCTCTCTAATGTAAAAACTTGTCTTCACTGAATATAGTTTTTATCTGTAAATTGAGAATGTTATATCAGTCCAGGAGGAGAAAGAAGCAGATTTCTCTGATAATATACATTACAAAGTTTCTTATTTTTATGTGTACTATTCAATTATGAAATAAAACTTAAGACAATGGTTACTCTTTAAGGAAGACGAAGTTTAGATACAATAGATAATAAATAGATAATAGATAGATGATAGATAGATGATAGATAGATAATAGATGGATAAGAGATAGATAATAGATATATAATAGATGGATAATAGATAACAGATAATAGATAGATAATAAATAGATAATAGATAGATAATAGATAGATAATAGATAGATGAAAGATAGATAATAGATAGATAGATAGATAGATAATATATAGATAAGAGATAGATAGTAGATAGATAACAGATAATAGATAGATAATAGATAATAGAGAGATGATAGATAGATAATAGATAGATAATAGATAATAGATAAATAATAGATAAAAGATAAGATAGACAATAGATAGATAATAGATAATATATACATGAAAGATATATAATATATAAATAATAGATAGATAGATAATAGAAAGATAATAGATAGATAGATAATAGATATTATATAGATACATAGATGATATATAGATAGATAATAGATAATAGATAGATAGATGATAGATAGATAATAGATAGATAATAGATAGATAATAGATAGATGATAGATAATAGATAGATAATAGATAGATAGATAATAGATAGATGATAGATAGATGATAGATAATAGATAGATGATAGATAGATAAACACAATGAATAGACAGAAGACTGAATATCCTCTTGAATTATTAGGTTATTCTATGTGTTTTCCTGACGGATGTCTCGTGTCGCGGCACTCCAGCTTTTATAGTACACGCAGTGCAGCTTTCATGTTTGCCCGTTCAGCGTGTGAACATTTGCATTCATGGCTGTGAAATAGGCTGGCGGCACTAGGGGGCACCATTGAGCTCACTTCCACTTGTGAGAGAAGAAAAGAACAAATATCTGTCTTAAGTAAATAGCGGATTCTAGAGGAGACCGTTCAGTATTTGCACAAAGCGAGGCAGCGATGTTCTTCACATGCGAGAGGAAGCACAATAATATATAGTTATGTAAATGGATCATTACCGAGATATAGACCACCTAATCTGCAAAGTCATTTACAACACCTGGCAGGATAAAAGAATTATGCAAGGGTTTGAGTACCTATTACAGGGTCTCAAACAAGGATAAGGGGGAGGGGGGGGGCTTCAATTTACAGAAACGGCAGATCACCAACTGGGACCACTTTATGTCTATTGTTTTGAAGATGAAGCCGCGTAGTCTCAGCTTGTCGGCCATCCCGCTGTACATGATCTCTTTCGATATCTACTAGGAGGATTAATTATCATAATGTCATGCACCTCGTTAGGATGGAAAAACATTCATGTTCTGTACGATTCTAAAGACCTGCAGAGAAACAACAAAAAGAAAAACCTCCTAGACTTTCACTGTATAAATGACAATTAGTGTTGAGCGATACCTTCCGATATCAGGAAATATTGGATCAGATTGGATCGGACCGATACCCAAAAAGTATCGGATATCGCCGATTCCGATACCAGAAACCAATGCAAGTCAATGGGACACAAATATCGGAATGAAAATAAACCCTTTCTTTCCTTGTAGGTTAATTCTACATGAAGGGAAACAGCTAACAATAATGTAGAATGTATTACATGAAAAGCCGACAATTCAGCAGCGGCATACGCCGGTACCCGACAATTTATAACAGAAAGAATAGAGCTTCACACATAGATTAGATAGATAGAAACATGTCAGTCACATATATAAGAAGTACAGTGACAGTGTTGCTTACTGTACTTGTCATTTAGCGTTAAAGGATTTATTAAAAAAAATAATAGTGTTTTCATGCACCGTCTCTTTAAAAAAGCCACCCGGTAATTCAGCAGCGGTACCCGACAATTTAGAGTAGAAAGAATAGAGAATCACACATAGATTAGATAGATAGACACATGTCAGTCACATATATAAGAAGTACAGTGACAGTGTTGCTTACTGTACTTGTCATTCAGTGTAAAGGATTTATTTAAAAAAATAATAGTGTTTTCATGCACCGTCTCTTTAAAAAATCCGGCCGGCAATCCAGCAGCGGTACCCGACAATTTATAACAGAAAGAATAGAGCAGCACACATAGATTAGTCACATATATAAGAAGTACAGTGATAGTGTTGATTACTGTACTTGTTATTTAGTGTTAAAATAAAGGATTTATTAAAAAAAAAATTGGCGTGGGGTTCCCCGTAATTTTAGTCTCTAGAGGAGGTTAAGCAGACGGCTGGGGCAGATGTTTGAAGCCTGGGAAGGGGGTAATACCCACGGAGCTCCCCAGGCTACTAATATCAGCCCCCAGCTGAATACCTAGCCTTTACTAGCTATTAAAATGGGGGACCGCCCCAAAATAATGACGTGGGGTCCCCCCTATTTTAATAGCTAGCAAAGGCTAGGCAGACAGCTGGGGGCTGATATTAATATCCCAGGAAGGGTGCCCTGAATATTGGCCCCCTCCCAGGCTAGAAACACCGGCAGTCAGCCGCCCCAGAAATGGCGCATCCATAGGATGCGCCAATTCTGGCACTTAGCCTCTCTCTTCCCACTGCCCTGTAGCGGTGGCAGTGGGGTAATAGGGTTGGGGTTGATGTCAGCTTATAATGCCAGCTGACATCAAGCCCAGGTTAGTAATGGAGAGGCGTCTATAAGACACCCCCATTACTAACCCAATAGTCAAAGTTACAAAAAAACACAAACACCCAGAATAAAGTCCTTTAATTGAAATAAACACACAATTCTTTATTGTTCTGAATTAAACCATACTTACCATCACGCCAATTCCAGCTGAAGCCAACGATCTCCTGCAATAAAAGTAAAATAATAAAGCAACATCATCCTTACCTTTCCATGGTTCCCAGGACAGCTTCAGCTCTGCTACATCGAGATGACAGGCTGGATCGCAGCTGAAAGCTGCCATCCTGCCTGTCATCCCGCGGACACTGAGAAGCGCAGGCATGCTTGCGCTCCTCAGTGTCTCGCTGTGACGGCATAAAGATGAGCCGACAATGAGCTCAGCTCACCTCATGCACGTCACTGACAGCGTGGGAGAATTCTCCTGCGCATGCGGTGAGCGTGAGAGACTCGGCTCATCTGGATGCCGTCACAGCCTGACACTGAGGAGCGCAAGCATGCCTGCACTTCTCAGTGTCTGCGGGATGACAGGCTGGATGGCAGCTTTCTGCTGCGGTCCAGCCTGTCATCTCGATGTAGCACAGCTGAAGCTGTCCTGGGAACCATGGAAAGGTAAGGATGATGTTGCTTTATTATTTTACTTTTATTGCAGGAGATCGTTGGCTTCAGCTGGAATGGGCGTGATGGTAAGTATGGTTTAATTTAGAACAATAAAGAATTGTGTGTTTATTTCAATTAAAGGACTTTTTTCTGGGTGTTGTGTTTTTTTTTAAATTCTTTACTAGAAATTCATGGCGGTCATGTCTAATATTGGCGTGACCCCATGAATTTCGGGCTTAGGGCCAGCTGATAATGCCAAGCTGGCCCTAACCCCTTTATTACCCAGTGAGCCACCGCACCAGGGCCCTGGATGAGTTGGGTACAGCGCCAGAAGATGGCACTTCTATGAACGCGCCATTTTCCAGGGTGGCTGCCGACTGCAATTTGCAGCGGTGGGGGGGCCCAGAAAGCTTGGGCCTCCCTGCGCTGCAGATTCCAGCCCCCAGCTGCCTAGTTGTACCTGGCTGGATGCAAAAATAGGGCGAAGCCCCTCGTATTTTTTTTTTTTAATTATTTTATGAAATTCATGAAATAATTAAGAGAAAAAGGGCTTCCCTATATTGTTGTGTCCAACCAGGTACAAATAGGCAGCTGGTTGTAGGGGGCAGCCCGTTCCTGCCTGCTGTACCTGGCTGGCATACAAAAATATGGCAAAGCCCACGTCAAAATTTTTGGGAAAAATTAAATAAAAAATAAATAATAATTTAGGGACTGCATCTTTATTAACCCCTCAAGTGTCATTTAGTGTTAAAATAAAGGATTTATTAAAAAAAAATTGGCGTGGGATCCCCCATAATTTTAGTCTCTAGCGGAGGTTAAGCAGACAGCTGGGGCAGATGTTTGAAGCCTGGGAAGGGGGTAATACCCACGGAGCTTCCCAGGCTACTAATATCAGCCCCCAGCTCAACACCTAGCCTTTACTAGCTATTAAAATGGGAGACCCTCCCAAAAAAATGACGTGGGGTCCCCCCTATTTTAATAGCTAGCAAAGGCTAGGCAGACAGCTGGGGGCTGATATTAATAGCCCAGGAAGGGTGCCATGAATATTGGCCCCCTCCCAGGCTAGAAACACTAGCCGTCAGCCACCCCAGAATTGGCGCATCCATAGGATGTGCCAATTCTGGCACTTAGCCTCGCTCTTCCACGCTGCCCTGGTGCGGTGGCAGGGGGTAATAGGGTTGGGGTTCATGTCAGCGCCCGCTGCCATGAAGCCCAGGTTAGTAATGATGGGCGTCTATAAGAAACCCCCATTACTAATCTACAAAGTGTTAAAAAGAAAAAAATACACACTACACCCAGAAAAAAATAATTTATTTGAAATAAAACACACCATTTTATTTAATTCTTAGTTTACTAAAAAAAAATAGTTACCTGTCCACGTTCCTGCGCTAATCTCCCATGCACAGCTGTCACATCTGGAGATGGTGACAGCTGTGCATGGCTGCTGTAAGCTCACACTGCCGGGAACACGTCCGCTCCCGGCAGCGTGAGCCCTGACTGAGGTCACCGGAGTGCATTCAGGCAGCGCTGCTCCGGAGACCTCCTTTACGGCACTGCTGTGCCGTGGGAATTTCTCATGGTACAGCAGGGCCGTAAAGGAGCTGACCGGAGCAGCGCTGCCTGAACTCCGGCGAACCCGCTTATGCAATGACAGGGCTGCTTTATGGCCCCACCATTCTAGCGGCGGTAGCGGTTCAGAGCGGTCACATTCTGTGTGGCTGCTCTAAACTGGAGATCTTCGTGGGACACTCGTGGACTACTAAGGAGGGGTAAGGATAAGGTTGTGGTTTATTATTTTATATTTTATTACAGGAGATCGATGGCTTCGAGGAATTAGGTGTCTAGGTGAGTATAGGTGTAGTTTTTTATTTTTTACTTTATTTTAGGTAGCAATCGGCAGGGACAGGTAATGTATAAACTAATTTATTTTAGGTAACCACAGGCCACCAATGACATGTATTTAAAATTTATTGGGGACCAAAAACAAAAAAAAAATATGGGGGCCTAAAAAAATAAAAAATGTGTATAGGGGCAAAATAACATATGGGGCAGTTTAAATCGCAGGATCAGGCTGATGGGAACTACTGCTCCCATCAAGCTGATCCTGCTGGCACGAGTGGACGGGGGACAGACATAGGCCGATGGGAGTAGTAGTGTCACTTCGGCCTATGTCTGCCTGCACGCACACACCCGCAGACATCGCACAGACACCACGCACACCCGCATACATCGCACACACCCGCAGACATCGCACAGACACTGCGCACACCCGCAGACACCGCACACACCCGCATACATCGCACAGACACCCCGCCCACACTCGCAGACATCGCACAGACACCGCGCACACACCAAACATGACGGGTCTGATGGTCTGGGAGGTGAGGCTGACCTGTGCGGCCATGGGAAAGTTCATGTGAGTTCATGCAATGCAGTCAAGCATGAACTCACATGAACCCTCTGAGGGCACCGCGGCTACTTCAATTGAACAGCTGATCAGCATCACCTGATACCTCAGCTGTTCATTTGAAATGACTGGCGGGAAAGTGCAGCACAGAACTGGAAAGCCGGCGGTGAAGTCTTTTCACTGCCGGCTTCCCCGCCCGGGTCCTTCGCTCCCTGCTCCTTGGAGCTGCGCTCCCCGCCCGGTCCTAACTTGCGATCAGGATGGGGGGAGCGGAGGATCGAGGTGGGAGGCTGCGGGGAAGCAGTATGGGGCTGTGTGATTGTTTAAAAGCAGGCGGCTTTTTACCGCCCGCCGGCTTTTAAACAATCAGGAGAATTCTCTCACGCTGGGATGGCATTCTGATGATATGCTGGATCACAGCTGAGCGCTGCCATCCAGCTGGTCATCATTCAGAGACACTGCAGAGCGCAGGCATTATGTGAACTTCAGATTCCGGTATTCGATATTCTAAAAGTATCGGAATTAAGTATCGGAATTCCGATACCGCGAATATCGGCCGATACCCGATATTTCAGTATCGGAATGCTCAACACTAATGATAATAGCAGAAGATAGAAGGGTACAAGGAGGGAAAATATAACTTAGAAGGTTTGCCTCTATAGATCCACTTATGAGCCAGGTATTCATTTAAGCTTGATGCCATCAACAATTTCTGTTGAAATCAGCTCCAATGTAACTATTCCAGATATATCACTGCTCTTACTGTTGAGAAGTCTTTCCACTTCTAGGATTTTTTTTTTATCTATTTAACTCACTTATACAGCACCATTGATTCCACAATGCTTTACAGACGTCATCATCATCATCATCACTGTCCCCAATGGGACTCCCTATCAGTATGTCTTTGGAGTGTGGAAGGAAACCCGGAGAACCTGGAGGTAACCCACACAAACACAGGGAATTGAACCAATTTTACAGCCACAAGAAGTATGATTGTAAAAGGGTGGGAAACTCTTGTCACCCTCTTATTAATTTATTTTTTTTGTGTTTTGGCGCAGTTCTATTTCTGATCTGAGTTATTTTCGTGCAGGCATCTTAATACATCGTCATGTTGGCCATTTTGTTCAGTTGGACTTGTTGCCAACTAGTTGTAACATAGAAACTGCCAGTGCCCGATTTTCACTAAAATTAGGACAGAAGAGGGGGTTATTAAAATGTTTTGGGTTCCAGTGATGGAGTGAAAGTAGGTTGAAAGTTGTTGTGATGAACGTGCATGGGAGACAAAGCAGTAGGACTATAATTAGAGTTTCCCACCAAAATGGGGTCAGTCTACGACCAAATCCTGCATTTCTGTGAGACAATGATATAAGAAGTGTTGAACCTTTGTAGCCACCAGTTCAATAATTTTGATATGATTGTCCCAGGCATGGAATTGATTTGGCTGTAAAATTAGGTTCAAGGAGATAATCCAGGCCAGTGTGGATGTGACCGCATCTGTGCACTCCATCGGAAGTAGTTTCTTTAGTAAAAGCCAGAAAAGAACACTCATGAACCAGGATAACAAGAACCTGAACCTGAAGTAGCCAGAGGTCCAAGGACAGATGGGATTATTGAATTGACCAGGAGGAGAGCATTTATTTGTGTGAGTTGGAACTATTAGGTTACTATTTTGACGAATTGTAAAGGGCCAAGAAAGCAAATTTTTAACAAATAAATAAAAAACGCTCATCTCGATGCTCACCCGTCTTCCCGCAGCCCAACATCTGGTCGTCCCCTCTGTGTAGCCTCATCCTTCTTCTGGGCTTGTTTTGGTCATTTTTACTCTGTGCCGAGATTTTCAGGGGAAAGAAGTTGACAGACAGAGTGTAGGACTGGGTGGTGGGCTGTGAGGGTGGTGGGACAGGTAACCTGTGAAGTGAGTATTATTTTTTTTTCTTACATCCTACATTTGTTATGTTTTATGGTCTGAAGAGACCCTAAATAGTTATTCCCAAACTTCAGTCTTCATGGCCCCCCCACAGTTCATGTTTTCAGGATTTCCTTAGTATTGCACAGTTGAGAGAATTCCTGATGCCTTGGTGATACTTCTACCACCTGTGCAAGACAAAGGAATCCTGAAAACATGACCTTTTGGGGGTTTTGAGGACTGGAGTTTGGAAAACAAGTCCTTAGGCCATAATAAAGAACATTTTATTTCCAGTAAATATGTTTTATGCAAATCGAATTTCCCTGACAAATTTAAGGGATCTGTCAAATTCAATCCCCTCGTTCTTCTCTGACAGTCGTCTACCACCGCTGATCTCGGGGCACAGGACCCTTACCTTACCTTGAATTGGGTTAAGTATGGTAAAAAATATTATACCATATTGCGACATACTTGAAAACCCTCAGCAGGTTTCAACCTACAGCACATCCACTGAGTGGCCACAAATGGAGACATAAAGCTTAGATATCTCGTGACAGATATCATGGAGTCCTGTTTTTTTTTTTCAAAACTGGCCTCTTCATGTACAGATTTTGGAATATGTCAAGGGAAAGGGAAAGTTAAGGATTGACTACGGAGGTACTGGTTGTCCATTTAGATAAAAAGTAAAAGTTCTTAATATGATTTCCTCGTTGTTGTGGTTTATCCTCATTTCAACTATTTTATTTTCAGGATTACATTTCCTCAGCTGGAAGTTGTAACTTAAAGGCTCTTCTGCCCTTTCACGCTTTTAAGTGGTTCCTTTGATTGACTGCTGTGGCATTAAGCCAGTGCTGATAACCATAGCATACATATCCTAACCTTATGCCGATGACAAACTGCTCTTCATTGCAGATCCAACGCAATTATAATTGAAAGCCGTGACATAGCAGCGGTGTTATCAAATATCAATGTGCGTTCAAGTCATAGCTCCAAAGAGTGTTGTTTATAGTGTGAAGCTACACCTCACGTGTCATTCTATTAGCTGTATATATGTAGGATAATAAAGACTGAAAATAAATAAAAAAATATTCTCAAAATACAAATTAAAAAAATTGAGTTGAGACTTTCTATGAGATAATCTTCTGTTCCTGCCCAATCCAGATGGTTCGTCCAACTTTGCTCTTACGTGTATGGACATCTTTAGTGGTGGAGGAAGGTTCAGTCTTAATCAACCATATAAAATAAAGAAGGGCTGGATCCACCAAAGCATCATCCACTATTTGTTAGCAGCTCAACTTCCCGGACTTCTGATAGTGGGACATCCAGAGAACATAGATAGACTTTACAGTTAACCAATTTAGAATGAAAGCTAGCATTGATTGAGCACTAAAATGCTCGAGTGCTTTGTACTCGAATCAAGCACGTCGGACGCTCGGACGTTCTCGACTCAAGTAGTGAGCATAATGGAAGTGAATGGCAAACTCAAACATTTTTCCAAAATGTCTGTCTCTCCCTCTTGTCTCTCTCTTCTCTCTCTCTTCTCTCTCTCTCCTATCTCTTCTCTCTCTCTTCTCTCTCTCTTTCTCTCTTTTTCTCTCTCTTCTCTCTCTTCTCTCTCTTCTCTCTCTCTTTTTCTCTCTTTTATCTTCTCTCTCTTCTCTCTCTCTTCTCGCTCTCTCTCTTTCTCTCTCTCCCCGACTCAGATAATTAAAATGAGCTTCTTACAGGGACCCGAGCACGATACTCGGCACTGCTCGATAATCGATTGATCACCCTGATGCTCGATCGAGCATCTAGTAGTGCCGAGCACGCTCGCCCATCCATCACTAACGAAAACCTCAATCACAGGCTTTTAATTAAAGCAAATCCATTATTTCACTCAAAATCTGTAGAACAGCATTATTTTTGTTACCCTAAGGATCCACAATTTATTTCATTTACTCACCTATATAGCACCATTAATTCCATAGCTCTTTACAGACATCAACATCACTGTCCCCATTGGGGCTTACAATCTAGATTCCCTATAAGTATGTCTTTGAAATGTGGGAGTAAACTGGATAATCCAGAGGAAACCCACAGGGAGAACATACAAACTCCTTGCAGATGTTGTCCTTGGTGGGATTTGAAGCCAGGACCCCAGTGCTGGAAAATAACAGTGCTAACCACTGAGCCAACACACTGTCCAGTTAAAGAGGTTATTTGGTACTAATATTTTTTTCTTTACTATGGGCCTATGTAATAACAGGCTGGAAGTTGCTACCTACCTGTCTGTTTTGTTTGACGCCGATCTCTGCTGCCACAGAGCGGACACGGACTGCTCCTACCGGTGATTCAGCGTCTTCCACTAGCGTTACATTGACAGAGCAGTGACTTCTCTTTTACGCTGCTCTTTTGACAGGGTGTAACTCCCAACATCATGTTTATTAACAGCCGGCTCCCTGCTACCTAACTGCAGGGAGCTGTATGTCAATATGCATTATGTCAACAGCCTCGCCCCATCAACAGAGCAGTGGAGAAAAGCAAGAGCTGCTCTGTTGATGTGGAGCAGCTGAATCATCGGCAGTATTGGTCAATGTCTGCTTTGTACCGGTGCCGGGTAGAACAGGCAAGTAGTTAGCAACGGTCTGTCTGTTAGTTTTTAGACCCATTGTTAAAAAAATAGTCCTGGATAAACCTTAATTTAGTGCACATACCAATCTAATGTGTTCAAAGATGATCCTGATTCTTATGTTCTGTAAGTTGCCATCCATTCTTTTTTATAGTAGGTGGTTTCTCCCTTTAGCATTCTGCCAGAACTGTAGGTATAGTAATTTCCTTTTCCTTATTTGCTAGCATTAAAGGACTTGTCAGGCCAAAAGTGATAAGCCTGCAGTCACTCTGTGTGACTGTAGACTTATGAGTCCCCTCAGCGCGGCACTGTGTGCTGTGGGGATTCGCCAGTATGAGACCCGGTAATGGAGGGCATGTACAGTATGTGTTATGTATGTGTTATGTATGTCTACTGATCCCTTGTTGACTGTGAGCCCTTGCAGGCAGGGTCCTCTCTCCTCCTGTACCAGTCGCTGACTCGTTTTGTTAAGATCATTGTAATTGTTTTTGCTATGTATACCCCTTTTTCACATGTAAAGCGCTATGCAATAAATGGCGCTATAATAATGAATAATAATAATAATACCCCCGGCCAGTGGGCGCAGCCTCACTCTCCATACACTAGTCTGATGTGCCTACTGGCCATCCACATCACTAGACGGGGCATGGCCTCACTCAATACAGGTGTATGAATGGCGCTTAATGGCCGGGGGTATGTATTGTGTATACATAGACTCCGGTCCCGGGTCTCATACCGGCGAATACCTGCAGTGCACAGTGCCTGCACTGGGGGGATTCATAAGTCTGCATTCACTGCAGACTTATCACTTTTGACCCGAAAACCCCTTTAATCAGCTGACCTTTAACAATGGATTCCCTGCTCTCAACTGAAAGACGGAATCACTGTTATGTCTGTATGTAGTTTGACAGAAAGGAGAGCAAGAGCAGAAAGACAAAAACTGGCTCCCTTTCTGTAGAAAGACAAAGATCTGCCCCCAACTTTGTTTAAGAAGTCAACAATCCAACCCAATATCCTCTAGAAAGACAAAGACCCACACCACCTCTCGAAGAGAGATAAGACCTCGGGCCACTTCCTGTAGACAGATAAAGAATTGCTCACACTTCCTGTAAAGAGAAACCAAAAACCGCCCCCACTTCCCATAGAGAGACAAAGACCCACCCACATTTCCCATAAATCCATATCAGCCTCTCTGCTGCTGGAGTTGGATTACACTTGACAGCAGGCAGAACACAGCAAGTTAGACAGAATGGAGACATTTTGGCATGATTATTTTAGGGGACAGAATAAGGTCTAAATATAGTGATTTCCAGATTAGCACGTTAACTTTCAAGTGAGAGAACATTATCTGTAAGCTCAGTGAACATTAAGGAGTCATCCCAACCCCTAAATCATGAAGTATTTGCAATCCCTCACAAACCTGTTAAAAAATATCATCAGCTCTCTTATCTTTGAATAGTTCGAGCTTTACTTTACTCCTGAAGCCTTCCTGACATTGAGCGATTAATAATAAAACTTTTGGAACTTTGTTTTATTCTACCCACACTTGTCTTTTATGTACAACCCGCAGGTGAAAGCTTTAGATCTAGAATAGTCCCGCCACCTGTACTGCTTCCATTCTCCCCTTTGTGTTCCTTCAATTCAGATTTAATTTCAAGCGCTGCGTTGACAAATCTGCATGGTAAAAATTTTTGAAGACGTAAATAGCAGAAACACAGAGAATGATTGAATTCAGCGGGAGTCGTTCGGGGAGCGGAGAGAAGGGAAAGCAGGAGAAGTAAATAGATCATGCATGTAAAGTACAACGGCTGAACCTACACACAGCATACAAATAGCATTATACAGACATTATGACACAACCGAGGTAGAGATACAAAATTAGCTCAGAATTTGGGAAAGGTTACAGGAAATTACTTCCTCTGGCTCCTATGAGTGATGGCGCTCAATGATTGGATGAAGGGTGCTGGTTTATAGGAACTTGTAAGGATTGCTGCTTCTTACAAAGAATGGCATTGTCTACCAAGTGAATAGATGCGGAGGATGGAGGGCAGCATATGTTCCAGGTCAACTTTGATTCTTTCAAGGTATATGCATACAAAACCTCTCTGTTATATCTACATATATATTAATAAAGTCCTGTTAACCACTAAGCCAATGCATGGTGCAGTATGAAAAATAGGGATTTTGGCATTATGAAATTAGTTTCTGCTTTGCATAAGCGTCGGGTGACTATTTCTAGAATAATTATCTAAGATTTACACTAAATCTTAAGAAAATTTTGATGCAATCTGTAAAATTCCCTTTTTAAAATGAAGATCCAGCGGGAATCAGTTGATCGCCATCAAGCCATGATTGGCTGAACATTTCTCCCACAGTGGCCGCTACAGGAAAAATACGGTATTGCAAGGTGAATTTTCAGCTGGATGGGTGACTATTTAATAAAGCACTGATGCAGGGTCCACTAGAGCAGGAGTCACTTTTTGTATTTCTGGCTAATTAAGTGGGGGCAATGAGCCTCAATGACAGCTCCTTAAAAAAATAAAGTGCAAAAAGCAGCTTATATTTTTCAAGAGCAGATGTAAGATGTTTGATCTTCTATGATTGGTTATTATGGGCAGAAAAGACAGTTTTCCTTTTACACAGGTATTCATATTTTTAGTTTCTTCCCTGTATGACTGTGCATGTAGACATAACTGTCAATCACTAAATAGAACTGCCCACTGGTCTCGTATGTATACAAATACCAGGAGTTTTAATATTATTCTGAATCTCTTCTTACAAACCTATACATCATTCTGCTCAGCTTCGTCTTCTCTATACGATGCTGTCCACAGATCAGAAGATCAGATTGCATGTACGGCATGATAGGTTCCCTTTAATTGTTGTCGAGAGCAGTAGGGTTAAAGTTGTCATCTCGATGAAGTTCTTTGCACGTCTCTGTTTTCTGCAGATACACAGTACCTGGTCTCGGTGGATGTACACCTTACTAGGCTGCTAACCACGAGACGCTTTGTTATGTAATATAGCCAGCGGGTAAATTTGTGCAGGAAAGCACACAATCTTTACATTAAACAATCAGCCTGTCACTGTCCATTACAAATGACTTTCTCGAGGTTGTCGACCCGCACATTTTCTGATTTTATGACATTTCAAGAATATTAGTAACCATGTGACACTTTCTTATTATTCTAAAATATTATAACGCTGCCTGTATACTGTAAATGATTTAAATGAAATATTTAAGACATATTGGCACCACGGACGGACATTCCCCATTCAGGACTCTTCAATAAAAGAGCCAGTATAAAGAGTAACACATACAGTAAATGGGCACCTTGCATGAGAAATTTATGGCCCGTTGCAACATTTACTAACTTAAATGACTTGTCCACCGCTTTGAGTGTAAGGGGATTTTTTTCTTTCATAATTAATTGTCTGTTTTTTTTTCTACTCAACAAATAGTTCAACATTTTAAGTGAAAGTAAATAGTAAAAACTATTTTTAGCCCCACCCCCACCCCAGTACATGCATTTATAGGTGTATTTTTAAGTAGTCTTAAAAACTCAGAGCTATGCAGTCTCTTTTTACTTCCTGCCTGATTAGGGGGTTGGGTGGTCTTCCTTGACTGACAGAACTGGCGAGGAGCAGCTTCATTCTGCTACTAAAAATTAATGGTCTATGAGTGCTTGTTCAAAGTCTAGATTTTTAACATTATATTTACTTAGAGAGATAACAGGGCATTTCAACAAGCACACTTCTCAGGGAAGTGAGAGCTGTGATTAAGAGAACAACTATGGAATCGGTAGATGGATGCTACATGACTAATAAGAGCCCTGAAAGGAGGGGGAGGTAGGTGAGCAACTAATTGCTGAAACATAATCAATGGATTGGAGACAGCTGTCTGGTATGTTAGGAGTTCACTGGAATTTAACTAATGTACACACTTGGTCATACTAAGGTTGCAAAGATCCAGGGAAACCAGCTTTACATTATGAAAGATAAAAGCTTACTGCAGGAGAATGAAAGGACATTAATGTGTTACCTTTTTTTTCATATAAGAATAATTCATACCTACCAACATTTGTTAGCTCCACCACATTCCACCTAGGAAGCCATCTTTAAATGTTGGTTTGTATAAACTCCACCTGTTTTATTTGAATTTGTTGGACAATTCTGCCAAAAAAGGTGGCAATTGATGTTCCAGCCTTGACTACTCCAAAAATGCTTCTCTGGACAATGGCGAGAAGTTTAGTTTGAACTAGAAAGACAAAGTAAGTGATTATGTTTATAAAACATGCAATTAAAAAAAACATGCTGTTCTTTTTTCTGTTACAATGGATACTATAATTGAAACTAGACCTCATTACAGTCAATAAGGTCCATCTGGTGACATTATTATCCAATATGGGACAAGTCCATTTATTGCAGGAGTTCCATTTTTCAGTTACTTTTAATGAAGCAGAAAAATAGAAATTTAAACACCAGTTTGAACCAAGCCTAAGAAGACTGAATTTAAAAAAAGTTAATCTCAGACAGGAACAAAGGTCCGAGTGACAAATTACCTTTTTGAGCTATACTAGGTTATTTGAGAAGACAACACGGAAAAATAAGTGAATCGCAGTGACCGCAGGGTCGAGCATTGGTCGAGACAATAAAAAGTAAATAATCAATGTCTACACAACTTTGAATCAAAGTGCTATGTCTATATCAGCATGTCGCTGTCTCCTACACGATGTCTCCCCTAAGCCTCCACCACAGTACAAACCGCACAATTGAAAATAAATTGTGCTTGCTTTCTTAAGAAGTATGCTAACCTGTGCTAGAAAAGCAGTAAAATTAAATATAGGAACTTAAAAAAAGTAGAATTATATTATTATATTATATATATTATCATGTTTTGTGTATACAGCACAGATGCAGATCTATGTGGCTCCATAGTTCCAGACTACAAAAACTCTGTGTTGTCAGATTCTACAGTCACGCAGTGTTCCCGACGAATTTCGGGAAAAATTCACTCGTGTCTCTGGAACTTCGTCCATTCCATGACCTTAGAGCAATAGGTTTTTAATTACATTCTCATCTGGATCATTTATCATCTATAGAGTTGGACATCAGCATGGGAAGCATTCTCCATAGAGGTGAATGGAGCATGTGATAAAGACTATGCAAATTAACTATAAATCAACTATAAATCAACTATACAAAACCTGGCTTCTATAAAAACAGCTTTCAATATCAAATAGTCAAAAAATAATTGTAATATTTCTATAAGTTGCCATTAATTCAATCTGATGTGTAGCCATTACTTGTGGCACCATATGTTGATGAATTCGAGACTGCATTCTGCAGTGAAAATTATGCAATATAATCTAGAACATGCCACAATTTTACTGTATGATGCTGATGGAAAAATCCCTGGAGGCATATGAGGATAAAGTAGATCCCCTTGGAAGCCTATGGAAGCCGAATTATGGCTACATACACCTCAGGGGTTGCACACAGCTCATGTGTATATGGCCCTACCCAAATTTTTGCCTAAGCCAACCTGATTACAGAAACCAAGGGAGAACATATAAAGTAAGGACTCATGTATAATGCATGGGCTCTCTAGAGCTTTTCTATGCATGTCACTGAGGTTCTCAATCATAACATGGAACCCCAGTATCTAAACATACATTCAGGGGGTGGAAATGAAATGGGACATGGAAAGGGATTGGGTAGCAAAAAAGAGGTATAGTTAGCCACCATTCCGGGACCTTCCACACCCTCCAAATTTTGTCAAGTATTCTCAAGAGCAATATAGAGTATCCATATGCATAAGCCCTTATGTTCTATAGATAATGGGTACCCAATAGTGATGAGCGAGTATGTTTTGTTAACCCTTTCGCCGAGTATGCTCGGCCGAGCACCGAGTATTTACAGCTGCTCGGTGATATGTTTGAACCACTCCCGTGTGCATGATTTGCAACTGTTTGACAGCTTTATTACATGTGAGGAATGTGTAAGAAATAGGCATTCCTCACATGTATTAAAGCTGTCAAACAGTCGCAAATCATGCACACGGGAGTGATTCAAACATATCACCGAGCAGCTGTAAATACTCGGTGCTCACCCGAGCATACTCGGCGAAAGGGTTAACAGAACATACTCGCTCATCACTAGTGCCCAACCTTTCCTACCTCGAGAGTTACATTCAGTTCTTAAAGATGGTTGTGAGTCACAGTCTATGCGGAGAAATCGTAGAAGCCCCCTGTGTGCCTCTTTGAAGGTTATAATTCCCTGAGTATCCCCTTGTAAAGTAATAATGCTTCAAATGCCCCTTTATAAACTAATATTGCCCCTAGTGCCCTTTTAAAAAATATTATTGGCCCAAGCCCTCCCTATAATGTACTTGTGCCCTGAGCACCCCTTAAAAAAATAATAATGCCCCAAATGTTCCCACATAAAGTATTAATTGCTCAAGTACCCTGATATAACGTAATTGTATTTGTACCACCTTAAAAAGTGACACTTGTTTTTTTACATTGAGAAAGGCACTGGTTAGGACCCCAAACATGTTGGTTGAATAAAAAACTTTGTTTACACTCTCCAGATCTCATCCTTTCGATGAGCATGGCCCACACCTCATGATAATTTCTACTTTGCCAATACAGTTAAGAGTGGTACTTGTAAGGTGCCCAAGCGAGGTAGTCATGGGCGAGCTGTAGCCCATGCTCCCTTTGGCACCCTGCAGTCAAAGTGTGTCCTCGCTCTGGTGTTCTGCTGTGTATGTGGTGTCTCCCACTTACTTCTGGCCAGCCAGCCTCTTCTGACTCCAGGAATTCCTCTTCTGGAACCAGGGCAGCAATCAATTCAGAGGACATAGAATAAATCCCCAAAAAATATTTTTAGCCCAAAAATTTCAAAAGCACTTCCATATAATAAATATTAAACCTACAAGTACTCACCCCACCCCACCCCCCCAAGAAGAAGCAAGCCGTGAAACGTATGCTTCGGGGTTTCCTCATCAGCCAGGTCATATAATTATTAATTACTAATGATTCATTTATCTTTATCTACCACTCTCTGATCACTGTTCTTGTTTTTCATTTAATGATTCTTTATATCTATGGCTCTATGAAGGTGCTAGCATCTTTGACACAACTGATTGCACTTTATATAAATTGCAGTTTATTTGCACATCTGTTTACATGCACTTTATGTGAATAATATTCTGCACTTGCAGTATCTGTGGCCTTAAGGAGGTGCCTGCATCTTTTGCACTATTAATTTCCACCTTATAGAAAGGGTAGCTGACTTGCACTTTAGCTTACAGCACTTTATGTGATTTAAATTGTCAATATATTTAATTTATTTTGAAAAACTACTCAGTATTTTTTCTTCTCTAAGAATCTGGTATATCTGATTTAATGTAATTATGGTTCAGTGATTATTGTGATTTAGAGCACTTGCTCCATATGGTAGACATATTATGACATGACTTTGTAGTTTTTTTTGTCTGTTCTAGTTTCTTTCCCACTTTTATGTATTTTATTTGGATTTTAATTATATGTTAATAAAAAGTCTATTTTATTCAACTGGCGCTAATCTTCCGTTTGTTCAGAGGACATAGAGTTCATAAAAACAATCAGAACTGTACTTGGTAACTGGCAGTATTTACATTATTTACAGGCAGGCATAAAGAATAAGGCCCAATGGGTTGTCATCTTTCCCACAGGTACTGAATGCAACTTTAGCCCTGGTTCCCAATCTAGGTGAAGCATCTCTATTGCTTTCTTCTCTAGCCCTAAAGATTCTTCCTCACAAATGACAGTATATCTGGATCCCAATTCACTCCACCTTCTAGAGCTCGAGTCCTGACTTCTTCTACATCCTCGCAGACAGAATGTGCCCCCAGGCACCTGACGACTACATTGAGGTTCCCAGGCCGGCTAAGGGGACTCTTGTGGATTATCTGGCAATCCACTGTCTGGGATACTAGGCCCAAATCAACCTTAGCAGCCCTTACAGAGCCTGTTGGTTTCTGCAGTACTGCACAACTACTGACTCTCCCACTTCCTGCACTTGACACTACAATTCAGTCCCCCCTCCCTCTACTGGGCCGGCTGTTACCGTTAACCCTAACTAGGCCAAACTGCAGCCCCAGAGGGTTCTAACTGCAGGAACATGCTTTTGACTCTCTTTTTAGTATGAGTGGAAGGCTATCGCCTTCACCACTACTACATATTCAGCTGAGTATACAACCATAAGCCACACATGAAGGGCCCTCGAGCCACATGTGGTTCCTGAGCCACAGATTGGGGACCCCTGCTATAAATGCTGTCATGATCACATTTGCACTTTTGGCCCAATACTAAGTAGTAGTCATTGAGCCGCCACCACCACCCTGATTGCATCGGATCGATTTTCCATAAAGTTTCATTGTCTCGTTTCGAGTTTCCAGTTATTCACAATTCTAACTTCTGAGTTTCTGTCTCATCTACAGGATAATTTATACATCACAATTAACAAAAACATTATGAATAGTCCAGGATGAGCTAAGGTCCTTGTCCAAAGGCCATTGGTCACACTTGTTGAGCTTCAGACAAACTTATTTTTCAGTATTAAAGATATTTTATTTTTCCCGATCACCCAGAGGTTGAATGACCTTCAGCAATGAGTAATAAAGATATAAGATCCCCGGTCCAATCTGGTAGACTTGTTTGTCGTCTCTGATTGATTTTGATTTTTAATAACCTATGAATATATATTTTTCCCCCATCCATAAATTATGTTAATCTGGAAAACAGTAATTGCTCGTCCAGTAGAGTCAAAAGTGTTAACTACCGAAGCCATAACTCAAGATCCTCACTTGACATGTTGGTGATACAATTTTACTATAAATCTTTTCTTTGGTTATTACGGTGCAAGACATTTCGAAAAGTAATGGTTTTTTCGCCTTCAACAAATCATGTCATGACAGTGACAATATGACATTTAACACAGTAGTTTTGTCTTTTTTTGCCAAATTGTTCTGTTAACCTTTAGAAAAAAAATACACAGAAAGATGAGATTTTATTTACAGAATAACGATAAAAAAATAAAATTGCCAAGAGTGAGTCAAATTTAGTGAAAGCTTACCTAAATCTTTGAGGTTCAGCCTTTACTTTGTGTAGACAGTCTGAGAACAGAATATGTTGTTTTTAAACATCCTCTTATTTTTTATATTGTCTATTTTTATGTTTTTTTAATTAACTTATTTTTTTTTCAGTTGCTTGAAAAATTACTTTTGAAAAAGTCGAATATCAAAAACAGCTTAGAAGTATTAGAAATTTTTTAGTGTAAATGTACTCCCAAAAAAAAAGACTTAAAAAAAGTTATTTTGTAAAAAATACACTTGGGCATATTCAGAAAAACTTACTAATCCTTAGATTAATGAAAACTTAGGGGCTGATTCATTTGTGTTTTTGTATCAGTCACTTTTCATCTTTTGCATTGTGACTACAGTTGAGCGAACCCGAACTTAAAAGTTTGGCGTCAGTTAGTGTCCAGTGCCAAATGTCAAACATTGACTTACCCCGGATGTCCATTGCAATGTTTAGAGTTCGTTGTGGAGAGAGAGAGATCAAAAGTTTTGGTCCCCATTGTTTTCAATGGGGTTTGGGTTCAAGTTCGGGTACAGTTCTGTACCCGAACGGAACTTTGAAATAAAGTTTGGGTCGTGTACTAGAACCCCAACGGGCCCGCTCATCCCTAAGTGTCTTTTTTTCTTCAAAGTAGTGTAAGTTATTTATTAATGTCTTTTACCCTTTTTTCGGACTTATTCGTTCATATGTTCCACTAAAATTTGGGAAGATTTTCGCAAAAAAATTTAGGTGTACATAAAATCTCTCCAGGGGGTATCTGGAGTACATTTAGTGACTTTTTTAAGTCATAATTAGAGATGAGCGTTGTTCTACTCGAACTGTTCGCCAATCTCAAATTCGAGCTGTTTTGGGCGGTGTTCGAGCCGTTCGGCGAACACGAACGATTTGAGAAAAATTCGGCTGTTCGAGGTTATGTTCGATAACTGTTCGTGCACCAAAATCATAACTGGATTTTTTCTCAGTAATGATGAAAATTAATGTTAATACGCAGTTTGAGTGTACAGCGGGGTGGGGGGGAGGGGCAGGGGATGGATCTTTGCAGGAATAATGAAGATCTCCATTTTTTTTTCTCTTTCCCGCATTTACAGTGGGGAGGTGCAATCTGTCAGCCTATCAGCAGCGCACACACGTAGCGAAGTGCTTTTTTTCACACAAGCAAGGGCATGTGTCATTGGCAGTGTATGTCACATGTCCTTGCCCTATAAGACCAAGCCATTTTCCCCGTCGCCACCATTTTCTCACTGCTGCAGCTGCGTGTTAGACGGCACAGCTGTTGCTGTGTGTGCTATACCTTGTTAATTTCAAGCCAATTTTCGCACAAATCTACAGATAGCTTGGGAGTAGGGAATAGTTGTGATTGCAGTCCTTTTAAGGACTAGGTTACAGCATTTCCTACGACTTTTATCAGGCAGGTCTGTGCTCTTAAATAGATAGATTGTGGGAGTAAAGACTAATTGTAATTGCAGTCCTTTTCAGGACTAGGTTACATCAGTTCCTATCAGTTTTTGCCAGGCAGGTCTGTGCCAGTGCTGTGCAAGTTTTTTTCACAGCATTTGGCTGAATCTAGCAAAGCTAATCCTTTTTGGCCTATTGCAGAGTGTGTTAGTCAGTGGAGTAGCCTATCTGTGTTGCAAGATATACCACCTGTGTATAGAATACCAATTTTTTTACTGCACCTAGTGAAGTAAAATCTTTTGGGCATAGCATCATTCTATTAGTCCATCTATACTGACCTCCATCAGGTTGCAAATTGAATATAATTTTTTTCTGCATCTAGCTCTGAAAAAATATTTGGGCTTCTAGCAGTGTGTGGGACTTGTTCTATTAGTCCATCTATACTGACCTCCATCAGGTTGCAAACTGAATATAATTTTTTTCTGCATCTAGCTCTGAAAAAATATTTGGCCTTCTAGCAGTGTGTGGGACTTGTTCTATTAGTCCATCTATACTGACCTCCATCACGCTGCAAATTCAAAATAATTTTTGTCTGCATCTAGCTCTGAAAAAATATTTGGCCTTCTAGCAGTGTGTGGGACTTTCTCTATTAGTCCATCTATACTGACCTCCATCAGGTTGCAAATTAAAAATAATTTTTATCTGCATCTACCTCTGAAAAAATATTTGGGCTTCTAGCTGTGTGTGGGACTTGTTCTATTAGTCCATCTATACTGACCTCCATCAGGTTGCAAACTGAATATAATTTTTTTCTGCATCTAGCTCTGAAAAAATATTTGGCCTTCTAGCAGTGTGTGGGACTTGTTCTATTAGTCCATCTATACTGACCTCCATCACGCTGCAAATTCAAAATAATTTTTGTCTGCATCTAGCTCTGAAAAAATATTTGGCCTTCTAGCAGTGTGTGGGACTTTCTCTATTAGTCCATCTATACTGACCTCCATCAGGTTGCAAATTAAAAATAATTTTTATCTGCATCTACCTCTGAAAAAATATTTGGGCTTCTAGCTGTGTGTGGGACTTGTTCTATTAGTCCATCTATACTGACCTCCATCAGGTTGCAAACTGAATATAATTTTTTTCTGCATCTAGCTCTGAAAAAATATTTGGCCTTCTAGCAGTGTGTGGGACTTTCTCTATTCGTCCATCTATACTGACCTACATCAGGTTGCAAATTAAAAATAATTTATATCTGCGTCTAGCTCTGAAAAAATATTTGGCCTTCTAGCAGTGTGTGGGACTTTATCTATTAGTCCATCTATACTGACCTCCATCAGGTTGCAAATTAAAAATAATTTTTATCTGCATCTAGCTCTGAAAAAATATTTGGGCTTCTAGCTGTGTGTGGGACTTTTTCTATTACTCCATCTATACTGACCTCCATCAGGTTGCAAATTGAATATAATTTTTTTCTGCATCTAGCTCTGAAAAAATATTGGGCTTCTAGCTGTGTGTGGGACTTGTTGTATTAGTCCATCTATACTGACCTCCATCAGGTTGCAAACTGAATATATTTTTTTCTGCATCTACCTCTGAAAAAATATTGGCCTTCTAGCTGTGTGTGGGACTTGTTCTATTAATCCATCTATACAGACCTCCATCAGGTTGCAAACTGAATATAATTTTTTTCTGCATCTAGCTCTGAAAAAATATTTGGCCTTCTAGCAGTGTGTGGGACTTTCTCTATTAGTCCATCTATACTGACCTCCATCAGGTTGCAAACTGAATATAATTTTTTTCTGCATTTAGCTCTGAAATAATATTTGGCCTTCTAGCAGTGTGTGGGACTTTCTCTATTAGTCCATCTATACTGACCTCCATCAGGTTGCAAATTAAAAATAATTTTTATCTGCATCTAGCTCTGAAAAAATATTTGGGCTTCTAGCTGTGTGTGGGACTTGTTCTATTACTCCATCTATACTGACCTCCATCAGGTTGCAAATTGAATATAATTTTTTTCTGCATCTACCTCTGAAAAAATATTGGGCTTCTAGCTGTGTGTGGGACTTGTTGTATTAGTCCATCTATACTGACCTCCATCAGGTTGCAAACTGAATATATTTTTTTCTGCATCTACCTCTGAAAAAATATTGGGCTTCTCGCTGTGTGTGGGACTTGTTCTATTAATCCATCTATACAGACCTCCATCAGGTTGCAAACTGAATATAATTTTTTTCTGCATCTAGCTCTGAAAAAATATTTGGCCTTCTAGCAGTGTGTGGAACTTTCTCTATTAGTCCATCTATACTGACCTCCATCAGGTTGCAAATTAAAAATAATTTTTATCTGCATCTACCTCTGAAAAAATATTTGGGCTTCTAGCTGTGTGTGGGACTTGTTGTATTAGTCCATCTATACTGACCTCCATCAGGTTGCAAATTGAATATAATTTTTTTCTGCATCTAGCTCTGAAAAAATATTGGGCTTCTAGCTGTGTGTGGGACTTGTTGTATTAGTCCATCTATACTGACCTCCATCAGGTTGCAAACTGATAATTTTTTTTCTGCATCTACCTCTGAAAAAATTTTGGGCTTCTAGCTGTGTGTGGGACTTGTTCTATTAATCCATCTATACAGACCTCCATCAGGTTGCAAACTGAATATAATTTTTTTCTGCATCTACCTCTGAAAAAATATTTGGCCTTCTAGCAGTGTGTGGGACTTTCTCTATTAGTCCATCTATACTGACCTCCATCAGGTTGCAAACTGAATATAATTGTTTTCTGCGTCTAGCTCTGAAAAAATATTTGGCCTTCTAGCAGTGTGTGGGACTTTCTCTATTAGTCCATCTATACTGACCTCCATCAGGTTGCAAACTGAATATAATTTTTTTCTGCATCTAGCTCTGAAAAAATATTTGGCCTTCTAGCAGTGTGTGGGACTTGTTGTATTAGTCCACCTATACTGACCTCCATCAGGTTGCAAATTCAAAATAATTTTTTGTCTGCATCTAGCTCTGAAAAAATATTTGGCCTTCTAGCAGTGTGTGGGACTTGTTGTATTAGTCCACCTATACTGACCTCCATCAGGTTGCAAATTCAAAATAATTTTTTGTCTGCATCTAGCTCTGAAAAAATATTTGGCCTTCTAGCAGTGTGTGGGACTTTCTCTATTAGTCCATCTATACTGACCTCCATCAGGTTGCAAACTGAATATAATTTTTTTCTGCATCTACCTCTGAAAAAATATTTGGGCTTCTAGCTGTGTGTGGGACTTGTTCTATTAGTCCATCTATACTGACCTCCATCAGGTTGCAAATTGAATATAATTTTTTTCTGCATCTAACCCAGCCAATAGTTTTGGCCTAATACCACAGTTTGGCCACTCAGCCCTGCTCGGTTCCCATCCATTGTTTATTTTTGCAAACAACTCCAGAGTTGTGAATTAGTTAACCACCAAAATGAGTGGAAAAAGGCCTGCTGCTGGTGGAAAGGGGAATATGCGTGTTGGGAAGGGGAAAAAAGGTTGTGTCCGTGGGGTAGGTGTTAAAGCAACAGTAACATCTGCAGAAGAAAGACCATCTTCCAGCCAAACTAAAATGTCTACTTCTTTTAGCGGACAATGTGATAAGATCCCTTTCTTACGGCCACGCCAATCGCTACAAATTCCAGATGAGGCACAAAAACAGCAGGTGCTTCAACGGATATCAAGTGCTCCTTTAAGTGGGCTCTCCTCCACATCAACTTCAACATCACAAATACTCCAGTCCTCAAAGGTGTCACCCCAATCGCACTTGCTTCCTCACAGCTCCCAAATCTCCAGCTGCCCATCTGAGTATGAGGTAGAACAGATGGTTGAGTCTGCAGAGCTGTTTACTCATACTATAGCCTGGGAATCAGAGGTCGACTCCAGCGCTTCTGTGAATCCAGACGAGGAAATGATCTGCACTGATGCCCAGAATCTTTATGAGTCGGATCCAGGACCAGACGCAGAAGGTTCTGACCATAATGTAGACCCTCATTCCCAAACTGTAACTCCTGTTGGTGGAGACAATGAGGAAGACGATGATGAGACTCAAATACCGGATTGGAGCGACAACTTTAGTTTTTTGTCAGGGCAGGAACAGGTTGGCTCTGAGGACGACGGATGTGATAACGCACAGGGTGATGATGATGAGGTTGGAGATCCCACTTACTGTCAACCCACAGTCAGCCAAGAGATGAGGTCAGCAGAGGAGGTGGAGGAAGATGCTAGTGACGACGAGGTCAGGTTGCGCCTTCCTGGACAGAGACGTAGTACTGGAAGCACGTCAACAACTGCATCCTCAAACACAACTCTGCCTCTCACCACAAGTCGTGGTGGCTCTTCAGGTCACATGGGTGCTAAGCCTTGCATAGCCTGGGCATTTTTTCAGATCGATAAAGATGACCCAACTCGTGTTATCTGTAACATTTGTCAGCAAAAGCTAAGTAGAGGCCAAAAAATACATAGTTTGAGTACTTCATGCATGAACCGGCACGTGGACATGAAGCATAAGTTGCAGTGGGAAGCTCAGTGTGCTACAATGCGGCCTAGCCGGCCGGGCCAACCACCGTCTGCCATATCTTGTGCATTCGCGGCCTCTTCATCCTCTGTGACTGGGGGGACAGCAGTCACACCTGTTTTGGGGCACAGACCTGCCACCTCTTTACCCGCAACAGCCAGCGTGATTGGCAGGTCATCATTTTCTTTGGAGGTGGTAACACCAGCTGGTGTTGAGCGCTGTCCGACATCGATAGCACCACCTTTGGATCAAGGCAACCTAACATGTCCGCCTGCATCTTCCTCACAGACCGGCAGTTTGCCGGGGACACCCTTATAAACCCCGTCTAAGCACAATAGCCAGCCCTCGGTCCCTCAGATGTGGACAAGTAAAAGACCATTTCCTCCTAGCCATGAGAAAGCTAAGAGGTTGAATTTCACCATCTGCAAGCTCTTGGCTACAGAAATGCTGCCTTTCCGCCTGGTGGACACAGAGGATTTTCGAGACCTTATGTCCGTCGCAGTGCCCCAGTACCAGATGTCCAGTCGGCACTACTTCTCAAAGAAAGGTGTGCCTGCGCTCCACCAGCATGTCGCACACAACATCACCGCTTCTTTGAGAAACTCTGTCTGTGACAGGGTGCATTTCACCACAGACACTTGGACGAGTAGGCATGGACAGGGGCGTTACATGTCGCTGACTGGGCACTGGGTAACTATGGTGACAGCAGGACAAGGGGCTGCTGTCCAAGTCTTGCAGTCCCCACGAGTTGTGCGTCAATCCTCTTTATGTCAAAGTTCCTCCACTGCTTCTGCCTCCTCAACCTCCTCTCGGTCTTCCACCTGCACCCAAAGCCTGTCTGGTCATGCCACAAGCTTTCTAACTGCGCAGAAGGGATCCTGCACACCTCCTTACTATGCTGGCAGTAGTGCTCAACGTCATCAGGCGGTTTTTACTTTGAAATGTCTGGGAAATGTGAGTCACACAGCTGAGGAGTTGTGGTCAGCACTGGAGAACCAATTTCATGAATGGTTGTCTCCGCTGGACCTGAAACCAGCGAAGGTCATGTGCGACAATGCTGCAAACCTGGGTGCGGCCCTTCGCCGGGGCAATGTCACACACGTGCCTTGTATGGCTCACTTGTTGAACCTGGTTGTCCAGCAATTTTTAGCCCACTATCCCAGACTAGATGGCCTTCTGCAGAGGGCACGGTCGCTGTGTGCTCACTTCCGCCATTCGCATCCCGCAGCTCAGCGACTTACATCTCTACAGAAGTCGTTGGGCCTTCCACTTCACTGGCTAAAATGCGATGTGCCTACCCGGTGGAATTCAACTCTGCACATGTTGCAGCGACTGTGGCAGCACCGACAAGCCCTGGTGCAATACGTTCTGACGTATAGCCTGGGCCAACGAGATCCAGACGTGGGGCAAATCACGCTGGAGGAGTGGTCTCAGATCAGGGACCTATGCACCCTTCTGCACAGTTTTGAAATGGCGACGAAGATGTTTAGTGCTGACGATGCCATTATCAGCATGACTATTCCGGTGATTTACATGCTGGAGCACATGTTAAACAGAATTCGGAGTCAGGTGGTGGCACAAGAGGAGGTGGAGGAAGTAGAGGAGGAGGAGTTGTATGCGGAAGGGCTAACATCTGCAAGGTCCAGACGGTCGGCAGCACCAAGGTGGCAGGCATGTGAGGGTGGGGGAGATGGTTTTACCAGGGCGCATGGTAGCAGCCAAACTAGTGAGGAAGGTGCAGGAGCCCAGGAAGAAGTGGAGGACGAACTGATGGAAGACTCATCAGATGAGGGAGACCTTGATCACATTTCTGTTGTGCGAGGTTGGGGGGAGAGGACAGAGGAAGGAAGCATGATTGTTACCTCGCCACCAACACAACAGGGACTTGGTGCTCCTGGATGCGCAACACACATGAGTGCCTTCTTGCTGCACTACCTGCAACATGACCCTCGAATTGGGAGAATTAGAAATAATCCTGACTACTGGGTTGCCACACTGTTAGATCCCCGGTACAAAAGTAAATTTGCAGAAATTATTCCTGCCATAGAAAGGGATGCACGCATGCAGGAGTATCAGCAGAGACTGTTGCAGAATCTTACATGTGCTTTTCCACAAAACACCAGTGGTGCACGTAGTGAATCTCACAGTTCCAACTTGCCAACCGTGGGACCGTCAAGTGTTCAGCACTCAAACCGTAACATGCAGCACTGATTCTATTAGGCCATCTATAATAAGCTCCACCAGATTTAAAATTACTAATCATGTTTATCTGTATCTTGGCTGGAAAATAATTTGGGCTTTGTAGCAGTGTGCAGCACTGATCCTATTAGGCCATCTATACTAAGCTCCACCAGATTTAAAATTAATAATAATTTTTAGCTGCATCTAGCCCGGAAAATAATTTTGGGGCTCCGAGATGCGAAAGACACATAAGTGTCTTCTTGCTGCACTACCTGCAACATGACCCTCATATTGTCAGAATTCGAAGTAATCATGACTACTGGGTTGACACACTCTTAGATCCGCCAAACTTTTCGATCAACCTTTTCATTTTAATAAAGACCAAAAAAATGGTCATTTTTGAAATTATAAGCATTAGCAGGTTATTAGAAACTGAAATCAAACAGTTTTCAACTCAAAACTTTATTATAGGTGATGTTACATTTTCACATAGGACCCCTTGTTCGAAAGGAGCTTCTGAACTCTCTCGTCCATTGAATTTGTCAGGTTTTGGATGGTTTCTGCTTCAATTGTTTTGCATGAGGACAGAATACCCTCCCAGAGCTGTTGCTTAGATGTGAACTGCCTCCCGCCATCATAGACACTCCTTTTGATGATGCTCCAGAGTTTCTGAATGGGGTAGAGGTCAGGGGAGCATGGGGGTCACACCATAAGTTTGTCCCCTTTTATGCCCATATCAGCCAGAGATGCAGATGTTTTATGTGCAGCATGAGATGGTGCATTATCATGCAAAAAAATGATCTTGCTGTGAAATACACGGTTCTTCTTGAACCATGGCAGGAAGTGCTGTTTGAGAAAATCCACATACATTATGGAGTTCATCTTTAGCGCCTTCAGGGATCCTAAAGGGGCCGACAATCTCTCTCCCCATGATTCCAGCTCAAAACATTACTCCACCTCCTCCTTGTTGGCGCTGTAGCCGTGTTTGCGTGGGGTGTCCATCAACCAGCCATCCTCCACTCCATCCATCTGGACCATCGAGCGCTGCACGGCACTCATCCATGAACAAAACAGTTTTGAAATCAGTCTTCATGTAATGTTTGGCCCACTGGAGCCGTTTCTGCTTGTGTGAAGTGGATAGAGGAGGTCGACAGGATGGCGTATGCACAGCTGCAAACCTCTGAAGGACCCTGCATCTTGTTGTTCGGGGGACGTTGGAGGCACCAGCAGCTTCAAAAACTTGTCTGCTGCTATGACAAGGCTTTTATGCCGCTGCTCTTTTAACCTGACGTAATTGCTTGTAGGAAAGAGTCCTCAATTTGCCCTTATCAGCACGCACACGTGTGTACTGTGAATCAGCTACATACTTCTTGATTGCCAAGACACTTCATCCTGATCATCGCACAATGTTGATTGTAGTCATGCCTTGACCTAAACACTCCACAATTTGTTGCTTCTCAGCAGCCGACACATCCTTTTTCTTTCCCATTTTGGCAGAAAATGTAGGCTGCTTAATAATGTGAGACAGTCTTCTTAAGTAGTCTTGCCTTTCATTGGACACACCTGCCAAACTAATTAGCCCAGGTGTCTGCAATTGCTTACAGTGATATAAAGAGCCCTGACACACATCACCATCAATGAGTTTAACTGACAAACAAACAAATTCTTCCCTTATCACTCCTAAACACTTTTTGCATAATAATTTGGAACACAGTGTACATGTGCTTTTCCACAAAACACCAGTGGTTCACGTAGTGAATCTTACAGTTCTAACTTGCCAACCGTGGTCTGTATGGAGTTGTTCAATAAAGGGCCCAAAATTAAGATAACATAGATGGGAGAGGTCTCTATGAATAGGAATTCCTAAGTATTTGATACCCTGTGAGGGCCAGGCAAAGAGAAAGTTGGACTGGATGGAATCCTATATGGATTTGGGGAGGGAGACATCGAGGGCCTCAGACTTCGCTGCATTGATTTTAAAATTTGACCATGTAACAAAGTGATCTATTTCAGCCATAACAGCATGAATGGATATATGTGATTGAGTGATATATACTAGGACATCATCAGCAAATAGAGAGCACTTGTACTCGGTGCCTCCCACCTCAATCCACCTAATATTGGGGTTATGGCGAATTGATGAGAGCAGGTCCTCCGTCACTAGGATGTATAAGAGAGGGGACAGAGAACATCCCTGCCTTGTCCCATTGGTGATTGTGAAAGGTGATGAAAATGTTCTGACGCGCCCCCTGGGCCTTGGGACACCCGGAGCCGGACCCTTTTTGTGGATGTTGGTGGTTGTAGTCTCCGTGGCGGCGACCCGGTTCCGTGGCTCAGGGCGGTCAAACCAGTGGCGGAACTATTTATGTGGTTTTGATGTTTAAATGTCCGACTACGCCACCCGTGGATTGCGGTCAGAGTGAACCGCCGCTCCAGGGCAGACCGCTGAGGCTGGTGTTGTGGGTGCAGCAGAGCGTAGCATAACTCCCCACGGGAGGAGTATAGCCTCAGGGCAGTGTATGCGGAGGATGGGGGTGATGGTGCAGGGCAGCAGCAGTATTGACACGGAGTCAGTGATGCAGTCCAGGGCCTTTACTCACAGTTCTTATTATCCAGACCACGTCTGCAGGTAACGGCTGCCCACGTCGTACTGTACTCACCAGGTAAGGGGCTCAGACAACTCCCAGATAACTTTGGAGCGCTTCACAGGACCCCCTTTGTGTGTCCTTTGTCTGGCCTTTCTTACCAACCCTTCTGTCCAGCTGCCTCGGGCCTCCTCTTGGTAAACTTGGCGCCAGTTTCCCTGACCCTATGTGGTGCCTTCCTAGCGGGTGTAGCAAGGGGCTGCGCCACATAAAATGTCACAGCCTCCGGTTTCTAGCTGAGGGTCATTTCCTGCCTCCACTAGTTTCGGGGACCGGTCTCCCCCTTTGGCCTGACCCCTCCACGCAGGTGGATTCGGGCGTGTGGTGGCGACTCGCCCGTCCGCACCCCTGGGATCCCTTCATTCCTCGTTCCTGGAGCCTTCTCCGCTCCTCTTCCTTCGTTCTCCCTCTTCCAGGCCTGGGCCTCTGTTACTAGGCCTGCCTCCGGAGCAGAGCTCATGCAGAGCCCCTGCTCCCTGCCACTTCTGCTCAGACTTCTCTGCACTGAACTAAGATGGTGCCCACCTTTTATACTCCCTTCTCAATGCACCCAGGAACTGCTTCCTCCCTGCTCCTGCACTACAGGGTTCCCCTTCCTCAGTGTTCCCTCCCCCCACTCCAGCCAGGGACAGGGACTGTCGTGCCCATCTCAGGGGCATATTGGTCGCCCTGCCCCACGGCAATGTGGTGTAATGCATGCAGGTGTCGGGTCCTGATCCACACTCCATCCTTACCTGAGAGTGAGATATCACACCTCTGGGTGAGGTGCAATACCTCTGTAGCAACCGAGCCCTCAGGGTAAAACAGTTCCATTTATCTTCAGCCTAGGTGACGTATTGCGATACAGGGCCGTGATTTTGGCTATAAAAGGGTCCCCTAGACCCCTACCCCAAGCTTTTTAAGAGAATCATATATGGCGTGCCAGGAGACTCTATGGAATGCTTTCTCAGCATCCAACGAGAGTATCTAATTACAAATTTTTAACTGCATCTAGCCCAGGAAATACTTTGTGCCTAGTAGCAGTGTCTGCTAGTCAGCGGATTATCCCGGCTGTTAAGCAAGCTACACCACCTGTAGTTTTGACACTTAATTTTTTCAAAGGAAATGCTTCGGGACCATGGGATACTCAGTGAAGAGCATCAGGAGGCACACCAAGGCATAGGGGCTGGGACTGTCAGTAGGATGCCTTGCGGTGGACAGCCGAGCTCGATCCTTATAAAAGCTTTTTAACTGCAGCAGCTTTAGTGGACGCTACTGGAGCTGGAATTACGCAGCTGCTGGCATGAGACTTGCCCTCCAATAGATCCTTGTAAATGGATTTAAAGTGTATTCATTCAAATTAGAGAGACAATTTAAATTAAAAAGCTTAGAGCTGCCTCCACCACAGGGGGGCTCGCTCGACCCACCAGCGGACAGGCACCAGTATTGGGAGAGGGGGGCTGGCCGTCAGGGTTCACCGCGGCTCTGGCACAAACCCGGCGACACGGAGGTGGCACGGGCAGGAGCGGACTGAACGTGTCGGCTTCTCACTTTTTGGATTTTAGAAGGGCATGACATGCATATATCTGTGTCTCCCCCTCCTTTTACTCCTCCACCTCTTTTCTTTTCGCATGACTATATGTACTTGTCACTTTTCCATGTGTTAGTTGTGTCTTCAGAGCAGTTTGCCAGCTTTTGGACACCTTTGAAGGTGTTTTCTATGTGTTTCTATGTGTTTTTGTTTGCCTGCCATTTGTTTTAACGGTGTTCGAAGGTGTTCGACGAACAGTTCGACGAACAGTTCGGCGAACACACGGGTGATCGACGAACCGAACCGAACTCGAACACTACGGGGGTGGCTCAACACTAATCATAATAGATGAATGAGCCAAAAAACATCTGGAAGCACCAAATTATGCCAACAATTACAAACATCAAAAAAACCTAAAGGTGAACTGAACATATATAGAAAAGACATTAAAAAAGACAAACAATAAAATAAAAGTAGTGTAGCAAATAAAAATAAGGGAAAAACACCAAAAACTAGACACAAACTGTACAGTCTTAAATGCACCAAATTTATAAATTTTCATGTCATTTGATCTATCTGTCTAATTTTGTGACTGTCTTGTCTAAGTTTACAACACCTGTTAGTTAGCTGCCTTTGTGCCTGAAATGTGTGCCACAATTTTGGCCAATTTTTAGTCCACTGTGTTTCACATTAAACCACATTCTTTCTGATAAGCCACAATCTTTATAAGCTATTTTTTTGCCTCAATTTTGGCTTGTAAATATACCCCACAGTTTCTTCGGAAGTTATTTATACTTATTTTTTTAACCAAAGTAAAGAATGGACTCAAAAGGAAAAAAACAGTATTAATAATGGACTTATACTATTCTAAATTTCTGAATTCAAGTCTGTATCTCAATTTTTTTTCCCAAAAAAATACCGGGGCAGTTTTTTAAACTTTTTAAACTTTAAACACTATAAGTTTATTTTCAAGTGTTTTGTTGTCTAGCCTAAGCCCGTTTTTTTTTTTTTTACAATGAAATAGTCAAAATAAAAATTTCACACTGTTTATGTGACTTTATTTGCAATTTTCCTCTACTCTTGCCACTTTTAAATGAGTGCCGGGAAAGTGGGGGTAGCTTTCTAAGCAAAAAAGTCTGAGATCATATTTACACAATGCAATCATGTGCTGCTTTTTATGCCGCAAAGTTGAAAATTTAGGAAATTTTTGAAAAAGTGCTGCAAAAGGATTCAGTGTAGTTGTATCACTTCATCATGGCCTGAGTCAGATTACTGAATTTTGACTATTTAAAAAGATGGAGTTCTCAGTCCAATAGGGCGTAGCAATTTATCAAGCATGGTGGTTTAACAATGAAGCCTGATACAAAACTGGCTTTAAACACTCCTTTCATAATTAATTACTATCTAAGATTATATTACTTAATAGTTTACTTCTTGACTAATTTTTTTTACAAAATTGGGATGCATATTTTGGCACATAGTATTGCCTGTTAGACTATTCCCCTTTCTATTGATGTCCTTTACATAAAGTCACACCCTAATGTCAAACAAGCATCAGACAAAAAATATTTGCATTGAGCATAGACAATCTTAAAAAAAAATAACACAAATCTGACATTTTAAAAATGCTTAGAAATTAAAATGGATTACAGTATAAAACAAATGCAACAGTGATTAAAATCTAGCAGGATATTATCAGACTTAGCTATGAAAAGGTTGACTAAAAACAGAATCTTCCCACATTAAATCAATACATAATTCAGTTCAGCTGCTGTAACAACTCTAAGGACTGATAAAAAAAACAACTTAAAAATGGATATATTTTATTTACAGAAAAAACAATATAAGGCTATGTTCACACATGTTGGGTTTTTTCAGCGTCACAAATCTGCAGCAGAACCCAACTCTGGCAGGAAATCAGCTGCGTCAGAAATGCAGGTTTTGCTGCATTTCTTTGTGTGTTTTTTCAGCTTTTTTTTTTCACTGTCCTTCTGTCTCTATACATCTATATGAAGTTATGGGAAAAAAAAATCTCATTCTGGTTTTGGCATATTGGGGGAGGTGAATTGTTCAGGAATAGCTTAGACACTGGCAATGCATTGAGTTTGTAGGACACTATTTTCTTTTTACACTATGGGGTCTGCCACTCAGTTGCACAGGAATTGTTCAATTTCACACCTCCCTGGACCACAGTTATTGTTCAATCTCACACCTAGCTCAGCTAATATTTACACATCACTAATTTAATTAACCTCTCATAATACAAATTACCATCTCAGTGAACAAGACAAGATGATAAAATCACAAAAATAAATGAGTTTCACATACTGTTGAACTTGCTTATTTTCACTAAAAATGCAGCAAAACTCGATAGCTATGTTCACACATCATGTTTTTTTCAGCTTTTTTTTCACTACCCATTACTTCCAATGGGTGAAAAACGCTAAAAAAAACACTGAAAGAAGTGACATGCTCTATTGTCCAAAAACCCAACCAAGGCACAAAATAAGCTAAAAAAAAACAAGATGTGGGAACAAATAATTCAGGTTTCTCATGGACTTTGTTGGTACTACAAAACGCAGCTGAAAATTTCCATACAAATCTGCAGAAAAAAAGCGCTGAAAAAACCGAACATGTGTGAACATAGTCTAAAAGTGTCAATAGGTTAAAATAAAATAAAAAACGTTTCTGTTTAATTTTTTTTAAAATGTACCATATTTTAGATTTTTTTCACTCACTTTACAATTCAGTGAAGTGTGTACAGGTGCATTTTAAATATATATATTTTTAAATTCATTTCTAATTTTTTGCCGTGCTTGATGGGAATATTAAAATTATACCAAGGAATAAAATAATTTTACGTACAGATTAACATGTTTTTACCATTAAAAAAAAGTCTAATGTGATTAAAAACGAACTGAAAATTACATAATGTTTGACTTGTCAGACTCAGCTCTGCGTAGGTGGACTGAGAACAGAATCTACCCAGATGGCATCAGTATCATTCTTCAGATCAAATAAATATCAGAAATGCTTTAAAACATGTTTCTACCCATTTTTTTCCCGCAATTTTAAATAGTGATATAATTAATTGAAACCTTATTGCTAAACACATAAAATTGTTCATTTATCAAGTAGTTAATTACCCATTGCTTTTTGCTATATTAAAGTAACTATGTAGCATCTAGATGCATAAATATTCTTCTAAGCTGTTTTCGACACTTGACGGCGTATAAATGGATTGGAAACTATTAGGTAATTAAATACCAGCTTGGGCTATGCTCATCATTGGGACTTCCATCTGAAGCCCTAGAAGATGGTATTTGGGTGGAACCTGAATGAGTTCATTGACTTCAGAGAAGGAGATGGAGTCACTTCTTGTTCTCTCTGACCTACATTTAGGCAGTATCTGCCTTCCCGAGCCCCCTCCCCCCCCAACCACCAAGAAAAAAAAAAATTCAATACATTGGTTGGCTTGGTTGGAAATGTAAATGCTTTGAAGGAGTCTAATTTTTCACTCTAATGTGCCTCCATGACTTTTCTATATGCCACTAGTGGTATAGTACCATGGGTTCTACCTTTTCAATGATGAAGTTTTAATCAGATAGTGGGTTCTTTGTTAAAAATTTGAAACTGGAAGCCTAAACTGTCCTTGGTGGTGAGGGGTGGGTTGGTGTCAAGCAGCAGCATTAAAAGGAGGGAAATTTCTATCCTTACGATCAGTTCTACCATAAGTTCTACCACTTAACTATCATGTGTTCTTTGCCTCTAGAGCAGTGTTTCCAAAACCCCATCCTCACGACCCCCAACACATCATGTTTTCAGAATTTCCTTAGTATTTCCGCGTCTGTTAACCTGCCTAATGCCGCTTTCAAAGATTACCAACAGCTAACAGTCGCGGGCAAAGTTCTGCTCCACCGGCAGCTGTTACAGGCAGATGATGACTGATTATTTTAACCATCATCTGCCGGCAAAGATGCAAGCCAGCCTCAAAGGCATGGAGACGGTATATGATGTACCCTGTATGTCATATGTCATTAAGAGGTTGATGAAGCCATCAAAATTGATTCTTGAGAGTTTTGTTGGATGAGGATGGATACCTATTCTTCAGGCATACACAATATATAGTAAAATCCTTCTCCATAATACAACAGAAAAATCCTTTGAACATTAAGATGTAGCATTTAGGTCATCGAACACTTTCCTTAATTCCACTATTCTCGAAAAAACAAAGTTAATTTTTGAATTAATTCCAACAGAAGTAGTGACTCTTCCAGTGGCCTACTCCAGAGCGGGTTATCAGACAGCTCCTTCTTTTTTTCATTACACTATTACCGTCGCCCTTATATTAAAACAAAATCATTATGCAAATCCAGTCTTTGAAAGGAGAGGACCGGTACTTGATGAATTTGGTAATGTAAGTAGGATCACAGTTCACCTTACTAGATGGCGATCAATTCTACGTGGGTGCATATAGATCGAGAACTTTTCCAAATATTTTATGAAAATGTAGACACTAGAAAACCTCTAGTATGAATCATTTATTGAAATCAGCTATAATAAACCCAGAGAATCAGAAGCTGTGTCTGACTATGGCATTCACCGTTCATTAATTTTCAAAGTGTGTTTTACCCTTCCGCTGCTGAAATCTACTTCAATCCAAGTAGAGGAGGAAGTTTTGACATATTTTGCAGTTTTTTATCTTTTTTTTAGTTCTGTATATATTTTAATTACATAAACAAAGGCAAAAATTAATTATGTCTTCAATGTGACCATAAGAGTGTATACTTTAGTAGCATAGTATAGTAAACTTGAAGGGGGTATCCAGGACTTCAAAAAGAAAAAAAATGTGCCTAAGCACTAATAGGCGGGTAGTTGCTACTTACCTGCCTGTTGAGCCCAGCTCCGTTCTCCACCGGCACAGAGCGCTCAAAGACTTCCGCTGACGTCACATCAACAGAGCGGCAGTTTATCTTTCTGGTGACAAGGTGGGACTACTGGTGTCATGCTGATTGACAGCTGGCTCTCCGCTGCCTAATTGGGGAAGCCGACTGTCAATCAGCATGATGCCAGTAGTCCCGCACCGTCAACAGGAAGAGAAACTGCTTATATGTTGACAGGGAGAAACTGAATCTCCGACAGGACCGGTCAATGACCGGCACCGGGTACAACAGACAGGTAGTTGCCTCTGTTAGCAATTACATGCCTTTTTATTTTAAAGTCCCAGATATCCCCTTTAAGATCTATTGCCGTATTTGGGGCCATTCAGACCATATACATTGGGGGCATAACTAGAAAAGTCTGAGAACCATAACAAAGTAATGCATAACCCTTGAGCATGAACATTTACCAGCTCAATGTGAAAGCAGAAGAGCAGGATAAGTGATAGATGTATGATCGCTGGGGTCTGACCATTAGGACTTCTACCAATCCAGAAACCAATGTGGTTAGAGGTTCCTGGGTGAATAAAGCATTGTTGTCATCATTTCTACTCAACAAAAATACCCCATTAATACTACTTCAAATAATAATTCCTGACTCTATGTCCCATTTTGTACTAATGCTCTCTTTTATAATTCTTCTAATAATAACTCCACCTTTAGGGGCCACTTAGTGGTAATATCCTTTTTATAACTATACTAATAAAAATTTGTAATAATGACCCTTTTTATACCTTTGCTAATAATTTCCCCCTTGATGCCCAACTTAGTAATATTGCCCCCTTTTATACCTTTACCAATAATAATTTCGTCAATTCGGTTCCACTTGTAATAATGCCCCTTTTTCACCTTTGCTTATAGTAATTCCTCCTTTATGCTCCACTTAGTTATGATTCCCTTTTATACCTCTACTAATAAGAATTCCTCTCTTTATGCCCCACTTAATTATAATGCAATCTTGTATGTCCCCTCTTAGTAATATTGCCCCCTTTTATACCTTTACCAATAATAATTCCCTCAATTAGGCTCCACTTATAATAATGGCTCTTTTTTTACCTTTGCTTATAGTAATTCCACCTTTATGCTCCACTTAGTTATGATTTCCTTGTATACCTCTACTAATAAGAATTCCCCTCTTTATGACCCACTTAATAATAATGCTCCCTTTTATATCTGTACTAATAAGAAATTCTCTTTATTACTCCTTTTATGTCACCACTTAGTATTAATACCCCTTTTATACCTCTACTAATAATTTCCCTCTTCTTTTTACTTTTAATTATAATGCCTTATTATATTCCCCTCTTACTAATAATGTCCCCTTTTATACTTTCACTAATAATTCTCCAATTATGCCACACTTAGTAATAAGTCCCCATTTTATACCTCTACTAACAATGATTCCTCTTTATGCTCCACTTTGTCATGATCCCCTTGAGACCACTACTAATAACAATTTCCCTTTTTATGACCCACTTAGTAAAAATTCCCCCCTTTATACCTCTACTACTAATAATTTCCCCTTTTATGTCCCACTTAGTTATAATGACCCTTTTATGCCTAATAATGATTCCCCTCTTTATGCCCAACTAAATTATAATGCAGTCTTGTATGTCCCCTCTTAATAATAATGCCCCCTTTTAAACCCCTAGTAATAATCCCCCTTCATTCCCCACTTATCAATGATGCCCCTTTTATACCTCTACCAATAATAATTTTCCTCTTTATTCCCCTCTAAATTATAATGCCCCATAATTGGTCCCTCTAATAATGCCCCCCAATAAATTAATAATTCCACTTTATGCCCCACTTAGTAATAAGTCCCCCTTTTATACCCTTACTAATAATTCCTTCTTTGTGCTCCTCTTAGTAATAATGTCCCCTTTTATACCCCTACTAGTAATTCCTTCTTTGTGCTCCACTTAGTAATAATGTCCCCTTTTATACCCCTACTAATAATTCCTTATTTGTGCTCCACTTAGTAGTAATGTCCCCTTTTATACCCCTACTAATAATTCCTTCTTTGTGCTCCACTTAGTAATAATGTCCCCTTTTATACCCCTTCTAATAATTCCTTCTTTGTGCTTCACTTAGTAATAATGTCCCCTTTTATACCCCTACTAATAATTCCTTCTTTTTGCTCCACTTAGTAATAATGTCCCCTTTTATACCCCTACTAATAATTCCTTCTTTGGCTCCACTTAGTATTAATGTCCCCTTTTATACCCCTAATAATAATTCCTTCTTTGTGCTCCACTTAGTATTAATGTCCCCTTTTATACCCCTACTAATAATTCCTTTTTTGTGCTCCACTTAGTAATAATGTCCCCTTTTATACCGCTTCTAATAATTCCTTCTTTGTGCTCCACTTAGTAATAATGTCCCCTTTTATACCCCTACTAATAATTCCTTCTTTGTGTTCCTCTTAGTAATAATTTCCCCTTTTACACCTCTACTATAAGAATCCACCCTTGTATGTCCCGAATTAGGAATAATGCCCCATTTTATGGCCTCACTCAGTAATAATGCCCCCACAATATTTCCCTACTTATTAATAATGCACTTTTTACACCCGAAATTTTAATAACTTCTTTCTTGTCTTCACCATGTTTGGATCCTCTGTGAAGTTACGAGATTAAACTTTTTCCAAAAATTATCCTTTCTACTTCAAGAACTTCCCACCTATTCACATGGATTCCACTTAATAATCTTTTATATTTTTTATGGCTTCTACATAATAATCACTTGGACATTTCCGAGAGCTTCTGAGAGGCCCGCAGTCACTAATCATGGTGTTGATGATAATACAGGAGTAGATTGCTAATACCATTAATGAGGCGGTAATCCAGCAATGTTCTTTGTATTCCTTCTCAATATGTAATTCGCAAAGGCGCTTTTGGATGTTCTGAAGAGGATTTAGAAGGTAATACACGGCATTAGACGAGATTTGAGAATTTTATCCATCGCATTAATATTACAGTGGGTTTTGGGTGTTTTTCTATTTTATAGGTTCCCTTCTTTGGGTCTAATTGTAGTCTTACTAGACTGTATTTTCTCGCCTTTCTTTTTCTTCGGTAGCACTCGGGATTCTGTTGGCTCAGCAGCACTTATGTATAATAATTAACTTCTTTGTTTGAAGCGGACATAGAAGAAAAATATACTGCACAGAGCTTACCGATGAAAAGATTGAGTCTCGGTGTAAAGCAGCGATGCATTCAGCAGATTGTGCGGTTCAGAAAGCAAATCAAACAAAAGCGTAGGGTGCACGTAACAAATATTTAACAATGAGCGTTGTTGTATGTGCAAATATAAGAGGGGGGGAAACAGCCTGCTTCGTGTTGCAATTTTTTTGTAGACTTCTGCGTGGATTGTTTACTGTAGACCTCATTTCTGTAACTGTACAAACAGCTCTTCTTTCTATTGAGCTGTGTCACATTACCTGCAGTATCTTTCTATCTGTGTAAAATACTTATCTATATTCCTAAGTTATCTATTTACACAAAAAATAAAAAAAAAATAATTGACCAGCACCTCCTTACAGAATAAAGCAAGCGTGAACAGGTACAAGCTGCTATGAATGCATAATATACAAAGCATACTGCAGCACTCTATGCGCTAAGATGTATGCAATCACAGAACACCTGAAATTTGGAGTGCATTACTGCTATATAGACTGTAATTTTATAATGATGGTAAAAATTTACGAGAGCCCACCAGCCAAGACAAGGAATACTTTTCTTTGATGGGAAACTAAATATAATATTTATAAAACAGGCCTCTCCTCGGCTGAGAGCATACAAATATAAAGGGCAGGTAGGATCCAGAATTAATTAACTCATCAGTCTAGGGACTCGTGCACATGAACGTATTTTTGGTCTGAGTGCGATCCGACAAAGAATCAGATCATACTTGGACCAATGTTGTTCAATGACACCGTGCAGATGTCCTTTTTTTTATCAGAACAAGCTGGTTCGAGGAACAAATTGCGGCATGCCCAAGTTGGATCTGATTATCTGATCGCACTTGGCCAGTGAGTCCATAGAAAACACTGGACCGCACTCGGATGTCCTCTGAGTGCAGTCTGATTTTTACGACTGACAGGATGGAAAACATGGAGAATTTTTTTTTGCCATCTTTTTCTCATCTGAGAAAATCAGATCACTCTCTAATCACACTCTGATCAGAGTTTGATCTGAGTGTTATTAGCATAATCAGCCTGAATCTGTCGGATGTGTGAAGTAGACCTAGGGCTGTTTTTAATTAATACTTTTTTACACTTGTAGCTTTTAGCCCTGGAGAGACATGTTTGATAAATATTAGGTTTAAGGCCCCATCAAAGAAAGTTTGACTTGTCATGGCTGGTGGGCTCTCATGAATTGGCTAATTCACATGTTCATTGTATAAGTACAGTTTATATAGCAGAAATGCAGTTTACATTTCATATCTTCAGGGTTTGCACACATCTTAGTGCTAATAGAAGCTGCTGTAATTTTTGATCTATCTATCTATCTATCTATCTATCTATCTATCCATCCATCCATCCATCCATCTATCTAGCTATCCATCTATCAAAATAAAGCAGAACTAATCCATGATAATATTTTAATTCTATATTATTTTATTGAATTTTACCTTGTAGTTGTATCCTAGTATAGCCAATTGTGAAAGGTATCATATTGATTTTTGCAGTATGTTATCTGGCTTGGAGACTCTCATTGTCATGTACATATACAGGAAACCAGTGACTTTACCTTTTTATTTGTCTCTAGTTTAGTTTGGTTCCATTCATTATCTGAATTAGGCAAAAATAATGATATTTCTGTACATGGTAACCATTTGCCGGTATTCATGTCACATCACGGGACGGAAATGTCTTCACTTTAGCCGATTAAGATAACAATCAGATCTAGACGTACATGTGCGCTCCCACACGTTACGGAGGAGGTATGAAGTAATAATGCTCATTAATAATTCCCAATTGTGAGGTCAAAAAATGCTAGAACTCTCTATAATTGTACACGGCATTAACAGCACTCACTGGGGTCATTTATGAAGAAAGGCAAGAGGCGGTCGTTTTGGTCTTTCCACTTGGCCCGTCAAAGAAATCCTCTTTCTTCATTGAAGACATTTATTCACTATGATTAATGCTGCATCATCCTTGTGTTCCTCTGCCAAAGTTACTATCAAGTCAAAAAGTCTTGGGATCCTAATGTTAGGCATCTACAGTAAAAGTTCATGGAAAGCAGATTATACCTTATGATTAGAAGATCTAAGGAATATGTTGCTTTCTAAGTATTTAATCACAAGGAACGATGGGTAGAAGTTACAAGCAAGTGTGGGGCCCTCCCTGGGAGTTGGGGTACCTGGAGCCGGGACTCTTGCTGATGTTGAGGGGATGCAGTCGCGGCCTAGACCCGGTCCGTGCCCAGGGTGGTAACATAAAAGGAGTGTTTTATTGGGCTTTCAAGGATGAGTGGTACTTTGACTGCGCCACCTGTGGTGTCTGGTGAGGGCCACCAGCGCTGCGACAGTCCACTGAGGCCGGCGATATGGGCAGCTAAGATGGGACAGCTCCCCACAGGTTGAGCAGGCCTCAGGGCAGTGTTTGGTGATGGTGGGTGTAGTGCCGCGCTGGAAATAACAGGCTGAAGCGGGGTGTGAAGTCATCCAGGGTTTTTACTCACTTTAAGATGAACTTTAGCTGCAAAGCTTCCCTCTGCTCCTCGCGGCGTTCTGCGGCCACCAGGGAGGGGGTTCAGCACTTTACAGATAGATCAGGAGCACCTGTCGAGACCCCTCTGGTGTGTGTTCCTCTCCTAGGTATGTTCTCCCACTGAGTCTTCACTCGACTGTTTGTGTGGTTAGAACTAGGTGTAAGGCTGGGTCCCACTGGATGAACGCAGGTAGAGAGGTACAGGTGGCGTATGCCGCTCCGTCTGTGCCCCTCCTGGGATCCACTAAGCCTCCGGGCTTTTCTGACAGAGACTTGAAGTAACAAAGTCAGATATCGGGGGCCGGTCACCCCTCTTGCAGCAGGAGTCCCTCTGACTAATCCAGAGTAAGAAATACAGGTGGCGTATGCCGCTCCGTCCATATCCCCCTGGGATCCATTTGCCTGTGGAGCCTATCTCCTCCGCTCCCCTCCAGGCCTTCTTAGGTCAGGACCTTGACCGGGTAGAGACAGTGGTTAACTCAGACCCGCTCCTCGTCTCAAGGCCAGAGAACGAGGACCGTGTATCTTCTGTCAGATGAGGCCTATAGATGAACTCTGGTGGGTGACCACAATCAGAGACGGAGACCACTATCACTGAAGAAGATCACAATCAAAGACCTTGAACCTAAGATGGCCATTGGTAATATATGAATCAATAAGTGCATCCTAAAAGTGTGTCCTCCACCCTCACCCACTACATGGTTCCCCCTTTCTTTGGTTCCCCCATCTCCTATATCCCGGGCAGGGGCAGCACCCTGGTGCATCTAGGCCCCCTACAGGACAGGAGTGGTGTAGTGTTGAGTGGTGAAGTAGGGTCCTGAGAGATGCTCCATCCTTACCTGGAAGAGGAGATACCACACCTCTACTGAGGTGCAGTACCCCTGTGGCGACTGAACCCTCAGGGGCGCCACACAAGCAACCTTGGAAATGTAGAGGTAATCCAAAATACAGGATGGGCCACAAAGAACGACCCTGATTTTCTTTTTGTGGCTGATATCTGATGACGCTTATCAGGCCTTAAGTAATGAATAGTGATGAGCGAGCAGTAAAATACTCGGGTGCTCGAAGCTCGGGTCGAGCACATTGGAAAACTCGGGTGCTCAACCCGAGCAACGAGCCCAATGTAAGTCTATGGGAAACTCAAGCATTTTTCTGGCGGTCCCCCCCGGCGGTCTGCAGAATGTCAAAAATTTCCCAAATCGATGGGAACAGTGCTCAATTAAACGTCAGGCAGGCAGAATATATAGGCAGACAGGCAGGCAGGGTATATAGGAGGGTGCATGAAAAACATACCAGGGCACTTGGAACACACTAGTGCCCTCCGATTTTCATGCACCCGTCTCTTTAAAAAAGCCGGCCGGCAATTCATCAGCGGCATACACCGGTACCCGACAATTTAGAACCGAAAGAATAGAGCATCACACATAGATTTGATAGATAGAAACATGTCAGTCACATATATAATTAGTGTTGAGCCACCCCGGTAGTGTTCAGTTTCGGTTCGGTTCGTCGAACACCCGGATGTTCGTGGAACTGTTCGTCGAACACCTTAGATCACTGTCGAACACCGTCGAGCACCGTTAAAACCAATGGCAGGCAAATAAAAACACATAGAAAACACCTTCAAAGGTATCCAAAAGCTGACAAACTGCTCAGAAGACACTCTCTTTATAAAAGCCGGCCGGCAATTCAGCATCGGTACCCGACAATTTAGAACAGAAAGAATAGAGCAGCACACATAGATTAGATAGATAGAAACATGTCAGTCACATATATAAGAAGTACAGTGACAGTGTTGGTTACTGTACTTGTCATTTAGTGTTAAAAGATTTATTTTAAAAAATAACAGCGTTTTCATGCACCCGTCTCTTTAAAAAAGCCGGCCGGCAATGCGCCATTTCTGGGGCGGCTGAGGGCTGGTGTTTCTAGCCTGGGAGGGGGCCAATATTCATGGCACCCTTCCTGGGCTACTAATATCTGCCCCCAGCTGTCTGCCTAGCCTTTGCTAGCTATTAAAATAGGGGGGACCCCACGTCATTTTTTTTTGGGTCCCCCATTTTAATAGCTAGTAAAGGGTAGGTATTCAGCTGGGGCTGATATTAGTAGCCTAGGAAGCTCCGTGGGTATTACCCCCTTCCCATGCTTAAAACATCTGCCCCAGCCGTTTGCTTAACCTCCGCTAGAGACTTAAATTACGGGGAACCCCACGCCATTTTTTTTTAAAATAAATCCTTTATTTTAACACTAAATGACAAGTACAGTAACCAACACTGTCACTGTAATTATTATATATGTGACTGACATGTTTCTATCTATCAAATCTATGTGTGATGCTCTATTCTTTCTGTTCTAAATTGTCAGGTACCGATGTATGCCGCTGATGAATTGCCGGCCGGCTTTTTTAAAGAGACGGGTGTATGAAAACACAATTTTTTTTTTAATAAATCCTTTATTTTAACACTAAATAACAAGTACAGTAACCAACACTGTCACTGTACTTATTATATATGTGACTGACATGTTTCTATCAATCTAATCTATGTGTGATGCTCTATTCTTTCTGTTCTAAATTGTCGGGTACCGGTGTATGCCGCTGCTGAATTGCCGGCTTTTCATTTTTCACTGTGAGCACGGTTCCCATCGATTTGGGCAATCACTGCAATGCCACAACCACCATGGCTGTGACATTACAGTGAGTGGCAGACAATCCCTGCATGTTGATTGGTGCTCTAAATAGTGCCAAACATGCAGGATGGGGACCCGAGCTCCCGCCAGAGCATCGCGCAAGTACTTGGTGAGCTCTGAGCATCTCGAGCAGTGAGATGCTCGGGCGAGTACTGAGCAGTGGCGAGCATGCTCGCTCATCACTAGTAATCAATGAGGACCATTATCTCTTGTCTGCCAGTTGGGTGGTTCTCTTTGATGGGCAGTATTGCTGTGTGTGAATGGGTTCAACATGGTGTATTATGAAAGTGGAGGCCCATTTAACTACAGGATCAATCATAAAAACACACAGCTGGGTAATTTATGGACCTTCCCGGTCCAGCAAAAAGGAGTGTACACATTTTGGTATTTTCTTTCTTTTTTAAGTCTGTTTTTTATTTGTCAAAACTTTGCCTATCCAGATGTTTTTTGGCGAGTGTAGACGGCTGTATATTTTCTCATCAGAGAGAATCGGGCCGATTATGCAAATCAAACTCTGATCATTCTTTGATCAGAGTTTGACCAAAGTGTGATCACACTTTTCTCTGATTCTCTCAGATGAGAAGATGGAGAAAATAATTTCTCCAACTTCTTCATTCTCTCTGAGCTTAGAAATCGGACTGCACTGAGATGTCTTCCGAGCGCGGTCCAATGTCTTGAACGTACTCATTGACTTTCACGGTCGAGTGTGATTCGAATATCTGATCAAATTCGGACTTGCTGCAATTCTTTTTCTCTGACACTCTTTGTCCAAGGAAAAGATCGGACATGTGTATGGCCCAATAGAATTACATTGGTCCAAGTGTGATCCAATGTTATGTTGGATCTCACTTGGACCAAAAATGAGCTTGTCTGCACCAGCCCTTAGACAAAGTCATGAAATGAAACTTTTTCAAATGTTGCTATCTTTTTTTATTCATGTCTCTACAGTCTCTGCCTTGAGTAAGGTTTCTGGTGGATTTTTTTTTTTTATGTAGTTGAAGACAAACATGCAACATTCTAAAGGGTTTTGCAACTTTTTTGAGACAAAGTTTCAGAATAGAGTTAAATGCAGAGATAAAGTATATTTTTTTTTGCGACAAATTCATGCACTTTTTGATAAATTTGGTACAAAAAACGTCAAGGTTTAGCAAAAGACAAGAAAAGAAAGTGACGTAAAAAAATTCACAAATGAATTGGGTGTAAGGTGTCCAGATGCATCGTTGTTGTTGGAGACTTCCAGGAGAGAATTATGAGAAGCCAGAGAAAATTGGCATGAAAATGATCCAAGGAGTTGTACATCAGTAAAAAAACGTGGCACTGTGTGCTGACATAATTTCATCTGAAACACATTGAGTATCAGTTGTGCATGGGTTAAAGGAACGAGAAAATCAGAAGTGTATATGTAGCATTATAATTGGCTACTGGATATGATCCTCTGAAGGAAACCTTCAGAACAATGTTTACGACACGTGTCTTGGAAAAATAAAGACTGGCATAATGGATGCCAAAGATATTCCCACGTACAAGGTTTTAAATTGTCAATACTTGGTATCTGAGATCACCTTGGCTAATACTGAGGCCTTGGATTTGTTTTGTCCTCGTGAATGCTTTTTCAGCTAAGAGCATTGATTATCACCGAGTCTTATTCACTGGCATTCAAGAAGTTAACAACGCCCCATTGAACGTCTGTAATTCTTCAAGGACTGGATGTATGAAGTCGACACAAATCAGGTTACGAGGTCGAGCTACAACACAGCCCACGACTGCTGTTCCAAAATTAAAATGCGGATCAGACTGTGCCGGGTCTTACAATTTATATCAGTTTAGTTCCTCAACGTAGTTGGGTATGGCATCTCTCTTTTGATGACAAGGCACATTTCAGGACATACATTCCTCTTCGGGACATAACAAATGTTCCTCTTGCGCTTACACAAGGTGAAGGACGTATTAGTTATGCAGTCAAGGTACTAGGAGGGGATGGAGGCCCTATAAAGCATAGGGAGGAGGAAAAAAGGTGCTGAAGACGCAGGAAGAATACATTGATCTTGTGGAACAGGCAGTCCATCCCAGCAGCCGACATTAGACAACGCCGTATTCTCGCCGCAGATAAAGTCTGTTAATATCCTGTCTGCAGCAATTATACCCGGGCAAAATAGACTTGCAGTGACGGAAGCTTGTATTATTATGAATAAATCTCTGGCAGCGCGCTCTGTTGTGCTCGTAGACGTACAGACATAATTAACCTTTTCATAAAGTCTAATTTTAAGAGATGTCACAGTGCTCTGAAAAATTGCCTGGCCCATCCAGCACCGGTCAGTAATAGAATGGAGCATTACGCCACCCCTTACTAGAATGGATTATTTAACTAATTCAGCCTTACCGACTACTGGACATAAAAATCACTAGACCATATAAATACAGCACTATCTCTTTTGTCATTTTGCACATCAACTTCATAAAACTCATTTGCCCGAGTCCACAACATACTTGCCAACTTTTAAAGAACTTCCGAGAGGCTCCTGGAAAAAAAATGATGGAGAAACCTCCTAAATTGTGCAAAGAGCTAGGAAATTTCTTGAGCGGAATCAAAGCCTGTCCAAAAACATCCCTAACACCAGTGGTTCCAGAAGGTTTTTGGGAGTATGATCCCAGTGTCCAAATACATCAAAATCATTTTTGCATTTTACACATTTGCTCAAAAAGGCTCCAGGAAAAATAGAGACCTCCTAGACAGTGATTCCACCGAAGCCTGTCACAAAACTTCCCAGAAACCAGGCACTGGCATTTTGCACATGAGCTTGATAAGGCGCATTGGTCTCATTCTACAACATACTTGCCAAATTTTCTGGGACAACTCGGAGGCTCCTTCAAAAAATAGAGACCTTTTATACTTTGAGTCTCCTGAACTCCACCAAAGCCTGTGACAAAACTTCCCGGATAACCAGTGGTTCCTGAAGATTTCTTCTACATGATGCCAAGATGCTCTTTTATTAGATGGAGTCTCAGCGTTCAGACACAGTAGAGTAAGATTGACTTATTTCATATGAGCTTCATAAGGCTAATTGAGTCCAGTCTATGTCACACTTTCCAACCTTTCTGAACAACCCAAAGACTCAGGAAAAAAGAGTGACTTAGTATACAACCAGAAGAGTTAGCAAAGCCTCCTGAGTGCTGCTAAAGAGTGAAAAAAAAAACACCTTAAAACAATGGTTCCAGAAGGGTTCTCTTCTTATACACGAGGCTCGAATACTTCATCGTTACATAGATTCACGGTGTCCAATTATACATTCAGGGATGGAAAATGGGACATGGCAGGGAGAGGCTTATAAATTAGGCATGGCTATATGGATTAAATTTTGGTGATGGGCTTCGTGCAATGAACACAAGATTTTACTGGTGTAACAAGCGGTAAATAAGGGATGAGTATGTTGGGTAAACTTACATATCCCATTTTTTTAGGTCTTGACTTGAGAGACATTTGAGTGTTAACCTTAATACCCATAGGCCTAACTAGGATGTTTTGAAGTCCTGTGGGATAGCTTTTGTATGTCTGCAAAGTTTGCAACTTGCTGCTAATGGTGATCATGCTGAAAAGGGGTCTGTAGGTAATTATTTGGTTTATGTATTTCTGTCTGAACCTCAACAGTGCCTTCCTGTGGCAATGTAGGATGACATTATCTGTAAGATTCATATACAGATATGTACAGCCTTATAGTTCATTAAGAACTCCAATTCCTGCAAAGTATGGATAATGATAAATATAATATATGTTTGTCATATGTCTTAGTGGAGAAGAGGGGGCTGCATGGTGGCTCAGTGGTTGCAGCGCTGGGGTCCTGGGTTAAAATCCATCAAGGACAACATCTGCAAAGAATTTGTATGTTCTTCCCATGTTTATGTGGGTTTCCTCCGGGTTCTCCAGTTTTTTCCCAAACTCCAAAGACATACTGCTAGGGAATTTAGATTCTGAGCCCCAATGGGGACAGTGATGATAATGTATGTAAAGCACTTCAGAATATAATGGTTCTATATAAGCAAACCATAATAAATAAAATAAATAACCTCAAAAAAGACAATTGGTCTGGTGCTGACTAGACTAGAGTGTGAAATCTAATGAATCTCCCTGTTTTTTAACCCCAGATTACCAGGTTATGGTCCTCAAAAAAAGTCATCAATTGATGATTTTAGCAAATATGGAGCTGAAGTATAGTCAGGAATGGAGAAAAGGGTCATCCAACCCAAGGACAAGAAGAGACAATCCCACGGGTGGGAATGGAGCAAGGTCTAGGAATGTGGCCAAAAACAAGATCAGTGTCAATCAAAAGATAAGACTAGGGTCAATAATACAAAAAAAAGTGGAGCCAGGAAAAGAAATGTACCAGAATCGGCATGCCATGTAGAAGAAGATATGTCGCCTACTCCAACAGTGCTTTGATAGAAAAAAAGAGCAGAAGAAGAAAAAACCAGACTCGGCTTTGGCTACAAGGCTACAACTGGTGCCATTCACTGTCCTGGACTCATTCAACAGGCCAGAAGAAGTGGGGAACTATATATTCTTTAGCTTACCATTAAAGGCATAATATTACAGTTAGAAGAGGCTAGACATGGTGGAATATCTGTACTAGGTAACTATTCCCGGCTGCCTTAGGAGGTCGTTAGATATCTATGGAGATGCTAGGAATATGAATGACACATGGTAGGTGTCACTTAGGTATAACTTTACAGGCTACAGATATATATCGGTTACACCAGGTGCCGTGAAGGTGTTTACTTGCCACACTGCAGTATAACAGCACACCGGTAATTTGGGGCCAGCCCTGAGCCTAGTCGTTGTATCATAGTACTTGAAGCTTCATTCTACTTCTTTGCCTGGATGTTTCTCCTACAGTACTTCTCGCCTCTCCTCCTTCATTTCTACCTAATTGCAGGGATATAATAATAGGCCTTTAAATGTAACATAGTCGAGGCGATCTATCTGACATCACTTCATTTAGCATTCACACAATGTAATGTGTCAGGCGGTATTATCTACTATGACAGCTCAGCCATCTAATACACACCGCAGCTTTATAAAAATAGACTTAGGAGTGGAACTTCTAATTAGCCGGCGTCAGGAGAGGTCAAACAGTCGCTACTCTTCTTATTTCCTTCATTTAAGAAATGACCTATTAATTACATTTACTGTGAAGCCTCATAAATAATTCTACCAGCGATGTATCTACCAGTTTTCACTCGACGCTGCCAAAATATTACTAAGCTAAGATATGGAGGAATTCCTGAATAACATCACATTTTGAGAAACACTGGTCCACACTGTTGGAGCATAATATTAAAGAAGGTCCATCAGAGGCCCATCTGCTTTGAACAGTCCAATTTAATGTCTGATGATCCCAATTTTGACAAGGAATGCTATGGTCTACAAGGTCATTGATTGGTCAGAACCACAGGAGACAACTTAGTATATAGAAATAGAGGGTCCTAGAGCGGGCTGATCACATAGGAGCTTGAGAAGTACATTGAGTTCAAGTTCTGACACAAATAATGGGTCCCGAAGATCAAGCAGAGGAAATCCCAATATGGAGGTAATTTTGGAACCAATTAGTCACAAGTAGTGTCTACTTCTTAGGGCAGTGTCATAAGCCGGTATTCCGCTTCATCACTAATCAGCATGGTCTTCAAACTAATCCTTTTCTACATGTTTTCAGAAAATAATTGGCTCTCCACTCGGAGTGGGGACTCTTTCGTATGTCTGTACCCTTAAAGTTTATTATTATGTGTTTCTCAAGAAACAGACACAGAACGTATAGGTGACATAGAAGAATTTACATTTCCTTTCTTCCTACAGTAATGGCACGTCATGCTTGAAGGTCACATAAGGCACAGAAGCTTGGTGGTTGCAGTACACCTTAAGTGGTGCCTTTGCTCCAATGTTCCACAAGAGCACCTGACAAGATGGCTATAATTCTCCCAGAAGATTAAGCAAGGGCATTAACTTATAAAATATAACTTTTAATAAATAAGTTTAAAATGTTTAGTGTAAGACAATTATGGTGGAGACAAAGTGCACATACTCCCCAGGTCGGAGTAACAACAACGTAAGAGAGTAAAGCACGTCACCTAAGTGGCGTACCAGACCCTAATCGGAAAGGATCATATATTAATGCCTAAATGACACAGAGTCTCTGTGAAATGTCCAACAAGTAAGTGGACAAAATTAGACGTTTCTCAAGTGATCAAATAGTATCAATATGATGATCCTGCTATTAACAAGGGATAAACGTCTTAGAATGATTGAAAAAACTTTTCTGATATGCATTCAACATAGATAAGGTAGGATTACGATAATGACATCAACAATAGAAAAGGTTTATTATCCACATAGAGTAACATTTAGAAAATTGAATAAAAGTAATGGAACGTCCTCACCCAATATGTGGAGTAGTACACATCACAATAGGGAAAAAAAGATGAGATGTTTCTTGAAGCGGAAGCAGGTAGAAAGGCAATGGTCCAGGGGAGGCGTATTTTTCTGCCCCTATTAATACCCTACATGGACTGCACTATCCCTGTGCCCCTTTACTCCTGCCCTAACAAGGACAGTCCACATCTAGAGTGCTCTAGTAGCCCTGTGCTTGCCCTGTAGTCCCGATGCGTTTCTTCCTTTCAGAGTCATCAGGGGACCCTACTGTGTAGCACCATAAAGGCTAAGCTATCTCAACATGATAAACATAACTGTCTTCACTAAACTCAGGTGAAGCAGTGCTATGGCACAGAGGAGGAGTTTATATATGATGCTAATATTCAAGTAGTCAGGGTGATGTAGGTCCACTTATAATTGCCAATAATGTCAAACCCATCAGTTTGATGTATAAGAGTAAATGACATGCCGGTCAGTGGCATGCATGCGGTAATGTGTGGAACGCACGCTCACCTAGTGGAACGCAGGCCACTTCCGGTGACGTCATATCCGGTGGAGTGAACGCAGCAGCGTGTGAGACGCATAATATACCTGTGGAACACACCGGACGTCACTTCCGGTGATGATATCTCCGGAGGCGTTACCCTAAGCGGCCTCATCGCTGGTCAGGCAGTCACAGCATCAATTACAGCGTTATAGCCCGAGGAGCTCAAAAAAACAGCATCACTCTGGGCCATATCAAGACACAGGCATGGGACCATTTACATAATGTCCCAATTCACACCGGCGTCGCATAACATGCAAATCCATAACTTACCCCATTAAGCGTGCATGGAAAGGGCAGAGACCGCACATGTATCAACACATGGCTCATTTATGCAATGGATACCATAACCAGGTTAATCCCTCCTGTATATACAGGGGAGAAGGGCCACATAAAACAGTGTATTATTATAGTGTCCACACCAAAATGATTAAGGAGTTCACACTATATTGGCAATGTACAAAAGAGGATATGTTGAACGTTGGTGCTAGGAGTCATATAGGTACAGAGTAATAGGATTACCTCTGGCGGTACAGAGTCCAAGACAGAGACATAATTGTGCAACGTCAGCCAGTATTAAATTGATTGTTGGGCGTTTCACAAGGACTCTGTGTCATTTAGGCATGAATAAATGATCCTTTCCGATCAGGGTCTGGTACGCCACTTAGGTGACGTGCTTTACTCTCTTACTTTGTTGTTACTCCGACCTGGGGAGTATGTGCACTTTGTCTCCTCCATAATTGTCTTACACTAAACATTTTAAACCTATTTATTAAAAGTTATATTTTATAAGTTAATGCCCTTGCTTAATCTCCTGATGACTGGGTATGAGATATATACATGAATACAAATCCTAATATTGCTATCTACACTATAATTCTCCCATCATTCACTGTTGACTTCACCTTGGCCTCACGTCTGTGTTACCTTCACCCAGGTTACCACACAGTGTTGAATTATCGCTTTTTAGAAATCACTATAACAAATGACTCAAGTTCAACATTTTACCACAATTCGTAGTGCTTGCATAGAAAGAGGGTCACTGTTGCTCTGGTACTGTCTCTAAAAATCTTTCCCCACCTGGCCGTATTTGTCTCCTAAGATACTTTTAGACTGGACCACATCAGGGGTGGACTTAACATTGGTTCAGCTTGGTAGCTGCACAATGGCCCAAGATGAAAGAGGGTCCACTTCCACCTTCAGAGCAGCAAGTAGCATCATAAACACACAAAGGGATGTATTATGATGAACCACTGGACTGCTAAGGGTCTTTATGCTGCTCTTGCACAGGGATTGACACCCATCTGACTCTGCCCCTGGGTCACACTATTGATCTCAGGGCAGCTATCCTTCTGCTACATACTTTTTACCACTTCCATGTTTCACACAATCCCCCTTAATCCATCCTTATGTGTAACCCCCCCATGCAAGTTATCATACTTTCACCCTTTACTTTTTTCACAGCCTCAGCAGACTTCCAAAAACTGACCCCTTTTCAGGCTAACAAATGAGATCAGCATCACTTCCTCAGTGACATCCCACACAAAGTTCTGCTTTCATTTCAGTAAAGCAGCAACAATTTCACCAGTCAGCTCACCATCTGTTCTCTGTGATCTTCATGGTCTTACTTAGCGATTTCAGGATTACAGATCTTACCCATATGTGGTCTTTCCAAAAATACATTAGGCAATCCACTGTGCAACAGTTTCACAGGCCGGCAACCTACCGTTGTCTCTTCTCCGGCCTCTACGCTCACCAGTGCTCCTCCAGTGATCATTCCCACCTTCCCGTTCACACAGGTCAACTTTACTCCCCATCTGAACATCTGAACTCTGTCTTTTGGAACTAAAACACACCCTTGTTATATCGTCTCCTACAATGAACAGTATGGCATATCTCATCGTCAAGCCAACTGACATGTCTACTTCAACGTCGGTTCATATGTTCGGTGTTTTCAGCTTTTATTTTCATAGCATCTTAGAATCATAGAATGTTAGAGATGGAAGGGGCCTCCCGGGTCATCGTGTCCAACGTTCTCAATGCAGGATCCACTAAACCATCTCAGACAGATGTCTGTCCAGCCTCTGTTTGAAGACTTCTATTGAAGGAGAACTCACCACCTCTTGTGGCCGCCTGTTCCACTCATTGATCACCCTCACTGTCAAAAAGTTTTCTCTAATATCTAATCTATATCTTCTCCCTTTTAGTTTCATCCCATTGCTTCTAGCTTTTCTTTGTGCAAATGAGAATAAAGCTGATACCTCAACAGTGTGACAACCCTTGAGATATATTTTTTTTTAAAGAAAGAGCATATTGCTTCTTTAAAGCGGCTCTGGATGGAATACGCCCCATAACAGGTACTGTGAAATCACAAGGCTTGGAAAAACTCTGCAGGAAAAAAACTTATAAAAAGCTTCAAAAAAGGAAATGCACCAGAACAAATAAAACTTCTCCAAAAACTTCCCAAAGAAGGGATGTTTTCAAAAGCAGGTTCCAATTGATATACTCGTTGTTTATGATTGCCTCAACTCCCCCCCCCCCACGAACAAAAAAAAGTGTACATATAGTCTGTGAGCTATAAAATACCTTCTTAGCTCCCACCAGTGGCAGACACAAGCAGAAGGAAGCCCCTGTGTAAGAACAATAAGGGTCCTTTTCAGTCTAATAGGTAATCCTAATGCACAATTCCACTTCCCTTGGAGCTAGAAATTGGCCCCCTTTACCTCTTGGGCCCCTGTGCGGATGCACAGGTTGCTCCAATATGTCTACTTCTGACTCCCATAGATATAGTAAACTTGTGCTGTCCACTGATCCTCTCTAAAGCGGGGATCAAAATGATCCCTTTGTTCTCTTAGATACCAAGTAATTTGCAACTATCTCCTTCTCAAGCCTAAACCACCAAGACCCATGTCCTATAAAACTATGTTTCTCTCCCCCACTGGCGAGTTGCATGGGCAGCAGATTCAGGATCTCTATTTATCTGGTAGGGGGATATCCCACTGCCATATATACCATATATGCGATACATTTATATTGTCAGAACATCCCTTTAAGCTTTTACTATGGTCATGGATGTTAGGGTCACTTCTCTACCAGCAATGTTCTATGGCGGCAGGAGAAGATTCTACTGTCTCTGTTTAGGCATCATATTAGATATAGGGAGAGTTAAAAGAAAAAAAATTAAATTACTTCCACCCTAACGTGACCCATGTTGAATTGATTAAACATTTGTCTTGATCACAATTTTCAGATCTTGTCTGTTTTCCGCTCTGTAATTTCATCTAATAAATGAATGATGATTGTACTTTTCATTCCTTAGAGGATGACAATGAATGTACAATAATGAAGATACGACACGTGTATGAAGTTAGGATCACATCACGGCCCCGGTTGGACGCTCACTCGAGTCTTGCACTATATTTTCTTTATTTTATCGATTTCAATCATTTTTGTGCTAGTCTTGTTTTCCTTGATGACTACAGACACTTCCGTGTCTATGGGGTGAGGAGACATCACATCCAAACATAACATTGTGCCACCGACAACCTAACTACATATTGAAAAGCTTAATGCCTTCTTAAAGAGGTTGTCCACTACTTTTACATTAATGGCCTATTCTTAGGATAGGTCATCAATGTCTGATTGGCCAGAGTCCGACAATCGGCACGTCCTCCGATCAGCTGTTATCGGCCTCGCTGGTGGCCGCATGCATGCGGAGCTGGTTGTCTACTGGTAGTGGTTGGGGCTTGGTACTACACATCCACCTCCTATTCAAATCAAGAAGAGGTGGATGTGTAGTACCCTGCGGCAGCCACTACAATTAGACGGCTAGATGCACAAGTAAGCACTTCCGGGCCAGCGGCCGGCGCCAACACCAATAACTGCTGATCGGAGGGGGTGCCGGGTGTCGTACCCCGGCCGATCAGACATCGATGACTTGTCCTAAGGATAGGCCATCAATATAAAAATAGTGGACAACCTCTTTAAACCATCTCAAAAAAAAATTCTGTATGGTGCTCAAAAACTGCCAACATATAGTGCTCACATAATTCTATCAGATACTTAGAACCAGATCAAAGTGTATAATGGCGCTGTAAACTAGATAGTTTCCATGAAATATGCATTAAAGGGGTTTTCAGAGATGTATAAAATATATGATGTATAACAAACTCTGTAATGCACCTACCAGCACCTGGATCCAGCACAGACTGCTCCATGGTCTCCACCAGCACAAAAAGTGCTAACCAACCGACGAGTGATTGTCCTCAGTAATCAGGTGACTATGAGCAGTTTGTCATCAGAAAAGCATCACTGACCACTGCAGCCAATCACAGGAGGCAGAATTCTAGCAGCGGGATAAACCATCAACCTCTCCAGTTACAAAAATATCTCCATCCAGTGCTGAAAAATAATAATGTTATACTGTGCAAAAAAAATAACAGCATCATTTGTATAAATACAAATAATATTATTCTAAATGCGCACTAAGCAAAGGATCTAATCCACATTAACTAGAGATGAGCGGATTGAATTCAGTTCACGTCAATTTTCCTGACATTTGCGGTTTCACACAAATTCAAACATTTTGAAATACGAGTCAGAGTTTGCAAAAAAAAAACTACTATTCAGTCTAACAAAGAAAAAACCCTTTAAAACTATCAATTATTAAATATACATTAAAATATTCAAGGACCCAAAAACGCAAAACTACATAACAATCAATTCTGATTTCTGACACTATGCATCAAGTTGGTATACTCGGATCCACTCTATGATTTATAGGGGGAGGTTCACTGTACACCAACTAAGGAAAAGAGTCAGTGCTACTACACTGCTCAAAAAAATAAGTGAACACTCAAATAACACATCCTAGATCTGAATGAATGAAATATTCTCATTGAATACTTTGTTCTGTACAAAGTTGAATGTGCTGACAACAAAATCACACAAAAATCATCAATGGAAATCACATTTATTAACCAATGGAGGCCTGGATTTGGCGTCACCCCCAAAATTAAAGTGGAAAAACACACTACAGGCTGATCCAACTTTGATGTAATGTCCTTAAAACAAGTCAAAATGAGGCTCAGTATTGTGTGTGGCCTCCACGTGCCTGTATGACCTTCCTACAACGCCTGGGCATGCTCCTGATGAGGCTAAGTATTGTGTGTGGCCTCCACATGCCTGTATGACCTCCCTATAACGCCTGGGCATGCTCCTGATGAGGCTGAGTATTGTGTGTGGCCTCCACATGCCTGTATGACCTCCCTACAACGCCTGCGCATGCTCCTGATGAGGCTGAGTATTGTGTGTGGCCTCCACGTGCCTGTATGACCTCCCTACAACACCTGGGCATGCTCCTGATGAGGTTGCAGATGGTCTCCTGTGGGATCTCCTCCCAGACTTGGACTAAAGCATCCGCCAACTCCTGGACAGTCTGTGGTGCAACGTGACGTTGGTGGATGGAGCGAGACATGTTGTCCCAGATGTCTCAATCGGATTCAGGTCTGGGGAACGGGCGGGCCAGTCCATAGCTTCAATGCCTTCATCTTGCAGGAACTGCTGACACACTCCTGCCACATGAGGTCTGGCATTGTCCTGCATTAGGAGGAACCCAGGGCCAACTGCACCAGCATATCGTCTCACAAGGGGTCAGAGGATCTCATCTCGGTACCTAATGGCAGTCAGGCTACCTCTGGTGAGCACATGGAGGGCTGTGTGGCCCTCCAAAGAAATGCCACCCCACACCATTACTGACCCACTGCCAAACCGGCCATGCTGATGGATGTTGCAGGCAGCAGATCGCTCTCCACGGCATCTCCAGACTTTGTCACATCTGTCACATGTGCTAAGTGTGAACCTGCTTTCATCTGTGAAGAGCACAGGGCGCCAGTGGCGACTTTGCCAATCCTGGTGTTCTGTGGCAAATGCCAAGCGTCCTGCACGGTGTTGGGCTGTGAGCACAACCCCCATCTGTGGACGTCGGGCCCTCATACCACTCTCATGGAGTCAGTTTCTAACAGTTTGTGCAGACACATGCACATTTGTGGCCTGCTGGAGGTCATTTTGCAGGGCTCTGGCAGTGCTCCTCCTTGTACAAAGGCGGAGGTAGCGGTCCTGCTGCTGGGTTGTTGCCCTCATAAGGCCCCCTCCACGTCTCCTGGTGTACTGGCCTGTCTCCTGGTAGCGCCTCCAGCCTCTGGAGACTACGCTGACAGACACAGCAAACCTTCTTGCCACAGCTCGCATTGATGTGCGATCCTGGATGAGCTGCACTACCTGAGCAACTTCAGTGGGTTGTAGAGTCCATCTCATGCTACCACGAGTGTGAAAGCACAACCAACATTCAAAAGTGACCAAAATATCAGCCAGAAAGCATTGGTACTGAGATGTGGTTTGTGGTCCCCACCTGCAGAACCACTCCTTTATTGAGGGTGTCTTGATCATTGCCAATAATTTCCGTCTATTGTCTATTCCATTTGCTCAACAGCATGTGAAATTGATTGTCAATCAGTGTTGCTTCCTAAGTGGACAGTTTGATTTCACAGAAGTTTGATTTACTTGGAGTTATATTCTGTTGTTTAAGTCTTCCCTTTATTTTTTTGAGCAGTGTATATCCCTCCAATAGGCCTCAGCTGCTCAGCTACTCTATGGCACCTGTGAGTTAGAGAGAAATTTGTACTTTTTATTTTTACTCTATACATGACCTAATAAATAAGTTAGTATAAAGTAATAGTATCATACAGTGAGCAAATAATACTACCAAAAAAGTTTACCGAAGCCAAATATAACTCTGTCTCATAGTTCAACCCCAAAATGTTCTGCCACCCAATGCTAAAGAAATATACTATTATATAGTCCTGAAATTAAAGTGCCATAAGGTGCATAAACATTTCACTTTAAATGCTATGAGCAACAGGCCATAACATTGTTGGCTAATGATGGAGCAGAAAGTGCTCTCCTCAGCTGTCCACTGCTGTACTTGTAAAGGGGAATAAAATTAGTTAAAGGCAATTTGTTCTTTTTGCCCCATTCAGGTCCTAATAAAATACAGTAAAAAATAATAGTGTCACAAAGAGGTTTTTTTTTTTCATAGAAGTGAAGTATAATTCTACAGTTCTTAAAAAAAATGCCGCCATCTAATGCAAATAAAGTGTTCTGATACATGGTTTTAAAATAACAATAAGATATGGGGCAAGAATAATAAATGTTCTAACAATATTGATTAATTGTGAAGCAGAAATTTATTTAAATAAAATAAAAATAGTTTTGTTCCTTTTGCCCCGCCGTGTCCTGTCCTAAAGAGGACTGACCACAAACCTCTGGAATAATGTTTAGGGCTCACATGAAGAAAGCGTCTCTGCACCCTCTAACCATCCCTTCATCGCTCACTTTTTGGCTTCACCTTGGTGTGTCTGTTTTTATCTCATTAAATCCAAAGAAGAACAGAGCTGAGCTGTAAATATGGCCTAAATTTGTGTGAATGGCAAGCAGTGCATAATGAATGAGGTTTCGCTGCTCCGCACCAGCAGGGGCTTCACACGGTGAACGCAGATCTACTGTGCAGCTAATTTTGTGTGAACACTTCGAAGGCTTGGCGCTGCAGTCAGCTGGCCGGGCGTCTTGGGTAATGTAGTCTGAAAACAGTTGGACTAAAAAAGCCAAGTACTGTAGTATCCAGGATGCGGAAATTATGGATATTCGACCCCTTCCAGCAATGCGAATTCAGAATTTTGGAAAAAAGTGGTGTTAAACTTTTTAAAGGAACAGTACTAGTTTATTTCTAATACAGTGCCTGGATAAAGTATTCATAACCCGTGAACTTTTTTACATTTTTTATCACGTTACAACCACAAACTTTATATGGATTTTATTTGGATTTTATGTGATACCAACACAAAGTTAGCAAGAGTTTGTGAAGTGTAAAAGGAAATAATACAGGGTTATCTAATTATTTAAAAAATAAAAATCTGAAAATTGTGACGTACATTTGTATTCAGCCCCCCTGAGTCAGTATTGCAGTAGGACCATCTTTCCCTGCAGTTACTGCTGAAGTCTTTTGGGGTCTTTCTCTACGAGCTTTGCAAATCTAGAGGTGACATTTTTGCCCCTTCTTCTTTGCACGCTCACTCTCGCTCAGTGAGATTTGATGGGGACGTCTGTGATCTCGTCTTGTCACAGATTCTCAAAGTGATTTAGGTTGGCACTGTGACTGGGCCATTCACACACATGAATATGCTTTGATCTAAACCCTCAATTTTAGCTCTGGCAGGATCTTTATGGTCTTTGTCCTGCTGGAAGGTGAACCTCCGCCCCAGCCTCTAACAAGTTCCAGGATTGCTCTGTAGTTAGCTACATCCATCTTCCCATTAACTCTGACCAGATTCCCAGCCCCTGCTGAAGAAAAGCCTCCCCACAGCATGCTGCTGCCACCACCATGTATGACAGTGGGGATGGTGTTTTCTGGGTGATGTGCAGTGTTAGTTTTCCGCCACACATAGCGTTTTGCAGTTAGACAAAAAAAGTTCTACTGTAGTCACACCTGACCAGAGCCCCTTCTTCCACAAGTCGTGTTGAAGACACAGCTAGCTAGAAGGCAACATAATATCTAATCCTGAAGGCAAAACAGAGCCCCATCTTTACATTTTGTTTTGCAGCTACTCCACATTTAAAGACTTTATCCTCATATAAGATATAGCCTGTACAGTGTGTATGAGTAATACAGGTCCCAGTAGGTACCCAAAACTATCTTTATTGAATCCCTTTAAAAGGAGAGGAGTTCCCCCCCATTCATTTCTATGAAAGGTCAGAAAATTGCCAATGGGACAACTCCTTTTGGCTACAAAATGAAGTGATTCTGCCTGTAACTCCTTAAAAGAGGGGTTCATACAAATCCACGGAACACGATGGGACCATACTGAAATGCAGTCTGCAACTTTTTTTGTGTCATTGACATCTGTGACCCTGTTGGCAGTTTATCTGAATAGTGATTTTAAGGGGTTTCAGACAAACGCACTGCAGAAAATGCAGTATGAATATAGCTTAATCGTTCACAAATTTTAAATACCTAGATCATAGAGACGGCATTAATTTCAAGGAATAATTTAATCAGAAAATGACCTATCATTTAAATTAGTTTTTTTTTATGTGTTTTTTTTATATATATATTTTGTACCAATTTTTTTCCTTCTTACCAACTGTGCTGACAAATAAAATATTGAAATCTTGCAATTCTCACACTGACCACTAGGGCTATTTTAGATTTGTTCTTCCTGAACTGTGCAGATACATTTTCAAAAGTTCCATTATCATCACAGCGATGTCGAAGCTCACTCCTCCCCCTCCTGTACAATGACTCATACCACCTCTATATACAGTAGATAACACAGAATCCACCATTCACAATAGGTGATGTCACAGCTCACCTCCTCCTCCTGTACAATGACTGATACCACCTCTATATACAGTAGTTAACACAGAATTCACCATTCACAATAGGTGATGTCACAGCTCACCTCCTCCCCCTCCTGTACAATGACTGATACCACCTCTATATACAGTAGATAACACAGAATCCAACATTCACAATAGGTGATGTCACAGCTCACCACCTCCCCCTCATGTGCAATGACTGATAACACCTCTATATACAGTAGATAACAGAATCCACCATTCGCAATAGACGTCACAGCTCACTTCCTTCTCCTCCTGTACAATGACTGATAACACCTCTATATACAGTAGATAACACAGGATCCACCATTCCCAATTGGTGATGTCACAGCTCACCTCCTCTTCCTCCTGTACAATGACTGATAACACCTCTATATACAGTAGATAACACAGGATCCACCATTCACTATAGGTGATATCACAGCTCACCTCCTCCTCCTGTACAATGATTGATAACACCTCTATATACAGTAGAAAACACAGAATCCACCATTAGCAATAGATGTCACAGCTCACCTCCTTCTTCTGTACAATGACTGATAACACCTCTATATACAGTAGATAACACAGGATCCACCATTCACAATATGTGATGTCACAGCTCACCGCCTCCTCCTGTAGAATGGCTGAATACACCTCTATATACAGTAGATAACACAGGATCCATCATTCACAATAGGTGATGTCACAGCTCACCTCCTCCTCTACAATGACTGATAACACCTCTTTACAGTAGATAACACAGGAGCCACCATTCACAATAGGTGATGTCACAGCTCACTTCCTCCTCCTGTACAATGGCTGATAGCACCTCTATATACAGTAGATAACACAGGATCCACCATTCACAATAGGTGATGTCACAGCTCACCTCCTCCTGTACAATGACTGATAACATCTCTATATACACTAGATAACAGGATCCACCATTCACAATAGGTGATGTCACAGCTCACTGCCTCCTCCTGTACAATGACTGATAACACCTCTATATACAGTAGATACCACGGGATCCACCATTCACAATAGATGACGTCACAGCTCACCTCCTCCCCCTCCTGTACAATGACTGATATCACCTCTATATACAGTAGATAACACAGGATCCACCATTCACAAGTGATATCACAGCTCACCTCCTCCTCTTCATATAAGTATATATATATTCATATATTTATTGGTAGTGCCATCTAGTGGCAGATATTCTGTGCACTCTCTTCTACGTGATAAGTGTACATATTTCCAGTCCTTTGTTCTGCAGGTTCTACCCTGACAGCCATAGGTTAAGCAGCTCATGCATCAGCTCGGTACCTCCTATACTAATGCTTTGTGCGTTCAGGTTGTTGTCAGCTCTCGAGTCTTGTAATGAGTTGTCTGATCTTGAAGGCTGAGTTGGAGATTGCAGCTGTTGATTGATCCCTCGCAGCTTTCAGATGCAGCTTACGTTGGCAATCTTGATATGATTCTGTGCTGTCCTGGGACTGACCCCAGTATTGACCTGGCAGAAGCATAGTGCTGCGAGTCAACTCGGATTTACTGCTGTCCCCTTCTAGACCTCATTCTCTTGGCAACACCACAGATACTCCTCTGATGCCAATGTCCGTTCAGCCCAATGGACACGTTCAATGTCAACGAAAGGTCGTGATTTGTGGGACACGAGTGACCTCGCTGCTCCCTAGATATCAGTGAAAAATGTATATTATACAGGTGTGACATCATTCCGCAACGACATCAGCTCTATGCTTATACTTCACTCCAGTGACATCACATCAATGATGTACATGATTATATTTCACAGCTGTCAACTGTAGTGGTGTAACTACAAGTCTGGGGGTCTCAATGCAATATCTCCAGCACAGACCCCAAATGTCACAGGTCTTTAATTGTTTTGGTGTTCTCATGAAGGCCACATCTTAATGCCGTAGCTTGGAGATTACTCAGAGTGACTTTTTAACTGTTGAGATGACATGCTCTATAATGACTTCTATGCTTCCAACATGCTTTGGCATAGGAAGGTGCTTTTTTTTATTTATGAAAATCACTGCTCTTTTTATGCTAAAGGGTCCAGTGGGAGGGCACTCACTGTAAAGGACCACCCACTGGACTCCTGACATGGAAATAGCAGGAATTTCAATTATTTATAATGATTGGTCTTATTAATTCATTTTGTCATGCTACTTTATCAATCTGTGTATCCTTTCTTGATCTATTTCATGCTGCCCATACAGTGTGACAGGTTCCCTTCAAGGTCTGAGAAAACGATTTAATTGCAACTTTGGAAGGAAGCAAAGTTAAATTATAGGAACTCTTAAAAAGGCACAGTATTCATTCATTTAGATAAATGACTTTTTTTTCAGGGAAAACCAACCAAATCCAGATCTGCATCCATGTTTCTACTCTGATATGTGAATTTTCATAATGTCAATCAGTAATTAATAAAGGAAAAAAATAAAAGCGAATTTCTGCAATGACTGGGAGTTTGAGGGTTAATCTGCTCAGCTGGCGATGCCTGAATGTTCCTCGCGCTTAAAACATAATCTGCTTAAGAGTTTCTGCATTTTGCTGTTCACTTCCAATAAAGTGACTAATTTTTAACTGGAAAATGCTAAGGTCAGATGCAGGAAGTGAGAATCAATGTTCAGTAATGCACTTAACTGCTGGGAGCCGTCCTCCCTCGTAGACCCTGACAGGAAAAATTGTGCCCACGAATATCACGTAACGAGGAATTTAGCAACATGTCACAAAAAAAGGACTTAAAGGGGAAGTGCATTGAAACGTTTTATATTGGAATGTTTTTGGAATGAATGGCGTGATTTAAAGCGTCTGGTTTATAGAGGGAAGAGTTAATTGATTTTTAACATTTTAACTGGTAAAATCAGGATGTACAGTACAGACCAAAAGTTTGGACACACCTTCTCATTTAAAGATTTTTCTGTATTTTCCTGACTATGAAAATTGTACATTCACACTGAAGGCATCAAAACTATGAATTACCACATGTGGAATTATATACTTAACGAAAAAGTGTGAAACAACTGAAAATATGTCTTATATTCTAGGTTCTTCAAAGTAGCCACCTTTTGCTTTGATGACTGCTTTGCACACTCTTGGCATTCTCTTGATGAGCTTCAAGAGGTAGTCACCGGAAATGGTCTTCCAACAATCTTGAAGGAGTTCCCAGAGATGCTTAGCACTTGTTGGCCCTTTTGCCTTCACTCTGCGGTCCAGCTCACCCCAAACCATCTCGATTGGGTTCAGGTCTGGTGACTGTGGAGGCCAGGTCATCTGGAGTAGCACCCCATCACTCTCCTTCTTGGTGAAATAGCCCTTACACAGCCTGGAGGTGTGTTTGGGGTCATTGTCCTGTTTAAAAATAAATGATGGTACAACTAAACGCAAGCTGGATGGAATAGCATGCCGCTGCAAGATGCTGTGGTAGCCATGCTGGTTCAGTATGCCTTCAATTTTGAATAAATCCCCAACAGTGTCACCAGCAAAGCACCCGCACACCATCACACCTCCTCCTCCATGCTTCATGGTGGGAACCAGGCATGTAGAGTCCATCCATTCACCTTTTCTGCGTCGCACAAAGACACGGTGGTTGGAACCAAAGATCTCAAATTTGAACTCATCAGACCAAAGCACAGATTTCCACTGGTCTAATGTCCATTCCTCATGTTCTTTAGCCCAAACAAGTCTCTTCTGCTTGTTGCCTGTCCTTAGCAGTGGTTTCCTAGCAGCTATTTTACCATGAAGGTCTGCTGCACAAGGACTCCTCTTAACAGTTGTTGAAGAGATGTGTCTGCTGCTAGAACTCTGTGTGGCATTGACCTGGTCTCTAATCTGAGCTGCTGTTAACCTGCGATTTCTGAGGCTGGTGACTCAGATAAACTTAGCCTCAGAAGCAGAGGTGACTCTTGGTCTTCCTTTCCTGGGGCGGTCCTCATGTGAGCCAGTTTCTTTGTAGCGCTTGATGGTTTTTGTAACTGCACTTGGGTACACTTTCAAAGTTTGCCCAATTTTTTGCACTGACTGACCTTCATTTCTTAAAGTAATGATGGCCACTTGTTTTTCTTTACTTAGCTGCTTTTTTCTTGCCATAATACAAATTCGAACAGTCTATTCAGTAGGACTATCAGCTGTGTATCCACCTGACTTCTGCACAACACAACTGATGGTCCCAACCCCATTTATAAGGCAACAAATCCCACTTATTAAACCTGACAGGGCACTCCTGTGAAGTGAAGACCATTTCCGGTGACTACCTCTTGAAGCTCATCAAGAGAATGCCAACAGTGTGCAAAGCAGTCATCAAAGCAAAAGGTGGCTACTTTGAAGAATCTAGAATATAAGACATATTTTCAGTTGTTTCACGCTTTTTTGTTAAGTATATAATTCCACATGTGTTACTTAATAGTTTTGATGCCTTCAGTGTGAATGTACAATTTTCATAGTCATGAAAATACAGAAAAATCTTTAAATGAGAAGGTGTGTCCAAACTTTTCGTCTGTACTTTATATATTCCTTGAAAAATGTAAATTGATTCCCTCTATGCTAATCTTTGCTTCCTTTTATAGTGTGTAATATCAAAATATAACATCGCTATTATATAAAAAACCAATGCAGAGAACCTGTCAGCAGTATTTTACTAAGTAAAGTACAGACAGGACCATATTGGCGCTTTCATACTGATTTAAGTCATACCGCAGATGAAGAAATCCATTTTGTAGATTTTCTTTAATCCTTGTTTGAAGTTTCCTTGTACGCATATCTTTGTGCATCGGGGTGGGACTGTAGGCGAGACTGTGGGTAGGGTCTTCAGCTTTGGTCCGCCCCCTCCGATGTGTCTGGGTGTCTCTTCTTCTTCTATATTTAAGATTTCACGCCAGTGCCGTTCAATCCGCGGGCGGCACTCAATCAGATTGAGCTCTTGGAAGTCTTCAGGAAAATGGTGCCAGCGGCTGCGAATGCATAGATTGCTCAGTGAAACCAGCGCCATTCAGGAAAATGGCACCGGCAGCTGCACATGCATAGATTACTCAGTGCAACCGGCGCCATTTTACTACGATTAGATCAATCTGCGCAATCGCCACCCACGGCTAGGACAAAGAGTGGGCTTCAGTAAAATGGCGCCGGTTGCACTGAGCAATCTACACATGCACAGCTTTTGGTGCCATTTTCCTGAAGACTTTCAAGAGCTCAATCTGCGCAAGCTAACAGGTTCCCTTTAAATATCTCTCGATCCCTTTTTTTGGATGCAATGTTTTTTTAGTGCTATTTTATTTAAATTTATAGTATTAGTTCTCCTATTTAGTACATTTATGGCACATTGGGTTATGTCATAAATGTTCAGTGATGGGACTGGAATCTCTCTCAAGGTCAGGACCCTCTTTCTTTTAATAGGTTTATATTCACAGACATACAATCTACCATTTATATCATGTTATTCAGATACTGAATGACTGCCGATGACTGATTAGAGTTAAGTAATCAGTTTTGTCAAGTATTCTTTCCTACGATTGTGTCATATTTTTTATTCATGTTTTATTTTATTCCCTTTCCCAGTCATCAAAATAATCCAGCAAAATTGTTGGTGAATAGCTGTCATTTCTCTTGATTTGAGCAAATTGAATCATGAAAAATCCGGATTCCGGTGAAGCAGAGTCTTTTAGGAAATTTGTAACAAATTGTACTTTTTATGAATCAGTTCACTCATTCCTAATGACTTCTATGTTCCTAGAACTGCAGAAAACAGGTCGTTTTCTATCACTACCAAGCATTAAATATTCTCCGGAGTATAAGTGGCCACCTTTCCATTTCATCTTTTTCTGCGTGAGGCCGTCTGTATTTAGGAGGCACATCGGAAGCCGTAGACATCTGATCATATTGTATCAGACACTTTGCATGTAAAAATGGACACTCGAGAGATGATATTTCATTAAAAAGGGTTTTTTCATGAAGATCTTCACCAACATCAAAGTAAAATTGTCATCAGGGGAACAAAAGTAGAGAAGGTGCATTATTAGAACGATAGATCCAACTTGAATTGCATTCGATGGGTTTGAAAAGTCCTTGACACGAAGTATATTTGCTGTGTAGGGCTTTTCCTTCCATATATCTTAATGCTACTCGGTCAACTCTCTGAGGTATTCTGACGTCGTAAGAGTCCTCAGCACCATGGCAATTACAATGCAGATGTAGCAAGTAATTGTCCTGTAGTTTCCTGGCAACCTAACACTTAAGGCCCTTGTGAAGATAGATTTGTAAAATCGCCGGCTGATCGATGCTATAGCGAGTTGTTAACGTTCGTAAGACATGCATTTGTGGGTAATAATAATTGTATGTTTTTCAAAATTGCAATAATTTTTTTTTTAGATCGATTGTCTTTGCTTCTTTGAGTATGTTTACATTTTTAGTCTTGCCTTTTAATGACTGCTAGACATAAGTGGATGTAATGCAGACAAATGATCATGTTTAGCTCATTGTAAAAGTTTTGATCGACAACAATGAAGCACTGATTGTTATTCAGCCATCCTGGCTCCAGCACTGGTCTCCTTCCCTGGTGGCCAGCATCTTCTGTTTTTGTGCTATTGTGCTTACTCTCCCCTAGGCCTTTTAGGCTGGCTCAGGCAGTGGCATGAGGCCGGAGTATTCAGGTAGCATGGCTGCACTGCTAAATCTCCACTAGGCTGGAGTGTTCTCTAACTTTCTCATTTCAACTTTACCACCGGTCTCTGCCACAATTATCTACAAGTGAGTTATCTGACAAACCCAGGTCAGCCACATCAACACTGAAGTAAGTGTCTTATCAAACTCAGCTCTGCCATACAACTGGGCTTTTCTACAGCTACCATATTGTGAAACTATTGTCAAATCCAGCTCTGCTATTCTATGATGCGCCAGTTGCCATCCAGATTATCCATTTCTGCTGATTCACATTGCTCCAAGTATTTTCTAGTATACTCAGCTCTTCTGTTCCTCACTGCTTAAGGTGTCATCCAGCTCATCCATTACTGCTGTTGCACGCTTCACCAGGCATTGTGTGGTATACTCACCTCTGCTGTTCCTCACTACTTAAGGTGCCATTCAGCTCATTCATTCCTGCTGTTCAATGCTACTCCAGATTGTCCAGTATACCCAGCTCTGCTGATCCTCATTGCTCAAGGTGCCATTCAGCTCATCTATTTCTGTTGTTTCACAATGCTCCAAGTATTTCCTAGTATACTCAGCTCTACTGTTCCTCACTGCTTAAGGTGCCACTCAGCTCATCCATTCCTGATGTTTAATGCTACTCCAGATTGTGCAGCACCCAAGCTCTGCTGATCTTCATTGTTCAAGGTGTCATTAAGCTCATCTAATCCTGCTTTTCAATGCTATTCCAGATTGTCCAGCATACTCAGCTCTACTTTTCCTTACTGCTTAAGGTGCCATCCAGCTTATCCATTTCTGCTGATTCACATTGCTCTAAGTATTTCCTAATATACCCAGCTCTACTGCTCCTCACTGCTTAAGGTGCTACTCAGCTCATCCATTCCTGCTGTTCAATGCTACTCCAGATTGTCCAGTATACCCAGCTCTGCTGATCCCCATTGCTCAAGGTGGCTTTAAGCTCATCCAGTCCTAGAGTTCAATGCTCCTTCAGATTTTCCAGCATACCCAGCTCTACTCTTCCTTAATGCTTAAGGTGCTATCCAGCTCATCCATTCCTGCTGTTTCATGTTGCACCAGGTATTGTTAGGTATACTCACCTCTGCTGTTCCTCACTGCTTAATGTGCCATTCAGCTCATCTATTTCTGTTGTTTCACAATGCTCCAAGTATTTCCTAGTATACCCAGCTCTACTGTTCCTCACTGCTTAAGGTGCTACTCAGCTCATCCATTCCTGCTGTTCAATGCTACTCCAGATTGTCCAGTATACCCAGCTCTGCTGATCCCCATTGCTCTAGGTGGCTTTAAGCTCATCCAGTCCTAGAGTTCAATGCTACTTCAGATTGTCCAGCATACCCAGCTCTACTCTTCCTTACTGCTTAAGGTGCTATCCAGCTCATCCATTCCTGCTGTTTCATGTTGCGCCAGGTATTGTGTGGTATACTCACCTCTGCTGTTCCTCACTGCTTCAGGTGCCCTTCAGCCCATCTTTTCTGCTGTTTTACAATGCTCCAATTATTGCCTGGTATTCCCAGCTCTACTGTTCCTCACTGCTCAAGGTGCCATTAAGATCATCCAATCATAGTGTTCAATGCTACTCCAGATTGTCCAGCATACCCAGCTCTGCTGTTCTTGAGCATTGCTCAAGATGCCATCCAGTTCATATATTCCTGCTTTTTCATGTTGCACCAAGTATTGTGTGGTATACCCACCTCTGCTGTTCCTCACAGCTCAAGGTACCCTCCAGCTCATCCTTTCCTGCTGTTTCAGGTTGTCGAGCATACCCAGCACTGCAGTTCCTTGCTGCACCAATACCTTCTGTCATTGCTTCCCATCCAGACCTACGGCTTAGAAAATCCTACTCAACATATTAGCCTGGTAGTACGATCGCTGCAACATTGTAATAATATTAAAACATTTTCCCTTTTAATTATCCCATGAAAAGTAACTAAAGGTCAGTCTGCAAAATGAGTAAAAGTTGACAACTTCTGACTTTGCATGTATTTTAGAGTTGCCAAGCCTTTATGTTAATGCCATTGTTGAGTCCAGGTTGTATTTTCTTGAAGTTGAAAGAAAATGTAAAATAACTCGCTGGCAGCAGAATAGCAAAATCATTTTGAAAGCAGCGGGAGAACACCTAAAAGCCATTCTGTCGTGTTCTTTGATGTAGACCTAAAGACAATCGGCTTGAGATGCAAGTGGGCATAGCGATTGCTACTAAGTGAGACAAGCCGACTTAAAACATACAAAAAATACAGAATCCAGGCTCTGCGCATTGTGCGGAAACTCTCAGAACATTTAACACGGGTTCCACTTGACCTAAAATATTCGGTGTATCTGTGTAGTACTGCTGATCTTCTAAGAATTTCCTACTGGGAAAACATCTTCTATTTTGAAAAAGGAAAGTTAGAAAGCATTGCTTGTGTGGAAACAGATCAATCCCAGCACGCCGGTACAGAGGGGCTTTATTTATTTCCTAGCTGAGAATACGCAACTCACTGTGCCATACACTCATAGTAAGGTAAGGACGATGGGCTCACAAATTAGAAAAAAATTCCCATGAAGATATATTTATGTTCTATTAGGGTATATTGGCATTATAGAGTGAAATATAGATCCCTCTCTGAGGACTAGTGTTGAGCCACCCCCGTAGTGTTCGGGTTCGGTTCAGTTCGTCGAACACCGGGATGTTCGAGGAAATGTTCGTCGAACTGTTCAACGAACACCTTAGAACACCGTCGAACACCGTTAAAACCAATGGCAGGCAAACAAAAACACATAGAAACACATAGAAAACACCTGCAAAGGTGTCCAAAAGCTGACAAACTGCTCAGAAGACACTCTCTTTAAAAAAGCCGGCCGGCAAATTCAGCAGCGGCATACACCGGTACCCGACAATTTAGACAAGAAGGAATAGAGCATCACACATAGATTAGATAGATAGAAACATGTCAGTCACACATATAAGAAGCACAGTGACAGTGTTGGTTACTGCACTTGTCATTTAGTGTAAAGGATTTATTAAAAAAAATATTAGTGTTTTCATGCACCGTCTCTTTAAAAAAGCCGGCCGGCAATTCAGCATCTGTACCCGACAATTTATAACAGACAGAATAGAGCTTCACACATAGATTAGATAGATAGAAACATGTCAGTCACACATATAAGAAGCACAGTGACAGTGTTGGTTACTGCACTTGTCATTTAGTGTAAAGGATTTATTAAAAAAAATATTAGTGTTTTCATGCACCGTCTCTTTAAAAAAGCCGGCCGGCAATTCAGCATCTGTACCCGACAATTTAGAACAGAAAGAATAGAGCTTCACACATAGATTAGATAGATAGAAACATGTCAGTCACATATATAATAAGTACAGTGATAGTGTTGCTTACTGTACTTGTCATTTAGTGTAAAGGATTTATTTAAAAAAATAATAGTGTTTTCATGCACTGTCTCTTTAAAAAAGCCGGCCGGCAATTCAGCAGCGGTACCCGACAATTTAGAACAGAAAGATAGAGCATCACACATAGATTAGATAGATAGAAACATGTCAGTCACATATATATGAAGTACAGTGATAGTGTTGGTTACTGTACTTGTCATTTAGTATTAAAATAAAGGATTTATTATTAAAAAAATTGGCGTGGGGTTCCCCTTAATTTTAGGCTCTAGCGGAGGTTAAGCAGACGGCTGGGGCAGATGTTTGAAGCCTGGGAAGGGGGTAATACCCACGGAGCTTCCCAGGCTACTAATATCAGCCCCCAGCTGAATACATAGCCTTTACTAGCTATTAAAATGGGGGACCCCCCCAAAAAAAATGACGTGGGGTCCCCCCTAATTTAATAGCTAGCAAAGGCTAGGCAGACAGCTGGGGGCTGATATTAATAGCCCAGGAAGGGAGCCATGAATATTGGCCCCCTCCCAGGCTAGAAACACCAGCCGTCAGCCGCCCCAGAAATGGCGCATTCATAGGATGCGCCAATTCTGGCACTTAGCCTCGCTCTTCCACGCTGCCCTGGTGCGGTGGCAGGGGGTAATAGGGTTGGGGTTGATGTCAGCTTATAATGCCAGCTGACATCAAGCCCAGGTTAGTAATGGAGAGGCGTCTATAAGACACCCCCATTACTAACCCCATAGTCAAAGTTAAAAAAAACACAAACACCCAGAATAAAGTCCTTTAATTGAAATAAAGACACAATCCTTTATTGTCTGCGGGATGACAGACTGGATGGCAGCGTTCTGCTGCGGTCCAGCCAGTCATCTCGATGTAGCAGAGCTGAAGCTGTCGTGGGAACCATGGAAAGGTAAGGATGAGGTTGGTTTATTATTTTTCTTTTATTGCAGGAGATCCTTGGCTTCAGCTGGAATGGGTGTGATGGTAAGTATGGTTTAATTTAGAACAATAAAGAATTGTGTCTTTATTTCAATTAAAGGACTTTATTCTGGGTGTTGTGTTTTTTTTAAATACTTTACTAGAAATTCATGGTGGTCATGTCTAATACTGGCGTGACCCCATGAATTTTGGGCTTGGGGCCAGCTGATAATACCAAGCTGGCCCTAACCCCTTTATTACCCAGTGAGCCACCGCACCAGGGCCCTGGATGAGTTGGGTACAGCGCCCGAAGATGGCACTTCTATGAACGCGCCATTTTCCGGGGTGGCTGCGGACTGCAATTTGTAGCGGGGGGGGGGGCCAGAAAGCTTGGGCCTCCCTGCGCTGCAGATTCCAGCCCCCAGCTGCCTAATTGTACCTGGCTGGACACAAAAATAGGGCGAAGCCCCACGTACTTTTTTTTTAATTATTTCATGAAATTCCTGAAATAATTAAGAAAAAAAGGCCTTCCCTATATTGTTGTGTCCGGCCAGGTACAAATAGGCAGCTGGTGGTTGGGGGCAGCCCGTTCCTACCTGCTGTACCTGGCTGGACACAAATATAGTGCGAAGCCCCACTTCAATTTTTTTTAATTATTTCATGAAATTCATGAAATAATTAAGAAAAAAAGGGCTTCCCTATATTGTTGTGTCCGGCCAGGTACAAATAGGCAGCTGGTGGATGGGGGCAGCCCGTTCCTGCCTGCTGTACCTGGCTGGACACAAATATAGTGCGAAGCCCCACTTCAATTTTTTTAAATTATTTCAGGAAATTCATGAAATAATTTAAAAAAAATTGACGTGGGGCTTCGCACTATATTTGTGTCCAGCCAGGTACAGCAGGCAGGAACGGGCTGCCCCCAACCACCAGCTGCCTATTTGTACCTGGCCGGACACAACAATATAGGGAAGCCCTTTTTTTCTTAATTATTTCATGAAATAATTTAAAGAAAATTGACGTGGGGCTTCGCCCTGTTTTTGTGTCCAGCCAGGTACAACTAGGCAGCTGGGGGCTGGAATCCGCAGCGCAGGGAGGCCCAAGCTTTCTGGGCCACCCCCGCTGCAAATTGCAGTCCGCAGCCACCCCGGAAAATGGCGCGTTCATAGAAGCGCCATCTTCTGGCGCTGTACCCAACTCATCCAGGGCCCTGATGCGGTGGCTCACTGGGTAATAAAGGGGTTAGGGCCAGCTTGGCATTATCAGCTGGCCCTAAGCCCGAAATTCATGGGGTCACGCCAATATTAGACATGACCACCATGAATTTCTAGTAAAGTATTTAAAAAAAACACAACACCCAGAAAAAAGTCCTTTAATTGAAATAAACACACAATTCTTTATTGTTCTAAATTAAACCATACTTACCATCACGCCCATTCCAGCTGAAGCCAACGATCTCCTGAAATAAAAGAAAAATAATAAAGCAACATCATCCTTACCTTTCCATGGTTCCCATGACAGCTTCAGCTCTGCTACATCGAGATGACAGGCTGGACCGCAGCAGAACGCTGCCATCCAGCCTGTCATCCCGCAGACACTGAGAAGCGCAGGCTTGCTTGCGCTCCACAGTGTCTCTCTGTGAGGGCATCCAGATGAGCCGAGTTAATGTCCAATGAACTCGGCTCACCTCATGCACGTCACTGACAGCGTGGGAAAATTCTCCTGCACTCAGCGCTTCAGCGTGGGAGAATTCTCACACTGAAGCGCTGAGTGCAGGAGAATTCTCCCACGCTGTCAGTGACGTGCAGGAGGTGAGCTGAGTTCATTGGACATGAGCTCACCTTATGCACGTCACTGACAGCGTGGGAAAATTCTCCTGCACTCAGCGCTTCAGCGGGAGAATTCTCACGCTGAAGCGCTGAGTGCAGGAGAATTCTCCCACGCTGTCAGTGACGTGCAGGAGGTGAGCTGAGTTCATTGGACATGAGCTCACCTTATGCACGTCACTGACAGCGTGGGAGAATTCTCCTGCACTCACCGCTTCAGCTTGAGAATTTTCCCACGCTGTCAGTGACGTGCATGAGGTGAGCCGAGTTCATTGGACATGAACTCGGCTCATCTGGATGTCGTCACAGAGAGACGCTGAGCAGCGCAAGCAAGCCTGCGCTTCTCAGTGTCTGCGGGATGAGAGGCTGGATGGCAGCGTTCTGCTGCGGTCCAGCCTGTCATCTCGATGTAGCAGAGCTGAAGCTGTCGTGGGAACCATGGAAAGGTAAGGATGAGGTTGCTTTATTATTTTTCTTTTATTGCAGGAGATCGTTGGCTTCAGCTGGAATGGGCGTGACGGTAAGTATGGTTTAATTTAGAACAATAAAGGATTGTGTCTTTATTTCAATTAAAGGACTTTATTCTGGGTGTTTGTGTTTTTTTTAACTTTGACTATGGGGTTAGTAATGGGGGTGTCTTATAGACGCCTCTCCATTACTAACCTGGGCTTGATGTCAGCTGGCATTATAAGCTGACATCAACCCCAACCCTATTACCCCCTGCCACCGCACCAGGGCAGCGTGGAAGAGCGAGGCTAAGTGCCAGAATTGGCGCATCCTATGAATGCGCCATTTCTGGGGCGGCTGACGGCTGGTGTTTCTAGCCTGGGAGGGGGCCAATATTTATGGCTCCCTTCCTGGGCTATTAATATCAGCCCCCAGCTGTCTGCCTAGCCTTTGCTAGCTATTAAATTAGGGGGGACCCCACGTCATTTTTTTGGGGGGGTCCCCCATTTTAATAGCTAGTAAAGGCTATGTATTCAGCTGGGGGCTGATATTAGTAGCCTGGGAAGCTCCGTGGGTATTACCCCCTTCCCAGGCTTCAAACATCTGCCCCAGCCGTCTGCTTAACCTCCGCTAGAGCCTAAAATTAAGGGGAACCCCACGACAATTTTTTTTAATAATAAATCCTTTATTTTAATACTAAATGACAAGTACAGTAACCAACACTATCACTGTACTTCATATATATGTGACTGACATGTTTCTATCTATCTAATCTATGTGTGAAGCTCTATTCTGTCTGTTATAAATTGTCGGGTACCGCTGCTGAATTGCCGGCCGGCTTTTTTAAAGAGACGGTGCATGAAAACACTATTATATTTTTTAATAAATCCTTTACACTAAATGACAAGTACAGTAATCAACACTGTCACTGCACTTCTTATATATGTGACTGACATGTTTCTATCTATCTAATCTATGTGTGATTCTCTATTCCTTCTATTCTAAATTGTCGGGTACCGCTGCTGAATTGCCGGCCGGCTTTTTTAAAGAGACGGTGCATGAAAACACTATTATTTTTTTTGATAAATCCTTTACGCTAAATGACAAGTACAGTAAGCAGCACTTTCACTGTACTTCGTATATATGTGGCTGACATGTTTATATCTATCTAATCTATGTGTGAAGCTCTATTCTTTCGGTTCTAAATTGTCGGGTACAGGTGTATGCCGCTGCTGAATTGCCGGCTTTTCATATTTCACTGTTGGCACTGTTCCCATCGATTTGGGCAATCACTGTAATGCCACAACCACCATGGCTGTGGCATTACAGTGAGTGGCAGACAATCCCTGCATGATTGGTGCTCTAAATAGCGCCAGACATGCAGGACACACTTTTGGTGCACGAACAGTTATCGAACATAACCTCGAACAGCCGAATATTTTGCAAATCGTTCGGGTTCGTCGAACAACTCGAACACCGCCCAAAACAGCTCGAATTTGAGATTGGCGAACAGTTCTAGTCGAACACCGCTCATCTCTACTGAGGACCCCAATACAGGATGTAACTCAGGATCAGTAATGTAATGTATGTACACAGTGACTGCTCCAGCTGAATAGTGAGTGCAGCTCTGGAGTATAATACAGGATGTAACTCAGGATCAGTACAGGATCAGTAATGTAATGTATGTACACAGTGACTGCACCAGCAGAATAGTGAGTGCAGCTCTGGAGTATAATACAGGATGTAACTCAGGATCAATACAGGATCAGTAATGTAATGTATGTACACAGTGACTGAACCAGCAGAATAGTGAGTGCAGCTCTGGAGTATAATACAGGATGTAACTCAGGATTAGTACAGGATCAGTAATGTAATGTATGTACACAGTGACTGCACCAGCAGAATAGTGAGTGCAGCTCTGGAGTATAATACAGGATGTAACTCAGGATCAATACAGGATCAGTAATGTAATGTACGTACACAGTGACTGCACCAGCAGAATAGTGAGTGCAGCTCTGGATTATAATACAGGATGTAACTCAGGATCAGTACAGGATCAGTAATGTAATGTATGTACACAGTGACTGCACAAGCAGAACAGTGAGTGCAGCTCTGATCAGCTGTTGCTCACTGTGGTGATTGCGGGTGTGGTGGCTGCCGATCCTGCTGTGTGCTCCAGCTCTCCTGAGAACCAACACCTCTCCTCCTGGGGATCTGCTCTCTCTCCTACCAAGGGAGGGAGTGGGTTTCCTGGCATGAGTGATGGAGCCAAGTCCCAGGCTTCTGCTTCTCGAACCAGGCCGGCGAGTGGCAGAAGAGACCAGCAACCAGTCTGCACATCGGAGGACTCGGGGGTGAGACGCTTCACCAGGAGTCGCAGCAATGTGGCTCCTACTCTCCCTGGGTTTGTGGATACTCCAAGAAGCCGCAAGGCTTCCAGCATGGAGTTAAAGCCTGTCAGCGGCGTGCATGATGGCGCTCCTTCTGGAGGAAAGCTGAGTGCTCACGGAGGTGAGGCCGACCTCCCTGAGGGGGATTGGGGGCTGCAGGGACCCCGGGAGTCTGTGTCCACCTATGCCTCCCGGGTCATGATCCACCTTTGTGAGTATGAAGATGCGAGTAAGCTCGTCTGGAGACTTTGGGAGGAGCTGCGCTGCACAAGTGCCAAAGCTGCAGGTGCCTCCAAATCGAGGAAGACAAATCTCCAAGCGGAGGTTAAGAGGCTGACCAGTGAAATTCATCTGCTGGAACTAAGAAAAGCTGTCATCAGGAAACAGAGTGGTCCTTTTAAGGAAAGACTGATAAATGAAGACCGCTTCAGAGAAATGGCTGATAACAGAGAGCAGAGGCAGATGGGGCTGCAGCCTGAGAGCCAGGTGGATGATGAGAGTGATGATGACCAGCAGGAAGCCCCACCTGGCAGCCTGCAAAGTCACCCGCAGGCCACGTGCAGCGAGCTCCCTGCAGGACAGGCGAAGGTGACATCCGGTTGCAGTTCTGCCGGCTCTGGGGAGGACAGTGAAAGCAGCAGCCAGGGAGAGGCGCTAATGGTGGAAATAAAGCTCCTGCAGTCCCCTGTGTGCCTCCAAAACTTCCATCTTGGTGACGATCTACCAGAAGATGCACCTGGGGGCCACAAAAAGGCTAAGAAGACCAAGGCAAAGCTGCAGGAAGCGGTAAGCTATGTATATGCCCCCTTCCCTGTACCCCCTGAGTCTTTGGCAGGCTCAGCTCGCTGTATAAGCCCCGTTGCCCAACCCAGCCCGGGTTCTGCTGTGGATCCAGTGCAAAGGCGCGGGGAGATTGCACAGCATGGTAGTGAGGCGCAGAGCTCCGTCTCTGCTTGTAGTAGCGGGGACGTAGCAGGAGGTGCATCAGCCGAGAGGCTGGACAGTGAGGGCGGCCCGGCGGTGGGCGTTTGGTCTGGCCACAATGCTGTGGTGCGCTCCTCAGTGGGAGGGGGGAGGAGCCCGATGTCGGGGGCTGCTCCGGTAGCCTCGGCGCCTCTGAATGCTGTTGCCGCTGATCACTTAGTTGAGAAGCGGCGGCAGTGTGAGGGGGCTGTCGGGGCTGAGCGTTCCAGTCCTCCCACCAAAGTGCTATTCTGTATTGGCGCCGCTGGTCAGGAAGATCCTGATGCTAAAGATCAGCGGCGCCTCACAACAGCTAAAGATCAGCGGCGCATCGCTACAAATGCAAAACAGTGGAAATTACAGACAGATGATGTGGAGGGCACACATAAGACCAGGGGTGAGGTCGCCTCCAGTTCTATGGAGGTGACTGAGCCCCTTGTGCCTGATGATGCTGAGGTCAAAATGTCATCCACCATTGTTACTGGTCCTGCAGGAATGAATGTGGTGGTGGGTGTGAATGAGGCCAATTCATTGTCTAGTGGTGTGGTTGCTGGTTTGGTGGAGGGTGAGATGGAGGTGGGTAATGGTGATGCTGTTGGGGCTGATGTGGTCACTGGTCCGGTTGCCCCCCCGGTGGTGGCAACACCTGTCCAGAGTTATGTCAGTGTCACCTCTGGGGCAAATAGGGTATCCTCCTCGTCTCCGGGCTTTGGGGACGGCATGTTGCAACGGCGCCTTCTGGAGGCTCTAAAGAAGGGGGAGAGATCACTAATGGTAGAGGATCGAGAGGTTGATATATCCTTCTGGATAGAAAGGCATGGCCTCAGGGCCTTCTGAGAGAAAAAAGGGGGGGACACAGTGTGGTCCCTCCCAACTGCCAGGCCAGGCAGTGTGCATAGGAATGTGGTCCGTCTTCGGTGGAGGGGCAGTGATGCATTTCCTCCAAGGTCTAAAGTTGTGGAGCTCCTGCTGAGGATGGGCTTCAAGGCTATTGACATCTACTCCTTGATACATCCCTATTCCACGCTTGAGTTTGATGTCAGCTTTGTTCGGCCGGAGGGGCTTTTGCCCTTCTGGACGAATTATGAGTGGGCAAAAAATTAGCCCGGCTGGCGAGACTTTGCCGTTCAGGCAGTGTCTCGCCAAAACCAAATCAAGAAAGTGACCCTGATGACTCGTAACGAGTCGCTTTCTTGTTATGACATCATGACGTGGCTTGGTCGATATGGAGAGGTGGTGGAGATGCCAAAGAAAAACCGCAATGAGTTTGGTATCTGGTCAGGGGCCTGGACGTTTATGGTAAAATTTAAGCGTTCAGGTGGTACGGTTGCCCACATTCCATCATCCGCCTTCCTGGGTAGGGCTCGTATCCTGGTCTTCTATCAGGGGCAACTGACACTCTGTCACAGGTGCGGCGACCCCACACACTTCGGTGCAAACTGCACTGTGCAGAAATGTGCGTTGTGTGGGGGTGTCGGCCATCTTGCTGCCTCTTGTGTGGAGATTAGTTGCCACCTGTGTGGTGAGTTAGGTCACCCATTCAGCCGTTGTCCTCGCTCCCTCGCTAATGCAGTCGAGACCCCGGTGGGAGTAAGCCGTGAGGCCGATTCTGCTGGGGAGGGGACTAGTAGGGGTGGGGGAGCAGAGGGGCCAGGGAAGAAAAGCAATAAAAAGACGCCTGCCCAGCTGAGGAGTCTAGACAAGCGCAGACAGGAGAGGGAGCGGGGTGAGCCCCGGGCTACTGGGGCGGCCCCTGTCCTGGATGCCAGTGTTGCTGCTGAGGCCCCGAGGGATGATGATTTGGATGAGGAGGTCAGTAGGATCCACAGGGAGGAAACCACCTCTGCCTCAGAATCCTTCCATTATGAAAGTATGGATGAGGATAATAAGCGGTGGCTAGAGAACAAGCGTAAGCTCGGCACCAAGAAGAAGAAAAAGAAGGGAGATAAAACATCTTCTCCCACTCTGACCAAGGTACCTAAGGAAGGAAAAACTGACTCCCCTCTGGTTGGTCTTTCTAACCGGTTCCAAGCCCTTGATAACATCTCTTCCTCTGAGGAGGAGGCTGAGGGTGAGGTTCCCACTTCGGCGGAGCTTACAGGGGGCTCCGAGTCTCCTACTCTTGGGGATGCAAGGTCCTTGGTGGGAGGGACTGGCCCAGAGTCCGGCGACGAGGACGAAAAAAGGAAAAATGTGGGAATGGACACCTCTGTGTCATTAAAGAGGGGGAAGGATTCCTCGTCTGAAGCAAAGCATAAGAGAAGTGAGAAGAAGAAAGCCATCTAACTCAATCACCAATGATGGCGGTACCCACTCCGTTGACGCTGGCGTCCATTAATGTTGCCAGCATTAAGTAAAATATGACTAGATTTGCGGCCTTTGATTTTCTCAGCCGGGTTGAAGCTGACATTTTCTTTTTGCAAGAGACCAGGCTGCCAAATATGGCAGAGGTGTTTATAGCTAAGAGGGAGTGGAGACTCGGGCCCTCCTATTGGTCTCTTGCGGCCGAGCCGTATAGCGGCGTGGCGGTCCTTTTTTCCGCACCGGTAGAACGGCGAAGGGTTATTGAGTTAGAAATGGGGAGGTGCCTGATATTAGATGTCATCATGAAGGGATAAGAGCTCCGGCTCATTAACATCTATGGTCCCCAATCCAAGTGGGACCGGAAGTGTCTCTTTATGAGGATCAAGCCCTACCTTTTTACGAGTCGGCAGGTCATCTTTGGAGGGGACTTTAACACTGTCACAAGGCCCCGGGATAGAGGAGGTTCCAGAGACAAGCTGACTTATGATAGCATCGCCATTAATAGTATAGCTAGTGAGGCTCGCCTGGTGGATGCTCACATCAGGCACACTGCAGGCCACGAGGGGTTCACCTATCATAGAGGTAACTGTAGGTCCAGGATAGACAGGTTTTATTTAAGAGAGGAAGCCGTCTCTTCAGCAGTATCTGTTGTTGAGGTGGAGTTCTCCGATCACTGTTTGATTTTGTTTTCTCTGAATGTTACATAGACCCCCCGGATGGGAAGAGGGCTTTTGGAGGCTCAATTCATCTCTCTTGGAAGAAGCGGAGATAAGACAGTCCTTTGAGGATTTTCTTCAGAGCCAGGTACCCTTACTGGATCTTTGTAGTAGTAAGTCAGAGTGGTGGGAAATGTTCAAGAAAAGGGTGGCGAGATTCTTCCGCCAGCTCTCGAGCCTCAGGAGCCTGGACAGGTATCGCCTGTATCAGGGCCTGAGGAGGAAACTCGAGCATCTTGTCTCAACTGGAGGTAGCCGCGAGGAGATCTCCAGAGTGAAATCTTTGCTAATGAGGTGTCAGTATGATAGACACGCATCTTTGGTTTTTGAGAGGGATTACGGGAAGTACCGCTCGCCCGACCCTTACAGAAACTGCAAGATGTCAGTGAATAGTAAAGTTGTTACAGGACTGGTTGACACTGCGGGGTCCCTGAAAAGATCCAGATCGGGGATCCTGGAGGTCGTCAGATCCTTCTACTCGCACCTCTTGGGGAAGAGGGATCTGGATTGGGATGAGATGTCGGCTTTTCTGGCTGAAGCCGTCCCCGAACCAGGGGTAGACCCCTCTCTTGGCGTTTTGACAGAGATGATCAGGGAAGAGGAAGTTAAGTTGGCGATTGAAGGGCTTGCCCTAAAGAAATCTCCTGGTCCAGATGGCTGAACATCTGAATTCTATAAGACCTTTAAGGACGCCTTGGTTCCCCTCTTGACTGAGGTATTCAGTGAATGTCTTTCCTCGGGCCCTCTGCCAAAGTCAATGAGGAGGTCTGTCCTGATCATCTTGTCAAAGGGTAAGGACCCATCTTGCATTGAGAATTGGCGTCCCATAGCGCTTCTCAATGCAGACAGGAAGGTTTTGGCAAAGGTGCTGTTTAATCGGCTGGTGAAATTTGCACCCCAGCTCCTTTCGGGGGCCCAGCATTGCTCTGTTCCGGGCCGCAGTACAATTAGTGCTGTACTCTGTGTCCGAGAGGCGGTGGAGCAGGGTAGGGCTGGCCACTGGAAGGGGTACATGCTGTCATTGGACCAGGCAAAAGCATTTGATCGGGTTAATCATGAGTACCTCTGGTCTGTCCTTCTGAGGTATGGCCTGCCGGGGGGGTTCGTTGATTGGCTTAAGACCTTGTACGCTGGGGCAGAGAGTTTCCCGCTTGTGAACGGTTGGATTGGCAGCTCTTTTGAGGTTGGGTGTGGTGTTCGCCAGGGTTGTCCCTTAAGCCCGCTACTGTACGCGTTTTCGATTGACCCACTTCTTAGGAGGGTGGAGCGTGGACCGTTAGCTGGGATCGGGATGGACCGGGCAGCACCGGAAGCCACTCTGAGAGTGGTGGAGTATGCCGATGACGTCACCGTTTTTGTTTCCTCTGATGGGGAGGCAGAATGGCTGATGTCAGAGGTAAATCGCTACTCGGAGGCATCCGGGTCTAAGATCAACCGGGATAAGTGTGAGTCTCTGGCTGGGAGGAGGAGTTCCTGGTTTTGATCTCCCGGACACCCTTCCAGAACCCAGAGTCTCTGCAAAAGTTCTTGGCATCGAATTTGGCCAGGGGGATTACCCCAAACAAAATTGGGACAGCAGGCTAGAGATCGCCACTCAGTAGGTGAACCAATGGAAGGGTTGGTCTTTGACCCTAAGGGAAAGGGTAAACCTGATCAAAACTTACCTGCTCCCTTTGCTGATCTATCTGGGCAGTGTGTGCATCTTGCCAGAGCCTCTCTGGACTCGGGTCTACAGTTTGTTCTTTCAACTGTTATGGGGGAATAGACTGAACCTGGTCAAGAGGGAGGTTACTTACCGTACGAGGAGACTAGGAGGGTTGGGTATGGTCAACCCTGTGGTATTCCTTGTGAATACCTTCATTAAGATCAATATTGCAAACCTCTGGAAAGAGAGGGCTCCTCCGTGGGTATTCTCCTGTAAGGGATGGTTTCAGCCTTTCTTCCAGGAATGGGAGACAGGAGGGCAAGTGAAGGATCTCCGCACACCGCATGGACATCTCCCGGCTTACGCTACCGTGGTTCTGAAGGTAATTCGCCGGTGGGGTCTGGGAATGTGGGAGGTCAGGACTCTGCCAAGGAAGCTCCTTGACAAAAGGGTTCTGTTGACCCATTTTCAGAGGCCTCTGGCGCTCAGGGATTGCCCAAGTCGGGATATTGGGGTGGGTCTGCATCTTTTGAATTCTATCAGGATCCCCTCGAAGGTTTGGGACTTGGCTTGGCGCTGCTTCCATGGGAAACTGTGTGTGAGGGACAATCTGAAGTGTAGGAGCTCTGAGGACAGGAACTGTCCTCGGGAGCATTGTGGTACCATGCTTGAAAGCATGGACCACTTCCTGCTTTGTTGTCCCTTTAACACAGAGGTGTACAACAGGGTAGGCGCCTCCATTGGCTGGCCCCGGCTGGCCGGTCTCTCTTATGCGGAATGGGCATATGGAGCATTCGGGGACCTGGGTGGTCGGGACCGCTGCACCTTATTTCTAGTTAGCGCAGTGGTTAGGTATCACACGTGGAACGCACGGTGCTTAGTATCGACGCAGCGGAAAATCTTCCCAGTGGACGATGTGTTTAGGACCATACTCGGTGACCTGGTGAAGGTGCGTTCTCTGGAGTATGAGAGACTGGGTACACGGAGGGCCGCTCTCCTCTGGAGGGGCTTTTCTTTTAGCGTGCCCTAGTCTGGTCGTCTCCTCTCCTGGAGGTGGGCTGCTGCTGACACCATAGATTTTTGTTTTATTGATCAGTAGACTGTGATGTAGGGCTGCAGGCGCCGAACTTGGGCTTTGTCAGTTGTGGTTATTGTATTGTTTGTTTCTGTATATATTGTATATATGGGTTTGGGTGTAGGTGTTAGGTTGGGTGGAGGGAAAAGGGGGGAGGTGGGTTCATCTTGTGGGACACTGGTTATTTGGGTGAAAAACTGGCACTGCCTGATCTGGCCTATGGACGTTGGACATGGACTGAGGCATGAGACGCAGGACCAGCTCTCAGGTCAGTGCCGGGGAGGGACTGGTGGGCTTGAGTGTGGGGTGTTTTGTTTTGTCTTGTATATATTTGTATAGTTAGCATTTATTTTATTTATTTAAAAAAAAAAAAAATGTATATATTAGTTTGTATATAATTTGTCGGTTATTGTTTATTATATTGTTATTTTTTGTTTGGTAACCGGACCAGATGTCATGGTGTAGGTAATTATTATTGTGTATATATGTTTAATATGTGTGTGAGGAGAGAGGGAGCGGCTGGACCATTTCATTACATTGTTTATTTTCTGGTTATTAATTTTGTTATGTTTCTGTTATTATTATTGTTATGTTTTTCATTTTTATAATAAAATATCTACAGGATGTAACTCATGATCAGTACAGAATCAGTAATGTAATGTAGGTACACAGTGACTGCACCAGAAGAATAGTGAGTGCAGCTCTGGAGTATAATACAGGATGTAACTCAGGATCAGTAATGTATTGTATGTACACAGTGACTGCACCAGCAGAATAGTGAGTGCAGCTCTGGAGTATAATACAGGATGTAACTCAGGATCAGTACAGAATCAGTAATGTAATGTATGTACACAGTGACTGCACCAGCAGAATAGTGAGTGCAGCTCTGGAGTATAATACAGGATGTAACTCAGGATCAGTACAGGATCAGTAATGCAATGTATGTACACAGTGACTACACCAGCAGAATAGTGAGTGCAGCTCTGGAGTATAATACACAATGTAGCTCAGGATCAGTACAGGATCAGTAATGTAATGTATGTACACAGTGACTGCACCAACAGAATAGTGAGTGCAGCTCTGGAGTATAATACAGGATGTAACTCAGGATCAGTACAGGATCAGTAATGTAATGTATGTACACAGTGACTGCACCAGCAGAATCGTGAATGCAGCTCTGGAGTATAATACAGGATGCAACTCAGGATCAGTACAGGATCAGTAATGTAATGTATGTACACAGTGACTACACCAGCAGAATAGTGAGTGCAGCTCTGGAGTATAATACAGGATGTAGCTCAGGATCAGTACAGGATCAGTAATGTAATGTATGTACACAGTGACTGCACCAGCGGAATAGTGAGTGCAGCTCTGGAGTATAAAACAGGATGTAACTCAGGATCAGTACAGGATCAGTAATGTAATGTATGTACACAGTGACTCCACCAGCAGAATAGTGAGTGCAGCTCTGGAGTATAATACAGGATGTAACTCAGGATCAGTACTGGATCAGTAATGTAATGTATGTACACAGTGATTGCAACAGCAGAATAGTGAGTGCAGCTCTGGAGTATAATACAGGAGGTAACTCAGGATCAGTACAGGATCAGTAATGCAATGTATGTACACAGTGACTGCACCAGCAGAATAGTGAGTGCAGCTCTGGAGTATAATACAGGATGTAACTCAGGAGCAGTACAGGATCAGAAACGTAATGTATGTACACAGTGACTGCACCAGCAGAATCGTGAATGCAGCTCTGGAGTATAATACAGGATGCAACTCAGGATCAGTAATGTAATGTATGTACACAGTGACTACACCAGCAGAATAGTGAGTGCAGCTCTGGAGTATAATACAGGATGTAGCTCAGGATCAGTACAGGATCAGTAATGTAATGTATGTACACAGTGACTGCACCAGCGGAATAGTGAGTGCAGCTCTGGAGTATAAAACAGGATGTAACTCAGGATCAGTACAGGATCAGTAATGTAATGTATGTACACAATGACTCCACCAGCAGAATAGTGAGTACAGCTCTGGTGTATAATACAGGATGTAACTCAGGATCAGTACTGGATCAGTAATGTAATGTATGTACACAGTGATTGCAACAGCAGAATAGTGAGTGCAGCTCTGGAGTATAATACAGGAGGTAACTCAGGATCAGTACAGGATCAGTAATGCAATGTATGTACACAGTGACTGCACCAGCAGAATAGTGAGTGCAGCTCTGGAGTATAATACAGGATGTAACTCAGGAGCAGTACAGGATCAGAAACGTAATGTATGTACACAGTGACTGCACCAGCAGAATCGTGAATGCAGCTCTGGAGTATAATACAGGATGCAACTCAGGATCAGTAATGTAATGTATGTACACAGTGACTCCACCAGCAGAATAGTGAGTACAGCTCTGGTGTATAATACAGGATGTAACTCAGGATCAGTACTGGATCAGTAATGTAATGTATGTACACAGTGATTGCAACAGCAGAATAGTGAGTGCAGCTCTGGAGTATAAAACAGGATGTAACTCAGGATCAGTACAGGATCAGTAATGTAATGTATGTACACAATGACTCCACCAGCAGAATAGTGAGTACAGCTCTGGTGTATAATACAGGATGTAACTCAGGATCAGTACAGGATCAATAATGTAATGTATGTACACAGTGACTGCACCAGCAGAATAGTGAGTACAGCTCTGGAGTATAATGCAGGATTCAACTCAGGATCAGTAATGTAATGTTTGTACACAGTGACTACACCAGCAGAATAGTGAGTGCAGCTCTGGAGTATAATACAGGATGTAGCTCAGGATCAGTACAGGATCAGTAATGTAATGTATGTACACAGTGACTGCACCAGCGGAATAGTGAGTGCAGCTCTGGAGTATAAAACAGGATGTAACTCAGGATCAGTACAGGATCAGTAATGTAATGTATGTACACAGTGACTCCACCAGCAGAATAGTGAGTGCAGCTCTGGAGTATAATACAGGATGTAACTCAGGATCAGTACTGGATCAGTAATGTAATGTATGTACACAGTGGTTGCAACAGCAGAATAGTGAGTGCAGCTCTGGAGAATAATACAGGAGGTAACTCAGGATCAGTACAGGATCAGTAATGTAATGTATGTACACAGTGACTGCACCAGCAGAATAGTAAGTACAGCTCTGGAGTATAAAACAGGATGTAACTCAGGATCAGTACAGGATCAGTAATGTAATATATGTACACAGTGACTGCACCAGCAGAATAATGAGTGCAGCTCTGGGGTATAATGCAGGAGGTAACTCAGGATCAGTACAGGATCAGTAATGTAATGTATGTACACAGTGACTGCACCAGCAGAATAGTGAGTGCAGCTCTGGAGTATATTGCAGGATGTAACTCAAGATCAGTACAGGATCAGTAATGTAATGTATGTACACAGTGACTGCACCAGCAGAATAGTGAGTGCAGCTCTGGGGTATAATGCAGGAGGTAACTCAGGATCAGTACTGTATCAGTAATGTAATGTAAGTACACAGTGACTGCACCAGTAGCATAGTGAGTGCAGCTCTGGAGTATAATACAGGAGGTAACTCAGAATCAGTACAGGATCAGTAATATAATGTATGTACACAGTGAATGCACCAGCAGAATAGTGAGTGCAGCTCTGGAGTATAATACAGGATGTAACTCAGGATCAGTACAGGATAAGTAATGTAATATGTGTACACAGTGAGTGCACCAGCAGAATAGTGAGTGCAGCTCTGGAGTATTATACAGGATGTAACTCAGGATCAGTACAGGATCAGTAATGTAATGTATGCACACAGTGTCTGCACCAGCAGAATAGTGAGTGCAGCTCTGGGGTATAATACAGGATGTAACTCAGGATTAGTAATGTATGTGCACAGTGACTGCACCAGCAGAATAGTGAGTGCAGCTCTGGAGTATAATACAGGATGTAACTCAGGATCAGTACAGGATCAGCAATGTAATGTAGGTACAGAGTGAATGCACGAGCAGAATAGTGAGTGCAGCTCTGGAGTATAATACAGGATGTCACTCAGGATCAATACAGGATCAGTAATGTAATGTATGTACACAGTGACTGCACCAGCAGAATAGTGAGTGCAGCTCTGGGGTATAATACAGGATGTAACTCAGGATCAGTAGAGGATCAGTAATGTAATGTATGTACACAGTTACTGCACCAGCAGAATAGTGAGTGCAGCTCTGGAGTATAATACAGGATGTAACTCAGGATCAGTACAGGATCTGTAATGTAATGTATGTACACAGTGACTGCACCAGCAGAATAGTGAGTGCAGCTCTGGAGTATATTGCAGGATGTAACTCAGGATCAGTAATGTAATGTATGTACACAGTGACTGCACCAGCAGAATAGTGAGTGCAGCTCTCGAGTATAATAAATGATGTAATATTCAATAACATTTTGTGATAAGCTATCTGTGTTGTAAGTTGCATTAAACAGTACATATAACATAATCATCTCCTTCAAAATATTATTTTTTTCTAAGTTGGGTATCTAAGGGGATTTGATAAGACAAGCTTAAAGGCAATGGAAGACACATTTGTAAATATAAATCAATCTTATCTTTGGAAATTAATTATACACAACACATACTTATGAGTGACAGTGGTGGAGGACTTGTTACCTTTAGTTGAGATATACTTTGACAATATGTCCCCAAAAAAACATTCATTCCTCAGTTCTTAGGATTATCTATTCAAAAATTCCAATCTCCAGATATTTTTTCCTCTCGTGAGCTTAGATGTATAACTGTTTGCATCTTTTAAGTTATCTTGGGCTTAGAGGAAACATAAACCCTTACAAACAGTCCAGAACTGCTTTCCCGTCACTGGATTGTGTTGTGCAGGACAGATCAATGTGTGTTGACATTTATTTGTGTTGAACATGGACCTGTCCCCGTGACCCTGCGCCCTGCTCATGTGAGCTCTTATACCAGGAGACTTACTCCTCCATGCAAGAGACAGGTAATACCTGATAAGATTTACTATAATATCATTGACAACATTAGGAGGGTCACAGTTATTGGAAATGGCCAATTATAGACCCGCTGCTCACTTGCCGAGGTCACCCGTAGCCACACATCCATCATTTTACTCCATCGTGCAAAGGGAGACATTATTATATTATTTGCTATAGGATGTAGAGGGTAAGGACACAGTGGTGAGGTGGAAATATCAAGAGCTGCGGATGACTTAATATTATATATTTGCTGGTAAAAAAATAACATTTCTATAATCCTATAAGTTAAATTATGATTCTATAATTTTTTCATCTTCCCTTTAGGACATATAGAACAGTCTTTATACTAAATATTTTTCCTTAAGAAACTTGATAAATAGCCATAATCCCATCAGTGGAGAGGATCATCCTCTCCGCAGGCCCTGACAGTATGACTGACCCCAATGACATGAGGTTTAGTAGAGTTAGAGGACATCCCATCTTCAGTTTATGCCATGAATATTTGATGGTTCTGACCCTCAACTACTGTTAGAACCTAGATTTGGTCACCACTGATTATTTATGGACACCTTGTGGGCCACTTGATTCAATGGAATTGTTGCCACCTTTTACATGTCCTTGAACACGAGCGTGTAAAAAATTGTGAGAATTTTATCCAGAAAGCTCAGACGGTTCTTTTTCACACTGTTCATCTGTATGCAATCCGTTTTTTTTTCAGCAGTAGTTATAAATATTTTACAAGACCTTTTGTTCAAAGAACTACAATGTATCCATAAAAGAAAGCGTTGAATGCTGTCTGTTTTTTTTCACGGCCAGCACTCTGACCGAAAATGCGCTCATGTCAACCTGACCTTATGGAAAATGGCCACCTCTTTATTAAACTTAACGCAGAATGAAGTTGGCCAAAAATTGGTGAAAAAATCTTTCAGTCATTTAAAGGCTTCACTAACATGTATGCCAAAAATGCAGCAGATGGGAATATACCACTTAATGGGACAACTCTCCTGTTTTTTACGATGGGCCTATATATTCTAATCTAATTAAGGTAGTTTAGTCCAACACTGGCCACCATTATGGTATCTATATCATGAACCGTAGCAATCAGCACCCGTGATAAATAGTTGCTGATAGTTGCCAAAGGAAATCCATAGCTATATGCCTAATCAAGGCATATGGACGTCCCTCTATGACATCTATATGCTGTCACCGGTTTACCGTGACAGAGAGGGGCCAGAAGACCGTAGTGTCTGATTTAACATACTCCTACACTGATTAGAAGCACTTCTCCTTCTTATTAAATGGAGCAGGTTTCTGTTAGCAGTGCAGGCGTTAAAATGTTCAGATTAAGTCTCTGAAGCTTTCCTGCTTGGATGTTCTCAGCAGTTCAGTATTGGCCACTCCTCTCTCCTATATATATTCGCCTCTGGCAATCTGGATTGCCAGAGTTAGTTTCATACTGCTTGGTGTGTGTTGCGCTCACACACAGACTGTTTGGCGTGAGCATGGTTAGTGGTCCCACTGGGCCACGAACCGAGGAGTGCCTGGAGGGGTGTCACTATGGGGCCTTGTGAGAACCGACCCCGAACACACGGCGGCTCAATCGATTCCGTGGAACGAGGAGGGAAGTGGGAGGTGGCCCAGGTGCTACTTCAGGTCAGACCCCGGTCACAGCTGTTGACCCACACCAGGGAATGCAGGAACGGGCAGGTTTGGCTGGTATGCAGACAGGCAGGAACTGGCAGACACGGCTGGTATGCTGACAGGCAGGTAGGAAAACAGGCTGGATAGGGATCAGTACAGACTGGAACAGAGTCGCAGGTGCACAGGACAGGCGGAGCAGAGCAGAGCCGCACGTGTGGAGGACAAGCGGAGCAGAGCAGAGCCACAGGTGCGGAGGACAAGCGGAGCAGAGCCGAGCTGCAGGTGCGGAGGACAGGCGGAACAGAGCAGAGCCGCACGTGTGGAGGACAAGCGTAGCAGAGCAGAGCCACAGGTGTGGAGGACAAGCGGAGCAGAGCCGAGCCGCAGGTGCGGAGGACAAGCGGAGCAGAGCAGAGCCGCAGGTGCGGAACAGACAGGACAAGGCTCTGTCCACATGGAACAGACTGGGAAACACCGAAAGATAGCTAGAACACAGGAGATAGATACGGAGGCAGAGGAACGGGACAAGCAGAACCAGATACACACAAGGTACTTACTATGAAGTAGTGAGTGGACACAAAACTCACAAACAGAAGTGCAGAGACAATGAATATGAGTTAGGTACTGGTTTAGACACTGCAGGAAAAGGGAAGGATTGGACATAGAGACAAGCAGGTAATGGTCTAGGACACAGTTCAGACAGGAACTGACACAGGAACGAGATACAGGAACGAGCCTGGGCATTCAGCCCCCAGGGTGGCGGAAGTAGACTAGAAGTCACTGATACAAGTAATGGGCCTGGGTACTCAGCCCCCAGGGTGGCGGAAACAGACAAGATTCAGGACAGGACCTGGCAACTCACTTTTGCAAAGAACACACTGAAAGAAAGTGTTGCTCAGGCACCTCCCACTGGGTGGAGAAGGTTTAAGCATCCAGTGACTCACAGCAATAGGCTGGGGATGCATTAGGACTGCGTACACTGTAACTTTAAGAATCAGGAAGTACCAGCACCGCCGTCCTAAGCCAGCAGACAAGAGACATGCACACAGCAAGCAGAGGAGTACAGTGCACAGCCTGGATTGGTGGTCTTGCATGGTGGGAGATGGTAAGCCATGTCAGCACGCCGCCAGGGATGTTACAGTGTGGAGTGGATGTGTCGGTTCTTGGTAGATGTTTGGAGTATTGATCTGAGACTGTTGTTTGGTGTTTCGGCTTTGTGCAAATCCTCATCCTCTCCTATTTGGTATTCCTTCCTTTTCCTCCCGATGTTCCTCTCCATTGTCTATGACTGCATATTTGTATGATTGGTATATTCAGTTATCCCTGTACATCCTCCTTGTTAGTCTGGTTTGTGTATATTCATGCACTATTCCTCCCCACTTCCGTGGTTGGGGAGTTTAGCAAGGTACATGGCCCCGGTGTCTTCACCATCAGAAGTAATCCAGGGAGCAAGAATAGCTAAGGTGCCCCTAGCAATAGGGACAGGGAAGAAGTCTCTGGCCCCAGGCAATCTGACAACAGAGTTGTGACATACTGTATGCCCTGATTAGGAATATAGATATGGATTGCCTTTCTTTGGACAGGTCTTTTAAGCCATTTTTCCGCAGTTGGCAGTGGAAGTACTTCCTATGGAACTATCAAGTGCCACTTATGCTTTGTTGACAAGTTATCATAGCGATCACAGGCTGAAATAAAATTTAAAGTTTCTGGCACCTAAATCAATTAAGTGTCTTCTCATATGGCAGAGGAGACTTTGGGACCCTTCAGGCTTCATGGCTTAGGTCCAAATATTACCTCTGTTCCCACTATAGCTACACATCTAGACACATGTTTCCATTTCAATCTAGTAAAAGACAAAAGTTAAAGTTGACTTTTACATTGATGGCCAATTCATAGGATGGATATTCAATATCTGATCATGAGGTTGCAACACCAGCACCCCTGCTGATCAGCTGTTCCTGATGTATGGGTTGGGATGTGGAGCTGCAAAGCAATGTCAGCGGAATAGTGGCCACATCTGGGTTCTGCACTTCCCCCTTTTATTCAAAAAGAAGGCATATGTGCACTACCCATAGTCGCCACTATACAGATAATGGATCTGTGCAGCTCCACAACTCAGCACGTTTGGCAGGCAGTGGGGTCAAAATCAGCTGATTGGCGGTGGTACCGGATGTCATACCCTCACAGATCAGATATTGATGACCTATCCTAAGGCTGAGGTCACACGATCATATATTCTCTCATCCAAGAAAATTGGGCAGATTATGCTAATCATAATCTGATTACACTCTGAGTTTGATCAGAGTGTCAGCATAGTGTGATCCATTTTTTTTGGGTGGGAAGCAGATGGAAAAAAATGTCTCCATCTTCTCCATTCTGTGAGAGCGCAGTATGAATTTTTCCTTTTTTTCCATGGACTCATTGACTTTCATGGCCAAGTGCTATCCAAATCGGATGCAATTTTTTCCTTTGAACAACTTGGTCCAAGATAAAAATTGGACATGAGCAAGGTCTCATGGAATAACATTGGTCCGAATGCTATCCAATGTTTTGTTTTTCGCCATGTGCATGAGCCCTAAGGATAGGCCATCAACATAGAAGTCCTGGACTACACCTTTAATGTCTAGTATGGTGACATTCAGGAAAAGAAAAGTTTGGGATGATGAGATTGGACAGAAACTGAGTTCTTATATCCCTAATAGTTGTAAACAGAAGCAATATTAATTTTCTTTCCTGTTACATGGTTAATTTTAGAATATTGAAACATGTATATTAAAAAGTCCAATCACACAGTCAATGGTCCAACAGTAATATACCATGGTCATGGAATTTACCAGTCCGAGAACCTGAAGAATTGGGAAGATACCGGACTAGTGATAAGGTATCAAAGGCTAGTTCAGACCACCTTCCGGCATGATTTAATGATTATGTAGCTCTAAGTGATTATAAGAAGTAATCTTACCCATAGAAGAGTAATAGGATTGGGTTTGAGGATGAAATTGTGTTTCGGACTAATGCCTTGGAGTCATTGACTTTGAAGATATAATACCGTGTCTGATCCGAGTGGCTGTGGAAAAACAGTAATTGTTGACTAGATTACCACATTCTAAGATGCTACATACCAGTTTAGTAATTGGTGTTTTTTGATCGGTCTTAGATTTCTCAGGATTATAAATCAATAGTTTACTAACGATATCTACAAGATTTTTATACAAGGAAATTATTTTATTTTTTTATACAAGGAAATTATTTTATTTTCTGAATGTGTATTAAAAAAAATCTATTCCATTAAAGGGAATGTGTGATCTGAATATAATTTATTGCTTAAATGCAGTTTTATTTTTAATAGTTTTTAAATTGTTCACGCAACTGTCAATGTTTAAAAAAGAAAAAAAAAAACATAATTCTTGTTATTTTCACACTGATCACTAAGCTGAATACCAGACTTCTGATTCCTGATAATTTTAGCAGCCACGGCCAACTATAGACTGATTGGGACCCAACTGATTTGTATAAAAGTACTTTTAGGACACTCTCTGGTTTGGACAAAAGTATTGAAAAAGTATTCATACCAATGAACATTTCCACATTTTTTCGCGTTACACCCATAAACTTAAATGTATTTTATTGATATTGTATGTGATATACCAACACAAAGTAGCAAGTATTTGTGAAGTGTAAAGGAAATGATACATGTTTTTCTAATAATTAAAAAAATATAAATCTGAAAATCGTGACATGTATTTGTGTTCAGCTCCCCTGAGTCAATGCTTTTTAGGACCACCTTTCTCTGCAGTTACTGCTGTAGTCTTTTGGGGTCTGTCTTTACCAGCTTTGCCCATCTAGAAGCGACATTTTTGCATCTTCTTCTTTACACAATCACTCTCGCTCAATGAGATTGGATGGAGACGTCTGTGAACAGTAATTTTCAAGTCTTATCACAGACTCTCAAATGGGATTTACATTTTGACTGTGAACCTATGCCCCAGACTCAAGTCTTTCAGTCTTCTAACAGGTTTTCATCCAAGATTGCCCTGTATTTAGCTCCATCCATCTTTCTATCAACTGTGACCAGCTTCCCTGTCCCTGCTAAATAAAAGCATCTGCACAGCATGATGCAGCCACCACCATGTTTGACAGTGGGGATGGTGTTTTCATGGTGATGTGCAATGTTAGTTTTCTACCACACCTAACCTTTTGAATTTCACTCAAAATGCTCTACTTTGGTCTCATCTGACCAGAGCACCTTCTTCCACATGTTGTCTGTGTCCCTTACATGACTTTTTGCAAGCTGTGAATGGGGCTTCTTAGGGCTTGCTTTAAAAAATTGCTTTCTTCTTGAAACTCTTCCATAAAGGCCAGATTTGTGGAGTGTACGACTAATAGTTGTCCTGTGGACAGATTATCCCACCTGAGCTGTGGATTTCTGCAGCTCCTCCAGAGTGACCATGGGCCTCTTGGCTGTTTCTCCGACTAATTATCAACCTGGTTGGGATGTCAGTTTATTTGGACGGCCATGTCTTTGTGGGTTTGCATTTGTGCCATACTCCTTCCATTAAACAGTGTCCGTGAGATGTTCAGAACTTGGGCTATTTTTTTTTATATCCTTACCATGATTTATTCTTCTCCATAACTTTATCCCTGACATGTCTGGGGTGTTCCTTGGTTTTCATGATACTATTTGATTGGTAATGTTCTCAAACAAACCCTGGAGGCCTTCACAGAACAGCTGTAGTTATACTGAGAATGAATTACCCACAGTTTACTGATTATTTGACTACTGGAGGCAATTGGTCACTTAGGATTTTATTTAGGGGCATCAGACTACAGGAGGCAGAATACAAATGCACCTAACAATTTTCAGATTTATATTCCTAAAATAATTAGAAAACTATATATATATTTCCTTTATACTTCACAAATACGTGCTACTTTGTGTTGGTATCACATAAAATCTCAATAAGATACATTAGAGTTTGTGGATGTAACATGAAAAAAGGTGGGAAAGTTCACAGGATATAAATACTGTAGAGGTGTTATCAGTCATTGTACAGGAGGGGAGGAGATGAGCTGTGACATCCCCTATTGTGTTTTGTAGATCCTGTGTTATCTACTATATATAGAGGTGTTATCAGTCATTGTACAGGAGGAGGAGGTGAGCTGTGACATCCCCTATTGTGTTTTATAGATCCTGTGTTATCTACTCTATATAGAGGTGTTATCAGTCATTGAACAGGAGGGGATGAGGTGAGCTGTGACTTCGCCTATTATGAATGGTGGATCCTGTGATATCTACTGTATATAGTGGTGTTATCAATCATTGTACAGGAGGAGGGGGTGAGCCATGACATCACGTATTGTGAAGGGTGGATCCTGTGTTATCTACTGTACATAGAAGTGCTACCACTTATTGTATAGGAGGGGGAGGAGGTGAGCTGTGAAATTATCTACTGTGAATGGTGGATCCTGTGTTTTCTACTGTATATAGAGGTGTTATCAGTCATTGTACAGGAGAATGAGGAGGTGAGCTGTGACATCACCTGTTGTGTATTATGGATCCTGTGGTATCTACTGTATATAGAGGTATCATCTTTAAATATTTATCCTGTCTCTGATGATTGATTATTGAAAACCTTTCTATCCCGAACAGTAACTGTGAGCCAAGGCCTATTGAAAAAGTAGAAAATGGCCAGATTTGACAGCAGAAATGGGAAAAAAAGCATTGTTAGATTCTGTTTCTTTTTAATATATGTTAACATACAAACCCAATTTAAACATGTGGTCATTTTCTGATGCCATTTTCCCCTTCAGAAATATAATTCATTATAAAAAAAATCGATATAAATAAAAATATAAATTGTTCAAAATCTTAAATCACCAAAAGTTCTTCACCGATTGCTTGGAAATTTTGACTCAACGTTGCATTCGAATGCACGCATGATTCTATATACCTACTAATTTTTTTATATACCAACTGTTGGACATAAAAGCAACAACAAGAGGGGGGGTGTTTTGAGCTCTCTCACGGTGGCTCAGTTGCTAGCACTGTTGCTTTGCAGCGCTGGGGTCCTAGGTTCAAATCCCACTAAGGACAACATCTGCAAGGAGTTTGTATGTTCTCTCTGTGTTTGTGCGGGTTTCTTCCAGGTTCTCCAGTTTCCTCCCACACTCAAAAGACATACTGATAGGGATACAGATTGTGAGCCCTGACAGGGACAGTGATAATAATGTCTGTAAAGCACTGTGTAATTAATGGTGCTCTATAAGTGAGTAAAATAAAAAAAAAGAAATAAATTTTATGTTGCGTGTTCTAGTGTCGGCAAACCAGACAATCGCTATATCTACACAGACAATGGAACAACAAAAAATATTGTATACCCACAAGCATTGTGAAATTAAATATTTTTAAGTGGGAGGAGGCCTGACAGGAAGTGGTGGAGACGGAGCCTGCCGTGTGCTGCAAGAGTTGTGCTGTGTGTGGAGAGAGCTCCAGGGAAGGGAGGAGAGCCAGGCGGAGGTGACCGAGCGGACCGGGAGGATCGGTAGGAGGCGACCGGAGGGACGAGCGCAAGAGAGCACTGTGGTAGCGTGCAGTGCCGGCCGGCGGAGGGTGCCAGGTGGTGGTGACCAGGAGGTGATCAGGAGGACCGGTAAGAGGCGACCGGAGGGACGAGCGCGCTGTGATAGCGAGCAGCGTCCCTAGAGGAGGTGAGTGAGGGGCAGGAGGCCGCGATAAGCGGCCCTACTGAACCCAAGTGTGTACTGTACTGTATTGTATTTGTATCTGTATTGTAATTGTATTGTATTCCCTAGTCCATATTTAATTGATCACCCCCCCGTCCATATTTAATTGATCACCCCTCGTCCATATTTAAATTGATTCCCCTGAACACCCCCGTCCATATTTAACTGATCCCTCTGACCACGTTAAATTAACCCCCCCGTCCTCATTTAATTGATCCCCGACCACCCCCGTCCATATTAAAGTGATCCCCCTGACCACATTTAAATGATTGACCCCCCCAGCCCATAATTGATTGATCCCCCTTGTCCTATTTAATAGATTCCCCTTGTCCACTTTTACTCATCCCCAGTCCCTATCTATTTGCCTTATCCCCCACCATATTTAATTAACCCCTGTCCATAATTAATTTATTGATTCCCCAGACCACAATTAATTATTTCCCCAGTCCATATTTATTGATATTATTGATACTTATTGATCCCCAGTCCTTAGTTAATTGACCCACCGTCCATACCTATTTATTTGCTTTACCCCCATCCTATTTAATTAAACCCCCTGTCCATAATTAATTGATTGATTCCCTAGTCCACAATTAATTATTTCCCCAGTCCATACTTATTGATCCCAGTCCATAGTTAATTGACACACCATCCATACTTAATTAATCCACCTGACCCACTCAGCTGATCCCCCGTCCATACTTAATTGATCCCCCGTCCATACTTAACTGATCCCGCGCCGATATCTAATCGATACACTTGCACATCCCTAATTGATCCCCGTCCATACACCTATATATAAATAATTGTGTTTTGTACTTGTACATATATACTGACTGTATCCCCTTATTTAGAATGACGTCCATGTTGGTCGGAGCCATGCAGTGTACATCTTGCGCAATGTATGCATTCCCTGAGCTACCGCTCAAGGATCCATACTGCTGCGAGAGATGTGAGCATATCGTGCACTTGGAAGCCCAAATCCTGGATCTAAGTGCTCAGATAGCGGTACTGAGGAGCATCGACAACATGGAACGGAGTTTGCTGCTCACCGAGCAGACACTCAATGGGTCAACACTGGGGGTGGAGCTTAGTGGGGAAGCGCAGGCTGAACAGGCAGAGAGCTGGGTAACAGTTAGAAGGGATAGAGGGAAGAAGTATAGGAAGGCTGGTTCAGAACCGGCATTATTGGAGCACGACAGATCCTCTGACCGCCGGGGGAGTGTATGCTCCAGTAATGAGGGGGAGGGGGGCAGTGTAGGGCAGGCTAGACAGGTCCTGGTAGTGGGTGACTCTATTATTAGGGGGACAGACAGGGCAATCTGTCACAAAGACCGGGATCGCCGAACGGTGTGCTGCCTCCCTGGCGCTCGAGTCCGGCACATCGCGGATCGGGTTGACAGGTTACTGGGTGGGGCTGGCGAAGACCCAGCGGTCATGGTCCACATTGGCACCAATGACAAAGTGAGTGGTAGATGGAGGGTCCTTAAAAATGATTTCAGGGATCTAGGTAGGAAGCTTAGGGCAAGGACCTCCAAGGTAGTTTTCTCAGAAATACTACCAATCCCGCGAGCCACACAGGAGCGCCAACGGGAGGTTAGGGAGGTGAATAAGTGGCTAAAGAGTTGGTGCAAGGCAGAAGGGTTTGGGTTCATGGAGAACTGGGCCGACTTCGCTGTCGGCTACAGGCTCTACCGTAGGGACGGGCTGCACCTCAATGGGGAGGGTGCAGCGGTGCTGGGGAAGAAGATGGCTAATAGGTTGGAGGAGTTTTTAAACTAGAGATGGGGGGGGCAACCAAGGAAATAGGTGGGATGTGAGGCAAGCAAGGGGGAAGGGGAGAAGTGATTATAATGAGGGTGGAGAGGGGGGTGGGGATAGTACAGTTAGATCGTTAGAGAAGAATAGGATGCTAAATAACCCCAAAGTTTTATCTTGCATGCTGACCAACGCAAGAAGCCTGACCAATAAGGCGGATGAGCTGCGGGCGCTAATATCGGAGGAGAGGTATGACATCGTAGGTATAACAGAGACTTGGCTAGACGATAGCTACGACTGGGCGGTAAATTTAATAAATTATAGTTTATTTAGAAGGGACCGGAAACAGGGGAAGGGCGGAGGAGTCTGCTTATATGTAAAGTCACGTCTAAAGTCCAGACTAAGGGAAGATATAGGAGAGGGAGAAGAGGGGGTCGAGTCCATGTGGGTAGAGATAGAGGGGGCAAAAAATAATAATAAAATATTACTGGGGGTCTGCTATAAGCCACCCAATATAACAGAGGAGAATGAGAAACTGCTATTAGGACAAATAGACAAAGTAGCAAAACATAATGAGGTGATTGTAATGGGGGACTTCAACTACCCGGATATTGACTGGGAAACAGAAACCTGTAGATCGCAGAAAGGAAAAAGGTTCTTGACAAATATTAAGGATAATTATCTCTCCCAACTAGTGCAGAAACCAACGAGAGGGAAGGCCGTGTTGGACTTAATATTGACTAATAGGCCTGATAGAATAACTGAGGTACAGATAGGGGGGCACCTAGGTAATAGCGATCATAATATTATCAATTTCAAAATGCCCTTCAGTAGGGTTATCAATAAGGGAACAACTAAAACATTAAACTTTAGGAGGGCGAAGTTTGATCAGCTGAAAGAAAACCTTCAACTTATTGACGGGACAAAGTTCTTAATCAAAGGAATACGAATAGTAAATGGGAAACCTTCAAAAGAATTCTGAATACTCAGTGCGAGAGGTATATACCGTATGGGAATAAAAGGGCCAGAAATAAGAGGAATCCAATATGGATGAATAAGAACGTAAAAGGGGCGTTAAATAGCAAAAAAGAGGCATTCAAGAGATTAAAACAGGAAAACAGTAAGGAGGCACTAATGTGTTACAAGGAAAAAACGAGAACCTGTAAAAAACAAATAAAAATAGCGAAGGAGGAAACAGAGAGACGTATTGCTAGGGAAAGTAGATTAAATCCCAAACTGTTCTTTACGTATATAAATAGTAAAAGGATTAAATCGGATAATATTGGACCGATAAAAAGTGAGGAAGGCAAAATCATAAAGATGAGGATAAAGCTAATCTATTAAATAATTTTTTTTCGACAACTTTCACAAAGGAAATAGAACTAACAGGAGAAATGAGAAGTGACAAACTTAATCCTCCACTAAGTATGACAAATCTAACCCAAGCTGGGGTACAGAAACGCCTCAGTAACATTAAAATAAACAAATCACCAGGACCTGATGGCATACACCCACGGGTACTAAGGGAACTAAGTAATGTGATAGACAGACCGTTTTATCTTATATTTAAGGACTCTGTTGAGACTGGGTCTGTGCCACTTGATTGGCGACAGGCGAATGTAGTGCCAATATTCAAAAAGGGAGCAAAAAGTGACGCCGGAAACTATCGGCCGGTGAGTCTGACGTCCGTTGTGGGTAAAATTTTTGAAAGCTTCATTAAAGAGGCAATTACGGAGCATCTTGATGCTAATAATCTTTTAATCCCGAACCAACATGGATTCATGAGGAATCGCTCCTGCCAAACAAACCTGATTGACTTCTACGAGGAGGTTAGCTCTCGAGTAGATCAGGGGGAACCAGTGGATGTCGTGTATCTCGACGTCTCAAAAGCGTTCGATAGGGTGCCACATAATAGGTTGGTATACAAAATGAGAAAGATGGGGCTGGGGGAAAATGTCTGCAAGTGGGTAGCTAACTGGCTAAAGGATAGAAGGCAGAGGGTGGTTATAAATGGAATATACTCAGATTGGGTAAGCGTCACTAGTGGGGTACCACTGGGGTCTGTACTAGACCCAATGTTATTTAATATCTTTATTAACGACATAGTCAACGGGATAAATAGTAAAATATCAATATTTGCAGATGACACAAAGTTATGTAAAACAATTAATACAAAAGAGGACAGTGCAGACCTACAGAGGGATTTGGATAAGCTGGGTATGTGGAGCATTAAATGGCAAATGAGGTTTAACGAGGAGAAATGTAAGGTCATACATATGGGAAGGAAAAATGGAAGTCACCAGTACTCACTGAATGGGAAATCATTGGGGAATTCAGAGATGGAGAAGGACTTGGGCATCTTGATTGATAGCAAACTAAATTGGAGTGCCCAAAGTCAGGCCGCTGCTGTAAGGGCAAACAGGGTAATGGGATGTATCAGAAGAGGTATAGCTGCAAATGATGAGAACATTGTTCTTCCACTGTACAAAGCACTGGTCAGACCACACTTGGAATACTGTGCTCAGTTATGGGCCCCAATATATAGAAAGGATATAAATGAGCTTGAAAAGGTACAAAGGAGGGCAACAAAATTAATAAGGGGAATGGAGGGACTGCAATACCCAGAGAGGTTGGCAAAACTAGGACTATTCAGCCTGGAAAAGAGAAGGTTGAGGGGGGACATAATAAATGTGTACAAATATGTTAGGGGACAGTATAGAGATCTTGCCCGGGATTTGTTCAAAAGGAGGGATATTACGGTAACAAGAGGGCATTCACTAAGACTGGAAGAGAAAAGGTTTCAGCACCAGCATAGGAAGGGGTTCTTTACGGTAAGAGCAGTGAGAATATGGAATTCACTGAGTGAGGAGACGGTAATGTCAGATTCACTACACCAGTTCAAGCGGGGACTGGATGCATTTCTAGATACCAGGCAGATTTCAGCATATACTTAAAAATAAAATAAAATAGTAGGTTGATACAGGGGTTTATTCTGACTGCTGGTTTCAGAGTCGGGAGGGAATTTTTCCTCAGGTGAAGATTGGCCAAATCATTTGGGGTTTTTGCCCTCCTCTGGATCAACTTTAGCAATTACAGAACTAACAGGTCGAACTTGATGGACGCAAGTCTTTATTCGGCTTTACAAACTATGTTACTATGTTACTATGTTATTTTAGAAACGTGTGCTTTGTCTTTTCTTTCTTTTCTATTTAACCAGACAGAGCCACAGCAACGTGTGGCCGGGTACAGGTAGCAATAAATAAGTTTTTATTGACTGTCAAACACCTGTTCCAAATGCTCACTTGATAATCTACACTGCCGACAGTATTTATATATATATATATATATATATATATATACAGTATATATACATAGTGCATACTGTGCACACACCGCGGGCATACATACAGCACTTTACAGTCTTCTATTTATAGATAACAACTCTGGATCTCCATATAGATACACGTGAACATTGATTACTAGCTGTTTGAGTGGCTTTGTAAAGCAAATTGTTTCCCTGACAAGCATTCCTGCCAACCCTGCAATTAAAATGCTGAAATGTAGAAAACAAAGGCAATTCTTTGTGCGAGTAATGGCCAGGCTGTTATAGCTCTGACCGGAATACAGTGCACATTTAGCTATTGTGCCCCCCTCCTTGTCCTCACAGACCCAACGTCTGTTCCTTGATTTCGGCACTATCATTTGCATGTACACATTACGCCATTACTGCTCCAGTTGGGATGCCACCTGGAGGGTTCTGACCAGCTTGGCACATTTCCTTTTTTATGTCCATCTGTTTGAATGCTGTAATGGCGCTCGCTGTGTGTAAGGTTTCCTCTCGGGGCTGATCTTGATGTCATATCTCAGTTGGGGGTCAATTTCACCAGTCCTTTGAGTGCATTCATATTGCGTTTTGGCTCCTTCGGAGCTTACGTCCAAACCTCCCACAAAATGGGATTTGGACGTGTACGCCAACGGGGCCAAACTGTGCCAACGTATGCTCTCTGACGTCCACACCCAGGCGCAGTCTAGTACCTCTGTGTGTCCACCTCCAGTAGGCGTATAAACCCAAAAATGATGCACGTCAGATAGCACGTTCGCTCTTTCAGCACCATTATAGTCTATGGCCCCATTGGCACACACATCCAAATACCATTTTGCGCGCTGTTCGGACGTAAGCACCAACGTGGTCACTGGACGCCGGTCATCTCCCGGCTGCATCGCCGCTGACCTCTGTGCGGCAGATGAGCCGCTAACGGCCGCGATCTTTTTCTGAAATCCCGCATCGCTGATTGGCCGCGGCCGGACCAATCAGCGACGCGGGATTTCCTGGACAGAAGGACAGACAGACAGACGGGATAAGACGATTATATATATTAGATCTGTGTAAGGTTATCAGCCACAGGTAAGAGGTAAAGGTGAACCACCAGGACTCATTGTTTGAGCTAATCAATTTACATATTTGGTATCACAGGGGCTATTGTAAATAAACATCTAGCTGACTTTGAGTACAATTTGTCATTAGCACAGTAAACATGACTGTTTCCAAATGAATAGAATTCAACATCCAGGATTATATAAATATTGGTCTGTGTTAATCAACTAAAGAAGAACACAGGTTAAAAGTCAACATAAAAATAAAGGTATACTGCTCTTGCCATCAGAAAGTATGTCTGGCATAATTAAGATTTTACGCTGTATCGTCACAAGTGGCTTAAAAATTCTGCATTTGTAAAAAAAATATACATGTGTGTTACTATTTTCCAAAAGAACATAACTTTTTATTTTACCGTCATGCTGTGTGAGGACTTTTCCTGTGCTGATCTATATTTTTTATTGATGCCACTTTGGGGTACATACAATGATTGATGATCATTTTTAATTTTCACATTTTTTTAAATCATGACATTTACCTTTTGGGGATAAATTATTTTATACTTTCATAGATTTGACTTTTACGGATGCAGCAATATTGATTATGCTAATTTTTATTTAATTATGGTATTGTTAACAAGGGAAAAGTGAAATTATTTTACTTTTTATGTTTATTTTTTCCATATTTTTATTATTTTTTTATTTATATTACACTCTATTTTTAGTCTCTTTTGGAGATTGGAACGTAAAGTTATTGTACAGCTTCCTCCAAAATGAAAGTGTATTACCTATAAAATTGTAACTAACATTTTATTTATAGAACAGCTTGCCTTTTTTCCATATGATGCTCCATCTTACCATCACCTGTACTTTCCGTGTGTCATAGACACCAGATAAACCACAACCTGTGAGGCCTATTCCACTTTGTACACAGACTTTTCCAACGGATTTGAACAGCATGACAGAGACTCAAATCTTCTTGACTCTTGACAGTTCCGATTGACCATCAACTGCATTCTCTGGTCACTGCTGCAGCTTTTGGTCTTTTTGCTTGTTTATGCACCTATATCAACTCCAGAGTCAGGTTCCGCTTCCTTCCCCTATGGCAGCATCCCCTTTTCTGGGTTGCACACTGGGTTTCACTACTTATTTCTCTGAAATCATCATCGAAGACCTTTTAAAGTCCACTTATACACACAAGAGTGTGTCTGACTATTCAGTCTGTGTTGCCTTGCTGTTTGTACAGAGTTTTCCATCATTCAAATTCTTCAGCTGCAATCTCATCTCTGCTCCTCAGACCTGCTGGTTCACCCATCATTTGGTTGAAGCATTACGAACTGTTATTTGGAGACTATGCATATTATACTGTAATCATCTCTATAATCTTTTGAGGCTTCCAGTGTGCCCTACTGTGCTTCATTGAAAGCCATCCAGTATAGACCATTGTTGATGCTTTGCCATCGCCCTCAGACCATGTGTACAGCCCTAGCAGCCCGGTGGTCCATCTCACGAGGTGAGACTCACAGGTCCCCATTGATCAGGCACCACTCTCTTTCATCATTCTATTCCCTTCTCTCCTCCTCACCAGAGAACAGTGAGGTCACTGATACACTTTCAGGAATGCTCTGCTTCCACTATGCGATGTACTTCTTCTTCAATACTACTCGAATGTGTACGGCCAGATTAAGAGTTTGTTGCATTTATGTCCAGTTTAGACATTCCTCTGAAGGCTCTCATTGCTAGTCAGGAGGATGTGATTGTCATTATTTGGCAGCTTTATGTGGGCATTATATGATAGTGTAGTGTATCTATTATGTAGCTGTTTTATTTTGCCATTATATGGCTGAATTATTGCATTTTGACACTCAGCAGTATTGCGTGGTAGTATTTGGGTATAACCATTCAGATAAATAGTAAGGAGTTAAAGGGATTGTCCATTACTTGAACAAACCCCTTCTCAATCCCTATGTTTTCCCCCAGCAAAATAATAACCCTTATTCTCACCTTTAGTGCCAACGCTATTCTAGCGGTGTATGCATTGTCTCCCCCTAAGACTCGCATAATATAACACTGTGGCCAATCAGTGCTGGCTTCACTCTCCTCTCCTCCAGACATAACTGACATCCAAAGGATGTGAGAGAGCAGCTGCTGCTTTCACTTCCATCAGATGCCTGATTTGCCTGATGGAGGGTTGATGTAAAAAACATTATGCCCAAAAGTGACAAGAAAAGTATTCTAGATGTTTTAACTTTATTGGCTATTCAGAAAAATACTTGTATTTCAAGTCTTCAGGCAGGTTTACAAATGAATGACTAGGACAAGAACACAACAATTAACAGATGTTATGTTACAACAGGATATTTGTTCATGGGGTGGATGGAGAAGTTGAAGTGAAGCATTAATAACATTGTTGTCATGCTTCTGGACTCGAACCCTTGATTCTGTGTTCTGTGGTCGGTGTCTCTTTCCACTGAGCCACCACTGATTCACCTTTTCTTTGGGTGTTTTAGTACTGTTATCTATGTCTCTGTTGGTTTTGGGTAACAGATGTTTTTCATTTACTCTGTCTGTCCTATTACCTTTTGGGTGCAGCTTTAAATACCTTCCCCTATGCGTGTTTCCTGATGGTGATAGACTTTATTGGATTCATCCACTGTGCTGTAGTTTGTGTTGGTTGCAGTTGCTTTGTGTGTGATTCCTTTATTGCTTAGGGAACTGTTACTCTAGCGATCTTAGGAGCTGCTAAGGACATTCAAGGTAAGTAGCCATCAAATGGGGGCGCCATTACCTTATCTTAGGGTGCCAACCTCCCCGGTCAGGCAGGGACAGACCATGATCAGAGAAGGGCTTTTTCCTTTTCTGAACAGAACCTGTCAGGTTCAGATATATGTCCTCCTGGTTTGTACGTTAACCATATGAATGTGCTTTGTTAGTAATAACATGTGTCTCAAGAGCCTGCATCGGAGGTGAGTATTTTTTGATTGTTATTTTTTTACTGAGAAGACTTCTGATGGTGTTGTCCGAGTAGTGGACAACCCCTTTTTAAGATGACGTGAATTACGTGAATGCCTGAAAGACGACAGATCATTTAATATTTGTTCTGTTGGTGCCTTAAGGAAATAAAAGGATCAACATGTTGTATTTCCACATGCCTGATCCTTTTGTTCTCCTAAAGTGTCTGACATTGGCTTATTTCCCACTCTCTATTGAGAACATGGTCCCTTGGAACATTCAAATTACACATTGTAATATCATTTCAGATAAGAGTTGTTATCTTTTTGAGGCAAAAGGAAGGAATCACAGATAAGGTTCTTACAATAAAAAAATAAAACAAAAGAACTTTTGGAAAATATTTATTCACTATAAGAACAGTTCATTTGAATTCAGAACAGGAATAATTCAAGCCACCCATATAAAAAAAAAGTTTTAATAAATCAGACTGGGTCCTTCATTTCAATTTACAACTCAACCCATCACATTCATAATTATCCAGTCTCGTCTGCTAGACCTGTCCACATTACAGGTCATTAATATCATTCCATGGTTAGAACATTGTAGGAACGAGCCATGACAAAAATCCTCAATTGTTACCAAAAAAAAAATAATACATCTCAGTAGCCGTTCTGTTCTAATTTCATTTAAGGCGGCCATAATTAAATACAGGAAAATATTACAATGTCTCTGAAATCTGGCACCGGTCCTTGAACACCCCTTGGGTGAGAAACAGAAGGTCTGTTCCAAATATCTAATTTTTATAATTTTTTTAAATTATTTTTTTTTCATCCAAATATTTAGCTAATTTATCGAACAAAGACAAATGGTGGAGGCTGCCAAAAGTGTAAATTCATCTCTATGGAGCCGTTTCCAAAGATATGACCACTCTCTGTCCTCACAGAAGCATCTGTTGGGAGCTTATTCAAGAAGTGTCTGTTCCTGTTTGCATGAAGACAACTGGCGTGAACGTGGCCGCTCAGTAAATCATGCAGACGGCATTTGTTGGACTCGCTCGAACTAGTAGTGGGCATGGTAATATTTGACAGAAAATGCCTGTACACATGTTCTTGTGATAGGCCTGCCATTTATTTCCTGGCATAGTTAATGCGATCTAACACGAAAAAAAATGCACCAAAAAAATTTCTCTTCTGGCTTAGTGAGTGGCTAACAAATGCTGAAAACCTCGTAAAAGAGTCTCGTTGCCTGTGTAGATAATATTTTGTGCTGCCATACTCATTAAAACTGATGCCTTAATATTCGTTCAGAGATTAATTTTCTTTTACCTCTTGTATGATTGTTATTTTGTTTTATTTTTCTTTGACTTTTTTTTTGTATTCCGAGAGTCAAAAATTGGTATTTTTATTTTTTTCGGTCAATGTATTTGTATTAGATTTTGGTAATAACAGGACGAGTCCTTCTTAATTTTCTTGCTTTTTTACAACGCATATAAATTAGTTTTTAGTTTATATTAAATTTGTTATGGAAAAATACTGTAAAAACCAGCAAACTTCTTGGGTTTTAATTGAAATCAACAAGGCTGAAGTCTGGGACACTATAACATGAAAAGAAAATGAAGGCAGGGAATTTTTAACAGACAAATGGAGCAGTTTTATTATACGCCCTGAGGCACATACTCAGAACAGGTTCCTTTCTTTTCTTTTTTTTCATTTCTTCACCATTTTGGGCACGATTTATCATTTTGTGGCTTTTTTTTTAAGTCTTTTTTTTTTGTCTTGTGGTATTCGTAAACATTTTTTGCTTCCTATTCTTCCAAATGGCACAAATGGTTCATGCATTTTGTGCAAAATGTAACGATATTCTTAATATTTTTAATCAGTCACAGTATCACAAGACTCCCAAAAAGTTGATGGCCGAAGAATATAGAAATACCGGGCAGTGAGCTGTGCCTGATGTCGGCTGAGGATGATGAGAATAACTATTTCTTTTTTTAACCCCTTCCCAGCAAATTTGATTTGTATTGAATTTATTCGATGGAAAACAAAATTTTCACCTGAATTGAGTAAATCTGTCGAAAAATAATTTTTGGAAATTTGCTCAACTATATTTATTTTTTAATGTGGATTCCATATAAAATTGGGGTCTTCTCAACTTTTACTATAGAGATATTTTTGTCCAGAAGAAATATTTACAGTCTGTGCAACTCTACTATAGAGTCTTAAAGACTTCAAATGTTGACATAATACTCCATTTCATAAAGAATTTATTTCTTACTTTCCTATATAATTATGCAAAGTCGTAATCTCTATAGTTTCAAATCGCAAAGATGGCGGCCGGTCTCAGTGACCCCCATAATATTCATAATTTAGACAATAATTTCTGATATATAGTATATCCTTCATCTCTATCTGAAATGTTTATTATTCAGACTACATTATCCATGAACTACACAAGGTCACGATGAGTCTACTCTTCGAACCTCCGGTAGATCCACCAGGTCTTCACCAACAAGTCTTAGGAAGGACATTTAACCTCTGAATCTCCATTTAGCAATTGAACTCTTAGCCTTTGAGGCAATTAATGGCCATAGAATGGCTTATGTCTACATTTGGCTTCTGTAAGTGGTTTTTAAGATATTTTGCTTGAATTACAGATGTAGTACATCAAGAGAGTCCACCCTACACAGGAAGCTTTTAGGCCTATGTTAGTGATCTAAGAAACATTTTATCCATTGATTTTTCTGTTAATTACAGATCCTCTCCCCAAGGACTAACGTGAAGAAATCATGTGAAGTGACCATATAAACTGTATGTCACAGGGATGCCTGACGGTCTGATCAGGCACAGAGATTTAAAAATCCTATAGTGTATTATGACCTTCAGCCTAGGTTAACTTCTCATTAAAATTGTGATTGCAATAATACTCTTACCATTTCAAAATGTTCTACCTCCACTTATACATGAGAAGATAAGACCTGCATAATTTATGGTGCTGTTATTGTTAACCCACTCAGCTTTGTGAGATTCCACTGCAGACTAACAACGCTGATGCCACCATTCTTCAAGATGCCTCAATGGCCGACATGGATAGCTGAGAGATGATCAGCATTTAGATCCCCTTCACCAGCAAATTCCAGAATACGTATCTCTGCTTTTTGGATGGATGCTCAAAACATTCCTTATAGTTTGGGAAAGTGAACAGTTTTGATAATTTTCAGGCCCATGATGCACTGTCCACCGATGGTTTTGAGCTGTGTGTTCCTGAGATTGTTCCTGCTGCTGGACATCTGGTCATGGGCACTATCACATTCAATTTCATTGGTCCATGTGCACAACTCATGTACTTAAAAAGTTTGTCTAACTTTAGCCTTACATCAATTTGAGATTCATGTTCCAGGCTGACCTCTTCTTCACTAAATTTCATAGGGGTACTGACATGACAGTTACTAGTTAATGATGAGAACCTTCTGAAAGTGAAATTCTTTAGTTTACTCGAATTTGGCCTGCAAAATGAAATAAAATGTGCTCTGATTTTGTGTCTACAGACTCCAATCCAACATAACCTTAGGGGTTAAAAAAATAGAAAACAATTGTATACTAACCTTGGTGCTCACCTGTCTCACCTACACAGCTCCTTGCCATGTTCTCTGCTGGCTCTCTCTGGCTCAGATCCTTACATCAGGGGATGTCCTCTTTCGAGTCCTCAGGTCAAAGTAGGCTTTAGGCGAAGCCCAACATTATAATATCACAAAGTGTTTCGTCCAAGACCTACTCAGTGCAGGAATTGTCAGTGTAGAGAGAAGGAAGGTGCTGAAAATGAAGTCATCTGCCATTGAAGACCAAGGAACACTACAGCCAAAGGGAGCCAGTCAAAGACCATTTATTGAACAGCATCAGTGAGTGGTGAGTATACTGTTTGTTACTTTTTAACCTCTTTTCTAGCCCTTTACAATCCATCAAAAGGGTGACTTATTGGCCTCGATGTTTTGGGGGGTCAGAGAAAACAAATCCCAAAAATTAGAATTTTGGAATATTTGAATTTTTTTAATTTTTTCAGTTCAAACATTTTTCAATTCAATTTTATTAATTCAAAACAAATTTGATTCATCTCAAATCGTTTCACTCATCTCTTGTCTCTTGATCTTCTGGTAGGCAGAGCTCTCGGGATCTTAACATGCTATATCATGCATTTATAGGTTTTTCATTAGAAACTGGGTGACGCTTACAGCTACTATAGGAATTGAGACATCTTTCTAAAAATGACCAAAATAAAATGTCAAATTGACTTTGTGTGCAGTGAATCAATCACCTACTACCATATATCTACTCCAAGGTAGGACCATTACCATAACCATTTAGGGTTAACAACCGATTTAAGAATCTGATCATTCATACCCTTTTTGATACTTAGAAAGAGATATTAAAAATGTTATCTACTTATGCAATTTTTTTAATTTACAAAATGCAATTTGAGTTTTTTAATGTCTTCTTTAGAAACACTACCCCCTCCACATGATCAGTGAGGATTTTCACTTTCCCTACAAATACCCTTTGTCATCAATTTTCTGCTTATTGCGCTGTGTATCATGTCCCATTTGTGTTTTTTTGATGTGTTCACTGGTCCATTTCAAATCAGAAATCACCTTATGTATCCCATATCGCCCACTAAACATCAGTTATTCCTAACGATTTCCCGTCACAGCAGCCCTTGCATTGATTTTAGGAGTAACCACAGGGTGAAAGGTCTTCTATATCAAAGTCAATACATTTCCCTGTGTCATCAGACTGAATAATTCAAATATTCGTCAACATAAATGCTTGTAAGCAGACATGTTATCTCCAGAAATTTTTCATGTGAATTGACGTTTTAATGTCATGGACACGGCCACTATTTATCTTTTCTTTTGTGCAACGTAAGATAAGAAAATACTTTCCGAGCCATCTGATTAAATTCGAATGGCGATCCTCTATCCTGTAATTTTACATCTTATTATTTAAAGTGATGCATATTTCTTAGCCATATTTCTTACATTGTGTGCCTAATATTAATATTTATATTCATAAATATTCTTTAGATACTTTCTCTTGGTTTCCTAACTGCTGCTGTTTTTCTCTCCTACACCATTTACGTTCAAGTAAAGGTTTGATGTCCATGGGGATGACCTCTAGTAATGAGTAGGTCAGACAGTCATGGCCTGCCAGAGATTTGTTAAAGGCCTGTCTGCTCACATGATAGTCATCGTAGACTGTGGCCATGGTCGAAATTCACATTTTAACTTTTTTTCCCTCATGCACTAAAAGTAGACTGATTTTCATCTGTGAGATGCATTTAGTTTTCTTCTGTTTTTGATCTTCGTGTCCATTTTTATTATCCTTAAAAATTCAACTTATGAAGGTTTCCGAAGCCTCTCCAAGCGAGCAGTCATAGAAAAGTGGGCAGGACTCGGATGTGACAAGGATAGATGAAAATAACCTTGGGCTGTAATGAGTCTGTGTGCTGTCCATTAAAAAATGGATAAAACATGGACGTATGAATGGTGCCAAAGAAAAAAACATATGAACTATGCCAAAACTGAGCGAACATTTTTTAAAACCAACCATTACTTTTTGCTGGCTAAAAACTATGGCAATACAGATATTTTAGAATATGCTGGATAAAAAAAATATGTATATAGGAAATATTTATGCAAAATTGGAAAATGTAAAAAAAAAAGAAACAGCAAAAGGGAAACTGAATATAAAAAGCACTATTAACCTGCAGATATGGGGTTAATTTGCAGGTTAATAGTGCACTGAGAGCCCCGTTGCCAGAAGGAAATTATTTTTTTTCCTCCCGGAAGCTTGGGGCTTTCAGTTATAGGGGTGTGGCCATTCAGTAAATAGCGAGTGATAGCTGTAACCACACCTCGGCACTGACTGACAGCCGGCTCTAATGCTGACATGGCTGTCAGTTAGTGCTGGGGTGTGGTTATAGCCGCTGCTCATTATGTACTGAGCAGTGACTGGAGCCACGCTGACCACGCCTCCATGACTGAATGCCATCGGCTGCCAGGAGGAATAAAGTTAATTTTCTTCTAACAGCGGGACTTTCAGTTCAGGGGCTGCACTCCATATCTGCAAGTTAATAGCATTTTTTTTACATGATAGGTTCACTTTACATTCATTGTTTCTTCAATAACGCAATAATAAAATAATACAGAATTGTAATATGGAAATGTGAATGAACCCAAAGATAGCAATATAAACCATCATATTGTAGTGCTGAAACATTTATCATACACATCACTCATTTTATCCCAGAAAAAGTCCAATAAAATCAAATAATTCTATATAACAAAAAACAGTTGAGCACATTGGATTTTTGGATTTTTTTGCATCTTAATTAACAAAAAAACCTCAAAAAACTAAAGCATATCATCGCGAACATAGAGCTGAGACTGAACTTCCATTGGGGTTTTGGCAATGCATAAATAAGTTTCATACCAAGTCTAAGAACATGTCTGACGTTCGAAACACGTCAAGTTGTCGCTATTGTCCATATTCCCGTGTTCTCCCTGCTTTCTTCTACAGCTTGGACTATAGCCCTTTGCTTTTGAAAATACATTTCGGAGTTACTGGCTTTTTAATATGGATTATAAATAAAGAAAACAACTTTTTACCATTACGTGGTGTCCCAGGAGTTGGATCATTTCCATCTTTTTCAATAAATAAGTTTCGACCAAAAAAAGTAAACAGCTTTTCAAGAGCGGGTAAAATTGTTGGGAAAAGCCTTTTATTCCTAAAGAGAAGATACTCAATCAAATACACATGCCAATCTATGGCGAAAGAAAAGTTAAAGAAGTATGAAAAACTAAGGATAGAAGGATGGATGGAGGTGATAAGAAAGCAGAGGTTGGCTGAAAAAAAAAATTATATGTGGAATTGGCAGAGGAGGATTAATTTAGGTTCAAGAATAATGTAGGAACCTGAGAAACATTGTCACAATTGGCCCCCATCAACTTGCTTCTTAAACCTCCCTTATAAGAAACAAGGTTATGATACTTTAAAAAATATATCTAAAATCTGACTTGGCACATTGAGCTTCTTGCTTAGATTGTATATTACCAAGACTAAATTATTTGATGGGGCAGTTATTTAGACCTTTACGCCATGTGCCCACGTAGCGTTTTTGTATCATTTTTGTGGCATTTTTACGGACGCGAAAACGCTTGTAAAACCGTCTGCCATGCAAAGCAATGTGAATTTGGATGTGCTGTGCACATGATGCGCTAATTAGCGCGCCGAATTCGCATTGCATTGCAAAACGCAGCATGACCATTTCTACCGTGATTACGCTGCAAATTCGCGGCCATTGAGGAACATTGAAACGCAGCAAACCCGCAGGTATATGTGGATTTGCTTTGTTTCAATTAAATTCAATGGCTGCGAATTTGCAGTGTAATCGCGGTGCGTGTGGTACCCAGGATGAAGAGGAGACTACAACTCCTCTTCATCCCGGCTACCACGCAGTGAAAAAAAGAAATAAAAAAGTTAAAAATAAAAAAAACCTGTATACTCACCTCTCCGGTCTGCTCCCGGCGACGATCCTCTCTTCTCGGTGTCCTGTGGTGTAGTTGCAGGAGCTGCGGTGACATCATTTAGTCAGCTGATGGTCACGCGACCGCTGATGTCAGCGGTCAGGTCATGCTCGCGTGCCCATCAGCTGACTAAATGACGTCACCGCAGGTCCTTCCAGTAAACCGCGGGATGCCGAGAAGAGAGGATCGCTGCCGGGAGGAGACCGGAGAGGTGAGTATACAGGTTTTATTTATTTTTAACTTTTTAATTCTTTTTTTTTTTTACTACTGATGCTGCATTTAAAACATCTAAGTTGGTCACACAATATAAATCCATGTCAGTTGCATGGATTTATATTGTGTGACCAACTTGTCAAGCACTTTTCCAAGTAATGCTAAAAATCGCTTTGGAAAAGTGCTTGAAAAAAAGCATGTAAAAACGCTGGAAAAACACTTCCCTCTGGCAGAAAAAACGCATGCAAATTTGCATGCGTTTTTTTCTGCCAGAGAGAGGCAAAAACGCTCTGCATCAAATCTGCTACGTGGCCACATAGCCTTAGACAGTTTTCCCGTTGGTTCTTTTGTACCACCAAGGTACAGCTTGACGAGTGGATTGAAGAACAATGGTCCATCCCGAGCTTAGTGGGATACGTGACGACTTTGATTTGCCAGGTCATTGGCACTGTACACTTCAATTATCTCAAACCTATTATTGCATCTTGTTTTTATTGTTTTTCAGTTGATAAATTAACCATTATTTTTTTACATGTACAGTAGACTAGCTAACATTTTACAGATTTGAATTTTAGGCAAATTCACAAGAACATTTTTGAGTTTAGGTCTTCTCCACGTGGCTCATTCTATAGAACATTATTCATTGGTATTGCGCAGTCAAATTAAAGGAAAATTCACCAAAGAAAATTAATTTTCTAAGACTTTGTCTATTATTCAACCACTTTCATTCAAGACTTGTGGAATTCTTCTTGCCAGCCCTTCAGGATTGTATTACGTTGCTATGACAATTAGACCTGACAGTTATCTGGTCATTCATCTCTTTTCTATTGAAAATAAAAATCCACCGAAACGCGTAGAGAAAAGGCTTTGTAACAGTGTCATAATGTGGGGTTGTTAATATTCCTTGTCATATCGTGATTACAAACGCCTTCACGGAATAGCTTTTCCACTGAATTCATAACATTTCATATTAAGAGGAATGTTTTAAATAGATGGAGCTACGAGTATGTTTTTTTTTCTTCCTTGTATCAAACCTCTTTTCTTAGTTTTTGACACACAGTAATTTTTAATCTGACATGCAGATAGATTATCTATTTTTTCAAGAAATAATTGCCGGTAGCCTCCTTAGTTGGTTCAGTGTGGCTTCAGCACCATTTTATTACAGTTGATCACATTTTACCACCCTTATGGTTGTATTTTTTTGTTCAACGTTCTTTAAATTTCCATTGAAAAATAAATTTATACATTTATCAGGATAGAGGAAGCCTGACAAAAGTTTAAAAGACAGACCCACTGTTGTCTACTGGTATAGACCTGTCATGGCCAGCATTCTGCATTTTGGAGCCAAAAAACTAATTGGCTTTCGAGAACCTCAGTCATGGAAAGACCTTCAAATTTAACCTTAAAAAGTGCTTATAGTTTTCAGTGATTTTTCAGAATAAGCTGATAGGTGTAAAGAATAAAACTGTGTCTGACTATACTGCCCTTTCACTACTTTTACCCTTTGTAGGCTTTATCTTTAATTTTAAGTTGTCTCATTACTAGTGGGTAGAGACTCGCTGCTCTGTTGACTCCCATACATAGCATACACAGAAATGAGGGATTCCTGCTTTCTTGTCGTTTTGTAGTAAATCTTCAGAAGCAGCAGTAGCATGGAGGTCAATATACAACAGTACTCAACAGTGTAGCTGTGAAATCAGCTCTTGACTGAGATTAAAAAATAATTTACTAGAAAGAACCAGGATGGGTTATAGTGTGTCTGTGCCTTTCTCTTTTACTGTCCTTCTCACCCTGCTTCTTCTTTATTTCCACCGTCCCCATAGACTTTTGTAGGCAGTTGCAATCTGATCCCTCATTGACTTGGAAGTCAGTCTTATTTTTAGCCTTTTTTTTAAATGACAGTTATTTTTATGTACAACTTTAGGATATTCATAATATGTTTTTGACAACAAACAGAAGTTATGCTTTATCCCAAGAACTATCAACTCACAATAAAGGCATGGATAGCTAGCAGTAGCCTGAAAGAGGTTCGAAAACCACAAGTTACTCTGTAATAAATGCAAAATATACAAAAGGCATTTTTTAAACCATCATCCAAAAATTACTAGACATGTTTCCATTCTTGGGAAGGGTTGAGTAACCAAGAGTCTCATGATAAAACCACATGTTACTGGAAAGATAAGCAGTCAGCACCCTAACAAGTAATGTGTATAGTACTGTATAAAAGTAAAATGTTGAAACCTAAAAAATTACCAGACATTTCTTCCTTTTGATGTGTCTATCATTAATTGCCATGTCCTCTGGAGATCGAGGTAGAGGAGAGGGGGAAGGGTTAGAGTTGTTCACGCTGGTAACATCGATTAATCTATTGCTGTGATTAGAAACCAGTGGGTGCCATACTTGCTGGTGATTGCAGCTGACAGAGAGGTATTGAGGTTTGTTAATTTTTAATGGACTTTTACCTTGTTTCAATAAACGTACATTTTTTGTCCAGTTGGTTGTGCGGGAAACTACCCTCAATTTTTGTTCTCTGGAGATCATGCTTACATTTTCTTCTCCAGGAGACATTTTGTCTGCCTGGTAAGACAAGCATAAGTATACAGTCACAATCAACTAAATCTACTTTTTTTGGGAGGCGTCTTAACTCTGACCTCCTTCTTTAGCTACTTGATGATCAAAGAGAAAACATTGTCAGTCGAGGAGCATTCTTCAGTTGTTTACCGATGCACAGTTGGCTGTTATTTTAGCTGAGTATCTAGTGTAGTGTGTTTTTGGCAAAGTTGAAGATACTCTTCTCAGTTTCTCAGTAGGACACTGTTTTTCTCAATAATTCATGAAAACCAATCAAATCTTTTTGAACTACAAAGCGGTTGAGCGGGTTAAGTCAGCCATATCAGTGTCGCACTGTAATCCCTCAGCAATACGAGTGATCACAGTTTAGTGTGTTCTGGCCAGAGTCCCTAAAAGTTGGCTGAAAATTAAACATATTGATATTGCAGCTGCCAAATGCATTTGAAAGCTTACAAACGGCAGGGTCACACGAGGCTGCCATATTACTCCGCTCTTCTAAAAATACCGTATGATCCACTTCAATGAATCTAAGCAAGTGAACAGTGAAACGGACAAGACAGACAGCTTTGTAGGGCAGATCAAAGTCAAAAAATGCGACAAGTTTAGTGCGGCATCGCCAGCCACTTCTTGCTCCATCTTTTAACCAATAATGAATATTTGATATGGTCCAAAGGGGAAGCACATTGATTCAGTAGTTATTGTAGGGGCTCAACTTCAAAAACATTTTTTTTTAAAAGATTATGTCAAAGCGGTAAGGTAATATCAGCAAGATAAATTTCACATTTTCCCTCTACTTTAAAGCTCATGACTTAAAATTGAAACTGGCCGCTCATATCTTAAAAAAACATCTTTAACTACACCATTTTCTCAAGATATAAATGCAATACATTGTCATTATTATCATCTAGGAAAATGCTTGATAGTCTCCAATCCACATCACAGTCACTGGTGGGAGAAAAAGGTACATGTAGATACACATAGTATAACAAAGGATTACAACTTAAGTTTTTTTGGAAGGAGTGGGACTACAAGACTGGTAAAGAGATTTTTTGGATCATTTTTATAAAGTTGGTCATCTCATGCCACATATCTCAGGATATGTCAAGCCAATAAGAAAAGTAAGGAAGGTCATACCTGTTCATGTTTATTAAATTTAAGATTTGTGTTCTCAAGATTTTCGGTCATCCTAGGGCAGAAAGTAGATGGAGATGGTGGCTGTCTTAGGGCTCTACTTGGTCGTGAAAGGAGTTCAATTTCGGAATTATAAAAAAAAGTTTTAATAATGCTTTAACAATAATACCACAAATGTACAGTCAAGACAAATGTGCATCTTATTGGGGCTGGGAATGAGATTAAGGGACTAAGGATGGAGGGTCAGTTTATAAGTCCTACCTTGTGCAGAAAGACATCATGCTTTGGCCCCGCAACACCCTATGGTTAATAATAACAACACATAAAGTGATTAAATACCCCAGAAAGGGTCAGTTTGCAAAGATCGACTGGAGGCATTAAACGACCGCCAATCGGTAAAAATGTACAGATCGGAAGTTGTTTAATAGCCTGTTTACAGAGGCAGGTCAAGGTAAATGATGTGAACTTGGTGTACTGTAAAAGATTGATCAGTGCATATAGGCTACCATGTTGTTTTCGGCAGCTCAAGTCCTTTTTACACAGGATGATGTGCTGCCAAGAACAATGATATATTGCCATGAGCAAAACATAATTTTGCCCAATAAACTAGCTTTTTTCTCGTTCATAGAATGATCGGCAGCATGTCTGCACTGAAAGATTATCATGAAACGAGCACTTTTAAGAACTTGCAGCTCATGTGACCCACTCAATCATGAGGTTATGATAGTTAGGTCATGACCGGAATTGACAAAACTTGTGATATTTGGAGGAGAACTGATTGAAGTGGGATACGAAGGCTCCAAGTCAAGACTGATGTTCTTCATGCCGATCTTGATGAGGAGGTGGGCTGGAGACAGACCCTCCTAATTCATTAAGAGGTGCATGAATGTTAATGAATCCGGTGCATCTGAAAACCGGCATGCACCTCGGTGTACTGGCAGACACAGACAGAAAAGGGTCCCTGTACAAGAAAAATATATGTAACCTTTGCAGCCCAAGAGCTTCTGAAAATGCAAAATTTCACCTGCTTTGGAGGTAGAAATGGGGTCAATTACCTCATGAGCCCCTATGCACCGATGATATGTTCGACCCTGCCTCTGTGTGCTCTTCCACACATCTTACTACAGTCTGGGATTAGAGTAAGATTTGTGTGGTAAGTGACACTGTTGCTCGTCATGAAGTTGATTAGCAGGGATTTCCACCTCCCCATCCTTCGCCAACTCTATCCACTTTGTTGGAGGTGGGCAAAAATGGCGTGGGCATGCCAAAAGTTGCAAAATTTTGAGGCAGCCTCACATTGCCCACAATTTTTGTGTCTTTTCAAAGCTTTTTGCACCAAAATTCTAATGAATTTGATGACTTTTGGCCTAAGAGTTACATAATCGAGTCAAGTCTTCAGCATAACAGGGTTACTCTTGATAGGAGAATGTTGAACTTGTTGGCGCATTGACCTGTCATGAGTATGTAAGGAGCCCTTGTTTTCATGTCACAGAGGCAGTGACTATGTATTGGTCGTTCTAGAGCAACCTGAAGCCAGTAGTGTAATAAGAGTTACTGCAACAACAACAGAAGAGTGTGCTGATCTTGCAGGAGACAGTGAATTGAAAATTTTGTGATTTTGGTAGTTAAATTTCTTAGGGAAAAAATGATAAACAGATAAAAATTTTGTCTTTTGGCATGTTACTGTAAAATTAAATGACATCAGTTTCATTCCATTTTTAACAAGTAATTAGTATGTTCTGGATTCTGGCACCAAAGTGAAATTAAAGACTTTGTTTAAAGCCCAGATATCGTGAAGCGATTAGCAATATGTTGCAGCCTGCTTAATTGTCAATGAAATGTTGGTTATGGCAACTCCTTACGCAAAGACTTCAATGTCTACTGAATATTTTTTACTTGTGCTTATTATGCTGCTATGTATGAGAGGCTAAAATAAAATTTTGAAAAAAGTTCCCATCACTCCACATACAGTACAGACCAAAAGTTTGGACACACCTTCTCATTTAAAGATTTTTCTCTATTTTCATGACTATGAAAATTGTACATTCACACTGAAGGTATCAAAACTATGAATTAACACATGTGGAATTACATACTTAGCAAAAAAGTGTGAAACAACTGAAAATATGTCTTATATTCTAGGTTCTTCAAAGTAGCCACCTTTTGCTTTGATGACTGCTTTGCACACTCTTGGCATTCTCTTTATGAGCTTCAAGAGGTAGTCACCGGAAATCGTCATACAACAATCTTGAAGGAGTTCCCAGAGATGCTTAGCACTTGTTGGCCCTTTTGCCTTCATTCTGCGGTCCAGTTCACCCCAAACCATCTCCATTGGGTTCAGGTCTGGTGACTGTGGAGGCCAGGTCATCTGGCATAGCACCCCAACACTCTAGTTCTTGGTCAAATAGCCCTTACACAGCCTGGAGGTGTGTTTGGGGTCATTGTCCTGTTGAAAAATAAATGATGGTCCAACTAAACGCAAACTGGATGGAATAGCATGCCGCTGCAAGATGCTGTGGTAGCCATGCTGGTTCAGTATGCCTTCAATTTTGAATAAATCCCCAACAGTGTCACCAGCAAAGCACCCCCACACCATCACACCTTCTCCTCCATGCTTCACGGTGGGAACTAGCCATGTAGAGTGCATCCGTTCACCTTTTCTGCGTCACACGAAGACACGGTGGTTGGAACCAAAGATCTCAAATTTGGACTCATCAGACCAAAGTACAGATTTCCAGTGGTCTAATGTCCATTCCCTGTGTTCTTTAGCCCAAACAAGTCTCTTCTGCTTGTTGCCTGTCCTTAGCAGTGGTTTCCTAGCAGCTATTTTACCATGAAGGCCTGCTGCACAAAGTCTCCTCTTAACAGTTGTTGAAGAGATGTGTCTGCTGCTAGAACTCTGTGTGGCATTGACCTGGTCTCTAATCTGAGCTGCTGTTAACCTGCGATTTCTGAGGCTGGTGACTCGGATAAACTTATCCTCAGAAGCAGAGGTGACTTTTGGTCTTCCTTTCCTGGGGCGGTCCTCATGTGAGCCAGTTTCTTTGCAGAGCTTGATGGTTTTTGTAACTGCACTTGGGGACACTTTCAAAGTTTGCCCAGTTTTTCGGACTGACTGACCTTCATTTCTTAAAGTAATGATGGCCACTCATTTTTCTTTACTTAGCTGCTTTTTTCTTGCCATAATACAAATTCTAACAGTCTATTCAGTAGGACTATCAGCTGTGTATCCTCCTGACTTCTGCACAACACAACTGATGGTCCCAACCCCATTTATAAGGCAAGAAATCCCACTTATTAAACCTGACAGGGCACACCTGTGAAGTGAAAACCATTTCCGGTGACTACCTCTTGAAGCTCATCAAGAGAATGCCAAGAGTGTGCAAAGCAGTCATCAAAGCAAAAGGTGGCTACTTTGAAGAACCTAGAATATAAGACATATTTTCAGTTGTTTCCCACTTTTTTGTTAAGTATATAATTCCACATGTGTTAATTCATAGTTTTGATGCCTTCAGTGTGAATGTACAATTTTCATAGTCATGAAAATACAGAAAAATCTTTAAATGAGAAGGTGTGTCCAAACTTTTGGTCTGTACTGTATGTCAGGCGTACGTGAAGGGACATCAAAGAGATTCTGAATTAGGTTAGGCAGTGTTGTGCAAATGTGTTTTACCTTATCTCCTACACATGAATCATGGGGGGCGTCATCTCCAACATTTAAAACACCAGACGAAAATTCCCTCCCACTCACGAAATGAATGAAGACTCCAGAACAGACCCTCTAAACCAGTAAGAAACCAGCCCCTAAACAAATGCAAATCCCAGGTCCCAAAAATAAATTTAGAACCCCCCAAACCATTTAAGCTAAGAAAAACCCAGATTAAATATTTTAAACTAAACAGAACCCCAAAAAAAATATTTATTAAGATCCAAGATCAGAAGTTCTAAATAGATCCCAGACAAGAACCCCCAATTAGATGAGTCAAAGAATCTCTAACTAAATACAACCTTCAAACGGCCCCCTTAAACTAAACAGACCCTCTAAACAGACTTTAGATCAAACCCTAAAACAGATAGACACCAGATTAGTCCTTAAAATTAAGAGATCCCATAAATTAAACTAATCACAGAAAATAGATCTTAAACCAGACTCCTAAAAAAACAAAAAAAAAAACAAAAAGAAAGTTCTAAGACCAGACCACCTAAACCAAACAAAACCTCAGACCAAATCCTCTAATCTAAACAGGACCTTTAACCAGGACAGACTCTAGACCAGACCCCAAAACAAACAGACCACCTAAATTAGAGTTCAAAAGGAACTTGTCACCATGGATGACACTATAAAGGATCAATCTGCAAGTTAATAGCGTTGGAAAGCTGCCTGGCCGTAGTTCTGAAAATGCGGCTCCCTGGAGAAAATTTATTTTATTCCTCCCAGTAGCTGCGCCTTTCAGTTATACAGATGCATTGGTGCAGTTACAGTCACCGGTCACAGCCCTGTGATCAAGTACTATGACAAGCCGGCTCAGCACTAATGAGCTGCCGCGGCAGCTGTCAATCAAAGTTCCAGGCCATAGTTACAGCCATGGCTCACAGTGTATTGAGTGGTGACTGTAGCCGCACTGGCACACCTGTCTGACTAAAAGACCGTGGTTTCCAGGAGGAATAAAATGTATTTATTAAACCTGCAGATTAATCCTTTTTTAGGCAGGTTATTTGTATTATCGGAATTGAAAGGTTCCCTTTAAACTAATATAGACCTAGAACAAACTCTGCAGATGCTTTCTTCTCTACTTGGAGTTTGTTCCCTCACGTAGCTCATTGACAGTAGCCTTCACATCTAGACCTTGCCTGCAATGGTCCTTAGGACTGTGAGGATTGCAGCATTAATCTGCGCTTTGAGACAACTGTGAGAAAAACACATTACAAATGTTTGTTGTTGTTCAGGTGTTTGTTAGGACTTGACGCACTTGGGGCATTTGCCGGCACTTTCCGGGAGATCACCCCTTTCTCCGGTAATCTTGCAGATAATTTTTCATAGAAAAATATAAAGTTCTAAAGTTCATAGTAAGTACATACAGCATGAAAGCAGAGCTTTAAATTTAATGTCCAGAATCCGACCAAAATGAAGAAGCCAGCAATGCCTCCAGAATTAGAAGCGCATTCTAGACCTTATCTCGTCACTTCGGAGAATAAAACAAAACTCCCCGAGAGGCCCTTGGTGTAACTTATGTATCGTAAGACCATAAAGATATGCAGTAAATATTTCAGCCTCACATACTTAGGACTGCATTATTAACTTAAATCCTACATTGCTGTTGAAGGGTTTAACAGAGTAGATTGATTCACCTCCGAATGTTACAGCAATTAGGAAATGTGGGAGTCAGGCTGAAATTCGATCCAGTGGGAGTCAATCGTTTATCAAAATCTACTCGGTACCCACATTAAGAACCCCTGCAGGGATAATTTCCTGCCTGTCACTTCACTTTCTGTACATCATATTTCCCTCTAGACCCGAGAAGGGAGGTGATCTCTGTTAGCTAGCACATATTGCATCATCCTACGGCAATTTTCACACTGGTCCAATTACAAAAATTACTTATCTGTGGTAACCAACTGACAGATCCATGCTGCGTTCATTTTGACACGCTTCAGCCCTACCTTATGGGATTTAGTCCTCCTTAATTTATATGTGTTGTTATATTCTTGAAGAACCATCATCGACATCCACAGTAAGTTGCTATGAATTTACGGTACAATAATATACGGTAAGATTTTAGTTTTGCTGCCCTCGTTTTCTACAGCCAAAACAAAGGATAAAAATTCAACTTACTTGAAAATTCATGATTCCAAAATGAGTCCTCAATAGAGATGAGCGAATGAGGCAAAATTTTAATTTTCCTGAGAAAATGTATTTGAGGAGAATAATTTAATGTCCTTTAGTATACTGTTGGGTCTCTCGAGACCCATGATCACAATAAATGTAGTATTTTAAAATGAAATAAAAAAAATGCTTATGCTCACCACTCACCTCTTCATCTCCTCCGCTCCTCACCATAAACTGTCCAGTCCTCATTGCATCTTCTGATCCCCACCACAAGCTCTGAAGACTCCGGGCCTCTCATAGTGAACCATGACTTCAGGCTCTGATAAGATTTGTGAGGGTTCTGCATGAAAGGTCACAATTTCATGATGAACACCTTGACCTTGTGGGTACGTGCACAGAACCGTCCTGGACCTGAGCAGAGCCAGAAGTCCTGGCTCACTGTGAAAGTCCTGGGGATCTAAGATCATATGTTAATAGGTCAAAAATGTCCAGTTGTTGCTCTAATTTTTATTTCCATTGTTCTCACTTTTATTTAGCACAAATTTTTATGGTCTTTATTAAAGGGGCGTGGCTCTCAGAGTAATAATGTAAAACAGATTAAAGACACGCCCTAGAGGATCTTGGGTGCAAAACCTACTTAATAAAGACCATAAAAACTAGCACAAATTAAAAAGGCCCCTATTTCTAGATCCGTATGGTGGAATTAAAAATAATAAAAAATATGGATTACATACGGTAATAGCCGGAATAAAACAGAGCAAAATCCAACCATGTTTGACCTTGTGACTGGTCCTCTTTAACCCCTTTACGACATCCGCCATACATGTATGGCCCAAATCGGAAGCCAGTATATGGAGCGGGCTCAATGGGTGAACTCATCCCATACCCGGCAGATCTTCGCTGTGTGCTAAAGCCGGGACCTGCCACTAACAATTGCAGGAAGAAAGGAGCTCTGCCTGCTGTTGTTAACCTGTTAAATGCAGCTATCAAACTCTGACAACAGCATTTAAGACATGCCGGCATGGAGGCGCTTCATTCCATGCGCCTCTTGGCGCATCCGTGGTGTGATCGCAGGTCACCGATGGGTTACTAAGACCCCCGTGCTTGTTATTATGGAGCTCTGTTGAAACCCTGCTTGTGGTCAAGCTTCAAAGGAGAATTTGATTTCTGCTATATACAGTGATGTTGTGGCATCGCTGTATATAGCACAAGCGATCAGACGATCGCAGCTTCAAGTCCCCTAAGGGGACTAACAAGAGCAGTAAAAAGTAAAAAAAAATTGAAAAAATAGATAAACAGAAAAGTTCAAATCACCTTTTTCCCCATTAAAACTAAAGATATTGAAAAAATACACATATGTGGTTCAGAAAAGTCTAATCTATTAAAATGTAAAAATAATTAACCCAATTTGTGATGATCATGAATTAAAAAAATTCAAGTTCGCCAAAATTATGGTTTTTTTGATCGCTGTAAAACCACATGAAATGCTGTAACAAGTGATCAAATCATGACATCTAACCGAAAATGGTATCAATAAAAACATCATCTCATACCGCAAAATATAGGCCATCACACAGCTCTATCGACTGAAAAATAAAAAATGATTTTGTTTTTATTTGCAAACTTCTAATATTTTTTTCACCTCTAAAATAATGAAAAAAAAAATGTGAACATGTTTGGCATCATTGTAATCATACTGATGAGCAGAGTCATATTGAAAGGTAATTTTTACCATAAAATACACACCGTAAAAAAAATTCCCAAAAAAGAACGTCAGAATTGCATTTTATTTCACAATTTCTCCCCACTTGACATTTTCACAGTTTTCCGTTTTCCAGTACCCTATGTGTTGAAATAAATTGTGTCATTTAAAAGTTCAACCGTTCCCACAAAAAAACAAGCGATCATATGTCTATGTGGACAGAAAAATAAGAGTTATGTTTCTGAGAAGACGGGGAGGAAAAAATGGAAATTGGCCCCGTCGCGAAGAAGTTAAGACACTGATTAGGGCAAATATATTAATACTATCTAGTTCTAATTCTTAGACATTGCAAACTTAGACTAGTGAATCTTCAAATATGACAGACATATCATTGTGGTGAGGTGTGGTGGGCACTTGTAGATTGTCTATACATTGGATGACTTTGTGCCTAAAATTCATGCCAAAATGTTGGAACGTTTTTAGCATGCGATATTCAACCCTTTAGCCTAGATGTTTTATACACATTTTCATGTTAATTGCACCTTATTAGGTTTCGTTCCAGGGAAGTTAGGGCTAGGGGTGGTCAGATGAGATATAGGGTTAACCCTTACTGTGTGCATTTGTGGGGAAGTTATAATTCCTTGTTTCACCGGCACTGAAGAGGTCCATCTACATACAGTGTTTCCCTCTGTCCGCATGCCTTTTTCAGCAGTTCTGTCAAGCTCCTGAAATAACTAAATAATATTCCCAGCAGTGCAGCACAAATTGCAAATGAAGTGAGCACCAGTATATTTTGTCAGGGGTTATAGCAATTTTTATTGATGATTTGAGAAGGTCAGTATTATTATTGATCTCTCCGAATATAAATCTTTGCAAATTTCTGATTTTCCATTCCAACGAGTGAGCGAATGCGAGCAATGACCAACAAGATCAACTCCCATATTGATCGTCTTGCATGTACGAGGAGAGGAGGGGGAGGTTTTATTTACTGCTTATATAACTGTCAGCGGGGACGGCTAGCAGACGGGAGATATATAACTGATTTATAAATGTAACAAAGACCTACGAGAAACCCAACTATTGCTGATCACTGCAGGTAAGCATAGCATTGATTCAAAGACCTGGTCCATAGATGGCCAACAGTCATCAGTCATGACTTTTTTGCTGGAATTGAGTTTGTAGCCTTAGATTTTTTGCCAAAACTGTCCACCCTTTGATATTTCTCAAGTAAGCAAGACTGGAAACCACAGAGACTTTTCATGTCAATCTTTGAAAAAAAAACCTTGAAAAAAGTTCTGATCCTGATGATAAAGTTAAAGCAACTACAAGGAGGATACCTGTTTTTTTATCTCCACTGCTAATTTGTGCAAAAAAAAGAGAATATTGAGGCTCTAGCATTATTTTTCTTTCATCATCCAGTTTCATACTTAAGCCTCTTTCAGACGTTCATTTTTCTTGTGTATGAGAAAAACAGACGGATTATTTTGGTCAGACTTTGATCAGAGTTTGGTCCGAATGTTACCGGTTTTAATTCTCAAGAAACTTTTTCATTTCTGATTGTCCGTGAAAATCAAACCTAACTCGGATGGAATCATAGACGATGGATAGACTTGTATTGTCGATGTTGATCCATCCCTTGGATTAAAATCAGATGTGGTCCGTGAGGAGATAATGGACCTCATTCAGTACTGTAGGTACACATGCTATCCGTAAGAAAACACAGATAGCACTCATATGTGAAAAACGGATGCCTGGATGAGGCCTTACCAACAGTCATGAATTTGCTAGACCTGTCCTCAGTTTTGGACACAATCTCTACAAATTCAGATTATGATGCTAGGGACACACCAGGCTGATATCCAGGTGGTCAGAAATGGAAAAAGGGTCCATGAGGACTGGGCTCCAGCACCAATGGGAAAATGTTAAAACATAACTTTTACTGTACAATTAAAAACATGGTGAAGAAGATAAAAAAGATAAAGAAGATAAAAAAGATTGAAGATCCATAAGCTTACACTATTTAGGTTAGCAACCCTTATTCATAGCTATTCGTAGCCTTATTCACAGCTACGAATAAGGTGTAACGGGTCTGGGAGGTGGAACCTCTGAGCAACTATACAAAGGGGCAGTCCTTGTAAGGAAGCGGGTGGCTCCCAGGGAAGGCGGACAGGTAGTCACGGCAAGTGACAGGGATAGTCTCTGGGTAGAAGGGGTAGGAAGTCACGGCAAGTGACGGGGACAGTCTCTTGACAGGCGGATGGTCACGGCAAGTGATAGCAGGGTAAGAGTCTTTAGACGGGCAGGTGGTCACGGCAAGTGACAGCAGGGAAAGAGTCTCTAGACAGGCAGTTGGTCACGGCAAGTGACAGCAGGGAAGAGTCTCTAGATAGGCTAGCAGGCAGGTAGCAGGTGAGCGCTCCCCGGTGAGCGGGCCAGAGTCTCTGGACAGGCAGGTGGTCACGGCAAGTGACGGCAGGGCCTCCAGGTAGGCTAGCAGGCAGGTAGCAGGTGAGCGCTCCCTGGTGAGCGGGCAAGATTCTCTGGACAGGCAGGTGGTCACGGCAAGTGACGGCAGAGCCTCCAGGTAGGCTAGCAGGCAGGTAGCAGGCGAGCGCTCCCAGGTGAGCGGGCAAGAGTCTCTGGACAGGCAGGTGGTCACAGCGAGTGATGGCTAAGCCTCCAGGTAGGCTAGGAGGTAGGTAGCAGGTAAGCGCTCCCAGGTGAGCGAGTAAGAGTCTCTGGACAAGCAGGTGGTCACAGCAAGTGACGGCTAAGCCTCCAGGTAGGCTAGCAGGAAGGTAGCAGGTGAGCGCTCCCAGGTGAGCGAGTAAGAGTCTCTGGACAGGCAGGCAGGTATCAGGCAGGTATCTGGCATGTACTTCCTGGTCCGCAGGCGGACTGATCCATAGACAGACTGGCAGGTGCTGGTAGGCAGACTGTCGGACCACAGGATTGCAAGCAGGTAAGCAGATATCAGGCAGGTATCAGGCAGGTATCAAGCAGGAATCTGGCAGGTGACTGGAAGGTAACTGGTAACGAGACCTGAGGGCTGAATTAGAGTTGAAAGGCTTTGCAACAACATTGCTCGGGCACCTCCATTTTGGAGGAGGTGCCTTATATATGGTGAGGTCCTCCGGCCATTGGCCGGGGACTCCTTAGGACGGCACAGAGGCCAGGAAGCAGCGCGCGCTGCCAGCAGAGTGGGAGGAAGACACCGGACACGGAGCGGAGAGGTGAAGGGAACGGCGTCCCTGCCTAGCAGGAGGCAGGGACGCCGATGCTACAGTACCCCCCCCTTTAGGCCCCCCCTTTTTTAGGCCAGACAGAAATTTATCAAGGATGAGCGGGGCATGGATGTTCTCCCTGGGCACCCATGTTCTCTCCTCAGGACCAAGCCCCTTCCAATCCACTAGAAAAAAGGTTCTTCCTCTTACCCTTTTTGTGGCCAGAATGTTCTCTACCTCAAACTCGTTTTCAGCGGAAACCGGAGCAGGAGGCGTACCTGTAGACTTGGAAAAAGAGTTAAGTATCACGGGTTTGAGTAGAGATACATGGAAGGAGTTAGTAATCCGCAAATTGGCCGGGAGTTTCAATTTATAGGCCACCGGGTTGATTTGTTTGATAACTTCCAGTGGGCCGATGAACCGAGGCCCTAACTTGTAGGAAGGAATCTTGAGCCGGACATATTTGGACGAGAGCCAGACCTTATCTCCAGGATGGAATTGTGGTGGATCCAGACGTCTCTTGTCAGCCTGTTTTTTCATCCGCTCGGATGATTGAAGAAGTGCGCATCTGGTACTTTCCCAAATGGAGGAAAATTCGTTAATGAGAGATTCCGCAGCCGGATTGTCCACCGAGGCGGAGACGGGAAACGGGATCCGAGGATGCTGACAGAAGTCTACAAAAAACGGGGATTTGGAGGAAGATTCGCTATCGTGATTATTGTAAGAAAATTCGGCCCACGGTAAAAGGTCCACCCAGTCGGAATGGTGAGCATTAACAAAGTGCCGGAGGTAACTGGTTAAAATTTGGTTGATCCGTTCTACTTGGCCATTGGACTGTGGGTGATAAGCAGAAGAAAAGTCAAAGGTGACCCCCAGCAGTTTACACATGGCTCGCCAAAAACGAGAGGTGAACTGAACCCCTCGGTTGGATACGATGTGGAGAGGAAGACCATGAAGACGGAAGACATGATGGATAAAGTCTTTAGCTAACTCTGATGCAGACGGGAGACCCGGTAGGGGAATAAAGTGAGCCATTTTGGAAAAGCGGTCAGCGGCCACCCATATGACCGTACAACCGGCAGAGACAGGGAGGTCCTTTATAAAGTCCATAGCTATATGCTGCCATGGGGCAGCAGGTACAGGAAGAGGAAGGAGACGGCCAGCTGGCAGATGTCTCGGAACCCTGTTGCGGGCGCAGGACACACAGGCTGAAACAAAGTCTATTACGTCCTTGTGCAGGGTAGGCCACCAGTAATGCCAGGAAATAAGCTGGAGGGTCTTTTTCTGACCAGCGTGGCCAGCTAGCTTGGACGAGTGTCACCAGTGTAGAACCTTCTCACGATCAGGAACAGTTACGAACGTCTTACCGGGTGGAAGACGATTTAGATTCAAGGGGGCCACCTGCATTACTTTGGCGTGGTCGAAGATGTGTTTAGGCTCCTCCTCAAGATCAGAGACCAAAAAGGATCGGGATAAGGCATCAGCTTTGATGTTTTTGTCAGCCGGGCGAAAATGAAGAATGAAATTAAAGCGGGCGAAGAACAAGGACCACCGGGCTTGGCGCGGGTTAAGTCTCTGGGCACTCTGGAGGCAAGCCAAGTTTTTGTGGTCCGTGTAAATTATTACCGGGTGAAGAGCCCCCTCGAGCAGGTAACGCCACTCCTCCAGTGCCAGCTTAATGGCCAACAATTCTCAGTCTCCTATAGAATAATTGCGCTCAGAAGAGGAGAAGAGTTTGGAGAAGAAGCCGCAAGTTACCATTCTTCCGGAAGACGACTTTTGGGTAAGTACTGCTCCGGCTCCGGAGGAGGAAGCGTCGACTTCTAGAAAGAATTGTTTGTTGCCGTCCGGACGATGCAGCACAGGGGCGGTGGAAAAAGCTCATTTTAAGGAAAGGAAGTCCTCCTCTGCTTCGAGCAACCATTCTCTGGGATTAGCGCCCTTACGGGTGAGCGCCGAGATAGGGGCAGTCCGGGAAGAGAAGTGCGGAATGACGAGGCGGTAGTAGTTGGCGAAGCCCAGGAACCGCTGAATAGCCTTCAACCCCTCTGGTCGGGGCCACTTCTCGATGGCAGACAGTTTCTCAGGGTCCATTTGTAGGCCGGTCTGAGAGATTATGTAGCCCAGAAACGGAAGCGAGGTCTGCTCAGAGAGGCACTTCTGATATATAGCGTAGAGGTGGTTCTGCCTGAGCCTGAGCAGGATCTGACGAACATCCCTCCGGTGAGTGAGAAGATCCGGAGAGAAGACCAAAATGTCGTCCAGGTACACCACCACGCAGGAGTAGAGAAGGTCACGGAAGATGTCATTGACCAACTCTTGAAAGACGGCGGGAGCGTTACAAAGACCAAAGGGCATTACAAGATATTCATAGTGGCCATCCCGGGTGATGAATGCCGTCTTCCATTCATCCCCCTGATGGATACGGACCAGATTATACTCCCCACGGAGGTCCAGCTAGGTGAAGATTCTAGCCCCCCTCAGACAGTCAAATAATTCAGGAATGAGCGGAAGGGGGTATTTATTCTTCACTGTGATCAGGTTAAGGCCTCTATAGTCTATACAGGGACGGAGTGAGCCGTCCTTCTTTTTGATGAAGAAGAAGCCTGCTCCCGCCGGGGAGGTAGATTTCCGGATAAATCCCCGAGCCAGATTCTCCTCAATATATTCAGACATGGACCGGGTCTCAGCAGCGGACAAAGGGTAAATACACCCACGGGGAGGAGTAACGCCGGGCATCAGGTCAATTGGGCAGTCATATGGTCTATGAGGGGGTAATGTCTCTGCTTCTCTTTTATTAAAGACGTCCGCAAAAGACCAATAGGGAGCCGGTAGGCCGGGTAGATTGGCTGGGGTAGGAGAAGGACGAGCAGGATGAACGGGAACTAAACAAGTCTAATGGCAGTCCTGTCACCAGCGAAGAACTTCTCTGGTCTGCCAATCAAGCACGGGTGCGTGTTTCTGGAGCCACAGTAGGCCTAGCAAGAGGGCGTGAGAGAGTCCAGGCAGAACATGGAAGCAGATGCTCTCAGAGTGCAGCATTCCCACCTGCAGAGTTATGGATTCGGTGATGAGTTGGATGGGATATGGTAAGAGGCCCCCATCCACGGCGGCGACAGATAAGGGTACAGCCAGAGGTTTGGTGGGAATGCGGTATTTCTCTACCAGGGACTGAGAAATGAGATTTCCGGCAGCTCCAGAGTCAAGTTGAGCCAGTTCAAAATAACGGTTCTCCCCGCAGATGATAGAGACCGACAGCATTAGAGATGGAGAGGGTTTATTTCTGTCTAGGGTGACCTCTCTGAGCGATCCTAGACACAGGCGTTTTCCGACCTCTCCGGGCAGGAACCAATCCGGTGCACCTTACTGCCACAGTAGAAGCAGCTCCCCTCGGCACGGCGTAATTCCTGACGGGTCTTGATCTTCTTGGTCTGGTCGACCTGCATAGGCTCGGGTGAGTGAGCCGGAGGAGTAACGGAGGAAGTGACGGATCTCTGGAAGATAGGGGCAAGGCGTGGAAACCTCCTCTCACGGGTGACCTCTTTGGTGCGCTCCTGGAACCGGATGTCAATCCGGGTGGCAAGTGTAATCAAGTCGTCGAGAGTGGTAGGAATGTCCCGACCGGCGAGTTCAGCTTTAATACGGCCGGACAGACCCTCCCAGAAGACGGACACCAGGGCGTCGTTATCCCAGGCAAGTTCCAAAGCAAGGGTACGGAACCGTATGGCATATTGGCCCACGGTGAGACTTCCTTGGCGGAGGCGTAGCAGAGATGAGGTGGATGAGGTCCTCCGTCCTGGTTCGTCGAAGACCTTCTGGAAGGCCGAGAGAAAGGCTGGCAGATTGGACACCAGGGGGTCTCCTCTCTCCCATAGAGGATTTAGCCAAGCCAGCGCCTCCCCCGTGAGATGGGACATGATGAAGGCTACTTTGGCTCGGTCGGTGGAAAACTGGTGTGCCAACAGTTCGAAGTTCAGAGTGCACAGGTTAAAGAAGCCTCCTGCCTGACCGAGATCTCCACCAAAACGAGGCGTGGTGGTGAGGCGGGGACCTGGAAGAGATGCCATGGAATTGATGGGCAGCAGCGCTGCCGGGGTAGGAGTCGTGCGACTGGAAGCCGGTCCCGAAGATGTAGTCAGTGTGTCCAGGCGGGAGTTAACACTGCGCAGGTGGCTCAGGATGGACTCCTGTTGCGACCTCTGACGGGACAGTTCATGGCATAGGTCCGAGAGCGAGGGAGCTTGGGTGCCACGAGGTTCCATGGCCCGAGCAAACTGTAACGGATCTGGGAGGTGGAACCTCTGAGCAACTATACAAAGGGGCAGTCCTTGTAAGGAAGCGGGTGGCTCCCAGGCAGGCAGGTGGTCACGGCAAGTGATGGCAGGGCCTCCAAGTAGGCTAGCAGGCAGGTAGCAGGTGAGCGCTCCCAGGTGAGCGGGCCAGAGTCTCTGGACAGGCAGGTGGTCACGGCAAGTGACGGCAGAGCCTCCAGGTAGGCTAGCAGGCAGGTAGCAGGTGAGCGCTCCCAGGTGAGCAGGCAAGAGTCTCTGGACAGGCAGGTGGTCACAGCGAGTGACGGCTAAGCCTCCAGGTAGGCTAGCAGGTAGGTAGCAGGTAAGCGCTCCCAGGTGAGCGAGTAAGAGTCTCTGGACAAGCAGGTGGTCACAGCAAGTGACGGCTAAGCCTCCAGGTAGGCTAGCAGGCAGGTAGCAGGTGAGCGCTCCCAGGTGAGAGAGTAAGAGTCTCTGGACAGGCAGGCAGGTATCAGGCAGGTATCTGGCAGGTACTTCCTGGTCCGCAGGCGGACTGATCCATAGACAGACTGGCAGGTGCTGGTAGGCAGACTGTCGGACCACAGGATAGCAAGCAGGTAAGCAGATATCAGGCAGGTATCAGGCAGGTATCAAGCAGGAATCTGGCAGATGACTGGCAGGTAACTGGTAACAGGACCTGAGGGCTGAAGCAGAGTTGAAAGGCTTTGCAACAACATTGCTCGGGCACCTCCATTTTGGAGGAGGTGCCTTATATATGGTGAGGTCCTCCGGCCATTGGCCGGGGACTCCTTAGGACGGCGCGCGGCCCCTTCAAGAGAGGGGGAGCGCGCGCGCCCTAAGCACAGAGGCCGGGAAGCAGTGCGCGCTGCCAGCAGAGCGGGAGGAAGACGCCGGGCACGGAGCGGAGAGGTGAGGGGAACGGCGTCCCTGCCTAGCAGGAGGCAGGGACGCCGATGCTACATAAGGGTTGCTAACCCGAAACTTATACTTTTATGGATATTTAATCCTTTTTGCTTTTTCTCACCATGTTTTTAATTATACATTAATAGTTATGTTTTAACATTTTGCCATTGGTGCTGAAGCCCAGTTCTCATGGATCCTTCTTTCATACAATATGATGAGCTTATAATTAGTGGACTGTGCTATCTCATAGGAATTCTCTGCAGCGGACAACCCCTTTAATGTGAGGTGCAAAGTCAGTTAACTCACTGAATAAAAAGAAAACATTGGTAGATGGTAATCTAATGTTCTTCATTGAGAGAAGAGTGGATCTTTGGCCCCTGTGCCGGTACTAAGCCTCTGGTTAGTTTGACCCTGGCTTCTGAAGACCACTTAACACTAGGACTACTGACTCGTGACCCCGCCTAGAACTACTGAAAGGAGTCATTTTGACTCCTTGCTTGTTTTCGTTTATTTTTAGAGTTTCATTTGTGGTTATTTATTAATAATTATATTTTTTGTAATGTATTATTATTGTGAGATCCAACAGTAATGCTTTTGATTGTTTTTTTTCTGCTTTTCTTATTTTTCTACAGAAAATAACAATAATTATAATAGACGTTTTTCAAACATTTTTTTTTATTCAAGTGCACACATATAAACAACAACTGAAGAACAAAAAGCAGAGAAAATGTAGGTGGAGGAGCATAAAATTGAAAATATGGCGCAGAATTCACCTTCTAAACATTTGGTGTTTCGCATTTTAGGCATTGCCTTTGATTTATGGCAGTACATTGCCCACACAAAGACTTACCACAAGTCTTACAATTTCCGACAGATCTATTTTTCTTGCACTTTTCTTTGATCTGGCAAAATTTTGTTTGAACCATCACTTCTGAGCATGTAGAAACTTGGGACGTGGAACCCTTTTCCCTATCTGTGACATAAGGACCACTCAACTCTCTCACAAGCGTTTGCAAAAATGCCTTGCGTGACATTTTTTGGTGGGTAATCTCCTTGAATATTATCCATGCATTTATACCCGCAAAGTCTAAGGCATTTTCAAATGCATGAACAGGCCATCTCCTTGTCCATGTTCGTGTGGTATATTTTCGTGCCATCTGATCCACTACATCTACTCCATATTTTGTTTCATTGTAAAACTTTACCGTTTCTGGAGTTTTTTTTAGCGGAATCAGACGCAACAACAACATCTGGATGGACGGAACTCAAAATGACAACATTTTTGTTGGGCTTTCCTTGATATACTGTAAGTGTAAAATTGTCTTCATTTCTAAACACTTTAGTGTTGTACAATTCCTCTTTCATGGATTTTATTTCTTTAGGCACTTCTCGCCTTATCTTGTTCAGTGTTCCCACGATGGTTGTTCCTTTGCTTTTTAGCTGTTTAGCTAATTTTACTGAAGTAAAATAATTATCGGTTGTAACATTGCGACCTTCTTTCAAAAACGGGTCCAATAACTTCATTACCACATGGTCAGCTAAATGGTCCTCAGCACGGCGTGTGTCATCTTTGCCTAGATAAGGGAAGCCATTTGCCAGATATTTGCTCCTCTTATCAACAGCTAGCCAAAATTTGTGGCCATATTTATCTGGTTTGGAAGGCATGTACTGCGTGAATGGACACCTAGTTTTGCTTGGGAAAAGTTGCTCATCCACCGTTATGTATGGGCCAGGTTTGTAACACGCAATACAATTTTCAATAAACCTGTCCCACACAGTAGAAAATAGAGCAAACTTGTCCGTTTGCAGTCTCTCCGATCGAGTAGATTTCTCATCAAATCTGAGAAACCTCATAATTTCAACAAAGCGGTCCCTAGACATTGTCGCTTTGCAAAACGGTATTCCCCAGTCATTACACCAAATACTGCTAATCGAGTGACGGTTCGTGCCAGATATTCCACGAGCATAGAATATCGCAATGAATGCATCTAGCTCCTCATCAGATAGAGTAAACTGTAAATTATTGTTCCTGCATGCTTCTGCAAGCGTACAGTTCTTTATATGTGTCAATATATATGAATCAAAAAATAAACGCCATGCGCTCAAAGGACTATCGATAATGATATTTCTTCTGGCGTATCCTGTAGGGCCAGGTGCTTCTCGAAGAATATTTTGGCTGTCACGCCTACCAGGCAAGTGTTCTCCAATTTCAACAGGTTTCCATTGAATACCATCCGCTGAAACTAGTATTCCTTCAGAATCGCCTTCTCTGGTGTTTGTTGTTGCATTACCTTCGCCGCCATCGTTATCTGTTGTTCTTTCATTTCTGGGACGTTTTGCTGATTTTTTCTGTCCACGACCAGGAGGATGGTCACGAGGCAACATAACTGCATGAGCCCGATCCCCAGTTGATGTGCTTGGAATATCTGTAAAAAAGTTGATGAATATTTAGAATTTTTGTTTTGTAAGGGTCCGTGCACACTGGCGGGATTAGCGGCGGAATATCCGACCGGATACTCTCACCACAATCCGGCCCGTACCTGCCCGCTCAGGTACAGAGCGGAGTTTCATACCTGAAGCTCCGCTCCGAACCCCGGGCTGGAGCCGCTGTCTGGGACGGAGCCGTGCTCGCGCGTAAGCAAACGCTGCTCTGTCCCTGACAGCGGCTCCAGCCCGGGGTTCGGAGCGGAGCTTCAGGCATGAGCGGGCAGGTACGGCCTGTATTGCGGCAAGAATATCCAGATGGCTATTCAGCCAGAATTCTGCTAGTGTGCACAGGCCCTAACTCAGTGTGTGGAAGAACAAATAAATACACATAACTACTTACCTTCTGGATTTGTTCCTTCTGAGTCTTCAGATTCACTTGATATGTTCTGAGGAATGAAATCTTCATCACTGTCAGAATCAAATACATGTTCCTGCAATTCGGATTCCGATTCATCCTCCGGTATGGATTGCAAAGTAGCCAGAATATCCTGAGGCTTTATCAAACGTCTTCTCTCCATATTCCTCACAAATTCCATAATTCTATATAGTTCCCTGCTGAAAAATAGAAATGAAATGAAAACTAAAAGAAATAATAACTGTTCTGCCACCTTCAAAAGTAGGTGGGCTGAATCAGTTGTCAGACAGCTAAACTATTTCATAACAATTCATACCTGTATGAGTCTTCAGAGCTCGTATGTCTGCATCTGTTCTCTTTGTCTCTTCAGCTGAACTGAAAGTAAAGTTACTATCCAGAATACTGTCTCCTGCTAGGACCTTAGAAAAACACCACCCTTCATTAGCATAAAATAAGAGCCTAGAGTAAACAAGCTATTTTGCTCAGCATTACACAGTAATACAAGCAGGTAAAACACAAGGAAAATGTGAAAAGTTGACATGTAAATTGAACTACATCTATATGAACATCAGGGTAAATAAGACAGAGTGAAAAAATTATGCACAAAACTTTATAGCAACATTTAGTGACAAAAGGACCTCAAAATATAGTAGGGAGTCAAAATGACTCCCTTCAGTAGTTCTTGGTAAATTTTGAAAAAAACGCGCAAATTTTTCACCAAAATTATTTATTCTCACAAAATCTTTTTTCACATCATATTTGAGGAAAAGTCACCGAGTTTCAAGACGGAATTCTGAAAAATGTAGTCACAGAAGAGAAATAAAAAACGAAAGGAGTCAAAATGACTCCATCAGTAGTTCTAGTGTTAATACCAAGGAAAAGGCTTCAGCTGAAATATTGCATCTCCATGAGTGAATAAAACTGCTTTTTTCTCTTGGACACCTTGGGTGTTGCCTCCATTTTCGTTCTTTTGTATGGTTTATATTTAACATTTTACGGTTTCAATAGGGAGAAAAGTACATTTTGATTCAGACTTTGTGTTACGCTTAACAATTTTGAGCTACAGGTAAATTTCAGAAACATTTTCGATAGACTGAATGGGTTCCCTGTGAAGTGGAAAATGCTGATCTGTATCTCTAGTGTGGAACAGTCTTTAAGTTGTCGATCAAAACTGCATTTCAGTCTCTTACCGACCTGCATGGTTCTAAAATAAGAACTTTCCTTCACCTTGTCGAAGTCGAAACAAAATTCTTCCTGATGAATGTAAATAGCTTTGCACAAATTGTGTTCCCGTCTGTGACCCCAACACTCCTCGCTGAAGATAATGACTAACCAGACACGAGCTGTACATCCCCTTCTATACAAATGTTCTGCCAATCCACCGGTTTCTATGTCGTTTTGTTTTAACTGTGAAATTTTAAGTATTTTAGGGGTGGATTGACTACATATCAAACAAACGCCTCTTTTGGCTAAGATATCTTTTTTTCTACGTGACAAGTTTTACCCTTTAAATTAGGAAAAAAATACAAATTTTAAATGAGTTCCTATTTTCACGAGATCATTTTATAGCTTTGTTATGTAGACTGGGGAAGAGTCAGCAGAGTCATGTCATTTTCATTAACTGGTGAGAGATTTAATGATATCTCTGTTTGTAATGCACGCAATGTATGCTGCTTACCTGCCACTTATTTCTGTGGGTTCAGGGGCTGAACTTAAAGGAGTTGGCCACTTCATCTTAATTTTAACAGAAGTTTTGGAGACATTATTTTGTGACACTTATGTTTTACAGTTTTTCCTTGCGCACTTAGTTATTGCATTCTTACTCACTGACCACATAGCACTACTATCTACAAAATGGAGGAAATGGGGGAAATGGACAGACCAATCAATCAACCTCTTCTAATTGTAAAAACCCTCATATAGGAAAGTTGATTTTCAATAGGAGGTGGCTGATGGACTGGTCTGGTCAAATGCTCCTCCACCACCAGCCATTTTATGGACAGAGGTGCTGTCTGGTCTGTGAGGAAAGAGGAGAACTCGTCGTATTTTAGCATGCTATATTAGTGTCACAAATTCATGTCTCCAACACTTTCTGTAAGGCCACGGCCCCAATATCAGTATTTGGTCAGTAATCGGTCGGGAGCCAAAACCAGGTGAGGAACAATCAGAGAAAAGGTATAATAGAAACAAGTCACCAATTCTGCATTTATCACACAATCCTGGCTTTGGCTCTCACTTTCAAGAAAAAAATACTGACCGAACACTGACCAAATACAGATAGTGGGACCCTTAGCCAAAAAAAAAGGATAAAGTGACCACTCTTTTTAAATTTTCTTGGAGATTCTATGAGTTTGTTTGCACTTTTTGACCCAACGTTTCTATGCGAGCATCTTCCCAATAATCTTTCATTACCTGCTCTGTTTCTAGGCATGCATCTTACTGCAGTCAAGTTATCATTGTTTCTTTTCATTTTCTTCTTTCTCTTCTGTTTCATCCAATCTGTCCTTCTGGGTCCTGAAATTGACCAGAATGTGACAAGCAGCTCAGCTGTCTCCAGATGGGCTGTGCAAAATCCAGTTGACTTTGGGGATGGGACAATTGCAGGACATGAAGATATGGCTGGCACATGAGGAAAATGACAGGAGATGTTTGGGACTGCGGTATGGAAGATTATCACAAAGGCTAATGGGAAATGTAGTCAGGAGAGAGCTGAGGCAGCAGGAGCGGCAGTGGGTGGGGGGGGGTAAGCAGGTAATGATTGGAGGGGAGAAGAACATTGTAAGAACCATGCAAAAAAAGACCAAAAAATACTGGACAGGTAGAAGCATTACAGATTGTTTAAAACATTCACAGTAGGTGCTGGAAATAACGTTAATATCAAAATATTTGCAGCTGCCATAAAGCACACATCTGCTGCTGCACTACCTACACAGAAAATGCAGCAGGGATAAGTGAGTCTTCAATATGGATACCACCAGGGGGGGGTTCCAAGCTAACAAATAAATAAATAAATTGATTCAATATAAAAAATTAAAGCAATTTTTCTTTTTTATAACATTTTTTAAGTGATAAATATAAGACTAATGTGGATCCGGCTGCTGCGACTCCCACTGATCTTTAGAAAGTGAGGTCCAAAGTGCACTGTGCGAATGAACCTTAAGTGCATTTATGCAACCACTGCACCCATAGACAGTGAATTGAGCAATAGTTGAATCTGGCCACTATTGCTCCATTTCAAACATTAAGCTCCTTGTTTTTGTGATCAGTGACAGTACCGGTGGTTGGACCCTCAACGATCATACATGTATTAGCTTTCCTGTAGATTGGTAATATATGTTATTTATGGGACAACCTCTTTAATGAAAACTCTATGCTGTACACAAGATATTCCCTTCAAAAAAAGGAAATAAAAACCACCAGACTTGAGTTAATCGCAGCCTCCAATCCTTCGATCAGTTCCTCAGTCTTTTCTCTTCGGTCATCCATTTTCTCTTTTCTGGGCATCATGTGGTGCCATTCCTCCCTTAGCCCCCTACTATGGGGTGGAGCGACACTCAATAATAATGTTTAGAGTAAAAAGGCAGCACTAGAGACCTGGAAAAAAAAGAAAATATTGGATTAAAGAGAGAAGGAAGAAAAGATGATTGGAAGACCTAGGGTGGCAGGAGTTGAAATGTTTTTATGAAACCCTTTACCAGCCGATTTAATCTGCTTGAAATGTGTGTAATGCGCATGAAATCTCCTGACCAAGCAGATGCGCTCATCTACTGTAGTAATAGACTTCATATATCCCTTCAGCTGTCACCTAATAAACCTTGTACACTGCAGTCAATCAGAACAGGCCAAGCTGCATTAAAAAAATTAAATAAAAAATATTGAAGAGCGCAAAGCAGAAGTCTTTGAGATGGGTCAAAGACCATCATTACACTTAATTAAGCTATGTTGAAAACCTGGCGTCAATGATAGTAGGTTTGTCCTAATGGAGAAGTGCTAAAGAGTAGCTGAAACTGATGAGACACTGATTTCGTGCACTTGTGGATGTGGACAGGACCCACATAAGAAAAAGTTAGCTTAATGAATGTTTCGAAACTCTACATCTAGCTTCTTCTGTAGTGTTACGTTGGCCTTCGCTCCAATATTGAAGTTTCTATGATTAAGATTACAGCCAGTTAGAAGAGAAAAATTACACAGGAATGTTAACTCCAGGAGCTTGCTGGAATGTTTGAATATTTATAAATTTCATGAATATAGGCATTCCACACAAAAATGTAGGCGTTCCATATGTAAGGTGCTCAAACAGTAGCTCCTCCATGCTCCGGCACTCTACAGGAAAATAGTGTCCCATTCCCAGTGTGCTGTCAGGGGTGGGATGCATCACACTCACTTGTGGGTCATAGGCCTCCGCTGACTCCAGGTTTCCATCTTCAGGAACCACCACACACAATCCAGGGGACACGAAGTGCTTTTCAACAGTTAAAGTTTAACTGAACAGTTCACAGTCATTACAGTGGAGCATGCGGGGTAGGGGACAACAGGTTACAGTATTTCCCTCAGGTACAGGACATAACTTCAGCCCTAGCACTCATTCCCGATAGATCATCCTTTCCCCTGCTGTCTCCACTACCTTTTGGGACCTTTAGTGCACCCAGATTCCAATCATCCTCTGCCTGTGAGGATCCATGTCCATTTTCCCCTGCAAGTCTGAAGGTGCAATATGCCCAGTGCCAATCTCGATGTCCCAAGCTTGACGAATTGATCCACATGGAGGAGTTGTATGGCCATCCCCTGCCCCGAGTGATAGGCCCATGTTGGCCCTAGCAGCCCACTGCAATTGGACTCCACAAAGAACTTGCTTAAACCTTCCACTGCTCCTAATCACACATGTCCAGGATTTACCTCTCCTTTTCTGTTCACTATTCCCCACCCATCTGTGGGCCTGTACCTAACATTAACTATTCATAATCTATTTCTTATCTCTGCAGTATATTACTAATAATCCTTGCTCCCTTTTATCTATAAAACACTTATCTTTATACACTATCATGGGGTTTCCGCATTTTTCCTGCTATTCTACACATTACCATAACATATTATATATGGATTATACACATGCACATTAAATGCATAAAACGCATAACACTGTTCACATTACACATATACATTCGGCGGTTGTCTTCCGGGTAGGTACGGGGTAAGACAAGCCACATCCTCACACATAAATGCTAGCAAATAGCAGAATTCATAGTTACATAAGAATTAAAGGACTCTCTCTGTGTCAATTAAGCTTAGGTCATCTGAACAGCGCAATTGAATAACATTGGTCTACAGTGAGAACTCGGAACCAAAATACAGTGATGTGGATGTAGCCTTCTTAGATCAAAGAAGTTAGTGACTAAGACTAAGTTCACATGACTGTATTTTCAGACCGAGTGCTGTACGTGAAAAAATAGACAGCACTCAGATCCATGCTATTCAATGGGGCAGTGGGACCGAATCTACATGTGAAAAAAATTGCAGCATGCGCTAGTTGGATGGCACTAGGGGTACACAAAAAATTGGATTCTATTCGGATCCAAAGTTTAGCATCAGATTTTAATGGATACATTGCAATTTTTAACATAGCAACTGTGTTTTGTCTTGCAAACTTTTAATAACTGTTGTATAAAAATGGATGACGAATGTGAAAAAAATTCGGCCGAATTTTCTGGATAAAAATCGGACAAGTTTTTATTAGCTTGGGTGAACTTAGCCATACTGTGAGACTTAACAGGGTGAAGAGAATCTTGTAGCTGATACATGCTGCCCGATCCACAGGAAGCATGTACTATACAGTCATATGAAAAAGTTTGGGCACCCCTATTAATCTTAAGCTTAATGTTTTATAAAAATTGGTGTTTTTGCAACAGCTATTTCAGCTTGATATATGTAATAACTGTTGGACACAGTAATGTTTCTGCCTTGAAATGAGGTTTATTGTGCTAACAGAAAATGTGCAATCTGCATTCAAACAAAATTTGACCTGTGCATAAGTATGGGCACCCTTATCATTTTCTTGTTTTAAATACTCCTGCCTACTTTTTACTGACTTACTAAAGCACTTTTTTTGGTTTTGTAACCTCATTGAGCTTTGAACTTTATAGCCAGGTGTATGCAATCATGAGAAAAGCTACTTAAAGTGGCCACTTGCAAGTTGTTCTCCTGTTTGAATCTCCTCTGAAGAGTGGCATCATGGGCTCCTCAAAACAACTGTTAAATGATCTGAAAACAAAGATTATTCAACATAGTTGTTCAGGGGAAGGATACAAAAAGCTGTCTCAGAGATTTAACCTGTCAGTTTCCACTGTGAGGAACATAGTAAGGAAATGGAAGAACATAGGGACAGTTCTTGTTAAGGCCAGAAGTGTCAGGACAAGAAAAACATCAGAAAGGCAGAGAAGAAGAATGGTGAGATCAGTCAAGGACAATCCTCAGACCACCTCCAGAGAGCTGCAGCATCAACTTGCTGCAGATGGTGTCACTGTGCATCGGTCAACTATACAACGCACTTTGCACAAGGAGAAGCTGTATGGGAGAGTGATGCGAAAGAAGCCGTTTCTGCAAGTACGCACAAACAGAGTCGGCTGAGGTATACAAAAGCACATTTGAAGAAGCCTATTTCTTTTTGGAAGAAGGTCCTGTGGACTGATGAAACCAAGATTGAGTTGTTTGGTCATACAAAAAGGCGTTATGCATGGTGGCAAAAAAACACAGCATTCCAAGAAAAACACTTGCTACCCACAGTAAAATTTGGTGGAGGTTCCATCATGCTTTGGGGCTGTGTGGTCAATGCCGGCACTGGGAATCTTGTTAAAGTTGAGGGACGCATGGATTCCACTCAGTATCAGCAGATTCTTGGCAATAGTGTTCAAGAATCAGTGATAAAGTTGAAGTTACGCAGTGGATGGATCTTTCAGCAAGACAATGATCCAAAACACCGCTCCAAATCTACTCAGGCATTCATGCAGAGGAACAATTACAATGTTCTGGAATGGCCATCCCAGTCCCCAGACCTGAATATCATTGAACATCTGTGGGATCATTTGAAGAGGCTGTCCATGCTCGGCGACCATCAAACTTAACTGAACTGGAATTGTTTTGTAAAGAGGAATGGTCAAAAATACCTTCATCCAGAATCCAGGAACTCATTAAAAGCTACAGGAAGCGACTAGAGGCTGTTATTTTTGCAAAAGGAGGATCTACTAAATATTAATGTCACTTTTCTGGTGGGGTGCCCATACTTATGCACCTGTCAAATTTTGTTTGAATGCAGATTGCACATTTTCTGTTAGTACAATAAACCTCATTTCAAGGCAGAAACATTACTGTATCCAACAGTTATTACATATATCAAACTGAAATAGCTGTTGCAAAAACACCAATTTTTATAAAACATTAAGCTTAAGATTAATAGGGGTGCCCAAACTTTTTCATATGACTGTATCTGGCACTGGCTGTATGATTTCAGTCAGGTATGTTTGATTCTGAAACACTGCAGCGATTAAGAGAAAAACATACTTTAAAAGCTGTCTTCTCCCCACCCACTGTCCATGATTGACAGGTCTCTCCCTGCGTGCGTGTATAGGAAGAGGTCTGTCACTTCAGGGGAGCAGATGGGAAGAACCCGCTGGGGACCAACCTTTTCAACTAGTTACCCATGTGTCTCAGTCCACGGAGGCTTTAAGAGTATGTTTTTCTCTGAACCACCTCAGCATTACAGAGTCAAACATATACAGTACAGACCAAAAGTTTGGACACACCTTCTCATTTAAAGATTTTTCTGTATTTTCATGACTATGAAAATTGTACATTCACACTGAAGGCATCAAAACTATGAATTAACACGTGGAATTATATGCTTAACAAAAAAGTGTGAAACAACTGAAAATATGTCTTATATTCTAGGTTCTTCAAAGTAGCCACCTTTTGCTTTGATGACTGCTTTGCACACTCTTGGCATTCACTGTACATATTCATATATATATATATATATATATATATATATATATATATATATATACAGTATGTAATGTAAGACTGAAATCATACAGCCAGTGTATACAGCCTGCTGCCTGCCCGTCCCCGAAGCAGGAAATATCAGTGGTCTGGTTCCCTTTAACTCTTTTCTTTATCTAACACCATCATGGAATAGCTGACAACAGGAGACAGGCTTAAGAAAAAGTCTACCTGTAGGTTAAGTGTCTCTTTACTTTTTTCATAAGTTTCTTTCTTTTGGCAATTTTCAAGATGAATATTATTGAAAAGTTATTATAATTACATGAGTTAAAAATCACACTTCACTTAAAAAAAATTCAATTTTAAATATGACTTATTGAAAAACACAGTGAAATCTCTCTTTTAGGTTCCAAGAGACACTCGCAGATCTTCCTTCATCACGGATCTGTTGTCACGCAGGGTCGTGGGAAAAACTTAGTGCAATACAGAGGGAAGAGGGAAAGGGAGCCCAGACTCTAGGGAAAGGGGGGGAGTGGAGACCTCCTAGTCTGGTCTAGTGTCACCCTGTCTCAACTACCGTCCCTATATTGACTCTTCACCGATCGCTGCATGCGTGCCTCGCCCTGACTTTCCCTGGAATATGGCTAAGGCTAGGGAAAGGAGGAGATGAGCACTAGTCGATCTCCACTAAACTCTATCGACAACAAGGGTAGACAAACAGGGGGGGATTGCTTAGCTTTAGACAACTCCAAACAAATAATCACACCGCCTCAAGCTCCAGAGAGGACAAAGTACTGCTCTTGATAAAGCCTCACAAGTAGTAATGCACCTCCCTCTCAGACACACCAGGTATTTATACAGCCTCTTAGAAGATGTCTGTAATGCCAAACGTAGAGATCTCCTGCAACCAACTGCAGGGTGACTGTCTGTTACCTCTGGCACACCCGTGACATCTGTTTTATTTAAAATATAAATATAAATCGTTCATTTTGCAATAAGAAGCTGATGATTAAAATACACATATAATGTGTTATCTGAGTAAACTCACCGATTGACGCCCAGTCCTGCACTTACTGACACCAGAGAGCGTGCATACAGAGTTCTCATCTCCTTCTCCTGTGTATAGCAGACGCTCGCTGCACAAATGATCACAAACAGCAATGCTCACAGGAGAGGGATGAGAACGTGCACACACACACTGACACTGAGAACTTGCCCCTTGATTGTCAGTGTCTGTGTGCTCTTATCTCCCTCTCCTTTGTATACCCGCTCGGTGCATAAAGGAGCGCATCTCAGCTACATTGAAGATAATAAGCTGTAACACTAGACACAAGCTGTGGATGAGTGTAGCATTGTTTTTGGCTAAAAAAAACAACCTTTTTTTACTAATCCTAGGCACGCCCTTTAAGCTTATTTTTGTCTCCGCTCAGGTGTAGTCATAGTCAGTGACCTGTAATGAATAAGGCTCAGAGATGGTAACAGATCCCAGAAGAGAGAGGAAGAGAAAACATAGGCAGACTGTGAAAATGTTTCCCGTGTTCTCTCTCTGGAATCCATTCTTCTCCTTTGATAAAAGAATCTAAAGTTTGCTTTAGTGCTGGAAAAGTTTGCAGTTGCGTAACGTAGCGTTTCTCTTTCTTCCTCATTTGTACTTAAAGGGGTTGTTGAAGATTTGTAGAAAAAAAAAGAGGTAATGGCTGGAAATATGTGATATTTGCCTATCCAATCCCTCACCAGCCACTCCAGTATTGCCACGTAGGTTAATTCTGACCACTTAGTCATTGAGTTCCTTCATATTCAAAATAGAAGTAGCTAATTCTATAAAATGAAGCACTCTTTCTGCTTTAAGCCCTCTTTAGGAAATGCCCCTGAAACACCAGGAGCATCCATGAAAACTCACTTTGTAGAATAGTTCGCATTCCTACCTTTTCCTTTATTTGTAGAACATGCAATTTTCCAGACGAAATTGGGACTACAGGCAAATACGCACACCCGAAGAAGTGGTCTTACGTAATCAGCAATCAATTAAGAGTAGAGGTCTCGAGGACCCAATGCAAGATCTTCTTATGTGGTAGAGTCACCTTCAGGCACAAAGGTCAGAATGCAACTTATACAGTAGCACCCCCATACTCTCACACCCCCCATAGTTTCTCTGTGCTGAATTATACTGGAGGGTCCCATCTACATAGTCCCCAACCTCTAAGAAAGAGTGACACATATTGTAGCGCATGCATTGCACCATCAAGATTTTGTTTTTATGCTATGGGCACCCACATAGTAAAAGTACCTCTAGTGAATTCCCTTTTATGGCTCTCACATAATATGATGCCTCCATGTCACAAGTGTGATGCCCCCAATATTCTCGCACACTGTTCGGTGCCTCAACAATGTTGATGCCCCCAATGAACACCCCCACTCACACATGATATGATGTGCCAAGGTTCATCCCATAACACACAGAATAATGCGCCTCCTCCCTGCAGCACTGAGAATAGTTCACGGACTAATGAAAATAAACTCTTATCTAGCCCCCTATTCAACGATAAGTAGAGAATATCTACAGATCTTCTCCAGTCTGTGCTGTTTGTGCATCACCATAGCAGGTGTGACCTAGTGATGTCATCATGTCTGCTGGGTCAAGACAGTGCATCTGACTTAGGTTGAAAGGATGAGAAGGAAGCCAGTGGCCTTCTGCTTAAATATTGTACTGAACTGTAGCTGCATTCCGAGGATGCAAGTACAGCTGAAATCGGGACTGCTTCCAAAATCAGAGAATGTCCTGGTTGATTTAGGAAGGTTGGGAGGTGTGCTTCTATTATATCGATATTGCTTAAAGGGATTGCCCACTAGTGGACAACTCCTTCTTTACTTCAAAATTTCCCCAGATAAAATAAGTAAAAAGAAATAGCACACACTCCCTAGACCGGAACTGATCCTATGATGTCGACGGTATCTCTCCCAACAATCAAGGTGCTAATCATCCACAGCCTCTCAATATTCCGTTAGAGGGGATGTCTACTTTGACAGAAGATTTTAGGCTGCAATGGTCATGTGACATAACTATGTCATGTGACTGCTTGGAGAGACAGCACCCACATCGCAGGAATGGTGCCGATCCTGGACGTCAGTATGTTTTTTTCTTTTCTTCTTTTAAAATTTTATTTGTTACATATTGTCAGTTAAGAATGGGTTGTTCACAAGTGGACAACCCCTTTAAATACTGATATAGTTGGATTTACAGGAGGTAAGGCAGTTAGGGTACATTTTTCAAAAGCAACAACCCCTTTACGACTTTCCATTTTTCTATGGTCTTTCTTTTTAAAAAATAATTGCCAATCTAATTAGTATTTTATTTATTAAACAGATGAGAACTTCATTCTGTTTGTACAATGCATATTCTTTGTGTTTTAAGAATAGATGAGAAAAAAAAATTCAATTTCCTCCCGCTTACTCTCATTGTTTAATTTGCCTTAGATTCTTTAAAAAAGACCTTCAGCTCCGCATCGCAAAACATTACTTCTGACCTAATGTCTCGCTAATTATAATGAAATAGAAAAGCATTATAAAAATTTCATCAAATCAATCTGCATATAAATAACTTTTCCACTACGGGCGTGATCTCATAAATAGTTTAATAAAGGTGGGTCACGATTCCAGTGGTACACAATGCTTTACAGGAACGGAAGGTGGATCAAGTCCGAGTTTAATAAAAAAATATACAAGAAAAGGCAGCAAAAAATAATACTGTTTGCTAATACAATACTCTGTAAACAAACTAAAACCTCCTATAGAAGGGGTGAAATCCACTGCAAGTCAAGCAGGATTTACTGGGAAGCTGAAAAGCCAATGAATTGAATATCCGCCCTTATTGTACCTCCGAACAGACCTCAATAAGAAATGAATACTAAGTACTAAAGTTTGCATTCAATTTGCTGATGCTTAAAAAATCACCTAGATTGCTCATCGTTTTTTTAATATTGTTTTATTTTAATATTAGCTTAGCAATTTTTGTAATTTCTATAAAAGTGAATAGAAAGGACTGCACATGTGCAACTGACTTTCCATTGCTGGTTTAATGAGATCGGATCTTTGTCTTGAAATGGGTAAATTAGGTTTAGAAATCCCAATTTTTCATGAAAAAAACCCTCAATATGGAGTAGCAAAATACTTAACAGGCTGCAATTCACATCATAGCCAATGGGCAGCTACATAGAGGCGCATAAACATCTCTTGAAAGAGTATATTAAAAAAAATGTATTATTGAACAGATTGTCATCTCGCAGCACAAATTTTAGGGTTATCTTGAGCAAACAAAAAGTAAGAAAAAATCTGCATTCGGATTCTCCTACCGTAGGCACGGTATGTAATCATCAAAACAAGCAGGGGTGTTGAAAACTTTCAGAAATTGATGCAATTGGTGTTTTTTATGCCCTTCTTAGTGCTCATGGAAACATTCATGGATCTTTGTCCGATCACGGCCCGCAGTGCATGTACTAGCCAAGGGCCTCCCGAATGGGACTGTCACGCTGAAGTTGAGAGACTCGAGGCCAGTCTGGAACAATTAAACCATCCCCCAATCCTGGATTTAACCAATATTTTCGGAATAATTATTTTTTTTTTACATTTAATATTAAAAGCCAATTACTTTCTCATCTTCTATTCTTAAACATTAGTGGCTTGGGTCTTTCCTGACAACTATCAAAGAGTAAAATCTGTGTGGTTCATTAAAGGGTTACCTGGCACAGCGGAAGGTTTAAGGACGACTCTATAGGAGATGGGCAGGTTTTCTGAGACACACAGGGTTTTGTCAGCTGATTCTCCGATACTTCCATTCAGAGAGACTCAGCGGCAGTGCTAATAATCATTGTCATGTCAGTTCCGGTCTTCTGGGATGGTCGTAGACCAAGAACTCACGTTCCACCATGGCCTGCAAGATGCTTTGTGACAGCAATGATTTTCTGTCACCATCAACATGAAGAGACTGTGAACCAGCGACCTTCCAATGGAAACTTCTGCATCTTTAAATGACCGTCACTCTCGTTTCTTCACCCTCATGACCTCTGGGCTGGTGAAGTTCTGCCAAGTCTTCAGTCACCGAGACTGTTCAGTGAGTCCTGTTCTTTGTCCAGGAGGAGAAATGTGAGAAAGAAAAAGTAAATATATATCTTGTGACAAATGTGAAAGTTTTAGCTCCCAAATCACAATGTTAAATCTGTAACGGGGCCCCTTACTTACTAAATGTCATGTATTATCGTAGACTTTTGGGACCCCTCAGGATTCAAGGCCTAAATGCAACTTCAGGCCCACACAATATAAGCTCACAACAATAAAATGTATTTTTCAAGAAAAGTCATCATCAGAAAATGACCTATCATTTAAATCAGCTTCTTGTGTTAAATAAATTTGTTAAAATCTTTTTTAAATTTTTTTTTACATTTTACAATTCGTTTTAAAAGTAAAAACTCCTGCAATTTTCACATCAGCCACAGGGGCTTGTTTAGATACTAACTTCCAATTGTTTCAGGAAATAACGCATGTACACAGCCACAATGACCAGATTTTGACTCTATCTTTTTGTATTGAAGCGCTTTATGATCATGTGAAAAAGTCATTGTCAAGGGAGAGCGAGCAGGGTCAGCTGTGACATCACCTATTGTGATTGTAAAATCCTATGTTATCAGTTGAGTATAAAGGTGTTCTGTTACTGCAATTCTTCCTCTTACGATAAGGAGCCTGCTGAAAACTCTTCCTGAATGAACAGGAAGTATGAGCCCAAAAATAGCTTCGGTGATATACATGTTGGGTTTTTCAGCGTTATTTGCTGCAGATTTTTATGCAAATTTTCAGCTGTGTTTTGCAGTAACAGCAAAATCTATGAGAAACCAGGATTCTCTGTTAACACTAGTGTTGAGCCACCCCGTAGTGTTCGAGTTCGGTTCGGTTCGTCGACCACCCTTGTGTTCGCCGAACTGTTCGTCGAACTGTTCGTCGAACACCTTCGAACACCGTTAAAACCAATGGCAGGCAAACAAAAACACATAGAAACACATAGAAAACACCTTCAAAGGTGTCCAAAAGCTGACAAACTGCTCAGAAGACACAACTAACACATGGAAAAGTGACAAGTACATATAGTCATGCGAAAAGAAAAGAGGTGGAGGAGTAAAAGGAGGGGGAGACACAGATATAGGCATGTCATGCCCTTCTAAAATCCAAAAAGTGAGAAGCCGACACGTTCAGTCCGCTCCTGCCCGTGCCACCTCCGTGTCGCAGGGTTTGTGCCAGAGCCGCGGTGAACCCTGACGGCCAGCCCCCCTCTCCCAATACTGGTGCCTGTCCGCTGGTGGGTCGAGCGAGCCCCCCTGAGGTGGAGGCAGCTCTAAGCTTTTTAATTTAAATTGTCTCTCTAATTTGAATGAATACACTTTAAATCCATTTACAAGGATCTATTGGAGGGCAAGTCTCATGCCAGCAGCCGCGTAATTCCAGCTCCAGTAGCGTCCACTAAAGCTGCTGCAGTTAAAAAGCTTTTATAAGGATCGAGCTCGGCTGTCCACCGCAAGGCATCCTACTGCCAGTCCCAGCCCCTATGCCTTGGGGTGCCTCCTGATGCTCTTCACAGAGTATCCCGAAGCATTTCCTTTGAAAAAATTAAGTGTCCAAACTACAGGTGGTGTAGCTTGCTTAACAGCCAGGATAATCCGCTGACTAGCAGACACTGCTACTAGGCACAAAGTATTTCCTGGGCTAGATGCAGTTAAAAATTTGTAATTAGATACTCTCGTTGGATGCTGAGAAAGCATTCCATAGAGTTTCCTGGCACGCCATATATGATTCTCTTAAAAAGCTTGGGGTAGGGGTCTAGGGGACCCTTTTATAGCCAAAATCACGGCCCTGTATCACAATACGTCACCTAGGCTGAAGATAAATGGAACTGTAGCACCCTGAGGGCTCGGTTGCTACAGAGGTATTGCACCTCACCCAGAGGTGTGATATCTCACTCTCAGGTAAGGATGGAGTGTGGATCAGGACCCGACACCTGCATGCATTACACCACATTGCCATGGGGCAGGGCGACCAATATGCCTCTGAGATGGGCACGACAGTCCCTGTCCCTGGCTGGAGTGGGGGGAGGGAACACTGAGGAAGGGGAACCCTGTAGTGCAGGAGCAGGGAGGAAGCAGTTCCTGGGTGCATTGAGAAGGGAGTATAAATGGTGGGCACCATCTTAGTTCAGTGCAGAGAAGTCTGAGCAGAAGTGGCAGGGAGCAGGGGCTCTGCATGAGCTCTGCTCCGGAGGCGGGCCTAGTAACAGAGGCCCAGGCCTGGAAGAGGGAGAAGGAAGGAAGAGGACGGAGAAGGCTCCAGGAACGAGGAATGAAGGGATCCCAGGGGTGCGGACGTGCGAGTCGCCACCGCACGCCCGAATCCAACTGCGTGGAGGGGTCAGGCCAAAGGGGGAGACCAGTCCCAGAAACTAGTGGAGGCAGGAAACGACCCTCAGATAGAAACCGGAGGCTGTGACATTTTATGTGGCGCAGCCCCTCGCTACACCCGCTAGGAAGGCACCACATAGGGTCAGGGAAACTGGCGCCAAGTTTACCAAGAGGAGGCCTGAGGCAGCCGGACAGAAGGGTTGGTAAGAAAGGCCAGACAAAGGACACACAAAGGGGGTCCTGTGAAGTGCTCCAAAGTTATCTGGGAGTTGTCTGAGCCCCTCACCTGGTGAGCACAGTACGACGTGGGCAGCCGTTACCTGCAGACGTGGCCTGGATAATAAGAACTGTGAGTAAAGGCCCTGGACTGCATCACTGACTCCGTGTCGTTACTGCTGCTGCCCTGCGCCATCACCCCCATCCTCCGCATACACTGCCCTGAGGCTATACTCCTACCGTGGGGAGTTATGCTACGCTCTGCTGCACCCACAACACCAGCCTCAGCGGTCTGCCCTGCAGCGGCGGTTCACTCTGACCGCAATCCACGGGTGGCGTAGTCGGACATTTAAACATCAAGACCACATAAATATTTCCGCCACTGGTTTGACCACCCTGAGCCACGGAACCGGGTCGCCGCCACGAAGACTACAACCACCAGCATCCACCAAAAAGGGTCCGGCTCCGGGTGTCCCAAGGCCCAGGGGGTGCATCAGAACATTTTCATCACCTTTCACAATCACCAATGGGACAAGGCAGCGATGTCCTCTGTCCCCTCTCTAATACATCCTAGTGACGGAGCACCTGCTCTCATCAATTCGCCATAACCCCAATATTAGGTGGATTGAGGTGGGAGGCACCGAGTACAAATGCTCTCTATTTGCTGATGATGTCCTAGTATATATCACTCAATCACATATATCCATCCATGCTGTTATGCCTGAAATAGATCACTTTGTTACATGGTCAAATTTTAAAATCAATGCAGCGAAGTCTGAGGCCCTCAATGTCTCCCTCCCCAAATCCATATAGGATTCCATCCAGTCCAACTTTCCCTTTGCCTGGCCCTCACAGGGTATCAAATACTTAGGAATTCCTATTCATAGAGACCTCTCCCATCTATGTTATCTTAATTTTGGGCCCTTTATTGAACAACTCCATACAGACCACGGTTGGCAAGTTAGAACTGTAAGATTCACTACGTGAACCACTGGTGTTTTGTGGAAAAGCACATGTACACTGTGTTCCAAATTATTATGCAAAAAGTGTTTAGGAGTAATAAGGGAAGAATTTGTTTGTTTGTCAGTTAAACTCATTGATGGTGATGTGTGTCAGGGCTCTTTATATCACTGTAAGCAATTGCAGACACCTGTGCTAATTAGTTTGGCAGGTGTGTCCAATGAAAGGCAAGACTATTTAAGAAGGCTGTCTCACATTATTAAGCAGCCTACATTTTCTGCCAAAATGGGAAAGAAAAAGGATGTGTCGGCTGCTGAGAAGCAGCAAATTGTGGAGTGTTTAGGTCAAGGCATGACTACAATCAACATTGTGCGATGATCAGGATGAAGTGTCTTGGCAATCAAGAAGTATGTAGCTGATTCACAGTACACACGTGTGCGTGCTGATAAGGGCAAATTGAGGACTCGTTCCTAAAGGCAATTACGTCAGGTTAAAAGAGCAGCGGCAAAAAAGCCTTGTCATAGCAGCAGACAAGTTTTTGAAGCTGCTGGTGCCTCCAACGTCCCCCGAACAACAAGATGCAGGGTCCTTCAGAGGTTTGCAGCTGTGCATACGCCATCCTGTCGACCTCCTCTATCCACTTCACACAAGCAGACACGGCTCCAGTGGGCCAAACATTACATGAAGACTGATTTCAAAACTGTTTTGTTCACGGATGAGTGCCGTGCAGCGCTCGATGGTCCAGATGGATGGAGTGGAGGATGGCTGGTTGATGGACACCCCACGCAAACACGGCTACAGCGCCAACAAGGAGGAGGTGGAGTAATGTTTGGGCTGGAATCATGGGGAGAGAGATTGTCGGCCCCTTTAGGATCCCTGAAGGCGCTAAAGATGAACTCCATAATGTATGTGGATTTTCTCAAACAGCACTTCCTGCCATGGTTCAAGAAGAAGAACCGTGTATTTCACAGCAAGATCATTTTTTTGCATGATAATGCACCATCTCATGCTGCAAATAAAACATCTGCATCTCTGGCTGATATGGGCATAAAAGGGGACAAACTTATGGTGTGACCCCCATGCTCCCCTGACCTCTACCCCATTCAGAACCTCTGGAGCATCATCAAAAGGAGTGTCTATGATGGCGGGAGGCAGTTCACATTTAAGCAACAGCTCTGGGAGGGTATTCTGTCCTCATGCAAAACAATTGAAGCAGAAACCATCCAAAACCTGACAAATTCAATGGACGAGAGAGTTCAGAAGCTCCTTTCGAACAAGGGGTCCTATGTGAAAATGTAACATCACCTAGGATAAAGTTTTGAGTTGAAACTGTTTGATTTCAGTTTCTAATAACCTGCTAATGCTTATAATTTCAAAAATGACCATTTTTTTGGTCTTTATTAAAATGAAAAGGTTGATCGAAAAGTTTGGGGGATCTAAGAGTGTGGCAACCCAGTAGTCATGATTACTTCGAATTCTGACAATATGAGGGTCATGTTGCAGGTAGTGCAGCAAGAAGGCACTTATGTGTCTTGCGCATCTCGGAGCCCCAAAATTATTTTCCGGGCTTGATGCAGCTAAAAATTATTATTAATTTTAAATCTGGTGGAGCTTAGTATAGATGGCCTAATAGGATCAGTGCTGCACACTGCTACAAATCCCAAATTATTTTCCAGTCAAGATACAGATAAACATGATTAGTAATTTTAAATCTGGTGGAGCTTATTATAGATGGCCTAATAGAATCATAGCTGCACACTGCTACAAAGCCCAAATTATTTTCCAGCCAAGATACAGATAAACATGATTAGTAATTTGAAAGCTTAAAACGGTTGGTAGGGTGATTTTAACCAATCATCAAGCTTTTACTCTCCCCAGGATGACACAGGGGTAGAAAAGTCGTTTCGGATCCATGATTTGTTCATCTTTATGAACGTGAGTCTGTCTACATTATCAGTGGAGAGCCGCGTGCGCTTATCTGTCAGCACACCACCAGCAGCGCTGAACACACATTCAGACAGAACGCTGGCTGCTGGGCATGACAAGATCTCCAAGGTGTAAGTGGCTAGCTTCGGCCATTTATCCAGATTGGAAGACCAAAAAGAGCAAGGGTCCAGTGACACAGTCATGGCTTCAATGTTTACTTGGAGATACTCCTGTACCATCATCTCTAGGCGTTGACTATGTGTCAGACTTCTTGTCTCCTGTGGCCTTGCAAAGGATGGGCTAAAAAAGTGGTGAAATGATTCCGCAAAATTGATGTTACCAGCAGACACTGTGGTTCTGTTACGGTTTGAGTGTGAACACTTGACGGTCCCACGGTTGGCAAGTTGGAACTGTGAGATTCACTACGTGCACCACTGGTGTTTTGTGGAAAGGCACATGTAAGATTCTGCAACAGTCTCTGCTGATACTCCTGCATGCGTGCATCCCTTTCTATGGCAGGAATAATTTCTGCAAATTTACTTTTGTACCTGGGATCTAACAGTGTGGCAACCCAGTAGTCAGGATTATTTCTAATTCTCACAATTCGAGGGTCATGTTGCAGGTAGTGCAGCAAGAAGGCACTCATGTGTGTTGCGCATCCAGGAGCACCAAGTCCCTGTTGTGTTGGTGGCGAGGTAACAATCATGCTTCCTTCCTCTGTCCTCTCCCCCCAACCTCGCACAACAGAAATGTGATCAAGGTCTCCCTCATCTGATGAGTCTTCCATCAGTTCGTCCTCCACTTCTTCCTGGGCTCCTGCACCTTCCTCACTAGTTTGGCTGCTACCATACGCCCTGGTAAAACCATCTCCCCCACCCTCACATGCCTGCCGCCTTGGTGCTGCCGACCGTCTGGACCTTGCAGATGTTAGCCCTTCCGCATACAACTCCTCCTCCTCTACTTCCTCCACCTCCTCTTGTGCCACCACCTGACTCCGAATTCTGTTTAACATGTGCTCCAGCATGTAAATCACCGGAATAGTCATGCTGATAATGGCATCGTCAGCACTAAACATCTTCGTCGCCATTTCAAAACTGTGCAGAAGGGTGCATAGGTCCCTGATCTGAGACCACTCCTCCAGCGTGATATTCCCCACCTCTGGATCTCGTTGGCCCAGGCTATATGTCAGAACATATTGCACCAGGGCTTGTCGGTGCTGCCACAGTCGCTGCAACATGTGCAGAGTTGAATTCCACCGGGTAGGCACATCGCATTTTAGCCGGTGAAGTGGCAGGCCCAACAACTTCTGTAGAGATGTAAGTCGCTGAGCTGCAGGATGCGAACGGCGGAAGTGAGCACACAGCGACCATGCCCTCTGCAGAAGGCCATCTAGTTTGGGATAGTGGATTAATAATTGCTGGACAACCAGGTTCAACGCGTGAGCCATACAAGGCACATGTGTGACATTGCCCCGGCGAAGGGCCACACCCAGATTTGCAGCATTGTCGCACACGGCCTTCCCTGGTTTCAGGTCCAGTGGAGACAACCATTCATGAAATTGGTTCTCCAGAGCTGACCACAACTCCTCAGCTGTGTGACTCACATTTCCCAGACATTTCAAAGTAAAAACCGCCTGATGACGTTGAGCCCTACTGCCAGCATAGTAAGGAGGTGTGCAGGATCCCTTCTGCGCAGTTAGAAAGCTTGTGGCATGACCAGACAGGCTTTGGGTGCAGGTGGAAGACCGAGAGGAGGTTGAGGAGGCAGAAGCAGTGGAGGAACTTTGACATAAAGAGGATTGACGCACAACTCGTGGGGACGGCAAGACTTGGACAGCAGCCCCTTGTCCTGCTGTCACCATAGTTACCCAGTGCCCAGTCAGCGACATGTAACGCCCCTGTCCATGCCTACTCGTCCAAGTGTCTGTGGTGAAATGCACCCTGTCACACACAGAGTTTCTAAAAGAAGCGGTGATGTTGAGTGCGACATGCTGGTGGAGCGCAGGCACACTTTCTTTGAGAAGTAGTGCCGACTGGGCATCTGGTACTGGGGCACTGCGATGGACATAAGGTCTCGAAAATCCTCTGTGTCCACCAGGCGAAAAGGCAGCATTTCTGTAGCCAAGAGCTTGCAGATGGTGAAATTCAACCTCTTAGCTTTCTCATGGCTAGGAGGAAATGGTCTTTTACTTGTCCACATCTGAGGGACCGAGGGCTGGCTATTGTGCTTAGACGGGGTTGATAAGGGTGTCCCCGGCAAATTGCCGGTCTGTGAGGAAGATGCAGGCGGACATGTTAGGTTGCCTTGATCCAAAGGTGGTGCTATCGATGTCGGACAGCGCTCAACACCAGCTGGTGTTACCACCTCCAAAGAAAATGATGACCTGCCAATCACGCTGGCTGTTGCGGGTAAAGAGGTGGCAGGTCTGCGCCCCAAAACAGGTGTGACTGCTGTCCCCCCAGTCACAGAGGATGAAGAGGCCGCGGATGCACAAGATATGGCAGACGGTGGTTGGCCCGGCCGGCTAGGCCGCATTGTAGCACACTGAGCTTCCCACTGCAACTTATGCTTCATGTCCATGTGCCGGTTCATGCATGAAGTACTCAAACTATGTATTTTTTGGCCTCTACTTAGCTTTTGCTGACAAATGTTACAGATAACACGAGTTGGGTCATCTTTATCGATCTGAAAAAATGCCCAGGCTATGCAAGGCTTAGCACCCATGCGACCTGAAGAGCCACCACGACTTGTGGTGAGAGGCAGAGTTGTGTTTGAGGATGCAGTTGTTGACGTGCTTCCAGTACTACGTCTCTGTCCAGGAAGGCGCAACCTGACCTCATCGTCACTAGCATCTTCCTCCACCTCCTCTGCTGACCTCATCTCTTGGCTGACTGTGGGTTGACAGTAAGTGGGATCTCCAACCTCATCATCATCACCCTGTGCGTTATCACACCCATCGTCCTCAGAGCCAACCTGTTCCTGCCCTGACAAAAAACTAAAGTTGTCGCTCCAATCAGGTATTTGAGTCTCATCATCGTCTTCTTCATTGTCTCCACCAACAGGAGTTACAGTTTGGGAATGAGGGTCTACATTATGGTCAGAACCTTCTGCGTCTGGTCCTGGATCCGACTCATAAAGATTCTGGGCATCAGTGCAGATCATTTCCTCGTCTGGATTCACAGAAGCGCTGGAGTCGACCTCTGATTCCCAGGCTATAGTATGAGTAAACAGCTCTGCAGACTCAACCATCTGTTCTACCTCATACTCAGACGGGCAGCTGGAGATTTGGGAGCTGTGAGGAAGCAAGTGCGATTGGGGTGACACCTTTGAGGACTGGAGTATTTGTGATGTTGAAGTTGATGTGGAGGAGAGCCCACTTAAAGGAGCAATTGATATCCATTGAAGCACCTGCTGTTTTTGTGCTTCATCTGGAATTTGTAGCGATTGGCGTGGCCGTAAGAAAGGGATCTTATCACATTGTCCGCTAAAAGAAGTAGACATTTTAGTTTGGCTGGAAGATGGTCTTTCTTCTGCAGATGTTATTGTTGCTTTCACAACTACCCCACGGACACAACCATTTTTCCCCTTCCCAACACGCCTATTCCCCTTTCCACCAGCAGCAGGCCTTTTTCCACTCATTTTGGTGGTTAACTAATTCACAACTCTGGAGTTGTTTGCACAAAAAAACAATGGATGGGAACCGAGCAGAGCTGAGTGGCCAAACTGTGGTATTCGGCCAAAACTATTGGCTGGGTTAGATGCAGAAAAAAATTATATTCAATTTGCAACCTGATGGAGGTCAGTATAGATGGACTATTAGAACAAGTCCCACACACAGCTAGAAGCCCAAATATTTTTTCAGAGGTAGATGCAGAAAAAAAATATATTCAGTTTGCAACCTGATGGAGGTCAGTATAGATGGACTAATAGAGAAAGTCCCACACACTGCAAGAAGGCCAAATATTTTTTCAGAGCTAGATGCAGACAAGAAATTATTTTTAATTTGCAACCTGATGGAGGTCAGTATAGATGGACTAATAGAGAAAGTCCCACACACTGCAAGAAGGCCAAATATTTTTTCAGAGCTAGATGCAGACAAGAAATTATTTTTAATTTGCAACCTGATGGAGGTCAGTATAGATGGACTAATAGAGAAAGTCCCACACACTGCTAGAAGGCCAAATATTTTTTCAGAGCTAGATGCAGACAAAAAATTATATTCAGTTTGCAACCTGATGGAGGTCAGTATAGATGGACTAATAGAGAAAGTTCCACACACTGCTAGAAGGCCAAATATTTTTTCAGAGCTAGATGCAGACAAAAAATTATTTTTAATTTGCAACCTGATGGAGGTCAGTATAGATGGTCTAATAGAGAAAGTCCTACACAGTGCTAGAAGGCCAAATATTTTTTCAGAGCTAGATGCAGATATAAATTATTTTTAATTTGCAACCTGATGGAGGTCAGTATAGATGGACTAATAGAACAAGTCCCACACACAGCTAGAAGGCCAAATATTTTTTCAGAGCTAGATGCAGATAAAAATTATTTTTAATTTGCAACCTGATGGAGGTCAGTATAGATGGACTAATAGAGAAAGTCCCACACACTGCTAGAAGGCCAAATATTTTTTCAGAGCTAGATGCAGAAAAAAATTATATTCAGTTTGCAACCTGATGGACGTCAGTATAGATGGACTAATAGAACAAGTCCCACACAAAGCTAGAAGCCCAAATATTTTTTCAGAGGTAGATGCAGATAAAAATAATTTTTAATTTGCAACCTGATGGAGGTCAGTATAGATGGACTAATAGAGAAAGTCCCACACACTGCAAGAAGGCCAAATATTTTTTCAGAGGTAGATGCAGAAAAAAATTATATTCAGTTTGCAACCTGATGGAGGTCTGTATAGATGGATTAATAGAACAAGTCCCACACACAGCTAGAAGCCCAAATATTTTTTCAGAGGTAGATGCAGAAAAAAATTATATTTAGTTTGCAACCTGATGGAGGTCTGTATAGATGGATTAATAGAACATGTCCCACACACAGCTAGAAGCCCAATATTTTTTCAGAGGTAAATGCAGAAAAAAATATATTCAGTTTGCAACCTGATGGAGGTCAGTATAGATGGACAAATAGAACAAGTCCCACACACTGCTAGAAGGCCAAATATTTTTTCAGAGCTAGATGCAGACAAAAAATTATTTTTAATTTGCAACCTGATGGAGGTCAATAAAGATGGAATAATAGAGAAAGTCCCACACACTGCTAGAAGGCCAAATATTTTTTCAGAGCTAGATGCAGATATAAATTATTTTTAATTTACAACCTGATGGAGGTCAGTATAGATGGACTAATAGAGAAAGTCCCACAAACTGCTAGAAGGCCAAATTTTTTTTCAGAGCTAGATGCAGAAAAAAATTATATTCAGTTTGCAACCTGATGGAGGTCTGTATAGATGGATTAATAGAACAAGTCCCACACACAGCTTGAAGCCCAATATTTTTTCAGAGGTAGATGCAGAAAAAAAATATATTCAGTTTGCAACCTGATGGAGGTCAGTATAGATGGACTAATAGAGAAAGTCCCACACACTGCTAGAATTCCAAATATTTTTTCAGAGCTAGATGCAGACAAAAAATTATTTTTAATTTGCAACCTGATGGAGGTCAGTATAGATGGACTAATAGAGAAAGTCCCACACACTGCTAGAAGGCCAAATATTTTTTCAGAGCTAGATGCATATATAAATTATTTTTAATTTGCAACCTTATGGAGGTCAGTATAGATGGACTAATAGAGAAAGTCCCACACACTGCTAGAAGGCCAAATATTTTTTCAGAGCTAGATGCAGAAAAAAATTATATTCAGTTTGCAACCTGATGGAGGTCAGTATAGATGGACTAATAGAACAAGTCCCACACACAGCTAGAAGGCCAAATATTTTTTCAGAGCTAGATGCAGATATAAATTATTTTTAATTTGCAACCTGATGGAGGTCAGTATAGATGGACTAATAGAGAAAGTCCCACACACTGCTAGAAGGCCAAATATTTTTTCAGAGCTAGATGCAGAAAAAAATTATATTCAGTTTGCAACCTGATGGAGGTCAGTATAGTGGACTAATAGAACAAGTCCCACACACAGCTATAAGCCCAAATATTTTTTCAGAGGTAGAAGCAGAAAAAAATTATATTCAGTTTGCAACCTGATGGAGGTCTGTATAGATGGATTAATAGAACAAGTCCCACACACAGCTAGAAGCCCAATATTTTTTCAGAGGTAGATGCAGAAAAAAAATATATTCAGTTTGCAACCTGATGGAGGTCAGTATAGATGGACTAATAGAGAAAGTCCCACACACTGCTAGAAGGCCAAATATTTTTTCAGAGCTAGATGCAGATATAAATTATTTTTAATTTGCAACCTGATGGAGGTCAGTATAGATGGACTAATAGAGAAAGTCCCACACACTGCTAGAAGGCCAAATATTTTTTCAGAGCTAGATGCAGAAAAAAATTATATTCAGTTTGCAACCTGATGGAGGTCAGTATAGATGGACTAATAGAGAAAGTCCCACACACTGCTAGAAGGCCAAATATTTTTTCAGAGCTAGATGCAGAAAAAAATTATATTCAGTTTGCAACCTGATGGAGGTCAGTATAGATGGACTAATAGAACAAGTCCCACACACAGCTAGAAGGCCAAATATTTTTTCAGAGCTAGATGCAGATATAAATTATTTTTAATTTGCAACCTGATGGAGGTCAGTATAGATGGACTAATAGAGAAAGTCCCACACACTGCTAGAAGGCCAAATATTTTTTCAGAGCTAGATGCAGACAAAAAATTATTTTTAATTTTCAACCTGATGGAGGTCAGTATAGATGGACTAATAGAGAAAGTCCCACACACTGCTAGAAGTCCAAATATTTTTTCAGAGCTAGATGCAGAAAAAAATTATATTCAGTTTGCAACCTGATGGAGGTCAGTATAGATGGACTAATAGAACAAGTCCCACACACAGCTAGAAGCCCAAATATTTTTTCAGAGGTAGATGCAGAAAAAAATTATATTCAGTTTGCAACCTGATGGAGGTCTGTATAGATGGATTAATAGAACAAGTCCCACACAGCTAGAAGCCCAAATATTTTTTCAGAGGTAGATGCAGAAAAAAATTATATTCAGTTTGCAACCTGATGGAGGTCTGTATAGATGGATTAATAGAACAAGTCCCACACACAGCTAGAAGCCCAAATATTTTTTCAGAGGTAGATGCAGAAAAAAATTATATTCAGTTTGCAACCTGATGGAGGTCAGTATAGATGGACTAATAGAGAAAATCCCACACACTGCTAGAAGGCCTAATATTTTTTCAGAGCTAGATGCAGACAAAAAATTATTTTTAATTTGCAACCTGATGGAGGTCAGTATAGATGGTCTAATAGAGAAAGTCCTACACAGTGCTAGAAGGCCAAATATTTTTTCAGAGCTAGATGCAGATATAAATTATTTTTAATTTGCAACCTGATGGAGGTCAGTATAGATGGACTAATAGAACAAGTCCCACACACAGCTAGAAGGCCAAATATTTTTTCAGAGGTAGATGCAGAAAAAAATTATATTCAGTTTGCAACCTGATGGAGGTCAGTATAGATGGACTAATAGAGAAAGTCCCACACACTGCTAGAAGGCCATATATTTTTTCAGAGCTAGATGCAGACAAAAAATTATTTTTAATTTGCAACCTGATGGAGGTCAGTATAGATGGTCTAATAGAGAAAGTCCTACACAGTGCTAGAAGGCCAAATATTTTTTCAGAGCTAGATGCAGATATAAATTATTTTTAATTTGCAACCTGATGGAGGTCAGTATAGATGGACTAATAGAACAAGTCCCACACACAGCTAGAAGGCCAAATATTTTTTCAGAGCTAGATGCAGATAAAAATTATTTTTAATTTGCAACCTGATGGAGGTCAGTATAGATGGACTAATAGAGAAAGTCCCACACACTGCTAGAAGGCCAAATATTTTTCAGAGCTAGATGCAGGCAAAAAATTATTTTGAATTTGCAACCTGATGGAGGTCAGTATAGATGGACTAATAGAGAAAGTCCCACACACTGCTAGAAGGCCAAATATTTTTTCAGAGCTAGATGCAGACAAAAAATTATTTTTAATTTGCAACCTGATGGAGGTCAGTATAGATGGACTAATAGAGAAAGTCCCACACACTGCTAGAAGTCCAAATATTTTTTCAGAGCTAGATGCAGAAAAAAATTATATTCAGTTTGCAACCTGATGGAGGTCAGTATAGATGGACTAATAGAACAAGTCCCACACACAGCTAGAAGCCCAAATATTTTTTCAGAGGTAGATGCAGAAAAAAATTATATTCAGTTTGCAACCTGATGGAGGTCTGTATAGATGGATTAATAGAACAAGTCCCACACAGCTAGAAGCCCAAATATTTTTTCAGAGGTAGATGCAGAAAAAAATTATATTCAGTTTGCAACCTGATGGAGGTCTGTATAGATGGATTAATAGAACAAGTCCCACACACAGCTAGAAGCCCAAATATTTTTTCAGAGGTAGATGCAGAAAAAAATTATATTCAGTTTGCAACCTGATGGAGGTCAGTATAGATGGACTAATAGAGAAAATCCCACACACTGCTAGAAGGCCAAATATTTTTTCAGAGCTAGATGCAGACAAAAAATTATTTTTAATTTGCAACCTGATGGAGGTCAGTATAGATGGTCTAATAGAGAAAGTCCTACACAGTGCTAGAAGGCCAAATATTTTTTCAGAGCTAGATGCAGATATAAATTATTTTTAATTTGCAACCTGATGGAGGTCAGTATAGATGGACTAATAGAACAAGTCCCACACACAGCTAGAAGGCCAAATATTTTTTCAGAGGTAGATGCAGAAAAAAATTATATTCAGTTTGCAACCTGATGGAGGTCAGTATAGATGGACTAATAGAGAAAGTCCCACACACTGCTAGAAGGCCAAATATTTTTTCAGAGCTAGATGCAGACAAAAAATTATTTTTAATTTGCAACCTGATGGAGGTCAGTATAGATGGTCTAATAGAGAAAGTCCTACACAGTGCTAGAAGGCCAAATATTTTTTCAGAGCTAGATGCAGATATAAATTATTTTTAATTTGCAACCTGATGGAGGTCAGTATAGATGGACTAATAGAACAAGTCCCACACACAGCTAGAAGGCCAAATATTTTTTCAGAGCTAGATGCAGATAAAAATTATTTTTAATTTGCAACCTGATGGAGGTCAGTATAGATGGACTAATAGAGAAAGTCCCACACACTGCTAGAAGGCCAAATATTTTTTCAGAGCTAGATGCAGAAAAAAATTATATTCAGTTTGCAACCTGATGGAGGTCAGTATAGATGGACTAATAGAACAAGTCCCACACAAAGCTAGAAGCCCAAATATTTTTTCAGAGGTAGATGCAGATAAAAATAATTTTTACTTTGCAACCTGATGGAGGTCAGTATAGATGGACTAATAGAGAAAGTCCCACACACTGCAAGAAGGCCAAATATTTTTTCAGAGGTAGATGCAGAAAAAAATTATATTCAGTTTGCAACCTGATGGAGGTCTGTATAGATGGATTAATAGAACAAGTCCCACACACAGCTAGAAGCCCAAATATTTTTTCAGAGGTAGATGCAGAAAAAAATTATATTTAGTTTGCAACCTGATGGAGGTCTGTATAGATGGATTAATAGAACATGTCCCACACACAGCTAGAAGCCCAATATTTTTTCAGAGGTAAATGCAGAAAAAAATATATTCAGTTTGCAACCTGATGGAGGTCAGTATAGATGGACAAATAGAACAAGTCCCACACACTGCTAGAAGGCCAAATATTTTTTCAGAGCTAGATGCAGACAAAAAATTATTTTTAATTTGCAACCTGATGGAGGTCAATAAAGATGGAATAATAGAGAAAGTCCCACACACTGCTAGAAGGCCAAATATTTTTTCAGAGCTAGATGCAGAAAAAAATTATATTCAGTTTGCAACCTGATGGAGGTCAGTATAGATGGACTAATAGAACAAGTCCCACACAAAGCTAGAAGCCCAAATATTTTTTCAGAGGTAGATGCAGATAAAAATAATTTTTAATTTGCAACCTGATGGAGGTCAGTATAGATGGACTAATAGAGAAAGTCCCACACACTGCAAGAAGGCCAAATATTTTTTCAGAGGTAGATGCAGAAAAAAATTATATTCAGTTTGCAACCTGATGGAGGTCTGTATAGATGGATTAATAGAACAAGTCCCACACACAGCTAGAAGCCCAAATATTTTTTCAGAGGTAGATGCAGAAAAAAATTATATTTAGTTTGCAACCTGATGGAGGTCTGTATAGATGGATTAATAGAACATGTCCCACACACAGCTAGAAGCCCAATATTTTTTCAGAGGTAAATGCAGAAAAAAATATATTCAGTTTGCAACCTGATGGAGGTCAGTATAGATGGACAAATAGAACAAGTCCCACACACTGCTAGAAGGCCAAATATTTTTTCAGAGCTAGATGCAGACAAAAAATTATTTTTAATTTGCAACCTGATGGAGGTCAATAAAGATGGAATAATAGAGAAAGTCCCACACACTGCTAGAAGGCCAAATACTTTTTCAGAGCTAGATGCAGATATAAATTATTTTTAATTTACAACCTGATGGAGGTCAGTATAGATGGACTAATAGAGAAAGTCCCACAAACTGCTAGAAGGCCAAATATTTTTTCAGAGCTAGATGCAGAAAAAAATTATATTCAGTTTGCAACCTGATGGAGGTCTGTATAGATGGATTAATAGAACAAGTCCCACACACAGCTTGAAGCCCAATATTTTTTCAGAGGTAGATGCAGAAAAAAAATATATTCAGTTTGCAACCTGATGGAGGTCAGTATAGATGGACTAATAGAGAAAGTCCCACACACTGCTAGAAGGCCAAATATTTTTTCAGAGCTAGATGCAGACAAAAAATTATTTTTAATTTGCAACCTGATGGAGGTCAGTATAGATGGACTAATAGAGAAAGTCCCACACACTGCTAGAAGGCCAAATATTTTTTCAGAGCTAGATGCAGATATAAATTATTTTTAATTTGCAACCTGATGGAGGTCAGTATAGATGGACTAATAGAGAAAGTCCCACACACTGCTAGAAGGCCAAATATTTTTTCAGAGCTAGATGCAGAAAAAAATTATATTCAGTTTGCAACCTGATGGAGGTCAGTATAGATGGACTAATAGAGAAAGTCCCACACACTGCTAGAAGGCCAAATATTTTTTCAGAGCTAGATGCAGAAAAAAATTATATTCAGTTTGCAACCTGATGGAGGTCAGTATAGATGGACTAATAGAACAAGTCCCACACACAGCTAGAAGGCCAAATATTTTTTCAGAGCTAGATGCAGATATAAATTATTTTTAATTTGCAACCTGATGGAGGTCAGTATAGATGGACTAATAGAGAAAGTCCCACACACTGCTAGAAGGCCAAATATTTTTTCAGAGCTAGATGCAGAAAAAAATTATATTCAGTTTGCAACCTGATGGAGGTCAGTATAGATGGACTAATAGAACAAGTCCCACACACAGCTATAAGCCCAAATATTTTTTCAGAGGTAGAAGCAGAAAAAAATTATATTCAGTTTGCAACCTGATGGAGGTCTGTATAGATGGATTAATAGAACAAGTCCCACACACAGCTAGAAGCCCAATATTTTTTCAGAGGTAGATGCAGAAAAAAAATATATTCAGTTTGCAACCTGATGGAGGTCAGTATAGATGGACTAATAGAGAAAGTCCCACACACTGCTAGAAGGCCAAATATTTTTTCAGAGCTAGATGCAGATATAAATTATTTTTAATTTGCAACCTGATGGAGGTCAGTATAGATGGACTAATAGAACAAGTCCCACACACAGCTAGAATGCCAAATATTTTTTCAGAGGTAGATGCAGATAAAAATTATATTTTATTTGCAGCCTGATGGAGGTCAGTATAGATGGACTAATAGAGAAAGTCCCACACACTGCTAGAAGGCCAAATATTTTTCAGAGCTAGATGCAGGCAAAAAATTATTTTGAATTTGCAACCTGATGGAGGTCAGTATAGATAGACTAATAGAGAAAGTCCCACACACTGCTAGAAGGCCAAATATTTTTTCAGAGCTAGATGCAGACAAAAAATTATTTTTAATTTGCAACCTGATGGAGGTCAGTATAGATGGACTAATAGAGAAAGTCCCACACACTGCTAGAAGTCCAAATATTTTTTCAGAGCTAAATGCAGAAAAAAATTATATTCAGTTTGCAACCTGATGGAGTTCAGTATAGATGGACTAATAGAACAAGTCCCACACACAGCTAGAAGCCCAAATATTTTGTCAGAGGTAGATGCAGAAAAAAATTATATTCAGTTTGCAACCTGATGGAGGTCTGTATAGATGGATTAATAGAACAAGTCCCACACAGCTAGAAGCCCAAATATTTTTTCAGAGGTAGATGCAGAAAAAAATTATATTCAGTTTGCAACCTGATGGAGGTCTGTATAGATGGATTAATAGAACAAGTCCCACACACAGCTAGAAGCCCAAATATTTTTTCAGAGGTAGATGCAGAAAAAAATTATATTCAGTTTGCAACCTGATGGAGGTCTGTATAGACGGATTAATAGAACAAGTCCCACACACAGCTAGAAGCCCAATATTTTTTCAGAGGTAGATGCAGAAAAAAAATATATTCAGTTTGCAACCTGATGGAGGTCAGTATAGATGGACTAATAGAGAAAGTCCCACACACTGCTAGAAGGCCAAATATTTTTTCAGAGCTAGATGCAGACAAAAAATTATTTTTAATTTGCAACCTGATGGAGGTCAGTATAGATGGACTAATAGAGAAAGTCCCACACACTGCTAGAAGGCCAAATATTTTTTCAGAGCTAGATGCATATATAAATTATTTTTAATTTGCAACCTGATGGAGGTCAGTATAGATGGACTAATAGAGAAAGTCCCACACACTGCTAGAAGGCCAAATATTTTTTCAGAGCTAGATGCAGAAAAAAATTATATTCAGTTTGCAACCTGATGGAGGTCAGTATAGATGGACTAATAGAACAAGTCCCACACACAGCTAGAAGGCCAAATATTTTTTCAGAGCTAGATGCAGATATAAATTATTTTTAATTTGCAACCTGATGGAGGTCAGTATAGATGGACTAATAGAGAAAGTCCCACACACTGCTAGAAGGCCAAATATTTTTTCAGAGCTAGATGCAGAAAAAAATTATATTCAGTTTGCAACCTGATGGAGGTCAGTATAGATGGACTAATAGAACAAGTCCCACACACAGCTATAAGCCCAAATATTTTTTCAGAGGTAGAAGCAGAAAAAAATTATATTCAGTTTGCAACCTGATGGAGGTCTGTATAGATGGATTAATAGAACAAGTCCCACACACAGCTAGAAGCCCAATATTTTTTCAGAGGTAGATGCAGAAAAAAAATATATTCAGTTTGCAACCTGATGGAGGTCAGTATAGATGGACTAATAGAGAAAGTCCCACACACTGCTAGAAGGCCAAATATTTTTTCAGAGCTAGATGCAGATATAAATTATTTTTAATTTGCAACCTGATGGAGGTCAGTATAGATGGACTAATAGAACAAGTCCCACACACAGCTAGAATGCCAAATATTTTTTCAGAGGTAGATGCAGATAAAAATTATATTTTATTTGCAGCCTGATGGAGGTCAGTATAGATGGACTAATAGAGAAAGTCCCACACACTGCTAGAAGGCCAAATATTTTTCAGAGCTAGATGCAGGCAAAAAATTATTTTGAATTTGCAACCTGATGGAGGTCAGTATAGATAGACTAATAGAGAAAGTCCCACACACTGCTAGAAGGCCAAATATTTTTTCAGAGCTAGATGCAGACAAAAAATTATTTTTAATTTGCAACCTGATGGAGGTCAGTATAGATGGACTAATAGAGAAAGTCCCACACACTGCTAGAAGTCCAAATATTTTTTCAGAGCTAGATGCAGAAAAAAATTATATTCAGTTTGCAACCTGATGGAGGTCAGTATAGATGGACTAATAGAACAAGTCCCACACACAGCTAGAAGCCCAAATATTTTTTCAGAGGTAGACGCAGAAAAAAATTATATTCAGTTTGCAACCTGATGGAGGTCTGTATAGATGGATTAATAGAACAAGTCCCACACACAGCTAGAAGCCCAAATATTTTTTCAGAGGTAGATGCAGAAAAAAATTATATTCAGTTTGCAACCTGATGGAGGTCTGTATAGATGGATTAATAGAACAAGTCCCACACACAGCTAGAAGCCCAAATATTTTTTCAGAGGTAGATGCAGAAAAAAATTATATTCAGTTTGCAACCTGATGGAGGTCTGTATAGATGGATTAATAGAACATGTCCCACACACAGCTAGAAGCCCAATATTTTTTCAGAGGTAGATGCAGAAAAAAATATATTCAGTTTGCAACCTGATGGAGGTCAGTATAGATGGATTAATAGAACAAGTCCCACACACTGCTAGAAGGCCAAATATTTTTTCAGAGCTAGATGCAGACAAAAAATTATTTTTAATTTGCAACCTGATGGAGGTCAGTATAGATGGACTAATAGAGAAAGTCCCACACACTGCTAGAAGGCCAAATATTTTTTCAGAGCTAGATGCAGAAAAAAATTATATTCAGTTTGCAACCTGATGGAGGTCTGTATAGATGGATTAATAGAACAAGTCCCACACACAGCTTGAAGCCCAATATTTTTTCAGAGGTAGATGCAGAAAAAAAATATATTCAGTTTGCAACCTGATGGAGGTCAGTATAGATGGACTAATAGAGAAAGTCCCACACACTGCTAGAAGGCCAAATATTTTTTCAGAGCTAGATGCAGACAAAAAATTATTTTTAATTTGCAACCTGATGGAGGTCAGTATAGATGGACTAATAGAGAAAGTCCCACACACTGCTAGAAGGCCAAATATTTTTTCAGAGCTAGATGCAGATACAAATTATTTTTAATTTGCAACCTGATGGAGGTCAGTATAGATGGACTAATAGAGAAAGTCCCACACACTGCTAGAAGGCCAAATATTTTTTCAGAGCTAGATGCAGAAAAAAATTATATTCAGTTTGCAACCTGATGGAGGTCAGTATAGATGGACTAATAGAGAAAGTCCCACACACTGCTAGAAGGCCAAATATTTTTTCAGAGCTAGATGCAGAAAAAAATTATATTCAGTTTGCAACCTGATGGAGGTCAGTATAGATGGACTAATAGAACAAGTCCCACGCACAGCTAGAAGGCCAAATATTTTTTCAGAGCTAGATGCAGATATAAATTATTTTTAATTTGCAACCTGATGGAGGTCAGTATAGATGGACTAATAGAGAAAGTCCCACACACTGCTAGAAGGCCAAATATTTTTTCAGAGCTAGATGCAGAAAAAAATTATATTCAGTTTGCAACCTGATGGAGGTCAGTATAGATGGACTAATAGAACAAGTCCCACACACAGCTATAAGCCCAAATATTTTTTCAGAGGTAGAAGCAGAAAAAAATTATATTCAGTTTGCAACCTGATGGAGGTCTGTATAGATGGATTAATAGAACAAGTCCCACACACAGCTAGAAGCCCAATATTTTTTCAGAGGTAGATGCAGAAAAAAAATATATTCAGTTTGCAACCTGATGGAGGTCAGTATAGATGGACTAATAGAGAAAGTCCCACACACTGCTAGAAGGCCAAATATTTTTTCAGAGCTAGATGCAGATATAAATTATTTTTAATTTGCAACCTGATGGAGGTCAGTATAGATGGACTAATAGAACAAGTCCCACACACAGCTAGAATGCCAAATATTTTTTCAGAGGTAGATGCAGATAAAAATTATATTTTATTTGCAGCCTGATGGAGGTCAGTATAGATGGACTAATAGAGAAAGTCCCACACACTGCTAGAAGGCCAAATATTTTTCAGAGCTAGATGCAGGCAAAAAATTATTTTGAATTTGCAACCTGATGGAGGTCAGTATAGATAGACTAATAGAGAAAGTCCCACACACTGCTAGAAGGCCAAATATTTTTTCAGAGCTAGATGCAGACAAAAAATTATTTTTAATTTGCAACCTGATGGAGGTCAGTATAGATGGACTAATAGAGAAAGTCCCACACACTGCTAGAAGTCCAAATATTTTTTCAGAGCTAGATGCAGAAAAAAATTATATTCAGTTTGCAACCTGATGGAGTTCAGTATAGATGGACTAATAGAACAAGTCCCACACACAGCTAGAAGCCCAAATATTTTTTCATAGGTAGATGCAGAAAAAAATTATATTCAGTTTGCAACCTGATGGAGGTCTGTATAGATGGATTAATAGAACAAGTCCCACACAGCTAGAAGCCCAAATATTTTTTCAGAGGTAGATGCAGAAAAAAATTATATTCAGTTTGCAACCTGATGGAGGTCTGTATAGATGGATTAATAGAACAAGTCCCACACACAGCTAGAAGCCCAAATATTTTTTCAGAGGTAGATGCAGAAAAAAATTATATTCAGTTTGCAACCTGATGGAGGTCTGTATAGATGGATTAATAGAACATGTCCCACACACAGCTAGAAGCCCAATATTTTTTCAGAGGTAGATGCAGAAAAAAATATATTCAGTTTGCAACCTGATGGAGGTCAGTATAGATGGATTAATAGAACAAGTCCCACACACTGCTAGAAGGCCAAATATTTTTTCAGAGCTAGATGCAGACAAAAAATTATTTTTAATTTGCAACCTGATGGAGGTCAGTATAGATGGACTAATAGAGAAAGTCCCACACACTGCTAGAAGGCCAAATATTTTTTCATAGCTAGATGCAGATATAAATTATTTTTAATTTGCAACCTGATGGAGGTCAGTATAGATGGACTAATAGAGAAAGTCCCACACACTGCTAGAAGGCCAAATATTTTTTCAGAGCTAGATGCAGAAAAAAATTATATTCAGTTTGCAACCTGATGGAGGTCAGTATAGATGGACTAATAGAACAAGTCCCACAGACAGCTAGAAGCCCAAATATTTTTTCAGAGGTAGATGCAGAAAAAAATTATATTCAGTTTGCAACCTGATGGAGGTCTGTATAGACGGATTAATAGAACAAGTCCCACACACAGCTAGAAGCCCAATATTTTTTCAGAGGTAGATGCAGAAAAAAAATATATTCAGTTTGCAACCTGATGGAGGTCAGTATAGATGGACTAATAGAGAAAGTCCCACACACTGCTAGAAGGCCAAATATTTTTTCAGAGCTAGATGCAGACAAAAAATTATTTTTAATTTGCAACCTGATGGAGGTCAGTATAGATGGACTAATAGAGAAAGTCCCACACACTGCTAGAAGGCCAAATATTTTTTCAGAGCTAGATGCATATATAAATTATTTTTAATTTGCAACCTGATGGAGGTCAGTATAGATGGACTAATAGAGAAAGTCCCACACACTGCTAGAAGGCCAAATATTTTTTCAGAGCTAGATGCAGAAAAAAATTATATTCAGTTTGCAACCTGATGGAGGTCAGTATAGATGGACTAATAGAACAAGTTCCACACACAGCTAGAAGGCCAAATATTTTTTCAGAGCTAGATGCAGATGTAAATTATTTTTAATTTGCAACCTGATGGAGGTCAGTATAGATGGACTAATAGAGAAAGTCCCACACACTGCTAGAAGGCCAAATATTTTTTCAGAGCTAGATGCAGAAAAAAATTATATTCAGTTTGCAACCTGATGGAGGTCAGTATAGATGGACTAATAGAACAAGTCCCACACACAGCTATAAGCCCAAATATTTTTTCAGAGGTAGAAGCAGAAAAAAATTATATTCAGTTTGCAACCTGATGGAGGTCTGTATAGATGGATTAATAGAACAAGTCCCACACACAGCTAGAAGCCCAATATTTTTTCAGAGGTAGATGCAGAAAAAAAATATATTCAGTTTGCAACCTGATGGAGGTCAGTATAGATGGACTAATAGAGAAAGTCCCACACACTGCTAGAAGGCCAAATATTTTTTCAGAGCTAGATGCAGATATAAATTATTTTTAATTTACAACCTGATGGAGGTCAGTATAGATGGACTAACAGAACAAGTCCCACACACAGCTAGAATGCCAAATATTTTTTCAGAGGTAGATGCAGATAAAAATTATATTTTATTTGCAGCCTGATGGAGGTCAGTATAGATGGACTAATAGAGAAAGTCCCACACACTGCTAGAAGGCCAAATATTTTTCAGAGCTAGATGCAGGCAAAAAATTATTTTGAATTTGCAACCTGATGGAGGTCAGTATAGATAGACTAATAGAGAAAGTCCCACACACTGCTAGAAGGCCAAATATTTTTTCAGAGCTAGATGCAGACAAAAAATTATTTTTAATTTGCAACCTGATGGAGGTCAGTATAGATGGACTAATAGAGAAAGTCCCACACACTGCTAGAAGTCCAAATATTTTTTCAGAGCTAGATGCAGAAAAAAATTATATTCAGTTTGCAACCTGATGGAGGTCAGTTTAGATGGACTAATAGAACAAGTCCCACACACAGCTAGAAGCCCAAATATTTTTTCAGAGGTAGATGCAGAAAAAAATTATATTCAGTTTGCAACCTGATGGAGGTCTGTATAGATGGATTAATAGAACAAGTCCCACACACAGCTAGAAGCCCAAATATTTTTTCAGAGGTAGATGCAGAAAAAAATTATATTCAGTTTGCAACCTGATGGAGGTCTGTATAGATGGATTAATAGAACAAGTCCCACACACAGCTAGAAGCCCAAATATTTTTTCAGAGGTAGATGCAGAAAAAAATTATATTCAGTTTGCAACCTGATGGAGGTCTGTATAGATGGATTAATAGAACATGTCCCACACACAGCTAGAAGCCCAATATTTTTTCAGAGGTAGATGCAGAAAAAAATATATTCAGTTTGCAACCTGATGGAGGTCAGTATAGATGGATTAATAGAACAAGTCCCACACACTGCTAGAAGGCCAAATATTTTTTCAGAGCTAGATGCAGACAAAAAATTATTTTTAATTTGCAACCTGATGGAGGTCAGTATAGATGGACTAATAGAGAAAGTCCCACACACTGCTAGAAGGCCAAATATTTTTTCATAGCTAGATGCAGATATAAATTATTTTTAATTTGCAACCTGATGGAGGTCAGTATAGATGGACTAATAGAGAAAGTCCCACACACTGCTAGAAGGCCAAATATTTTTTCAGAGCTAGATGCAGAAAAAAATTATATTCAGTTTGCAACCTGATGGAGGTCAGTATAGATGGACTAATAGAACAAGTCCCACAGACAGCTAGAAGCCCAAATATTTTTCAGAGGTAGATGCAGAAAAAAATTATATTCAGTTTGCAACCTGATGGAGGTCTGTATAGATGGATTAATAGAACAAGTTCCACACACAGCTAGAAGCCCAATATTTTTTCAGAGGTAGATGCAGAAAAAAAATATATTCAGTTTGCAACCTGATGGAGGTCAGTATAGATGGACTAATAGAGAAAGTCCCACACACTGCTAGAAGGCCAAATATTTTTTCAGAGCTAGATGCAGACAAAAAATTATTTTTAATTTGCAACCTGATGGAGGTCAGTATAGATGGACTAATAGAGAAAGTCCCACACACTGCTAGAAGGCCAAATATTTTTTCAGAGCTGGATGCATATATAAATTATTTTTAATTTGCAACCTCATGGAGGTCAGTATAGATGGACTAATAGAGAAAGTCCCACACACTGCTAGAAGGCCAAATATTTTTTCAGAGCTAGATGCAGAAAAAAATTATATTCAGTTTGCAACCTGATGGAGGTCAGTATAGATGGACTAATAGAACAAGTCCCACACACAGCTAGAAGGCTAAATATTTTTTCAGAGGTAGATGTAGATAAAAATTATTTTTAATTTGCAGCCTGATGGAGGTCAGTATAGATGGACTAATAGAGAAAGTCCCACACACTGCTAGAAGGCCAAATATTTTTTCAGAGCTAGATGCAGACAAAAAATTATTTTGAATTTTGCAACCTGATGGAGGTCAGTACAGATGGACTAATAGAGAAAGTCCCACACACTGCTAGAAGGCCAAATATTTTTTCAGAGCTAGATGCAGAAAAAAATTATATTCAGTTTGCAACCTGATGGAGGTCAGTATAGATGGACTAATAGAACAAGTCCCACACAAAGCTAGAAGCCCAAATATTTTTTCAGAGGTAGATGCAGATAAAAATAATTTTTAATTTGCAACCTGATGGAGGTCAGTATAGATGGACTAATAGAGAAAGTCCCACACACTGCAAGAAGGCCAAATATTTTTTCAGAGGTAGATGCAGAAAAAAATTATATTCAGTTTGCAACCTGATGGAGGTCTGTATAGATGGATTAATAGAACAAGTCCCACACACAGCTAGAAGCCCAAATATTTTTTCAGAGGTAGATGCAGAAAAAAATTATATTTAGTTTGCAACCTGATGGAGGTCTGTATAGATGGATTAATAGAACATGTCCCACACACAGCTAGAAGCCCAATATTTTTTCAGAGGTAAATGCAGAAAAAAATATATTCAGTTTGCAACCTGATGGAGGTCAGTATAGATGGACAAATAGAACAAGTCCCACACACTGCTAGAAGGCCAAATATTTTTTCAGAGCTAGATGCAGACAAAAAATTATTTTTAATTTGCAACCTGATGGAGGTCAATAAAGATGGAATAATAGAGAAAGTCCCACACACTGCTAGAAGGCCAAATATTTTTTCAGAGCTAGATGCAGATATAAATTATTTTTAATTTACAACCTGATGGAGGTCAGTATAGATGGACTAATAGAGAAAGTCCCACAAACTGCTAGAAGGCCAAATTTTTTTTCAGAGCTAGATGCAGAAAAAAATTATATTCAGTTTGCAACCTGATGGAGGTCTGTATAGATGGATTAATAGAACAAGTCCCACACACAGCTTGAAGCCCAATATTTTTTCAGAGGTAGATGCAGAAAAAAAATATATTCAGTTTGCAACCTGATGGAGGTCAGTATAGATGGACTAATAGAGAAAGTCCCACACACTGCTAGAAGGCCAAATATTTTTTCAGAGCTAGATGCAGATATAAATTATTTTTAATTTGCAACCTGATGGAGGTCAGTATAGATGGACTAATAGAGAAAGTCCCACACACTGCTAGAAGGCCAAATATTTTTTCAGAGCTAGATGCAGAAAAAAATTATATTCAGTTTGCAACCTGATGGAGGTCAGTATAGATGGACTAATAGAGAAAGTCCCACACACTGCTAGAAGGCCAAATATTTTTTCAGAGCTAGATGCAGAAAAAAATTATATTCAGTTTGCAACCTGATGGAGGTCAGTATAGATGGACTAATAGAACAAGTCCCACACACAGCTAGAAGGCCAAATATTTTTTCAGAGCTAGATGCAGATATAAATTATTTTTAATTTGCAACCTGATGGAGGTCAGTATAGATGGACTAATAGAGAAAGTCCCACACACTGCTAGAAGGCCAAATATTTTTTCAGAGCTAGATGCAGAAAAAAATTATATTCAGTTTGCAACCTGATGGAGGTCAGTATAGATGGACTAATAGAACAAGTCCCACACACAGCTATAAGCCCAAATATTTTTTCAGAGGTAGAAGCAGAAAAAAATTATATTCAGTTTGCAACCTGATGGAGGTCTGTATAGATGGATTAATAGAACAAGTCCCACACACAGCTAGAAGCCCAATATTTTTTCAGAGGTAGATGCAGAAAAAAAATATATTCAGTTTGCAACCTGATGGAGGTCAGTATAGATGGACTAATAGAGAAAGTCCCACACACTGCTAGAAGGCCAAATATTTTTTCAGAGCTAGATGCAGATATAAATTATTTTTAATTTGCAACCTGATGGAGGTCAGTATAGATGGACTAATAGAACAAGTCCCACACACAGCTAGAATGCCAAATATTTTTTCAGAGGTAGATGCAGATAAAAATTATATTTTATTTGCAGCCTGATGGAGGTCAGTATAGATGGACTAATAGAGAAAGTCCCACACACTGCTAGAAGGCCAAATATTTTTCAGAGCTAGATGCAGGCAAAAAATTATTTTGAATTTGCAACCTGATGGAGGTCAGTATAGATAGACTAATAGAGAAAGTCCCACACACTGCTAGAAGGCCAAATATTTTTTCAGAGCTAGATGCAGACAAAAAATTATTTTTAATTTGCAACCTGATGGAGGTCAGTATAGATGGACTAATAGAGAAAGTCCCACACACTGCTAGAAGTCCAAATATTTTTTCAGAGCTAGATGCAGAAAAAAATTATATTCAGTTTGCAACCTGATGGAGGTCAGTATAGATGGACTAATAGAACAAGTCCCACACACAGCTAGAAGCCCAAATATTTTTTCAGAGGTAGATGCAGAAAAAAATTATATTCAGTTTGCAACCTGATGGAGGTCTGTATAGATGGATTAATAGAACAAGTCCCACACAGCTAGAAGCCCAAATATTTTTTCAGAGGTAGATGCAGAAAAAAATTATATTCAGTTTGCAACCTGATGGAGGTCTGTATAGATGGATTAATAGAACAAGTCCCACACACAGCTAGAAGCCCAAATATTTTTTCAGAGGTAGATGCAGAAAAAAATTATATTCAGTTTGCAACCTGATGGAGGTCAGTATAGATGGACTAATAGAGAAAGTCCCACACACTGCTAGAAGGCCAAATATTTTTTCAGAGCTAGATGCAGACAAAAAATTATTTTTAATTTGCAACCTGATGGAGGTCAGTATAGATGGTCTAATAGAGAAAGTCCTACACAGTGCTAGAAGGCCAAATATTTTTTCAGAGCTAGATGCAGATATAAATTATTTTTAATTTGCAACCTGATGGAGGTCAGTATAGATGGACTAATAGAGAAAGTCCCACACACTGCTAGAAGGCCAAATATTTTTTCAGAGCTAGATGCAGACAAAAAATTATTTTTAATTTGCAACCTGATGGAGGTCAGTATAGATGGTCTAATAGAGAAAGTCCTACACAGTGCTAGAAGGCCAAATATTTTTTCAGAGCTAGATGCAGATATAAATTATTTTTAATTTGCAACCTGATGGAGGTCAGTATAGATGGACTAATAGAACAAGTCCCACACACAGCTAGAAGGCCAAATATTTTTTCAGAGCTAGATGCAGATAAAAATTATTTTTAATTTGCAACCTGATGGAGGTCAGTATAGATGGACTAATAGAGAAAGTCCCACACACTGCTAGAAGGCCAAATATTTTTTCAGAGCTAGATGCAGAAAAAAATTATATTCAGTTTGCAACCTGATGGAGGTCAGTATAGATGGACTAATAGAACAAGTCCCACACAAAGCTAGAAGTCCAAATATTTTTTCAGAGGTAGATGCAGATAAAAATAATTTTTACTTTGCAACCTGATGGAGGTCAGTATAGATGGACTAATAGAGAAAGTCCCACACACTGCAAGAAGGCCAAATATTTTTTCAGAGGTAGATGCAGAAAAAAATTATATTCAGTTTGCAACCTGATGGAGGTCTGTATAGATGGATTAATAGAACAAGTCCCACACACAGCTAGAAGCCCAAATATTTTTTCAGAGGTAGATGCAGAAAAAAATTATATTTAGTTTGCAACCTGATGGAGGTCTGTATAGATGGATTAATAGAACATGTCCCACACACAGCTAGAAGCCCAATATTTTTTCAGAGGTAAATGCAGAAAAAAATATATTCAGTTTGCAACCTGATGGAGGTCAGTATAGATGGACAAATAGAACAAGTCCCACACACTGCTAGAAGGCCAAATATTTTTTCAGAGCTAGATGCAGACAAAAAATTATTTTTAATTTGCAACCTGATGGAGGTCAATAAAGATGGAATAATAGAGAAAGTCCCACACACTGCTAGAAGGCCAAATATTTTTTCAGAGCTAGATGCAGAAAAAAATTATATTCAGTTTGCAACCTGATGGAGGTCAGTATAGATGGACTAATAGAACAAGTCCCACACAAAGCTAGAAGCCCAAATATTTTTTCAGAGGTAGATGCAGATAAAAATAATTTTTAATTTGCAACCTGATGGAGGTCAGTATAGATGGACTAATAGAGAAAGTCCCACACACTGCAAGAAGGCCAAATATTTTTTCAGAGGTAGATGCAGAAAAAAATTATATTCAGTTTGCAACCTGATGGAGGTCTGTATAGATGGATTAATAGAACAAGTCCCACACACAGCTAGAAGCCCAAATATTTTTTCAGAGGTAGATGCAGAAAAAAATTATATTTAGTTTGCAACCTGATGGAGGTCTGTATAGATGGATTAATAGAACATGTCCCACACACAGCTAGAAGCCCAATATTTTTTCAGAGGTAAATGCAGAAAAAAATATATTCAGTTTGCAACCTGATGGAGGTCAGTATAGATGGACAAATAGAACAAGTCCCACACACTGCTAGAAGGCCAAATATTTTTTCAGAGCTAGATGCAGACAAAAAATTATTTTTAATTTGCAACCTGATGGAGGTCAATAAAGATGGAATAATAGAGAAAGTCCCACACACTGCTAGAAGGCCAAATATTTTTTCAGAGCTACATGCAGATATAAATTATTTTTAATTTACAACCTGATGGAGGTCAGTATAGATGGACTAATAGAGAAAGTCCCACAAACTGCTAGAAGGCCAAATATTTTTTCAGAGCTAGATGCAGAAAAAAATTATATTCAGTTTGCAACCTGATGGAGGTCTGTATAGATGGATTAATAGAACAAGTCCCACACACAGCTTGAAGCCCAATATTTTTTCAGAGGTAGATGCAGAAAAAAAATATATTCAGTTTGCAACCTGATGGAGGTCAGTATAGATGGACTAATAGAGAAAGTCCCACACACTGCTAGAAGGCCAAATATTTTTTCAGAGCTAGATGCAGACAAAAAATTATTTTTAATTTGCAACCTGATGGAGGTCAGTATAGATGGACTAATAGAGAAAGTCCCACACACTGCTAGAAGGCCAAATATTTTTTCAGAGCTAGATGCAGATATAAATTATTTTTAATTTGCAACCTGATGGAGGTCAGTATAGATGGACTAATAGAGAAAGTCCCACACACTGCTAGAAGGCCAAATATTTTTTCAGAGCTAGATGCAGAAAAAAATTATATTCAGTTTGCAACCTGATGGAGGTCAGTATAGATGGACTAATAGAGAAAGTCTCACACACTGCTAGAAGGCCAAATATTTTTTCAGAGCTAGATGCAGAAAAAAATTATATTCAGTTTGCAACCTGATGGAGGTCAGTATAGATGGACTAATAGAACAAGTCCCACACACAGCTAGAAGGCCAAATATTTTTTCAGAGCTAGATGCAGATATAAATTATTTTTAATTTGCAACCTGATGGAGGTCAGTATAGATGGACTAATAGAGAAAGTCCCACACACTGCTAGAAGGCCAAATATTTTTTCAGAGCTAGATGCAGAAAAAAATTATATTCAGTTTGCAACCTGATGGAGGTCAGTATAGATGGACTAATAGAACAAGTCCCACACACAGCTATAAGCCCAAATATTTTTTCAGAGGTAGAAGCAGAAAAAAATTATATTCAGTTTGCAACCTGATGGAGGTCTGTATAGATGGATTAATAGAACAAGTCCCACACACAGCTAGAAGCCCAATATTTTTTCAGAGGTAGATGCAGAAAAAAAATATATTCAGTTTGCAACCTGATGGAGGTCAGTATAGATGGACTAATAGAGAAAGTCCCACACACTGCTAGAAGGCCAAATATTTTTTCAGAGCTAGATGCAGATATAAATTATTTTTAATTTGCAACCTGATGGAGGTCAATATAGATTGACTAATAGAACAAGTCCCACACACAGCTAGAATGCCAAATATTTTTTCAGAGGTAGATGCAGATAAAAATTATATTTTATTTGCAGCCTGATGGAGGTCAGTATAGATGGACTAATAGAGAAAGTCCCACACACTGCTAGAAGGCCAAATATTTTTCAGAGCTAGATGCAGGCAAAAAATTATTTTGAATTTGCAACCTGATGGAGGTCAGTATAGATAGACTAATAGAGAAAGTCCCACACACTGCTAGAAGGCCAAATATTTTTTCAGAGCTAGATGGAGACAAAAAATTATTTTTAATTTGCAACCTGATGGAGGTCAGTATAGATGGACTAATAGAGAAAGTCCCACACACTGCTAGAAGTCCAAATATTTTTTCAGAGCTAGATGCAGAAAAAAATTATATTCAGTTTGCAACCTGATGGAGGTCTGTATAGATGGATTAATAGAACAAGTCCCACACACAGCTAGAAGCCCAAATATTTTTTCAGAGGTAGATGCAGAAAAAAATTATATTCAGTTTGCAACCTGATGGAGGTCTGTATAGATGGATTAATAGAACATGTCCCACACACAGCTAGAAGCCCAATATTTTTTCAGAGGTAGATGCAGAAAAAAATATATTCAGTTTGCAACCTGATGGAGGTCAGTATAGATGGATTAATAGAACAAGTCCCACACACTGCTAGAAGGCCAAATATTTTTTCAGAGCTAGATGCAGACAAAAAATTATTTTTAATTTGCAACCTGATGGAGGTCAGTATAGATGGACTAATAGAGAAAGTCCCACACACTGCTAGAAGGCCAAATATTTTTTCATAGCTAGATGCAGATATAAATTATTTTTAATTTGCAACCTGATGGAGGTCAGTATAGATGGACTAATAGAGAAAGTCCCACACACTGCTAGAAGGCCAAATATTTTTTCAGAGCTAGATGCAGAAAAAAATTATATTCAGTTTGCAACCTGATGGAGGTCAGTATAGATGGACTAATAGAACAAGTCCCACAGACAGCTAGAAGCCCAAATATTTTTTCAGAGGTAGATGCAGAAAAAAATTATATTCAGTTTGCAACCTGATGGAGGTCTGTATAGACGGATTAATAGAACAAGTCCCACACACAGCTAGAAGCCCAATATTTTTTCAGAGGTAGATGCAGAAAAAAAATATATTCAGTTTGCAACCTGATGGAGGTCAGTATAGATGGACTAATAGAGAAAGTCCCACACACTGCTAGAAGGCCAAATATTTTTTCAGAGCTAGATGCAGACAAAAAATTATTTTTAATTTGCAACCTGATGGAGGTCAGTATAGATGGACTAATAGAGAAAGTCCCACACACTGCTAGAAGGCCAAATATTTTTTCAGAGCTAGATGCATATATAAATTATTTTTAATTTGCAACCTGATGGAGGTCAGTATAGATGGACTAATAGAGAAAGTCCCACACACTGCTAGAAGGCCAAATATTTTTTCAGAGCTAGATGCAGAAAAAAATTATATTCAGTTTGCAACCTGATGGAGGTCAGTATAGATGGACTAATAGAACAAGTCCCACACACAGCTAGAAGGCCAAATATTTTTTCAGAGCTAGATGCAGATATAAATTATTTTTAATTTGCAACCTGATGGAGGTCAGTATAGATGGACTAATAGAGAAAGTCCCACACACTGCTAGAAGGCCAAATATTTTTTCAGAGCTAGATGCAGAAAAAAATTATATTCAGTTTGCAACCTGATGGAGGTCAGTATAGATGGACTAATAGAACAAGTCCCACACACAGCTATAAGCCCAAATATTTTTTCAGAGGTAGAAGCAGAAAAAAATTATATTCAGTTTGCAACCTGATGGAGGTCTGTATAGATGGATTAATAGAACAAGTCCCACACACAGCTAGAAGCCCAATATTTTTTCAGAGGTAGATGCAGAAAAAAAATATATTCAGTTTGCAACCTGATGGAGGTCAGTATAGATGGACTAATAGAAAAAGTCCCACACACTGCTAGAAGGCCAAATATTTTTTCAGAGCTAGATGCAGATATAAATTATTTTTAATTTGCAACCTGATGGAGGTCAGTATAGATGGACTAATAGAACAAGTCCCACACACAGCTAGAATGCCAAATATTTTTTCAGAGGTAGATGCAGATAAAAATTATATTTTATTTGCAGCCTGATGGAGGTCAGTATAGATGGACTAATAGAGAAAGTCCCACACACTGCTAGAAGGCCAAATATTTTTCAGAGCTAGATGCAGGCAAAAAATTATTTTGAATTTGCAACCTGATGGAGGTCAGTATAGATAGACTAATAGAGAAAGTCCCACACACTGCTAGAAGGCCAAATATTTTTTCAGAGCTAGATGCAGACAAAAAATTATTTTTAATTTGCAACCTGATGGATGTCAGTATAGATGGACTAATAGAGAAAGTCCCACACACTGCTAGAAGTCCAAATATTTTTTCAGAGCTAGATGCAGAAAAAAATTATATTCAGTTTGCAACCTGATGGAGGTCAGTATAGATGGACTAATAGAACAAGTCCCACACACAGCTAGAAGCCCAAATATTTTTTCAGAGGTAGATGCAGAAAAAAATTATATTCAGTTTGCAACCTGATGGAGGTCTGTATAGATGGATTAATAGAACAAGTCCCACACACAGCTAGAAGCCCAAATATTTTTTCAGAGGTAGATGCAGAAAAAAATTATATTCAGTTTGCAACCTGATGGAGGTCTGTATAGATGGATTAATAGAACAAGTCCCACACACAGCTAGAAGCCCAAATATTTTTTCAGAGGTAGATGCAGAAAAAAATTATATTCAGTTTGCAACCTGATGGAGGTCTGTATAGATGGATTAATAGAACATGTCCCACACACAGCTAGAAGCCCAATATTTTTTCAGAGGTAGATGCAGAAAAAAATATATTCAGTTTGCAACCTGATGGAGGTCAGTATAGATGGATTAATAGAACAAGTCCCACACACTGCTAGAAAGCCAAATATTTTTTCAGAGCTAGATGCAGACAAAAAATTATTTTTAATTTGCAACCTGATGGAGGTCAGTATAGATGGACTAATAGAGAAAGTCCCACACACTGCTAGAAGGCCAAATATTTTTCAGAGCTAGATGCAGGCAAAAAATTATTTTGAATTTGCAACCTGATGGAGGTCAGTATAGATAGACTAATAGAGAAAGTCCCACACACTGCTAGAAGGCCAAATATTTTTTCAGAGCTAGATGCAGACAAAAAATTATTTTTAATTTGCAACCTGATGGATGTCAGTATAGATGGACTAATAGAGAAAGTCCCACACACTGCTAGAAGTCCAAATATTTTTTCAGAGCTAGATGCAGAAAAAAATTATATTCAGTTTGCAACCTGATGGAGGTCAGTATAGATGGACTAATAGAACAAGTCCCACACACAGCTAGAAGCCCAAATATTTTTTCAGAGGTAGATGCAGAAAAAAATTATATTCAGTTTGCAACCTGATGGAGGTCTGTATAGATGGATTAATAGAACAAGTCCCACACACAGCTAGAAGCCCAAATATTTTTTCAGAGGTAGATGCAGAAAAAAATTATATTCAGTTTGCAACCTGATGGAGGTCTGTATAGATGGATTAATAGAACAAGTCCCACACACAGCTAGAAGCCCAAATATTTTTTCAGAGGTAGATGCAGAAAAAAATTATATTCAGTTTGCAACCTGATGGAGGTCTGTATAGATGGATTAATAGAACATGTCCCACACACAGCTAGAAGCCCAATATTTTTTCAGAGGTAGATGCAGAAAAAAATATATTCAGTTTGCAACCTGATGGAGGTCAGTATAGATGGATTAATAGAACAAGTCCCACACACTGCTAGAAGGCCAAATATTTTTTCAGAGCTAGATGCAGACAAAAAATTATTTTTAATTTGCAACCTGATGGAGGTCAGTATAGATGGACTAATAGAGAAAGTCCCACACACTGCTAGAAGGCCAAATATTTTTTCATAGCTAGATGCAGATATAAATTATTTTTAATTTGCAACCTGATGGAGGTCAGTATAGATGGACTAATAGAGAAAGTCCCACACACTGCTAGAAGGCCAAATATTTTTTCAGAGCTAGATGCAGAAAAAAATTATATTCAGTTTGCAACCTGATGGAGGTCAGTATAGATGGACTAATAGAACAAGTCCCACAGACAGCTAGAAGCCCAAATATTTTTCAGAGGTAGATGCAGAAAAAAATTATATTCAGTTTGCAACCTGATGGAGGTCTGTATAGATGGATTAATAGAACAAGTTCCACACACAGCTAGAAGCCCAATATTTTTTCAGAGGTAGATGCAGAAAAAAAATATATTCAGTTTGCAACCTGATGGAGGTCAGTATAGATGGACTAATAGAGAAAGTCCCACACACTGCTAGAAGGCCAAATATTTTTTCAAAGCTAGATGCAGACAAAAAATTATTTTTAATTTGCAACCTGATGGAGGTCAGTATAGATGGACTAATAGAGAAAGTCCCACACACTGCTAGAAGGCCAAATATTTTTTCAGAGCTAGATGCATATATAAATTATTTTTAATTTGCAACCTGATGGAGGTCAGTATAGATGGACTAATAGAGAAAGTCCCACACACTGCTAGAAGGCCAAATATTTTTTCAGAGCTAGATGCAGAAAAAAATTATATTCAGTTTGCAACCTGATGGAGGTCAGTATAGATGGACTAATAGAACAAGTCCCACACACAGCTAGAAGGCTAAATATTTTTTCAGAGGTAGATGTAGATAAAAATTATTTTTAATTTGCAGCCTGATGGAGGTCAGTATAGATGGACTAATAGAGAAAGTCCCACACACTGCTAGAAGGCCAAATATTTTTTCAGAGCTAGATGCAGACAAAAAATTATTTTGAATTTTGCAACCTGATGGAGGTCAGTACAGATGGACTAATAGAGAAAGTCCCACACACTGCTAGAAGGCCAAATATTTTTTCAGAGCTAGATGCAGACAAAAAATTATTTTGAATTTGCAGTGTGATGGAGGTCAGTATAGATGGACTAATAGAACAAGTCCCACACACTGCTAGAAGGCCAAATATTTTTTCAGAGCTAGATGCAGAAAAAAATTATATTCAGTTTGCAACCTGATGGAGGTCAGTATAGACGGACTAATAGATCAAGTCCCACACACTGCTAGAAGCCCAAATATTTTTTTAGAGCTAGATGCAGAAAAAAATTATATTCAATTTGCAACCTGATGGAGGTCAGTATAGATGGACTAATAGAATGATGCTATGCCCAAAAGATTTTACTTCACTAGGTGCAGTAAAAAAATTGGTATTCTATACACAGGTGGTATATCTTGCAACACAGATAGGCTACTCCACTGACTAACACACTCTGCAATAGGCCAAAAAGGATTAGCTTTGCTAGATTCAGCCAAATGCTGTGAAAAAAACTTGCACAGCACTGGCACAGACCTGCCTGGCAAAAACTGATAGGAACTGATGTAACCTAGTCCTGAAAAGGACTGCAATTACAATTAGTCTTTACTCCCACAATCTATCTATTTAAGAGCACAGACCTGCCTGATAAAAGTCGTAGGAAATGCTGTAACCTAGTCCTTAAAAGGACTGCAATCACAACTATTCCCTACTCCCAAGCTATCTGTAGATTTGTGCGAAAATTTGCTTGAAATTAACAAGGTATAGCGCACACAGCAACAGCGGTGCCGTCTAACACGCAGCTGCAGCAGTGAGAAAATGGTAGCGACAGGGAAAATGGCTTGGTCTTATAGGGCAAGGACATGTGACATACACTGCCAATGACACATGCCTTTGCTTGTGTGAAAAAAAGCACTTCGCTCCGTGTGTGCGCTGCTGATAGGCTGACAGATTGCACCTCCCCACTGTAAATGCGGGAAAGAGAAAAAAAAATGGAGATCTTCATTATTCCTGCAGAGATCCATCCCCTGCCCCTCCCCCCACCCCGCTGTACACTCAAACTGCGTATTAACATTAATTTTCATCATTACTGAGAAAAAATCCAGTTATGATTTTGGTGCACGAACAGTTATCGAACATAACCTCGAACAGCCGAATTTTTCTCAAATTGTTCGTGTTCGCCGAACGGCTCGAACACCGCCCAAAACAGCTCGAATTTGAGATTGGCGAACAGTTCGAGTCGAACAACGCTCATCTCTAGTTAACACATCTTGTTTTTTTGTTTGTTTTGGATTTTGTGCCTTGGTTGGGTTTTTGGAAAATAGAGCATGCCACTTCTTTCAGCGTTTTTTCAGCATTTTTTCATCCATAGGAAGTAATGGGTGGTGGAAACAACCCTTAAAAAGCGCATCAAAAACGCAGCAGCATTTTCTCAGCGCTTTTGATGGCAAAATAGAATGGGGTTCAATTTTTTTCACAGAACTTGCATAAATAGAGACAGAAGGACAGTGAAAAAAACGCTGAAAAAACACTGAAAAAACACAGCAAAACCTGCGTTTTTGATGCAGCCGATTTCCTGCCAGATATTAGTTTTGCTGCAGATTTGTGACGTAAAAAAAAAACCAACATGTGTGAACATAGCCTTAATATTGCAAGATTACTTTACTTATTTTATAGCCAAAAAAATTGCCAAAAAATGTTTTAAAAATATATGTAACGCAAAAGTCTGATTTAAACAATTGCTTATTTTTTGATCACAGCTTTCCTTTAAGGGTGGGGTTGGCTACATCTGTTTCACATATTTGCCAACATTCTGCTGCCCTAAATCTGGACACTTTATCCTGCCTCAGGGTATGCACAGGACCGCCAGTAAATGACCATCTTTTACGGTTTATATGCAGTGGGGGCAGGGTTTGCACAAACTTTACTCCTTTGCATAGGGTTTTACAGGATTTTCCTGAAAAGCCAATATAAACTGTTTCTTAATTTTTGTACTAGCGCTAAATGCTCCTAGCCAGTAAATATGGGGCATTAATATCGCCAAATGGGCTCAATAGTTTACAATAATCCTCCAGCAATGACTAGAGAATAACACACATAACATACAATAAACATACCAAACAGGGCATAAAACTTTTCTTCTCATAGAGTTGAGGAGAAAAGAGGACCACATGCAGAAGGAGAGACATCTGATTAGCCCATTGGCCAAAAATAAGTATGTGCCCTTCCTATCTTAATTTAACCCTTTGTGTCAATAACGTGTTCAAAATTTCTGTGTCAATGATCATGACGTCTTTCCTAAAGTCGTCTGGCCATTTCCAAAAGTCAGAAACATTCAGGAATTTTGAGTTTTAGGATCCCCACAGTCTACGTATCATGATTCGCCATACTTGTCAATTCTACTTCAACATTTAGAAGTCTCCCAGAAAAAGGAGAGACCTCTTGGACTCCAAGAGGACTTATCAAATCTCCAGAAAGCTTCTGAATCCTCTCAGAACATCTCAGAAAGCAGCAGACCCTGAAGATCTCCAGTACATAGCTATGGGATCAAATTTTAAAGGGACTTTAAAAGGGTCTTGTCTGTGGAGAAGAAAAATATGCCAACCTCTAAATTTTTCCAAAAATCTGTTTCAGTTGAAAAGGAGTTGAAAGTTCTCCTAAGTTTGTAAGTTTGCATTGAATCTTTTTCCATGTCTTTAGAGCAAACACAGCCTTATAAGATCCCAGCGACCTCATTATAAATGGCTATAGGCAAACAGATGTTAAATGTTCTTTTCTGCTGTGCTGTCACACACTGTTTGTACAGTTTATTTAGTGTTTTAAGGCTTTCTCTCCCTATCTCTATGGCTAAACCATGAGCTATGGAGTTATCTCACTATGCAGATTCACTCTAAAATGGCTCCTGCATTCCCTGCCTTGGCTTTTATACTAGCTATAATAGTCTTTCCTAGTTAGCTGTATTATACTATGTGATGTGATAGCTGCAAGGCATTATGGGGAATCCTACGTAGCTGCGCCTGAGGTCATGAAAGATTTCCTATGGCTGATGGAAACTTTTGCTTTGTGCAAAATGTTGGATGTTATTTTTTGGCGATTAATAAGAATGTAAACGCAAATTGTTTCAACATCCCGGATTCAGCAATTTGTATCAAATTGATTTGCCCATCTGTACTTGATATGTGAAACACACAACTTTGAGCTCCTAAAAGTAATAAGGGGAATAAAGCTGTATTTCCTCCTTGAGGAATATTTTGTGTTAAGATGAATGTTCTAGCAGTAAGTAAGCGTTAGCCCCACTCTGCAGACTTTGGGCCGAGCAGATGGACCCATTGTTAGAGACTTTGATGTGATAAGTGATACCGGATTTGCACACAGTACACCTCATTAGGTTTCCAGATATCTGGCGTATTAAGTCAAATATATTCAATTTAACTGCATATGGCGAGATTGATCAAGTGTGTCCATTGCATTATTACTACACATTACAACGCTTGTCCCACTGGTGTGTAAATACGTGTGGCAACGATACGAACCATTTATACAAGCTTCATATGGTGATATAACGTCTAGATATAGGCAAGGAAACATATGCTTATTGTTTTATGTAAAGCTTTAGTTAATTATGTTAAAAGAGAAAAGTTGTGGTATGTTTGATGTGGCATGTAGCCTAATAATATAAATGCAAAAAAGGGAAAGATCTGCACATACATGCCCAAGGTCATGGTGCATGTCACATTATCATGAAGCCATCACCTTCAATGCACTTGAGAAGAATCCCTGGGCCCTCATGAACTACCGAATTTTTGTGAGAGGCCCAAGGATTCCAGCGTGAGTGACAAGGAATCAGGAGATGCGGCGAGGACCGGATGGGTAACAGTGAGTATTGAAGGGGCTGCAGAGATGAGTATAATGTTTTTTTTTACATATTATATTTATTAAAGTAGCACCCCTCCCATCAAAGTTTTTATCCACTTAATTTATTGCAGTCATCACATTATATAGCACTATTTACTTACAATTGCTCATTTTGCCCTTCTACCCAGTTAATTATTCTCTTTTCTCTGCGTTATGGAGAAACAGGAAGTCTCTTGTCCTTTCATTTATCATTCCCTATTCAACTCCTGACTCAACTGCTCCCTCCTTCCCCTTGCCAGGGACTTTTTGCAGTGACTCATTACTCATACAGGGAAATTTGACCTCCTTTTTTCAACGTAGAGCTTAGAAGGATTCAGCTAGTCAGTTTGTAATCACGTGATGTCATAGACCTAATGGAAAACAGAAGAATTAGCTGGGTAGAAAGGTAAAATGAGCGATTGTAAGTACACAGTGCTATAAAATATGATGACTGCAATATATTAAAAGGATAAAAACTTTGAAGGAAGGAGGAGGAGGGGGAGGAGTGCTTCTTTAAGCTCTGGGGTCTGTAAAAACAACAGAGCATAATATGCAACATATTTAATGAAATTTGAAATTTGTTTTCAAGTATTTGATGTTCGATACAACGGTTTCTTTCTTTCTTTCTTTTCATTATTTTACTCACTTATAAAGCGGCATTAAGTCCACAGCGCTTCACAGACAATATCAGCACTGTCCCCATTGGGGTTCACAATCTACATTCCCTATCAGTATGTGTTTGGAGTGTGGGAGGAAACCGGAGAACCCAGAAGAAACCGACGCAAACATGGGGAGAACATACAAACTCCTTGCAGATGTCGTCCTTGGTGGTTTATTGCAATGTTATACCTAGCAAATAAAATGTCATTGGGAAAAAGTGAAACAAATATTGTAGTCACAGAGTGAAGAGGGAATTAAAAGTTTGCCCGCCCCGCAGAACGGAGGAGTTTTTGGGAGTAATAGGAAAGTTACTTTCTGGTTAGAGTGAGTCAGCTAGTAGTGAAGTGAAGAAACCTCAAGGTAGAGCTGCGGGTTATGGGCAATCCTGAGACAGCACAGGCAAAGTGAGGCTGAAGAGGCAACGTGTAGATCAGACCTGAGAGTCTCAGTGAAGAGATACTGATATTGGCAACCAGGGCAGAGGTTACACATGGAAGTGGGCTGCAGTTAGTAAGAAAAGTTAGTTGAAATTAAGTTTTCATGTCTCCTATGCCATATTGCTGAAATATTTCTGCTACTAAATTACGTGCCAATACATACGGCATGACCGTTATGTCTGTGCCTCTGTATAAAACACCAACAGATATTAAAACCAAGCTTCCTACTGTATATATGTTACACCAGATCCACCAGTAAAGTTCACTTAATTTTTTATAAAATGTACTGAATACGTAGTTGCTAATACTTTACATTGAGGGTTGGTTCCTGTGTCAACTGAAGGTCTGTGGCCAGAGCAGGAAACATTTGATAGGAAGAACAACATATACAGTACAGACCAAAAGTTTGGACACACCTTCTCATTTAAAGATTTTTATGTATTTTCATGACTTTGAAAATTGTACATTCACACTGAAGGCATCAAAACTATGAATTAACACATGTGGAATTATATACTTAACAAAAAAGTGTGAAACAACTGAAATATGTCTTATTTTCTAGGTTCTTCAAAGTAGCCACCTTTTGCCTTGATGACTGCTTTGCACGCTCTTGGCATTCTCTTGATGAGCTTCAAGAGGTAGTCACCGGAAATGGTTTTCACTTCACAGGTGTGCCCTGTCAGGTTTAATAAGTGGGATTTTTTGCCTTATAAATGGGGTTGGGACCATCAGTTGTGTTGTGCAGAAGTCAGGTGGATACACAGCTAATAGTCCTACTGAATAGACTGTTAGAATTTGTATTATGGCAAGAAAAAAGCAGCTAAGTAAAGAAAAACGAGTGGCCATCATTACTTTAAGAAATGAAGGTCAGTCAGTCCGAAAAATTGGGCAAACTTTGAAAGTGTCCCCAAGTGCAGTTGCAAAAACCATCAAGTGCTACAAAGAAACTGGCTCACATGAGGACCGCCCCAGGAAAGGAAGACCAAGAGTCACCTCTGCTTCTGAGGATAAGTTTATCTGAGTCACCAGCCTCAGAAATCACAGGTTGACAGCAGCTCAGATTAGAGACCAGGTAAATGCCACACAGAGTTCTAGCAGCAGACACATCTCTTCAACAACTGTTAAGAGGAGACTTTGTGCAGCAGGCCTTCATGGTAAAATAGCTGCTAGGAAACCACTGCTAAGGACAGGCAACAAGCAGAAGAGACTTGTTTGGGCTAAAGAACACAAGGAATGGACATTAGACCAGTGGAAATCTGTGCTTTGGTCTGATGAGTCCAAATTTGAGATCTTTGGTTCCAACCACCGTGTCTTTGTGCGACACAGAAAAGGTGAACGGATGGACTCTACATGCCTGGTTCCCACCGTGAAGCATGGAGGAGGAGGTGTGATGGTGTGGAGGTGCTTTGCTGGTGACACTGTTGGGGATTTATTCAAAATTGAAGGCATACTGAACCAGCATGGCTACCACAGCATCTTGCAGCGGCATGCTATTCTATCCGGTTTGCGTTTAGTTGGACCATCATTTATTTTTCAACAGGACAATGACCCCAAACACACTTCCAGGCTGTGTAAGGGCTATTTGACCAAGAAGGAGAGTGATGGGGTGCTACGCCAGATGACCTGACCTCCACAGTCACCAGATCTGAACCCAATCGAGATGGTTTGGGGTGAGCTGGACCACAGAGTGAAGGCACATGGGCCAACAAGTGCTAAGCATCTCTGGGAACTCCTTCAAGATTGTTGGAAGACCATTTCCGGTGACTACCTCTTGAAGCTCATCAAGAGAATGCCAAGAGCGTGCAAAGCAGTTATCAAAGCAAAAGGTGGCTACTTTGAAGAACCTGGAATATAAGACATATTTTCAGTTGTTTCACACTTTTTTGTTAAGTATATAATTCCACATGTGTTAATTCATAGTTTTGATGCCTTCAGTGTGAATGTACAATTTTCATAGTCATGAAAATACAGAAAAATCTTTAAATGAGAAGGTGTGTCCAAACTTTTGGTCTGTACTGTACATATGTAGAGGAACCCATGTCACTGGTCACCCGTGCAATCCTTAAGAAAGAGATCAAAGTGTTGTGCTCATCTGAAACTTGCTCCGACTGTTATAAGACTAGTGGTAGTTTGAGGATTTGGTTTCAGCGCATATTTGGTCATCGCTTGTATTTAGTCATAGCTGGGGGTGAAAATGGGATAGACGCTGAGTTGGACCACTTGGCTTCAACATGTTGATCATGGGTGTTCAACGATAATGATAGTCGTTATGGTTTTTACTGTATGGGTTCATGTAATAATGAAAATCAAGACCAAAACACAGCAATTAAAGACGTCGTCTTGGACTTAGATACTAATAATCAATATCTGATCAGTGGCGGTCTAACACCACTCATTTCAATGGAATCCACGCTACAGTACCCGAGACCGGCCGGCCATTCTACAATGTACAGGGCTGTTGTGTCCCGCTTCTCTACACTGTATATTTAATGACTGCAGCTACGAGCAACAAGTGATCGTGGTGATTTCTATTTTTCTGACCTTGATCTGATATAGGTGCACTCTTATCTTAACACTGGACAATCCCTTTGAATGCAGGCAACCTGGTACACAGTTTACATTGTTTGCTTGAGTTATATTGCCTACTTTATCGTCAACACCCAGTAAGAAAACATTTCCAGATAGAACATACTACAGAACTTCCTACATTACCAGTACAAATCCCTGACTCCACAACACACCCAAATATTACCGCACTGACGATGTGTAATTAAACACCAAAATTGACTGATTTACTGGTCCCAAATTGATAGTTTCTATGTGAGATTGCTGTGTTTATCTTCATGAATGTTAAACGGCAGATTTATCTTCACAGGCTACATTTAATCATTAGCCGCAGAATGTTTATTGCCCATTAAATCACAAGGAAACCATTTTTATATACTCCCCAAAAATGGGGCAATGCATTACATCATCATCATAGATCAGGAGAAGCGAATGAAAATGAGTAGAAAGCTGAAGAAGCTGAGCGCATACATGATATTTATCCTGTGGAGGTATTTATATGGTACGCAAAACAGCAAGATCCATCTATTATCTATCTATCTATCTATCTATCTATCTATCTCTCTATCTATCTGTTATTTATCTATCTATCTATCTATATATTATCTATCTATCTATCTGTTGTCTATATATTATCTATCTATCTATCTATCATCTATTATCTATCTATCTATCATCTATCTATCTATATATTATCTATCATCTATCTATCATCTGTCTATCTCATATCTATCTGTTAAATACAATATATGGAGACAAGTATTGTGCCCCTTCATTTTCCTCCAACAGGATCTTCTCTGACTCCCCAATCTATCTCCCCAGACATTAATATGGAGTCAGCGCTCTGCAGCTCCTGTTCTTCTGAGAAGGTTTTCCACAAGGTTTTGGAGGTGTCTGTAGGAATTTTTGCGCCTTCATCCAGAAGAGCATTTTGGGGGTCCGGGCCCACAATCTCCATTTTTGGATCGGGTTGAGGACCGGGCTCTGTGTGGTCGGCCTTGTCCCCCCTCCATATCTGTATGGACCTGATGCACTGAGCACAGTAATAGAGAACAGAAAAGTGTCTTCATCCAACTTTTCCCAAAAAGATGGAAGCCACAATTGCACGCAACACAAAAGTATTACGATTTCCCTTCAATGGGACCTAAGGGCCGAGGTTGAGCTCTGAAAAACAAGCCCATATATCATCCTCTTCCACCATCTGTACAGCGGGCACAATGCAGTCAGGGGGATACCGTCCTCCTGGAATCACCAAACCCCGACCCCTCCATCAGAGAAGTGCGATCCGTCACTGCACAGAGCGTGTCTCCTCCAGAGTCCAGTGGTGGCGGCTTTACACCACTGCATCCGACGCTCGGCATTGTGCTTGGTAATGTACAGCTGCATACAGCTGCTCGGCCCTGAAGCTCCCGGCGGGGTCGCAGTGTTTGTGCTGTTATACCAGAGGAGGTCTGGCCGTTATGGGGTCAGCAGAGAAGTGGTGATTTTTCTGTTCTCTGCTCCTCGGCACTCGGCCTTTTGCTCTGTAAAGTTACGGGGTCTCCACTTCGTGACTAAGTTTCTGCGGTAAAAAAAATATAACTCACAGGTGATGGGGGAAGATGCAAGAGGAAGAACTGTCATGGATGGACTTACTACCTGGTGGATCCTAATAAAGGACCGCGCTGGTATCAGTGAGCTCTTCACCACTGGCCGATCTATCAAAGGTTAGTAAAGATATATGGAATGGTGAGAGGCTGAGTCTTACATGCTGGCGAAAATAGGGTCAGATTTTATACGCTGGTGGAAATGTGGCCGGATTATAAACACTGATCGAATTGGGGATGGATGTTATACACTAGGAAAGCTGGGGACAATAAATGCCTGCAATATTAGGACTCAAATCTCACAAAAGTTTGCCTGCAGACAAATCAACCGGATAACTAGCACCTATGTAAAAGTGTACAATGAGACTTAAGATACCTCATCAATGTTTCAGTGGTGGTGGTCCATCTTCCACCATCACTGCTGATCATCAACCATCATTATGGGCAGGGTCATACTCCCACCGATCAAACATACATGGACTGTTGTAAAACCTTAAAGTCCACAGGCCAGTGGAGCTCCAAAGACTCAGATGTTGTTGTGGAAAATGTGAGAAGTTGCTATCAATCCGACCCCTCTCTGTTGGAGTCCCTCAAGGCTCTGTCCTAGGACCCCTACTCTTCTCAATCTATACCCTTGGCCTGGGACAGATCATAAAATCCCATGGCTTCCAGTACCATCTGTATGCTGATGACACCCAGATCTACCTCTCTGGCCCAGATGTCACCTCTCTGCTGTCCAGAATCCCATCATGTCTATCAGCCATATCCTCCTTCGTCTCCTCTCGCTTCCTCAAGCTCAATATGAACAAAACTGAACTCATTATCTTTCCCCTATGTTGCATATCTTCCCCACCTGATCTTTCTATCACAAAAAATGTCATCACACTTTCCTCTGTACCGGCAATCTGCTGCCTCGGAGTAACCCTTGACTCTGCCCTGTCCTTCCAACCCCACATCCAAGCTCTCGCCACCTCCTGTCACCTCCAGCTCAAAAATATTTCCAGAATCCGTCCTTTCCTCAACTCTCTATCTACTAAACTGCTTGTGCATGCCCTCATCATCTCCTGCCTCGACTACTGCAACATCCTCCTCTGTGGCCTACCTGCTAATACTCTCACACCCCTCCAGTCCATCCTCAACTCTGCTGCCCGATTGGTTCATTTCTTGCCTTTCTACTCCTCTGCTACCCCCCTTTGCAAATCCCTTCACTGGCTCCCAATTGCCCAGTGTATCCAGTTCAAACTAACTGACCTACAAAGACATCCATAACCTCCCTGCTCCATACATCTCTGAACAAATCTCCCGATACATTCCCTCATGTAATCTCCGGTCCTCCCAAGAACTCCTTCTCTCCTCTACACGTATTTGTTCCTCACTCAATCGCCTCCAATATTTCTCTTGAATATCCCCCATCCTATGGAATTCTGTGCCTCAACACATCCGATTATCCACCACACTTGAATCCTTCAGATGGAACTTGAAAACCCATCTCTTCAAGAAAGCCTACAGCCTGCCATGACCCCGCTGCCACCTCAACCTCACCGGAGCTACCGCAACCCCCCCAACCTACTGTCTCCTTCCCCCTTCCTGCAGAATGTAAGCCCACAATGCCAGGGTCGTCTTCCCTCCGTACCAGTCTATCATTATTAGTTTGTTTACTGTGATATCTGTATTTGGTGGGTAACCCCTTCTTATGTACAGCACCATGGAATCAATGGCACTATATAAATAATAATAATATCTGATTTATTTCTATCTTGGAATATCTTTAAACCCAAGTTCTTTATAGCTCAGAGAATATAATGTTAAAGAGGGGGTTAAATTACTAAAACATTAAAAGGTAAAATGAAGGAAAACCATGCACCAGTTCCAGATGGATCTGTGACATTTATAATCTACGCTATTGATTTCTCTCTCAGTCTATTTAAAGTGTGGTAACATATCTCCTATGCGCACCGCGCTACTCTATGTGCGGAGAATACAAAAGCCCTCAGGTGTGCGCCGCTGTAAATGAGATCTAAACATGTTTATCAGGAGGCAGACAGTCTAATCTGCGGAAGCTGCGCGTGCGGCAACTACCAGGACGTTACCAATGTTTTCTAATCACTAGCAGGATTAATAGGAGGGATTTCTTATCATTATCACAGGAACAAAGGCTAACTAACATTACTAGATGAATAGTATGCTGTAATGTACATAATAATTAGTGCAAGATTACTGTAATTCGTTGGAACGTAGATTTATAGAACTGGAAGGGTTGAAAGTATTCCGCTGAGAAATACGTGATTCATCTTTATAAAAGATAAGACTTTGTTTTAGCAGCGTATAGCGATACACATTATAAATATATCCACCATAACACTGCAAAGCTACCAGTATACAATCATATGAAATAATAATGCCATCTTTTGACACTTTACCTGCTATAATACAGTTTCTTAAAATCATGTATATAACCACTATACTACTGCCCCTTATGTACAAGAATATGACTACTATAATACTACCCCTTATGTACAAGAATATAACTACTATAATTCTGCCCCTTAGGTACAAGAATGTAACTACCATAATACTGCTTCTCTGTACAACAATATAACTACTATAATACTGCCCCTATGTAAAAGAATAGAACTACTATAATACTGCCCCTATGTACAAGAATATAACTACTATAATACTGCTCCCTATGTACACGAATATAACTACTATAATACTGCCCCCTATGTATAAGAATATAACTACTATAATACTGCTCCCTATGTACAAGAATATAACTACTATAATACTGCCCCCTATGTACAAGAATATAACTTCTATAATACTGCCTCTATGTACAAGAATATAACTGCTATAATACTGCTCCTATGTACAAGAATATAACTACTATAATACTGCTCCTATGTACAAGAATATAACTATTATAATACTGCCCCTATGTACAAGAATATAACTACTATAATACTGCCCCTAGGCACAAGAATATAACTACTATAATACTGCCCCCTATGTACAAGAATATAAATACTATAATACTGCCCCCTATGTACAAGAATATAACTACTATAATACTGCTCCTATGTACAAGAATATAACTACTATAATACTGCTCCTATTTACAAGAATATAACTACTATAATACTGCCCCCTATATACCAGAATATAGCCACTATAATACTGCTACTATGTACAGGAATATAACTACTATAATACTGCCCCTATGTGCAAGAATATAACTACTATAATACTGCTCCTATGTACAAGAATATAACTACTATAATACTGCTCCTACGTGCAAGAATATAACAACTGTAATACTGCCCCCTATGTACATGAAAATAACTACTATAATACTGCTCCCTATCTACAAGAATATAACTACTATAATGCTGCTCCTATGTACAAGAATATAAGTACTATAATACTTCCCCTATGTCCAAGAATATAACAACTATAAAGCTGCTCTCTATGTGCAGGAATATAACTACTACCTTTCTATATATTGTCAGCATTTACCCCATATTTTTTCTCATGCCTATGTGCCTTCGCTACATATTCTGACTGTGCCATCCAGAGTATACAAAAAAAAAACTATCCAAAGTTTTAATCTAAGAGACTTAACTGATGTCCCAGGGACGTCTGGTTCCACCTGCTTTAAGTGCGTCTGGTGATTTTCTAGGAAGAGGACTGCTTTATCCATCATAAACTGCAACCTGTGATGGATTCCATCCAGAGCCGGCTCCCCTGCTCTTATTAAGTAATTGTTAAATTTCCAGAGAGCCCATGTGAAAAAAAGGAGCATCTTTTATTGGCATTAGAATTGCTGATCATTCGCAGTCACTCACGGTGACAGCTCTCTTTTTATTTTGGCTCTGGGGAAAATATAGAGTTTTTCTATTGCACATCTATATTCTGGGAATATGCTAATTACTGGAGATGAGTAAATCAGCTTATCTCTATAAAAGAAATGACCTGAAATTCATACATAGCATCATAGACCGGAGCATAACAAATAGCCCTACATCCCGTTATCATACCTCAGAATAAGGTTCAGCCTCCTTATAATGGTTATGGTCTTCCTTATAGCAATGGCTTTCCACTATTGACTAGAATATGGTCCCACCATTCTGGATTTTATCATTTTCTGTATTTCTACACTTTCTCCTTTACTGTTGCTACTCTGCATTTCATTAGTCTTCTGCATCATATGTTATAAGTGACCATAAATTCATAAAAAAATTGTAAGAGACCCCATTGTCTTAAGGTATATTGTCTTTTCCTCTCTTTCGTGGATTTTGTATATGTTCTACATTTTCCAATTCTTTTGATCTTCACGTTCTGTCTCCTGCACCTCAGATAGGCAAGGTCATCTCCGTAATGCACATGTATTATGAACCACCTACCTCTTGTCTTGACAATATCTGAACAATTTTATATTAAAAATGATATGATGTTCGTTCACTTTTTTGGCGCTCAGGGCATAACAAGGGGTCCTATTCTTCTAGCTCTCTTCCATACTGCCCTTTTCTGCTCTGCTTTTTTGATACTTTCAGGTTTTCTTTACTCCTTTCTTCATTTTTTTCAAAGAACTTCTGATGTTTTCTTGACTATCATTATCCAGGTACATTCTTTCTTTTCTCCTTCTCTTTGAGACTTTCATTTTGTCTCTTGCCACCCATCTTCTTAATATTTTCGTCACTTCTTCTTTTAAAGACCTTTAGTTTTTTGCTCAACTAACATCTTACATTTACCTATTTTTCTCTTTTTCTCAAGACCTTCAAGTTCTCTTTTGACTACAAGCATTCAGGTTTTTCCTCCTCTCTTCTTATTTTTGAGATCTTCAGTTTCTCTCTTGACTTTCATAATCCAGGTATCTCCTGCCTTCTTTTCTTCTCAAGTTTGAGAACTTTAGTTTCTTCCAGCTACCATAATCCACATGCTTGCTTTTTTCTTTCCTTTTTTTCAGACATTCAGTTTTTGTTTCCACTGCCATTCCAGGTGCCTCCTCCTTTCCTCACTTCTTCTTTTAAAGACCTTTAGTTTCTTTCTCATCTTCAATTAACCCAATACCACTTTTTCTTTATTTTCTTCACAAGACCTTCAAGTTTTCTTAACTACCATCATTCAAGAACTTCATTCTTTTTTCTCCATTTGAGACCTTCCATTTCTTCAATTACTATAATTATCCAGGTACTTACTCCTTTATCTTTGTTCAACAGTGTACTTTACTAGTAGCGGAGGAACTCTCTTCAATCAATTTCTATAGTAGCTCCATAGAATGACATTGGCTCCATATTTCGAACTTCTTATATATCCCCAATATTCATCCCCAATTCCATAAAAGTTGGGATGCTTTGTCAAATGTAAAGAAAACAAGAATGCAATTATTTGAACATCTATTATAGTCATCATTTATTTCCAATATTGCATAGGACATAAATCAGAAGTTGGACGTTTGACAGTTTTCTGTTTCTTTTGAAAAAAAATTCTTGATGGCAACAACACTTCTCAAAAAAGTTGGGATAGGGTTTTGTCTACCAGTGTGTAGTATCCTTTTTTCTTTTAACAATAGTCTAAATGTTAGGGAAGTGAGGAGACAGTTGCTTGAGGTTTGGGAGAGTAATGTGGTCCCATCCTTGTCTGATGTTGGATTATCCCAGCTCCAGTCCTGGGTCTTATTTGTCGAATTCTTCATTTCATAATGTTCCAAATGTTTTCTATTAGGGAAAAGTCTGGACTGCAGGTGACCAGTTCATCAACCAAACTCTTCTACTGTGAAGCCATTCCATACTGATGGATGCAGTATGTGGTTTAGCATTGTCTTGCTGAAATGTACAAGTCCTTCCCTGAAATAGACATTGTCTAGATGGAGCGGGTGTTGTTCTAAACCTCTATGTAATGCATCACAGTGCATTTCCTGATGTGTGAGCTGCCCATGCCATAACCATTAATGCCCCCCATACAATCAGAGATACCAGAACCTTTCACTGATAACAAGCTGGATGGTCCCTCTTCTCTTGAGTCTGAGGATATGGCATTTGTGGTTTCTATAAAAACATTCACATTCTGATTCAGTTTTCTATTTTGCCTCAGTCAATTATTTTTGAGCTTTGGCGGCAGCATTTCAGGATTGTGGTGATTTATGGCATCTTCTTTTCATGACAGAGTTTTATCTTACATTTGTGGATTGTAGGGTGAACTGGGTTCACAGACAATGATTTCAGGAAGTTTTCCTGAGCACATACAGTGATTTGCATGACTAAATCATGCCTGTTTTTAATGCAGTGCCACTTGAGGGCCTGTAGATCAGGAGCATCCAGTATTGACCATTGGCCTCTTCCCTTGATTTCTTCAGAATCTCTGACTCTTTTGACGACATTATATAATGTAAATGGTGGTATATTTAAAGTGTTTGCAATTCACGGTGCATAACATTTTTTTTTAAATAGTTCCACAATTTTTAAAGGCAGTTGTTCACAGATTGGTGACCTCTGACCATCTTTACTTCTTAGAGACTCTGCCTCTCTCACATGCTCTTTTTTATATACAGTCATGTGACTTGGTTGAAAATTGATCCTATAGCTGTTTTTCATTAGTACCACTTATTTCTCCAGCCATTTGTTAACCCTGTCCCAATTTTTTTAAGATGTGTTTTTGCCATCCGTTTCTAAATTTTTTTTTTTTTTCAAATGAAATGGAAAAATGTCAAACTTTTAACGTGTGATCTGTTCTATGTTCTGCTATGAATAAAATATGACAAAAATAGATTTCCAAATCATTGCATTCTTGATTTCTTCAAATTTTATTCAGTGTCACAACTTTTTTGAAATTGCGGTTGTGCTGTGCAAACTTGTCTTGGATTATTAAGCTTGAATTTGCAATGTGGAAAGGGGTATAAACTCCTGCAGTTCTCTGGTAAGAATTTTTTTTCCTATAGGAACAGGATCGGGTATAGAATCATAGAATCATAGAATGGTAGAGTTGGAAGGGACCTCCTGGGTCATCTGGTCCAACCCCCTGCTCAAAGCAGGATTCACTAGATCATCTCAGACAGATGTCTGTCCAGCCTCTGTTTGAAGACGTCCATTGAAGGGGAACTCACCACCTCTGGTGGCAGCCTGTTCCACTCATTAATCACCCTAACTGTCAAAAAGTTTTTTCTAATATCTAATCTGTGTCTCCTCCCATTTAGTTTCATCCCATTGCTTCTAGTCTTTCCTTCTGCAAATGAGAATAAAGATGATCCTTCTACAATGTGACAGCCCTTGACATATTTGTAGACAGCTATTAAGTCTCCTCTCAGTCTTCTTTTTTGCAAGCTAAACATTCCCAAATCCTGCAACCGTTCCTCATAGGACATGGTTTGCAGACCAGTCACCATTCTGGTCGCTCTTCTCTGAACTTGCTCCAGTTTGTCTATGTCTTTTTTAAAATGTGGTGCCCAAAACTGTACACAGTATTCCAGATGAGGTCTGACCAAAGAGGAGTAAAGACCGATAATGACTTCACGTGATCTAGACTGTATGCTTCTGTTAATACATCCCAGAATTGTATTTGCCTTTTTTGCTGCTGCATCACACTGTTGACTCATGTTTAGTCTATGATCTATTAGTATACCTAAGTCTTTTTCACATGTACTGTTGCTTAGCTCTATTCCTCCCATTCTGTATATGCTTTTTTCATTTTTATTGCCCAGATGTAGTACTTTGCATTTTTTCCTGTTAAAAACCATTCTGTTGGTTGCTGCCCACTGCTCCAGTTTATTTAGGTCTTTTTGAATCCTCTCTCTCTCTTCTCTAGTATTAGCTATCCCTCCTAGCTTTGTGTCATCAGCAAATTTAATCAGTTTACCCTCAATTCCTTCATCTAAATCATTGATAAAGATGTTGAACAATACAGGTCCCAGGACGGAGCCCTGTGGTACCCCACTTGAGACATTCATCCAGCTGGATGTGAAGCCATTTACAACCACCCTTTGAGTCCGATTACTAAGCCAGTTATGAATCCACCTAACAGTTGCCTGGTCCATTGCATACTTGGTCATTTTTTCAATAAGGATGGTGTGAGATACTTTGTCAAATGCTTTGCTGAAGTCAAGATATACTATATCTACAGCATTTCCCTGATCCACCCAGTCAGTGATTCTGTCATAGAAGGAAATTAAGTTAGTCTGACATGACTTGTTAGTTACAAACCCATGCTGACTCTGGTTAATCACTTCATTCTTATCCATGTACTTACATACATGTTGTTTAATAATTTGTTCAAAGATCTTTCCTGGTATAGAAGTCAGACTCACCGGCCTATAGTTCCCTGGGTCCACCTTCTTCCCCTTTTTGAAGATAGGAACAACATTTGCTCTTCTCCAGTCTTCTGGGACTTCTCCTGTTCTCCAAGAATTTTCAAAGATTATGGAGAGTGGTTCTAAAATTTCTTCTACGATCTCCTTCAGTACTCTGGGGTGTAATTCATCTGGACCTGGAGACTTGAACTCATTTATGTTAGCTAAATATTCCCTCACAATCTTTCTGTTTACAGATAACTTTGATTCCTCTATTCCTTTAAAAGGACAGTGAAGATCAGTTGATGTTACATTTTCTTTCTGAGAGAAAACAGATGCAAAATAGGAATTAAAAAGTTCGGCCTTCTCAACATCCTCTCTTACCATTTCTCCATTTTCATCCTGTAAAAATCCTATAGCATCTTTGACTTTTCTTTTACTTTTGACATACCCCCAAAATCCTTTTTTATTGCTTTTGACATCTCTTGCAGGCCTTAATTCATTGTCAGCTTTAGCTAACCTGATACGTGCCCTGCAGGATCTGCAGACTGCATTATAATCTTCTTTAGATATGCCTCCCTCTTTCCATTTAATAAACATTTCTTTCTTTCTTTTTAGCATGTGTTTAAGTTCTGTGTTCATCCATCCTGGTTTCCTTAAATGCTTCCCATTCTTCCTACTTTTCGGGATTGTTAACGATTGTGCTTTGAGAATCTTATTTTTAAAAATTTCCCATCCTTTGTGGACATTTTTGTCCTTAAGGACATCCAGCCATTGGATCCCTCCTATTCTCTTTCTGAGTCTCTTAAAATCTGCCTTTCTAAAATCTAACCTTGAAGTTTGAGTCTTCACATGTCTTCCTCCTCTAGTTATCCAAAATTCTATAATAGCATGATCACTGCCTCCTAGGGTCCCAGCCACCTTTACCTCCTCAACCATTTCCTCCCTGTTTATAAGGATTAGATCCAAAGTAGCAGATCCCCTTGTTTTCTCCCCTACCTTTTGGAAGATAAAGTTGTCAGCAAGAGAGGATAAGAATTTGCTTGACCTGTTAGTTTTACTTGAGAGAGATTCCCAACAAATGTCTGGATAGTTGAAATCTCCCATGACCACTACGTCATATTTTTTGGAGAACTTGGTCATTTGATACATAAAGAGTTCATCCATATCTTCAGCTTGCCCAGGTGGCCTGTAGTAAATGCCTACAATGGTGTCCTTTCCGTTGTTCTCTCCTTGTATTCTTACCCAAACAGTTTCCACAGAACTCCCAGTCTCTGAAGCTTCAATCTCTGTGCAGATATACGCTTTTCTAACATACAATGCAACACCTCCTCCTCGTTTATCAAGTCTGTTTCTTGCAAATAAGTTGTATCCTTTTAGCCTTTTATTCCAATCATGTGTATCGTCCCACCAAGTTTCAGTGATTCCAATGACATCATATTCCTTTTCCTGCATTAGTAGTTCCAATTCTCCTTGTTTGTTGCCCATGCTTTGTGCATTTGTATAAAAACATTTTAGTTTGTGATTGGTTTCTCTTCCTCCCATATTTTTATTATTTAAATTGTTTTGTCTTTGTTCTTCCTTTCCACTTCCAGTAGCAGAGATCTCAATAGTATTTGTCAGCTGTATGGCTTTTTCTGGCCTTTTGCTTCCCTTCCCACATTGTTCTAGTTTAAAGCTCTTCTGATGAGTGTAGCAAGGCGACTTCCAAATACATGTTTTACAGTCTTCGTAAGGTGCACCCCATCTCTAGCAAGTAGTCCATCGTATAGGTAATTCATTCCGTGATCCAGAAATCCAAATCCTTGTTGACGGCACCATCGACGTAGCAAGTTGTTCACCTGTAGAATCTTATTCCACCTCATTGTTCCATGGCCATCCACTGGGAGGATGGATGAGAAGACCACCTGCGCTCCCAATTCTTTCACTTTCTTGCCTAAGTCTTCAAAGTCACTGCAGATGGTTTCCAGGTCCTTTCTTGCGGTGTCATTTGTCCCCACATGTATTAGCAGGAATGGGTAGTAATCTGTAGGTCTGAAGAGTCTTGATATCCTGTCAGACACATCTTTAATTTTTGCTCCTGTAAGACAGCTCATTTCTCTTGAGGTTATGTCTGGTCTGCAGATAGCGGCCTCTGTTCCTCTTAACAGGGAATCCCCCATGACCACCACTCTCCGTTTTTTCTTCACAACATTCTTCTTTCTCCATCTAGGAGGATTCTGAGGGCTTACAAGGTTATTCATTGCTGGCAAAGTCTTATTTTGCGGTATTTCTTCATGGTTCTCCTGCGTGAGAGCCTGGTACTGGTTCCTGAGCAGTATGGGTGCTGACTGCCTCTCGATCCTCCTGCTTCTGTGGGTCACATGCTTCCATTCCTCTGTTTCGTCAGGTGCAGTTCGAATTTCTTCTCTTTCTGAATCATGAAGAGATAATTCTGCTCTGTCTAAGAACTCTTCACCTTCCTTAATGATTTTCAAGGTAGTTAACCTCTCTTCTAGATTTCGCAACTTTTCCTCCAACAGGGACACAAGCTTGCATTTCTGGCATGTGAAGTTTGGCTTTTCCACTGGCAAGTCTGTGAACATGTAGCAGGATATGCAGCTCACCAAATGGCTCCTAGACTCTTCCATGTTCTTATTGTTAATGTTCTGAAAACAGTGAAAAAAGCTTAAAAAAAAAGCTTCAAAAGGCGCGCGGTTTACCGATGTCCTCTTTTCAGCTCCAACAGCCAAAATCCAGTGTTCTTTGAGCTTGCGGAGACTCTTCACTTACCCCAAAATGCAGTGGGAATATGCAAATTATCTCCTCAGGACTCCTCCCCTGGTTTAGGAGGAGGTATGTTGAGGTATGTTGAAATCCATGATACTCCAAGCCCTCAAAATATTTCATTTCAGCACGCAATGGAAAAACAGAACTATTTTTCTTCAAAAAGTATATATGAGCCCATCCTAAGACAACTAAAATAGTCATACCTATTCTGTTGCTTATTCTCTGCTTCTAGACACTAACATAAAAAATCAGGATCAGCTCCAAAGGAATCAGTAATTCCCAGTGACTGTGAGATTGACATCCATACATCATATGCCACATTCATTCATTTGAAAGAAAACAGATCTGAAGTTCTCACCATGACCGGAGAATTTCTTTCAAGACCTAATATTATTTGACAGCTAATAAAATCATTGTCTCCTTCTATCATTGTATATTTTAATCTTTTTTTTTTTTTTCCGTTAGAGCAAAATGTCCTTTGGAAAGCAAAGTTTGTAGTTCTATATTTCAAAGACAAGAAAATTGTCACTCAAAATCTCCCACTATTATGGGTCTAAAACTCCCAAAAAGCATCGGTGATCAGTCTAGAAGTTATTTTGGTTAGTTCTTTGGAGACAAGGGGCTGACTTGAAAACAAAAAGGTCCCGTGGCACAGGTTAAACATGCATCTACTACTATCTAAGGAGGGACATTTTTTGTCTAATAATAAGCTCACTGTAAAGAAGGATTACATTGAAAAAATGTTCCTAAATCAGCTGTAAATGGGAAGTTATGGTTACGATGCTGGTGGACCATGGCTGGAATCGAATGGCCGGAGGAGCTCGAGAAGGGAACAGCAAGCAGAAGTAGAAGTCCTTGGAAGTAGCAATAGGAGTTGTAGGAACAATCCGGAGAGTAGAGGGAACAGACTGATCTCAGAAGTTGGAGACTGAAAATAGATTAAAAGCTAGACACAATACTCAAGCAATGAGTAAAAGTTCCAAGTGCCATTAAGTAGGCCAAAACAGGAAACATGATGGCTTCCACAGCTCCTACATTGACCATCTTACTTGCAGAATCATAACAGCAAGAAGGGCGATTGCAGAATCATAACAGCAGCCTCCAAAGGTAAAGAGTGGAAATGAAACACAACTTGCCAAAGTGAATAATAGCAGCCACTAGTGGTCAATCCTCAGAAGAACAACTGAATCCTCACAGTTATATTGCTTAGTAATATAGTTCTATTAGCCCTGGTTTCCTGGTATCACTCCATCTCTGGTTCCAGCTTCTTTGCTTTCTGTCATCAAAGGAAAGTAGTACCTATATTGAGACTTGACTTTAGCAGAATAAGAAGGAGGACAGGTGACTACTTTTTTTGAAAACTTCGTCAGCCCCCTTCTTTGCTCTGCATCATTTGTGTCAGAGAAGGAGGCTGGTTTCGCTAGTAAAAATAAAAATGTAGGTGCCTAACTTCCAATACTGCTTCATTCATGTTCAGATGCAGAAAATATTGTTGTGCGGCAAGCATAAGACCAGAAACAAGGTGTCTATGACTCGGGATGGACAACCTACTGGAGGAGCAAAGCACCTGTATTAGTTGTATAACTGTATAATCATAGGACCCCGGTCAACCAGACAGGTCAGTATTCCATATTAATTGGTGGACTGAAACCCTGTAACCGCTTCCTACTTGCCCTGACTCTACTTTCGATAACATGGCCTGATGCAACGTCATGGGTGCATCACTTCACAATGATGACATCGGCCAAGGTCTGCTAATAAGAAGAGCTGTGGATTCTAGCAGGTCAGAGGTGGTTCGTGGGGCTCCAGTCCAGACTCTATGGAATACTTGAAATAAACCTAAAAATAACTCATCAAAACTGAATAATAATGAAAAATAACCAGAAATGACTTAAAATCAAAAATATATTTTTATTAATTACAATACACAAAATCAGAAGAAAAAATATAAAAACACCCCAAAATACCTGAAAAACAGACAGTGTGGTCAGAGGTGAATCACATTATAGTAAAATATATAATAAATAATAAAAAATAATGGGTTCATCAATAAAAACAGGAGGGGGAGGAGAGAGGATTATAGATAGCCACACAAAATAATAAATACATTCAGGGATCCAAAGGTATCATAGCCTGAAAAGTATTGTGAACACTTTGTTTCATTGGATGACCCCAAAATAATAGCTAAATAACAATAACAACAAGGAAACCCTCAGTTATATTAAAGTGCAGCATCGCAAAGATCCTTTACCCTCCAGCAGATGCCATAGTCAATATATCAAAGTAACACATGACACTGCCCAGTTCCCACAACTTATGTTTCGCATTAGCTTCATCAGGGAGTCTATGGATTATTAGTCTGGTCTCTGAATTAGAGTCTTGCAAATATATTTGCTCATCCCTAATATGCATAAATTATCAAGAGACCAGCTCACTCTGAGTATCGCTGTTGCAATCCTCAGCACAGAAGTGCCTGATGTGCCACAGCATAGTTTAAGGAAATGATTGGAATCCTCCAGCCGTGTTCCAAGTAAAATATATTAAGCTTTATTCTCTTTTCGATGTCTGTGATAATCGGTCCTATGTCAGATTGCAATGCAAGGACTGGCCGCACATTTCCTGACCCAAGCGTGACAACTTCATAGGATATTTTGAAGCTGTCATGCTCGGCTCAGAAGATGTGCGGCCAGTCCTTGCATTGCAATCCGACATGGGACCGATTATCACGGACATCTGAAAAATCCCTTAATCCTTGTTTAATTCCCATGATATTTTGGGAAAATGAACATAAATTGAAAATTCAAACCCCTTCCTGCTTGAATTTTGACCCCCTCCATGTGTCACAGACTATTACTTGCAACTATATATGTTGTTCTGATCCCCTAAAGAAGGGACAATGGTAATAATAACTTTTCAATTTTTTTTTTTTAATTGCTAGTTTAGAATTTAAAAAAAATTGCAAATAAGAATAAACTTTCTGCTCAGGGAAAACCTGTGCTAAACTCCCCATCATAAGTAATTACAACGTGCAATGCTGAAAGCTGGTAATAACAAGAACATGTGATGTATCCGTGGGAGGAAAATATGAAATTGTAACTTACATCTTCTCAAAGGATTCCCCATTTTTTCCTCTGTTTTTCATGCGGCAGATAATTTCCCATCATTTCTTGCACAGCATAATGAACCTTCTTTGGATGTCCTCTTATCTGACAATTCTGGATCATGTCATGTTCATTTTCCCATATATGCAAACCAAAGATGTGCTTTGCCTTATAATAATATCTGACCTCATGAAGAAACGTATTGTCTCATCCATTATAGCATTTTCTTTATCAGATCCTAATTTACATTGGATGAGCACGGTAACCATGACCCAGCCGGTCTTGGTATTTTACTCATTTGTAAAAAGGTTATGACCTTGTGGGTTTTTCTTTAATTTTATTACCTTGGACTATCATTGTCAGTGATGACAGGAGGAATAAAGCAACAGACGAAGAGAAAGAGGCTGTAAATAAACAGAAATATACCTTTTTCCTATCAATGGCATGGCTAGATATGGTTTTGCTTTGGTTGGCTGTAAAGATGACTCAATTCCCGTCCTTTTATACAGTGGATGTTTGATGTGTACTTTTTTATTCTTTTTTTACTATAGCAAAGAGCCTGCGATATTAGGATCCAACTTCATGCCATGGGGGGGATGTCATTTGGATATCATAGAGGTGGAACCCTTTTTCTATAACTCAGAACGAACAGCCACCCATCTTGAGACATCCATGAGTTACCTTGATGGACAATTCTTTAAATGGCCACCATAGACAAACAATGTTTGGGCCTTACTGGGCTTTTGTACCATAGTTAATCTTAAGACCTTTTGGGTGATGAGAAATGTTTTCTTCCATTACAAAACTAGTTTCCAAATCTATTGAATACAATTCCTTTAAAGTTTAGTAGTCATTTTTTAAAACTTTAGACACGTCAACGGTTTAGATGGGCATTGGTCTGGTTGTTGGGACCTCTTCTAGTTGCTCCAAATAGCAGAAGCGATCAGGCAATGGCTACTTTCCTGCAACACTTAAGACCACCTCGTAGACTTTTTATTGACCCTTGGAGGAGAGAAGTGCTCGGAAGAGTGGCTCTGTGCCTTTGTTTTGGCAATCGGGTATCTGACCATCAGCAACCAAAATTATACCCCATGTCTCCTTTAGAAGTGGGATCTAGGGGGTAAGGTTTCTCCTTGTGGAGAGTGACATGCTAGATCTGGCACGCCAGTATTTGGAGACTTAAGTGTCTTGCATGCTCCTGATTTGGCTTTTATCCTAAGTCATATTTCAAGGCTCATTTAAAGGGTCGATAATGACTTGTAGGATTGCTGCTTACAATAGGTGACACAAGAGTTGAAGTCCTGATCCTTTCTGAAGAGACAGTTTGCATATTCTTAAGAAGTCAAACGTTTTTAGATATGACTGCTGCACGTAAGGCATACTGCTGCCATGCATGGATGAACTTACTTGAATGCCATTGTGTTGGCTTAGCAATTGGTCATGTGAGTGGCTATGATTGACAACCAGTCATCAATGGGTCAATGAGGTATAATAGAAGGAAAGGGGGTCCTTGTTAACCATATCATCTTGAACAATGATATTCGCCTTTCTTTAGTAACAGCCAAGGACCCAATTAAATCCTATGGGGGGTTGATCCAATATATTTTTAATAATTTTATGCCAATTTGAAAAGATATATCTAACAAAAAAACGACAAAGTATCAATTCTACAGCGGCGCTTTTTCTAGAAAAAGAAATAATCGGATACTATTTGTTTTTCATTTCCGACATCCCCTATAAGACATTGAAGTAGATGAATTTTTGCAGCTGCTGTGCCAAGTGCTAAGGTACAAATTAGGTTTTAATCTAAAGCAACAAATTAATCTGATCCCGTGATGTCACCTGACCGTTACCCAAAAGTGACAGGAAACTCCAATATCTTCTAGCGCCACAGGCTGCGTTTTATTTGCAAGTTTTCACATGCACACGTTAAATAATAAAACTGATAAGAAGAGACAGGTTTGTGCAGCAGCCTCCCCGCCCGGTGTTAAGAACACAGCAATTGATAAATATGCGATTTGAAAGTCGTAATAAACAGGATGATTGAAGCACCTATCATAATGAGCCGTGCACTTCAGATGTGACAGTGAGCTGCAAAATTGCCTCGCCGTGTAAAGCGGCAGAATTATACGAGATGGAATTCTCTGGAAGACAATTTTAGCCACAAATTAGCAGGTAATACACTGTATCAGCTTGTCACCCAGGTTTATTGTACTCATAAGCTTCTCCACACAAAGTGCTACAAACTTTATGCATTTCTTCAAATGTTCTATCACAAGCAGATCAAGAAATATAATCACGACTTTTTGTCTTCATCACGATGCGGAGTGTCTTGTTACGCCCTTTCATGAGTTGCGGCAGACTTTGTAGAGAACATAAATAGATGAACTGGATAAAACAAAAGAAAACCAATTCATTGAGTTTCAGCTCAGTATAGTTCAGGTTAGTAGTCAGATAAACAGGCAGATGAAAACAATTCAAAGGTTTATCAGGTTTCCTAACCAAGGACTATGGAGGATGTAGAAGACACTGAGCTCAGGAATAAACAATATTTTTATATAAAAACCTGTGAGTACTGCTTTCTCCCACTCATACATAGAAAAATCTAGTATGCCCTGCTTCCCTCACTTTCACATTTAGAAATCCTGTGCGTCCTGCTTCCCCGCCTTCACATATATAAATCCTGGGAGTCCTTCTTTCCCCACCTTCACATATATAAATTATGTGAGTCCTGCTTCCCCCACCTTCACATATATAAATCCTGTGAGTCCTGCTTCCCCTGCCTTCACATTTAGAAATTCTGTGAGTCCTGTTTCCCCCACCTTCACATATATAAATCCTGTGAGTCCTGCTTCCCCGTCTTCACATATATAAATCCTGTGAGTCCTGCTATCCCGCCTTCACATATATAAATCCTGTGAGTCCTGCTTCCCTCACCTTCACATATATAAATCCTGTGAGTCCTGCTTCCCCAAACTTCACATATATAAATCCTGTGAGTCCTGCTTCCCTCGCCTTCACATTTAGAAATCCTGTGAGTCCTGCTTCCCCCACCTTCACATATATAAATCCTGTGAGTCCTGCTTACCCCACCTTCACATAAATAAATCCTGTGAGACCTGCTTCCCCCACCTTCAAATTTATAAATCCTGTGAATCCTGCTTCTCACACCTTCACATATATAAATCCTGGGAGTCCTGCTTCCCCCACCTTCACATTTAGTAATCCTGTGAGTCCTGCTTCCCCCACCTTCACATATATAAATCCTGTGAGTCCAGCTTGCCCCACCTTCACATATATAAATCCTGTGAGTCCTGCTTCCCCCGCCTTCACATATATAAATCCTGTGAGTCCTGCTTCCCTCGACTTCACATATATAAATCCTGTGAGTCCAGCTTCCCCCGACTTCACATACATAAATCCTGTGAGTCCTGTTTCCCCACAGTCACATATATAAATCCTGTGAGTCCTGCTTCCCCCGACTACACATACATAAGTCCTGTGAGTCCTGCTTCCCCCGCCTTCAGATATATAAGTCCTAAGTCCTGCATTCTCTGTCTTGACTCTTGAGTCCTGCTTTGCCAGCCTTCATATATAGAAATCGTGATTCCTGCTTCTCCTGCCTTTACATATAGAAATCCTGTGAGTCCTGCTCCCCCGCCTTCATATATAGAAATTCTGAGTCCTGCTTCCACGCCTTCATATATAGAAATCCTAAGAATCATGCTTCCCCCGCCTTCATATATAGAAATCCTGTGAGTTCTGTTTTCCAACCTCCATATGTAGAAATCCTGTGAGTCCTGCTTCCCCTGCCTTCACATTTAGAAATCCTGTGAGTCCTGTTTCCCCCACCTTCACATATATAAATCCTGTGAGTCCTGCTTCCCCGTCTTCACATATATAAATCCTGTGAGTCCTGCTATCCCGCCTTCACATATAAATCCTGTGAGTCCTGCTTCCCTCACCTTCACATATATAAATCCTGTGAGTCCTGCTTCCCCAACCTTCACATATATAAATCCTGTGAGTCCTGCTTCCCTCGCCTTCACATTTAGAAATCCTGTGAGTCCTGCTTCCCCCACCTTCACATATATAAATCCTGTTAGTCCTGCTTCCCCCACCTTCACATAAATAAATCCTGTGAGACCTGCTTCCCCCACCTTCAAATTTATAAATCCTGTGAATCCTGCTTCTCCCACCTTCACATATATAAATCCTGTGAGTCCTGCTTCCCCCACCTTCACATTTAGTAATCCTGTGAGTCCTGCTTCCACCACCTTCACATATATAAATCCTGTGAGTCCAGCTTGCCCCACCTTCACATATATAAATCCTGTGAGTCCTGCTTCCCCCGCCTTCACATATATAAATCCTGTGAGTCCTGCTTCCCTCGACTTCACATATATAAATCCTGTGAGTCCAGCTTCCCCCGACTTCACATACATAAATCCTGTGAGTCCTGTTTCCCCACCGTCACATATATAAATCCTGTGAGTCCTGCTTCCCCTGACTTCACATACATAAGTCCTGTGAGCCCTGCTTCCCCCGCCTTCAGATATATAAGTCCTAAGTCCTGCATTCTCTGTCTTGACTCTTGAGTCCTGCTTTGCCAGCATTCATATATAGAAATCCTGATTCCTGCTTCTCCTGCCTTTACATATAGAAATCCTGTGAGTCCTGCTCCCCCGCCTTCATATATAGAAATTCTGAGTCCTGCTTCCCCGCCTTCATATACAGAAATCCTCTGAGTTCTGTTTTCCAACCTCCATATGTAGAAATCCTGTGAGTCCTGCTTCCCTCGCCTTCACATTTAGAAATCCTGTGAGTCCTGCTTCCCCCACCTTCACATATATAAATCCTGTGAGTCCTGCTTACCCCGCCTTCACATATATAAATTCTGTGAGTCCTGCTTCCCTCGACTTCACATATATAAATTCTGTGAGTCCAGCTTCCCCCGACTTCACATACATAAATCCTGTGAGTCCTGTTTCCCCACCGTCACATATATAAATCCTGTGAGTCCTGCTTCCCCCGACTTCACATACATAAATCCTGTGAGTCCTGCTTCCCCCGCCTTCAGATATATAAGTCCTAAGTCCTGCATTCTCTGTCTTGACTCTTGAGTCCTGCTTTGCCAGCCTTCATATATAGAAATCCTGATTCCTGCTTCTCCTGCCTTTACATATAGAAATCCTGTGAGTCCTGCTCCCCCGCCTTCATATATAGAAATTCTGAGTCCTGCTTCCCCGCCTTCATATATAGAAATCCTAAGAATCATGCTTCCCCCGCCTTCATATATAGAAATCCTGTGAGTTCTGTTTTCCAACCTCCATATGTAGAAATCCTGTGAGTCCTGCTTCCCTCGCCTTCACATTTAGAAATCCTGTGAGTCCTGCTTCCCCCACCTTCACATATATAAATCCTGTGAGTCCTGCTCCCCTCGCCTTCATATATAGCAATTCTGATTCCTGCTACCCCGCCTTCATATATAGAAATCCTGTGAATCATGCTTCCCCCTGCCTTCATATATAGAAATCCTGTGAGTTCTGCTTTCCAACCTCCATATGTAGAAATCCTGTGAGTCCTGCTTCCCCCGCCCTCACATATATAAATCCTGTGAGTCCTGCTTCTTTGCCTTCAGATATATAAATCCTGTGAGTCCTGCTATCCCGCCATCACTTATATAAATCCTGTGAGTCCTGCTATCCCGCCATTACATATATAAATCCTGTGAGTCCTGCTATCCCGCCTTTACATATATAAATCCTGTGAGTCCGGCTTCTTTGCCTTCACATATATAAATCCGGTGAGTCCTGCTATCCTGCCTTCACATATATAAATCCTGTGAGTCCTGCTTCTTTGCCTTCACATATATAAATCCTGTGAGTCCTGCTTCTTTGCCTTCACATATATAAATCCTGTGAGTCCTGCTTCTTTGCCTTCACATATATAAATCCGGTGAGTCCTGCTATCCCGCCTTCACATATATAAATCCTGTGAGCCCTGCTTCCCCTGCCTACACATATATAAATCCTGTGAGTCCTGCTTCCCCTGCCTACGCATATATAAATCCTGTGAGTCCTGCTTCCACAGCCTTCACATATATAAATCCTGTGAGTCCTGCTTCTTTGCCTTCACATATATAAATCCGGTGAGTCCTGCTTTTATGCCTTCACATATATAAATCCTGTGAGTCCTGCTTCTTTCCCTTCACATTTATAAATCCTGTGAGACCTGCTTCCCCTGCCTTCACATATATAAATCCTGTGAGTCCTGCTTCCCCTGCCTACACATATATAAATCCTGTAAGTCATGCTTTGTCCACCTTAAAATATAGAAATCCTGTGAATCCTATTTCCCCTGCCTTCACATTTAGAAATCCTGTGAGTCCTGCTTCCCCCGCTACAGATATATAAATCCTAATTCCTGCTTTCTCAGTCTTGAGCACTGCTTTGCCCGCCTTTATATATAGAAATCCTGACTCTTGCTTCTCCTGCCTTTACATAGAGAAATCCTGTGAGTTCTGCTCCCCCCGCCTTCATATATAGAAATTCTGAGTCCTGCTTCCCCGCCTTCATATATAGAAATCCAGTGAATCATGCTTCCCCCGCCTTCATATATAGAAATCCTGTGAGTTCTGTTTTCCAACCTCCATATGTGGAAATCCTGTGAGTCCTGCTTCCCTCGCCTTCACATTTAGAAATCCTGTGAGTCCTGCTTCCCCCACCTTCACATATATAAATCCTGTGAGTCCTGCTTCCCCCGCCTTCACATATATAAATTCTGTGAGTCGTGCTTCCCTCGACTTCACATATATAAATTCTGTGAGTCCAGCTTCCCCCGACTTCACATACATAAATCCTGTGAGTCCTGTTTCCCCACCGTCACATATATAAATCCTGTGAGTCCTGCTTCCCCCGCCTTCACATATATAAATCCTGTGAGTCCGGCTTCTTTGCCTTCACATATATAAATCAGGTGAGTCCTGCTATCCCGCCTTCACATATATAAATCAGGTGAGTCCTGCTTCTTTGCTTTCACATATATAAATCCTGTGAGTCCTGCTTCTTTGCCTTCACATATATAAATCAGGTGAGTCCTGCTATCCCGCCTTCACATATATAAATCAGGTGAGTCCTGCTTCTTTGCTTTCACATATATAAATCCTGTGAGTCCTGCTTCTTTGCCTTCACATATATAAATCCTGTGAGTCCTGCTATCCCGCCTTTACATATATAAATCCTGTGAGTCCTGCTATCCCGCCTAAACATATATAAATCCTGTGAGTCCTGATTCCCCCGCCTTCACTTATATAAATCCTGTGAGTCATGCTTTGTCCACCTTCAAATATAGAAATCTTTTGAGTCATGCTTTGTCCACCTTCAAATATAGAAATCCTGTCAATCCTATTTCCCCTGCCTTCACATTTAGAAATCCTGTGAGATCCGCTTCCCCCGCCTTCAGATATATAAATCCTAAGTCCTGCTTTCTCTGTCTTGAGCAATGCTTTGCCAGCCTTCATATATAGAAATCCTGATTCCTGCTTCTCCTGCCTTTACATATAGAAAGCCTGTGAGTCCTGCTCCCCCCGCCTTCATATATAGAAATTCTGAGTCCTGCTTCCCCGCCTTCATATATAGAAATTCTGTGAATCATGCTTCCCCCGCCATCATATATAGAAATCCTGTGAGTTCTGCTTTCAAACCTCCATATGGAGAAATCCTGTGAGTCCTGCTTCCCCCGCCCTCACATATATAAATCCTGTGAGTCCTGCTTCTTCGCCTTCAGATATATAAATCCTGTGAGTCCTGCTATCCCGCCTTCACATATATAAATCCTGTGAGTCCTGCTATCCCGCCTTTACATATATAAATCCTGTGAGTCCTGCTATCCCGCCTTTACATATATAAATCCTGTGAGTCCTGCTTCCCCCGCCTTCACATATATAAATCCTGTGAGTCCTGCTTCTTTGCCTTCACATATATAAATCCTGTGAGTCCTGCTATCCCGCCTTCACATGTATAAATCCTGTGAGTCCTGCTTCTTTGCCTTCACATATATAAATCCGGTGAGTCCTGCTATCCCGCCTTCACATATATAAATCCGGTGAGTCCTGCTTCCCCTGCCTACACATATATAAATCCTGTGAGTCCTGCTTCCACCGCCTTCACATATATAAATCCTGTGAGTTCTGCTTCTTTGCCTTCACAGATATAAATACGGTGAGTCCTGCTTTTACGCCTTCACATATATAAATCCTGTGAGTCCTGCTTCTTTGCCTTCACATTTATAAATCCGGTGAGTCCTGCTTCCCCTGCCTTCACATATATAAATCCTGTGAGTCCTGCTTCCCCTGCCTACACATATATAAATCCTGTAAGTCATGCTTTGTCCACCTTAAAATATAGAAATCCTGTGAATCCTATTTCCCCTGCCTTCACATTTAGAAATCCTGTGAGTCCTGCTTCCCCTGCTTCAGATATATAAATCCTAATTCCTGCTTTCTCTGTCTTGAGCACTGCTTTGCCCGCCTTCATATATAGAAATCCTGATTCTTGCTTCTCCTGACTTTACATATAGAAATCCTATGAGTCCTGCTCCCCCCGCCTTCATATATAGAAATTTTGAGTCCTGCTTCCTCGCCTTCATATATAGAAATCCAGTGAATCATGCTTCCCCCGCCTTCATATATAGAAATCCTGTGAGTTCTGCTTTCCAGCCTCCATATGTAGAAATCCTGTGAGTCCTGCTTCCCTCGCCTTCACATATAGAAATCCTGTGAGTCCTGCTATCCCGCCTTCACATATATAAATCCTGTGAGTCCTGCTATCCCACCTTCACATATAGAAATCCTGTGAGTCCTGCTTCCCCGCCTTCACATATAGAAATCCTGTGAGTCCTGCTATCCCGCCTTCACATATATAAATCCTGTGAGTCCTGCTATCCCGCCTTCACATATATAAATCCTGTGAGTCCTGCTATCCCACCTTCACATATAGAAATCCTGTGAGTCCTGCTTCCCCGCCTTCACATATAGAAATCCTGTGAGTCCTGCTATCCCGCCTTCACATATATAAATCCTGTGAGTCCTGCTATCCCGCCTTCACATATATAAATCCTGTGAGTCCTGCTATCCGGCCTTTACATATATAAAACCTGTGAGTCCTGCTATCCCGCCTTTACATATATAAATCCTGTGAGTCCTGCTATCCTGCCTTTACATATATAAATCCTGTGAGTCCTCCTTTGCCTGCCTTCACATATATAAATCCTGTGAGTCCTGCTATCCCGCCTTCACATATATAAATCCTGCGAGTCCTGCTTCTTTGCCTTCACATATATAAATCCTGTGAGTCCTGCTTCCCCTGCCTTCACATATATAAATCCTGTGAGTCCTGCTTCCCCTGCCTTCACATATATAAATCCTGTGAGTCATGCTTTGTCCACCTTCAAATACATAAATCCTGTGAATCCTACTTCCCCTGCCTTCATATACAGAAATCCTGTGAGTCCTGCTTCCCCTGCCTTCACATTTATAAATCCTGTGAGTCCTGCTTCCCCAGCCTTCAGATATATTTATCCAATGAGACCTGCTTTCTCCATCTTCACATGTATAAATATTGAATCCTGCTTTGCCTACCTTCATATATAGAAATCCTGATTTCTGCTACTACTGCCTTCATAAATAGAAATCCTGTGAGTCCTGCTTCCCCTGCCTTCATATATAGAAATTCTGAGACCTGCTTCCCCGTCTTCATATATAGAAATCCTGTGAGTTCTGCTTTCCAACCTTCACATGTAGAAATCCTGTGAGTCCTGCTTCCCCCGCCTTCATATATAGAAATCCTGTGAATCATGCTTCCCCCGCCTTCATATATAGAAATCCTGTGAGTTCTGCTTTCCAACCTTCATATATATAAATCCTGTGAGTCCTGCTATGCCGCCTTCACATATACAAATCCCGTGAGTCCTGCTTCTTCGCCTTCACAAAAATAAATCCTGTGAGTCCTGCTTCTTTGCCTTCACATATATAAATCATGTGAGTCCTGCTTCCCCTACCTTCACATATAGAAATCCTGTGAGTCCTGCTTCCCCTGCCTTCACATATAGAAATCCCGTGAGTCCTGCTTCCCCTGCCTTCACATATAGAAATCCCGTGAGTCCTGCTTCCCCTGCCTTCACATATAGAAATACTGAGTCCTGCTTCCCCACCTTCATATATAGAAATCCTGTGAATCATGCTTCCCCCGCCTTCATATATAGAAAGCCTGTGAGTTCTGCTTTCCAACCTTCATATGTAGAAATCCTGTGAGTCCTGCTTCCCCCGCCTTTACATATATAAATCCTGTGAGTCCTGCTATGCCGCCTTCACATGTATAAATCCTGTGAGTCCTGCTTCTTCGCCTTCACATATATAAATCCTGTGAGTCCTGCTTCCCCCGCCTTCACATATATAAATCCTGTGAGTCCTGCTTCTTCGCCTTCACAAAAATAAATCCTGTGAGTTCTGCTTCTTTGCCTTCACATATATAAATCCTGTGAGTCCTGCTATGCCGCCTTCACATATATAAATCCTGTGAGTCCTGCTTCTTCGCCTTCACAAAAATAAATCCTGTGATTTCTGCTTCTTTGCCTTCACATGTATAAATCCTGTGAGCCATCCTTCCACCTCCTTCACATGGATAAATCCTGTGAGTCTTGCTTCCCTCACATTCACATTTAGAAATCCTGTGAGTCCAGCTTCCCCCGCATTCATATATAGAAATCCTGAGAGTCCTGCTTTCTCCACATTCAAATGTAGAAATCCTGCGAGTCCTGCTTTCTCTGCCTTCAAATAGAGAAATCCTGTGAGTCCTTCTTCCCTGGCTTCATATATAGAAATACTGTGAGTCCTGCCTCCCCTGACTTCATATATAGGAATCCTGTGAGTCCTGCTTCCCCTGACTTCATATATAGGAATCCTGTAAGTCCTGCTTCCCCAAATTCATATATCGAAATCCTGTGAGTCCTTCTTCCCACACTTAAACATGTATAAATCCTGTGAGTCTTGCTCCCCCCACCTTCACATTTAGAAATCCTGTGAGTCCAGCTTCCTCGCATTCATATACAGAAATCCTGAGAGTCCTTTCTCCGCCTTCAAATATAGAAACCCAGTGAGTCCTTCTTCCCCTCATTCATATATAGAAATACTGTGAGTCCTGATTCCCCTGAATTCATATATAGAAATCCTGTGAGTCCTGCTATCCCCGCCTTCATATATAGAAATCCTGTGAGTCATACTCCCCCCGCCTTCTTATTTATAAATCCTGTGAGTCCTGGTTCCCCTGACTTAATATATAAGAATCCTGTGAGTCCTGCTTCCCCACCTTCATTTATAGAAATCCTGTGAGTCCTGCTTCCCCACCCTCATATATAGAAATCCTGTGAGTCCTTCTTCCCCCGCCTTCACATTTATAAATCCTGTGAGTCCTGCTTCCCCTGCCTTCACATATAGAAATCCTGTGAGTCCTGCTTCCCCACCTTCATATATAGAAATCCTGTGAATCATGCTTCCCCCGCCTTCATATATAGAAAGCCTGTGAGTTCTGCTTTCCAACCTTCATATGTAGAAATCCTGTGAGTCCTGCTTCCCCCGCCTTTACATATTTAAATCCTGTGAGTCCTGCTTCTTCGCCTTCACATGTATAAATCCTGTGAGTTCTGCTATCCCGCCTTCACATATATAAATCCTGTGAGTCCTGCTATCCTGCATTCACAAATATAAATCCTGTGAGTCCTGCTATCCTGACTTCACATATATATAAATCCTGTGAGTCCTGCTTCTTTGCATTCACAAAAATATATCCTGTGAGTCCTGCTTCTTTGCTTTCACATATATAAATCATGTGAGTCCTGCTTTGCCCACCTTCACATGTTTAAATCCTTTGAGTCATCCTTCCTCCTCCTTCACATATATAAATCCTGTCAGTCTTGCTCCCTCCACATTCACATTTAGAAATCCTGTGAGTCCTGCTTCCCCCGCATTTATATATAGAAATCCTGAGAGTCCAGCTTTCTCCACCTTCAAATGTAGAAATCCTGTGAGTCCTGCTTTCTCCGCCTTCAAATAGAGAAATCCTGTGAGTCCTTCTTCCTTGCGTTCATATATAGAAATACTGTGAGTCCTGCTTCCCCTGACTTCATATATAGGAATCCTGTGAGTCCTGCTTCCTCACCTTCCTATATAGAAATCAAGTGAGTCCTGCTTCTCCACTTTCATATATCAAAATCCTGTGAGTCCTTCTTCCCCCGCCTTCACATATATATTGTAAATCCTGTGAGTCCTGCTTCCCCCGCCTTCACATGTATAAATCCTGTGAGTCTGTGAGTCTTGCTCCCCTCACCTTCACATTTAGAAATCCTGTGAGTCCAGCTTCCTCGCATTCATATATAGAAATCCTGAGAGTCCTGCTTTCTCCACATTCAAATATAGAAATCCTGTGAGTCCTTCTTCCCCTCCTTCATATATAGAAATACTGTGAGTCCTGACTCCCCTGACTTCATATATAGAAATCCTGTGAGTCCTGCTTTCCCCGCCTTCATATATAGAAATCCTGTGAGTCATACTCCCCCCGCCTTCACATATAGAAATCCTGTGAGTCCTTCTGCCCCAGCCTTCATATATAGAAATCCTGTGAGTCACATGCTAAACCTCAGATGAGACAACTACCGAACCACTAAAATGGCTTACATTTGTGTAGTGGAATAATTAAGAGAGAAGGAGGCTCCATAGAAAAGATGATAATGTCCCCCCACATATGCTAAATTATTGCCCTTCCACATATTTGTCAACAACTTTGGGTCAACTTCCCACCAGCTTGTCAGCTAAGAATGCAGTCCTGGTGAAGTCCTGCATAGGTTTTTTCCATTTAGGAGCAAAGGGTAGTCTTCTGCTGCTCTTCCCTGGGACTAAAGACAGACTTCAAAGGCCCTCTAATAAACTCATCGGAGGAGAGCCGCACTTAGCTGTGTTCTTTTTCTCCTTTCTTTAGCCATTAATGGAGGCTCCTTCCCACCTATCAAAACTTTTGACATATCTCTCTGACATGTCAAAAGTATTTTTCAAACCACAGTCACATCATGGAGACGAATGCTCAAAGAATTAGGATCCCCACCTGCACAATGAGGATCAAGTGCATTCAGATCTCATGAGCATCAAAATCTGTCCAGTAATTATAGACTACTGGTTAACAAATATGCTGCAGTGTCAATGCTACATAAGCAGGAAATGTTTTTATTTTTTTCGAAGAGTCATCAAGCCAGTAGCAAAAAGTGCCAGGATGTGAATGCCATGAATGACAGGATCTGCTTGGACATTGTTGGGTCTTCCAGCTCAATCCTCTCCAGTTTTATTTTTTTTTGGCTTCCTTTTACGTCACTCCTTGTCCATCTAACCATAAGCTTCAAGCAAAAACATCATTGTTAGGTCCATTCATATTCCGTCTGGCTACTTTATATAATCAGTTTGCCCAGAAGAGAAGACAAAGCCTTTGTTAGAGAGCGCTGTTGACATCTCTCCAAGACGACTGTGCAACGTACCACCTGCCTGACACAATAGTTTACTAGCTCCAGGGAGCCCAGGTGTTGAAGATAAATGGCTTTCACATGTAGGTGAGAATGAATGGTAACTACAAATGACATAAAACAACACAAAAACACATTTTAGGAGTAAAATTGCTTTCAGTGAGGAGAAGATACAGCCATGCTGATTTTATCGTTCGTCGCAACTCATGTTGTCACCACTTTCTTTTATGTAGGACTTTATAGAGGTTGTGCAGGTTTAGAAAAACATGGCTACTTCTTTGTAGAAACGGTGTCACAACTGTTCAATGGTTGTGCCTGGTATGGCAGATCACCTCTATTCAATGAAACGGAACTAATCTGCTATTTTTAGACAGGTGTGGCACTAATTTTGGGAGAAAAAAAAATGTTTTTCATGCAGATGTGTTTCTTCTAACCATTTTTAAAATGAATAAAACAAACTAAACATGATTTTGTGATACTATGTTAGAAGATGTTTGTGATGTTTGTGTCTACATGTGGCCAGATAGTGGTCGTGATAACCTTTTGTATGCAAATTTGTATTGTGAAAAAATAATGTCCTTAATGGGGTTCGTCAACTTTAGAGCTCACTCTTAGTAACATACAACCCCTGGCAAAAATTATGGATTCACCGGGCTCGAAGTATGTTCATTCAGTTGTTTAATGTTGTTGAAAAAAAGCAGATCACAGACATGGCACAAAACTAAAGTAATTTCAAATGGCAACTTTAGGGCTTTAAGAAACACTAAAAGAAATCAAGATTAAAAATGTGGTACTCAGTAAGGGTAATTTTTTTCAGACCAAGCAGAGGGAAAAAAATATGGAATCACTCAATTCTGAGGAAAAAATTATGGAATCACCCTGTAAATTTTCATTTCCAAAACTAACACCTGCATCAAATGTGATCTGCTTTTTTTCAACAACGTTAAACAACTGAATGAACATCCTCCGAGCCCGGTGATTCCATAATTTTTGCCAGGGGTTGTATAACATGGCAAAGTGCTATGCAATGTTTTATCAGATAGCATACAGCCCAATTTTATTTTTGGGGAGTGCAGATCGGCAATTTTTTTTTCTCATGCGTTTTAAATGCATTTTTCTGGCTAAAAATCAATATTGCAATTGAGTTTCATTAAAAAAAATGTCATTATTTGTCTTCTATAGCATCTGTATTGCACAATTGCAGACTGTCGAATTAATACAAGGCATTATCCAGGACTTCATTTTTTTTTGCTATGGGACTAAACACTTATCGGCAGGTAGGTGCCAATTACCTGCCTTTTCTCTCCCAGCTCACAGCAGTCATGGACCACTCCTTTCGGAGAATCTCTTAATTTCTGTGACTTCAACTCGACAGAGCTATTTTTTTACTTACGCTCTGCTCTGTTGACGGGGTGTCACTACTGATGTCATGTTGATTGACAGCCAGCTCTTGGCTGAGTCGGCTGTCAACCAACATTGCATTGGCAGTGATGGGTCATCGACCAAGCAGAGCATAAGAGAAGGAACTGCTGTCAATGTGACATCCTAGGAAACAGGAGAGTTGCTGCCAGGAGTGGTCCATGTCCTGTGTGATCTGAGAGAGATCATTTCATGGCAGAACAGGCAGATAGTTAGTAACTAGCTGCAGATAAATGCTTAGCCCCTTAAAAAATAAAATCCTGGATAACGCCAGTTTGCAACTATTTTATCTGTGCTTTCTGAACTCTTCTGAACTAATCACAGTGATCACTTCAAAGTTAAATGTGCCAGGAAACAAAGATCCTTGAAAAGCCAAACGGTGCAAAATATTTAATGGAATCTACTTATAAAAATGAATTCTTTCCCCAAATGCATTCACTTGATAACAAAAAAGTTTTAGTCTCCTATGTGGCACCTCCATGGGTGAATTGAAGTATTACATATTGGCCATTGGTTGTCCATTTAATAAAGACATGCTGAGTCCTCCAGAGAAAATAAGAGATGATTTTTCTATACTAGGAATTATTCTCCTCTCAGAAGAGGAACTTGAAGCTCTAGAATTAGAGTTAAAAATCTTTAACATAGTCTTATTATTATCTGGTCTTATTATTATCTATAATACCAGTATCTTTTTATGTAGCTTAGCAGACTTAAATGGTAGTCCAGGACTTATATATGGATGACCTTTCCTTGGGATAGGAGATCAGTTTCAGATCATTGGGGTATAAAACCTGGTACCCCCACCTATCAGCTGTTTACAGCTCCCGCTGATGCTGGAAGAGCACAGCTCCATACACCATGTAGTGGATGTTATTGGGTACTGCAGCTCAGCTCCCATTGATGTGAATAGTGTCAGATCCCCACAGCTGTAATTCTGGTCAATCACTTTAATGCCCCCATGAGCATCAGAGCCTGGATTTAAGTGCAACTTGTGCATCCTCTATGATTATGCCCCTCAGAATTCCCTGAAAAAGTATCTGTAATATGTTTACTAACCATTCTGCAATTTTTATACTCAGATCATGAAATCAGGCAAATTTAGAATTGTTATGTCTGTGCAATGCTTGGTGTTAAACGTTGCATGACTTCTGCTTTACCAAACCAGAACTTAGATACCTGGGGCAGTGTCAATGAGTTAAATACCTGATTTTTTTACAAAGATAATTCATTGTATGTATCCTGAGATAGAGCCACTAATTTAGACCCTTTGGCTTGTAGTAGGAGTGGTGAGTATGCAACTTGATGCAATGAATTATGATGTCTTACTTTATCCTAGTAGGAAAAACCCCTTTAAATGAATGGTCTTCAACAATGGCAAATTCATTAACAAAGCAAAAATAAAACAAAATCTTAGGAAAAAATAGGCATTGATTAGAATATAAAACCGTGAGCTCTTTCTTGTAGAGTTGCAGGTTGTGAGCTTGGTGGGTGTTTACTATGAAGATGCTCTTCCCCTCTATTCTCTTAATGATCTTTTCAATATGCTTCTGTTTCTTCGCCCTTGCACAAATGCAGAACTAAAAAACCTTGAGCATATAAAATTATTAGATTATTGGCAAACTGTAGCACATAGTATGCAGCTTGGTCCTGTAATCTTGCTAATATCCTCTCGAGCCCTATTGAGCTATCTGTAGTCAGTGCAATTCAGTTTTATTAACATTCATTGTATCACTAAGGAGACTTCTAAACTGCATTTTTTTGCATAATATCTCAGTGTAGGAAAATGAAACGAAAGATGATATTCACAGGGAATACCCACTGAGCTCAAACCCTGCAACCCCACAATCTAGCAAGTAAACAAAATGCATAATACAAATACTGTATATTTGATCTGAGCTGCAAGATCATTTCTTATTGTTTTTTTTTAATTATGCCATGATTTCATTGACTTGCTTTCTTGTATAGTTGCAGGTTTTGACCTCGGTGGGTGTTTCCTGTTTAGATATTCTTCCCCTCCATTTTCTTAATGTGCAGGTCGATATGTTTCTCTTTCTTCGCCCTTGCTGTCTAACCCTGACATATTGTCAACAGTCGAATTTTCAGGGACAAATTCCAACTGTATTGAATTTTATAACCTACTAGTAAAGCCATGTAGATTCCAAGAAGAAGCATAGGAAAGCAGACTTCTATAAGGTCACAGGGATAGTCATGTCTACGACCCAATTATTTATATCATTTTCTTTAATTTAAGAAGACATCTTGACATCCTAGTGTCAACTCTGCTACATGGAAGCCACCTATAATAAATGTTCATTCCTCATTCCATAACCCTGCAACCAATGTGTGACACGTTAGCCAGTTCCATTGCGTGCCTTTAATTCTCAAAGTCACATATCAAAGTTAGTGCAGACAGTGACGGACAGAAGTGGCGTATACGGGATACACTTGGGGTTGGAGTCAGGCAGTGTTACACTATTACATTACATTCATTGCCCAATGTCATGTTAACAGCTCATAACCTGCAGTAGCTTGGAGAAGAAGTGTACCCTACAGACCATGTGTCATCCATGGGGCTCTGGACGCCTGTCAGTCACGCTAATAGACCAGACTGCAGTCTGCAGCACACAATTTCGTTCTTCTTTCATGACTGACAGACTCCGGAAAGACTTAGATATGTGAAGCATTTGACAGCCGGGTGGAGGAGGAGACGTGTAGTAGTATGAGCGATGATAAATGAAGGGATGCATGTAGTTATGTCCCACACACGCTGCTCCCATGACAATGTGTCATTTTGCGCTAAGGATGCATTTTTAATGAGAACAGTGATTTTGACCTTGACCGCTGTAAATGTATCTGTAAATATCTCCATCTCCTCGCCATGGTGTATGATTTACAATGTGATATTAAACCTAACTAGATACATAGAAGGAAGAACTTTGTTCAAATTTAGCCAGGAAATTTGGAATCAAATTTATGAGTATCGAATGATTATCCTCTGAGGTCTCTCCAGACTTCAGAGAATAATAAACATATATTAAACAAATGAATCCATTGTACTCACCTGGCCCTGTTCCACCTCACAGCCCATTTATAGCTCTGTTGTTATCTTTTTTTCGATGTGATTTTCACTGGACCATTTTCAGAATTTCCCAATGCCGGGCATCTTAGTCATCCGCTCCACTAAATAGGAAATATTATGATGAGAGGGTCGGGAGAATAGTAATTTTTCTAATTTTTTTAACCTTTTTAATGCATAAATTTTAGTTGGATTTGTGCATATTAAATCTTAAAAATAATCAGATTCTGGTAAACATGATATTTTTTGTGAAATTTGAGTCAATCTTCTCTGACAAACAGATAGATACTCAGGATGCCTTATGGACCCCTGGGATTATTGAAGGATCTTTCAACATGGAGGCATTCTCCTGAGCATTGCATAAAAAAACTATTTACAATAAAAAATTATCATCAACTCTTCTCTTCACGAGTCACGCTAGCATTGTTCTTTATAGCTTACTAATTCAAGTGTAGCTAAGTTATGCCACCCATCACACTGCCAGTTATCTTACTCCACTTTACTTATTCCAGGGGAAATGTATATTGCCACAGAGGCTGCTCATCTTCAGTATGTTCTGAGTAGGCAAAGTGAGACAACCTTCATTTGGACTCCTCCTATCTGTCAAACAGACCTCAGAGGTCTACTATCGTTCCTCATGGGTGTGACAAATCTAGGCTTCACTGTCTGCAGAATGCAAGTGGGTTCTTCTTACTTCTTTGTCTTGGTTTCATATTGTCAATGTCTCACAAGCACACAGTCTTTTCTGACCCATATTTCCACAAACACTTGTCACCCTGTCACCTTGATAGGCAGTAGTTCCTCATGGGTGGCCGGTCCTCCTCATTCATTACAGCCACAGACAGAATCCTATACTTCTACTGGTCAGTCAAGACAGCACCTCATTTTTACAAGTATGCCCATCCCCAAACTTCTTGTCACAGGCTGTATCTGACAGACTAACTGTCATCTAAATTGTGCACTCCATAACTGAAAATGGTCCACGTTATGTTCACCAAGACACATCACATGCGTCTTCTGACACCATCCTTCTGCATGCTCACAAGTACTTTGAAGGTACACATAAGGGTATGCCATGTAGTCATTTAGGGCCTTTCATTTGTTACCCAGTAGTACTACCTAGGGCATCCAGCCTTTCAACCTGCCTGCACGTCAATGCATACAGTTCTGCTCACCATTATTGGCATTTGCTGACAGCCACCAAATGTTTCTTGTAGCCATCTATAAGCTTCTTGCACTTCTCAGCTGGAATTTTCTTCCACTCTTTCTTTGCAGTTTGTTCAAGCTCTTGATTGTTTGCAGGGTTCTTTTTACCAATGGCAGATTCAGCTCACTCCAAAGATTTTTAATGTGATTGAGGTCAGGACTTATTGCTGGCCATTTTAAAAAAGTCAATGTTTTATTTTTTAACTATTCCTGTGTATTTTTGGATGTGTGCTTTGAGTCATTGTTTTGCTGGAGGACCCATGATCTTTGACTCAAACCGAGTTTTCTTATGCTGGGTAGGACAATTCGCTCTAAAATCTCTTGATCATTCTCTGCTTTAATGATTCCTGTGATATGGTCAAGGCCTCCAGTACCATATGCAGAAAAGCAACCCCACAGCATTATGGATCCTCCAACATGCTTAACTGTTGGTAAGGTGTTATTTTTCTCATATGCTTCATTGCACCATCTGCAAAAAAACTGCTGCTTTGCACTGCCAAAACATTCTATTATTGTTTCATATGTCCACAGAACATTTTCCCAAAAGGATTGTGGTTTGTCACGGCACTCTTTGGCAAAGATCATTCGTTCCTTTTTATGTCTTTTCTTCAGAAATGGTTTCTTCCTTGGCCTTTGCCCATAAAGCTCTGCTTTAGTGTGCAGCGTATGGTCCTTGTTGAAACCATGACCCTAGACTGTTCCAGTTTGGCCTTCAGGTCTTTGGATGTTTGATGTGGTGTTTTTTCCACCATTCGCACCAACCTTCGAAGACATCCCTTGTCTATTTTCCTCTTTCACCCAATTCAAGGGAGGTTCTTGACGGTTCCATGCTTGACAAACTTCTTAATAACATTGCGCACTGTTGAAACTGGGATACCAAGGTCTTTGGAAAAGGCCTTACACCCTTTGGAAGTCTTGTGTTTGCTAATAATAGCACTTCTGATGTCCTCAGACAGCTCCTTTGTCTTCACCATTATGACAAAGGAATAGGGCCTACCATGTTGCTTTTTAAAACACTGAAGTCATCATTCATTGGATAATTCATGTCACATCGGCAGAGACAATTAATCACATGTGAATCTCTTTTGTTATTTACCACTGGGCAGTCAAAATGTGATTCCATACTAAATTAATGTAAAGGGTGCCAATATCGGTGACACAGAAAGCTTAAGGTTTTTCTATTTTTCCTTCCCATTGTTTTTTGTTTTAAATTATTGTTCATCATTTGCTCTTTTGTATTTAACATCAGTGCTCTATACAAAAAAACTGTTTCACTTGATTAATTTTTTTCAGGAGACATTCCACATTATGTACTTAAACTTCATGGGTGCCAATATTGATGAGCAAGATTGTATTTCATCCAAATAACATTCACATGAAATCAATACTAATATATGTAAAAATTGTAATAACAAAGCATAATGTCAATTGCCAACATGACTCACAAAGATAACAGCCACCTAAATACTAGTGAGTTTTGGCCCGGCTCAACTCATAACATTACCATTAGTAAGATGGATAACTGAAAACTTACAAATAGATAGATAGAAAGATAATATATATTTCCAAGTAACAGCACACCCTGTGGTCAAGTGGAGTATTGCAATGAAATATTATAAATATTATCAATGTCTATAAAATTAAACATTATTAATATGCATATAGATATTTTGCCAAATGAACGATTCTATACGATAAAATCATAGAGTGCTACTTAACAGTATGATGGATGCTAATGTTAATGTTTACTTGATGTACACTCTTGACAAATTACATTATAAAAAAAAATCAGTTTCTAGAGAGGACATTTCCTCATTGACATTCAAATGCGCGGCTGATACGTAGGTTGCACTCATAGGAGTAATGGATATTTTAATGGGGATTTTAACCATGTTCACTGTGGTATAATGTGTGAAATGAAGGTGATGAGGCTGCTTATAAAAAAAGAAAAGACGCTCAGACTCACACCTTGCAGCTTAAAAAGTTAACTGCTCAGAAAATAAATGTGAGTGACAGAAAATGGAATTGACATTGTAATATTACTGTGAAGTCATTGACCTTGAGACATTGGGAACGTCCATGGGCCGAGTCCACGTCCAACCAATGCCAACAATGAGGAGGAAAGTGAGGTCCCTCTGCCTGGAATAGCTGCTCAGTTACTTAACGCTCATAACACTTAAGGTAACTGGTATTAAAATGGCTAGAAAACAATGGTCCATAAATGACATGGTGTCATTAATTATTAAATTTATTGTAGGTTCACAGTTATAAATGATCTAGGGCGGCCATTCTTAATGACATCTCCCCTGGACCGTAGAAGTCGATGAATTTCCAATTCAATAGTCTATGCAAAACAAGGTTAAAATGACTCAAAGTCTGACTTTATTTTAATGTGCTTCAAAGAAATTAAAAGCCTCTAGCTCGCACAATGAAATATCATCTTCCCCTTAGAGCATGGAATGGCCATTACCGGAGGAGAGCTTTGTTAATCACAGGTTTGGAACGAAATGCGCTGGGCTGATTCAAGAGTTGGGTGGGCACGCATTACAATAATTTTCCTAAGTCACGGTATTCATTGTCCATTCACCCAGCAACAAAGGTCCCAAATGCTTTTAGAAATCTGTGCAGTGTTTACAACACGTCTGGCTCAATGCAGCCGGTTAATGGCTCTTTTTTTTTTGCATTGACAATGAATGGACTGATATCAGGTTACTTTGCCAGCAAGTGACAATAAAATGAAAAAATAGTGGCGAGGGTGACTTGAAATGAATAGAAAGAATCTGATTTGTACAAAAAATGTTAGCATGTTAACAGGACACAGTTGCGTAATATTGTGTATTCTATTTAAATATGTCCAAAAGACTGGGCTGATCCAAAATCATGCTGGAGAGGAATAAATTTAAGGAGGCTTTCTCGTTGTACAGAGTTCTACCAACATTATCCATGATAACCGGCTGATACTGCAGGGAACCACCACAGATCACCATAATGAAGTGTGAAGTCACGGGGTCTTCCGTGGGTGTAATACTACTCAGGCAACACAGGGTGAGGATAAAACCGCGTGGCAATACTTTATTGTACCACAGGAAGGACAATAAACACATATAACGGTCCCAGCATATACCCAAGATGGTACAACATTACACAGTGATCATTCTTCCGCTGGCCTGCCTGGGATAGAATAGCTGCGACTTTGGGACTTCCAGGGCCAACAACTTCAATCAGTGGCCCCCCCGCTTCTGGTGGGCCCCCACAGAGAGGAGATAGTGGCAAGCTTCGGAAGGTAGAAGTCCATTGAGGTACAAGGCCAGGAGACCCGAGAGTCCCACCCTGGCCTCTCCGAGAGGTTGCAAGCGGCCAGGTGACTTCATCGTCTCAACCTGGTCTCCCCAAATGTATCAGTGGTTCTCTCTGATGGTCAGTGGAGCAGATCCGAATCTTTCCAGTCAGGGCCATGAACCCTTAGACCAGAATCATGTATAATCCAAATCTGTATCTCTTTGGATGGAGCCGCAATGCTATCCAACTACTGTCCTGAAGGATGTCTCTCATTCTCCTAGTAAAGTCTTTCTGATTCTCCTTGATTCTCCTTTCAGCACTACAGACATCCCTGTTTATATTTACATCTGTGTAAGGTCATCATTCACAGGTTGGAGGAAAGGGCAGCGCTCAGGTCTCATTGTTTGAGCATCTAATTAATTTTTTGTAGTTTGTCCTGCTATTTTGTGAGTCAACAAGCCACAGGTTCCACACAATGGTTAATCAACATAATTAGCAAACATTCATTATTCCACAGACCAATAGAAGTCAACATTGAGGGTTATACAAATACTGGTCTGTCCTACCCCAGCCACAGAAATACACATACATTTACAAGCCAACATAACGATAATAATGTATTTCTCTTGGCTTAATTCTAATCATCTGGCTGATTAAGATTATAAGCTGTATTGTCACATGAAGGCTTCTTGAATCTACTGTGTTAATGGAACAGTTAACGCCTATCAAGTGGATAGGTTAAAAGTAGAGTTGTTGGATATTGAATTGCAGAACTCAGGTCAGTGGCCAGGTAAGTAATCTGTAATCAGAAGAGTCCCAGCACCCACAACAGTTATATTCTTATCTTTTATTTTATTAAAACTGAACTGGATGCATTTCAGCCCATACCAAGTTTTCCACAGCAGTTTTATACTGCTGTAGAAAGCTTGGAACGAGCTAAAGTGCATCCAGTTCACTTTTGATTACATAAATGATAAGAATATAACCGTTCTGAGTGCTGGGGCTCTTCTGATTTCATATTATCTACTCTCCTCATGCACCACCATGAAAGTAGAGTGCTAATCTCTTTGGATCTCTATGTCAGTAATCTATGGCTGTTGGGTGGGAGCCCTGAAGCCAGCCTCCCACCATCTATGACTCTTCTTTTATTTAGTTGACCTGGGGCAACATTGCATGTGGGTCACACTGCAACAATAACATGATGCCAGGGAGCAACTCAAGAGAAGAGAAAGAAAGAAAGAAGGGAAGTAGGAGGAAGTTTTTATTGCTCCAGTCCAAAAGCTACTTTTTACTGAGCTGGCCGCAAAGTTGGATCCTGCAAATCGATTCACACTAACTCTAGTAAAAAGATGTAATAATCCTTCACAACTGGAATAACAAGTTAACTATTGACATTCTGGTGTCCTGTCTACACCACTAGAGGGAGCTCAGCATCTTACTGCATACTGTTTATTCATTGAACTGAATAATTAAAGGGCTTGAACTAAAACATTGATGGCCTATCCTTAAAATATGTTGATGGTTCAACATGCAGCATCCTTACCACCCAGCTGATGCCTGATGCCTGATGCTGTGGCAGTCACAATTTCATAATTTATAGAGCCAGAATGCTACAGTTTTCTACAGTGTGTAGTGGTCATTCAGAGTACTGCAGGTCAGAATACATTCACTACAATAGGAGCTGAGCTGCAGTACATAGTATTGGCCACTAAGCAGTTTACAGAGCCGTGGTGTCTCGGCACTGTATACTGTGAATGTTTGACAGCCAGACAGCCATGGCTCCAGATACCAGTTAAATGGTGTGATTCCAGGTGACCTCTACTGATCAAATATTGATGACTTCTTCTCAGGATAATCAATTTATGTAATATACAGTGGAGATGAGTGATTTTTTTAAAAAATTGCCAGCTTTTTCAAGGAAATTTGATCTTCAGCAAATCAATTTGATGCAAATCAAACGTACTCCAAAGTCTCCAATTGCTCTTAAAAGATGTGTATGTGATTGAATTGCAGCAGCACTATAACCAGGGCTGTATTTACCACTTGACACTGAAGGTCCAATGCCTAGGGCGGAGGTTTGAAGAGGGCGGCAAAAACTATTTAAAAAAAATCCACTTTTGTTTAATTTTTACAACTTTCCTTCACTCTGTCTACAGTGAAGCGAATGCCAATTGATGGAGCAACAGTTAGAAGGGTCATCTATCTCCTTTTCCACCAATCAGCAACTCGGCAGAATATCAGCAGCGGATTTCGGAGTCCTAGCTGCAGCTTGCATTCACCCATTGGTGTTAATCCTTCATATACTTTCAGATGCATTCATCTATTGCTGTCAAACTGCTTTTTTTTAAGTGATTACTTCAATATTGCAAATAATGAACCAAATGGGAAAACCCATATAATTATCCCTCTCTAAACAGGCTATAAAATGTAACTTTTCATTTTTATTTTAAAATATGAATGTTGAGGGTATTAAAATATTATCATTAATCAGCCAAAATGATAAAAAGACTAAAATCGATGACATTCTGATGTTACCGTGGGGTGTCATCTCTAGAGCTGAATGGGATAAATAGATCTCAGCACATGTCCCCCCAACATGTTTCACCGCACTAGCGGTGTCATCAAGGGATGGGACACTAACATGAATGACCGCCGGCCAGACATGTGTCCCATATATAGGCTCTGTATGTATCCCATAGCCAATAGAAAAGTGTTTAACCAAATAGAGGAAGTGACCACATATTCATTTACACCAAAGGCAAGTAGCCAAATATCTAGCCAATTGTCTCCTAGCATAAATTTGATATAAGGAGCACCATGATTCGTTCACACAATATGCATCATACCTCATTGTAACCATTGAAATCGCCATCCAATAGCACATTTAGTTCTCTGTAACTCTCCAATCACAAATGGCCACGTCATCATCATTATCATTCCGATGTGGCACAGCCTCATTGGCCACATCAGTAATGAATCAGAATGTAACGGCGCTCATCCAATCACTATAAAGGAAAGACGTCCTATTTTTGTCATCCAATCAGATGCGAGCTCATCATCGTCATACTGATGTGGCACATTTCAATTGGCCACCAGCGCAGTGACAACATCCTGTTTTAAACATCCAATTGGACACGAGCATGTCATCATGCTTGTCATACTGACGTGGCACATTTCAATTGGCCGCTGAAATAGTCACAATATCCAATAGGAGATCCCATTAGAAGCACCCAATCAGATGTAAGCGCATCATCACCTCTGACATGGCGCAATATGATTGGTCAAAGGCATAGTCACATTTATCCTAATAGATGCCCATGTATCAACACAGGTATTACAGGTATCATTATAGCACTGGATAATTCAATTGAATGCGATCATAGTCTTACCATTTCACTCAATAATTGGATTACATATATGGAAAGGTGTTAAATTAAAACATTTAAAATCATACTCCTAAACTACATAAATGTATTCTTTAATTTTTATCATGAATAAACTCCCTACTTATACACTTATAGCTGATAAATTATATACATTTATCTATTTTTATGTATTTTCATGTGTATATACACATAAATACATCTATTAATTTATAACCCACATATCTACAGAAAGGCGCAATAACCAAAACCCTCTTTCAGACCGTCTGGACTTAATCTCTTAAGACGGTATACACACTTAGCTTCCTCTCTCAATAAGAGTTGGTCAAGATCACCTTTCCTCTGTTTGAGAGAGTATTTTTCGATACCCCAAAATTGTATAGCAAAAGGGTCCGAGCCATGATGGAATCTCATATGGCGTGACACAGGAGTATCATAGCTGTTCCTGAGGGATCCGATATGCTGCAATACACGTCTCCTAAATTGTTGGTTCATTTTTCCCAAGTATAGTAATGAACAGTGACATGTTGCGATATACACAATACCCGAGGTCGTGCAATTTATAAAATCTCTCACAACAAAGATTTTTTCCGATTGTTTGGGATTAACAAATTGTTTGGTCTTCAAAATATAATCACGTGCCTTACAATGACCACATTTAAAACATCCCACAATTTTATTAGTTAACCAGTAACTTCTCGGTTCAATCATAGATTAAAAATGACTAGGGAATAATAGTCTTCTTAAAATTGGGCCCTCTTCGGTATGTAATAGCAGGGTATTGAGTAATTTTATCTTTCAGATCTCTATCTTCTCGTAAGATATGCCAGTGTTTAGTCATTATCTTTCTGACCTCAGATGCACCCTGATCAAATGTACCAATGCATCTGATCAGTTGTTTGTTATTATCAAGTGGATATGATATTTTCTCTTGTAACAGCTGGTTTCTTTCGGTATATTTCGCACGGTGGAAGGCCTTTTTGAGGGGTTTGCTGGGATAGCCTCTCTTTTTAAATCGCTTGTATAAATTTGAACATTCATCCAAAAAAATCCTCATCCCTTGAGAAATTTCGCCTCGCTCTTAAATTTTGCCCGACTGAGATGTCCCTTTTAAGTGGCACTGGATGAAAACTGTCCCAATGGAGGAACCTATTTGTTGAAGTCTTCTTTCTATAGGTTTTAGTCTGAATGTTGCCATTTGGATCAATCCATATCGTGAGATCCAAAAAATTGATGGATCGCACATTGATCTCACTGGTGAATCTCAAGCCCAATCGATTATTATTCAGTACGTGGACAAAATCAGAAAACAGTGTTTGCAGTCCTTCCCAAAAAAATCAAAATATCGTCAATAAAATGTGCCCAAAATAAAACTTCAATATTGCGGCAAAAAGATGTTTCATTTGCCGCTTTAGCTGTAATCACCATAAAAAAAATGCTTTGACAGCAATGTTTGAATGCATCTGATGTACACAGTTCTGTAACTCATGCTGCTCATACATATTTACCATGACCTCCCCTGCAGTATAATGGCAATATAATGTGCTATCTATGTTACTGTCACACTGACAGATGCACTTGACTCAGTGGATTTTAACAACACATGAGGTGATCCTAAAGGCAAGCTTCACAGTGTGGGAGAGAGGAGGTATTCAGGTGATAGGTGCTTTCTTTCCTATGTGAATAGATTCAGTAACTAGTGATAATTTGGCAAGCTTTCTGCAAATGTTGGATATAAGCTGTGGATTTGCTGTGTTCAGTCAGTTTTACAGTTTGTAAAATTGTTGATTTTTGGTCTAAAAAAAAATCACTTTATATTGGTTTTATCCTTGGTATGTCATCCATATATCACTTAAAAAAAAGCAAGTCTTGACGAATTATACATGAAACAGTGAGGACCAGTACAAATGGTATGCAAGACAGTAGACAAACAAACAGAGCAGGTAGAAAAGATGAAGAAGAGGCATGTGTGAAGATACACACAATAGCAGCAGTTAAACACAGAAATTTAGTCTGGTATCTTCAGAAAAGCAGGGGCAATGTTGTATAGCAAAAATGCAATCTTGAGGTAAATGTAGTCTGGTCTATTCCAACAGAAAAGTGGTTAACAGCAGAAATGAAACAGAGAAGGAAATGTAGTCTGTGATCTTCTAGCAGAGCAATGGTTAACAGCAGCAATGTAACAGAAAAGGAAATGCAGTCTGGGATCTTCCAGCAGAGCAGTGGTTAATAGCAGAAAAGAAAAAGAGAAAGAAACGCATTCTGGCATCTTCCAGCAAAGCAGTGGTTAACAGCAGCATTGTAACAGAAAAGGAAATGCAGTCTGGGATTTTTTTGCAGAGCAATGGTTAATAGCAGTGTTGTATGCATTGAAATATATGTAAACTGAAGTCATGTTTGAAGAGATGCAATACTTTTCAGAAATCAGATGGGAAAAGGTCTGAGTAGAGTTACAAGGAGTTGGTAACTTGCTTGCAGAGAGGTTGGTGTGAACAAAACTTAGCAAGTTTGACTGAGCTTAGTTATAGCTTGGAAGTCAGGAGTACAAGAAGAGATAAACACCTGGCCGGAGATCAGTCAAGTGAAGTAGACAAAATGAAGGGGACAGAAATAATGTTACTAAATAACCAAGCACCTGGCAGAAGCCAGCCTTAAAAAAGCCTAGTGTGATGGTGTCTAGAGATGAGCGTTGTTCTACTCGAACTGTTCGCCAATCTCAAATTCGAGCTGTTTTGGGCGGTGTTCGAGCCGTTCGGCGAACATGAACAATTTGAGAAAAATTCGGCTGTTCGAGGTTATGTTCGATAACTGTTCGTGCAACAAAATCATAACTGGATTTTTTCTCAGTAATGATGAAAATTAATGTTAATACGCAGTTTGAGTGTACAGCGGGGTGGGGGGAGGGGCAGGGGATGGATCTCTGCAGGAACAATGAAGATCTCCATTTTTTTTCTCTTTCCCGAATTTGCAGTGGGGAGGTGCAATCTGTCAGCCTATCAGCAGCGCACACACGGAGCGAAGTGCTTATTTTCACACAAGCAAGGGCATGTGTCATTGGCAGTGTATGTCACATGTCCTTGCCCTATAAGACCAAGCCATTTTCCCCGTCGCCACCATTTTCTCACTGCTGCAGCTGCGTGTTAGACGGCACCGCTGTTGCTGTGTGCGCTATACCTTGTTAATTTCAAGCCAATTTTCGCACAAATATACAGATAGCTTGGGAGTAGGGAATAGTTGTGATTGCAGTCCTTTTAAGGACTAGGTTACAGCATTTCCTACGACTTTTATCAGGGAGGTCTGTGCTCTTAAATAGATAGATTGTGGGAGTAAAGACTAATTGTAATTGGAGTCCTTTTCAGGACTAGTTTACATCAGTTCCTATCAATTTTTGCCAGGCAGGTCTGTGCCAGTGCTGTGCAAGTTTTTTTCACAGCTTTTGGCTGAATCTAGCAAAGCTAATCCTTTTTGGTCTATTGCACAGTGTGTTAGTCAGTGGAGTAGCCTATCTGTGTTGCAAGATATACCACCTGTGTATAGAATACCAATTTTTTTACTGCACCTAGTGAAGTAAAATCTTTTGGGCATAGCATCATTCTATTAGTCCATCTATACTGACCTCCATCAGGTTGCAAACTGAATATAATTTTTTTCTGCATCTAGCTCTGAAAAAATATTTGGCCTTCTAGCAGTGTGTCGGACTTTCTCTATTAGTCCATCTATACTGACCTCCATCAGGTTGCAAATTAAAAATAATTTTTATCTGCATCTACAGTACCTCTGAAAAAATATTTGGGCTTCTAGCTGTGTGTGGGACTTGTTGTATTAGTCCATCTATACTGACCTCCATCAGGTTGCAAACTGAATATATTTTTTTCTGCATCTACCTCTGAAAAAATATTGGGCTTCTAGCTGTGTGTGGGACTTGTTGTATTAGTCCATCTATACTGACCTCCATCAGGTTGCAAACTGAATATATTTTTTTCTGCATCTACCTCTGAAAAAATATTGGGCTTCTAGCTGTGTGTGGGTCTTGTTCTATTAATCCATCTATACAGACCTCCATCAGGTTGCAAACTGAATATAATTTTTTTCTGCATCTAGCTCTGAAAAAATATTTGGCCTTCTAGCAGTGTGTGGGACTTTCTCTGTTAGTCCATCTATACTGACCTCCATCAGGTTGCAAACTGAATATAATTTTTTTCTGCATCTAGCTCTGAAAAAATATTTGGCCTTCTAGCAGTGTGTCGGACTTTCTCTATTAGTCCATCTATACTGACCTTCATCAGGTTGCAAATTAAAAATAATTTTTATCTGCATCTACAGTACCTCTGAAAAAATATTTGGGCTTCTAGCTGTGTGTGGGACTTGTTGTATTCGTCCATCTATACTGACCTCCATCAGGTTGCAAACTGAATATATTTTTTTCTGCATCTACCTCTGAAAAAATATTGGGCTTCTAGCTGTGTGTGGGACTATTTGTATTAGTCCATCTATACTGACCTCCATCAGGTTGCAAACTGAATATATTTTTTTCTGCATCTACCTCTGAAAAAATATTGGGCTTCTAGCTGTGTGTGGGACTTGTTGTATTAGTCCATCTATACTGACCTCCATCAGGTTGCAAACTGAATATATTTTTTTCTGCATCTACCTCTGAAAAAATATTGGGCTTCTAGCTGTGTGTGGGTCTTGTTCTATTAATCCATCTATACAGACCTCCATCAGGTTGCAAACTGAATATAATTTTTTTCTGCATCTAGCTCTGAAAAAATATTTGGCCTTCTAGCAGTGTGTGGGACTTTCTCTGTTAGTCCATCTATACTGACCTCCATCAGGTTGCAAACTGAATATAATTTTTTTCTGCATCTAGCTCTGAAAAAATATTTGGCCTTCTAGCAGTGTGTCGGACTTTCTCTATTAGTCCATCTATACTGACCTCCATCAGGTTGCAAATTAAAAATAATTTTTATCTGCATCTACAGTACCTCTGAAAAAATATTTGGGCTTCTAGCTGTGTGTGGGACTTGTTGTATTAGTCCATCTATACTGACCTCCATCAGGTTGCAAACTGAATATATTTTTTTCTGCATCTACCTCTGAAAAAATATTGGGCTTCTAGCTGTGTGTGGGACTATTTGTATTAGTCCATCTATACTGACCTCCATCAGGTTGCAAACTGAATATATTTTTTTCTGCATCTACCTCTGAAAAAATATTGGGCTTCTAGCTGTGTGTGGGACTTGTTGTATTAGTCCATCTATACTGACCTCCATCAGGTTGCAAACTGAATATAATTTTTTTCTGCATCTAGCTCTGAAAAAATATTTGGCCTTCTAGCAGTGTGTCGGACTTTCTCTATTAGTCCATCTATACTGACCTCCATCAGGTTGCAAATTAAAAATAATTTTTATCTGCATCTACAGTACCTCTGAAAAAATATTTGGGCTTCTAGCTGTGTGTGGGACTTGTTGTATTAGTCCATCTATACTGACCTCCATCAGGTTGCAAACTGAATATATTTGTTTCTGCATCTACCTCTGAAAAAATATTGGGCTTCTAGCTGTGTGTGGGACTTGTTGTATTAGTCCATCTATACTGACCTCCATCAGGTTGCAAACTGAATATATTTTTTTCTGCATCTACCTCTGAAAAAATATTGGGCTTCTAGCTGTGTGTGGATCTTGTTCTATTAATCCATCTATACAGACCTCCATCAGGTTGCAAACTGAATATAATTTTTTTCTGCATCTAGCTCTGAAAAAATATTTGGCCTTCTAGCAGTGTGTCGGACTTTCTCTATTAGTCCATCTATACTGACCTCCATCAGGTTGCAAATTAAAAATAATTTTTATCTGCATCTACAGTACCTCTGAAAAAATATTGGGCTTCTAGCTGTGTGTGGGACTTGTTGTATTAGTCCATCTATACTGACCTCCATCAGGTTGCAAACTGAATATATTTTTTTCTGCATCTACCTCTGAAAAAATATTGGGCTTCTAGCTGTGTGTGGGACTTGTTGTATTAGTCCATCTATACTGACCTCCATCAGGTTGCAAACTGAATATATTTTTTTCTGCATCTACCTCTGAAAAAATATTGGGCTTTTAGCTGTGTGTGGGTCTTGTTCTATTAATCCATCTATACAGACCTCCGTCAGGTTGCAAACTGAATATAATTTTTTTCTGCATCTAGCTCTGAAAAAATATTTGGCCTTCTAGCAGTGTGTGGGACTTTCTCTGTTAGTCCATCTATACTGACCTCCATCAGGTTGCAAACTGAATATAATTTTTTTCTGCATCTAGCTCTGAAAAAATATTTGGCCTTCTAGCAGTGTGTCGGACTTTCTCTATTAGTCCATCTATACTGACCTCCATCAGATTGCAAACTGAATATAATTTTTTTCTGCATCTAGCTCTGAAAAAATATTTGGCCTTCTAGCAGTGTGTCGGACTTTCTCTATTAGTCCATCTATACTGACCTCCATCAGGTTCCAAATTAAAAATAATTGTTATCTGCATCTACAGTACCTCTGAAAAAATATTTGGGCTTCTAGCTGTGTGTGGGACTTGTTGTATTAGTCCATCTATACTGACCTCCATCAGGTTGCAAACTGAATATATTTTTTTCTGCATCTACCTCTGAAAAAATATTGGGCTTCTAGCTGTGTGTGGGACTTGTTGTATTAGTCCATCTATACTGACCTCCATCAGGTTGCAAACTGAATATATTTTTTTCTGCATCTACCTCTGAAAAAATATTGGGCTTCTAGCTGTGTGTGGGACTTGTTGTATTAGTCCATCTATACTGACCTCCATCAGGTTGCAAACTGAATATATTTTTTTCTGCATCTACCTCTGAAAAAATATTGGGCTTTTAGCTGTGTGTGGGTCTTGTTCTATTAATCCATCTATACAGACCTCCGTCAGGTTGCAAACTGAATATAATTTTTTTCTGCATCTAGCTCTGAAAAAATATTTGGCCTTCTAGCAGTGTGTGGGACTTTCTCTGTTAGTCCATCTATGCTGACCTCCATCAGGTTGCAAACTGAATATAATTTTTTTCTGCATCTAGCTCTGAAAAAATATTTGGCCTTCTAGCAGTGTGTCGGACTTTCTCTATTAGTCCATCTATACTGACCTCCATCAGGTTGCAATTTAAAAATCATTTTTATCTGCATCTACAGTACCTCTGAAAAAATATTTGGGCTTCTAGCTGTGTGTGGGACTTGTTGTATTAGTCCATCTATACTGACCTCCATCAGGTTGCAAACTGAATATATTTTTTTCTGCATCTACCTCTGAAAAAATATTGGGCTTCTAGCTGTGTGTGGGTCTTGTTCTATTAATCCATCTATACAGACCTCCATCAGGTTGCAAACTGAATATATTTTTTTCTGCATCTACCTCTGAAAAAATATTGGGCTTCTAGCTGTGTGTGGGACTTGTTGTATTAGTCCATCTATACTGACCTCCATCAGGTTGCAAATTGAATATAATTTTTTTCTGCATCTAACCCAGCCAATAGTTTTGGCCTAATACCACAGTTTGGCCACTCAGCTCTGCTCGGTTACCATCCATTGTTTTTTTGTGCAAACAACTCCAGAGTTGTGAATTAGTTAACCACCAAAATGAGTGGAAAAAGGCCTGCTGCTGGTGGAAAGGGGAATAGGCGTGTTGGGAAGGGGAAAAAAGGTTGTGTCCGTGGGGTAGGTGTTAAAGCAACAGTAACATCTGCAGAAGAAAGACTATCTTCCAGCCAAACTAAAATGTCTACTTCTTTTAGCGGACAATGTGATAAGATCCCTTTCTTACGGCCACGCCAATCGCTACAAATTCCAGATGAGGCACAAAAACAGCAGGTGCTTCAACGGATATCAAGTGCTCCTTTAAGTGGGCTCTCCTCCACATCAACTTCAACATCACAAATACTCCAGTCCTCAAAGGTGTCACCCCAATCGCACTTGCTTCCTCACAGCTCCCAAATCTCCAGCTGCCTGTCTGAGTATGAGGTAGAACAGATGGTTGAGTCTGCAGAGCTGTTTACTCATACTATAGCCTGGGAATCAGAGGTCGACTCCAGCGCTTCTGTGAATCCAGACGAGGAAATGATCTGCACTGATGCCCAGAATCTTTATGAGTCGGATCCAGGACCAGATGCAGAAGGTTCTGACCATAATGTAGACCCTCATTCCCAAACTGTAACTCCTGTTGGTGGAGACAATGAGGAAGACGATGATAAGACTCAAATACCTGATTGGAGCGACAACTTTAGTTTTTTGTCAGGGCAGGAACAGGTTGGCTCTGAGGACGACGGGTGTGATAACGCACAGGGTGATGATGATGAGGTTGGAGATCCCACTTACTGTCAACCCACAGTCAGCCAAGAGATGAGGTCAGCAGAGGAGGTGGAGGAAGATGCTAGTGACGACGAGGTCAGGTTGCGCCTTCCTGGACAGAGACGTAGTACTGGAAGCACGTCAACAACTGCATCCTCAAACACAACTCTGCCTCTCACCACAAGTCGTGGTGGCTCTTCAGGTCGCATGGGTGCTAAGCCTTGCATAGCCTGGGCATTTTTTCAGATCGATAAAGATGACCCAACTCGTGTTATCTGTAACATTTGTCAGCAAAAGCTAAGTAGAGGCCAAAAAATACATAGTTTGAGTACTTCATGCATGAACCGGCACATGGACATGAAGCATAAGTTGCAGTGGGAAGCTCAGTGTGCTACAATGCGGCCTAGCCGGCCGGGCCAACCACCGTCTTCCATATCTTGTGCATCCGCGGCCTCTTCATCCTCTGTGACTGGGGGGACAGCAGTCACACCTGTTTTGGGGCGCAGACCTGCCACCTCTTTACCCGCAACAGCCAGCGTGATTGGCAGGTCATCATTTTCTTTGGAGGTGGGAACACCAGCTGGTGTTGAGCGCTGTCCGACATCGATAGCACCACCTTTGGATCAAGGCAACCTAACATGTCCGCCTGCATCTTCCTCACAGACCGGCAGTTTGCCGGGGACACCCTTATCAACCCCGTCTAAGCACAATAGCCAGCCCTCGGTCCCTCAGATGTGTACAAGTAAAAGACCATTTCCTCCTAGCCATGAGAAAGCTAAGAGGTTGAATTTCACCATCTGCAAGCTCTTGGCTACAGAAATGCTGCCTTTCCGCCTGGTGGACACAGAGGATTTTCGAGACCTTATGTCCGTCGCAGTGCCCCAGTACCAGATGCCCAGTCGGCACTACTTCTCAAAGAAAGGTGTGCCTGCGCTCCACCAGCATGTCGTACACAACATCACCGCTTCTTTGAGAAACTCTGTGTGTGACAGGGTGCATTTCACCACAGACACTTGGACGAGTAGGCATGGACAGGGGCGTTACATGTCGCTGACCGGGCACTGGGTAACTATGGTGACAGCAGGACAAGGGGCTGCTGTCCAAGTCTTGCCGTCCCCACGAGTTGTGCGTCAATCCTCTTTATGTCAAAGTTCCTCCACTGCTTCTGCCTCCTCAACCTCCTCTCGGTCTTCCACCTGCACCCAAAGCCTGTCTGGTCATGCCACAAGCTTTCTAACTGCGCAGAAGGGATCCTGCACACCTCCTTACTATGCTGGCAGTAGGGCTCAACGTCATCAGGCGGTTTTTACATTGAAATGTCTGGGAAATGTGAGTCACACAGCTGAAGATTTGTGGTCAGCTCTGGAGAACCAATTTCATGAATGGTTGTCTCCACTGGACCTGAAACCAGGGAAGGCCGTGTGCGACAATGCTGCAAACCTGGGTGCGGCCCTTCGCCAGGGCAAAGTCACACACGTGCCTTGTATGGCTCACGTGTTGAACCTGGTTGTCCAGCAATTTTTAGCCCACTATCCCAGACTAGATGGCCTTCTGCAGAGGGCACGGTCGCTGTGTGCTCACTTCCGCCGTTCGCATCCCGCAGCTCAGCGACTTACATCTCTACAGAAGTCGTTGGGCCTGCCACTTCAACGGCTAAAATGCGATGTGCCTACCCGGTGGAATTCAACTCTGCACATGTTGCAGCGACTGTGGCAGCACCGACAAGCCCTGGTGCAATACGTTCTGACGTATAGCCTGGGCCAACGAGATTCAGAGGTGGGGCAAATCACGCTGGAGGAGTGGTCTCAGATCAGGGACCTATGCACCCTTCTGCACAGTTTTGAAATGGCGACGAAGATGTTTAGTGCTGACGATGCCATTATCAGCATGACTATTCCGGTGATTTACATGCTGGAGCACATGTTAAACAAAATTTGGAGTCAGGTGGTGGCACAAGAGGAGGTGGAGGAAGTAGAGGAGGAGGAGTTGTATGCGGAAGGGCTAACATCTGCAAGGTCCAGACGGTCGGCAGCACCAAGGCGGCAGGCATGTGAGGGTGGGGGAGATGGTTTTACCAGGGCGCATGGTAGCAGCCAAACTAGTGAGGAAGGTGCAGGAGCCCAGGAAGAAGTGGAGGACGAACTGATGGAAGACTCATCAGATGAGGGAGACCTTGATCACATTTCTGTTGTGCGAGGTTGGGGGGAGAGGACAGAGGAAGGAAGCATGATTGTTACCTCGCCACCAACACAACAGGGACTTGGTGCTCCTGGATGCGCAACACACATGAGTGCCTTCTTGCTGCACTACCTGCAACATGACCCTCGAATTGTGAGAATTAGAAATAATCCTGACTGCTGGGTTGCCACACTGTTAGATCCCCGGTACAAAAGTAAATTTGCAGAAATTATTCCTGCCATAGAAAGGGATGCACGCATGCAGGAGTATCAGCAGAGACTGTTGCAGAATCTTACATGTGCTTTTCCACAAAATACCAGTGGTGCACGTAGTGAATCTCACAGTTCCAACTTGCCAACCGTGGGACCGTCAAGTGTTCAGCACTCAAACCGTAACAGAACCACAGTATCTGCTGGTAACATCAATTTTGCGGAATCATTTCACCACTTTTTTAGCCCATCCTTTGCAAGGCCACAGGAGACAAGAAGTCTGACACATAGTCAACGCCTAGAGACGATGGTACAGGAGTATCTCCAAGTAAACATTGAAGCCACGACTGTGTCACTGGACCCTTGCTCTTTTTGGGCTTCCAATCTGGATAAATGGCCGGAGCTAGCCACTTACGCCTTGGAGATCTTGTCATGCCCCGCAGCCAGCGTTCTGTCTGAACGTGTGTTCAGCGCTGCTGGTGGTGTGCTGACAGATAAGCGCACGCGGCTCTCCACTGATAATGTAGACAGACTCACGTTCATAAAGATGAACAAATCATGGATCCGAAACGACTTTTCTACCCCTGTGTCATCCTGGGGAGAGTAAAAGCTTGATGATTGGTTAAAATCACCCTACCAACCGTTTTAAGCTTTCAAATTACTAATCATGTTTATCTGTATCTTGACTGGAAAATAATTTGGGCTTTGTAGCAGTGTGCAGCACTGATCCTATTAGGCCATCTATACTAAAGCTTCACCAGATTTAAAATTAAAAATAATTTTTAGCTGCATCTAGCCCGGAAAATAATTTTGGGGCTCCGAGATGCGCAAGACACATAAGTGCCTTCTTGCTGCACTACCTGCAGCATGACCCTCATATTGTCAGAATTCGAAGTAATCATGACTACTGGGTTGCCACACTCTTAGATCCCCCAAACTTTTCGATCAACCTTTTCATTTTAATAAAGACCAAAAAAATGGTCATTTTTGAAATTATAAGCATTAGCAGGTTGTTAGAAACTGAAATCAAACAGTTTTCAACTCAAAACTTTATTCTAGGTGATGTTACATTTTCACATAGGACCCCTTGTTCGAAAGGAGCTTCTGAACTCTCTCGTCCATTGAATTTGTCAGGTTTTGGATGGTTTCTGCTTCAATTGTTTTGCATGAGGACAGAATACCCTCCCAGAGCTGTTGCTTAGATGTGAACTGCCTCCCGCCATCATAGACACTCCTTTTAATGATGCTCCAAAGGTTCTGAATGGGGTAGAGGTCAGGGGAGCATGGGGGTCACACCATAAGTTTGTCCCCTTTTATGCCCATATCAGCCAGAGATGCAGATGTTTTATGTGCAGCATGAGATGGTGCATTATCATGCAGAAAAATGATCTTGCTGCGAAATACACGGTTCTTCTTCTTGAACCATGGCAGGAAGTGCTGTTTGAGAAAATCCACATACATTATGGAGTTCATCTTTAGCGCCTTCAGGGATCCTAAAGGGGCCGACAATCTCTCTCCCCATGATTCCAGCCCAAACATTACTCCACCTCCTCCTTGTTGGTGCTGTAGCCGTGTTTGCGTGGGGTGTCCATCAACCAGCCATCCTCCACTCCATCCATCTGGACCATCGAGCGCTGCACGGCACTCATCCGTGAACAAAACTGTTTTGAAATCAGTCTTCATGTAATGTTTGGCCCACTGGATCCGTTTCTGCTTGTGTGAAGTGGATAGAGGAGGTCGACAGGATGGCGTATGCACAGCTGCAAACCTCTGAAGGACCCTGCATCTTGTTGTTCGGGGGACGTTGGAGGCACAAGCAGCTTCAAAAACTTGTCTGCTGCTATGACAAGGCTTTTTTGCCGCTGCTCTTTCAACCTGACGTAATTGCCTGTAAGAAAGAGTCCTCAATTTGCCCTTATCAGCACGCACATGTGTGTACTGTGAATCAGCTACATACTTCTTGATTGCCAAGACACTTCATCCTGATCATCGCACAATGTTGATTGTAGTCATGCCTTGACCTAAACACTTCACAATTTGTTGCTTCTCAGCAGCCGACACATCCTTTTTCTTTCCCATTTTGGCAGAAAATGTAGGCTGCTTAATAATGTGAGAGAGCCTTCTTAAGTAGTCTTGCCTTTCATTGGACACACCTGCCAAACTAATTAGCACAGGTGTCTGCAATTGCTTACAGTGATATAAAGTGCCCTGACACACATCACCATCAATGAGTTTAACTGACAAACAAACAAATTCTTCCCTTATCACTCCTAAACACTTTTTGCATAATAATTTGGAACGCAGTGTACATGTGCTTTTCCACAAAACACCAGCGGTTCACGTAGTGAATCTTACAGTTCTAACTTGCCAACCGTGGTCTGTATGGAGTTGTTCAATAAAGGGCCCAAAATTAAGATAACATAGATGGGAGAGGTCTCTATGAATAGGAATTCCTAAGTATTTGATACCCTGTGAGGGCCAGGCAAAGGGAAAGTTGGACTGGATGGAATCCTATATGGATTTGGGGAGGGAGACATCGAGGGCCTCAGACTTCGCTGCATTGATTTTAAAATTTGACCATGTAACAAAGTGATCTATTTCAGCCATAACAGCATGGATGGATATATGTGATTGAGTGATATATACTAGGACATCATCAGCAAATAGAGAGCACTTGTACTCGGTGCCTCCCACCTCAATCCACCTAATATTGGGGTTATGGCGAATTGATGAGAGCAGGTGCTCCGTCACTAGGATGTATAAGAGAGGGGACAGAGGACATCCCTGCCTTGTCCCATTGGTGATTGTGAAAGGTGATGAAAATGTTCTGACGCACCCCCTGGGCCTTGGGACACCCGGAGCCGGACCCTTTCTGGTGGATGCTGGTGGTTGTAGTCTTCGTGGCGGCGACCCGGTTCCGTGGCTCAGGGCGGTCAAACCAGTGGCGGAACTATTTATGTGGTTTTGATGTTTAAATGTACGACTAAGCCACCCGTGGATTGCGGTCAGAGTGAACCGCCGCTACAGGGCAGACCGCTGAGGCTGGTGTTGTGGGTGCAGCAGAGCGTAGCATAACTCCCCACGGGAGAAGTATAGCCTCAGGGCAGTGTATGCGGAGGATGGGGGTGATGATGCAGGGCAGCAGCAGTAACGACACGGAGTCAGTGATGCAGTTCAGGGCCTTTACTCACAGTTCTTATTATCCAGACCACGTCTGCAGGTAACGGCTGCCCACGTCGTACTGTGCTCACCAGGTGAGGGGCTCAGACAACTCCCAGATAACTTTGGAGCACTTCACAGGACCCCCTTTGTGTGTCCTTTGTCTGGCCTTTCTTACCAACACTTCTGTCCGGCTGCCTCGGGCCTCCTCTTGGTAAACTTGGCGCCAGTTTCCCTGACCCTATGTGGTGCCTTCCTAGCGGGTGTAGCGAGGGGCTGCACCACATAAAATGTCAGAGCCTCCGGTTTCTAGCTGAGGATCGTTTCCTGCCTCCACTAGTTCGGGGACCGGTCTCCCCCTTTGGCCTGACCCCTCCACGCAGGTGGATTCGGGCGTGCGGTGGCGACTCGCCCGTCCGCACCCCTGGGATCCCTTCATTCCTCGTTCCTGGAGCCTTCTCCGCTCCTCTTCCTTCCTTCTCCCTCTTCCAGGCCTGGGCCTCTGTTACTAGGCCCGCCTCCGGAGCAGAGCTCATGCAGAGCCCCTGCTCCCTGCCACTTCTGCTCAGACTTCTCTGCACTGAACTAAGATGGTGCCCACCTTTTATACTCCCTTCTCAATGCACCCAGGAACTGCTTCCTCCCTGCTCCTGCACTACAGGGTTCCCCTTCCTCAGTGTTCCCTCCCCCCACTCCAGCCAGGGACAGGGACTGTCGTGCCCATCTCAGGGGCATATTGGTCGCCCTGCCCCACGGCAATGTGGTGTAATGCATGCAGGTGTCGGGTCCTGATCCACACTCCATCCTTACCTGAGAGTGAGATATCACACCTCTGGGTGAGGTGCAATACGTCTGTAGCAACCGAGCCCTCAGGGTGCTACAGTTCCATTTATCTTCAGCCTAGGTGACGTATTGTGATACAGGGCCGTGATTTTGGCTATAAAAGGGTCCCCTAGACCCCTACCCCAAGCTTTTTAAGAGAATCATATATGGCGTGCCAGGAGACTCTATGGAATGCTTTCTCAGCATCCAACGAGAGTATCTAATTACAAATTTTTAACTGCATCTAGCCCAGGAAATACTTTGTGCCTAGTAGCAGTGTCTGCTAGCCAGCGGATTATCCCGGCTGTTAAGCAAGCTTCACCACCTGTAGTTTAGACACTTAATTTTTTCAAAGTAAATGCTTCGGGACCATGGGATACTTAGTGAAGAGCATCAGGAGGCACCCCAAGGCATAGGGGCTGGGACTGGCAGTAGGATGCCTTGCGGTGGACAGCCGAGCTCGATCCTTATAAAAGCTTTTTAACTGCAGCAGCTTTAGTGGACGCTACTGGAGCTGGAATTACGCGGCTGCTGGCATGAGACTTGCCCTCCAATAGATCCTTGTAAATGGATTTAAAGTGTATTCATTCAAATTAGAGAGACAATTTAAATTAAAAAGCTTAGAGCTGCCTCCACCACAGGGGGGCTCGCTCGACCCACCAGCGGACAGGCACCAGTATTGGGAGAGGGGGGCTGGCCATCAGGGTTCACCGCGGCTCTGGCACAAACCCGGCGACACGGAGGTGGCACGGGCAGGAGCGGACTGGCCGTGTCGGCTTCTCACTTTTTGGATTTTAGAAGGGCATGACATGCCTATATCTGTGTCTCCTCCTCCTTTTACTCCTCCACCTCTTTTATTTTCGCATGACTATATGTACTTGTCACTTTTCCATGTGTTAGTTATGTCTTCTGAGCAGTTTGTCAGCTTTTGGACACCTTTGAAGGTGTTTTCTATGTGTTTCTATGTGTTTTTGTTTGCCTGCCATTGGTTTTAACGGTGTTCGAAGGTGTTCGACGAACAGTTCGACGAACAGTTCGGCGAACACACGGGTGTTCGACGAACCGAACCGAACTCGAACACTACGGGGGTGGCTCAACACTAATGGTGTCAGAGGCTTTTGTCTGGTTACCTACTGCAAAGGAAGGTGACAATAGGAGAAGGCAGCAAGGCCTGGAACATAATTAACCCCTTTACAACGTGGTCAATTTCCATTTTTGCATTTTCATATTAACCTCACCTTCTTCACAGAGCCATATCTTTTTTAGCTTTTTGTCCATATAGACATATGGATGCTTGTTTTTTTGTTGGGCGGGTTATACTTTTGAATGACATCATTCACACAATTCTGGCATTGTTTTTTAAGAATTGTTTTTACTTTGTATATTTTGTGGTTAAAATGACTGTGCAATATGATTCTACTCATCAGTACATCAGTACAATTACAGCGATACCAAATATGTCCAGTTTTCTTTATTATTTTAGTGGTGAAAAAAAGCAGAAGCTTGCAAAAAAAATAACTTTTTAAGGTTGTGTTGCCATTTTCCGATACCCATAATGTTTTTATTTTTCTGTCGATGCTCTATGACAGCTTATTTCTTTGCATGGCAAGACAACATTCTACTCATACCATTTTAGGATAGATATTTTGATTGCTACAGCATTTTGAGTGGTTTTGTAGCAACCAAAAAAACATGATTCTGGTGTTCTCAAATTTTTTTTGTTTCGGTGTTCACCGATCGGGTTAATTATTTTTATATTTTGACAGAGCGGACTTTTCTGAACTCGGTCATGCCACATGGGTGTATTTTTTTCATATTTTTATTATCTTTATTTTTTAATGGGAGAAAAGGTGGGTGATTAGAATATTATCTTTTTTTTTCATATTTTTTAAAACATTGATTTTTTTTACCTTTCACTGTTCTTATTAGTCCCCTTTGGGGACTTGAAGCTGTGATCATCTGATCGCTTGTGCTATATGCAGCAATACCGCAGCATTGATGCACATATTGAAAATCACAGTCTCCATTGAAGCCTGTTTGACAGCGGCATTTAACAGGTTAACAATCGTGGGCGGAGTTCCGCTTGACTATTGAATGTTAGAGGCAGGTCCTCCCTGTAATGCACAGCCATCATTGGTCCAGTATGGGGCGGGCTCACCACGTGAGCCTGTTCAATACACCCACTTCGTACTTGTGCCGTACATGTACGGCACATGTCGTGAAGGGGTTAAGTAAAAAAATGATACAAGGAAAATGCTGTTTCCTATGTTAATAATTGCAATAGATCTTTTTAAAACAGATTTCATATGGAAGGTGTCCTTGTGACATCTGTTTTTTATGCACTCATCAAGTTAAGGAATTTTGAGGCTTTAATTTTTTTTTTCCAAGTGGACCATTAATCCTTGTGTAAAAACATTTATCTGAACTACCCCATTAACTTTCAATGGTCCACATGCTGTCTGTGTGCAGTCCATTTAGCACACGGAAAGCACGGACCAAAATATACGCTTGTCCGATCAAGCTCAAATATGGTGACAGCAATATAGATGAATTTCAACAAATCTCATCTGCCCAATTTTTTCTCCTCACTTAATTTGACCTGCGCTGCAGACTATTTTATCCACCTATTCTGCATCTACATTACACAGGGTGAACAGTATGGCAATATTTTTATTGCCTCACGACTTTTACTCAATGATATACTGAAATGTAATGATTAATCTCCTATGTGAACATTGATCAATTACTATCATGGTTGCTCAGAAACAAGTAAATTATGATCGTAATTGGCGAGCGTAAATGGGCTTTATGGGATCATATTAGGATCAATATCTAGGGCAGCGTGATCTCTCTAAATAGGGCTCTGACTATAACCTCAAGCAAGAACAACTGCCAGCCATGTGCCCATCCCCGGACCTGCCTCTCATCTTCGAGATTATCTTATCATTCTGTCCATGATAAGTAAATCTTTATTTTTTTCTTTTCCTTACACACTAATCTTCATCACTTCTATCCTGGCACACACACACACACTCTGTACAGTTTCTTCAGTATTTTATGACTTTTTCTCCCTTTTGCTTAAATTAAGCTGTAAGCTGTGATGTCCTCTAACTATTCAGATTCGCCATAGAATATCTGCTGCATTCTCTGCTTCTGCTTTTATACAGGCTATGAAAGTCTCTCCTGATTGGTTGTGCTATACTTTGTCATGTGATAACTGCAAGACATTATGGGGAAGCTTGCCTTTTTTCACAATCAGTCTCAGAAGCCTTCTCTGGCTGATACAATCTTCTGCATGCTGTTTAAATTCACCGGTTCAGCAAATTTGTAAAATTTTAACATAATTTTGATTCACACTGAAATGATTCACTCATCTGTAATATATGGTCATCTCCTGTGCTCCTTCTAGTGATTCAGATGTTTCCAACCATGCATTTATGGGAATTTTATAGATGACTCCCGATTAGATATTTAGACAAAAAATAGCTTAAATATAGCATAAGAAATACCCAGCGGAGTATTGCAAAATCATGTCCATCATGCTCAAGTGGAACGTTAAGGAATGACACTTTTATATGTAGAGATTAGACAATCTAAAAAGATAATTTTTTTTACTTGTAGTTTTTTTTCCCACTTCTATTCTGCTACATCAATCCTTCAGCATTCCATAATTTCTTCTTGGGTTCACCTTGCTCACTCTGTCTAGCCATATACTTGCCATCATTAGCATTGACCTCAGCATTTAAAGGGTTGAACAGTTGAGATTGTAAATAATACAGCACACAACTGTTACCCCTCCATAATATAGACATTGACATGTGAAGGAGACCTATACACGTTATGAACATGTAATGCTGCTGATCACAACGTTTATAGCTGAAGAGTGCGTGCCGAGTTCTTATTGACTAAGGTTCTGTTAATGCTGAGACTGACATCTGATAATTTTGATGTTATAATTGAGCTGATAATACCCTTCAATTTGGATTTAGTTTCTATTATTTTTACTCATTTTGATTTGTATGAGACTTTAAAGGTCTATTCTTATTATGTGTGAAGAATATTGAAGATATAATCCCATGTCAATCATTGTGCCCTGTTTGGCGGGGGATTATAGATGTCTACAATGTTCAGCTATCGGACACTTTTGCAGCTAAACAAGAAGGGAGTGGGATGAGGGACAGTGAATGACAAAACTCCCACCTTCTGCTGTGGAGCTGCCACTGGAAGACCCCCTCTGGACCCCAGCCATACGGTATATTCTTTGTGTCAAACAAGTATAATTCAATACCGAGTTATGGGAATATGATACATCCCAGCGATTCATCAAATAGATTTTTGGAATCACACAAACAGGAGGCATGTCACCCTGGCTTCCAGCACAGTCTAGTGCGTAGGGATGGGGAGATACACTGCAGGGGTGGAGATTTAGGTCCAGCCAGGGGGCAGGAGGGGGAATGACCCAGAGGGGTTAAGAGCTCCAGCAGCCCTAGCTCATTGTCTTTTTCCCTGGGAGGTCATGACGACACATCATGTGGGAGAAGTCATGCAACAAAAAGGACCACCAGCCTCCCATGTGGCAGCCCCTCCCCCACAAGCCAGGCTCTCCATCTGACTGGTAACTGACTCTCAATAACTGCTTATATATTTTGTACCACTGCTATTGTGTTTGCATCTCTGACCATTATGTATGTATAACCCTTATGCATATAGTGTATTGTCTAGTTTGCCCTTAAGGCAATTAAATATATAATTTAAACTTGGGATGCTCTTTTATTTTGATCCACGAACTCTCTCGTTCGTTGTTTGGTCCCATGAACATGCTACTGGGGCTGGTTCCTGGCCCGATATAATCCCCCGGTCTACTAGCGAGAATTATATTTAATAAGAACTGGTGGCAGTTCTACCAGGCCGACAAGGTTCTGCTTCACTGGGGATAGTGAATGTACCTCTCATCCTGTCAGGGGTGTGAGCGAGTGTGGTGCCATATCCGTGACTGAGTGGGTCACCTCTTCTCACTCCTGGTGCCTTCCTGTATCCGTGTGGACAGGGGGTGTCTGTGTAGAACTGTTCCAATCTGACCTTACGCATGCCCGAGGGGATTGTTGAACATCATGTTGGTGCAAAGGGCAGATCAATATCACATGATCCATCTGACATAATTGTGACATCAGGCGGGTGGCGAGGTGTGGATCTGTCACAAGTCGTGGCAGCGGTTGAATTCTGCGGGATTTCTGTGGTGCCATTCTTCACATGGGCATCATACAGTAAACAACTAGATGGTAGGTTTGATATGTATCCAAAATGCCTGGCTTTTATCTTCCTGCAGTGTGTACTGATGGATGGTGGAACAGACTTTACTTTAACAATTGATACATAGCAGAGGCTTCAGATCAAATACATTTAGCGCAATTAGCAGATATAGTAACTACATGTACAATTTCAATTCAAGAAAAGTTGAGACAGGACAATATTTACCATTGTGTAGCATTCAATCATTTTGCAACAATCTGTAGACATATCCAAAGTCTTTGCAATTTTCTGTTAAGAAATTTTTTTCTAATGTTGTTACACAATTTATAGGCATAGTCATTCACAGATAGGTGACTGTTACGTATACAGGTGGCGAACGTGTTTTGTGGACCCACTGTACCATGGGGCCGGGCTTACCTAGGAGGGGTGTAGCCAAGTAGCTAGCAGGTGTTCTCTGGAGCTCCTGATGGCAGAGTCAGGCTTGGCTGCAGATAACCACCAGTTATCATTCCTAGGCAGTCCCCGGTACTGCAGCTGCTCATCACAGGGGTCAGATATGCAGACACGGATAGGACTAGGGCTCCGTTCAGACTAATATGTTCTGGATCTTCTGCAGAACGGTTACTAACATGGAGTCTCAATCAGGGCTGATTCGCAGACAGGTTGTAGCAGTCTGGATTTGAAGGGTACTCGGATATGCAAACGTTCAGATGCACTGATTTAGGGACTGGCCACACACAGACCAGGGGATGAGGTTCAGAAACTAGCCGCTCTAGGACCATGGACTTTGGGTCCAGGACTGGCTGCACCAGGAACAGGGATTTTGGCTTCAGTGCTGGCCACACCAGGACCAAGGACTTCGGTTTCAGGACTGGCCACACAAAGACCAGGGAGTTTGGATTCAGGAATGGCCACAAAAGGACTGGGTTCTACGAGTACAGGACACTGGCCACACTAGGACTAAGGGACCTCACAACTCACTAGGAGACCACTTAACTTAGTAACCATTCACTGTGTTGCTTGGCCCCTCCCTATTGGGGAGGGTGCCTTTTAAACAAGATGCCTCCCAGCTATAGACTGGGAGCCATCTTTCAAGTGAGCTCTGTTACTAAATGCCTCCCAGCTACTGGCTGAGGGCATGTTACTATGTGAGTGCATTACCTCTTTAATAGCAGGTGGAGACAGGCAACATGCCAGCAGGGGCGGTGATTATGTTGACGTCCCGGCATGGAGGAAGAAGGGGATCCATGCAGGGCGCCGGCAATAGCGTTACAGTGACCTCTGACCATCTTTGCTTCTGAGAGACTCTGCCTCTCTAACATGCTCTTTTCAAATACAGTTAAGTGTCAAGTGTCTTAGTTGAAAATTGACCCTCCAGATCCTTTCATTAGTACCACTTACTTTTCCCTCCTTTTGTTTATCCTGTGCTGCTGCCATCAATTTCTAAATTAGTTATTTTCTTTTCCTATGAAATGGAAAAATATCCAACGTTTAAATTCTGAGCTGTGCCCTATGTTCTCTTGGTTTTAAAGGATTTCCAAATCATTGCATTATTGTTTTCTTTACATTTTACACAGCGTCCCATTAGAATTGGACTTGTATTAAGATTGATTTTCTTTAATGGTCATGTATTCTACGATGTGATATAATAAATTAGTAATGTTGAATGCTGGCATGTTTAGTATAATAAGCACAATAAGTCTACTTTAAAAGTAGACTTACAGTAAGAGGACTGGTGCCATTCGAGCAAGAGGAGAACGACATGGGTAATGTTTATGCTATTTGGTCTTATTGACCTTACTATGCCATTTTGGATCTGCTGTCTGGTGATGCACTATAGATATATAGTGGTGTGAAAAAGTTTTTGCCCCTTCCTGAATTCTTATTCTTTTGCATGTTTGTCTCACTTCAATGTTTCAGATCACAAAACAAATTGAAATATTAGCAAAGATAACACAAGTAAACACAAAATGCAGTTTTTAAATAAAGGTCTTTATTATTAAGCAAAAAAGAAATCCAAACCTACAGGGCCCTGTTGCAACTGCATGGATGCATATTAGTCATTTATGAGCAGCTTTTGAAGATAAAGAGTCCCAAAAGATATTGTTTCTCAAGAGATTTGTAATGTCAATCTACATCCCTTGGTGATGGGGGAAGCAATTTGTTTCTCTCGAACCACCAAATGGAGGTAGCTACCCTGTAACTCAATCTTCAAGCCTTTTTGCCAAAGGTAAAAAAGCCACCTGTAGACAGCTATTTGGGGATTTCTGTTCCTTGTTCATGCAGAGCAGGTTACCATTTGTCTGGGTGAGAATCTTTTGATGGAGGTTGTCGTGTTTGGAGAAGACTTTCGTTTTGTTAAATAACTTTAGACACGTTGCAAGTCTTGTTAGAGTGTTGAACATTGGCTTAATGATTAGGTACATCTAATAGGTGGCATTAGAAAGCCAACATTCTTACTGCTGGAGTGGGGATAATTTGTCTATATTTTTTTCCCCAAGAAACATTGCCTAACTGGTGGTCTTCAAAAGAAGAAAAAATACCCCTTAGATTTCTGATAGCTGATTTAGTAGGATGGTCTCTTCCCCTGTAAAGCTGTTATCCTATCTTGTCTAATCCCTCTGTAAAGAAAAACCTCTTGGCATTCAACTGCTATTGCAGGAGAGGGCTAAAGACAGGTGCAAAATTATGTGCCATGAAATCTCACTTCTTCAGTACATGGTAGATGACGAAGACCCCCAACTTCCCATAACCATCTTAAGGCACAAAAATATCAAAGACTAAAATTTAAAGAAATATCAGTGCAGATAATCTCAATATCTCACTGCCTCAAGAAATGTGCATATAGATCTAAAGAAGCTCTTTAGACTACAGTAAACGTCCCCTAATAGATCTCAGCCCCTTGTACTCTTGTGGTTATGACTTAAAATAATAGAATGAATAAAGTTGATCTAAATTATGTGTTCCCTGCTAAAAATCTCCTAATTTCTTTGAGAATATTATGAAAGGAAGATGTGCTAAAGAAGCTCTAAAGTGAGTGGACCCCACCAAACCACAATAAAAGGTGAGAATCTCTCAGTACCCTAAGCTCCCATGGGTGAAGAAACGTGGGCAGATAAAATTACATTTACATTAATTTTCATATTTTGACTACATTGTTTCATCAAACCAATACAAATCCAGTAATGCAATGAGAGCCAGTGAAGGGTAAAATGATACCAAGTCATCAGCGGGCAAGAATATAAGTATTGGCTATTTACATAGGGATTTTCTATTCTTATCACTGTGCTCTCATTATAAGTACTGTATATATCTCGTCTCCGTGCTTGCTGGGCAAACAAACATAATCACATTCTTATTTATGAAGCAGCCAAGTGAATGTATTTGGGTGAGAGATAAACAGAACATGTTGGAGGCAGCAGGGAACGACATTGAAAGCCCAGTGTATTTTTGTTGTCTCTGTTTTCATCTACAGTATTGGCTTTTTCTCTATTTACAGAAATCAACAATTTTTGCCCTCGAGAAACCTTTTGTTCTTCCTTCAGCAAAAGATTTTTGCTCTTCTCTGTGCATTTTTTGTATCTATGACACCAGACGCTGTAAACTTAGCAATTTAGCTGATTAAACCAGAGTAGCGAATAAATTCAGGGTTACAAGCCCGTTGATGTCACGGATGATGTCAAATGTGAGAAAACAATTAACCTTAGCAATGTGCTGCTTGCCAAGCCAAGAAAAAAAAGACCTGAGGTGGATTGATCAGAATTTGGTGTTTCGAATGGATGTAGAAAATAGTGGTTGACTGCTGGCTTCATAATTAGGACTGTCATGTTTAGTTACAAAACTAAAGCCAGTGTGTTGGGCTTATATTTAAAGTTGCCTCTGATTGCAAACAATCCACCACTAGCTCACATTGCCTTAGAAGGGTCAGAAGATTACCAATATCAGGGGTCGAATGAGAAATATTACTGGATTCCCTAGCACCAACAATTCATGTTCTTTTTAAACTTTTCTTAACTTTTTTACTTTAAAGAATTTATTACGGTAATTTCCTTTAGTTGCATATAGATCCACAGATGCATCCTTCCTTATTTTCCTTTTGACTTGACAATTATTAAGATATAGTATGTGAAGTGAGATGACTAACTTAAAAAAAATAAATAAATGGTATATTTTGTGGGGTTGTTGAGTGTTTTTCTAGCAAGTTGTGATAATGTTCTGAATTTGTACAGCTAAAAAATGGTGTCCTTAATTACATTTCCAAGTAAAGGAGAGTGGATCCCGGGTGTTGCTGTTGACAAAGGTTAATCCAGGCAGAAAGTATAAAATAAAGTCTAATTTATTGCCACGCGTTTCAGAGTAGAACCTACTCCTTCTTCAGGCATAACCTATGGTAACCTATGGAGGAAGGAGTAGGTTCTACTTCGAAACGCATTGCAATAAATTTGAAGTGTTTTCTACTTACCGCCTGAATTAACCTTTGTCAACAGCAGCTCCCGGGATCCACCACACTACTTTCTTCTTTACTTGCTATGTCCTCTCTACTTTTGGTGTGAGCCAAGTGGCAAGAGCAGCAGCCATGATTTGAAATACATCACTCTTGGCATAGTTGTACCACGCACAACCTGATCAGTTCTGCGACCAACCCTCCGACTCACATTCATCTGTTGCCCAAGGTGCTACATAAGAAGCGCCTCTTGTTTTTTATTTCTCCAGCCTAATTTAAGTTAAGTTAAATTAGTCTAAGTTAAATTAGAACGGGATATTCCTAAATTTGGTAAGCTCTCTTTAATAGTGAGTGTTTAAGTCAGAGTTTTACAATTAAAAAAACCGGGGCTTCTGAACTTTGGGAAAATTTGGTAGTAGTTGGACACAGGCCCCTGGAAATGTTTTTTGAAAAGTTGTTTTTTTTTCCTGATAAGTCAATGAGCAATATGACCTTCTTGGGTAACAGTTCTCTGTTGGTTGAAAGTGTTGACTTTTAGCACTGGCACAATTAGTTTAGAGGAAGTGGGCATCACCAAAATAGTAGGATGTGCCTAGTAAAGAATCATAGCAATAAGAAGGAGAGCAAGAAACTATGTTTGGACTGTCACATCCAAAAAATGTAATATTTTTATTCAAAAATGCAAACAAACCACCAGATACAGACGAATTAAAAACATGCACAAAACCAATGTGCCACAATGAGAATAGAAGTCTAAGCTCAAATAATGAGACAGGAGATATCAGTAAATATCCAAAGTAAACCACTTGCAACTGTTAGGCAAACAAGTGACCAACCAATGCAAAAAATACAGGAAAATATGTATAAGCAATAATGGAAAAGCTAGTACAGCATCAAATATCACATGAGCAGTATTAATAAAAATAAAAATGTTAATTAACACATTGGATAAATAGAGGAGAGGAAAACTGAGTTAAAAGATAATAAACATTTGATTGGGAGGGATGAAGAAATCCACACATGTATCGCCAAAATTTGGCTTCCTCATGGGTTGTGCACTTTTAGCCCTTACACCCTGGTGTTCATTCATTAATGGTAACAACTTCATAGAATTGTTGGGTTGCCTTTGTACACAGATACCATATTACAATCCGAGATGAAGCTTTTGGAAACTTACCCTTGAGTTTAAGAGCAATGTGAGTAATTACAACCTCCATGCAATGCTGCAGACTGTGTTGGCACATATCATTTAGGGGCAGTTTAATTGTCCACATGTGATTGTCTTCAATCCATCTCGAGCTTTTGCTAAGCCTCTTTAATCTTCTTAGGTTTGACTGCTCGGCTTTGATCTATTCCTGATCCATCAAATGTTCTAGAAATCGATTGAACTTTCTGCTTTGTTCATTTGTCCAGAAGCAAAAAAAAAAAAAAGATGATGCAAATATAATGGCATGCACACCTTCAAAATATTACATGATAGGAGTCTAATAAACAATGGAAAGGAGCTCTATATTGCACTGCACGTGAATAAGCTTTCATGGTGGTGGGAAATAAAGTGTCCTTATAACACATGAGTAATATATATTCATTATTGTGAACGATAGGAGCAAAGATAAAGTACATTTTATGGTAATTTGGAATTATACCTTAATATCATGTCATATATGCATGGTATAGGAGGCTTTATCAGCTAGGAGCACCCACAATCTCCAACGCTTCATTATCCATGCACTTTATCATGAGTAATATGCAATAAAGTGATCAAAAGCTGCAAGGTATCTATGGTGGCAAAAACATATGCCCTCCTCTGTACTATGTTATGACAAATGTGTACAATATTTCAGAATCTATAATCAAGCCAAATGTTGAATTAGGACATATACAGTGGTTATGGGAAGTAGTCAGATCCCTTTAAATTTTTCACTTTTTGTTTCATTGCAGCCATTTGGTAAATTCTAAAAAGTTCATTTTTTTTCTCATTAAAGTACACTCTGCACTCAATCTTGACTGAAAAAAACAGAAATGTAGACATTTTTTCAAATTTATTAAACAAGAAAAACTGAAATATCACTTGGTCATAAGTATTCAGACCCTTTGCTCAGTATTGAGTAGAAGCACCCTTTTGAGCTAGTACAGCCATGAGTCTTCTTGGGAATGATGCAACAAGTTTTTCACACCTGGATTTGGGGATCCTATGCCATTCTCCCTTGCAGATCTTCTCCAGTTTCGTCAGGTTGGATGGTGAACATTGGTGGACAGCCATTTTCAGGTCTCTCCAGAGATGCTCAATTGTGTTTAGGTCAGAGCTCTGGCTGGGCCAGTCAAGAATGGTCATAGAGTTATTCTGAAGCCACTCTTTTGTTATTTTAGCTGTGTGCTTAGGGTCATTGTCTTGTTGGAAGGTGAACCTTCGGCCAACTCTGAGGTCCAGAGCACTCTGGAAGAGGTTTTCATCCAGGATATTTCTGTACTTGGCCGCATTCATGTTTCATCCTGTCCATGCAGCTGAAAAACACCCCCATAGCATGATGCTGCCACAACCATGTTTCACTGTTGGGATTAAATTGGGCAGATGATGAGCAGTGCCTGGTTTTCTCCACACATACCACTTAGAATTATCACCAAGAAATTCTAGCGTCATCTCATCAGACCAGAGAAACTTATTTCATGTGTTTTTGAGCAAACTCTATGCGGGCTTTCATATGTATTGCACTGAGGAAAGGCTTCCGTCGGGCAACTCTGCCATAAAGGCTCAACTGGTGGAGGGCTGCAGTGATAGTTGACTTTGTGGAACTTTCTCCCATCTCCTTAATGCATCTCTGGGGCTCAGCCACAGTGATCTTGGGGTTCTTCTTTACCTCTCTCATCAAAGCTCTTTTCCCACGATTGCTCAGTTTGGCTGGATGGCCAGGTCTAGGAAGACTTCTGGTGGTCCCAAACTTCTTCCATTTAAGGATTATGGAGGCCACTGTGCTCTTAGGAACCTTGAGTAATGCAGAAATTCTTTTGTAACCTTGGCCAGATCTGTGCCTTGCCACAATTCTGTCTCTGAGCTCTTTGGGCAGTTCCTTTGAGCTAATGATTTTCATTTAGTCTGACATGCACTGTGAGCTGTGAGGTCTTATATAGACAGGTGTGTACCTTTCCAAAACAAGTCCTATCAGTTTAATAAAACACAGCTGGACTCTAATGAAGGAGTAGAACCATCTCAAGGAAATGGACAGCATGTGACTTAAATATGAGTTTCTGAGCAAAGGGTCTGAATACTTATGACCATGTGATATTTCAGTTTTTCTTTTTTAATAAATTTGCAAAAATTTCTACATTTCAGATTTTTTTTTTAATCAAGATGGGGTGCAGAGTGTACTTTAATGAGAAAAAAATGAACTTTTTTAGAATTTACCAAATGGCTGCAATGAAGAAGAGTGAATAATTTAAAGGGGTCTGAATAGTTTCCGTACCCACTGTATACATCATAATAAGGGATCCTCTTATGAGCGAGAAAAGTTCTTGATTTAGTACACAGTATATTTATCTACTAGGGACCTTTACCGCCAATGGAGATGAAATGTCTACCCAGACAAAGGTTTCCCAGGTAAGCTTAGAAGTGAGACAACCACATATTCCAATTTCATTTAATTTACATTTTCAAGAACTCGCCATGTTTTGCTACTAATCCAAAAGCAAAATTATATTTTTAGCCTAAAAGAACTCACTTTATAGTGTCAACCACTAGGTGTCTACATTCTTTATAATTTGCTGCAATTCCTTGTTATGATGTGTAATCTACACTGTGTTCCAAATTATTATGCAAATAATATTTTCTCAGATTTTCCCAAATTACCTATATGAATTGCAGTCATTGTAATTTTCCAGTCAAATAACTATTAGAGTACAATTGAAAGGTTTTTGTACAAACTGCCTATGATAACAGTATATTTTTAAAAAAATAAAAACTCAAACTGCACTCAAAATGCATGTTCCAAATTATTATGCACAGCAGAGTTTTCAACCTTTTCATTTTTATAAAGAACAAAAAAATGGTCATTTTTGAAATTATAAGCATTAGCAGGTTATTACAAACTGAAATCAAACAGTTTTCAGCTCAATGCCCCGTCTCATGCTGCACATAACACATCTGCATCTCTGGCTGCTATGGGCATAAAAGGGGACAAACTAATGGTGTGGAACCCATGCTCCCCTGACCTCAACCCCATTGAGAACCTCTGAAGCATCATCAAAAGGAGTGTCTATGATGGTGGGATGCAGTTCACATCTAAGCAACAGCTCTGGGAGGGTATTCTGTCCTCATGCAAAACAATTGAAGAAGAAACCATCCAAAACCTGACAAATTCAATGGACGAGACAGTTCAGAAGCTCCTTTCGAACAAGCGGTCCTATGTGCAAATGTAACATCACCTAGAATAAAGTTTTGAGCTGAAAACTGTTTGATTTCAGTTTGTAATAACCTGCTTATTCTTATAATTTAAAAAATGACCATTTTTTTGTTCGTAATTAAAATGAAAAGGTTGAAAACTCTGCTGTGCATAATAATTTGGAACATGCATTTTGAGTGCAGTTTGAGTTTTTTATTTTTTTTAAATATACTGTTATCATAGGCAGTTTGTACAAAAACCTTTCAATTGTACTCTAATAGTTATTTGCCTGGAAAATTACAATAAATGCAATTCATATAGGTAATTTGGGAAAATCTGAGAAAATATTATTTGCATAATAATTTGGAACACAGTGTAGTAGCAAGATTATGGGAAGTAATAGTGGGCTTTCTCTTTAAGAATTGTGGGTGGGTCTATTGCTGTATGTAGGAAGTGGTGATAAGTATTCATATCTCTATAGGAGAGCAGTCTTTGTCTCTTTACAGGAAGTAAGGGTGTTTTTTGTCACTCTCCAGGAAGTAGGGGTGGTCCTTTGTCTCTGCAGGAAGTGAAGGTGGGTCTTTGTCTCTTTACAGGAAGTGGGTTTTGTTCTTTGTCTCTCTACAGGAAATGTGGAACTGTTTGTCACTTTATGGGAAGTAGGGGCAGGTCTTTATGCCTCTCCAGGAAATGGGGTAGTCTTTGTCGCTATACAGGTAGTGAGTGAATGCGTCTTTATACTTTTTCTAGTTAGTTGGGTGGTCTCTACAGAAAGTGTGGGTTGTCTTTATATCTCTATAGGAAGTAGGGTGGTCATTTTTCTCTCTATAGGAAATACGAGTAGACATTTGGCTCTCAACAGAAAGTGGGGTAGGTTCTTTGTCTTTTTATGGAAACTGGTTGCAACTTTTTCTCTCTATAGGAAGTTGATACTAGTCTCTCTATAAGAAGTAGAGGCAAGTCTTTGTCTCTCTGTTCCCTCTCTCCGGTCAGTCAAACTGTATACAGAAATTATAGAGGCCACTTTTCTGTTCATTCAAGTTAGAAAGCCATTACATAATGAAGGTGTTATTCATAATGGTAACTAAAGGAAAGGAACTTTCAGCACCTGGCAGAGTTCTTAAATGGAACCTCCTACTGAATAAAATGAGGTAGCAAGTTACAAATAGTGAAAATTTGGAAAGGTCCTAAACATACAGTATTAGACCAATCAATACACTAACTGCAGTATTAACTTAGGGGGTGATGAGGTTAGAAAGATCAAAATTTTACTATGGTTTTGGGTGAAATTATGGATATGCTTTAACTAATTTTCACTTTAAGTCTAAAGAGGCCTTCAGACAAACTCTGTGGCTTCCTAAACAACCTCTATGCCAAGGAACACTCTCTATATTATAGCTTCCTCCCGAAACCTCCAATGTCCAGCTGGGAAGCACCATATGCCCATTCATTTCTCCTAGGTGAGTAGATGTCCTTACTATGGTCAATGTAGGAGGTCCCAAGTGGGAGATTTTCTTCTATGATATCAATTTTACCTAATAGGGGGATAAAGATTCATATATTTATAATATTAAAATATTTCCAGAAAATTGCAAATATGGAAACATTTCTGTCTTAAAGAACACTAGAATTTTTACATATTTAAACAATTAAACAAAAAACTCTTAATTTTTTTTGCATTCACTATAATATCTCATGCAAAAACTGTGTAAAAAAAAAGCCTAGAGCACCAATGGCGTAAACCCACAGCTGTTCATCCTCCAGAGGTTAGCTTCACTACACTTCATATGAGCTTCCCTCTACACATTTGATATCATTGTACCAATCTGCTTATAGTAAGTCTAGAAACGGAAAAGAAATGCTTTATTGTCCTAAATGTATATATGATTTCCCCAAGGCAAATCTTAACCATTTTCCAATTTGAAACATTTGTCATTGTTCTCTGAAGTTGTTAAAATGGCAAAGAAATACTATTAGTGTCTATTATTCCAAATGTGAGCGAATTAACTTCTTTTTTTGCGATCTCTCACAGATTTATGTCATTGAATATGCCAACTTATTTGTATCCAGTTAATGATACAAGGCATATGTCTCAGAGTTGTGCCAATGGAATATCTTCATCGCTGCTTGACAACAGTGTGGTCGATAAGAGGCTTCGCGGGAGCCAAGGGTTTCAATCCAACCAGGATGATGTAGATATGTTCTCCTCATGTTCTTGGTTTAGACAGTTTAACTCTACCAAAGCTCTGTAGGTTGATCATAGAAAACTAAAATCAAAACTTCTACTTGAAGAAACTTATTTTAGGACATCCCCACCATATTAAAATATGGCAGGTTGGCAAATTCTTTCTATTTAGAATCATAAAAATGAGACACAATTTAAAATCAAATAATTTAATTCAACCCATTTTCTATCAAAGTTTGTTACTTTCTTTAAGGAATTAAAGCTGCTTTATATGAATTACTGTATAATGATTGGAATATACACATTCTGAAGGATTCATTATCAGGGAGCTTTTGGTTGGGTGGGGGTACTGGTTCTTCTTATGTGGATCCAGTTGGGATAAAGTGTCTTACAGGCAATGATTTCTGGAATAAAGGGTGTGCAAGTTTACACCCCACCAGAATGAGAAAGCTGTTTTTCTGTGCCACTTATAGGAAGGAGCTATTAAGGAGATGTGAAACTTGACCTAGATATCTCATCTAAACAAGAGGCACACATTGGTAGACAGAAGTTTTGGCATTTTTACCAATAAATGAGATGAATGGCCCAAGATGACCACATGGAAAAAATAAAAAACACAATTCTGCGGTATTCTGTTGGGAGATGTTTATTTGTATATATTGACCACTCAGTGGTTCTGATGATTGTTACGGACCGTTGTGAGTTTTTCTTAGCATGTTGTTATGATGCATTGACTTTTTCTTGGGAGATGTTGTAATGCTTAAAGGGGTTTTCCGGTTGCACAAAACCCTTGTTTGCAGGAATAGGGCTTTGTTTTCCCCTGTTATTGTCTGCAGTGCTGAGTTTATATCAACCTCACTGCAGCCAATCAGTGAGCACAACATCTTGTGCTGTCTTTGTGGACAGTGCCGCTGATAAAGAGAGCTGAAGTGACATGACATCAACATGGCAGACAGCAAAATACACTGGGGAGAGGTGGATTCAGTGATGGACCCGAGGAGGTTTAGTAAAGAATATTTTGTGTTTTCAAAACCCATGTTTCTGTTTTGACCCCCTGACAAAGCTATACTTGAAACACGCCTTGGTCCTGGACAGTGTGGTCTTCTTGTTTTCCATGGTGTTTTAACACTGCTGCATATTTCTAGGAACTCTTTTTGAGGGATCAACTCATCTTCTTATCTAAGTTTTTTTGCTTTACTTGTATTATTTAGTCTTATAATCATGTTTTGAGTTCCGATGTTATACTTCCCTTTATTATTTTTATGTGTATGTTCTGTACCCTTACTACTTTACTGTCATAGTAGATATTTTATTGATTATATTGAGCCATTGTGTGATGTACCACTGACCACAGTGACGCTTTCCTCTGGGTTTATGGGGTGTTTTTAACCTTTTTCTTTAAGTAGTTGTGTAAATATTTGTTTGTAAAAAATTGATACATTTACATAAATGGTTTGTCTGATATTTTGGTTTTGGGAGTTACTTATAGGTATTTTTTTTGTGTGTTTTCAAAACAAACTGCACATGGGGCACAACTTTCCTAAAAATAGAAAACTCTTTTGCTTAAATTTGCGATAACTGGATGGAAACGTGCATGACTTCACTTTTACCATACATTATTACACTGACTTATGTAATAAACAGTAAATGTGTTACATTTTGTCACTATATCTCTAGGGATTTATATTCATCAGCATTCCTGTATACATAGAGTATATACCTACTGGGTATGTAGCACTTAATGAATACATATATGAGGAATACACAACAGATATAGTTCATAGAGATGTTATGAGAAGTGAATAAAGACCAACCCTGTGTGTAACCTGATCCCGCAGTGATATGTTGCTGGAATAAATAGGCTAAAGCTCCCTGGAAGCGGCACAACTGCTTTCATTGTGTAGTGGCCATGAATGGTACTGCAAGTTTTCTCTAATACAAGATATGGCTTGCGGTATCATTCTCGGCCTCTACACAATATACAGAGCTGTTCCACGTCCGGAGTGCCACAACCCCTTCGATCAACTAATATTTGGGAGTTCTGGGAGGCAAATATCATGAGTATATTATCCTAAAAGTAGCAAATTGAAAAATTGGAATTCCTTTTGTATACTAAAGATCGGATTTGAATATCTATAATAAACCTTGGCACTAATAGTTTTGTATTTTCTTTCTTTTTTATATTTGCTGTTCCCCTTGGCCTCATAAAGGTAAGTCAGATATTTTCTTTCTTTCTTTTTGAGCAGAAGTTTATTACTATTCTAACGCTTCCTATTATTGGTTCTGGAAGAATTTGATCCGACTTTGAATGCTTCTCTGATACTTTTATATACAATAAGAGAAATTTGTAATTGATAAATATGATTAATGTTTGCTAATTTTTACAACTACTGCAATAGCGTCATTACTTTGTGAACATTTTAGCTCTTTTACTTGTGTCTTTTTATGTCTATGGTTATAAAGCAAGACGGTAACATAGTAAACATTTCTATCTAAGCTGCTCCAAGTTCCAGAGACAGGTCCTTTCCTTTGGAATATTTTTCTTTGAACTTCATCTTCAGCTGACTATTAGGTTGATTTGTATTTTTGGCTATTGCTTCTCTTTATCAGATTATGAAAGGTTCTGGTGGTTTACAATGCTAAGGTCGAATGAGCTTGTCTGGTCAACCACCTGTCCTTGAACCAATGGACCCCATAAAGTCAGTGGTCAGTTTAGCCTATTGTCTATGTCTGAGATGAAAAAAGAAATATGGCCAAATTAGAGATAGATAATGAAGTGATGGACAATATGATTAAATGCTGTTCCTTATGCATTCTGAGTTTAGTGTCTCAAAGATACAGTCTAGTATCCTTAATTTATTTATATAAGTCAATCGGACTTCATTCTCCATACAGACTGCCCAAGAGAAGGTAGCCATAGATCTCAAACCCAGGGGACTCAACTTACCCTGAGCTTTATCACAGCCATATATAGGAATCACCATTTCCACTGATGTCTGTGAAAGTTCTGAAGTCAACTGAGGATCGCCATTCACACATCTGATTGTCATGGTCTTAGCATATCTGTCTTTGAGGCTGTCAAGCTTGAGTCAGGAGACCGGCAGCATGTCCACAAATGATAGTCCATGTTCAGAACGTGACACACAGATATGTGAATATGCCATTAGACTTCCATCTATTCAAATCATCTCAGCACAATATGTGGCAGAAAAAAAAGAGAAGAAAAATAGTCACACCCATCAAAGATGGAACATGGTGAATGTGGTCACCTAATTCGGAAGCCAGAAGAAAGAAGTACACAGGTAGCACAGTCGCCCAAAAAAGGCAGGAATTCTCTTGACATACAGTATGTTTTTTATTATTAAAACTTTCCAATTAAAAAAAAACATACTTCTGGGAACTGAGTTCCTTTCGGTTAGCTTAGTAAAGGAGACTTTGTATTCAGAAGTGTATTGTTTTATTGGAAACTTTTAATGATAATGGATCTGCCAAGATCCATAGAAGTCAAGAGGATTTCTGCTTTTTTGGATGACTGCACAATCTGGATATGCCTTTTTTTTGGACCATATTCTTCTCCAAATCAGATATGATCATCAAAATGCAATTAGAGGTGCCCCTTTTTAGAAAAGGTGGGCGTTGAAATAATGCCATATGTACAGTGGTCCTTAAATTAGTGACCTTTGTACCTAGCAATTTCTTTACACAGAGACAATAGTTAACAAAATGATGCCACACACAGTGTTCAAAACTTTTTCATTACCAGTAAAAGTGCCAAATACGGAGTTTCCTGGTCTGTTGCTTAGGCTGGCTATGGCCATCAGTTGTTATCAGCTATATATAGAGTGTCAGGGAAGCTCCTAGATCTTCTAGATTGTAGAAGTCCTTAGGACTCCCTATCATCCATCCATGGTCATGGTCCAGCCTGGTTTATATACAGAGTCACAGGACACATTGAGCTCCATACTTTTTAATGCTTGACAAACATGTGAATATTCGAAGCTAAGTTCAGTATGTAGTTGCAGTTGAGAAAGTGGGAATGTCAATTAATTAGAAACATTTCTATTTTCTTAAACCAGCTAATGAGTTTGTAGATTTTCATGCTGTGCGTCTTTTCACATATTACATATTCTTGAATAGTGCCCATCGACTCCCGATATTTCTGTTTTAGTAAATACTTCATAAAATAACAATTATAGAAAATCTTTTTTAAACATCTCCATGTTGAGCCACTGTTATTCGTTCCATAGATAAATTAATAGTTATACAACAGGGTATTATCTGTGGGGGGCGAGACCCAACACAGTCTGACACTGTCCAATCAGACCTGTGTCAGGCTACACAAGGACACACCTCTTTAACAAGGAAAAAAGTTACACCCTGTCAATAATTCAATACTTTCTAGGCGGAAAATTAGAGAAGCATTCTAAATAAGTTTATTTTTTTAAAGGAGCATTTAAGTATTTATTAAAATAGAAGCACTAACATGTCTATTTAAATCCATACTAAAATGTTGAGGAATATATTTTTAATTTTAATAAATATGGTGCCAGAGCTTTAGGACAGGACACTATATGGTCGAAACTGGTGAAAAACAGGAATGGAAAGAAATGTTTTAACTTCACTGCTGATGATAACCAATGGAAAAATCCAGGAACCAAAGAACCAAAGAATATTCTATGTGGTTTATTATCAACGCTTTTTGTAGCCATCTGCCTTTTTCATCAGGACAAACCTCAAACTTGTGGTTTGTCCTGATGAAGAAGTCAGATGACCTTGAAACGTGTTGATACTATTCTTCGGTCTCCTGGATTCTTCTCTTGGTTATCATCATTAGAGCAGTTAGCCCACTTCTTTCCAAACCTGTTTTTCATTGGATCTCCTTTGTGGGCTTCCACTTTCGAGCTATCATAGTGACTGTGTTTCTCACAACCATATCAAGAGATAATATTCTTGCACCTTATTTTTATCCATTATCGGATAAGACCCTATTGAGCTTTATATTGTTTCTTCAGCCTTTTTCCACTGTTGGCTGAACTGTTACTAGATAGCTGCAGGCAAGACCATAGAAGTCAACTGATATTGTTTTCGATGAAGAGATACAATACCATTTCCTGAATAAGCCAAAGATCTGTTGAGATACTGTATTTACCGTGGGGAAAGATGAATAAGCCACGGTCAGACAGCTCTCTCCAATGACAAAAGAAGTATCTAATTTTTTCTAATATCTACCTTAGGAGAAGAACTGGGAGGTGTTCATACACATTAGATGGTTGGCCTGTCTTTGCCAAAATAAAAGGATTTTGTCATCATTTATCCAATGTGAGTGGTCAACTTTAGTAATGCAAAGATTATACCCATTTAAAAGCATTTTAATTGTCATGACAGTTTATTGAGTTTTTTTTAACTTCCATTCAATAAAAGGAATGATTTCACATTTTCGTGTAGAGTTCTTAACTGGTCTTGACCAATAACTTTACCATTGAGTGGGGCTGGGGTCTTAAGCAATAATGGGTTTAAAATACAAAAGTCCAGCAGAAATCAACCAAATTTGGGGGTGACTTTGTGGCAAATCCTTCCCACCAAGATATAGACCTCATGGGAGGATTCACAAATATTCAGTTAGATCTTATTGATGATACATTCTGTGTATACAATATTATGGCAGAGATAACAATAAAATTATAACTAAACAATTGATATCTGTAGTGTTTATGGAGAGTAGATGTTCAAATTTATTTCGGGTTGACAAAAAACAAGACATCTACCAAAAGAGCCATATAATGTTCTTAAAAAAAAAGTTTCCTTATGGACTTTATGCAAAAAAAAAACATATGCTAAGTCTTTATGTTTAGGGTCTGTGCTCCTCCTAGCCTTGATAGCAACAGCCCTAGTTCTCAGCTATGGCCATTGGAGACGTCGGTATCATACTGCCATGACTTTCCACTCAATGTATCTAGCGGTCTGTCTTTGGCTTCAGAACTCATCCTGCACTCTGCTGCTATGTACAGTACAGACCAAAAGTTTGGACACACCTTCTCATTTAAAGATTTTTCTGTATTTTCATGACTTTGAAAATTGTACATTCACACTGAAGGCATCAGAACTATGAATTAACACATGTGGAATTATATGCTTAACAAAAAAGTGTGAAACAACTGAAAATATGTCTTATATTCTAGGTTCTTCAAAGTAGCCACCTTTTGCTTTGATGACTGCTTTGCACACTCTTGGCATTCTCTTGATGAGCTTCAAGAGGTAGTCACCGGAAATGGTTTTCACTTCACAGGTGTACCCTGTCAGGTTTAATAAGTGGGATTTCTTGCCCTATAAATGGGGTTGGGACCATCAGTTGTGTTCTGCAGAAGTCAGGCGGATATACAGCTGATAGTCCTACTGAATAGACTGTTAGAATTTGCATTATGGCAAGAAAAAAGCGGCTAAGTAAAGAAAAATGAGTGGCCATCATTACTTTAAGAATTGAAGGTCAGTCAGTCCGAAAAATTGGGAAAACTTTGAAAGTGTCCCCAAGAGCAGTTGCAAAAACCATCAAGCGCTACAAAGAAACTGGCTCGCATGAGGACCGCCCCTGGAAAGGAAGACCAAGAGTCGCCTCTGCTTCTGAGAATAAGTTTATCCGAGTCTCCAGCCTCAGAAATCGCAGGTTAACAGCAGCTCAGATTAGAGACCAGGTCAATGCCACACAGAGTTCTAGCAGCAGACACATCTCTTCAACAACTGTTAAGAGGAGACTTTGTGCAGCAGGCCTTCATGGTAAAATAGATGCTAGGAAACCACTGCTAAGGACAGGCAACAAGCAGAAGAGACTTGTTTGGGCTAAAGAACACAAGGAATGGACATTAGACCAGTGGAAATCTGTGCTTTGGTCTGATGAGTCCAAATTTGAGATCTTTGGTTCCAACCACCGTTTCTTTGTGTGACACAGAAAAGGTTAACGGATGGACTCTACATGCCTGGTTCCCAACCGTGAAGCATGGATGAGGAGGTGTGATGGTGTGGGGGTGCTTTGCTGGTGACACTGTTGGGGATTTATTCAAAATTGAAGGCATACTGAACCAGCATGTCTACCACAGCATCTTGCAGCGGCATGCTATTCCATCCGGTTTGCATTTAGTTGGACCATCATTTATTTTTCAACAGGACAATGACCCCAAACACACCTTCAGGCTGTGTAAGGGCTATTTGACAAAGAAGGAGAGTAATGGGGTGCTACGCCAGATGACCTGGCCTCCACAGTCACCAGACCTGAACCCAATCGAGATGGTTTGGGGTGAGCTGGACCGCAGAGTGAAGGCAAAAGGGCCAACAAGTGCTAAGCATCTCTGAGAACTCCTTCAAGATTGTTGGTAGACTATTTCCGGTGACTACCTCTTGAAGCTCATCAAGAGAATGCCAAGAGTGTGCAAAGCAGTCATCAAAGCAAAAGGTGGCTACTTTGAAGAACCTAGAATATAAGCCATATTTTCAGTTGTTTCACACTTTTTTGTTAAGTATATAATTCCACATGTGTTAATTCATAGTTTTGATGCCTTCAGTGTGAATGTACAATTTTCAAAGTCATGAAAATACAGAAAAATCTTTAAATGAGAAGGTGTGTCCAAACTTTTGGTCTGTACTGTACGTGTGACACAAGGATGCATTGTTTCCATACTTCTTAAATGCATGCTCCAAGTTTCCTTACAAGTTTCTACTCTGTGAAGGTGTGGCTTTGCTTGAACTCTGTTTTTACTACCTAACTTTCTTCAACCTAGTCCTCCTGACCTGTGCCGGATGTAATCTTCTGATTAAAGCATTACTATATGGAGTGGTATCACTAATGTCTGTTCCTTGCCAGCAGTGAAAAACTTACCATCTGGTTATGATCAAAGTAAATCCCTGTGAAAGCACTGGCCAAAAAGACTAAAGACCATAAGCATGGTCTTCAACTCAAGTAACATAAAATACTGACTGTGAACAATTTTATTATCTACTGTGTAATAAAACTTTTATATACTTTCAAATTACATGTTCAGTGAAATATCAAAAAATGTTTGCCTCCTTTTCAGTGACCTCAAGATTGGCTCTTAAGAAATTTTTCATGTTATAATAAATGAACAAAATTGCCAAGAGCTCATTAACACTACCAACTTTGCAATTTACTTGGTATTAAAAATCCTCACAGTTTTTAAGAATTGGAATATTTTTCTTTGTTTACTGCTTTTAGCCATGGTTGACGACTACTTCTTCAATCTAGTAATGGTGTCAGTTCTCCTAAGCAAGGAAGGCAGCATTTACAAGCTATTTTCTATAAAGCTTGTAAGCTCTGCACTGAATTTAGGATCTACATGACCTAGTGATCCTGCGATGATATAGAGGCAAAGCTGCTTCTGTTTGCAGCATCGAGGAGAGCACAGTTCAGGTAAGCAGCCCAAACATGCAGCTAGCCTAAGCTGTCAATCAGGACCACACTTTCCCAAACAAGCAGGAAGATGAGAGGTAGAGGAGCAGTGCACTGCTGAATATCAATGCAGAATAACCCTTTAAAGATTGGTAGTCATTGTAAAAGGAGCCTTCAAGTTTTTAAAATGTGAAAAATTCTCTAAAAAATGTTTCCTCTCCAGCATGGTGATCTAATGAGAACTTTTGAGCAGAATTACTCTGAGGCTCGTACATAGAATATATTATGTCATAGACGCAGTTCATCCTCTCACTTCTCCTTATATAAACTGTCTACACTTTTTAAATGAAAAGAAAATTCACGCTGTTTCTGTTGTGACTCCTAGAAAGATTGTTTTTCTTCACGAGATAGATTTGCACCCCCCTCCCACCCCAAATCGATTTTCAGACATCTATAGTCAACTGCTGTCAGGTCGTTGCAGTAGAATTCGCAGATTCTAAGCAGTACATAGCCTCGTCTTAATGGAAAGGTTACTTTGCTTTGGAGTCAAGCATAACATTATTAAATAGATTAACATTCTGCTTTGCGACACGTTCAGCCCCGTATTTGAAAATTTTCATTATAATTGCACATAAAACTCATAATAGGATTATAAAATGGTGTAATTTGATTAAAGGGTGTTTTTATAAAGGCCAACAGTGTTGAAATTCACATTTTGTTTAAATAATATATCCAGCGAAACAGCATTTATTTGACGGAAATGTAGGAATCCTTCCCTGGAGAATGAGGTCTGCATACAGTATTACTGAGCCTCAGCTGGAATAGCTACAATGATTTGACAAAGAGGTTGGAGATTGTTAGGTATATGGGTGTTGAGTTTGACTCTACGCTCAAGTTCCTTTCCTGTGGCGGCTCATGAACAACTTTGGCATACTACACTGCTCAAAAAAATAAAGAGAACACTCAAATAACACATCTGAATAAATGAAATATTCTCATTGAATACTTTGTTCTGTACAAAGCTGAATGTGCTGACAACAAAATCACACAAAAATCATCAATGGAAATCAAATTTATTAACCAATGGAGGCCTGGATTTGGAGTCACCCCCAAAATTAAAGTGGAAAAACACACTACAGGCTGATTTAACTTTGATGTAATGTCCTTAAAACAAGTCAAAATAAGGCTCAGTATTGTGTGTGATCTCCACGTGCCTGTATGACCTCCCTACAACGCCTGGGCATGCTCCTGATGAGGTTGCGGATGGTCTCCTGTGGGATCTCCTCCCAGACCTGGACTAAAGCATCCGCCAACTCCTGGACAGTCTGTGGTTCAATGTAACATTGGTGGATGGAGCAAGACATGATGTCCCAGATGTGCTCAATCGGATTCAGGTCTGGGGAACGGGCGGGCCAGTCCATAGCTTCAATGCCTTCATCTTGCAAGAACTGCTGACACACTCCAGCCACATGAGGTCTGGCATTGTCCTGCATTAGGAGGAACCCAGGGCCAACCGCACCAGCATATGGTCTCACAAGGGGTCTGAGGATCTCATCTCGGTACCTAAGGGCAGTCAGGTTACCTCTGGCGAGCACATGGAGGGCTGTGCAGCCCTCCAAAGAAATGCCACAGAACACCAGGATTGGCAAAGTCGCCACTGGCGCCCTGTGCTTTTCACAGATGAAAGCAGGTTCACACTGAGCACATGTGACAGACGTGACAGTCTGGAGACGCCATGGAGAGCATTATGCTGCCTGCAACATCCTTCAGCATAACCAGTTTCCCAGTGGGTCAGTAATGGTGTTGGGTGGCATTTCTCTGGACGGCCGCACAGCCCTCCATGTGCTCACCAGAGGTAACCTGACTGCCTTTAGGTACAGTGATGAGATCCTCAGACCCCTTGTGAGACCATATGCTGGTGTGGTTGGCCCTGGGTTCCTCCTAATGCAGGACAATGCCAGACCTCATGTGGCATTGAAGCTATGGACTGGCCCCCCCGTTCCCCAGACCTGAATCCGATTGAGCACATCTGGGACATCATGTCTTGCTCCATCCACCAACGTTACGTTGCACCACAGACTGTACAGGAGTTGGCGGATGCTTTAGTCCAGGTCTGGGAGGAGATCCCACAGGAGACCATCCGCAACCTCATCAGGAGCATGCCCAGGCGTTGTAGGGAGGTCATACAGGCACATGGAGGCCACACACAATACGGAGCCTTATTTTGACTTGTTTTAAGGACATTACATCAAAGTTAGATCAGCCTGTAGTGTGTTTTTCCACTTTAATTTTGGGGGTGACTCCAAATCCAGGCCTCCATTGGTTAATAAATTTGTTTTCCATTGATGATTTTTGTGTGATTTTGTTGTCAGCACATTCAACTTTGTGCAGAAGGAAGTATTCAATGAGAATATTTCATTCATTCAGATCTAGGATGTGTTATTGGAGTGTTCCCTTTATTTTTTTGAGCAGTGTGTATTAGCAAATTGTGGAAATTAATGAAGTATAATTACCATCTATGTACCACAAAGAGTCAGTAATCTGTCAACAGTTCAAAGGACAACCATGGGTAATATGATTTCCCTGCAGCTGCCATTTTCTAGCTGACAACTATAAACAGTAGATACCAAACAATCCTCTGGTGGCCATGTTTTTTCTGACTCTACGACATGTTCCAAAGGTCAAGATGAAGAAAGCCAAAATGGAAGTTATCCCATAATTATGGAAATTTCTTTTTTGGCATTACTGGCTAACTTAGTTTTTTTATGATATGAGTATGGGAAAGATAACATAAATAAGGATGCAATTAAGCAGGTTGTCTTATATAAACATTCCACACCCATGAGTATTGGGCACATGGATGGCACATAGGTGTCCACACTAAGGATCTTCATTATGCACTAGAACAAAGAGCCACTGTGGAGTATTGGGCACATGGATGTAACATAGGTGTCCCCACTCAGATGCTCTACTATACACTAGAGCAGAGAAACACTAAGAAGTATTTGGCACATGGACGTAACATAAGTGTCTCCACTCCGGGCCTCTGCTACACGATTGAACAGTTAGCCACTGAGAAATATTGAGCACATTGACATAACATAGTGTCCCCAATCAGGAGCTCTGCTGTGCACTAGAACAGAGAGATGCTGAGGAGTATTGGGCACATGAAGGTAACATAAGTGTCTCCACTCCAAACCTGTGCTATGCACTAGAACAGAGAGCCGCTGATAAATATTGGGCACATGTAGGTAACATACAGTACAGACCAAAAGTTTGGACACACCTTCTCATTTAAAGATTTGTCTGTATTTTCATGACTATGAAAATAGTACATTCACACTGAAGGCATCAAAACTATGAATGAACACATGTGGAATTACATACTTAACAAAAAATTGTGAAACAACTGAAAATATGTCTTATATTCTAGATTCTTCAAAGTAGCCACCTTTTGCTTTGATGACTGCTTTGCACACTCTTGGCATTCTCTTGATGAGCTTCAAGAGGTAGTCACCGGAAATGGTCTTCCAACAATCTTGAAGGAGTTCCCATAGATGCTTAGCACTTGTTGGCCCTTTTGCCTTCACTCTGCGGTCCAGCTCACCCCAAACCATCTCGATTGGGTTCAGGTCTGGTGACTGTGGAGGTCAGGTCATCTGGCATAGCACCCGATCACTCTCCTACTTGGTCAACTAGCCCTTACACAGCCTGGAGGTGTGTTTGGGGTCATTGTCCTGTTGAAAAATAAATGATGGTCCAACTAAACGCAAACCGGATGCAATAGCATGCCGCTGCAAGATGCTGTGGTAGCCATGCTGGTTCAGTATGCCTTCAATTTTGAATAAATCCCCAACAGTGTCACCAGCAAAGCACCCCCACACCATCACACCTCCTCCTCCATGCTTCACGGTGGGAACCAGGCATGTAGAGTCCATCCATTCACCTTTTCTGCATCGCACAAAGACATGGTGGTTGGAACCAAAGATCTCAAAATTGGACTCATCAGACCAAAGCACAGATTTCCACTGGTCTAATGTCCATTTCTTGTGTTCTTTAGCCAAAACAAGTCTCTTCTGCTTGTTGCCTGTCCTTATCAGTGGTTTCCTAGCAGCTATTTTACCAAGAATGCCTGCTGCACAAAGTCTCCTCTTAACAGTTGTTGAAGAGATGTGTCTGCTGCTAGAACTCTGTGTGGCATTGACCTGGTATCTAATCTGAGCTGCTGTTAACCTGCGATTTCTGAGGCTGGTGACTCGGATAAACTTATCCTCAGAAGCAGGTGACTCTTGGTCTTCCTTTCCTGGGCGGTCCTCATGTGAGCCAGTTTCTTTGTAGCACTTGATGGTTTTTGCAACTGCACTTGGGGACACTTTCAAAGTTTTTCCAATTTTTCACACTGACTGACCTTCATTTCTTAAAGTAATGATGGTCACTCGTTTTTCTTTACTTAGCTGCTTTTTTCTTGCCATAGTACAAATTCTAACAGTCTATTCAGTAGGACTATCAGCTGTGTATCCACCAGACTACTGCACAACACAACTGATGGTCCCAACCCCATTTATAAGGCAAGAAATCAAACTTATTAAACCTGACAGGGCACACCTGTGAAGTGAAAACCATTTCCGGTGACTACCTCTTGAAGCTCGTCAAGAGAATGTCAAGAGTGTGCAAAGCAGTCATCAAAGCAAAAGGTGGCTACTTTGAAGAACCTAGAATATAAGACATATTTTCAGTTGTTTCTCACTTTTTTTTTAAGTATATAATTCCACATGTGTTAATTCATAGTTTTGATGCCTTCAGTGTGAATGTACAATTTTCATAGTCATGAAAATACAGAAAAATCTTTAAATGAGAAGGTGTGTCCAAACTTTTGGTCTGTACTGTAGGTGTCCTCACTCATTACCTATGCTACGCACTAGACCACAGAGCCACTGAGAAAGAGCAGCTTCTGTTCTGGTGGACTTAAGGTGTCCTTAAATTCTATAGACAGCCATACATCTGTATGGGTGTCAGTGTCAGGTAGTCCTAGATTTTCCCAGTAGTGGCCAATGTAACTGTCCATTGGCAGACTTAGTTGTTTGCCCAAAGTGGGCACATTTTGGAAGTTGAAATGCACATGTTCGACATACTGTAATGATATATTGACACTAGTCCCTTAGCATACCATCATTTTGCATGGTGCCATATATGCCATTCTGTCATTAATAGAAAGCTCACTACAGAATCCTCTATGCACCAGAGATCTGGAGCTGTACTGCACGTCTCTTGGCAGAGTCATAAAATTTATGCCTCAATGAAAATAATAAAAAACTAAATTAAGCTCATATTCTTGACCAAGTATTTAGAAGACCCATTGGTGGTACATCATTTGTATAGAGATATTGGATAGAGGTTATTGCACCATTAGAATCTTAGGAGCAGCTTGCTTTTCCACCAGGGCGACCTTAGGCATGAGTCTCATAAAAATCTTGCATCTTCAAGTGACTTGACAACATTCATCATAGATCTCATTGGATAGATAATCAAACTAAGTGAAAATCTGGGAATTGGACTGAGAGCTACAAGCTGCACCTATATCTAAGGAATATTTTTTTAAAAATCTACCAAGTTTGTCAAGTTTTACCTTTTATAGGCTAAGGGGTGTGGTCTTTCTAATTTTGGTGTTGACTTGCTTTCCACTAAAATTTGATTAATGAAATAGATAATGATGTGTTTTCTCAAGTACTCAAATTTGTAAAGCTTTGTAAAGGCTATCAGAAATGAAGAAACTTCACATTGTTCTCACTATTAAAATAATGCTGTTTTTCTAAGCTGTCACATGTGGGGATGTGACTTCCAGCTCCTTATTTCCTGCTACAGTCCACTTAAAGCACAGAGCACAGTGGTTTCCTGTCTGTGCTTTGAACAGCTCAGACAGTGATGTCATGGGGTGTGGCCTGTGATCTTGAGCATGACTGGAGATGTGCAAAAGGAGGGTGAAAGGGGAGTGGACATTGCATGGTCCACATGGAACACATAATCTAATTAACTTGTGGCTTTGGCCAGAGCTCAGAAGTCTAGTCTAGAATGCTAGATTAGATTACATTTTAATAAATGAATATATTATTTGATTCAGTGTTCCCATTCAGTGTTCTGAGGCTGTTTGAAAGACCTGTAACATTTGTGACTGCAAGAAAGTGTAGGAAGAATAAAAGGACAGAGAAAATGATTATGCGGCAATTTATCCACCTTGAGACTGTATCGGAGTCCCAGTATGGAGCTTTGTAGGTGAAGTGGGAAGAGCGCGCCGCCATGTTTGTGGGCGGGCTATTTAAAGATTAAGCCCTGCCCACCGTCACACTATTGGTGACGTCACCCGCGAGCAATCAGGCGGTGCCAGGTCACCTGATCAGCTGACTCTCAAACCGCCAATCACAGTCCGCCATGTCACGGGCATGCTCAGAGCAGTGAATCCTGGACTTAGGCTGTAGCAGCCCTGTTTCACTCCGCAACCTACGCTTCATGTTGCTAGGAACGAAGACGTAATAGACAACCTGTGCATCTCGTGCCCCAGCTAGGCGTTGGGACTGATGACAATGCTGAGCAGCATCAGCCCCAGCTGGACCAAAATGGGAAACCACAGAATCCACTGATGGTTCTGAACCCATTTCAGATCCAGAAAACACCCAACGCCTAACACAGAGCCTTGTGTGTATGACATCTAGGATTCTAGTCTGTCTGAGATGGTTTAGTGAATCCTGTATTGAGCAGGGAGTTGGACATGAGGACCCTGGAGGTACTTTCCAACTCTATCAGTCTATGGTTCTAATATGTAATCAAGAGAGTTAAAGATAATTTTTGCCCATATTAATAGAGTCCTAAATGGGGGATTAATGGACAAACCTGTTACCCAACATACTGCCGTTCCCAATTTGCATTCTTCAATTCAAAGAGCTCATACGCAAAGACCCAACTACTGATATCCTACACTTTTTTCTGCTAATTGTTTTTTTTCTATATCTGGTTTAGTGGAATTTGTATTAATAATGGAAAGTTGTAAACTTTTTAATGACTCCAGTTAAAATGTGACATATTATTAGCCAGCTATCCAACTTTTTTGGTTAGTTGGATGCTAACTTGTGGGAAAAATCTTGTCTTTTTTATATACATGGTATGTATACAATATATACATATAATACACAATTATGCGCTAGCAATACATTAAAGCAAGGCTTTGCCAGATGCTCCTGATTTATGTATGGCCATTAACAAGGTTTAATATGGGCTGGTTAAGTATTTCATTAGTGCAATAAATGTTTCCATGGTGCAGCTGTCTAAGGCTGATTAGTGATTTAGTATTATGGTCTTTAAATCTAAAATAATTTCTTAAAGTCAATGTGGAATGTGCAGACATACGATAAGCCTCCAATATAATACAGTCATATAATGAGCTGCTTATCTTTTTTCAGAGAATGACTGACCCTCCGTATGATATAATGGACTCGGCTGTTTGAGTTTATGTTCAGGTTTATACATGGTAACCATTTTCTCAGCATCAGGTTTCTTTTTCTGCTTTTTTGATGAATCCCATATTGGGCAAGCTTGGTCTTTAGGTTCATCTAAAAGAGCAACTTGGGCTCTACTTTCTAAATATAATTTTCTTTTATGACTTTCTTCAGATTCTCTATCAAATACATTGTATACACAGTGTAAAGACAATTGAACCGAACGATATGGCAAAGAACTTTAACCATAATTCAGGAATAAGTAAATATGGGTTCTCACAGTACAGTTAGAGCCTACAAAAATGGAGTAATATACCCTCAACAAAATCATAAAAGTGACGATTGATACTAAAACATCAACTTTATTAAATATGGATAATAAAAACCAGAACAATATTATAAATATAGCAGGTCATTGATGGGGACTACACAAAACCAGAGAGGTAACCAATTAAGTCTAAGTGGATCTATACTACAGCTGGGCTGTCCAAAAGAGGCTAGGGGAATGCCTAATGCTAGGGAATATAGGAGAAGCAATCATAGAAAACTAGTACGACTTAGGTCAAAGTGAAAACAGTGGGAGAAGGTCAAATGACATTCCACGGGACTGTTTCTTAGACTCGCCCATGTTTATGGTAGGAACCGGTACCGCACTGGAGGCCCGACGCGCGTTTCCCGTAAGCTTCCTCGGGGGTGCTGGGATGATGTTTTAGTATTAATCAATTGTCACTCCTATGATTTCATTGTATACTCAGTGTGCACAATTATTAGGCTAGTTGTATTTTTGATGATTAATTTTCATATGGAACATCTTTATTGGTGTCGGTCAATCCAAAAGGTTAATAATTCTGAAACCTGAATATTTAAGAATGTAAAAAAGCGGTTGTGTCTTTCTTACAATATTTCTATGTGCAGAATTATTTTGCAACTAAATAAAAAAAGTACATTTTCTATTTCAATTGATTACAGTGCCTACAAGTAGTATTCAACCCCCTGCAGATTTAGCTGGTTGACACATGCGGAATTAACTTGGCATTGTGACATTTGTACTGTAGATCAGCCTGGAAGTGGGAAATGCACTGCAGCAAATTTTTTATTTTTTTATTTTTTTTTTTAAAACGTTAAAAGTTAATTCAGAGTGTCATTTATTATTCAACCCCTCAAACCACAAGAATTCTGTTTGGTCCTCCTAAAGTATTAAGAAGTAGTTCAGGCACCAAGAATAATGAGCTTCATATGTGTGGATTCAAGATCTCTTTTGCCAGCCTTTTCTGACTATTTAAGACCCTCCCCAAACTTGTGAACAGCACTCAGACATGGTCAACAAGGGAAAGACAAAGGAGCATTCCAAGGCCATCAGAGACAAGATCGTGGAGGGTCACAAGGCTGGCAAGGGGTACAAAACCCTTACCAAGGAGTTGGGCCTACCTGTCTCCACTGTTGGGAGCATCATCCGTAAGTGGAAGGCTTATGGAACTACTGTTAGCCTTCCACGACCTGGACAGCCTTTGAAAGTGTCCTCCCGTGCCAAGGCCAGGCTTGTCCGAAGAGTCAAGGCTAACCCAAGGACAACAAGGAAGGAGCTCTGGGAAGATCTCATGGCAGTGGGGACATTGGTTTCAGTCAATACCATAAGTAACGTACTCCACCGCAATGGTCTCCGTTCCAGACGAGCCTGTATGGTACCTTTACTTTCAAAGCGTCATGTCAAGGCTCGTCTACAGTTTGCTCATGATCACTTGGAGGAGTCTGAGACAGACTGGTTCAAGGTTCTATGGTCTGATGAGACCAAGATCGAGATCTTTGGTGCCAACCACACACGTGACGTTTGGAGACTGGATGGCACTGCATACGGCCCCAAGAATACCATCCCTACAGTCAAGCATGGTGGTGGCAGCATCATGCTGTGGGGCAGTTTCTCAGCCAAGGGGCCTGGCCATCTGGTCTGCATCCATGGGAAGATGGATAGCACGGCCTACCTGGAGATTTTGGCCAAGAACCTACGCTCCTCCATCAAGGATCTTAAGATGGGTCGTAATTTCATCTTCCAGCAAGACAACGACCCAAAGCACACAGCCAAGAAAACTAAGGCCTGGTTCAAGAGGGAAAAAGTCAAGGTGTTGGAGTGGCCTAGTCAGTCTCCTGACCTTAACCCAATTGAAAACTTGTGGAAGGAGCTCAAGAATAAAGTCCACATGAGACACCCAAAGAACCTAGATAACTTGGAGAAGATCTGCATGGAGGAGTGGGCCAAGATAACTCCACAGACCTGTGCCGGCCTGATCAGGTCTTATAAAAGACGATTATTAGCTGTAATTGCAAGCAAGGGTTATTCCACAAAATATTAAACATAGGGGTTGTATAATAATTGACCCACACTTTTATGTTTAAAATTTAATAAAATTCAACTGAGCAACATAACTTTTTGGTTTGTAAGATTTATGCTTCTGTTCATAAAACCTACTCTCGTTTGCAGTTTGAAGGCTCTAACTTATTTGCATCTTATCAAACCAGCTAAATCTGCAGGGGGTTGAATACTACTTGTAGGCACTGTATTTGTATCTATTAAAGTGAGAATAGGAATCAAACAACTCAAAATGTCCAAAAATACTTTTATAAAAATACTTTTATGGCTGCCTTTCTTCTCAGTAAGCCATAAGCTCCATCCATGGAGTCTGTCAGGTTCTTCATCTGTTGTCGGTAAACTTTTTGGACAGCACCAACTACAAGACACTGATCAGAGAGGTTTCCCTTCACTGTAAATCTCCCGTTTAAAAAGAGTCCAAAAGCTCTCACTAGTGTTCAGGTCAAGTGAGAAAGGGACTATGTCAATATTACTTCATCTTCTAGGCCTTTCTGTCCCTGAGCAGTGGAGACTTTGATGCTGTGATGGAGCATTGTCCTGCAGAAAAATCATTAAAGATGCAGACTTTTTCCTATCCCACTGCTGGAAGAAAGTGACTTTTAAAAACTATTAGTAGGCTCGGGATTCCATCTTCAACCCATCTTCAACTGTCTCATCTTTAATAATAGCAGCTCATAGCAGGACCCCACCTCCACCCTGTTTGAATCTGAGAGAAAGTAATAATCTGTGCCCATTACTGATCCTGCCATGGACCCATTCATCTGGTACGTCATGAGTCAATGTCATCTCATCAGTCCATAAAACCTTTGAATATTCTGTCTTCAGAAACTTCTGTGTCCAGTCTTGACGTTTCCTCTTCTGAGTCTTGGTCAGTGGTGGTCGGCTAAGCCTCCTCACCTCGGCCATGTCTCTGAGCATTGAACACCTTGTACTTATGGCCTCCAGGGAGGTTGAAGTTCAGGAATATGACAGCACTGGAGGATAATGTCTTCCTGGTGGCTTCACACTTGATTCTTCTCATATCTTTGGCAGTTAATCTGCATCTTTTATTCTCAACAATTTTTTTGAAACTTGATCTGGCAGACAAATGACGCGCCCCCTGGGCCGTGAGGCACCCGGAACCGGGCTTTAATGCGATGATGGGGGTAGTAGTGGCAACCCGATCCCGTGGCTCAGGGTGGTCAAACCAAATGGCGGCAGTCTATTTATAGGGTTTTGAATGTCCGACTATGCCACCCGTGGATTGCGGCTATTATGAACCGCCGCTGCAAGGCAGTCCACTGGAGCTGATGGTGTGTGCAGCTGAGATAGTATAACTCCCCACAGGAAGAGTGTAGCCCCAGGGCAGTGTAGTAGGATGCTGGGGGTGATGGTGCAGGCGCAGCATAAATCACACAGAGTCAGTGATGCAGTCCAGGGTCTTTTACTCACAGTTGTTATCCGAGTCACTTCTGCAGGGAATGACTGCCCAAGCCGTGCTGCGTCCACCAGGTGAGGAGCTCGGTCAACCCCCAGGCAATTCAGGAGAATGGCACAGGACCCCCTTTTATCCTTTCTCTGGCCTCTCGTGCCCCACCAGTGACCACACTTCTGTCCAGCTGCCTCGGGCCTTCTCTTGGTGAAACCTATCGCCGGTTTCCCTGACCCTATGTGGTGACTTCATAGTGGGTATAGCAGGGGGTCGCACCAATAGATGATCACGACCTCCGGTCTTTGGCTGAGGGATAATTTACCTCCACCAACTTGGGAATCTGGTACCCTTATTCTGCCCGACCCTTCACCCGATATCTCGTGGGTTCTTAGGGTCCCTTCTGCCTTCTTGTTTCTGGAGCCTTTCTACTCCTCTTTCTCTCCACCTTTCTTCCTTCCTTCTCCTTCTTCTTCTTTCTGGCTCCGGCCTTCACCCTAGGCCTGCCTCGTGGAGCTGAGCTTAGGCTGAGCCACAGCTCCTTGTCAGCTCCCTCTCTCTGCTGCTCTGGCTGAACTGAACTCCCTCCTAAGATTGCCCCCACCTTTTATCTGCTTCTCTGTGTCTGAGCTCAGGTGACATGCACCCAATGAGCTCCTTCCTATGCTCCAGAAACCGTCCCCTTTGCTCCTACATCACTGGGTTCTCTCCCCCCTCCCCACTCCAGCCAGGGACATAGTCAGTTGTGCCTGCATATATATAAATGGGAGCATCGTCGAGCTGTCCCCCGGAAATGAGGAGTGTGTGTATGTATGTGTGCAGCTAACTGAGCCCTGGTCCACACTCCATCCTTACCTGGGAGTGGAATATCACACCTCTGGTTGAGGTGTAATACCCCTGTAGCAACCGAACCCTCGGGGCGCTACATTCGCCCCTGGTAAACCACAGCACGTCCTCGGGCTGGAACAAAGCAAAGACAATTCAAAAACATGCAAGTTTTTAGAATGCATTCACATATAAGACTATAACCATTTAACTCATCCCTTTATGGGAGGCACATTTTTCTCTTTCAACAAGTATTATAAGACTTTCTTCACACATATAAAACACCATAAAACTCTTTTAGCAGCATATAAACTTTTCAAGTAAAACATTGTTTTAGTAGATTCTCTTCTTTACTGGCCACTGTGCAACTTGCGACCAGGTGTCCATTTTTCTATTAAGTGCAAAACTTCACCAACCTTTCAAACATGTGGGACACTTTGTCCAGAGGTAGACGTTGCTGTACTTTTATAAAACCTGTAGGGGGCACTTTAAGAAGCGCAACTATTTACAGGGAATTGGCCGCTCCCAGTCCTCGGCCGGTTGGAAAGGGGAATGGCTGCTCTCAGTCCTCAGCCAGGTGACAATACAATCAGGATCAACTTTGCATCACGCATCAACTTTATATCACACAAGCAATTCCTTTTACCCTGACGGGCAACAATGTACACAGGTACTCTGCCACTCACTAGTAGCGGTATCCTCCTGCTGCTCTTTCCTCCTCCTCATATTGATCTTCAGACCCGTCCGGGTCCTCTTGGTATTCGGGTTCTGATTCAGGGCGCCGCTCCACTTTTATCCGCTGGACATGAAGGGCATACCATCCCTTTAGGCCTCGGTGTCGGGTGTAGGACACCAAGTCTCCTGGAAACAGATCCCGTTCCGGATGGCCTTCTGGCAGGTGGCTCTCCACATCTCTCCGGGTAAAGAACACATCCGTGTCCGTGGTCGGGTCTCGGATGAAACCCCATCCTTGCACCTGTTGGAACTTGACGACGGTCCCGATGATTCTGGGACCTCTCGCAGCCTGGGGGTCTCGCCGGACGCGCCTCTTCTGCTCCGCGCTCCGGGCGTGCAGCCGCTCCTGCCTCTGTCGTCGCGCCTGCCTCTCCCGTTCAAACTGCGCCTCCTGTCGGTCACAGAACTCCCGTCTGCAGGCTGCGACCGCCCACGTCTCCTGCGAGAACCCCATGAGGTCCTCACCTGTCGGGTCCCATTCATATTGGACCTCCTCGACCGGGAGCTGGGGAACTTCAACCGGCCGTGGGTCATGCGGGAGTGGAAGTAGAGGAGCTCCAGTCTCCACGGGCAGGCTTTTCCGGAGATTAGGGTGGATCCACCCAGGTGGTGGGGGAACTGGCTCTCCATCCGGACCGGACAGTTGGACATACAGGTCCGCGCCCAGGGTTGGTGGTTTTGGGACCGGGGTCGCACTCGGTCGGGAGGCACCTGGAGTGGTCAGGCCTTGCGACCGGGCCTGTAGCGGGCCGCTTCCTTCCGCACTCGGGGTCAGAGGGCATGACGGGGGGCGTGGTTCAGTGACGGAGTTTGCGGCCTAGGTGTTTGCGGCGGGAGCGTGGAAGCTGCAGCAGCTCCCAGGACTTCTGGCTCCGCGACGGGATCCAGCGGTAAAGATACGGTGTCAGGACCCAGGGCATGGGCGTCCGCCTTACTTGCCTCCTCTGCAGCGTCTTCCTCGGCCTCCGGTCTCCTCTCTCCGTCCTCGGGGGAAGGCGCGCTGTCTTGTGCTGGCAGTGTCTCTCGCTGCCGGGCCGCGACCCGCCGGGCCATTTCGTCTCTCCACCCGGCGACGACATCCCTCTGTGCTCGGACCATCCTCCGGTCCAACTCCTCCAGCGCTGTCCGCAAGAACTCAGGGTCTTCTGCGGGGAGCTGAGCCATCAGCTCCGTGAGGCTGTACGGGGCCGCCTTGGCCTGCAGCAGGCCGCTTGCCAGGGTGCTGGAGTTGACGCTCCTGTCCATCTCCAGGTGTGGTCTGGCGAGACTGATCCAAACCACACACTGCCCCGTGGTTTTCTTCTCTTTCTGCCCCTGTTGGGGGTGGTCCTGGGGCAATCTGCTGACAATCACTCTCAGAGGCAGCTCCCCCACCTTGATGGACATCTCTACAGCCGCCCTCATGGCTGTTGGGGGTGGGCTCCTTCTTTGGCGCCATTCTGGGACCTGGCCCACGATGGGAAGTGGCTTCCTGTTGTCTTTTGGCGCGCACATTATGACGTCCATTCTTCTGGGGCGGGCGCCATTTTTAATACAGTGAAACAGTCTCTTTTCAGGCACGCAATACCAGTTTGTGGCGGGTTGGTCACAATCCTGCCGACTACGGCAAAAAGTTGACGCGCCCCCTGGGCCGTGGGGCACCCGGAACCGGGCTTTAGTGCGATGATGGGGGTAGTAGTGGCAACCCGATCCCGTGGCTCAGGGTGGTCAAACCAAATGGCGACAGTCTATTTATAGGGTTTTGAATGTACGACTACGCCACCCGTGGATTGCGGCTATTATGAACCGCCGCTGCAAGGCAGTCCACTGGGGCTGATGGTGTGTGCAGCTGAGATAGTATAACTCCCCACGGGAAGAGTGTAGCCCCAGGGCAGTGTAGTAGGATGCTGGGGGTGATGGTGCAGGCGCAGCATAAATCACACAGAGTCAGTGATGCAGTCCAGGGTCTTTTACTCACAGTTGTTATCCGAGTCACTTCTGCAGGGAATGACTGCCCAAGCCGTGCTGCGTCCACCAGGTGAGGAGCTTGGTCAACCCCCAGGCAATTCTGGAGCATGGCACAGGACCCCCTTTTATCCTTTCTCTGGCCTCTCGTGCCCCACCAGTGACCACACTTCTGTCCAGCTGCCTCGGGCCTTCTCTTGGTGAAACCTATCGCCGGTTTCCCTGACCCTATGTGGTGCCTTCCTAGTGGGTGCAGCAGGGGGTCGCACAAATAGATGATCACGACCTCCGGTCTTTGGCTGAGGGATAATTTACCTCCAGCAACTTGGGAATCCGGTACCCTTATTCTGCCCGACCCTTCACCCGATATCTCGTGGGTTCTTAGGGTCCCTTCTGCCTTCTTGTTTCTGGAGCCTTTTTACTCCTCTTTCTCTCCACCTTTCTTCCTTCCTTCTCCTTCTTTTCCCTTCTGGCTCCTGCCTTCACCCTAGGCCTGCCTCGTGGAGCTGAGCTCAGGCTGAGCGACAGCTGCCTGTCAGCTCTCTCTCTCTGCTGCTCTGACTGAGCTGAACTCCCTCCTAAGATGGCCCCCACCTTTTATCTGCTTCTCTGTGTCTGAGCTCAGGTGACCTGCACCCAATGAGCTCCTTCCTATGCTCCAGAAACCGTCCCCTTTGCTCCTACATCACTGGGTTCTCTCCCCCCTCCCCACTCCAGCCAGGGACATAGTCAGTTGTGCCTGCATATATATAAATGGGAGCACCGTCGAGCTGTCCCCCGGAAATGAGGAGTGTGTGTATGTATGTGTGCAGCTAACTGAGCCCTGGTCCACACTCCATCCTTATATGGTAGTGGAATATCACACCTCTGGTTGAGGTGCAATACCCCTGTAGCAACCGAACCCTCGGGGCACTACACAAACACTCTTGCCTTTTTTGCTGTCTATTTTTCTTGAATCTTGGGGGAATTTTTAATTCTTCTAATTGTGGCTTTGCTTTGAGTTTTCCGTTGACTATTTCCAACAAAACATTTGCTGGTTCTGTCATTGTCCCAATATCTGACCTATTTCAGGAGCTGCCTCTTCTGTCAGACATGTAACAATTTTTGCTTGTTCAGAGGCAGTTAATTTTGAATTTCGAGTAGCGATATCTAATACCGTTGATGCTGCTTTGATGAAACTTTTTTAAACTCAGTTGATGGTTCAGGAGTTGCTACTTTAAGACCAACGTTCTCGTCTTGCTGAACAACTTGGATTATTGAAGTTGTCTATGTGATCAGGAGCTCTCTAACAATGGAAACCAGAGGAACCTCCGATCTTCACCATTTATCCCTTTGACTGCAGTGATCAACACTGATTGTGATATTTAACGAGAGATTGAGTTGGGTATTATCAGCCAAAACTAAAATCTTTCTTTTTTATAGTCACTTTTCAGCTTTCAATGAAAATAATATTTAATATTACAATTTCCAATTACATTTTCATTACTCGGTGGATTTTAGATGCCTAAATTACTAGGAAATATTTTCTTTTCTTTGCATTTTACTCCCTGGTAACTCAGGAATAACAGAGGCGCAGGAGCACTCCCAAAAATGACAGTTGTGTGTGTAGATTTAATATTTATGAAAAAAGCAGAATATTTCCATTACGTATCTTGACATTTGCACAGTTCTGAAGCTTTTCCCATTCAAATAAGCTGAAATGTCCACCGAGCCTGGCAAAATATTCGGCGCGCACCAGATTTTCTCTTCCTATGCAACAACACATTGACCTTTCAAGAAGTAAGAAGGTGGTGAATAAAAGCCAGAGTATTAACCTGTCTGGAAATACAGATGAGTGAGTCAATTATCTTCCAAAACATCCAAAAAACATTATCCTCTAGATTCATAATTAATCCTGGAAAATATTAGCAAGAAGACAAATGCAGTCCCGCTCCTCCATGACTTTTATCACATGCAAAATCATGAAATTTAAAGACTTTATGATCTTTACCGTGTGTCTCAAGTTGGCCATACTCGTTAGATGGTTGTCGGCTGAACGATGCTTTGGCCAATCGTTCGGCCAACAGCCATCTCAGCCGACACTCTCATACATAGCCACCAACTTACACATCGGCCAACGGCTTATCTCAGGGAGAAGAATGCGATCAGTAGTCCGAAATCAAAGATGGGCAGTTGACATCTTTCCCAGCCATCAGTTAGCCCGCACCCCATTCACAATAGACCATCGGCTAAACCTTTCGATACTGGCTGGTTCAGCCAACATTAGTATTTTGTGTATTGGGGGGCTTTTATTTTTTCTACCTTGACTAATTGGTCAAGCAAACTCATTTTCAGTAGCACTCCTTATTTGTTCTGAATGAAGGAACGCACAGGAGACCATGGGATGGAAATCTCCTACTTATGGAATCTCTCTGATTTAGCTAAACATGGCTATTCAATTGCAGTATTAAGCTAGGTACTTTAATACATAGGCCCCGATTCATCACTTGCTTTTTTTTAAGTCGCTTTCTTTTTTGTCTTGTAGAATTAGTTGCCATTTCCTCAAAATGGCACATAGAATTTATGAATTTGGCTCAAAGTAAAAAAAAATTGTCTTTCTTAATGTCTTGAACTTTTATGAGACTTTTGGCACCTTAAATATCAGAAAGCAACACATGAACACAGGTAAAATAGACTTCAAAAAAAGGTAAAAAACAATATAATAAATTGGGTGCAAACAAAAAATATGATACAAAACTAGACAAAAAAAGAAAAAAACAAAAGCAATGATGAATCCAGGCGACTGTTTGAGTTCAGTCTACAATCTTCATTGCTTCATTTGTAGACACCCTGATATGCATTTTGCAACTTGCTCCTAGTTTCATACCTTTTTTTCGCAGATGTCCATTTCCTAGTACATGTGTGATGTGCGGTATGTTGGTCCAGGATGCTGCCCACTTCACTAGCCCTCGTGTATCAACAAGTGTTCAAGAGGTTATCCAGTGATGTTAAGATCGCCTATTCACAGGATCAGTGTGATCAATGGGGGTCTGAACGCTTGGAGCCCCTACCAATAGAATGGGACATGTATATTTTCTTCAGTATGAAGCTTCACTGTGCATACTCGATAGGTGCTCCATTTATACTGTATGGAGATTATGGAAAAAGGGAATAGGGAATGAAATGATGCTGAGGTCGGGCTATCGAACTGCCGCTTTATCTTAATGGGTGTAAGATAACTCCCAGACACATAGTCGATGGGAGGTATGTATCACAGAGATGGTTGTCCTCTATGATGTAATGGAATGTTGCTCTAGTGCACCTAAGCACTAAGAGGATTGTTTGGTGCATCCGGGTCCAGGTTTTATGGGCAACTTGAGAGACAGGCGGGTCTTGTTGCCCACATATCTCATCTCTGGGTGTGGTCAAACAGTTAAAATGGAGGTCGTTGTTTGGTACATGATCTGTGCTTGGAGGGAGAAGTCCTCTTGGGTATGTTGTTGTCTCCAGACTGAGCCTGTGTACTGGACGCTATCCAGCCTGTCTACCCACAGGACTGGCTAACCAGAGATTTTGATTAAAGGACTGTTTCCTTTGTTTTGCCTGCACTAAAGGCTGTTTGTTTTCCTTTTGCTTTTGACTGGTTTATGAAGCAATAAATCGACATGGACATTTAAATGAAAATGCTTCCTGTTTGCCTCCCGACGCACACAAGTGAGTAGAAACCCCACATGGGATAAAAATTCCCTGTTCTGCCAATTTATGCAGGACACAACAGTTAGACCTTTGCCAATCTGTAAGTAATTACCTATACTATAGATGGATGATAAATTATCTTCAGTCATCAACTAATTTAATCCTGTACTGATTTTCGATTCCTAGATGAATCTCTTTCTCCTTGTGCTTTGGCCATTTATACTGGGGAGTGTGTGATTTCTCTTGCATAGTCTGCCATAAGTGCACACTAATACTCAACCCATAAGTTTTCACCTTTCTCCCCCTCCATATTGCAGTGTGTGCACTTTTTCTGAAATCATGACTTGGATTGATGTGTGCTCTGCCCTCCCTGATAACTTGGATGCATTCCTCCCTCTCCAAATTCTGATCTCCTTATATAACCTTTTATCACTGATATCTCTAGAACAAATGTAGCAAATGAATTGCTGCCAATCTGTGTCAGAAGCAGCAGAACAGCCAGCTGTGCAATAGAGTTACACAGACTCTACAGCAGCAAAATGGTACATTTTTAGTTAAATAAATAAATAAAAAGTTGCTTAATTTTGTATTTCTGAAGCAAACAAACAATAAGATAAATCAATGCCGAATCATCAAAAGGCTTTAATAGGGCACTCAAGGGAGATGTTATTAATATTAAAATTCAAGCCAAGAGTTTCTCTGCTAAAAGAAATCTTTTATATTTGAGCCTCATTTTACTTTTGGAAAACCATATCCTGTCTGCAATCTGATGAGAACAAAACCCTATTTGTAACCATGCATTATCACATCTCAGTATCAAGAGAAGCAGAAGATCATATCAGATTGTATTTTATATTCGATGAGCAGGAGCCACAGTAGGATGTGCTAATGCAGAACCTTAATGTATTCACAACTTGAGCTCCAGCTGTTAAAGATATTTTTCTTGGCATAAAAAAATGCTAAAGAAGGTAAAAAAAAATATCAATCAAGGAGGTGCAGAGCCGGCTACTTATTCTGAGAGCCCTTTCAAGAAAATATATTAAGAAGCATGAATAGCATATGTCGTGGTGGCATGTACCGGAAAGGTGCTAAGTGAGGAAAGCAAAACAGTCCTCTGCCATTTATTACATTAGTAATACAACATTAGGCGGGGGGGCACTAACTTTCGGTAAAATGTATTTTAATGGGTTAATTATGATGACTGAGTGATGGGCATCATTCATGGGAGAAGAGTTTCAGGTTTTGGTTAATATATTGGAATGTAACTCTCTCCAGGAAAAACTCGTCCTAGTGCCAACGAATGGATTTTAACTGACGGCACGGTTGTACCTGTTGGATTGTTTTCTTTCCTTCCAGGAGAGAGAGAATTTGCATGCACAGATGGCGCCATTGAGAGGAGAATGCTCTTTCAACCTAATGCTAAAGCTTTGTGCGGCCTCATTTCTTACAGGACTTGTGTGGACAAGCGAATTCATGTTGATTCCTAGGAATTCCATTGATGGACCATCACCAATCTCTTTGCTAGAACGGAGCAGTGGAGCACACTTATACCACTTCTACCTTTATTGTCTAAGGCAGTGTTCCCCACCTCCAGTCCTCAAAGGCCCCCAACAGATCATATTTTCAGGATTTCCTTAGTATTGCACAGGTGATAGAATTATTGCCTATGTAGGAGATGCAATAATCATCTGTTTAATACAAAGGAATTCCTCAAAACATGACCTGTTGGTGGCTCTTGAAGGCTGGAGTTGGAGAACATTGGTCTAAGGGATGCTCGGCCATATCAACCAGTCCCATGGACAATGAATGAAGCTTTTCAGAGCATGGGAGTCAGAATCGGTGTGGATCTCAGTGATTGGACTCCCTTGTGGATAAGTGATAAATTTGTAAATTAATATAGTGGCCGGAACTTCACTTTTCTGACATAGAATCCAAGGGGTGACTAAACACTGGAATCTACCACAAATCTTGACAGAGTACACGGCGCTAGATTCATTTAGAGGTGATCGCCACTTCATGAATTCAGCAGTTGTGCAAAAATATTGCAACTTTTGGTGTTCACATGCCAATTCCGGCCAGCTGCACCAAAATGGGCATAGCATGGGCAGGATATGAGCGGAACGCCAGCTTGACTACGATTTCTGACGGATGTGTACGCTGAGTATCACACGCGCCTGATTCATTAAGGGGCACATGCTTGCTTAATGAATCAGGTCAGTGTATTCAAGCAAGTGCTTCATTAAGACTGATGTGCTCTATGCAATTCTGGCTGCCTTAAAGGAGTTGTCCGGTCCAAATCAATGTCTGCAGTCACTCTGTGTGACTGCAGAATTATGAATCCCACCAGCGCATGCACTGTGTTTCTGAGTTGGAACAGGAGGGTATCTATGCATTATACATACTCGGGGCCAGAGGCTGTCCAGTTGGCACAGCCTTCCTCCATGTATTGAGCAAGGCTGCACCCCAACTAGTGATGCAACCGACCAGTGGACGTGGCCAACTAGAGGGTGCGGCCTCGCTCCATACAAGTGTATGGAGTGAGGCTGTGCCAGCTGGTTGGGCTCTGGCCGGAAGTATGTATAACATAAACATAACTTCCGGTCCCGGCTCAAAAACAGGCGAATCCCCACAGCGCACAGTGTGTGTTCTGGGGTGATTCATACTGTAAGTCTGCAGTCACACAGAGTGACTGCAGATTTAATGATTTGGACCGGACAACCCCCTAAAAAGAGGTATTCTAGCAACAAAACATTATCATATAACTCCTGGATAACGTTTTGTTACCGGAATACCTCTTTAATTTACCACTAGAAGAACCATAGGAGCAAATTGCATATTCAGTTGAATGAATGACCATATGGAAAGGGTATTGCTCTTGAGACTCCCACTGATCGCTCAAAAAACTGCATAAGCGCTGAGCTCTTCTTACGTGGGCAGTGTTCACAACTACAGACTTTCTGTTTAGCCTACAACATATTAAAAAGTTTTGCAAATTTTATTAGACTGTAACATGTAATTTGGGATCCAAATGGCTTGATGTTCCCTTTACACTTCCCTCTATATTCCTATTCTATTCCCCCTGGGTCAGTTGCCTACCCTTTGGTTTCTAAGCAATGCATTAGGAGAGAAGCATTCTGCATCCAGTTTTCACTGGCCAATATCAAGGGGTTAATTGCCCCAGCGCACTCAATATCATCACCATGCACCCAACAAAATGTAAACTAAGCTCTGCTCCATCTGTATAGTCTGCGTATAATCACAGTCTCTTTATGAGACGGGAACCACTCATGCCAGTTAAGATGATATTCATGGGATACAATTTACGGGAGAGTTTGTCAGGGAGCGATAATATTGTGCCCATGGCAGGAGCATCCTCCGCCACGCTAATGTTATTTAGCTGGTGTAGTTACGCAGTTCTGGTGGGCGATCGTGATATGGCTCGGATCTAGAGAGAGCTGTATCTGTCAGAGACGCTAGGCTGGAGGCTATTTCACATGGTCTGTTGGGAGGTTCACGCAGGAGCCAATTTAATGTCGTCTGCACAGATGGCGAGGATGAGGTGTGAAAAACTGGAAAAAATGAAATGCAGCTGGGTCTTATGAAGTTCATCGTGAATCTCCGGCACATTTCCCCAGTTATAAAGGCGATTGTTAATATGCAGTAGATTCAATTGGTTTCGAAATCATAGTTCAAAGCCAATTTAAAGGAAAAAAAAATAAGTATGTGCCGAAAATCTTTTAGCTACAAGATGGGAATGTCTAGAAATAGTTTGTATGACAGAATAGGAGCTATTACCGGTGGCTCCACTCATCATTGATAATTAGGAAAACTCCTTGCGCTTCAACTCTCCTTTCTTCTGGAAGGAAACCATTCATTCTTCTCTGCCTGGTTCATGGAAAAAGCGTAGCTATCTGTATTGTGATCCTTGACAAAATAAGTATTTTCCCCTACAAGCATTGATTCTATAGGAGAAAACCATCATAATATAGCATATATGGGAGCCATGTGAGCTTATGAATAGAGCATTAGGACTAGAGATGAGCAGATCGATTCACGAACTCCTGCCCGGTGTCCAGGTCAGTGGTACCTGGCAGCTAGCACGGAACCATGCAAATCTCTCACCTTCCAGCATTCCCGGTGCAGCATGTGATTTGTTGGTGCAGGCGTGACATTATTTGTGTGACGGGACGCACAGGTGGGCGATCCCCAGATGACCAAAAGTAGTACAGGGGATGCCGAAAGGTAAGAGATCTTTACCGCATAGTTACCAGGTAACACTGAACTGGACATTAGACTGGAGTCTCTCAAATTGATCTGGTTATGTCTACTCAGTACCCATTTTATACAGATCCCATCTTATCCTTAACCCTTTCGCAACCCTGGGATTTTGTGTTTTTGCTTTTTCATTTTATGCTCCCCTTGTTCCCAGAGATATAGCGTTTTTATTTTTTGGTCAATATGGCCGTGTGAGGGCTTAATTTTTGCGGGACGAGTTCTACTTTTCAAAGCCATTACTAGTTTTACCATATCGTGTACGGGAAAACGGGAAAAAAATTCCAAGTGCGGTGAAATTGCAAAAAAAGTGCAATACCACAGTTGTTTTTTATTTTTTTTTTTTACCACGTTCACTGAATGCTAAAACTGACCTGCCAATATTATTCTCCAGGTGATTATGAGTTCGTAAACACCAAATATGTATAGGTTCTTTTTTATTTAAGTGGTGAAAAAAAATTCCAAAGTTTGGTAAAAAAAAAAAAAAAAATAGCGCCATTTTCTAAGACCTGTAGCGTCTCCATTTTTCGGGATCTGCGGCTGGGTGAGGACTTATTTTTTGCGGACTGAGCTGATGTTTTTGTTAATACCATTTTGGGGTAGATCCGATGCTTTGATTGCCCGTTATTGCATTTCATTGCAATTTTGTGGTGACCAAAAAACGTAATTCTGGCATTTAGAATTTTTTTCTCGTTACGCCGTTTACCGATCAGATTAGTTATTTTTATATATTGATAGATCGGGCGATTCTGAATGCAGCAATACCAAATATGTGCATGTAGGTTTTTTTTTATTATTTTATTTTGAATGGGGCGAAAGGGGGGTGATTTAAACTTTTATATTTTTTAATTTTTATTTAGATTTTTAAATACTTTTTTTTTCACTTTTTGCATGCTTCTATAGTCTCCATGGGAGACTAGAAGCAGCAACTGTCCGATCGCCTCTGGCTACGTACAGGGGACAAGTAGATCCCCTGTATGCAGCAGAAATGCTCCTGTACTATGAGCGCCAACCATTAGGTGGTGCTCATAGCGACCAGCTCATGACAACCACAGGTGTCTGCTGCAGACCCTGGGTTGTCATGCCCACCCATCGGTGACCCACGATCACGTGACGGGGGTCACCGATGGGCGGGGCTTAGGACGCGCTTGCCGGAAGCCCGCGTTAAATGCGGCTGTCAGAGATTGACAGTGGCATTTAACATGTTAACAGCCGCGGGTGGATCGCGATTCCACCCGCGGCAGTTGCAGGCACATGTCAGCTGTAATAATCAGCTGACATGTGCTCGGTTCAGTGCGCGCTCACCGCCGCAGCCCTCATTGAACCGGGGGATTACAGCCTGTGCGTACTAATACGTCACAGGTTGTAAAGGGGTTTTAATGTTAAAGGGATTGTACAGATTGGAGTCCAGAAACTTCGAGCTACACCTCTGGTTTTAAACTATCTCCATTATGCATTTTTTGTGTCTGAAACTTCTGTTTCCTGAATTTAAAAAAAAGTAACAATGAAAATAGACATCTGAAGAGAGCTGTGAGACAAAGCCAAGTATGGAGCGGTAGGGGAATTTATATGCCATTCTGCGTTTGTGGACACCTAGAAGCCAGCTTCTATGGATCCTATATCAGGTGATGTTTGAGGTCGTCACTAGACTTTACTATACTGTGTTACAAATTATTATGCAAATAATATTTTCTCAGATTTTCCCAAATTACCTATATGAATTGCAGTCATTGTAATTTTCCAGTCAAATAACTATTAGAGTACAATTGAAAGGTTTTTGTACAAACTGCCTATGATAACAGTATATTTTAAAAAAAATAAAAACTCAAACTGCACTCAAAATGCATGTTCCAAATTATTATGCACAGCAGAGTTTTCAACCTTTTCATTTTTATAAAGAACAAAAAAATGGTCATTTTTGAAATTATAAGCATTAGCAGGTTATTACAAACTGAAATCAAACAGTTTTCAACTCAAAACTTTATTCTAGGTGATGTTACATTTGCACATAGGACCCCTTGTTCGAAAGGAGCTTCTGAACTCTCTCGCCCATTGAATTTGTCAGGTTTTGGATGGTTTCTGCTTCCAATTGTTTTGCATGAGGACAGAATACCCTCCCAGAGCTGTTGCTTAGATGTGAACTGCCTCCCGCCATCATAGACACTCCTTTTGATGATGCTCCAGAGGTTCTCAATGGTTTTGAGGTCAGGGGAGCATGGGTGCCACACCATAAGTTTGTCCCCTTTTATGCCCATAGCAGCCAGAGATGCAGATGTGTTATGTGCAGCATGAGACGGGGCATTATCATGCATGAAATATTTTTTTAAAAATATCCTGTTATCATAGGCAGTTTGTACAAAAACCTTTCAATTGTACTCTAATAGTTATTTGACTGGAAAATTACAATGACTGCAATTCATATACGTAATTTGGGAAAATCTGAGAAAATATTATTTGCATAATAATTTGGAACACAGTGTATGTATGCACATTAGCTCTTCTTTCAGAAGAAGAAGAGCTAATTTGCACTTGCCTAACCTATGAATCTCCCTAATCCCAGTAGGGCCTCAAATGAGAACATATTAAGAGCTAGAGATGATTAAAACTATTCCTAACTAATCAATTTTGTGACTTATTATGTTATAAATTTGGATTTGCCAGCTGGCTGCCATTTTGCTGGATTCTTTTGTGATCTGAAAAGGGGTTAAAAATATGTTATACCACCTATCCTAGTTCTGCCACTTATCTGTTCTCCCACCACAACTACTTGCTGAGACTTAGCTTGCTTCAGGTCAATCTTTGACCTTCACCTCAGTCTTGTATCAGTGAGTCACATGACCACTTGAAGTCTAGTCAGTACCACAAGACCCAGACTGAAGACTGATCTAAAGTGACCGGAGGCCCAGGTGGGGAGTAGATCCAGACCGAAGACCGATCTGAAGACTGATCCAAAGTGACCGGAGGCCCAGGTGATGAGTAAATCCAGACTGAAGACCGATCTGAAGACTGATCCAAAGTGACCGGAGTTCCATATGAGGAGTAGATCCAGACCGAAGACCGATCTGAAGACTGATCCAAAGTGACCGGAGTTCCATATGAGGAGTAGATCCAGACCAAAGACCGATCTGAAGACTGATCTAAAGTGACCGGAGGCCCAGGTGGGGAGTAGATCCAGACCGAAGACCGATCTGAAGACTGATCCAAAGAGACCGGAAGCCCAGGTGGGGAGTAGATCCAGACGGAAGACCGATCTGAAGACTGATCCAAAGTGACCGGAGGCCCAGGTGGGGAGTAGATCCAAACCGAAGATCGATCTGAAGACTGATCCAAAGTGACCGGAGGCCCAGATGGGGAGTTGCGGTGGCTGGACCAGTGATGGATGGGTTTGAGAAAGTTGAGTACAATCTATTGTTATTTTTTAATCCTTTCCCAGTCCTCTCTTTATGATGCTCATGGTCTGCAGATATTTCAGAGTATAATAAACATTTTTTCCGAGGATTGACTCTTGTCCATTAGGAGACTTCACATCAACAGAAGGTTTTTCTATTTTCTATTATTTAAACAATGTAGAATAAATATACGATGTCTCGCAGTGTCCGGCTCACATTGTTCTTTCTCCAGAAAGTAAAGAGAGACATTTTCTTATTCTCCCACCTCCATTATTGCACTTCTGTGTGATTGCAAAGATCCTTTGTTCTCCCCCTCCACCCACAGAGGCATCTCATCCCCTTCATTCTGACTACATACAGCCGAGATTCTACCTCCGGGTTCAATGAAAAGTTTCTATTGAAATTCGTTAAAAAGAACGTTTTATACTAAGTTGTCCTGTGATCCTGGTGGTGAGCGCACGATGCCTCAGGCATTGTGTTACCTTCCACGTACGCTGCTCTAGGTGTCCTATTGTTTCCCGTTGTTATTCCGTTATTTTTTCCTTTCTTCTTTTTTTCTTACTTTGATTAAAATAGCAAGTTGGAAACATTTCTTGTTTTCAAGATGTTACATTGTAGATAAGCTGAACTGCAGTCAAAATCATGCCTTACTGATAGGAGGCAGACAGAGCAGTGGATCCCCATCTGAAGAGGTTCTGCATCAGCTCTAGCTTAACAAACATTTTTTTTTTAATTCTTTTTTTTTCTCTACTCATCAGTAGCAAACGGAAATCAGTTTTCTGTACAATAGCTCTTTGGAACTGGGCTTCTGCTTATGTGCGAGAGCCAGTCTGAATAAGCTGAGATACAGTGTAAAATACAGCTGTGGGACAAATCAGCAGCCCCGAATAAGTTAAGGATGCCAGTAAACAGAGAAAATATGATGGAACCTTTGACCATAGAGGCAGTATATCTTACAGTGGCATGTAAAAGTTTGGGCACCCCTGATCAAATTTAGTGTTATTATGAACATTTAAGCAAGATGAAGATAAATTGATCCCTAAAAGGCCTAAGGTTAAAGACGACACATCTCCTTTGTATTTTAGGCAAAAAAAAAAATATATATATATATATATATATTGTAAGGTAGCGCTATTCATCACGCTGGGGGCACCCGCTTCACCGGGTCAATTAAAGCACAAATGCAATGTTTTTCCGGTAATTCACAGTCCAGCAGTTTATTACATCTCATAAACCGCTCATAACATAGTCCATCTCAGTGGTTTGCCGACATGTTACACATAATATCCCAGAGCCTCTCTAGTGGCAGACATGCCCACTTGGCTCCAGACACAGCCTTCAGCAAGGTAACAATATCAATGTCCACATCAAGCAGTGTTTTTACCTTTGCCGGGTCGTAGCTGCTTCAGTCAGCTCGGTTCTGCAACAGCTGTGGCTTTAAGGCTTCCCAGATGGGGCCTCCGGGCCACATACCTTCAAAGGCTTCTGGTATCTCACACACCGGGGATCCAGCCTCTGCCTTCCAGGCTTCACCAGGCCTCTCTCTCTAGGCCTCACCAGGCCACTCTTTCTCTACCTATTTAAAAACTACCAGGGTTTATATATCCTTTTGTGCACACAAGACCTGTGATGATGTCACAGTCATGTGATCAGTCACCTGAGGGGGAGGTAAATGGTCAGCTAGAGCACACCCCCTGGACATTCTAGCAATGCATCAAGCCGCTGCATTACAATATATATATATATATATATATTCATATTTTGCATTTAGTGATGGGCGAGCACTAAAATGCTCGGGTGCTCGATGCTCGGGTCAAGCACATTGGAATACTCGGGTGCTCGACCCGAGCAATGAGCCCAATGTAAGTCTATGGGAAACTCGAGCATTTTTCAGGCGGCTCCCCCTGGCGGTCTGCAGAGGGCTTAAAAATTGCCCAAATCGATGGGAACAGTGCTCAAATGACATGGGGACAGCATGGGGAAGACCCCTGGAAGCATTTTTGACTCCCAGGTCACTGCTGTCAACAATGTTGTCAGAGTATTATGCCACTTTTACGGACTCACAATAAAATATACCAAAACGAAACCAAAATAGATTTTCCTGGGAAATACGTTAAGAAACATCCTTTCCAGGGTAATGACTTGTATATAAGGCAAAATAAATAACCAAAAACAAAAATGCTCCTCCACACCATGGGCTATGTTCACACGTAGTGTTTTTGATGCGTTTTTTCACTTTTGCATTGTTTCATTTTTAAATTTTACAACCTTATCTGGCAATGAGGTGTGTGAGATATCATCTGACACATTGTGTTTCAGTTATGAAGGAGGGACTCTGAAAGTTACAAAGCCTATTTTTATAGGGCCATCAGGCTGCCTTTACTATTCTTAAAGGGCCAGCAGTCGGCCCTCACTATTCTTAGAGAGTCATCAGCCGGCTATGTTTTATTGCTCTCATTACTAAAGAGTGGGTCTCTTACACTGCTATATTGTATGCAGTGAATGGCAGGGCTGCCCAAAATTTGGACGCACCACAATACCACTTTGAAAATTTGGATGCACCCCAATACCCCTTTGAAGAGACTTAGAGGAGGGCCTCCTGAACACAATGTTCCCATTATTAGGAAGAGGGTCTCCCATTGTGTTTGCGTATGCAGTGAATGCAAGGGTTGCCCAAAATTTGGAGGCACTCCAATGCCTCTTGGAAGAGACATAGAGGGCCACATGAAAAAATGTTCCCATTATTAGGAAGTGGGTCTCCCAAAGTGCTGGCATATGCAGTGAATGCAAGGGTTGCCAAAAATTTGGAGGCACTTCAATCCCCCTTGGAAGAGACATGGAGGTCTGAGGGCGTCCTCCAAACAATGTTCCCATTAATAGGAAGTGGGTCTCCCATAGTGCTGGCCTATGCAGTATATGCAAGGGTTGCCAAAAATTTGGAGGCAATCCAATGCCCCTTGGAAGAGACATGGAGGTCAGAGTGCCACCTGAAAACAATGTTCCCATTATTAGGAAGTGGGTCTCCCATTGTGTTTGCCTATGCAGTGAATGCAAGGGTTGCCAAAAATTTGGAGGCACTCCAATGCCCCTTAGAAGATACATGGAGGAGGGTCTCATAAAAAAATGTTCCCATTAGAAAGGAGCGGGCCTCCTATAGTTGTAATGCCCATGCACTAAGTGTATGGGCTGACAAACATTTACCCCTGGGGGTATACATGAACATACTGTATAAAAAATTTTTTTACATGCATCATAAACACCCTTTAAAAAAATTATGTGGGTGTTGCATCACGGACCACGGTCACCCTGGTGATATGGTGATGGAGGATGAGGAGAAGGAGGAGGACAAGAGCAAATAGCCAAAATCAGGAAGCATATACCCATGTGTGGATGTGAAAAGGTGCATGGGAATACACTTCCCAAGAAAAGACACAGGGCAGGCCAGGACCTCCAAGGCATAGAGAGCCAGTTCATTCCACTTATCCAGATTGGATATCCAATAATTATAAGGCACAGAGGAATCATGGAGGATGTTGGTACGGTCAGAGAGGTACTCCCTCAGCATCTTCCCAAACTTTGCACTCCTTGTGAGAGTACCCAGCGCCTCAGGGCTTGTGCGATGAGAGGGGCTGAGAAAATTCTCCCAGAACTTTGACAGTGTTCCCCTACCTCTTCTGGATTGAAGTTGTGTATCTCTCGCCTGTTCTCCTTGGTTTTCCAACAAAGTGTGCCCTCTGCCGCCAGCGTTTTCAGATGGGCATTTTTTTAATAGTTCTGCAACAAGGGCCTTCTGGTAACAACACCATTTTTGTAGACCTGTCCACCTCAGGAATAAGAGATATAAAGTTCTCCTTGTAGCATGGGTCTAGAAGTGTCACCAACCAGTAATGACTGTCACCCAAAATTTTGAGAATGCGAGGGTCATGGGAAAAGCAGCGTAACATAAACTCCGCCATACGTGCCAGACTACTAACAGGCAAGACTTCCATGTCCTCACCAAGAGGATGACTGACCATGCTCTCCTCCTCCTCCTCTCTGTCCTCTGGCCATCCACGCTGAACAGACGGTATGACAGATGTGCAGGTAGTATCGTCTATAGTGCATGAAACTAGCTCCTGTCCTTCCTCCTCCTCCTCTTCCGCATTGTCACCCAATCCACATTGGGATGAGATGAGGCTGTGCTGTGTGTAATCACCCTTCATGGTTCCTTGCTCCATCTCATCGTGCTCTGCCTGCAATGCATCTTCTTTGCTTGTGAGCAGAGAGCGTTTCAGAAGACAGAGAAGCGGGATGCTTGACTCTAATTATGGCGTCATGCCGCTCTCCTGAACTGAATACCGATGGCCTTGTTGATGCTGGTACTCAACAACTGCCCTCTTGTACTCACAAATCCTTCCCAACATCTGCAGTGTATAGTTCCAACGTGTGGGGACATCACACCCCAGTCAGTGAGCCGGAAGCTGCAAACGCTGCTGAAACACGGCAAGGGCGGCAGAAGCAATAGGTGACTTCTAAAATGGGCACACAGGCGGCATACTTTAAAAAGCAGATCCGGAAGCTCCGGGTAGGATTTGAGAAACCGCTGAACCTCAAGGTTAAGCACATGGGCCAGGCATGGTACGTGTGTGAGCTCGCCTCGCCTCAGAGCCGCCACCAGGTTCCGGACATTGTCACACATGACCATGCCAGGCTGTAGGTTCAGCGGTGTGAGCCACAGATATGCCTGCTATTTCAGCGCTGTCCACAACTCTTCAGCATTGTGCAGTTTGTCACCTAAGCATATTAGCTTCAGCACAGCCTGTTGCCGCTTGGCCGAGGCAGTGCTGCAATGCTTCCAGCTTGTGACTGATGTGGTCATTTTGGAGATGGAGGCTGAAGAGGAGGAGGAGGCTGAGGAGGATGAGGTGCAGGAGCTGTAGATCATGGGGACAACCCTGATTGACCTAGGGCCCGCAATCCTTGGCATCGAGAGGACGTGTTCAGTCCCAAGGTCTGACTGGGTCCTGGCTTCCACTATGTTAACAAAATCTGCTGTCAGCAAGATGTAACATCCCTGCCCACAAGCAGGTCCGTGTTAGGTTGACTTTCCTGGTTACTGCATTGTTGAGGGCACGGCTAATATTTTTGGACACGTGCTTGTGTAATGCGGGGACTTCACACCAGGAGAAATAGTGGCGGCTGGGGACTGAGTACCGAGGGACCGCCGCCGCCATCAGGTTGCAGAATGCTTCCATCTCCACGAACCTAAAAGGCAACATTTCGAGCGCAAGCAGTCGTGAAATGTGAGAATTTAGTAGTGTGGCCTGTGGGGTGTTGGCTGCATATTTGCGCAATTGTTCCAAGGACTGGGGTATGGACAGCTGAACGCTGTGCTGGGACAAGGACAAGGACGTGCTTCCTGATGCTGCTACTTCAGAGTGTGCAACGACAGGTGCAAGGCAGGAGGCATCTTTGCATGAACCATGGACAGGGGATGTGCTTGCATGCACAACAGCGGAAGAAGCAATGGTGCCACACGCTGACACTGTTCCTGGACCCTGAGATTCCACCCACAAAGTCGGGTGCTTTGCTGCCATGTGCCTGATCATGCTGGTGGTGGTCAGGCTGGTCTTTTTGCCACCCCTGCTGATGCTGGCCTGGCAGGTGGTGCAAATGGCCTTTTTGGGGTTATCGGTAGAGTCTTTAAAAAACAACCAGACTCGGGAAGACCTAACAGTTGTACTGGCAACTTCCTTCGTGTTGGTGTTACGGGGAATGCTTGCCTTCCTTCTGTCTGTGGGCACCACACTGCTTCTTCCTGCGTGTTAGGGTGCTTTGCCTTCCTCCACCTGTGTGCTGTTGTCCTCGCTCTGCATGTCCTCCTGCCAGGTTGGGTCAGTTACTATATTATCCACCACCTTGTCTTCCACTTCTGCATCCTGGTCCTCCTCCTGACTTTCTGGCAATTGTGTCTCATCATTGTCCACCTCTTGTGATACTTTCCCACCATCGCCTTCGTGTGACCGTGGCTGCTCAAATATTTGGGCATCGCTACATGTGATCTCCTCTTGCCCCGCTTCAAGTGGACCGGGCAAGAGGCACGAATCTATAAATGGAAAAGTGAACAGCTGTACAGAGTGTCCAAGTGTGGGATCAGTTGTCTCCCGGCACTCGGCATGGTGGGAGGAAGGATTATCAGGGTGAGGAATATGCGGTCCAGACTCACGGCTACTGAGACTTGACCGTGTGGAAGACAGAGGGTGGTGGTGGTGGCTAAGTGACTGGAAGCATTATCCGCTATCCAACCAAAAACCTTTTGACACTGCTCTGGGTTCAATAGTGGTGTGCTGCGGTCCCCTAGGGATTGGGACAGGAAGGTCGGGCGAGAAAATGTGAGTGTTTGTTGTGGCACAATTTCAGTTTGCCCACGGCCTTGTCCTCGGCCTCCGCATGCACCATCACCATCACGTCCTGTTCCCGGTCCCTTGCCACGTGCCTTGCCCATTTTATTCGGAGGACAGTATCTTCCACGCTCACTAAAAATGACTGAGTTTGGAGCGAACTTATATGTGATCCGTGTGACGGAAAAATCTGAGTTTTAAATACCTGGCATGTAGGTAACTAGTTTGAACAGAAAACTGGTGTGAATTGCTTCACTGAGACACTAAAAGAAATTTTTAATGGAGGCCAGAAATGGCAGTATTTTCTGAAAACGTATCTGTGATCCGTGTGACGGAGAAAACACAGTTTTGAATAGCTGGATTTCTAGCGCTCTAATATGGAAAGTACCTGGCTGTATTCTGCAGTACCAACAAGCAAATGGCGCAGAAAAATGGTGTACTCTGGATTGCTTTTTAAGCAAATAATGAGGATTAGGATCCAAAAAAGAGTATTCCTGGCCCCTGAGACCTGGGCCTATTTCTAGAAATATCTAACAGCATCAATAGACAAAACTGGAATGGAGCCTCTTATGCTATATGCACTGCAGCCTGCTATATACACTGCCTGCCTATATACACTGCCTGCCTGATATCTCTGCAGATGGATTAGTTAGTCCTCAGAAGGACTGTTTGTTAAGATGGATATGTGTAATGTACAGTTTTTCTCCCTACACTACCTAATACACAAGCAAATCTCTCCCTGATGCAGCAGCACCTCTCCCTACACTGCCTGATTCCGGAGTGACTGTGGCGAGCACAGCGGTGCCAGGTCTGATATAGACCTGATGACGCTGTGTGGCCAGCCAATCACTGTAATGCCACAACCACCATGGCTGCGGCATTACAATTAGTGGCAGGCAATCCCTGCATGTTGATTGGCTCTCTAAAAAGTGTCAAACATGCAGGGAGGGGACCCGAGCATCCGCCCAAGCATCTCGCAAGTACTTGGTGAGCTCCGAGCATCTCGAGTACTGAGATGCTCGCACTTGGCGAGCTCCGAGCATCTCGAGTACTGAGATGCTCGGGGGAGTACCAAATACTTGCGAGTATGCTCGCTCATCACTATTTACATTTTAAAAATTACAAAACCGAAAATGGGCAGTAGCAAAAGTTTGGGCACCCTGCATGGTTAGTACCTAGTAGCGCCCCCTTTTGAAAGTCTAACGGCTTGGAAATGCTTTTTGTAGCCTGACAAGAGTCTTTCAATTCTAGTTTGAGGGATTTTCATCCATTCTTCCTTGGAGAATTCTTCCATTTCTGTGAGATTCCTGGGTCGTCTTGCATGCACTGCTATTTTAAGGTCTAGGCACAGATTTTCAATGTTGTTCAGATCAGGGGACTGTGAGGGTAATTGTGAACCCGTTTGAGGTTGTCTATTGTGGATTTTAGCATTTGTTTAGGATCATGATCCATTTGTAGAAGCTATCCACTTTTCAACTTGAGCTTTTTTACAGATGGCGTTATGTTTGCATCAAAAATTTGTTGAATTTTAATTGCAAATTGTCCCTTCAGAGAGGAAGAGGACTAGAACTCTAGCGTCACCTATAAGAAGTAGCAATCCTAAAAGTCAATATCGACTCTCTAACGAGCCTTGTCACATGACTTAGGATAAAAGTCAGAACAAGAATCTCAATTTGCAAATACTGTGTTTCAGCTTACTGCCCCTCGTCAGTGCAAAGTGTGAGATCTGGTTTGGCTGGGACACATCTGACCAGGATCCAAGTTCCTCCTTGCTGAGAGTGGCATGTTAAGCATGTCAAGGTGAGGTGACTTTTAAGCCACAATGCTCCTCTGGGAAATATGGAAATTGTCTCTTCGGAGAGGAAGAGGACTAGAATTCATTGAATCCATTCTTTCATGTACCCATGAAATATTCCCCATACCATTGGCTGCAACACAACACCAAAGAATAATTGATCCACCCCCACGCTTAATGGTTGGCGTGATGTTCTTTTCCTAAAATTCAGTGCCTTTTTATCTCCACACATACCTCAATGGTGCACTGGTGGTTATATATATTCCAACATCTGATTGACTGGCTACTAGGATGAGATCTTCATTAGAGATGAGCGGTGTTCGACTAGAACTGTTCGCCAATCTCAAATTCGAGCTGTTTTGGGCGGTGTTCGAGTTGTTCGACGAACCCGAACGATTTGCAAAAAATTCGGCTGTTCGAGGTTATGTTCGATAACTGTTCGTGCACCAAAAGCTTGTCCTGAATGTCTGGCGCTATTTAGAGCACCAATCATGCAGGGATTGTCTGCCACTCACTGTAATGTCACAGCCATGGTGGTTGTGGCATTACAGTGATTGCCCAAATCGATGGGAACAGTGCCAACAGTGAAACATGAAAAGCCGGAAATTCAGCAGCGGCATACACCGGTACCCGACAATTTAGAACCGAAAGAATAGAGCTTCACACATAGATTAGATAGATAGAAACATGTCAGCCACATATATATGAAGTACAGTGACAGTGTTGCTTACTGTACTTGTCATTTAGTGTAAAGGATTTATCAAAAAAAATAATAGTGTTTTCATGCACCGTCTCTTTAAAAAAGCCGGCCGACAATTCAGCAGCGGTACCCGACAATTTGGAACAGAAAGAATAGAGAATCACACATAGATTAGATAGATAGAAACATGTCAGTCACATATATATGAAGTACAGTGACAGTGTTGCTTACTGTACTTGTCATTTAGTGTAAAGGATTTATTAAAAAAAATAATAGTGTTTTCATGCACTTTCTCTTTAAAAAAGCCGGCCGGCATTTCAGCATCTGTACCCGACAATTTAGAATAGAAGGAATAGAGCATCACACATAGATTAGATAGATAGAAACATGTCAGTCACATATATAAGAAGTACAGTGACAGTGTTGATTACTGTACTTGTCATTTAGTGTTAAAATAAAGGATTTATTTAAAAAAAAATTGGCGTGGGGTTCCACATAATTTTAGGCTCTATCGGAGGTTAAGCAGATGGCTGGGGCAGATGTTTGAAGCCTAGGAAGGGGGTAATACCCACGGAGCTTCCCAGGCTACTAATATCAGCCCCCAGCGGAATACCTAGCCTTTACTAGCTATTAAAATGGGGGACCCCCCCAAAAAAATGACGTGGGGTCCCCCCTATTTTAATAGCTAGCAAAGGCTAGGCAGACAGCTGGGGGCTGATATTAATAGCCCAGGAAGGGTGCCATGAATATTGGCCCCCTCCCAGGCTAGAAACACCAGCCGTCAGCCGCCCCAGAAATGGCGCATCCATAGGATGCGCCAATTCTGGCACTTAGCCTTGCTCTTCCCACTGCCCTGTAGCGGTGGCAGTGGGGTAATAGGGCTGGGGTTGATGTCAGCTTATAATGCCAGCTGACATCAAGCCCAGGTTAGTAATGGAGAGGCGTCTATAAGACACCCCCATTACTAACCCCATAGTCAAAGTTAAAAGAAAACACAAACACCCAGAATAAAGTCCTTTAATTGAAATAAAGACACAATCCTTTATTGTTCTAAATTAAACCATACTTACCACCACGCCCATTCCAGCTGAAGCCAACGATCTCCTGCAATAAAAGTAAAATAATAAAGCAACCTCATCCTTACCTTTCCATGGTTCCCAGGACAGCTCCAGCTCTCCTACATCGAGATGACAGGCTGGACCGCAGCAGAACGCTGCCATCCAGCCTGTCATCCCGCGGACACTGAGAAGCGCAGGCATGCTTGCGCTCCTCAGTGTCTCGCTGTGACGGCATCCAGATGAGCCGACAATGAACTCGGCTCACCTCATGCACGTCACTGACAGCGTGGGAGAATTCTCCTGCACTCAGCGCTTCAGCGTGAGAATTTTCCCGATTTGTGCGCCAAATTTAAATATCAGCCTCATGCACGTCACTGACAGCGTGGGAAAATTCTCCTGCACTCAGCGCTTCAGCGTGAGAATTCTCCCACGCTGTCAGTGACGTACATGAGGTGAGCTGAGTACATTGGACATGACCTCACCTCATGCACGTCACTGACAGCGTGGGAAAATTCTCACACTGAAGCGCTGAGTGCAGGAGAATTCTCCCACGCTGTCAGTGACGTGCATGAGGTGAGCCGAGTTCATTGTCGGCTCATCTTTATGCCGTCACAGCGAGACACTGAGGAGCGCAAGCATGCCTGCGCTTCTCAGTGTCTGCGGGATGACAGGCTGGATGGCAGCGTTCTGCTGCGGTCCAGCCTGTCATCTCGATGTAGCATAGCTGAAGCTGCGTGGGAACCATGGAAAGGTAAGGATGAGGTTGGTTTATTATTTTTCTTTTATTGCAGGAGATCGTTGGCTTCAGCTGGAATGGGTGTGATGGTAAGTATGGTTTAATTTAGAACAATAAAGAATTGTGTGTTTATTTCAATTAAAGGACTTTATTCTGGGTGTTTGTGTTTTTTTTTTGAACTTTGACTATGGGGTTAGTAATGGGGGTGTCTTATAGACGCCTCTCCATTACTAACCTGGGCTTGATGTCAGCTATCATTATAAGCTGACATCAACCCCAATCCTATTACCCCACTGCCACCGCTACAGGGCAGTGGAAGAGCAAGGCTAAGTGCCAGAATTGGCGCATCCTATGGATGCGCCATTTCTGGGGCGGCTGACGGCTGGTGTTTCTAGCCTGGGAGGGGGCCAATATTCATGGTACCCTTCCTGGGCTATTAATATCAGCCCCCAGCTGTCTGCCTAGCCTTTGCTAGCTATTAAAATAGGGGGGACCCCACGTCATTTTTTTCGGGGGGTCCCCCATTTTATTAGCTAGTAAAGGCTAGTTACATATATAAGAAGTACAGTGATAGTGTTGATTACTGTACTTGTCATTTAGTGTTAAAATAAAGGATTTATTTAAAAAAAAAATTGGCGTGGGGTTCCCCGTAATTTTAGGCTCTAGCGGAGGTTAAGCAGACGGCTGGGGCAGATGTTTGAAGCCTGGGAAGGGGGTAATACCCACGGAGCTTCCCAGGCTACTAATATCAGCCCCCAGTGGAATACCTAGCCTTTACTAGCTATTAAAATGGGGGACCCCCCCAAAAAAATGACGTGGGGTCCCCCCTATCTTAATAGCTAGCAAAGTCTAGGCAGACAGCTGGGGGCTGATATTAATAGCTCAGGAAGGGTGCCATGAATATTGGCCCCCTCCCAGGCTAGAAGCACCAGCCGTCAGCCGCCCCAGAAATGGCGCATCCATAGGATGCGCCAATTCTGGCACTTAGCATTGCTCTTCCCACTGCCCTGTAGCGGTGGCAGTGGAGTAATAGGTCTGGGGTTGATGTCAGCTTATAATGCCAGCTGACATCAAGCCCAGGTTAGTAATGGAGAGGCGTCTATAAGACACCCCCATTACTAACCCCATAGTCAAAGTTAAAAAAAACACAAACACCCAGAATAAAGTCCTTTAATTGAATTAAAGACACAACTCTTTATTGTTCTAAATTAAACCATACTTACCATCACGCCCATTCCAGCTGAAGCCAACGATCTCCTGCAATAAAAGTAAAATAATAAAGCAACCTCATCCTTACCTTTCCATGGTTCCCACGACAGCTTCAGCTCTGCTACATTCACATGACAGGCTGGACCGCAGCAGAACGCTGCCATCCAAGCTTGCAATGCCGCACACACTAAGAAGCGTGGGCATGCTTGCGCTCCTCAGTGTCTCGCTGTGACGGCATCCAGATGAGCCGACAATGAACTCGGCTCACCTCATGCACGTCACTGACAGCGTGGGAGAATTCTCCTGCACTCAGCGCTTCAGCGTGAGAATTTTCCCACGCTGTCAGTGACGTGCATGAGGTGAGCCGAGTTCATTGGACTTGAATGAGCTCACCTCATGCACGTCGCTGACAGCGTGGGAAAATTCTCACGCTGAAGCGCTGAGTGCAGGAGAATTTTCCCACGCTGTCAGTGACGTGCATGAGGTGAGCTCATTCATGTCCATTGAACTCAGCTGACCTCATGTACGTCACTGACAACGTGGGAGAATTCTCACGCTGAAGCGCTGAGTGCAGGAGAATTCTTCCACGCTGTCAGTGACGTACATGAGGTGAGCTGAGTTCATTGGACATGACCTCGGCTCATCTGGATGCCGTCACAGCCAGACACTGAGGAGCGCAAGCAAGCCTGCACTTCTCAGTGTCTGCGGGATGACAGGCTGGATGGCAGTGTTCTGCTGCGGTCCAGCCTGTCATCTCGATGTAGCAGAGCTGAAGCTGTCATGGGAACCATGGAAAGGTAAGGATGAGGTTGCTTTATTATTTTACTTTTATTGCAGGAGATCGTTGGCTTCAGCTGGAATGGGCGTGATTGTAAGTATGGTTTAATTTAGAACAATAAAGAATTGTGTGTTTATTTCAATTAAAGGATTTTATTCTGGGTGTTTGTGCTTTTTTGTAACTTTGACTATGGGATTAGTAATGGGGGTGTCTTATAGACGCCTCTCCATTACTAACCTGGGCTTGATGTCAGCTGGCATTATAAGCTGACATCAACCCCAGCCCTATTACCCCACTGCCACCGCTACAGGGCAGTGGGAAGAGCGAGGCTAAGTGCCAGAATTGGCACATCCTATGGATGCGCCATTTCTGGGGCGGCTGACGGCTGGTGTTTCTAGCCTGGGAGGGGGCCAATATTCATGGTACCCTTCCTGGGCTATTAATATCAGCCCCTAGCTGTCTGCCTAGCCTTTGCTAGCTATTAAAATAGGGGGGACCCCACATCATTTTTTTGGGGGGGTCACCCATTTTAATAGCTAGTAAAGGCTAGGTATTCCACTGGGGGCTGATATTAGTAGCCTGGGAAGCTCCGTGAGTATTACCCCCTTCCCAGGCTTCAAACATCTGCCCCAGCCGTCTGCTTAACCTCCGCTAGAGCCTAAAATTAAGGGGACCCCCATGCCAATTTTTTTTTTAATAAATCCTTTATTTTAACACTAAATGACAAGTACAGTAATCAACACTGTCACTGTACTTCATATATATGTTACTGACATGTTTCTATCTATCTAATCTATGTGTGATGCTCTATCTTTCTGTTCTAAATTGTCGGGTACCGCTGCTGAATTGCTGGCCGGCTTTTTTAAAGAGACGGTGCATGAAAACACTATTATTTTTTTAAATAAATCCTTTACACTAAATGACAAGTACAGTAAGCAACACTGTCACTGTGCTTCTTATATATGTGACTGACATGTTTCTATCTATCTAATCTATGTGAGATGCTCTATTCCTTCTTGTCTAAATTGTCGGGTACCTGTGTATGCCGCTGCTGAATTGCCAGCCGGCTTTTTTAAAGAGAGCGTCTTCTGAGCAGTTTGTCAGCTTTTGGACACCTTTGAAGGTGTTTTCTATGTGTTTCTATGTGTTTTTGTTTGCCTGCCATTGGTTTCAATGGTGTTCGACGGTGTTCTAAGGTGTTCGACGAACAGTTCGACGAACAGTTCCTCGAACATCCCGGTGTTCGACGAACCGAACCGAACCCGAACACTACGGGGGTGGCTCAACACTAGTAGGAAAAGGTGAAAGTGCAAAATGTGGAAAATCACCTGGGCATTAAAGGGTAAACTTCAAAAAGGTTTTTAGTTACTAAAAATGTATTCAAAACCAGGAATAGTCAGAAAATAACAAAACAAACGATACTCTGCTGTTAAATCCTTGCCGCTCTAGTGCGGCCCCCCCTGTCCCACTCGTTGTCTTCTGTATAGTTATTTCTTTTGATATTTTATTACTACTTCTGGCTTTGAGTATCATGTTTTAATAACTAAAAAAAACTGTTCAAACCAATTTGTTAGGTAGCATTTTTTTTTATTTTTTGATTTTTCAGCAGAAAAAATATGTTGCAAATGTATGCATACCCTAACCCAGTAATCAGCTGATTACTAGGATTCTGGTACAGAAATATCTTACAATTACAGTTGCTGATGAAGCTGCAGCCAGGCATACATTACCATGAGGTCTGACTATATTTTGTCATATTTCGTCTGGTCGGTTTCACAAGAGTGGCCCAATCTTCATATTTATGGCCATCTACTCATTTCTGGTACAGACATATGTCCATGTGTCTTTATATAGCATATCATTTGGGGTTGTGTTACTAAGGCCGGTTTCACATGTCCTGATATTTTTGGTACTGGAAAAAACAGTACCGGAGATATCCGTGTCCGTGTCCATCTGTGTGGAATATGTGTGGCAAACATGTGCCGCCCCTGTGCCGCATCAGGATCACACATGCCTGGGAATCAGCGGTACAGTTCGCACTGTTTCCAAGTGCTGGGTGCTGAAGGAATCTTTCATCATTGTCCCCTGCTTGGCCTGTGATCAGAACTAGAAATGGACAATGTTAAGAGTAGCATTCTGCTCCCACTGTCTCCAAAACCTGTAAAAATATGAATAAAATAAAAAAATGATTATACTCACCTGTCTTGAGGTAACTGCACACCCTGAGGAGCAGAGGAGAATGACAAGCTGCAGTGAGTGGGCCCCTGACCTGCGCTGAGTTCAGTGATCGGTGTCCTGTCACTCAGTGAGCTCAGCGCAGGTCAGAGGCCCGCTTACTATAGCTTGTCATTCTCCTCTGCTCCTCAGTGTGTGTGGTTGCCTCAAGCCAGGTGAGTTAATGATTTTTTAAATTTTATTCTTATTTTACAAGTTTTAGAAACAGTGGGAGCAGAATACTACTCTCAACATTGTCCTTTGCTGGTGCTGATCGCAGAGCAACCAGGGGACAATGATGAGAGATTCCTTCAGCACCCAATGCCTGGGAACAGCACTACCTGTACCGCTGATTCCCAGCTTCCGGCATTTGCCACACTGATGACACACCGAAGTCATCCGTGTGTCATCAGTGTGCACGTGTGTTGGATATTTTGCGGCCCTTGTGGCGTGCAAAAAATGGACATGTCAGCGTGTTTTGCCCATGAACCCAAGGTCCGTGGAAGCACACTGACATGCACAAAATGAATGGCTCTACATGTGTAAGTGTTTCCAGTACATGTGGAATCTGTCACCGACTGTACTGGAGACACTAATGTGTCAAAGAAGCCTAAGACACCTTGTTTAAGGGAAGAAATTTTTAATAGGAATTCCATGAACATCAAAGTTGTGTTTCTATCTGGAATAAATATACCATATGGGATTGACATGCCAAAAATACACAAAAGAAACTACTGGAATCTCTATTTGGAGAAACTGGCCCTATTGTGCAAGGTCATTAATTAAGTTGTGGCTGCACATGTTCGGTCTCCATATCTACAGAATGTGAGCTATGAAAAATTTCAGAACGCCCATAAAAATGGCTTTACTAATCAAGAGGTAGATGAGCATATGCGACTTTTTCCACTTGTATGATAACTTTGCAAATGTTCAGACCCCCTGTGGAAATGGCTCCATTGCACATCCACATTATACAATAGGCGGCTGCCCATGCATAGTTTTTTCGCCACTTCTGTACAAGTGTTAATGTGTCACCCAGGGGGAATATAGGGGACTTGGTACCCAGGCCTTTTACCTTGTTTTGGAGGTCACGGCAGTCGGCTCCCGGGCCCGTACTCTAGGTCTCTCTTTAAAAAGGGGCTTGAGTGTACAGTTTGTCTTGTGACCCCACCTGTGTTTTCCGGTAATGGTTACCGGCACTGCTGCAGACCTCCGGGGGGTGATGGGATGGCAGCTGGGATTTTTCTGCTCCCCACAGGTGGAGCGGGCCCCCGGGGCAGTGTAGGTGCAAATGGTGGTGATGCTGGGGCTTGCAGTGCAGGAGCGATGGCGCAGCAGAAATAACTGACGGAGGCAGTGCAATACAGTCATCTGAGTTTTACGCACAGTTCTTGTTCAAGTTTCTCAGGTACACTGAATGTGTGTCAGCCTCCGCGTCGCACTGAGTCAGCCAGGCAGGGGTTCAGCACTCCTTCAGGTAGATTAGAATCACTCAACGGGACCCCCTTTCTTTATGTGCCTTTCCTTGACCGACTTCCCGCACTGGGTCTTCTCCCTCCTGCCCTGCGCTCCCCCACACACAGTCCCGATTGGGTGCTCTGAAGTCCCTCTGGGCAACTTGCAGTTCCTGGACCTATTTGATGCCCTTCACGGTGACTAGGGTGAGGTTTTGACAACTGTACCTTGAAGTGCAGAAGCCTCCAGTTTTTCCAGCCGAGACCTTGAGTAACACGGCGGTCCATGGACCGGTTCCCTTCTTGCGGACTGATCCCTCTGACTCCTGGCAGATTCGGGCATACGGGTGCCGTCCTGCACTCACCGTACCCCCTGGGATCCCTTTTGTTACCGGAGCCTTTCTCCTCTGCTCCCCTCCTGGGCCTCTATTACTAGGCCTCTTTCTGGAGCAGAGCTCCTGTAGAGACTCTGCTCCCCTCCTCTCCTTACTACTCACTGACTGACTGTCCTCACTCACTTGCCACCTTAAGATGGCTTCCCTTTATATACCTCCTATAATGGTGCTCTCCTACTCTACATCCTCCACCCACACCCACTACTCGTTCCCCCTCTCCTTGGCCCCCCCCACTCCATACAGGGACAGGGCTCAGCAGAGACACAATGCATCTTTCCCTTCCAGCCGGCATGGCGCAGTGTAGTGTTGAATGTGGGTGTTGGGGTAGCACTCCCTCCTTACCTGAGAGAAGGAGGCACCACACCTCTGGGTGAGGTGCAGTACCTCTGTGGCGACCGAACCCTCAGGGGCGCCACACTCCCCCCTGGCAAAACACAGCACGTCCGTGGGCTGGAACTGAGCCAAAGCACGGTATTTTAGACATACAAAATTTTTAGAATGCATTCGCTTATAAGATCATAAACATAACATCTTTTCTTCCCTTTATGTGAGGCACTTTTTCTTGAACGTTACTGGGTAACATTATTACAGACAATATAAAACGTTTCACTTACAGATACATATTTTCTCATGTAAAGCATTTCAACATTTTTCAAGCAAATTGCAGTGAGATCCCATACAGGGTGTCCATCTCACGGATAAAGGTGGAAATCAAGCAGCATGAGGGACCCGTCCGAAAACCCTCAATGTAGGCCCTGGGCGTGGCTGCAGGGCTTAGGCGATCCAGATACTGGACCTCGGCTTCGGCCACGCCAAACGGGTTTTTGTTCTGAGGTTTGTGGTTGCAAATATAAAACTAATAGAGGGCACTTTAATAAGTGCAAACTACAGTATATACAAGATCAGTTCTTGGCTGCTCACAGTCCTCAGCCTGCAGTCTGTATACCCTCACGGGTAACCAAATTCACACATAATTTTTCATTTCTCACACTAATTACTGGTTGTACATGTGAGGAATGTGTAAGAAATAGACATTCCTCACATGTAATAAAGCTGTCAAACAGTTGCAAATCATGCACACGGGAGCGTTTCAACCATATCACCGAGCAGCTATAAATACTCGGAGCTCGGCCCGAGCATACTCGGACAGAACATACTCGCTCAACACTAATTCTTAATTAACTCATTCCGCAGCAAGCTTTAGACAGCGTAAAACAAAGGTTATGGCAGGAAAATGCGCCAAAATTTTGAATGATATCCAATTATAAAAATTATTTTAAGGCCAAAATATAAGGATCTAACTAAAAACAAATCTATCAAAAGGCGTACAACAATTTAAGTTAATTAAAAATCCTATATATTTTAGAATTCCTCCTTTCATTCTCTTCTATTTAATTGCACGCTACAAAATGTATTCGTAGAAAAGAAAGAAAAAGAAAACAAACGTTCCTCGCGTTTTCAGGTAGAAGATTTCGTACCTATATTTAATGTTTCTAATTAAATATCAAATGATTTTGTTTTTTGCTTCTTGGGTTGTACGTCCCCCGGAGGAGAGACGCAGCATGAAGCGGCTTTTGTGTGTGGTGTGCACGGATAAATGAACAGGAAGAATAAAGACTCACAGCTGGATTATTTGTGTTCCTTGCTAATGACTGACAGCCACGTCCTCATCATGAGTGCAGATAGTAATGCATTTCTTTGCACCAAGGATGAAATTAATTGCATGGGAGCGCTTTACCAAAAAAGAAAATTACAGTTTGACATTTTCACAAAAACTTTATTCTAGGCGTTTTTACCTTGGAAAAAAAGTCAAAATAAATTATTATTATTTTTTTATTATGATACACCTCCAACGAAAAGCTTCTCTGCTTGTAAATGGGAGGAAATTACAATGGAAATCATTTTTTTTTTTTTAACGTCTTTGACATGACATTTAATAACTGTGATTTTAGAGATGAAAAAAACAACAACTATTTCTAAGGTTAATAAAGTTTTTGTCTTCTTTAAAGTTCTTTTATTTTTGTCTAGGCGTCAAAATTCTGGAAACAATACTTGTATTTATTACTATTTATTTTTTTTGTATAACTTATGGCTGGAATTATTTGTAGGAAATAGATGTCAAAAATGTGCAATGTTTTTAGGCAACTGTTATCTAAAATGGGATTTCTCAAGTTCTTCTGTACTGGGGTCAGTCTGGTTAAAATACTTCATCCACGGGCTTAATCAGAGGACAAAATGATAATTTATTTAAATGAAAAGTGGGGGTTGTCTCTACGTAATTTAAAAGGGAATTAGCTAATGTCACATGGGAAAAAAAGCCATTTTTTCTGTAGGGTTTTTCTTTTATTTTTGCTTGCTTTTTTGCTACAAAAAAAGGAACTGAATTTTTATTTATTATTTTTTATATATATTTATTAAGGGTACTTTAGTCTATATATTAGGAGCATGAATTGGATATTGAATATGCCCTTGGTCCACAAAGTGCTAAACATGACAGAATTTAGGATAAGGGTATCTGCACACAGTGTCTTATACATGATGATTTTTTTTTCTATAGGAAGATGCTGGTGATGTCTTTCCTGAAGCATCTTCTTTGGCACCTTCATTGTCATTTTTGCTGCGGCATTCATTTTTAATTTTGTTTTTACTGTTTAGATATTTTCTATAAATAAAATAAAATGTTATATATATGAGATAGTAGCGGAAGCCACCTGAAGAAGCGTCGCAAAACCAAAGCAAAAAAAACTAACATTATGAACAGCAATGTAAAAACGACATTGCTGTGCATAATGTAATTTTTTGCGGTGGTTTTATGGCATTTTTTCACCGGATTTCAAGAGGAGCCCACCTGAAAAAAATATTGTGTGTCCATACCCAAAGGATAGATCGGTTAAAACAAGTGCTTAAAAATAGTTATAAAAAAATTAATATATGCATATCAAGTCATTTTGACATGGCTGTGCATATATTCATTAATATAATTGTTTTATGAGTGTTTTTTTAAGCAGCTTCCATGCAGAATGCACATTTTCTGCACAAAGTGGAGATGCACAAAAACCTGCTACTTCTGGTGTTTTTATGCAATTTTGGATCTCCTACATATAAATAGATGGAGCAAAGGAGGGGCAGGGTTGGACAGGGTCAGGTCATGCACACCCATCCAAATATTGAAAAGCAGTGGCGTTTTTTATGCCAGAAATTTTACTCTAGTTCCTGACCGGAGTAGCATTTCTGGTGTGGTGCACAGAGGTACACACCACCCAGTAAGCGTCTCTTAATGAATTTGCCTGTTCTATTTCATAAAGACTTGCGTAACTTGAGCATGTGCTATGCCAGTCTTGATTAATCATTCCGGTTGTGTGCACATAAAATAAAATTGCACCAAAAGTGGTATAAATGTCTTTACCATTTTTCAGAAAAAAAAAAAGATTTTTCATCTGTTTCTTTGCATTTGACACCTTTTTCTATGATCGCTTTGAACATTTTCAGAGCTTACATAGAAATGACAATGCGCAATGTCATTAATCAAGAGGTTGCTGCACATGCGCAGCTTCTACTTCTATAAGCATTTTGAATACCTTAAGAACTCTCCTAGAAATCGCCCCATTGCGAAATGTTATTAAAAGAGAAGGCTCTGCATGCACGTTTCTCTATTTCTCTCTCACTTTCTCTATTTCTATGAGCGCTTTGAAGTTTTCAGAGGTTCCCATAGAAATTACTCCATTTTGCAATGTCAATAATCAAGAGGTTGCTGCACATGCGCAGCTTCTGCTTCTTCTATGAGCTTTTTTAAACACCTTAAAAGCTCCCATAGAATTGGACTCATTGCACAACGAGAAGATCATGCATGCATAGCTTTCTCTTTTTCTATGAAACTTTTTAGAGCTCCCATAGGAATGAATAGAGAGAGAGCAGCGCATGTGTTATCACCTTTCCATTCCTGACCACATGGTATAAGGACCTATTATTGAAATAGATCTTGATATATTGGATATTTAAGACATATTCTGTCTATATATCATAAATGTCCCAAATGCAAAAACACCTTTACAGTACAATCCCCCCCCAGACAATCTTATCAGGCTCACTGACAGATTCTTAGTTAACTCATTTTGCAGCAGTGTAACGCAGAGGCTATAGAGAGGAAATGCTGCAATATTTGTAATGATATCCTATTATAAAAATGATTTTCAGGCCACAATGTAAGCATTTAGCTAAAGACAAATATCCCAAAAGGTGTACAATTCCTTTAAGATACCGAGAGTTTAATTAATAAATAATTGTTTTGAATCAGTCTGGCAGTTTTCCTACATAGATTGTCATAGATTCTCATTTCTTTATTCCTCTGCCTGGAGATTGTGTCAGTTATTTGCCATTAATCTGCAGGGAAGTCATTTAGACATTGCTGGCCAATTCCTTGCAGCTAATGGAATTCCTATAGGGATGGCCGGGACCAGCTATTTATGATCAAATTGTCCATCTCTACGAATGTATCATTTCATCATCCTAATGTTGGACACCTTGTCAATAAACAGATAGACAGATAGCCAAAAGTCAGACAAAGTCACCTATCCGAGCACAAAGCACGCGTTTGATATTCCTCAGGAACGCTTGCTCTTACTCGCTCGCTGTCTGTTCTACACGAGAGGTCAAACATATCAATCTAAGGTTTATTCACCTGAAATGACGACGATAATCGTTCCGTTAAATGTCAATTAGGAGCAGGACCTGTTGTCTCTGCGCAAGCACTCACGTCTTTATAGACAAATTAGCCAAGTGTACAGGAAAACAATGTTAAAGGGGCATATGTGTTTTGATGAAGAGACTGAATTTATGCACTTTGATATGGGAACCTGTCACCATATTTTTGCTATGTAATCTGGGAGAAGTATGATGTAGAGACAGAGACCCTGATTCCAGCGATGTGTTACTTTCTGGGCTGCTTGCTGTCATTTTCATAAAATCCCTGTTTTCTCTGCTGCAGTTCTACCACTACTCTAATGCTGAGCTCCGTATAACCCCGCCCACACCACTGATTGGCTCCGATCTGCGTACACTGCCAATCAGTGCTGGGGGGCGTGGTTATGCAGAGCAGAGGACTACATTCCAAAAGACACCTAGTCATGTAGTGATAATCTTCTGCTGATAAAACACTGATTTTATTGAAACTGCAATACACAGACCAGTAAGTGACACATCACTGGAATGAGAGTCTCTGTTGCTCTCAGGTTGCTTAGCAAAAATCTGCTGAAAGATTCCCTTTAAGGAGAACTGAAGGATACAGAGTCTTATTGACAATGGGTCAAGGGAAAAACATTAAAATAGGCTCTCTCCTATAAGGAAAATTATTTTGGTGGTGCCATCTTTAACGAGCCTTGCAACATGAGTAGGGATGCTTTTCAAGCCAGACACACATCTACAGACATATGTTTTACTCCATGTTCACACGTTCAGTATTTCATCAGTATTTTCCAACAGTATTTATAAGCCAAAATCAGGAGTGGGACAATCCGAGGAAAAGTATAATAGAAACACATCACCACTTCTACATTTATCATCCACTCAGGTTTTGGCTTCCAAATACTGATGTGAAATACTGATTAAATACTGAACATGTGAATGTGGCCTTAGGGTATTTGGCACTAATCAGAAAAAGGATTTAGTTGGCTGAATGAGATTCTCCTGATGAAGCAATTGTGGTCTCTCATCCATTTATAGTTATTCGAAAAGACAGCTGTCTACAGGTTTGACCACTTTCCTTTTTTTTACATTGTCCAAATATTGGAAAAATAATGGATGCAACTGGGTTCGATAAACAAAATGTCAAAGTGCCAATCGGGTTGGAAATTAACCTTCCCATTTTAGCATTTGGAGCAGAATCTCCAAGTTTTTGAAGAGCTTTGAAATTCAGAGGAGAATTTGAAGAGTTTCTACTCCAAAATCTAGAAAAAACTCTGTGTGAACTTTGCCTAAAGATTGAAATGATCGAGTCCGAGACTCTTTTGCTAAATCTATAATCATCTTGATAAATGTATGCACATTGAAGGATTTTTTTAATTATTATTTTTTAATCAAAGGGTACTGCAATAATGATTGTGGGGGATGTATTCGTTCAGACATCACTGATTTTTCCCGTATACAAAAAAAAAACTGATTTTAATCAGTATTTTGGGTCAGATTTCCAGCAATCAGTGTGTCCATTTTTTATCATCAGCGTTTCATCAGTGAATTTCTGAATTTCTAAACACACAAAAAATTGCTAATCTCCTACTTATGCCGTTGTTAACAATGGCCAGCACACGGATTGCATACAGACGGCAGCGTGCACAGTTCGCGATTTTCATGGACCTTTGGGCTACGTTTCCATGTTGAGCTTTTGGTGAGTTTTTGATGTTGCAGCTTTTCTGCACCATGTTTGCACCCATAAAGTGAAACAGGTTACTTGCATTTTTTTGAAAATAGAGAAAAAACTCTCCAAAAACTCATTGTGGGAAATTAGCTAAAGACTTGTATGGGTGATTTTGATCTGGGATTTAGATCACAAATGGACAAATTTTTGTTGTAGGTTTTTGGAGACCATTTGATCCACAAAAAAATATGGACAAGTGAATAGCAACATTGACTATACTAGGTAAAAAAACAGAAGATGTAAAAAACTGAATGTGGCTTAAGGAACAGCGCCGTACTCTCAGTAACAAGATAATTCTGGATTACACATGCTCAGCAGATAGATAATGGCACAATTTAATTTTATCCTAAGATATGTCAATAAAGCTGTAATGAATGTACCGGGAGGACCCGACGGGTGGTGTAATGCTTGGTAAATGTTCACAAACTGCATTATTTCCTTGTAGGAGAACCTAAGTAATGGAACTTATGAGCTGAGCATCGCTCCAGAGCTGGATCCATCATTAGGACCTTCTACCCATTACTTCTAAATTCATTCATGTAAATTTAATTCAAAAGTCAGAATGATTCACAGCATCAATTTAACCTCTTCAAAGCTGTGTTCTCAGTAATAGTAGAATAATAAAAATTGTTTTCTTTTAAATTACTGTATTTTTTAAGATTACAAGGCACACTTTTTAGCAAGAAAAAAATCTTGCTAAAAAGTGTTGAAGTCATAATCTGGAGACAGATCGAGGAGAGCACTGACACAGCTAACTTCCCTATCTCTGAGAGAACTGCTCCCTGCTCGCCTGCCCCTCGCTGATCAATGTAATCTGGCAGGGCAGGAGAGAAGGCTACCAGGATATGCACATAGGTTGCATGTACTGAGTGTCTGAAGGTCAGTTCAGCTCATGTGATCTGTCACATGACTGAATGGAACTTCAAAATGTAGTAATGTATAGTGAGTGTGTATGTGTGCTTGTTTGTATGCATGAGAGCTGTGTGTGTATGTAGCAACTGTGTGTTCTTATGCAGCAGAGCTGTATGTAGCAGAATTAATGTATGTAGCCAGGGTCGGTGTCGGCACCTGGTGTACCGGGGCAAGTGCCGAGGCCGTGAGCACTTGCCGCCAGGGACCCAGAATGCTATGGGGCCGGTGAGTAGGGGGAGCCTGGTACCAGAGCTCGAAAGATGGGCATCCCCGCTTGCTCAGGGCCCCAGGCCAACACTTGGAATACTTACCTCTCCTCGATCCTGTGCAGCTTCGGTGTCTTCCGCGTCTTCTGGCTCTGTGAAGTGTAAGGGCAGAGGGCACAATGATGTCAGTACAATGCACTCTCTGCTCTGACAGTGCAGAGAGCCGGAAGATGGCGACACTGTAGTCCTGACCTGCTCCCAGAGAGAAGAGGTGAGTATTTGATTTTTTTATGCATGGAGCTGTATATGGAGCCCATACTGTATGTAGCTATATATAAGGCTCATACTATATGGAGCTATATATGGGGCCCATACTGTATGGAGCTATATATGGGGCCCATACTGTATGGAGCTATATATGGGGCCCATATTGTATGGAGCATTATGTGGGGTCCATTATTCTGTACGGAGCATTAGATGAGGCCCATTATTCTATATGGAGCATAATATGGGGTCCATTATTTTGTATTGAGCAATAAGTGGGGCCTATTTTTCTGTATGGAGCATTATATGGAGTTCATTATTCTGTATGGAGCATTATAAGGAGTTCATTCTGTATCGACCAATATATGGGGCCCAATATTCTCTATGGAGCATCCTATGGGCCCCATTATTATTTTTTGAGCAATATATGGGGCCCAATTTTCTATATGGAACATTATATGGGGCCTATAATTCTGTATGGAGCATTATATGGGGGTTCAATATTCTGAATGGAGCATTATATGGATCCCTTTATTCTGTATGGAGCAATATATGGGGCTCATTATACAGTATGGAGCATTATATGGGGCTCATTATATGGGGAACATTATTCTGTAAGGAGGACCATATAGTGCCCATTATACTGTATGGAGGACTATACTGTCCGGTCTACAATTAAAACTTTTGAATCACCCCTGGGCATGCACTGTACGCTGCGAGGATTTGCCGTTTCTGAGCTGTTGTAAAATTTACTTTTTACATTATATGAGACGATACCTACTGTAAGTGAAATCTTTGGTATTATACCTATATTTTTTTGCCATATCTGTGCATCATTAATCATTGTATGTGTTAAACGGGTCCACTGAGACTTTTCACCCAGGGCTCACGAAAACCTGGAGCTGTCCCTGTATGTAGGAGAGCTGTGTGTGTATGTAGGAGAGCTGTGAGTTTTTATGTTGTAGATCAGTGTATTTATGCAGCAGAGTTGCATATGTATGCAGCAGAGGTGTATGTTTATGTAACAAATTTGTGTATATATTCAGCAGAGCTGTGTGTTCATGTAGCAGAGCTGTGTGTGTATGTAGGTGAGCTGTGGGTGTTTATGTCACAGATTTGTGTGTTTACCAGATATGTGTGCTTATGTAGCAGAGTTGTGTGTGTATGCATCAGAGCTATGTGTTTTTGTAGCAGAGTTGTGTGTGCATGCAATAAGGATTTGTGTTTATGTAGCAAATGTGTGTATGTATGCAGCAGAGTTATGTGTTTATATAACAGAATTGTCTGTGTTTGCAGCAGAGCTGCACGTTTATGTAGCAAAGTTGTGTGTGTTTGCAGCAAAGGTGTGTGTTTATATATCAAATTTGTATATGTATGCAGCAGAACTGTGTGTTTATATAGCAGAATTGTATGAATGCAGCAGATGTGTGTGTGTATGCATCAGAGCTGTGTGTTTACATAGCAGAGTTGTATGTGTATGAAGCAGAGCTGTGTGTGTAATTAGAAGAGCTGTGTGTGTATGTAGCAGAGCTGTTTGTTTATGTAGGAAAGCTGTGTAAAAGTTTTAATCAGTTGGAAATATATATTACGTGCCAAATTGTCTGGCAATGATAATCTCCAGCTGATAAAACACTGATTGTGTTGAAACAGCAAAACACAGCCTAGAAAGTGTCAAATTGCTGGAATAAGGGTCTCTGCCCTATATTATGGTTATCAGATTACATTTAAAAAACCTTCTGACAGATTCCTTTTAAAACTGCAATAGAGCTTTCTACAGACAGGATTTACTGCTTACTTCACTAAAAGGGACCAGTCAATAATCAATAGATGTGTAATCATTTGCTGATCATTGTTAGGTCTGCACAATTGAACTCTCACTGATCCCGAGGACAGGGCTTAAAGGGGTTGTCAACCTTTGTGGACAATTTTTTTTCTTAATTAAATGCATACAATTGGGGCTATGAAACAACAAACAGTTAAATGCGATTTCTTAAAGATATATACATGTTTGGTATCACTGTAATCATACTGATCTGGAAAATCAAATTTGCAGATTATTTTTACCATATAATGAATGCTGTAAAAACAAAACCCAAAAATCAATGGGAGATTTGCAGTATTTTTAGCAATTTTGTGCATTTGGATTTTTTTTTCTTGCTTTCCACTACATCACATAATAAAAGAGATGTTATAATTTCAAAGAATAACTTTCCCTGCAATAAAAAAAGACCTTATTTGTGTATGTTGATGTAAATGTTAAAAAAATATGGCTCTGGGAAGAATGGGAAGATAAAAAAGGAAGCACAAAAATGGAATATCACCGATCAGGCCAAAGTCACAAATTTTTTGTGGAAATGTAGTTCCAGTCCCCCTGGAGTAATTGTATGCATGCCTGAAATTTTTAGACAATCTTGCTAAATTTTAGCAGAATTTTTTTGTGTTAAAATGTCACAAAAAAGGTTAAAAACAAACATAGAGCATTTTGGATTTTACACAGAATTCATTAAACACGTGCAGTATTTTGAAGAATTTGGCGAAAAAAAATATAAACAAATACCACAAAAAAGAAAAGAAAAGCTCTTTATGAGCAATTTTTCAGGTTGTGAGAAAAGATCACGAGGCTAGTGTTGAGCGAATTTGTTCGGCATTTCAAATTCTGGTTCGTGTTCGGGGTTCTGGTTTGTTCGCGCCAAAAAAATCGGCTCCGCCCACGAACATCCCTGATTTGCCACGCTGTCTGGCAAATGATGTTAACATCTGCATGACAGCGTGGAAAATCAAGGATATTCGTGGGCGGAGCCGATTTTTTGGCGTGAACAAGCCAGAACCCCGAACACGAACCAGAATTTGAAATGCCGAACAAACTCACTCAACACTGCACGAGACTTCAAGCCTGGTTAATCATTGCATTTCCTCCAGTTTTTTTACTTGAATACTAGAGATGAGTGAACTCAAACTTAAAAGTTCTCCCAGAAATCCATTTTTATGTTCAGAGTTCCAGGGGAAGTCCGATCTAGAGAGGGAGAGAATTTTCCATCCAAAGTTCAGGTCCCCAATGTTTTCAATGGGATTTGGGCTCAGCTTCGAGTTCTGCTACCCAAACCGAACTTTGGACTAAAGCTCTAGTCAGGTGCCACAATCCGAACTTCCACAGGTCTGCATATCCCTATTGAATAACTGTCAATTTGTGACTTTCTCGATTCTTCAAACAACTTGTGCCTTTTTTTAAGATATATTTTGTTGTTTATTTTTTAATTTTTTAATCAATGTAGCTTTTTTCAGTAGTTTTAGACAGATTCACAAAATGGCACTACTTTATTTTTAAATTTGGTTCAACTGTACTCCAGTCTCTTTCTGGAGTAATTTTTTGTGCGCCAATTAAAAAGTTAGATTCTTTGCATCATTTGCAAAACAGTTGCTGAAAAGTTTAGAGGCTTAAAAAAAACAAACAATTTTTGGGCTTTGGGTAAAATTCATGAATTGCATGCGCCATTTTGATGAATTTGGCATAAAAAATATCAGCAAAAAGACCAGTTAAGAAATAAAAGTGACTTAAAACCCCCCTAACAAATGATGAATTGAGCCTTTCTTCTTTGTATGCTTGATGGATTATATACTCTGTAGTAATTAGGCAGCACACTTTTCATGGCGGTTCGTGGATCTTTTTTTGTGTAGTACTAGACGAGAAATGTCACAGTTTGCACCAGGACTCCTCTATATTCTGTTTAACATTGGACAAAAAGAAAGAAGTACTGTGATCATTTGTCATGGTCTGACGCTGCATTTATTTTTTCCGGACTTTTCTGTGCAAGGACATGGTCGAATTCAAGCTTGTTACTCTAAATGTGTGCGGCTCTAGCTTCACAAGTGGCCGAGTCACCTAAACTGAACCGTGTCCTTTATATCTGCCTCACTGGTAGACTTTTCAAGTTTTCTTTGATATTAACATTAATGCCTACTGCTGAATGACACACAGGACAGAATTTGTGATTTAATCCTTGTGCTTCTTACTTTGGCTGCTTCCATCACTTGTATTGAATTGAATATTATATCATATTTTATATACATTTTGTTTATCCCGCTGCAAAAATTAAAAAAATACACAGATAAATACTTCTTTTATTGCATAAGAGACAATAATTCACTCCCTTGTTAACTATTCAGCTTCATTGAGATAGTGTAAATGGCATCAGTCATGCTGCATTTGAATTACAATTTTTCATACTTAATGCACTAGAAGGCAGAAGAAAAACAGCACAATATTTTTTCAATAATAAATCTTAAATCAGTGTTAGAGAAAGTGTGATTACTTGTTGTCACAATTGACTGTACTGAGTTTTTGTTAAATCCATTTTATGAAGGAAGAATAATAGATATTTACAAATTCAATAGAAAATTCTCCAAAATGTAAACATTTAAAGTGAACCTGTCATGTCAAAAAATACTGTTAACCTGCAGATATGGGGTTAATCTGCAGGTTAAGAGTATTCAAGTCACTGTACTGAAAGTCCTGCTGATAGGAGGAAATTAACTTTATTCCTCATGGCAGACTTGGGCTTTCAGTCATAAAGGCGCACCTGGCACAGCTTCTGTCATCGCTGATACTGACTGACAGCCATTGCTATACGGATGCACTCCTGTGCCGGCTGTCAATCAGTGCTGGGGGTTTGGTTAAATCAGATGCTCACTATGTGCTGAGCGGGGACTGAAGCCACGTTGGCCGCGCCACAATGACTCCTTTGCCCCTAGCAAGTATGTTAGTGGGCAGGAATCAGAGGGCATTGTGAAATATATGGATTATCACTCATCTTAGTCACAGCGCAATGATGTTTCCTCTTACAGTGACACAGTCAGTTTAAGTCAGTGTTCTGTGCAAATGGTCAGCCTGATCACAAAAGACTAAAAGAGATTTTTGAACTTTTGTTTTTAATAAATGGGCTGTTGGTTATTTATTAGGCTCTTTACTAGTTGGTTACCATCCATGTCTATGATGAGGTCACTTTGACATTACCAAGACTGCGTTTGTATTAAAAACCTTGAAAGGGGTTGGATACAGTCCTAAGAGAAGTATTGGAGGCTTTGCAGTATTGTAATTCTCAATGAATCATTTAGCTGCAAATCAAATTTTTGGAAATACTGAATCACATTGGTGCTACAGTATCTAACTCATGGCTATCTCTGCTAATTTGTTAGATCTGAAATAAGACTTGGAATTACAGTAGGTTTCAAACTAGTCTTGCTGATTCAGATCATGACCAGATTAAATTGCTACAACCAAATTTGCATTGCGTATTTACAGCTTTCATTATTAGAAGTCTTATCACTGTTCCCATTGGGGATTATAATCCAAATTCCCTATCACTATGTCCTTCGAGTGTCGGAGGAAACTTGAGAACACAGAGGAAACCCAAGCAAACACGGGGAGAACATACAAAACTCCTTGCAGATGTCGTCCTTGGTGGGATGAGAATCCCTGACCATGGCATTACAAAGCCAAAGTGCTAACCACTGAGCGACCGTGTTGACCAAAGTCTTGTATTTAGTTGAGAGTTCTGATGAACATTTGAAGAATGTTTCTCCGGAAAGTCTTCTCTTTGTATTGATGATTCTTTGATTGGCTCCATCCATCTTGCTGCTCCTTTTTTTCCCATTTACTTTTCCAATGAGCTTGATCTTCCCATTATACAAAGGACAAATCTTCAGTCTTGGTCATTTTTACGCCAAGATCCTATTAATTGTTTTACTGATGACCATGGTATTCTTAAATATCTAATCGACCATGGAAAAACTGTCATAAAATGGCTGTTCTTGTACCCTAGATTTTCTGCCAAGCTATAAAGACCTCCTTTGTTTACTTCACTCTGGTATATATCTGCGTATATGTATTCATATCTAAAATCTTTCTATATGCCTTTTTCTGTGGTCTTTCTTCCCCATATGGGAAGTCAAAATTGTTTTGACTTATTTTTGAAATATTTTTTTTTGACTATACAGAGAAACATATGGAGAAAATAAAGATTAAAGAATAGCTGAATACAAAATCTTACTTGTATATAACTCCCCACCCCTCTCTTGACGTTATCCTGGCTGTATTTTTTACCATCCCTTTGATAGTGATGGGCAGGGAGCCTCTACTTGACCACCAGTCGTCTAGACATTTCGTTTGTAGGTTTATGAGTTTTCAAAGTAAACATCAAAGTAATTCAAAGTGATAGCCACAATACCATATAACATTGACAACAAATCCCCTATAAGAGCCCCACCATGGTCACATCGTTTCAGCCAAAATGCCCTCAAGGTGTAGATGTGTCCTATCTTACCTTTATGCTTAGCTTGACATATCACAAGGTAAAATGAGTAAGATTGCCAACTTTGAAAAGAAAAAGTGATTTTGTGATACAATGTCTGGAGATGTTTATGGTATACGTGTCTATAAGTGGCCACCAAGTGGATGGAAAGTGAATTTTAACCTTTTAAAGGTTTTGCTAGCAAGTCTAGAGAATTCTCTTTGTCCTAATGGTAATCAGAAGTTTACAAACTTTTCTTTGGTCTGACTTTTACAGTAAAATTCCCTGGTTCAATTAAAAATATTTCCAAAATATTTGTCCATCTCTTCTAGTGATGATGGTTATTAGTGCTAACTACATAGGCTCCTGAGATGAAGCTCATCTACTATTAAAGACTTTTGGAGGCTCCAGAGTTTAGTTCTCATACCAACACTTTTTCATGTGGAGAGAAAACTATGAAATAAAAAACTGTTTTCGTTTTAATTATATAACATTCTGCATTTATATTCCATCTTTCCCAGTTCCTCTGTATCAATTACCTTGTCCGGCACAGCACATTAAGTAATTGTTAGCTTTATACCATAGCCCAAGATGAGTTCTGGGAGTTTACAGAGTTGCCATATTCCTACTAACCACTCACTGGAGATGTGCTAGAAAGAAAATATGATATCGCAGATTGTAAAGTGTGTAGTCATGAATTAATGATAAGCTTAAAGTCTGAATGTCTGCCTTAATATCGCTCCCTAAGTTTGTGTTTCATATCTGGAGTTTAAAGATAATGGGGTGGAAATGTGAGCCGAACCAACAGTTGATCATTAGGGAACAAAAAGTATCTTTCATATTTCAAAGTAATCACTAAATAGTTCTGAAGAGATAAAGAAATTGTAAGAAACATTTTAATAAACAGAATAGATATAGAGTCGGACAATGAGGTGAGGATGAGTTTTGGCGGGGAACTCATAAGGAATTTAAAGGGAATCTGTCAGCAGGTTTTTGTTTTTTAATCTGACAGCACCACTATACAGAGACGGAGACCCTGATTTCAGTGATGTGTCACTCACTTCAGCATTTTCTGATGAATCTTACATTTATCTTTGAGACATTGCTGGAATTTATTTAAAGCATGGGTGGTCCTTCTTAAGGCAAATAAGGAGCCTAAACTCACCTGCGCGGAGCCAACCACCCTCTACTAATATGGTAGCCTTATTTCCTATAAATGTGGCCATGAAAGCAGCATTGGTTGTGTATATATATATATATATATATATATATATATATATATAGTATATATAAGCCACCATTACTTTTAGGAGTCACATACAAGTTTTTACGTTAATAGCAATTTTTAAGACCCCTACTAATGAGCAATTATATGAAACACATGTTTTTTTATGAACATTTCAATGATTATGTCTCGTGTCAGAAAAGTAGTAAGAAGCACTAGGGAGGCATAAAGTCTTACATTTGAGCTAAGAGGTGTCCAAAAATGTATTGAGTTCTTAAAAAGGTTTCTTTGGTTGGACTTCCCATAGGGCATTTTACAGTAAATGTGTGATGTTTCCCGATCAGTGCCATTCTATACATTCACAATGCCATTAAACATGGGAAACTTAAGTGGAATTTCAATATACTCTATTATCAAAAATATGATGGAGTGTCACATCATCATGGCTTTTAAATGAAAGTGAAGAAGCTAACGTGATTAGAGCCTTAGCGCCAAACCAAGGCTAATGGAGCCTATTATTCCACTAACACAACTCCATACAACTCGAAGGTTGCACAAAGCGATGATATGGAAGTAATAAGGACTAATTGCGATATGGCCTCGAGTGGATTCGTACAAAGTATTTTCGGAAAAATAGAGTGTCTTTGCAGACCTTTTCCTGGCGTATAACATAATGCACAAGTACATAATATACTATATAACATATGCACAAAACATAATATTTTATACAGTATATCATATATGTAATGGATACGTACATACCGCAAGATAAAAACAAGTGTAATGCAACTTCAGTTGTACAGTGGGAGAGGACTCTTCCTACAAGAAGGGCGTCCAATTTACATGGGGAGGAGAAAGTAAGGAAGAATAGAAGCAGCTCTTTTTTTCTTGTCTTTAAGAGTTGAGCTTGTGCTCTCCACCCAGGCTGAAAATATGTGAAAGGTGCCATGGAGAGAGAAAGATGCCAAGGAGAAAGGCCTGTAATAATATTTTTCCCAGAAATCCATAGCAAGAGACGTCAATAAGTGGCTTCCTCTCCCCAAAGCTTGGGTTGTGTTAAGGTTAGGGTTGTGTTAGGGTTGTGTTTCAGTGAGGGTTGTGTTAGGGTTAGGGTTGTGTTAGGGTTGGGGTTGTGTTAGGGTTGGGGTTGTGTTAAGGTTGGGGTTTTTAGGGTTAGAGTTGTGTTAATGTTAGGGTTTTGTTTCAGTTAGGGTTGTGTAAGGGTTGCGTTAGGGTTGGGGTTGTGTTTGGGATGGGGTTGTGTTAGGGTTAGGGTTGTGTTAAGGTTAGGGTTGTGCTAAGGTTAGGATTGTGTTAGGGTTGTGTTTCAGTTGGGGTTGTGTTAGGGTTAGGTTTGTGTTAGGGTTGGGGTTGTGTTAGGGTTAGAGTTGTTAGGGTTAGAGTTGTGTTAAGGTTAGGGTTGTGTTAGGGTTTTGTTTCAGTTAGGGTTGTGTTAGGGTTGCGTTAGGGTTGGGGTTGTGTTAGGGTTGGGGTTGTGTTAGGGTTAGGGTTGTGTTAGGGTCAGAGTTGTGTTAGGGTAGGGTTTGTGTTAGGGTTAGGGCTGTGTTAGGGTTGGGGTTGTCTTAAGGTTAGGGTTGTGTTAGGGTTGTGTTAGGGTTGTGTTAGGGTTAGGGTTGTGTTAGGGTTGGGGTTGTGTTAGGGTTGGGGTTGTGTTAGGGTTAGGGTTGTGTTAGGGTTAGCTTGGTCCAAGCATCCACCTGGCTACCTCCATCATTGTGGAATAGAGAGTCAATCTAGTTCACTTTTCTTCCTAAAGTAAGAGAGTCAGGGGGCAAAAAAGGGATGATGAAAAGGAAAGAAATGCTCACCGGCACGGCAAGATCCAGATAACAGCTACTTAGTAAGACAGAGAGGGAAACACCCATCCACGATCTTAAAACAATCCCAAAGGTAGGTGGAAAAGAAATACTCTAGGTGGTGCTCAGGTCATAGCCAGGAAGATGAAAACCCAGTCGGCCAATGATGTTTCGCGTGAACACACACTTTCTTAAGGTCTCATTAAAAATGGGATGGAGAACCCAATGGCGAAAATACCACTGTACACCATTCTGTAAGTGAAATGCATCCTGAGAAACCCTTGTCATTGACACACAGTAGAAAAGTGAACACAGGAGTGTCAAAAAAATGAATAAATTAAATATATTGTAGGTGTGCAATATGTAATATGCAAAATCAGGACTTCAGGCTTCAAATTTACCCTTTCTTGCCAAAAGGATTGAAAAAAGGATGTGTGCTCAAAAGAATAAGATGTGAGTGTAAATATGCTATTAGTCAAGTTGGATTCCACGCACAATGAATTTATGCACCCTATGATTACCATTTCTTTGGCACTTTTATACTTTAGGTTCCCTAACTACTCGGCTCATAACTTCGATCTTTGGGGTCAGGATCACCTTACAAGATGATTACATGGTTGACACCATGAAGCTGTCAACCAGTGTGCAATAGTGTATCTGCCCTACATCATTAGACCAGACCAAACCCTCTGAAAAAAAAAACAGATGCTACATTACATCTCAAATGATGGTATGATGGTAGCACGGTTATTGTAGGTTGTTGATTATTCTAAAAAAATAATTTTAGTTTTGTAGCTTTTGACGGTTTCAAAGATTTGGGAGAGGCAGAGCATTTGGAGAAATGAGCTCCAGAGTATGGGGAGAGCAAGGGAGAAGTGTTGGAGATTGTTTTGTGAGGAGTAGACAAGACAAAAGCAAAGAAGGAGGTCTTGTAAAGACCCTAAAAATTACAAAGGTTTGAGAAAAAAATCTGATAAAATATCTAAATAAATAAACAAAGAACAACAACTAAAATTCATGGTATGTTTTATAATTCTGAAAAAAATTGTGAAACTTTGGGGTTTCTAATTTTTGATTTAGCTTGAATCAAAACCAAATCTGAGTTCCCAAGACTTGAAAAATGAAAAAGAAGGATTTAGAGCAGGTGCTCATGGTGTCATTTAGACTGCCGAGTTTTCCAAGGTAAAGCCGCTTCGGAAAAGTCCTGGCAATCATTTTCTTGAGGTGGCTATGCTGGCAATTTTCACTCTATACTGTTAAATATAGAGAGTGGGTGTCTTCCACTAGGAGAAGGAAGAGCACGTCACTTCTTCAAACCACTTCAAGCTTTCCGAACACTGATTTGGTTAAAAAAAAGTGACAAAGATGGCACATTTGCACAGCAATGTCGTTTTGAAATTGCTGTGCAATACGTTCATTTTATGGGGCGGTGTCGCTGTGCTTTTTTGCTTTTTCAGATGGATTCTGGTTGGAATCTGCCTGAAAATGATGTCATGTGCACCCTAAAACTTCTCCTACTTGCTAAATCCACTAATTTTTTGCTAAAAAAAGGTTCAAAATCTGCTGTGACATTCTTTCCAGAAATGCTGTGCTTTTCACAAGTCTGACTCATTAAAACACAACAAAAAGTAAACCAGCCAATGACAAAATCCTAAAGGTCATATGAGAATTGTGCTGTGTATTTTTCCACATTTTTTTTTACCGTACAGCAGATAAAAATATCTCTACTTGTACAATAAATGCAAGTTTCTAAATATTCCTGTAATGCTGCAGAGAGGTACGACTGGACGGGAGTGTAATAGCTTTTACAAGTGATAATGAAGTCAGCAAAGCAACGGTATGTAACAGCTTGGAGATCTGCCAGAGCCAGGGAGCGTGTCCTTTTACAAAGGGGACATGAGCTACAAAGAATGTGTAGTGGGGCAGGTTTATTGTGCCGTAAATTAGTCTTTTTCAACCCTCAAGAACAATCTAAGGATAATCAGAACAGGTCAGTGTGTCTTTATTCAAGATTGCATTAGCCGGAAGAAAAGCTGAATTAACCTCAAGTTAATGCCTCTCGGAGGGGACAAATTTACGAATATTTTGCCCACCTCCACCAGTATTTCATTATGAGCTGATCTTGTGTTGTATGGGCACTAGAGGTGAGAAAATTGATTCACAATTAATCAAATTGGTTACAAATTTCCCCCCAAATTCTCAATTGCAATTGCCGGCCACCATTTTGCTTTATTCCATTTAGCAATTTAGCATTTAAAATAAAGCAATTATACTTAGAATATTACACTTCTCTGCTGACAGGTCCTCTGTTCATTTTGGGTCTTTGGTCTTCTTGTCTACAATATTCTCATTTTTGATCTTCTGGCCAGTTGCATAGGGCACAATGAGATAGGAAAGGTGAGTATAATTGTTTATTTTTAACTCCTACCTATCCCTCCATTTAGAAAGTTTTTTTTGAGCCTGGAGAGACCTTGGAGTATTACATACGGAACTTTCTATTGGGACCACATTTATTCAGACCAAATCGAATCTACTGGCTAATTCGAGTGATCTGCCCCCCAAACATTCTAAGAGATTGGTTTATCTTTAATAGGAACCAATCAGACAAGTAACCCACACTTGTGTTTTCTAAAGCATTTTCATTTGTTTTATATCGGCTAGATTGGATGCCCAAACAATGTAGTCGTGGGCAAGCTGTGGCCCATGCTCGCTTTGGCACCCAACAGACAGAATGTGCCACCAGGACCCCGATGGTTTCCTGAAGGTTCCCAGGACAGCTAAGGGGAATCTTGTAGAAGAATTCTCTGGTGATCCACTGTCCGGGATACTAGGCCCACGTCTACCCTAGCAGCTCTTACAGAACCTGCTAACTTTCTGCAGTCCTGCACAGTACTGACTATGCTCCCTTCCTGTGCTTGACACTATCACTGAGTTCCCCCTCCCTCTACTGGGCCGGCAGTCACAGTTAACCCTACGTAGACCAAACTTCAACCCCAGAGGGTTATAATTTCGGGAATTCTGGTGAGCATATATTAACAACACTCCTACAGACAATGAACAGAACAGTAGTTGCTCATTTTTATTAATTCACTTTGGGATTTCCATTCTCATGACCAATACCAGATTGATATTACCTGTCCTGAGGATTAGTGTTGAGCCACCCCCGTAGTGTTCGAGTTCGGTTCGGTTCGTCGAACACCCGTGTGTTCGCCGAACTGTTCATCGAACTGTTCGTCGAACACCTTCGAACACCGTTAAAACCAATGGCAGGCAAACAAAAACACATAGAAACACATAGAAAACACCTTCAAAGGTGTCCAAAAGCTGACAAACTGCTCAGAAGACATAACGAACACATGGAAAAGTGACAAGTACATATAGTCATGCGAAAATAAAAGAGGTGGAGGACTAAAAGGAGGGGGAGACACAGATATAGGCATGTCATGCCCTTCTAAAATCCAAAAAGTGAGAAGCCGACACGGCCAGTCCGCTCCTGCCCGTGCCACCTCCGTGTCGCCGGGTTTGTGCCAGAGCCGCGGTGAACCCTGATGGCCAGCCCCCCTCTCCCAATACTGGTGCCTGTCCGCTGGTGGGTCGAGCGAGCCCCCCTGTGGTGGAGGCAGCTCTAAGCTTTTTAATTTAAATTGTCTCTCTAATTTGAATAAATACACTTTAAATCCATTTACAAGGATCTATTGGAGGGCAAGTCTCATGCTAGCAGCCGCGTAATTCCAGCTCCAGTAGCGTCCACTAAAGCTGCTGCAGTTAAAAAGCTTTTATAAGGATCGAGCTCGGCTGTCCACCGCAAGGCATCCTACTGCCAGTCCGAGCCCCTATGCCTTGGGGTGCCTCCTGATGCTCTTCACTGAGTATCCCGTGGTCCCGAAGCATTTCCTTTGAAAAAATTAAGTGTCCAAACTACAGGTGGTGTAGCTTGCTTAACAGCCGGGATAATCCGCTGACTAGCAGACACTGCTACTAGGCACAAAGTATTTCCTGGGCTAGATGCAGTTAAAAATTTGTAATTAGATACTCTCGTTGGATGCTGAGAAAGCATTCCATAGAGTCTCCTGGCACGCCATATATGATTCTCTTAAAAAGCTTGGGGTAGGGGTCTAGGGGACCCTTTTATAGCCAAAATCACGGCCCTGTATCGCAATACGTCACCTAGGCTGAAGATAAATGGAACTGTAACACCCTGAGGGCTCGGTTGCTACAGAGGTATTGCACCTCACCCAGAGGTGTGATATCTCACTCTCAGGTAAGGATGTAGTGTGGATCAGGACCCGACACCTGTATGCATTACACCACATTGCCGTGGGGCAGGGCGACCAATATGCCCCTGAGATGGGCACGACAGTCCCTGTCCCTGGCTGGAGTGGGGGGAGGGAACACTGAGGAAGGGGAACCCTGTAGTGCAGGAGCAGGGAGGAAGCAGTTCCTGGGTGCATTGAGAAGGGAGTATAAAAGGTGGGCACCATCTTAGTTCAGTGCAGAGAAGTCTGAGCAGAAGTGTCAGGGAGCAGGGGCTCTGCATGAGCTCTGCTCCGGAGGCGGGCCTAGTAACAGAGGCCCAGGCCTGGAAGAGGGAGAAGGAAGGAAGAGGAGTGGAGAAGGCTCCAGGAACGAGGAATGAAGGGATCCCAGGGGTGCGGACGGGCGAGTCGCCACCGCACGCCCGAATCCACCTGCGTGGAGGGGTCAGGCCAAAGGGGGAGACCGGTCCCCGAACTAGTGGAGGCAGGAAACGACCCAGAGCTAGAAACCGGAGGTTCTGACATTTTATGTGGCGCAGCCCCTCGCTACACCCGCTAGGAAGGCACCACATAGGGTCAGGGAAACTGGCGCCAAGTTTACCAAGAGGAGGCCGGAGGCAGCCGGACAGAAGTGTTGGTAAGAAAGGCCATACAAAGGACACACAAAGGGGGTCCTGTGAAGTGCTCCAAAGTTATCTGGGAGTTGTCTGAGCCCCTCACCTGGTGAGCACAGTACGACGTGGGCAGCCGTTACCTGCAGACGTGGTCTGGATAATAAGAACTGTGAGTAAAGGCCCTGAACTGCATCACTGACTCCGTGTCGTTACTGCTGCTGCCCTGCACCATCACCCCCATCCTCCGCATACACTGCCCTGAGGCTATACTCCTCCCGTGGGGAGTTATGCTACGCTCTGCTGCACCCACAACACCAGCCTCAGCGGTCTGCCCTGTAGCGGCGGTTTACTCTGACCGCAATCCACGGGTGGCGTAGTCGTACATTTAAACATCAAAACCACATAAATAGTTCCGCCACTGGTTTGACCACCCTGAGCCACCGAACCGGGTCGCCGCCACGAAGACTACAACCACCAGCATCCACCAAAAAGGGTCCGGCTCCGGGTGTCCCAAGGCCCAGGGGGTGCGTCAGAACATTTTCATCACCTTTCACAATCACCAATGGGACAAGGCAGGGATGTCCTCTGTCCCCTCTCTTATACATCCTAGTGACGGAGCACCTGCTCTCATCAATTCGCCATAACCCCAATATTAGGTGGATTGAGGTGGGAGGCACCGAGTACAAGTGCTCTCTATTTGCTGATGATGTCCTAGTATATATCACTCAATCACATATATCCATCCATGCTGTTATGGCTGAAATAGATCACTTTGTTACATGGTCAAATTTTAAAATCAATGCAGCGAAGTCTGAGGCCCTCGATGTCTCCCTCCCCAAATCCATATAGGATTCCATCCAGTCCAACTTTCCCTTTGCCTGGCCCTCACAGGGTATCAAATACTTAGGAATTCCTATTCATAGAGACCTCTCCCATCTATGTTATCTTAATTTTGGGCCCTTTATTGAACAACTCCATACAGACCACGGTTGGCAAGTTAGAACTGTAAGATTCACTACGTGAACCGCTGGTGTTTTGTGGAAAAGCACATGTACACTGCGTTCCAAATTATTATGCAAAAAGTGTTTAGGAGTGATAAGGGAAGAATTTGTTTGTTTGTCAGTTAAACTCATTGATGGTGATGTGTGTCAGGGCTCTTTATATCACTGTAAGCAATTGCAGACACCTGTGCTAATTAGTTTGGCAGGTGTGTCCAATGAAAGGCAAGACTACTTAAGAAGGCTCTCTCACATTATTAAGCAGCCTACATTTTCTGCCAAAATGGGAAAGAAAAAGGATGTGTCGGCTGCTCAGAAGCAACAAATTGTGGAGTGTTTAGGTCAAGGCATGACTACAATCAACATTGTGCGATGATCAGGATGAAGTGTCTTGGCAATCAAGAAGTATGTAGCTGATTCACAGTACACACGTGTGCATGCTGATAAGGGCAAATTGAGGACTCTTTCCTACAGGCAGGTTGAAAGAGCAGCGGCAAAAAAGCCCTGTCATAGCAGCAGACAAGTTTTTGAAGCTGCTTGTGCCTCCAACGTCCCCCGAACAACAAGATGCAGGGTCCTTCAGAGGTTTGCAGCTGTGCATACGCCATCCTGTCGACCTCCTCTATCCACTTCACACAAGCAGAAACGGCTCCAGTGGGCCAAACATTACATGAAGACTGATTTCAAAACAGTTTTGTTCACGGATGAGTGCCGTGCAGCGCTCGATGGTCCAGATGGATGGAGTGGAGGATGGCTGGTTGATGGACACCCCACGCAAACACGGCTACAGCGCCAACAAGGAGGAGGTGGAGTAATGTTTTGGGCTGGAATCATGGGGAGAGAGATTGTCGGCCCCTTTAGGATCACTGAAGGCGCTAAAGATGAACTCCATAATGTATGTGGATTTTCTCAAACAGCACTTCCTGCCATGGTTCAAGAAGAAGAACCGTGTATTTCACAGCAAGATCATTTTTCTGCATGATAATGCACCATCTCATGCTGCACATAAAACATCTGCATCTCTGGCTGATATGGGCATAAAAGGGGACAAACTTATGGTGTGACCCCCATGCTCCCCTGACCTCTACCCCATTCAGAACCTTTGGAGCATCACTAAAAGGAGTGTCTATGATGGCGGGAGGCAGTTCACATCTAAGCAACAGCTCTGGGAGGGTATTCTGTCCTCATGCAAAACAATTGAAGCAGAAACCATCCAAAACCTGACAAATTCAATGGACGAGAGAGTTCAGAAGCTCCTTTCGAACAAGGGGTCCTATGTGAAAATATAACATCACCTAGAATAAAGTTTTGAGTTGAAAACTGTTTGATTTCAGTTTCTAACAACCTGCTAATGCCATTTTTTTGGTCTTTATTAAAATGAAAAGGTTGATCGAAAAGTTTGGGGGATCTAAGAGTGTGGCAACCCAGTAGTCATGATTACTTCGAATTCTGACAATATGAGGGTCATGCTGCAGGTAGTGCAGCAAGAAGGCACTTATGTGTCTTGCGCAACTCGGAGCCCCAAAATTATTTTCCGGGCTAGATGCAGCTAAAAATTATTTTTAATTTTAAATCTGGTGAAGCTTTAGTATAGATGGCCTAATAGGATCAGTGCTGCACACTGCTACAAAGCCCAAATTATTTTCCAGCCAAGATACAGATAAACATGATTAGTAATTTGAAAGCTTAAAACGGTTGGTAGGGAGATTTTAACCAATCATCAAGCTTTTACTCTCCCCAGGATGACACAGGGGTAGAAAAGTCATTTCGGATCCATGATTTGTTCATCTTTATGAACGTGAGTCTGTCTACATTATCAGTGGAGAGCCGCGTGCGCTTATCTGTCAGCACACCACCAGCAGCGCTGAACACACGTTCAGACAGAACGCTGGCTGCGGGGCATGACAAGATCTCCAAGGCGTAAGTGGCTAGCTCCGGCCATTTATCCAGATTGGAAGCCCAAAAAGAGCAAGGGTCCAGTGACACAGTCGTGGCTTCAATGTTTACTTGGAGATACTCCTGTACCATCGTCTCTAGGCGTTGACTATGTGTCAGACTTCTTGTCTCCTGTGGCCTTGCAAAGGATGGGCTAAAAAAGTGGTGAAATGATTCCGCAAAATTGATGTTACCAGCAGATACTGTGGTTCTGTTACGGTTTGAGTGCTGAACACTTGACGGTCCCACGGTTGGCAAGTTGGAACTGTGAGATTCACTACGTGCACCACTGTTATTTTGTGGAAAAGCACATGTAAGATTCTGCAACAGTCTCTGCTGATACTCCTGCATGCGTGCATCCCTTTCTATGGCAGGAATAATTTCTGCAAATTTACTTTTGTACCGGGGATCTAACAGTGTGGCAACCCAGTAGTCAGGATTATTTCTAATTCTCACAATTCGAGGGTCATGTTGCAGGTAGTGCAGCAAGAAGGCACTCATGTGTGTTGCGCATCCAGGAGCACCAAGTCCCTGTTGTGTTGGTGGCGAGGTAACAATCATGCTTCCTTCCTCTGTCCTCTCCCCCCAACCTCGCACAACAGAAATGTGATCAAGGTCTCCCTCATCTGATGAGTCTTCCATCAGTTCGTCCTCCACTTCTTCCTGGGCTCCTGCACCTTCCTCACTAGTTTGGCTGCTACCATGCGCCCTGGTAAAACCATCTCCCCCACCCTCACATGCCTGCCGCCTTGGTGTGCCGACTGTCTGGACCTTGCAGATGTTAGCCCTTCCGCATACAACTCCTCCTCCTCTACTTCCTCCACCTCCTCTTGTGCCACCACCTGACTCCGAATTCTGTTTAACATGTGCTCCAGCATGTAAATCACCGGAATAGTCATGCTGATAATGGCATCGTCAGCACTAAACATCTTCGTCGCCATTTCAAAACTGTGCAGAAGGGTGCATAGGTCCCTGATCTGAGACCACTCCTCCAGCGTGATTTGCCCCACCTCTGAATCTCGTTGGCCCAGGCTATACGTCAGAACGTATTGCACCAGGGCTTGTCGGTGCTGCCACAGTCGCTGCAACATGTGCAGAGTTGAATTCCACCGGGTAGGCACATCGCATTTTAGCCGGTGAAGTGGCAGGCCCAACGACTTCTGTAGAGATGTAAGTCGCTGAGCTGCGGGATGCGAACGGCGGAAGTGAGCACACAGCGACCGTGCCCTCTGCAGAAGGCCATCTAGTCTGGGATAGTGGGCTAAAAATTGCTGGACAACCAGGTTCAACACGTGAGCCATACAAGGCACGTGTGTGACATTGCCCCGGCGAAGGGCCGCACCCAGGTTTGCAGCATTGTCGCACACGGCCTTCCCTGGTTTCAGGTCCAGTGGAGACAACCATTCATGAAATTGGTTCTCCAGAGCTGACCACAACTCCTCAGCTGTGTGACTCACATTTCCCAGACATTTCAATGTAAAAACCGCCTGATGACGTTGAGCCCTACTGCCAGCATAGTAAGGAGGTGTGCAGGATCCCTTCTGCGCAGTTAGAAAGCTTGTGGCATGACCAGACAGGCTTTGGGTGCAGGTGGAAGACCGAGAGGAGGTTGAGGAGGCAGAAGCACTGGAGGAACTTTGACATAAAGAGGATTGACGCACAACTCGTGGGGACGGCAAGACTTGGACAGCAGCCCCTTGTCCTGCTGTCACCATAGTTACCCAGTGCCCAGTCAGCGACATGTAACGCCCCTGTCCATGCCTACTCGTCCAAGTGTCTGTGGTGAAATGCACCCTGTCACACACAGAGTTTCTCAAAGAAGCGGTGATGTTGTGTGCGACATGCTGGTGGAGCGCAGGCACACCTTTCTTTGAGAAGTAGTGCCGACTGGGCATCTGGTACTGGGGCACTGCGACGGACATAAGGTCTCGAAAATCCTCTGTGTCCACCAGGCGGAAAGGCAGCATTTCTGTAGCCAAGAGCTTGCAGATGGTGAAATTCAACCTCTTAGCTTTCTCATGGCTAGGAGGAAATGGTCTTTTACTTGTCCACATCTGAGGGACCGAGGGCTGGCTATTGTGCTTAGACGGGGTTGATAAGGGTGTCCCCGGCAAACTGCCGGTCTGTGAGGAAGATGCAGGCGGACATGTTAGGTTGCCTTGAGCCAAAGGTGGTGCTATCGATGTCGGACAGCGCTCAACACCAGCTGGTGTTTCCACCTCCAAAGAAAATGATGACCTGCCAATCACGCTGGCTGTTGCGGGTAAAGAGGTGGCAGGTCTGCGCCCCAAAACAGGTGTGACTGCTGTCCCCCCAGTCACAGAGGATGAAGAGGCCGCGGATGCACAAGATATGGCAGACGGTGGTTGGCCCGGCCGGCTAGGCCGCATTGTAGCACACTGAGCTTCCCACTGCAACTTATGCTTCATGTCCATGTGCCAGTTCATGCATGAAGTACTCAAACTATGTATTTTTTGGCCTCTACTTAGCTTTTGCTGACAAATGTTACAGATAACACGAGTTGGGTCATCTTTATCGATCTGAAAAAATGCCCAGGCTATGCAAGGCTTAGCACCCATGCGACCTGAAGAGCCACCACGACTTGTGGTGAGAGGCAGAGTTGTGTTTGAGGATGCAGTTGTTGACATGCTTCCAGTACTACGTCTCTGTCCAGGAAGGCGCAACCTGACCTCGCCGTCACTAGCATCTTCCTCCACCTCCTCTGCTGACCTCATCTCTTGGCTGACTGTGGGTTGACAGTAAGTGGGATCTCCAACCTCATCATCATCACCCTGTGCGTTATCACACCCGTTGTCCTCAGAGCCATCCTGTTCCTGCCCTGACAAAAAACGAAAGTTGTCGCTCCAATCAGGTATTTGAGTCTTATCATCGTCTTCCTCATTGTCTCCACCAACAGGAGTTACAGTTTGGGAATGAGGGTCTACATTATGGTCAGAACCTTCTGCGTCTGGTCCTGGATCCGACTCATAAAGATTCTGGGCATCAGTGCAGATCATTACCTCGTCTGGATTCACAGAAGCGCTGGAGTCGACCTTTGATTCCCAGGCTATAGTATGAGTAAACAGCTCTGCAGACTCAACCATCTGTTCTACCTCATACTCAGACGGGCAGCTGGAGATTTGGGAGCTGTGAGGAAGCAAGTGCGATTGGGGTGACACCTTTGAGGACTGGAGTATTTGTGATGTTGAAGTTGATGTGGAGGAGAGCCCACTTAAAGGAGCACTTGATATCCGTTGAAGCACCTGCTGTTTTTATGCCTCATCTGGAATTTGTAGCGATTGGCGTGGCCGTAAGAAAGGGATCTTATCACATTGTCCGCTAAAAGAAGTAGACATTTTAGGTTGGCTGGAAGATGGTCTTTCTTCTGCAGATGTTACTGTTGCTTTAACACCTACCCCACGGACACAACCTTTTTTCCCCTTCCCAACACGACTATTCCCCTTTCCACCAGCAGCAGGCCTTTTTCCACTCATTTTGGTTAACTAATTCACAACTCTGGAGTTGTTTGCACAAAAAAACAATGGATGGTAACCGAGCAGAGCTGAGTGGCCAAACTGTGGTATTAGGCCAAAACTATTGGCTGGGTTAGATGCAGAAAAAAATTATATTCAATTTGCAACCTAATGGAGGTCAGTATAGATGGACTAATACAACAAGTCCCACACACAGCTAGAAGCCCAATATTTTTTCAGAGGTAGATGCAGAAAAAAAATATATTCAGTTTGCAACCTGATGGAGGTCAGTATAGATGGACTAACAGAGAAAGTCCCACACACTGCTAGAAGGCCAAATATTTTTCAGAGCTAGATGCAGAAAAAAATTATATTCAGTTTGCAACCTGATGAAGGTCTGTATAGATGGATTAATAGAACAAGACCCACACACAGCTAGAAGCCCAATATTTTTTCAGAGGTAGATGCAGAAAAAAATATATTCAGTTTGCAAACTGATGGAGGTCAGTATAGATGGACTAATACAACAAGTCCCACACACAGCTAGAAGCCCAATATTTTTTCAGAGGTAGATGCAGAAAAAAATATATTCAGTTTGCAACCTGATGGAGGTCAGTATAGATGGACTAATACAACAAGTCCCACACACAGCTAGAAGCCCAAATATTTTTTCAGAGGTACTGTAGATGCAGATAAAAATTATTTTTAATTTGCAACCTGATGGAGGTCAGTATAGATGGACTAATAGAGAAAGTCCGACACACTGCTGGAAGGCCAAATATTTTTTCAGAGCTAGATGCAGAAAAAAATTATATTCAGTTTGCAACCTGATGGAGGTCAGTATAGATGGACTAACAGAGAAAGTCCCACACACTGCTAGAAGGCCAAATATTTTTTCAGAGCTAGATGCAGAAAAAAATTATATTCAGTTTGCAACCTGATGGAGGTCTGTATAGATGGATTAATAGAACAAGACCCACACACAGCTAGAAGCCCAATATTTTTTCAGAGGTAGATGCAGAAAAAAATATATTCAGTTTGCAACCTGATGGAGGTCAGTATAGATGGACTAATACAACAAGTCCCACACACAACTAGAAGCCCAATATTTTTTCAGAGGTAGATGCAGAAAAAAATATATTCAGTTTGCAACCTGATGGAGGTCAGTATAGATGGACTAATACAACAAGTCCCACACACAGCTAGAAGCCCAAATATTTTTTCAGAGGTACTGTAGATGCAGATAAAAATTATTTTTAATTTGCAACCTGATGGAGGTCAGTATAGATGGACTAATAGAGAAAGTCCGACACACTGCTAGAAGGCCAAATATTTTTTCAGAGCTAGATGCAAAAAAAATTATATTCAGTTTGCAACCTGATGGAGGTCAGTATAGATGGACTAACAGAGAAAGTCCCACACACTGCTAGAAGGCCAAATATTTTTTCAGAGCTAGATGCAGAAAAAAATTATATTCAGTTTGCAACCTGATGGAGGTCAGTATAGATGGACTAACAGAGAAAGTCCCACACACTGCTAGAAGGCCAAATATTTTTTCAGAGCTAGATGCAGAAAAAAATTATATTCAGTTTGCAACCTGATGGAGGTCTGTATAGATGGATTAATAGAACAAGACCCACACACAGCTAGAAGCCCAATATTTTTTCAGAGGTAGATGCAGAAAAAAATATATTCAGTTTGCAACCTGATGGAGGTCAGTATAGATGGACTAATACAACAAGTCCCACACACAGCTAGAAGCCCAATATTTTTTCAGAGGTAGATGCAGAAAAAAATATATTCAGTTTGCAACCTGATGGAGGTCAGTATAGATGGACTAATACAACAAGTCCCACACACAGCTAGAAGCCCAAATATTTTTTCAGAGGTACTGTAGATGCAGATAAAAATTATTTTTAATTTGCAACCTGATGGAGGTCAGTATAGATGGATTAATAGAGAAAGTCCGACACACTGCTAGAAGGCCAAATATTTTTTCAGAGCTAGATGCAGAAAAAAATTATATTCAGTTTGAAACCTGATGGAGGTCAGTATAGATGGACTAACAGAGAAAGTCCCACACACTGCTAGAAGGCCAAATATTTTTTCAGAGCTAGATGCAGAAAAAAATTATATTCAGTTTGCAACCTGATGGAGGTCAGTATAGATGGACTAACAGAGAAAGTCCCACACACTGCTAGAAGGCCAAATATTTTTTCAGAGCTAGATGCAGAAAAAAATTATATTCAGTTTGCAACCTGATGGAGGTCTGTATAGATGGATTAATAGAACAAGACCCACACACAGCTAGAAGCCCAATATTTTTTCAGAGGTAGATGCAGAAAAAAATATATTCAGTTTGCAACCTGATGGAGGTCAGTATAGATGGACTAATACAACAAGTCCCACACACAGCTAGAAGCCCAATATTTTTTCAGAGGTAGATGCAGAAAAAAATATATTCAGTTTGCAACCTGATGGAGGTCAGTATAGATGGACTAATACAACAAGTCCCACACACAGCTAGAAGCCCAAATATTTTTTCAGAGGTACTGTAGATGCAGATAAAAATTATTTTTAATTTGCAACCTGATGGAGGTCAGTATAGATGGATTAATAGAGAAAGTCCAATACACTGCTAGAAGGCCAAATATTTTTTCAGAGCTAGATGCAGAAAAAAATTATATTCAGTTTGCAACCTGATGGAGGTCAGTATAGATGGACTAACAGAGAAAGTCCCACACACTGCTAGAAGGCCAAATATTTTTTCAGAGCTAGATGCAGAAAAAAATTATATTCAGTTTGCAACCTGATGGAGGTCAGTATAGATGGACTAACAGCGAAAGTCCCACACACTGCTAGAAGGCCAAATATTTTTTCAGAGCTAGATGCAGAAAAAAATTATATTCAGTTTGCAACCTGATGGAGGTCTGTATAGATGGACTAATACAACAAGTCCCACACACAGCTAGAAGCCCAATATTTTTTCAGAGGTAGATGCAGAAAAAAATATATTCAGTTTGCAACCTGATGGAGGTCAGTATAGATGGACTAATACAACAAGTCCCACACACAGCTAGAAGCCCAAATATTTTTTCAGAGGTACTGTAGATGCAGATAAAAATTATTTTTAATTTGCAACCTGATGGAGGTCAGTATAGATGGACTAATAGAGAAAGTCCGACACACTGCTAGAAGCCCAAATATTTTTTCAGAGCTAGATGCAGAAAAAATTATATTCAGTTTGCAACCTGATGGAGGTCAGTATAGATGGACTAACAGAGAAAGTCCCACACACTGCTAGAAGGCCAAATATTTTTTCAGAGCTAGATGCAGAAAAAAATTATATTCAGTTTGCAACCTGATGGAGGTCAGTATAGATGGACTAACAGAGAAAGTCCCACACACTGCTAGAAGGCCAAATATTTTTTCAGAGCTAGATGCAGAAAAAAATTATATTCAGTTTGCAACCTGATGGAGGTCTGTATAGATGGATTAATAGAACAAGACCCACACACAGCTAGAAGCCCAATATTTTTTCAGAGGTAGATGCAGAAAAAAATATATTCAGTTTGCAACCTGATGGAGGTCAGTATAGATGGACTAATACAAATCCCACACACAGCTAGAAGCCCAATATTTTTTCAGAGGTAGATGCAGAAAAAAATATATTCAGTTTGCAACCTGATGGAGGTCAGTATAGATGGACTAATACAACAAGTCCCACACACAGCTAGAAGCCCAAATATTTTTTCAGAGGTACTGTAGATGCAGATAAAAATTATTTTTAATTTGCACCCTGATGGAGGTCAGTATAGATGGACTAATAGAGAAAGTCCGACACACTGCTAGAAGGCCAAATATTTTTTCAGAGCTAGATGCAGAAAAAAATTATATTCAGTTTGTAACCTGATGGAGGTCAGTATAGATGGACTAATAGAATGATGCTATGCCCAAAAGATTTTACTTCACTAGGTGCAGTAAAAAAATTGGTATTCTATACACAGGTGGTATATCTTGCAACACAGATAGGCTACTCCACTGACTAACACACTCTGCAATAGGCCAAAAAGGATTAGCTTTGCTAGATTCAGCCAAATGCTGTGAAAAAAACTTGCACAGCACTGGCACAGACCTGCCTGGCAAAAACTGATAGGAACTGATGTAACCTAGTCCTGAAAAGGACTCCAATTACAATTAGTCTTTACTCCCACAATCTATCTATTTAAGAGCACAGACCTCCCTGATAAAAGTCGTAGGAAATGCTGTAACCTAGTCCTTAAAAGGACTGCAATCACAATTATTCCCTACTCCCAAGCTATCTGTATATTTGTGCGAAAATTGGCTTGAAATTAACATGGTATAGCGCACACAGCAACAGCGGTGCCGTCTAACACGCAGCTGCAGCAGTGAGAAAATGGTGGCGACGGGGAAAATGGCTTGGTCTTATAGGGCAAGGACATGTGACATACACTGCCAATGACACATGCCCTTGCTTGTGTGAAAAAAAGCACTTCGCTCCGTGTGTGCGCTGCTGATAGGCTGACAGATTGCACCTCCCCACTGTAAATGCGGGAAAGAGAAAAAAAAATGGAGATCTTCATTATTCCTGCAGAGATCCATCCCCTGCCCCTCCCCCCACCCCGCTGTACACTCAAACTGCGTATTAACATTAATTTTCATCATTACTGAGAAAAAATCCAGTTATGATTTTGGTGCACGAACAGTTATCGAACATAACCTCGAACAGCCGAATTTTTCTCAAATTTTTCGTGTTCGCCGAACGGCTCGAACACCGCCCAAAACAGCTCGAATTTGAGATTGGCGAACAGTTCGAGTAGAACAACGCTCATCTCTACTGCTGATAGGCTGACAGATTGCACCTCCCCACTGCAAATGCGGGAAAGAGAAAAAAAAATGGAGATCTTCATTGTTCCTGCAGAGATCCATCCCCTGCCCCTCCCCCCACCCCGCTGTACACTCAAACTGCGTATTAACATTAATTTTCATCATTACTGAGAAAAAATCCAGTTATGATTTTGGTGCACGAACAGTTATCGAACATAACCTCGAACAGCCGAATTTTTCTCAAATTGTTCGTGTTCGCTGAACGGCTCGAACACCGCCCAAAACAGCTCGAATTTGAGATTGGCGAACAGTTCGAGTAGAACAACGCTCATCTCTACTGAGGATATGGGACAATCCCTTTAAATTGAAACTCTCAGTAAGTCTATACATATGGAAGTAGTTGTATGGATTCTATAAAAATAATTTATAGAGATTCTTTGGGCCCAGTGTCGTAACCAGTGTCCGATGGGATTCGGTTCAAAATTTGGACCTGGGCCCTCACCTGCATGTTAGTCAGATTTATGGGCCCATTTGCAATTCTAGATCCTATAAAAATACACATGTTCACCACCCGTGTAATAATGTCCCTCATATTGGCCCCCACCTGTAATAATATCTCCCATCCTGGGCCCCTTCCTGGTATATTGGCCCCGATCCTTGACCCTTTCACAAATTATTTCCTTCTTCCTTGGCCCCTTCATGTTTGATGTCCACCATCCTGGGCTTCTTCCTGGTAAAGTATCCTCCATCCAGGGCCCCTTCCTGGTTTAATGTCCGCCATCCACTGCCCCTTCCTGTAATAATGTCCCCCATACTGGACCCCTTCCTGGTATAATGGCCCCGATCCTTGGCCCCTTTCACTAATTATTTACTTCTTCCTGGGCCCGTTCATGTCATAATGTCCACCATCCTGCGCCTCTTCCTGATAAAATGTCCTCCATCTAGGGCCACTTCCTGGTATAATATCCCCATTCAGTGCCCCTTTCTAGTAATAATGTCATTCATTTTTGACCCTTTCCGGTTATAATGTCCCCCATCCTGAGCCTATAACTGTTATAATATCCTCCATCCTGGGCCCCTTGTTAGTATACTGTCCCCCATCCTAGCCCCTATTGTAATAATGCCTGGTGTTGTCGGTTGCATCAGAGTGTGTATCAGAGGGTGCGACTGCAATCGTTACACCCCTGTTTGTAATAATCATGAGAAATCTATCTTGGAATCAGGCAATCAGGCCCCCACTGACCTTCCAGTGTGATTTTCACATAAATTCTACATTAGATTTCTCATAATTGACACATCAGATCTAGAGATGAGCGGTGTTCGACTCGAACTGTTCGCCAATCTCAAATTCGAGCTGTTTTGGGCGGTGTTCGAGCCGTTCGGCGAACACGAACAATTTGAAAAAAATTCGGCTGTTCGAGGTTATGTTCGATAACTGTTCGTGCACCAAAATCATAACTGGATTTTTTCTCAGTAATGCTGAAAATTAATGTTAATACACAGTTTGAGTGTACAGCGGGGCGGGGGGAAGGGCAGGGGATGGATCTCTTTAGAAATAATGAAGATCCCCATTTTTTTTTCTCTTTCCCGCATTAATAGTGGGGAGGTGCAATCTGTCAGCCTATCAGCAGTGCACACACGGAGCGAACTGCTTTTTTCACACAAGCAAGGGCATGTGTCATTGGCAGTGTATGTCACATGTCCTTGCCCTATAAGACCCAGCCATTTTCCCCGTCGCCACCATTTTCTCACTGCTGCAGCTGCGAGTTCGACTGCACCGCTGTTGCTGTGTGCATTATACTTTGTTAATTTCAAGCAAATTTTCGCACAAATCTACAGATAGCTTGGGAGTAGGGAATAGTTGTGATTGCAGTCCTTTTAAGGACTAGGTTACATCATTTCCTACGAATTTTATCAGGCAGGTCTGTGCTCTTAAATAGATAGGTTGGGAGTAAAGACTAATTGTAATTGCAGTACTTTTCAGGGCTAGGTTACATCAGTTCCTATCACTTTTATAAGGCAGGTCTGTGCTCTTAAATTGATAGGTTGGGAGTAAAGACTAATTGTAATTGCAGTCCATTTTGAGGGCTAAGTTACATCAGTTCCTACCACATTTTGCCAGGCAGGTCTGTTTTAGTGCTGTGCAATTTTTTTTCACAGCATTTGGCTAAATCTAGCAAAGCAAATCCTTTTTGGCCTCTTGCAGTGTGTGTTAGTCCGTGGAGTAGCCTATCTGTGTTGCAAGCTACACCACCTGTGTATAGAATACCAATTTTTTTACAGCACCTAGAGAAGTAAAACCTTTTGGGCATAGCATCATTCTATTAGTCCATCTATACTAACCTCCACCAGGTTGCAAATTCAAAATAATTTTTATCTGCATCTAGCTCTGAAAAAATATTTTGGCTTGTAGCAGTGTGTGGGACTTGTTCTATTAGTCCATCTATACTAACCTCCACCAGGTTGCAAATTCAAAATAATTTTTATCTGCATCTAGCTCTGAAAAAATATTTAGGCTTGTAGCAGTGTGTGGGACTTGTTCTATTAGTCCATCTATACTAACCTGCACCAGGTTGCAAATTCAAAATAATTTTTTTCTGCATCTAGCTCTGAAAAAATATTTGGGCTTTGGCTTGAAGCAGTGTGTGGGACTTGTTCTATTAGTCCATCTATACTAACCTCCACCAGGTTGCAAATTCAAAATTATTTTTATCTGCATCTAGCTCTGAAAAAATATTTAGGCTTGTAGCAGTGTGTGGGACTTGTTCTATTAGTCTATCTATACTAACCTCCACCAGGTTGCAAATTCAAAATAATTTTTATCTGCATCTAGCTCTGAAAAAATATTTGGGCTTGGGCTTGTAGCAGTGTGTGCGACTTGTTCTATTAGTCCATCAATACTAACCTCCAACAGGTTGCAAATTCAAGATAATTTTTATCTGCATCTAGCTCTGAAAAAATATTTAGGCTTCTAGCAGTGTGTGGGACTTGTTCTATTAGTCCATCTATACTAACCTGCACCAGGTTGCAAATTCAAAATAATTTTTATCTGCATCTAGCTCTGAAAAAATATTTGGGCTTGGGCTTGTAGCAGTGTGTGGGACTTGTTCTATTAGTCCATCTATACTAACCTCCACCAGGTTGCAAATTCAAAATAATTTTTATCTGCATCTAGCTCTGAAAAAATATTTGGGCTTTGGCTTGAAGCAGTGTGTGGGACTTCTTCTATTAGTCCAGCTATACTAACCTCCACCAGGTTGCAAATTCAAAATTATTTTTATCTGCATCTAGCTCTGAAAAAATATTTAGGCTTGTAGCAGTGAGTGGGACTTGTTCTATTAGTCCACCTATACTAACCTCCACCAGGTTGCAAATTCAAAATAATTTTTATCTGCATCTAGTTCTGAAAAAATATTTAGGCTTGTAGCAGTGTGTGGGACTTGTTATATTAGTCCATCAATACTAACCTCCACCAGGTTGCAAATTCAAAATAATTTTTATCTGCATCTAGCTCTGAAAAAATATTTGGGCTTGTAGCAGTGTGTGGTACTCATTGTATTAGGCCATCTATACCAAGCTCCACCAGCTTTAAATTGAATTATAATTTTTAGCTGCATCTTGCCTGTAAAATAATTTTTGGCATATTAGCAGTGTGTGGTACTGATTCTATTAGGCCATCTATACTAAGCTCCACCAGCTTTCAAATTACTAATAATTTTTAGCTGCATCTTGCCTGGAAAATAATTTTGGGCATAGTAGCAGTGTGTGGTACTCATTGTATTAGGCCATCTATGCCAAGCTCCACCAGCTTTGAAATTACTAATAATTTGTAGCTGCATCTAGCCCGGAAAATAATTTTTCTTCCCAATAGTGGTAGCAATAGAAATATGGGGCGCGCTCCTGGCTAACAAAAATATACGCTTCATAACAAAAAACACCAGCCTAGCGCACTGCATTAATAAGATGGCATCATCGTCTCTCCCAGTGCTAGGCCTACTACACCGGCTAGCATTCCTGTGCCTAAAACACAATGTATGGGTCTGCGCTAGCCACGATGCTGAGGGGTCTAAAGCTGCTGCTAACGCTTTATCACAATTCAATTGGCAGATTTTCACAGAGCTCCTCCCCAACGCCCACCCATCGGGCAACAGTTGCCCACTCTCCCTATGGGAACTAGTGGCGAATAGCTGATGCCATTAATCAGAGCGTCAGTTGCCCCATCGACGTGTCAAGCATACGGTAGGGAATGGGAAGAGTGGACACGACTTGTAGCAGGCAAACAGGTTGACCAATGTGAATAAGCCAGATTACAAGTCACCATAGAATTTCTTCACCAGCTAATGATGAGGGGCATATCAGAGGTGTCAGCGCAGCGGTGTCTGACCGGAGTAGCATTTCACTTTCAACTACTGAATTGGGGAGATGTGACAAAGAGATTCATCATCAGACAATCCATAAAAGGGTGGAAAACGAGTCAGCCAAGTCTGGAGTGTAGACGTCCCGTCCCGTGTCACTAAAACTGATTTCTCACATCATATCCCTAACACCATTAACATGACACTTACAATTTGAAGCAACACTACTGTATACTGCATTTGCGAACGCCTTCTTCGGGGCGCTATGCATAAGCGAATTAGTCCCTCAAGCCAAAATTACCACCAGTGGAGGCTTATTACACCAGGATGTAGTCATTGCCAATAATGCAATACGTCTACGCATATGCCAATCGAAAACGGTTCCAGCGGGCAGGGGCACTTGGGTGCTTTTACAACCCACAAACGGTACACTGAGTCGGGTAACAATAGTAAAAACATATATAACCATCATATCACAAAGTAATTTCTTCCTATCACACATTGATGGAACGCCATTATCAAGATACCAGTTCCAAGCTATATTTAATAAATGCATAACATCGGCAGGGAACCACCCCAAAGATTATGGGACACACTCATTCCGCATAGGCGCGGCCACGGAAGCAACAAGAGCAGGACTGTCAGAAACGGAAGTTCAGAGGATAGGGAGATGGCGATCCACGTGTTTGGCGAGATAAATAAGACCGGACTTGTTATCCTAACATGGTTTGTTTCTTTTACAGGTGACGCTAAGCCAACAGTGTGGGTGATAGGCCACTCGTATATATATTGGGCAGAAAAAAGGGCGAAAGTCCGCCCAGGCAGGAGGAAACTAGAGTTTCATAACACATATTTCAACTGGAGAGGAATTAGAGGCCTGCTATGGCCACAGGTACTAATGGAGGTAATCAAGGTAGGGAGAGAGGCAAGAGGTCCGGTTATCTTAGTTTCTACTGACCGAGTGAAATGACCTAGGTCATCACAAGAGCGCATAACTAATGGCAATAATGAAACTAGACACTGAGCGCTTCAGAGAATTTTTCACAAAACTAACTATAGTATGGTCAGAGATTGTGCCGATAGCAGTATGGCAAGGTGCGCGAGACATCACGGCCATTGAACGGACAAGGCGGGTAATAAATATTCGGATGGCAAAATTTAGAAGAGACAGAGGCGGTGTAGTGATACAACACCGACAACTGGAAGGAGATAAAGCAGGCTTCATACTGCCCGACGGTGTTCACTTAATGGATATTGGACTGGACATTTTCCTGTCAGGACTCCTGGACGGAGTGGAACAAGCATTAAGTGTGATGGATGGGGGTCAGAGTCCTGCATACAAGTACGCAGGATCCTCCGTGGCCTGGAAATAGAAAGGACATGTTGGAGAGTTACACTTGTTGGCCAACTTGCCGGTGTGGAGACCCAGTGCATGCTGCAACAAGCTGAATTATTTTAGAAATAAAATGCCTTTCTAATGGAATGAGTATAAAGAGTTAATAAAGCTGTGACCGATCCTCACCCATCCAGTTGTAAGAGTTACGTTATTGTATTGTCAAGGAAAGGGGGGTTGTAGGGGGGCTGAGCGTCTGGGTTTGGTTGGGGGTCCCCACAGTCTGCCTAGACTAGATGCATTTAAAAATTCTTATTAGATACACAGGCAGTGCAGCTTGCTTCGCAGCTGGTATACTATGCCCAAAGTATTGCCTAGGCTAGATGCAGTTAAATATTCTACGCTGACTAGCAGACACTGAAGCTTTGGAGCAGACCTCTGAGTAAACAACTCTTCAGACTCAACCATCTGTGTTACCCCAAGCCACAGTGTATGTAGTTTCTTACAGTTAAAAAGGGGGGGGAGCGACCCAACCCACCTGGAATTGACGATGCCAACGTCACGTAAAACACAGCAAGGGGACTCCAAAAAGAGTCTCCATTTTTTCCAAAAATTGTGGCACAGACACCACTTAAGTGGCATCAATTGCCCAAGAGTTGCTTAAAACGTTTGGTGAGGTGATTTTACCAAATCCTCAAGCTTTTAGTCTCCCCAGGATGACACAGGGGTAGAAAAGTCCTTGCGGATCCATGATTTGTTCATCTTTATGAACGTGAGTCTGTCTACATTCTCAGTGGACAGCCGCGTGCGCTTATCTGTCAGCACACCACCAGCATCGCTGAACACACGTTCAGAGAGAATGCTGGCTGGAGGGCATGACAAGATCTCCAAGGCGTGAGTGGCAAGCTCCGGCCATTTTTCCAGATTGGAAGCCCAAAATAAGCAAGGGTCCAGTGACACAGTCATAGCTTCAATGTTCACTTGGAGATACTCCTGTACCATCCTCTCTAGGCGTTGACTATGTGTCAGACTTCTTGTCTCCTGTGGCCTTGCAAAGGATTGTCTAAAAAAGTGGTGAAACGATTCCACAAAATTGCTGTTACCAGCAGATACTGTGTTACTGTTACGGTTTGAGTGATGAAGACTTGACAGTCCCACGGTTTGCAAGTTAGAACTGTGAGATTAACTACGTGCACCACTGGTGTTTTGTGGAAAAGCACAGGTAAGATTCTGCAACAGCCTCTGCTGATACTCCTGCATGCATGAATCCCTTTCTATGGCAGGAATTATTTTGGCAAATTTACTTTTGTACCGGGGATCTAAGGGTGTGGCAACCCAGTAGTCGGGATTACTTCGAATTCTGACAATCCGATGGTCATGTTGCAGGTAGTGCAGCTAGAAGGCACTCATGTGTCTTGCGCATCCAGGAGGACCAAGTCCTTGTTGTGTTGGTAGCGAGGTAAGAATCATGCTTCCTTCCTCTGCCCCCCCCAACCTCGCACAACAGAAATGTGATCAAGGACTCCCTCATCTGATGAGTCTTACATGCCCATCGCCAGTTCGTCATCCTCTTCTTCCTCAGCTCCTGCACCTTCCTCAACAGTTTGGCTGCTACCATGCACCCTGGTTATCCCTCTCCCCCACCCTCCCATGCCTGCCGCCTTGGTGCTGCCGACCGTCTGGACCTTGGAGATGTTATCCCTTCCGCATACGACTCCTCCTCTACTTCCTCCACCTCCTCTTGTCCCACCACCTGACTCTGAATTCTGTTTAACGTGTGCTCCAGCATGTAAATCACCAGAATAGTCATGCTGATAATGGCATCGTCGTCAGCACTAAACTTCTTCGTCGCCATTTCAAAACTGTGCTGAAGGGTGTGTGGCGCCCCTGAGGGTTCAGTCGCCACAGAGGTACTGCATCTCACACAGAGGTGTGGTATCTCACCCTCAGGTAAGGAAGGAGTATGGCTCGGGACCCTAACACCTGCATCCAACACATACCCGCAGTGGGGGTAGGGCGACATTGCTCCTAAGGGAGAGCACAGTCCCAGGTCCCTAGCTGGTGGGAGGGTCCTATGTAGTGGGTGTGGGTGGAGAAAGCAGCTTAGGGGAGCACATGACAGGGAGAGGATAAATAGGAAGCCATCTTAGAAAGAGCAAGCCAGTCAGAGTAGAAGTGACCGGAGCAGACGCTCTGCTTGAGCTCTGCTCTGGAGGCGGGCCTAGCCTGGGAGGCCCTGGACTGAAGGAGAGAAGAGAGGAGTGGGAGCAGGATGGCTCCAGAAACCGAAGAGACCCTAGGGGTACGGGCCGTGCTGAAGGCCACCCGTACGCCCGCTGCTACCAGGAGGAAGAGGGGTCAGGCCAGATAAGGGGAACCGGTCCCTCAACTAGCGGAGAAACAGCAAGGCTCAACTAGAAACCGGGCTGCAGGCTAAAGTCCACACCAGTCTCACTAAGAAGGTAACCATATAGGACCCAGGGGACGGAACACACGTCTCCCGCCAAGGCCCGAGGATACCGGATAGAAGTGTCACTGGGTGTGAGGTGCAGGGAGAAGGCCAGAGAAAGGACACACATAAAGGGGTCCTGCTAAGTACTCCAGAGCTATCTGGGGGTGGACTGAGCCCCTCACTGAGTACGCACAGCACCACAGGGGAGATTGCTCTGGTACCTGTAATCTGGACTGCAACAACTGTGAGTAAAGATCTTGGGACTGCATCAGACGGACTCTGTGTTCATTACTGACTCCCTGCACTACAACCACCATCACCCACCCACACTGCCCTGAAGCTACACTCTTCCTGTGGGGAGTAATAATACCATTGCTGCAAAACCACCAGCTTCAGAGGACTGTTCCGCAGCGGCGGCCCCTTTGGCCGCACTCCACAGGTGGCGTAGTCGGACATTATAAAACCCATATATACAAATTACCCTTGGATTGACCGCCCTGGGTCATGGACCAGGTCGCCGCCACAGTGCAAACAACCCCCAGCGTCTACCGGCCCGGCTCCGGGTACCCCAAGGCCCAAGGGGGCGCATCAACTTCATAGGTCCCTGATCTGAGACCACTCCTGCAGCGTGATTTGCCCCACCTCTGGATCTCGTTGGCCCAGGAAATACGTCAGAACGTATTGCACCAGGGCTTGTCGGTGCTGCCACAGTCGCTGCAACATGTGCAGAGTTGAATTTCACCATGTCAGCACATCGCATTTCAGCCGGTGAACTGGCAGGCCCAACGACTTCAGTAGAGATGTAAGTCGTTGAGCTGCGGCATGCGAACGGCGGAAGTGCGCACACAACAACCATGCCCTCTGCAGAAGGCCATCTAGTCCGGGATAGTGGGCTAAAAATAGCTGGACAACCAGGTTCAACACGTGAGCCATACAAGGCACATGTGTGACATTGCCCCGGCGAAGGGTCGCACCCAGGTTTGCAGCATTGTCGCACACGGCCTTCCCTGGTTGCAGGTCCAGTGGAGACAACCATTCATGAAACTGGGTCTCCAGAGCTGACCACAACTTCTCAGCTGTGTGACTCACATTTCCCAGACATTTCAAAGTAAACACTTCCTGATGCCATTGAGCCCTGCTGCCAGCATAGTAAGGAGGTGTGCAGGATTCCTTCTGCGAAGTTAGAAAGCGGGTGGCATCACCAGACAGGCTTTGGGTGCAGGTGGAGGACCGAGAGAAGGTTGAGGAGGCAGAAGCAGTGGAGGAACTTCTAGATAAAGAGGATTGACGTACAACTCATGGGGACGGCAAGACTTGGACAGCAGCCCCTTGTCCTTCTGTCACCATAGTTACCCAGTGCCCAGTCAGCAACATGTAACGCCCCTGTCCATGCCTACTTGCCCAAGTGTCTGTGGTTAAATGCACCCTGTCACACACAGAGTTTCTCAAAGAAGCGGTAATGTTGTGTGCTACATGCTGGTGGAGCACAGGCACACCATTCTTTGAGAAGTAGTGCCGACTGGGCATCTGGTACTGGGGCACTGCGATGGACATAAGGTCTCAAAAATCCTCTGTGTCCACCAGGCGGAAAGGCAGCATTTCAGTAGCCAACAGCTTGCAGATGGTGAAATTCAACCTCTTTGCTTTGTCATGGCTAGGAGGAAATGGTCTTTTACTTGTCCACATCTGAGGGACCGAGGGCTGGCTGTTGTGCTTAGACGGGGTTGAGTAGGATGTCCCCGGCAAACTTGCCGGTCTGTGAGGAAGATGCAATCGGAAAAGTTAGGTTGCCTTGATCCAAAGAAGGTGCTCTCGATGTCGGAGAGCGCTCAACGCCAGCTGTTGTTTCCACTTCCAAATGAAATGATGATCTGCCAATCACACTGGCTGTTGCGGGTAAAGAGGTGGCAGGTCAGCATCCAAAAACAAGTGTGACTGCTGTCCCCCCAGTCACAGAGGATGAAGAGGCCGCGGATGCACAAGATGGGGCAGACGGTGGTTGGCCCGGCCCGCTAGGCCGCAATGTAGCACAGTGAGCTTCCCACTGCAACTTAAGCTTCATATCCATGTGACGGTTCATGCATGAAGTACTCAAACTAAGTATTTTATGGCCTCTACTTAGCTTTTGGTGACAAATATTACAGATAACACGAGTTGGGTCATCCTTAACCCCTTTCCAACCCATGACGTCTTAGTACGCACATTTGCGTACCCCCGGTTCAGTGAGGGCTGCTGCGCTGAGCCCTCACTGAACCGAGCACATGTCAGCTGATTCTTACAGCTGACATGTGCCCGCAACAGCCGCGGGTGGAATCGCGATCCACCCGTGGCTGTTAACATGCTAAATACCGCTGTCAATCTCCGACAGCGGCATTTAACGCGCGCTTCCGGGTTGCGCGTCATAAGCCCCGCCCATCGGCGACCCCGTCACGTGATCGCGGGTCGCCGATGGGCGTGCATGACAACCCAGGGTCTGCAGCAGACGCCTGTGGTTGTCATGATCTCGTCGCTATGAGCGCCACCTAGTGGTCTGCGCTCATAGCACAGGACCATTTCTTCTGCATGCAGGGGATCTGCTCGTCCCCTGTATGTAGCAGAGACAATCAGACAACAGCTGCTTCTAGTCTCCTATGGAGACTATTGAAGCATGCAGTAAGTAAAAAAAATATGTTATTAAAAATATTAAAAAAATAAAAAAAATATAAAAGTTTAAATCACCCCCCTTTCGCCCCATTCAAAATAAAATATAAAAAAAAAAGCCCCACATACACATATTTGGTATCGCCGTGTTCAGAATCGCCCGATATATCAATATAAAAAAAGAATTAATCCGATCGGTAAACGGTGTAACGAGAAAAAAATTCTAAACGCCAGAATTACGTTTTTTGGTCGCCGCAAAATTGCAATAAAATGCAATAACGGGCGATCAAAACATCGGATCTACCCCAAAATGTTATCAATAAAAACGTCAGCCCGGCTTGCAAAAAATAAGCCCTCACCCAGCCACAGATCACGAAAAATGGAGACTCTACAGGTCTCGGAAAATGGCGCTATTTTTTTTTGTTTTTTTTACCAAATTTTGGAATTTTTTTTCACCACTTAAATATAAAATAACCTATACATGTTTGGTGTCTACGAACTCGTAATGACCAGGAGAAAAAGAATGGCTGGTCAGTTTTAGCATTCAGTGAACGTGGTAAAAAAAATAAATAAAAAACAACTGTGGTATTGCACTTTTTTTGCAATTTTACCGCACTTGGAATTTTTTTCCTGTTTTCTCATACACGATATGGTAAAACTAGTAATGGCGTTGAAAAGTACATCTTGTCCCGCAAAAAATAAGCCCTCACATAGCCATATTGTCTAAAAAATAAAAACGCTATGGCTCTGGGAACAAGGGGAGCAAAAAACGAAAAAGCAAAAACGACAAAACCCAAGGTTGCGAAGGGGTTATCCATCTGAAAAAATGCCCAGGCTATGCAAGGCTTAGAGCCTATGCCACCTCAAGAGCCACTACGACTTGCAGTCAGAGGCAGAGTTGTGGTTGAGGATGCGGTTGTTGACGTGCTTCCAGTACTCCGTCTCTGTCCAGGATGGCGCAACCTAACCTCGTCGTCAATAGCATCTGTGACGTCCAGCTGCGCTTGGTATCACAGATCCTAGAAGAGTACATTGATGGAATCCTCCACAAGAGGCCCCCATAAACATTCACACATCTCCACCTACCACCTCAGACCAGCAGATGGAGCCGGTTAGGGATATAAATAGGGAAGGTGGAGCTAAGCAGTTCAGTTCCTCTGAAGAGTTCCTGCAGTAGAGAAGCCTAAGAGAGGTCAGTCTGCAGTGGAGCTCAGTCTAGTCTAGAGAACTCAGTTAATAGTTCAGCAGTGGAGCACGAGGCTCCTGTTAGCTAGATTAAGGGAGCCCAGTTAGAGCTTAAGGTGTGCCGGCGCCATAAGATTGGTGAAGCGCGGCAAGCTGCCGTTAGTGTGTATAGCCTAGTGAGGGCCCGAGTAGGCCAAAGGTGAGTGGACAGTTAGTACATAGGGGGCAGAGGAGCTTAACCAGCTCACCCCGAAACATTTACCGGACACCTTATCCGAGCTTACCGAGATCTCTATGACCCAGTAAGGCATAACCTGAATCCCTGGAGAAATACAAGTCCCAGGATCGCTAAGGTGCTGATACGTAACAGAGCCAGGAGACGCTTAGGCCCCACATACTGGGAGTGTGAACTCCAAGACAAGGCCCTACCACAAGGTCAGCCAGCGCAAGACAGAGACAAAGTTAGATCTAGCTCCAGTCAGGTCAGAAACTTACTATGCAGAGGCAAGAAAAAGGAGGCCCTACACCTTCTCATTGGGGAGGATCCTGATATGCACCCTTCTCCCTACAGTGCTCCGGGATGTGCCTGAATTTCCACCAGTAAAAGGTACTGAAGTGACTACCGTGTCTGTTCCCGTTCTTGCTCTGACCCAGCTGGGTCTCGCCTGTCCTGCATTCCACATGCATACGCTTTTCTGAGGCCTAGCTCCACCTGTGGGGAGCTATACCATCGAGCTGCCTTTCCACCGGCCTCAGTGGACTACTGCAGCACTGGTGCTTCTCACCAGATACCACAGGTGGCGTCACGAACTCTTATAAAATTAACAATTATCCACCCTTTTAAAGAGTGACCCCAGGGTACGGGCCCGGGAGCCGACCACCGCGACATCCCAAAGGCCAGGCAAAGGCCCGGGTACCGAGTCATCCCGATCCCCTGGGTTAGTCACATCCTCCTCTACCTCCTCTGCTGACCTCATCGACTGGCTGACTGTGGGTTGACAGTAAGTGGGATCTCCAACCTCGTCATCATCACCCTGTGTGTTCTCACACCCGTCGTCCTCAGAGCCAACCTCTTCCTGACCTGACCGAAAAGTCAAGTTGTCGCTCCAATCATGTATTTGAGTCTCATCATCGTCTTCATCATTGTCTCCACCAACAGGAGTTACAGTTTGGGAATAAGGGTCTACATTATGCTCAGAACCTTCTTCATCTGGGCATCAGTGCAGATCATTTCCTCGTCTGGATTAACAGAAGCTCTGGAGCAGACCTTCGTTTCCCAGACTATAGTATGAGTAAACAGCTCTGCAGATTCAACCATCTGTGTTACCCCATACTCAGACAGGCAGCTGGAGACTTGGGAGCTGTGAGGAAGAAAGTGCGATTGGGGTGACACCTCTGAGGACTGGAGTATTTGTGATGTTGAAGTTGAGGTGAAGGAGAGCCCACTTGAAGGAGCACTTGATATACATTGAAGCACCTGCTGTTTTTGTGCCTCATCTGGAATTTGTAGCGATGGGCGTGTCCGTAAGAAAGGTATCGTATCACATTGTCCACGAAAAGAAGTATACATCTTAGTTTGGCTGGAAGATGGTCTTTCTTCTGCAGATGTTACTCCCTCCCACCGCGGGGGGGGCTCGACCCACCAGCGGACTGGCACCAGTATTGGGAGAGGGGGGCTGGCCGTCAGGGTCCGCTGCGTCTCTGGCACAAACCCGGCGACACGGAGGTCGCACGGGCAGGAACGGACTGGCCGTGTCGGCTTCGCACTCCAGCGTAGTCCCTCTGCCCGCTCACGCCCGTAACCTCAAAGGGATGCGCAAGCGGCTTTTCTTCCCAGGGCTGTTCCCTGCCCAGCAGGAACGTGGGGGAGCTCAGGTTGGCCTTCTACTGTACTCCCTTACCGCCCTCGCCCTCTTTCCTTCTTCCGTTCTCCATCTAACCCCTCGGCTCTGTGGTGTCCGCTCTCCCTCCAGCTCTCTCCTTCTCACAGGTGGACTACCGCGTGTATTCACACTGTGGCGAATCTTTTGGGCCCAGGCATAAGAAGTTGTCGAGGTAATGGATAATATGTGCCCCCTTAGAAACATCCATGACAACCCATTCGAGGAAGCAACTAAACGCCTCAAATAGTGAGCAGGATCTGGACCACCCAATGGGCAAACTGCTATCTATATAGTATGCTCCTTCCCAGAAGCAGCCCAATACGTGGACACTAGTCGGAGGCACAGGTAGTAAGTAACCGGAACGCCGCATCAATGTCTGTTTTTGCCATTAGGGTGACCCTTCCCAACTACTTGATCCGCCTGATTGCCTTGTCAAAGGATGTACAGTATATACTACTGTACTTGGTTCCGCGTCGATGTTGTCATTTACTGACCTGCCCCTTGGATATGACAAATGGTGGATTAGTCCGAATGTATTGAGTTCCGTTTTTGGCACAACTCACAACGGGGATACCACTACATCTTGTAAGGAAAGTGTTCTGAATGGAACCACCATTCTACCTAAAGATATTTATTTTTTTAATTTTCTTGTCACGACGTCTGGGCGTTGGTAGGCTGATTTTAGATTTTTACTCCAGCCTTTCTTGATTTTAGAAGGGCATGACATGCCTATATCTGTGTCTCCCCCTCCTTTTACTCCTCCACCTCTTTTCTTTTCGCATGACTATATGTACTTGTCACTTTTCCATGTGTTAGTTGTGTCTTCTGAGCAGTTTGTCAGCTTTTGGACACCTTTGAAGTGTTTTCTATGTGTTTTCTATGTATTTCTATGTGTTTTTGTTTGCCTGGTATTGGTTTTAATGGTATTCGAAGGTGTTCGACGAACAGTCCGACGAACCGAACCGAACTCGAACACTACGGGGGTGGCTCAACACTAATCAGATCTTTACAAATCACTTTTATTGGGGGGACAAGGATCAATATAACCATACTACTACTTCAGAATGTAAATAGTATTTATTATGCTCTTTTATTAAGTTAAATAATAATTAAAAATATATATATAGTAAGTAAAAAATAAAAGAATTAGTAATATAATTATTATAAACAGGAAAACCCATGTTCTTGATAATTTGTGCAATCTTTTAGGTGTCCAAAATAAAGTTAAACTAGTATGCATAGAAACATAGAAATAAATAAATGCATAAAAAACTAAAAAACTAAAAATAGAAGATAAAAAAGGTGTAAACATTTAAATAATCAGAGCAGTATGAATCCTATGGCAACCGTGGCGAATATATACAAATAAAACGGGCCCACTATTCTGGAAGGAGTGTGGATTGGACTTTCCCATTCCTACCCCTGAAGACACCAATTGCATCATGTGTATTGTGTATTATTGTGCGTTTCTGTACATATTGTGTCTTGTGGTGATTGCCTGTACAATGTGTAGTAATCATAGGTGGATTATAATGAGGGCAATCTGGGCTACCACCCGGGGCCCGAGGCTCTGGGGGGCCCATGGCCAAATTGCCTTCATTATAATGTTTTGTGCACCACCACTGGTGGCACACATATCAGCAGCACATACACTTACCCCGTCCCTTACAGCACGCCTTGTGCTTTTTAAATTAGGTATGTAATATACGCCTGCAAACTTTCCGGTATTAATAGGGAAAGAAAATATAAACCATGACTATATGCCTCTAATCCAAAACTATCCCTCTTCCTCCAGCTATCCCTACACTAAATGCAGGTAACAGCGGTTTTACTAGAGAAAGGACAGCTTGTAGCCCTGAAAAGAACTTTTGTTTTCCTGGTGCAGCAGCGGTATACAAGTACTGCAATAGAAATTAAACATTGCCTATATGTCTACACTAAACTTAGTGTAGCATCGGCGTCTCTGCCTCCTGCCCAGCAGAGACGCCGTCCCCCTTACTGCCGCGGTCCTGCCCAGGAGTCTTCTGGCCTCCCTGTAGCTGCTGCTGGTGCACGCAGCTTCCCTGGCCCTGTGCTTAGGGCGCGCGCGCTCCCGCCTTCTTAAAGGGGCCGCGCGCGCCATCCTAAGAAGTTCCCGGCCAATGGCCAGAGGACTTTCCCTATAAAAGGCACCTCCTACAATATGGAGGTGCCCGTGCAAGCTTGATGCTCTGTATGCTAAACTCTGTATCAGCCCACAGGTCCAGCTGCCTGTCTGACTACCAGTCTAGTCCGTTTAACTATCAGTCCAGTGTGTCAGCCTGATTACGAGTCCAGCTTGACAGTCTGCTTACAGTCCAGTCCGCTAGTCTGTCTATGGGCTTGGCCAGTCTGCTTATCCGGAGCCTCCACCTGCTACCTGTCTCCGCCTGCCAAGGACACTCTCCAGCCTGATGGTCTGCCTCCGGTAAAACCCGCCAGTCTGTCTATGGGCTAGACTAGCCTGCCTACTTGGAGAACTTGCCTGTTACCTGGAGGCTCCTGCCTGCACCTGCCGTGTATACCTGACAGCCTACCTAGAGGCTCCCGCCTATCACTCGCCGTGACCACCTGACAACCTACCTAGAGGCTCCCACTTGTCACTTGCCGTGACCACCTGACAGCCTACCTAGAGGCTCCTGCCCATCACTTGCCGTGACCACCTGACAGCCTACCTAGAGGCTCCTGCCTGCACCTGCCGTGTATACCTGACAGCCTACTTAGAGACTCATGCTAGTTTCCTGCCGTATCTGCCAGCCCGTCTGCCAAGATCTCTCATCAGCCTGCCTGCCGTGCTCATCTGCTGTACTGGTCAGTCTCTGCCTTCTGACCCGTGGGAGTCACCTGCTTTCATACAAGGTCGGTCCCCAGAGTAGCACCTGGTCCCTCTGCTCAGTCCTTCCCTGGTCACGGAATTGATTGAGCCGCCGTACAGCCTTGGTCGATCCGAGTAGATACCTAGTAACGCCCCTCTGGTCCCTCCTTGCACCGCAGCACAGATGTTCCACCACCCGGATCCGTAACACTTAGCTTTCCTAAATCAGCTCTCCCTAAACCATTTCCAGAGCAAGCATTGCGTCACTGTATCTTATATAAGCCCGATGACGCAAAGCCGCCTGTCTATCACAGTAATGCTACTAGCAGCCAACTTGGCTACGGCATTACAGTGTATGGCGGGCAATCCTTGTATGTTTATTGGCTGCCTAACGGCTGTAAAACATGAGCAGCTAAGACTCAAGCATGGCGCTTGAGCAGAAAACCCACGATACTCGATCAAGTACCAAGCATACCCGAACCCCCCGATGCTCTCTCATCATTAATTATTATTGCCAAAAAATCAAGTTATCCACTATCAAGACAGTGAACAATTTGCTGATCATTTGCGGTCTGACCATTGGGACCCCCAGAGATCCTGAGATCAGGGATCTGGAAGCCCAAGAACAAGGCTCTTCAGTTTTGTCAGGTTTCGATAGGAGGTATGCATGTGCATTGTCTATAAGACTACTGAGTATAGTACTTGGCTATTTCTGGTAATCTCATCCACCATAAATAAAGCGAAGGCCGAGCATGTGTACCCCCGATCCAATCCTGATGAAATTGCAGTGCCCCTGATCTGGGAATCACTAGGAGTCCCAGTGGTCAGGCCACCAGTAATCAGCAAACTATTCCCTAGGGGATAACATGATATTACTTGATTTTTTTGGGAAAATAACTTTAATAATAATGAAGGTTTTTTAATATAAGTTTTTTAAATCACCCATGGCAGGGCGTCATTTCTCCACTGTCCCACCTGGCCTATTTTTTGGATTCCTAAGCTCTTGCATTTTAAGAACTGTATACCCAATCTGATATGTGAAAAAACAAGTTCAGTATAAACAAAGAAATGCTTGAATAATAAAATGTGAAATGTTGCACATTTTGCAAATCAAAAAGGAGCATTAAACATCAGATTGTAAAAAGTCCATGGCGCTTGTTACAGTGGGGGTTATAAAAATTCAGCTAGCCATAAATAATTGAAGCTTTAGCGTTTTATGGGAAGGAAGTCATTATTGCTTAAATACCTTGCTCTTTCAAAATGTCACAATTCAAGAAGGGTAAGCATAGACAAAGGCAACGCAGCTGAAATGTATAAATCAATCTCATGTATTTCCTTCATGTATATTTTTCAATTTTCTTTTTTCCATTTTTTTTTAAATATGAAATTTTAATGTGTTAAGAAATAATTTGGGCTTTAACATAAAGCAGTTAAATTTTATTACAAACCTTGGCTATGCGATGATAATAATCACATATCCCTTATGAAAAGAAAAAGGTGATATCACGGCCAATCAAAGTCAAAAGGCTCTCAGCCAATCAAAGCAGACAAGGTGACTTTAAAGTTTTGGGAAAGTTTATTGTGGGTAGTTGAACTTTTTCTGTGTTTTTTTTTTTAGAAGTTTGTCTTGTAATTCAGTTTTGATCAGTGCAAAACATTTGCAAGACTCTGAATATTCTGAAGCGAGTTTCAGGGGATTTCTGGGTGAGAGACTCGCTTGGACTGAGTTCATTTACAGTGCAAGTCTGCCAGAGGCAAGCGTAGGATTTTCATAAGCAAAATTTCACCTTTAGTCTTCATGTCACCCAGAAATGGAAAATTGCTTAGCATGTTATAGCTATATATCATGCAATACCATTCCACGAATGTTACCCTTTAATTTTGCAGGGAAGGGTCCAAGCTCTTTATTGTGTGGCAGGGGAGAGAAGGAGTCAGTCATACATTAAGATCCTCTAATCTTGTCTCGGGGTTCCGGAATCCTCTGTAATATTAGTAATCCGACAGGTTACAAATTAACTCCATGCCAGTATAATATGAAAATCGGTTGGCAGTATGATATAAGTTGGCACAAACAAGTGGCAGATGTTAAGAAGGGGGTCATAGCAGTAGAATTTTGCTTGTATTCTGGGGAAAGACAACAAAGTAATGTGACCCATGCCGAAGCTTACATTTCAGGGATCAGCATTGGGCCATCAGAATAATGTCATCTGAAAACTGGATTTTGAATGTTTGCAGATAAGGAACAAAAAAAATAAACGAAACAGAAAAAATCAAGGCTATTTTTTTCTCTTTTTCTCTTTTTTAATTTTTTGTTCTTGCATTTAAAGGGTTATTCCAAGATAGTAAGTAGAAAGGGGAGGCCATTTGCCATTTTATAAAGGATGCATTGATCGTCAATCGTGGTCTAACAGCTGGAACCTGCATCTATCCCAAGAACTGGGCTCTGGAACTTGGGAATCGGGCTCTGCGTCCCTATCTTGAATGGACAGCTGTGCTTAACTTTCTCCAACAGTTCCATAGACAATAAATAGAGTGGAAGTTATGCATGATTACCTCCACTCCATTTACATGGTGTAACATTTGTGGTAGTACAATCACTGTGCCGTGGACCGAGGAGATCCTAAAGGGGCCTGACTAGGCAAACACCTGACTTTTTGCTAGAGCCCCTGATGGTGGAGTTAGACTTTGCTCCAGATGGATGCCAGGTGGTACTCGAGGACAGACCTTAGAAACATGGCAGCTGACCCCAAAAAAGCAGGTAGATGGAGCGGTCAAGACTGGATGGACTTGACACGTACTGTCAGGCATGGTAAGAATACAGGAAGATGCGGCAGGTGTAGACAGTAGTGTTGAGCCACCCCCGTAGTGTTCGAGTTCGGTTCGGTTCGTCGAACACCCGTATGTTCGCCGAACTGTTCGTCGAACTGTTCGTCGAACACCTTCGAACACCGTTAAAACCAATGGCAGGCAAACAAAAACACATAAAAACACATAGAAAACACCTTCAAAGGTGTCCAAAACCTGACAAATTGCTCAGAATACACAACTAACACATGAAAAAGTGATAAGTACATATAGTCATGTGAAAAGAAAAGAGGTGGAGGAGTAAAAGGAGGGGGAGACACAGATATAGGCATGTCATGCACTTCTAAAACCAAAAAAGTGCGAAGCCGACACGGCCAGTCCGTTCCTGCCCGTGCGACCTCCGTGTCGCCAGCTTTGTGCCTGAGCTGCGGTGGACCCTGACGGCCAGTCCCCCTCTCCCAATACTGGTTCCTGTCCGCTGGTGGGTCGAGCGAGCCCCCCTGCGGTGGAGGCAGGTCTAAGCTTTTTAATTTAAATAGTCTCTCTAATTTGAATGAATGCACTTTAAATCCTTTTACAAGAATCTATTGGAGGGCAACTCTCATGCCAGCAGCCGCGTAATTCCAGCTCCAGTAGCGTCCACTAAAGCTGCTGCAGTTAAAAAGCTTTTATAAGGATCGAGCTCGGCGGTCCACTGCAAGGCGTCCTACCGCCAGTCCCAGCCCCTATGCCTTGGGGTGCCTCCCGATGCTCTTCACTGAGTATCCCGGGGTCCCGAAGCATTTCCTTTGAAAAAATTAAGTGTCCAAACAACAGGTGGTGTAGCTTGCTTAACAGCTGGGATAATCCGCTGACTAGCAGACACTGCTACTAGGCACAAAGTATTTCCTGGGCTAGATGCAGTTAAAAATTTGTAATTAGATATTCTCGTTGGATGCTGAGAAAGCATTCCATAGAGTCTCCTGGCACGCCATATATTATTCTCTTAAAAAGCTTGGGATAGGGGTCTAGGGGACCCTTTTATTGCCAAAATCACTGCCCTGTATCGCAATACATCTCCTAGGCTGAAGATAAATGGAACTGTAGCACCCCGAGGGCTCGGTAGCTACAGAGGTATTGCATCTCACCCAGAGGTGTGATATCTCACTCTCAGGTAAGGATGGAGTGTGGATCAGGACCCCGACACCTGCATTCATTACACCACATTGCCGTGGGGCAGGGCGGCCAATATGCCCCTGAGATGGGCACGACAGTCCCTGTCCCTGGCTGGAGTGGGGGGAGGGAACACCGAGGAAGGGGAACCCTGTAGTGCAGGAGCAGGGAAGAAGCAGTTCCTGGGTGCATTGAGAAGGGAGTATAAAAGGTGGGCCCCATCTTAGTTCAGTGCAGAGAAGACTGAGCAGAAGTGACAGGGAGCAGGGGCTCTGCATGAGCTCTGCTCCGGAGACCGGCCTAGTAACAGAGGCCCAGGCCTGGAAGAGGTAGAAGGAAGGAAGAGGAGCGGAGAAGGCTCCAGGAACAAGGAATGAAGGGATCCCAGGGGTGTGGACGGGCGAGTCGCCACCGCACGCCCGAATCCACCTGCGTGGAGGGGTCAGGTCAAAGGGGGAGACCGGTCCCCGAAACTAGTGGAGGTGGGTAACGACCCTCAGTTGGAAACCGGAGGCTGTAACTTTTTATGTGGCGCAGCCCCTTGCTACACCCGCTAGGAAGGCACCACATAGGGTCAGGGAAACTGGCGCCAAGTTTACCAATAGGAGGCCCGAGGCAGCCGGACAGAAGCATTGGTAAGAAAGGCCAGACAAAGGACACAAAAAGGGGGTCCTGTTAAACGCTCCTAAGTTATCTGGGAGTTGTCTGAGCCCCTCACCTGGTGAGCACTGTACGACGTGGGCAGCCGTTACCTGCAGAAGTGGTCTGGATAATAAGAACTGTGAGTAAAGGCCCTGGACTGCATCACTGACTCCGTGTTGTTACTGCTGCTGCCCTGCACCATCACCCCCATCCTCCGCAAACACTGCCCTTAGCCTATACTCCTCCCATGTGGATTTATGCTACGCTCTGCTGCACCCACAACACCAGCCTCAGCGGTCTGCCCTGCAGCGGCGGTTCACTCTGACCGCAATCCACGGGTGGCGTAGTCGGACATTTAAACATTAAAACCACATAAATAGTTCCGCCACTTGTTTGACCGCCCTGAGCCATGGAATCGAGTCGCTGCCACGGAGACTACAACCCCGAGCATCCACCAAAAAGGGTTCGGCTCCGGGTGTCCCAAGGCCCAGGGGGCGCGTCAGAACATTTTTATTACCTTTCATTATCACCAATGAGACAAGGCAGGGCTGTCCTCTGTCCCCTCTCTTATACATCCTAGTGACGGAGCACCTGCTCTCATCAATTCGCCATAACCCCAATATTAGGTGGATTGAGGTGGGAGGCACCGAGTACAAGTGCTCTGCATTTGCTGATGATGTCCTAGTATATATCACTCAATCACATATTTCCATCCCTGCTGTTATGACTGAAATAGATCACTTTGTTACATGGTCAAATTTTAAAATCAATGCAGCGAAGTCTGAGGCCTTCGATGTCTCCCTCCCTAAATCCATACAGGATTCTATCCAGTCCAACTTTCCCTCTGCCTGGCCCTCACAGGGTATCAAATACTTAGGAATTCTTATTCATAGAGACCTCTCCCGTCTATGTTATCTTAATTTTGGGCTCTTTATTGAACAACTCCATACAGACCACGGTTGGCAAGTTAGAACTGTAAGATTCACTACGTGAACCACTGGTGTTTTGTGGAAAAGCACATGTACACTGTGTTCCAATTTATTATGCAAAAAGTGTTTAGGAGTGATAAGGTAAGAATTTGTTTGTTTGTCAGGTAAACTCATTGATAGTGATGTGTGTCAGGGCTCTTTATATCACTGTAAGCAATTGCAGACAGCTGTGCTAACAAGTTTGGCAGGTGTGTCGAATGAAAGGCAAGACTACTTAAGAAGGCTGTCCCACATTATTAAGCAGCCTACATTTTCTGCCAAAATGGGAAAGAAAAAGGATGTGTCGGCTGCTGAGAAGCAACAAATTGTGGAGTGTTTAGGTCAAGGCATGACTACAATGAACATTGCCAAGACACTTCATCCTGATCATCGCACAATCAAAAAGTATGTAGCTGATTCACAGTACACACGTGTGCGTCCTGATAAGGTAAAATTGAGGACTCTTTCCTACAGGCAATTATGTCAGGTTAAAAGAGCAGCGGCAAAAAAGCCTTGTCATAGCAGCAGACAAGTTTTTGAAGCTGCTGGTGCCTCCAACGTCCCCCGAACAACAAGATGCAGAGTCCTTCAGAGGTTTGCAGCTGTGCGTAAGCCATCCTGTCGACCTCCTCTATCCACTGCACACAAGCAGAAACATAAAGACTGACCTCAAAACTGTTTGTTCACCGATGAGTTCCATGCAACGCTCGATGGTCCAGATGGATGGAGTGGAGGATGGCTGGTTGATGGACACCCCACGCAAACACGGCTACGGTGCCAACAAGGAGGAGGTGGAGTAATTTTTTGGGCTGGAATCATGGGGAGAGAGATTGTCAGCCCCTTTAGGATCCCTGAAGGGGTAAAGATGAACTGCATAATGTATGTGAAGTTTCTCAAACAGCACTTCCTGCCATGGTTCAAGAAGAAGAACCGTGTATTCCACAGCAAGATCATTTTCATGCATGATAATGCACCGTCTCATGCTGCACATAACACATCTGCATCTCTGGCTGATATGGGCATAAAAGGGGACAAACTTATGGTGTGACCCCCATGCTCCCCTGACCTCAACCCCATTGAGAACATCTGGAGCATCATCAAAAGGAGTGTCTATGGTGGCAGGAGGCAGTTCACATCTAAGCAACAGCTCTGGGAGGGTATTCTGTCCTCATGCAAAACAATTGAAGCAGAAACCATCCAAAACCTGACAAATTCAATGGACGAGACAGTTCAGAAGCTCCTTTCGAACAAGGGGTCCTATGTGCAAATGTAACATCACCTAGAATAAAGTTTTGAGTTGAAAACTGTTTGATTTCAGTTTCTAATAACCTGCTAATGTTTATAATTTCAAAAATGACCAATTTTTTTGTTCTTTATTAAAATGAAAAGGTTGATAGAAAAAATGTGGGTGATCTAAGAGTGTGGCAACCCAGTAGTCAGGATTACTTTGAATTCTGACAATCTGAGGGTCATGTTGCAGGTAGTGCAGCAAGAAGGCATTCATGTGTCTTGCGCATCTAGGAGCCCCAAAATTATTTTCCGGGCTAGATGCAGCTAAAAATTATTATTGATTTTAAATCTGGTGGAGCATAGTATAGATGGCCTAATAGAATCAGTACTGCAAACTGCTACAAAGCCCAAATTATTTTCCAGCCAAGATACAGATAAACATGATTATTAATTTAAATCTGGTGGAGCTTAGTATAGATGGCCTAACAGAATCAGTACTGCACACTGCTACAACACCCAAATTATTTTCCAGCCAAGATACAGATAAACATGATTAGTAATTTTAAAGCTTAAAATGGTTGGTGAGGTGATTTTAACAAATCATCAAGCTTTTACTCTCCATAGGATGACACAGGGGTAGAAAAGTCATTTCGGATCCATAATTTGTTAATTTTTATGAACGTGAGTTTGTCTACATTATCAGTGGAGAGCCGCGTGCGCTTATCTGTCAGCACACCACCAGCAGCGCTGAACACACGTTCAGACAGAACACTGGCTGCAGGGCATGACAAGATCTCCAAGGCGTAAGTGGCGTAAGCCATTTATCCAGATTGGAAGCCCAAAAAGAGCAAGGGTCCAGTGACACAGTCATGGCTTCAATGTTTACTTGGAGATACTCCTGTACCATCGTCTCTAGGCGTTGACTATGTGTCAGACTTCTTGACTCCTGTGGCCTTGCAAAGGATGGGCTTAAAAAACTGGTGAGATGATTCCGCAAAATTGATGTTACCAGCAGATATTGTGTTTCGGTTACGGTTTGAGTGCTGAACACTCGACGGTCCCACGGTTGGCAAGTTGGAACTGTGAGATTCACTACGTGCACCACTGGTGTTTTGTGGAAAAGCACATGTAAGATTCTGCAACAGTCTCTGCTGATACTCCTGCATGCGTGCATCCCTTTCTATGGCAGGAATAATTTCTGCAAATTTACTTTTGTACCGGGGATCTAACAGTGTGGCAACCCAGTAGTCAGGATTATTTCTAATTCTCACAATTCGAGGGTCATGTTGCAGGTAGTGCAGCAAGAAGGCACTCATGTGTCTTGCGCATCCAGGAGCACCAAGTCCCTGTTGTGTTGGTGGCGAGGTAACAATCATGCTTCCTTCCTCTGTCCTCTCCCCCCAACCTCGCACAACAGAAATGTGATCAAGGTCTCCCTCATCTGATGAGTCTTCAATCAGTTCGTCCTCCACTTCTTCCTGGGCTCCTGCACCTTCCTCACTAGTTTGGCTGCTACCATGCGCCCTGGTAAAACCATCTCCCCCACCCTCATATGCATGCCGCCTTGGTGCTGCCGACCGTCTGGACCTTGCAGATGTTAGCCCTTCCGCATACAACTCCTCCTCCTCTACTTCCTCCACCTCCTCTTGTGCCACCACCTGACTCCGAATTCTGTTTAACATGTGCTCCAGCATGTAAATCACCGGAATAGCCATGCTGATAATGGCATCGTCAGCACTAAACATCTTCGTCGCCATTTCAAAACTGTGCAGAAGGGTGCATAGGTCCCTGATCTGAGACCACTCCTCCAGGGTGATTTGCCCCACCTCTGGTTCTCGTTGGCCCAGGCTATACGTCAGAACGTATTGCACCAGGTCTTGTCGGTGCTGCAACAGTCGCTTCAATATGTGCAGAGTTCAATTCCACCGGGTAGGCACATCGCATTTTAGCCGGTGAAGTGGCAGGCCCAACGACTTCTGTAGAGATGTTAGTCGCTGAGCTGCGGGATGCGAACGGCGGAAGAGAGCACACAGCGACCGTGCCCTCCGCAGAAGGCCATCTCGTCCGGGATAGTGAGCTAAAAATTGCTGGACAACCAGGTTCAACACGTGAGCCATACAAGGCACGTGTGTGACATTGCCCCGGTGAAGGGCCGCACCTAGGTTTGCAGCATTGTCTCACACGGCCTTCCCTGGTTTCAGGTCCAGTAGAGACAACCATTCATGAAACTGGTTCTCCAGAGCTGACCACAACTCCTCAGCTGTGTGACTCACATTTCCCAGACATTTCAAAGTAGAAACTGCCTGATGACGTTGTGCCATGCTGCCAGCATATTAAGGAGGTGTGCAGGATCCCTTCTGCACAGTTAGAAAGCTTGTGGCATGACCAGACAGGCTTTGGGTGCAGGTGGAGGACCAAAAGGAGGTTGAGGAGGCAGAAGCAGTGGAGGAACTTTGAGATAAAGAGGTATGACGCACAACGCGTGGGGACGGCAAGACTTGGACAGCAGCCCATTGTCCTGCTGTCACCATAGTAACCCAGTGCCCAGTCAACGAAATGTAATGTTCCTGTCCATGCCTACTCGTCCAAGTGTCTGCGGTAAAATGCACCCTGTCACACACAGAGTTTCTCAAAGAAGCCGAGATGTTGTGTGCGAAATGCTGGTGGAGCGCAGGCACACCTATCTTTGAGAAGTAGTGCCGACTGGGCATCTGGTACTGGGGCACTGCGACGGACATAAGGTCTCGAAAATCATCTGTGTCCACCAGGCGGAAAGGAAGCATTTCTGTTGCCAAGAGCTTGCAGATGGTGAAATTCAACCTCTTAGCTTTCTTATGGCTAGGAGGAAATGGTCTTTTACTTGTCCACATCTGAGCGACCGAGGGCTGGCTGTTATGCTTAGACAGGGTTGAGAAGGGTGTCCCCGCAAACTGCCAGTCTGAGAGGAAGATGCAGGCTGACATGTTAGGTTGCCTTGATCCAAAGGTGGTGCTATCTATGTCGGACAGCGCTGAACACCAGCTGGTGTTTCCACCTCCAAAGAAAATGATGACCTGCCAATCACACTGGCTGTTGCATGTAAAGAGGTGGCAGGTCTGCATCCCAAAACAAGTGTGACTGCTGTCCCCCCAGTCACAGAGGATGAAGAGGCTGTGGATGCACAAGATGTGGCAGACGGAGGTTGGCCCGGCCGGCTAGGCCGCATTGTAGCACAGTGAGCTTCCCACTGCAACTTATGCTTCATGTCCATGTGCCGGTTCATGCATGAAGTACTCAAACTATGTATTTTTTGGCCTCTACTTAGCTTTTGCTGACAAATGTTACAGATAACACGAGTTGGGTCATCTTTATCGATCGGAAAAAATGCCCAGGCTATGCAAGGCTTAGCACCCATGCGACCTGAAGAGCCACCAAGACTTGTGGTCAGAGGCAGAGTTGTGTTTGAGGATGCAGTTGTTGACGTGCTTCCAGTACTACATCTCTGTCCAGGGAGGCGCAGCCTGACCTCGTTGTCACTAGCATCCTCCTCCACCTCCTCTGCTGACCTCATCTCTTGGCTGACTGTGGGTTGACAGTAAGTGGGATCTCCAACCTCATCATCATCACCCTGTGTGTTATCACACCCATCGACCTCAGAGCAAACCTGTTCCTGCCCTGACAAAAAGCTAAAGTTGTCGCTCCAATCAGGTATTTGAGTCTCATCATCGTCTTTCTCTTTGTCTCCACCAACAGGAGTGACAGTTAGGGAACGAGGGTCTACATTATGGTCAGAACCTTCTGCGTCTGGTCCTGGATCCGACTCATAAAGATTCTGGGCCATACTCAGACGGGCAGCTGGAGACTTGGGAGCTGTGAGGAAGCAAGTGCGATTGGGGTGACACCTCTGAGGACTGGAGTATTTGTGATGTTGAAGTTGAGGTGGAGGAGAGCCCACTTAAAGGAGCACTTGATATCCGTTGAAGCACCTGCTCTTTTTGTGCCTCATCTGGAATTTGTAGCGATTGGCGCGGCCGTAAGAAAGGGATGTTATCACATTGTCCGCTAAAAGAAGTAAACATTTTAGTTTGGCTGGAAGATGGTCTTACTTCTGCAGATGTTACTGTTGCTTTAACACCTACCCCACGGACACAACCTTTTTTCCCCTTCCCAACACGCCTATTCCCCTTTCCACCAGCAGCAGGCCTTTTTCCACTCATTTTGGTTGTTAACTAATTCACAACTCTGGAGTTGTTTGCACAAAAAAACAATGGATGGGAACCGAGCAGAGCTGAGTGGCCAAACTGTGGTATTAGGCCAAAAGTATTGGCTGGGTTAGATGCAGAAAAAAATTATATTTAATTTGCAACCTGATGGAGGTCAATATAAATGGACTAATAGAACAAGTCCCACACACTGCTAGAAGCCTAAATATTTTTTCAGAGCTAGAGGCAGAAAAAAATTATATTTAATTTGCAACCTGATGGAGGTCAGTATAGATGGACTAATAGACCAAGTCCCACATACTGCTAGAAGCCTAAATATTTTTTCAGAGCTCGATGCATTAAAAAATTATATTCAATTTGCAACCTGGTGGAGGTCAGTATAGATGGACTAATAGAACAAGTCCCACACACTGCTAGAAGCCTAAATATTTTTTCAGAGCTAGATGCAGAAAAAAATGATATTCAATTTGCAACCTGATGGAGGTCAGTATAGATGGACTAATAGAACAAGTCCCACACACTGCTAGAAGCTGAAATATTTTTTCAGAGCTAGATGCAGAAAAAAAATATTTTTAATTTGCACCCTGGTGGAGGTTAGTATAGATGGACTAATAGAATGATGCTATGCCCAAAAGGTTTTACTTCACTAGGTGCAGTAAAAAAAATTGTATTCTATACACAGGTGGTGTAGCTTGCAACACAGATAGGCTACTCCACTGACTAACATACTCTGCAATAGGCCAAAAAGGATTTGCTTTGCTAGATTTACCCAAATGCTGTGAAAAAAACTTGCACAGCACTGGCACAGACCTGCCTGGCAAAAACTGATAGGAACCGATGTAACCTAGTCCTGAAAAGGACTGCAATTACTCTTAGTCTTTACTCCCAGCCTATCTATTTAAGAGCACAGACCTGCCTGATAAAAGTCGTATGAAATGATGTAACCTAGTCCTTAAATGGACTGCAATCACAACTCTTCCCTACTCCCAAGCTATCTGTAGATTTGTGCGAAAATTGGCTTGAAATTAACAAAGTATAGACCACACAGCAACAGCGGTGCCGTCTAACACGCAGCTGCAGCAGTGAGAAAATGGTGGCGACGGGGAAAATGGCTGGGTCTTATAGGGCAAGGACATGTGACATACACTGCCAATGACACATGCCCTTGCTTGTGTGAAAAAAAGCAGTTCGCTCCGTGCGTGCGCTGCTGATAGGCTGACAGACTGCACCTCCCCACTGTAAATGCGGGAAAGAGAAAAAAAAATGGAGATCTTCTTTATTCCTGCTGAGATCCATCCCCTGCCCCTCCCCCCGCCCCGCTGTACACTCAAACTGCGTATTAACATTAATTTTCAGCATTACTGAGAAAAAATCCAGTTATGATTTTGGTGCATGAACAGTTATCGAACATAACCTCGAAAAGCCGAACTTTTTTCAAATCGTTTGTGTTCGCCGAACGGCTCGAACACTGCCCAAAACAGCTATTTGAGATTGGCGAACAGTTCGAGTCGAACACCGCTCATCTCTAGTAGACAGGTACAGCTGGTATACAGACTGGCATGACAGGTGCTGGCGAGCATGGCTGATATATGATATACAGGCAGGTAGGTGCTGTGAGCATGGCTGGAATACAGGAACACAAGGTAAGTACAAGCAGACAGGTACAGGGCAGGTAAACTGATTGGCAGGTACTGGTACCTGAAAACTAGTAAGCATACAGACTACTGACATAATACATTGCTCAGGCACCTCCCAACAGGTGGAGGTGCCTTAAATAATTGTCTCCCAGCCTTTGACCGGAGACACTTTATAACAGCACATTCTGTCCCTTTAAGAGACCGAAAAAAACAAAAATCAATTGCTATCGAAAAAAGCGGGATAAACTTAAGTCTTTCAGTGGAGAATCGTATGGCAGCCTACAACAAGATGGGCACTCCTTAAGCTTCAAAAAGGGTGAGTTCACACTTTTTTTTTTTTTGTTGAGCTTTCAGAGCAGAATCTCTCCAACGCTCCAACTCAAATTTATGTTTTTTTTTATAGAAATTCCCAAACAAAATCTCATAAAATAACTTAGTGTGAACATACCCGAAGTTATCATCATATTATATAGCGCTGTGTACAGACTATCATTCATTTTGCCTTTTTGCCAAGTTAATTCTTTCTCTTCCAATAGGTCTATGACATCACATATTTGAAGAAAGACTTGATGAATCCTTCTAGGCTTTATGTAAAAACAGGAAGTCTTTTTTCCTTGCATGAGTCATTATTAAAACTACAATTCTACATCACTGCAAAGTCCCTGGCAGCCCAGCTCCACCTCCTCTTCAACTCCTGACCAAGCTGCTTTGCTTCTCCCACCCTGACAGGAACTTTGTAATGTTGTAGAATTGAAGTTCTAATGATGACTCATGCAGGGACAATTTTTTACTGGGTGTAAGGAAAAAAAAATAGCAATTGTAAGTAGACAGTACCACATAATATGTTGACTGCAATATATTAAGAGAATAAAAAATGGAACTGCTTCTTAAAAAAAAAGTTCAACTTCTCCCGAGAAAAAGACTTAAAAAAAAAAAAAAAACATCTCTTTATGTTGTATTGTGCAATTCACTATTTACATAATGCTTTGCCTCTTCACTTCTTATTTTTAACATTCCTGCTCCTTTAAGACATTTTCCCTCTCCCCATCCTCTGGTTTCAAGCCTGTAAGTTTTGCAATAATTTTGATAATTTTTGGTGAATTGCAAGCTCAGCCCAATGGCAGCAAAGTTTCTTCTACTAAGTGCTCAATTCTTCCAATTTTTCAAGTGTTTTTCTTTTCCTTTTGCTTCTTTGTTTCCTCCTTCTGTGTAATGGATGGAGAGCACAATTGATGGGCAGCACAATTGCCCATGACAGAAAGGTTTTAAAAGCTTTTAAACCTGATATAAAGAAGGAAGTTTTTTCTTCCGTGCGGAGTCAGCGGCGCTCATCTATCTGGATTAAGCATCAAACATTTTCGCTAAACGGAGATGACATTTTGAATATGAGTAAGTGATGCTTAACTTTTTAATTCCATTCTATCATGTTACAGACCTAAAGTCTTTCATTATTGTCTTAAAGCAAGATTAGGCCCAGTGTCATTTAATTGTTCAGCCCTTAGGAAGATGGAAAATGAGACAATATTTATTTTTATTTTTTTTAATTAGAGAAAACGCTAGAATTATCTATTTTTTTTTTGTTATGTCTCCAGCTTTAAAGGTGCATAAAAATACTAAAAAAAAAAAAACAATGAATCACTCCGGCAAAATGTTATATGACAAAATGCAGCCATATAAAAAAATGTTCAAAATGCTAATTAATTTTGTACAGCTGTTTTTCGTAAACCATTTTACTTCATTTCCTAATTTAACTATTGTTCTGCGCTCTGTGGAATATATGACATATTAGACGATTGTCATTAGGACAGTGAGTGAGGCAGAATTACTAATCCTCAAGATTTAAAGGGGCTGTCACATCATAGACCCATTAATATGAGTGCTGATAAAATAGATCAGCTGATCGCTGTGATCTGTTTCCTGTTGGAGTAAGTCGCTGATCATGTACACTGCAGTGGCCACTACAGGATAAATGTGGCATTACATATGGATATGGAAATCTGTCTGCAATGGTTACGACTGCTTCTTATTTGCAGCTTTCTGGCCAAAAAAGGATGATCCCCTGCTCTAGATCGTGATAGTGAGAAGTCTTTAGCATAGCTCAAGATCTATCTATTATCTATCATCTATCTATCTATTATTAATCTATTATCTATCTATCTATCTATCTATTATCTATCTATCTACACTGTGTGCAGAATTATTATGCAAGTTGTATTTTAGAGGATTATTTTTATTATTGATCAACATCTATGTTCTTAATCAACCGAAAAGACTCATAAATATCCAAGCTTAATATTTTTGGAAGTTGGAGTGTTTTTTTTTTTAGATTTGGCTATCTTAGGAGGATATCTGTTTGTGCAGGTAACTATTACTGTGCAGAATTATTAGGCAACTTAATAAAAACCAAATATAATCCCATCTCACTTGTTTATTTTCACCAGGTAAACCAACATCAGTGCACAAAATTTAGAAATAAACATTTCTGACATGCAAAAACAAAAACCAAAAAATGAGTGATCGATATAGCCACCATTCTTTATGATGACACTCAGCAGCCTCCATCCATAGATTCTGTCAGTTTCTTGATCTGTTCTCGATCAACATTGCGTGCAGCAGCCACCACAGCCTCCCAGACACTGTTCCGAGAGGTGTACTGTTTTCCCTCCCTGTAGATCTCACATTTTATGATTGACCACAGGTTCTCTATGGGGTTCAGATCAGGTGAACAAGGAGGCCATGTCATTATTTTTTCTTCTTTTAGACCTTCACTGGCCAGCCACGCTGTGGAGTAGTTGGATGCATGTGATGGAGCATTGTCCTGTATGAAAATCATGTTTTTCTTGAACGATACCGACTTCTTCCTGTACCACTGCTTGAAGAAGTTGTCTTCCAGAAACTGGCAGTAGGTCTGGGAGTTGGGCTTCACTCCATCCTCAACCCAAAAAGGTTCCACAAGTTCATCTTTGATGATAACTGCCCATACCAGTACCCCACCTCCACCTTGCTGGCATCTGAGTTGGAGTGGAGCTCTTTGCCCTTTACTGATCCAGCCTCTGGCCCATCCATATGGTCCATCAAGAGTCACTCTCATTTCATCAGTCCATAAAACCTTTGAAAAATCAGTCTTAAGATATTTCTTGGCCCATTCTTGATGTTTTATCTTATGATTCTTGTTCAAAGGTGGTCGTTTTTCAGCCTTCCTTATCTTGGCCATGTCCCTGAGTATCGCACACCTTGTGCTTTTTGATACTCCAGTGACGTTGCAGCTCTGAAATATGGCAAAACTGGTGGCGAATGGCATCTTGGCAGCTTCACGCTTGATTTTCCTCAATTCATGGGCAGTTATTTTGTGCCTTTTTTGGCCAACACGCTTCTTGCGACCCTGTTGGCTATTTGCCATGAAACGCTTGATTGTTCGGTGATCACGCTTCAAAAGTTTGGAAATTTCAAGACTGCTGCATCCCTCTGCAAGACATCTCACAATTTTGGACTTTTCAGAGCCCGTCAAATCTCTCTTCTGACCCATTTTGCCAAAGGAAAGGAAGTTGCCTAATAATTAAGCACACCTTATATAGGGTGTTAATGTCATTAGTCAACACCCCTCCTCATTACAGAGATGCACATCACCAGATTTACTTAATTGGTAGTTGGCTCTCAAGCCTATGTAGCTTGGAGTAGGACAACATGTATAAAAAGTATCAAAGTGATCAAAATACGCATTTGCCTAATAATTCTGCACACAGTGTATTATCTATTATCTATCTATCTATCTATCTATCTATCTATCTCACCAAGTTTTAGAGCTGCTAAATCACCTCTACTGCCTAGTCGTATTATTACATAGGATTACTAAATCTTGTTAGTTCTGCGTCTTTATTGTCTGTTCAACCCACTGACATCCCCCCGGGTCCGTCATCATTAAGGTAATATTGACATTACAAGAGGTGACATTTACTCCACGGAGAGTCATAGGTGAACTATTATTTTCTGATTTTAATACACATTTCCATCTATGGCAGAGTCTTTTATAAGACAATAATACAGTAATTGGTAAATGGCGGCAACACGTAAATTCCAATTCAAAGGTTAGGCCTGGAACCCGGAATATTTCATTGCTTTGTAGGAATAATTATGTAGCGAGAGTTCAGACATTTCATTCTGTATGAGCCTTATAAAGAGCAAATCACCATAGAATGCGATGAGTATCCCACAGCTAATAATATGGATAATACAAAAAAAATCTTAAAGAGATAGTTATAGGGGTTCACAAGGAATAAAAGAAATAAACAATGAAATAAAATGCCATAAATAAATTCCTAAATACTTTTAATTATCAAATCACAATAATTTAAGGGGGTAATCACTATATAATTAAAATGGTTTCCACTTTGGTATACTGTTAGAAACCTTTTCTAGAATATTAGGATAGTAGTCTGTGCGTATGTTCAGTGGAAAGTTGGTTGATCTGGATATAACTATACCATGTACTGTCATTTAGAAAAATATAGTGGACAGCAGTGTTAGCTGCCTCTTCTTACTTCAGCACTTCTGGTCTCTCTGGTATTAGATCAGGTAGACATGGTGGACTGCAGTGTGAGCAGCCTCTTCTTACCTCAGCAGTTCTGGTCTCTCTGGTATTAGATCAGGTAGACAGGATGGACAGCAGTGTAAGCAGCCTCTTCTTACCTCAGCACCTCTGGTATCTCCAGAAGACAAGGTTGGCAACAGTGTGAGCAGTCTCTTTTGAACTCAGAACTTCTGGAATCTCCAGTATCAGATCAGATACACAAGGTGGACAGGGTGGATAGTTCTGAAATCTCCAGCATTAGTTTAGATAGACCGGATTGACTGAAGTGTCAGTGACCTCTTCTTACCTTAGCATCCCAGCTATCTCCAGTATTAGATCATATAGACAGGTTGAATAGCAGTGTGAGCCGCCTCTTCTTACATTAACAATGCATAGTATCTCCAGTATTAGATCATATAGACAGGATAGACAGCAGTGTGAACATCCTCTTCTTACCTCAGCACCTTTGGAATCTTCAGCATTAGATCAGAAAGACAGGGTGGACAGCGGTGTGAGCAGTCTCTTCTTACTTCAGCCCCCCAAGTATCTCTAGTATTAGATCAGATAGACAGGGGGGATAGCAGTGTGAGCATCCTCTTCTTACTTCAGCATCCCAAGTATCTCCAGTATTAGATCAGATAGACAGGGTGGATAGCAGTGTGAGCAGCCTCTTCTTGCCTCAGCTTACAAGTTATCTTCAATATTAGATCAGATAGACAGGGAGGACAGCAGTGTAAGCAGCCTCTGCTTACCTTAACAATCTATGATACTTCCAGTATTACATCAAAATATTTACTAGGAACACATCTTCCTGATCACATTCACAGTTACCTGTCTAGGACAGGTTTCTATCAATGTATCAAGACAGCGGCCATTCTAATCCTACACTGACTACCTCCCCAGAGAAAAAGATTGTGATTGCTTATTAAATGTAGTTATGAATTCATTTATAATGACATTTAATTTAGTAATTTATTTTTTTATATTCCCAAAGCACCAATTTAAATTAAAGGTCATCACAATTGTCAATGCATTTTTACTGTTGGGTCTTTAACTGCATAGTTATTTCAACTATGTCCATTTACTGACGCCTACTAAGAGGCGATTGAATATTGATGGGTTTTTTTGTATTGCTAATTTGTTAGTTGTAGTAAGAAAAATGATTCTACATTAATTCTAAAAAAGAGTATTTGATGCATTTTTTCCATGCGTTTTTTCATACAGAAAAAAAATCACAGTATTTTACAGTAACAGCAAATTGAAATAAATGTGTAAAATCTCATTAAGGTAGTATGTTTCTTTCCATGCATTGTTTTGTCCTGTGGTGTGTTTTTTTTTTCTTTTTTTAAATGCAGCTTGTCAATTCTTTTAGCGTTTCTTATGCAGTTCTCCCCCATGAAATGAAAATGGCTTAGCAACAAATAAAAACACAATAAAAACTCATTCAAAACACATAAAATGCCTAAAAATGTTCAAAAAGTATATGCAATTCCCATTGCATTTTTTTACCATAATCTATGCTTTTCATGAAAAAAAAAAATGTAACAAAAAACTATGTGTGAACATACCTCAAATGCTCAGTAACTCAATAGCGTTGAGGGACATGGTAGTCAAATCAATGCCATTTTCATTGGATACATTAATTTCTATACTAAAAATGGGAATATAGAAAGCTAAAAAGTCTTTGAACTTTTTTCTTCTATCTTTTTGTGATATAGTAATATGATAGCATTTAACAGGTGAGTTAAGCCTCTTCCAGACCAACAATATCATGGCATTTTTGCCACTTAAGATACATATTTAGCAACGTGTACATGTTATTTCGGGTGCTCTTTCTAAATGATCTATTCTGTGTGTTTACATAAGGAATAAAACTTATCCTGGCCAATCTATAACTGTTATCTTCAGGGGCAGACAAACCATTGGTGCAACCTGGGCAGCCACACAGGGACCCAAGAGACAAGGAGGCCCACTTGGACTACAAAGATCCCATATATTGTTCTTGCACAGGGGCCCTCTTCTGTCTCCGTCACTCCTGATTATCCTGCATTTTTCAATAATTTTTCCCATTACATGCTCTATCTCAAATTTTCAATTGTCTCTAAGCAAGTGGGTGGAAACTAGCCGGTATATTGTTTATTGTCTCCCATACAATGAGCAAAATTATATACAAGGTGCTCAGCATAGCTGAGTTCACTCCCTTTGAAAAGTAAGATTTTAATCAATATCTCACTTAATACAAGAACAATTTCCATAAATAGTTTTCATAAAACATTGTTTTAACCCATAACATGAAGTTAAGGTTAATAATATACAAAATGTTTAGTTTTACTCAAATTAGTTGATGCAAAAATGAATGCACCCTACATAAAAACTACTACATGTAGTATTTTGTGTGACCACTGTGATTTTTAAGGACATCACCAAGTCTTCTAGACTTGGAATGAACAAGTTGGTGACATATTGCAACATCTATCTTTTTCCATTGTCCATGAACAAGCTCTTCTAGAGCCTGCATGCTGTATGGAGAGTGATGCCAAGTCTGTGAGGTTTGGCTTCAGACAACAGCTATAGAACATGAAGTATGTGAGGTGTAGCTTCAGACAAAGGCCATAGAACAGAAAATCTGTAAGGTGTAGCTTCAACCAATAGCTGTAGAACAGGAAGTATGGGAGGTGTAGCTTCAGCCGATGGCTGTAGAAGAGGAAGTATGCAAGGTGTAGCTTCAGTCAATAGCTGTAGGACAGGAAGTTAGCTTCAGCCAATAGCTGCAGAACAGGAAATATGTGAGGTGTAACTTCAAACAATGGCTGTAGAACAAGAAGTATGTGAGGTGTAGCTTTGACCAATAGCTGTAGAACAGGAAGTATGGGATGTGTAGCTTCAGCCAATAGCTGTAGAACAGGAAGTTAGCTTCAGCCTAAAGCTGCAGAACAGGAAATATGTGAGGTGTAACTTCAAACAATGGCTGTAGAACAGGAAGTATGTGAGGTGTAGCTTCAACCACTAGCTGTAGAACAGGAAGTATGTGAGGCATAGCTTCAGCCAATTGCTGTAGAACAGGAAATCTGTCAGGTGTAGCTTCAACCACTAGCTGTAGAACAGGAAGTATGTGAGGCGTAGCTTCAGCCAATGGCTGTAGAACAGGAAATCTGTGAGGTGTAGCTTCAGCCGACGGCTGTAGAACAGGAAGTATGGGAGGTGTAGCTTCAAAAAATGGCTGTAGAACAGGAAGTATGTGAGGTGTAGCTTCAGCGAATGGCTGTAGAACAGGAAATCTGTGAGGTGTAGCTTCAGCCAATGGCTGTAGAACAGATAGTATGGGAGGTGTAGCTTCAGCCAATAGCTGTAGAACAGGAAGTTAGCTTCAGCCAATAGCTGAAGAGCAGGAAGTATGTGAGGCATAGCTTCAGCAAATGGCTGTAGAACAGGAAATCCGTGAAGTGTAGCTTCAGCCAATGGCTGTAGAACAGGAAGTATGGGAGGTGTAGCTTCAGCCAATGGCTGTAGAAGAGGAAGTCTGTGAGGTGTAGGTACAGCAAAAAAAAGCTGCAAAGCAGAAAGTGATAACAGAGAAGAAGGCATAACTCAGAAATAGGCAGCTGTTTTGTTGATTATTATGGTAAGTTTTATAGTTTACAGAATATTTTGGTATCTTCTCATTTTAGGCACCAGAGTGAATATACAACCATAATAAGTAACATAACCCTAGTAGCTCCATTTTGCTACATCTAATAACATTTGTAGAAAGTTTAATTTTAAGAGCCCAAAATAAACCTTTATGTAGTCTTCCAAATATTACCGTACACAACTGCATCGCATTTGCTAACTATTCTCTAACAAGTATTTTGTGCAATAGAAACGCATTCAATTCTAATACATTCAGCAAAAATATATATATTTTTTTATTATCCTTCCCAGAGGGGAAAAAAAAAACATTTGAAGCCTCATCCGATTTAATTACGTACTTATGTTGCACCTTTGAAATAATTATCAAGTTGGAATTTTCAAAGCTATATCTTAAAACGCCTGCCGATGCCTCTTATACTGGAAGACGTACGCGACACACCAAAAAAATCTCAGGGGGCCTTGCTTATCACAGAGATTTTTTCCTGTTCTCTGTTTAAACTTACTGGTAAGTATCTTACAATCTTTCAGAAACTAGCATCTTTGTTTTCAAAGACTTTTTCTCTGCAAAGAAAATCACATAAAGAAATAATATGTAATATTCCTTTTAATTCTTCCAAAGATTAACAATAGATCTTAGTCTAGAGGCAAATCTCAATAGCTTCCAGATTCTATGCACATAGCTCCTTATCATATTAGATTAACTTGAGAGCATAATTTGATAAGACCATACAATCAAGTTATTATACAGCAAAGCTGGAACATCAAGGTTACTAAGTGGTAATCGATGTAAAGAATAGGGCCGAGTCATTGTTTTAGCTCACCTGGTGAGGTGGATCCTCCAAGCCCTAGGCCTGGTGGACACATGAGCAACAAGAGTCGATGCAGCAGGCAGGAAAGGAACATGGAAAACAGTTACTGGAGGCTGCTGGCAGACAAGACACCGGGAAACAGGTATGGAGTAGATAGTGGAAACACTGGAGGCTACAGGCAGACAGGACACTGGGGAGCAGGTATGGAGCAGATAGTGGAAACACTGGAAGCTACAAGCAGACAGGACACTGGGGAGCAGGTATGGAGCAGATAGAATAAACACTGGAGGCTACAGGCAGACAGGACATTGGGGAGCAGGTATGGAGCAGATAGTGGAAACACTGGAGGCTACAGGCAGACAGGACATTGGGGAGCAGGTATGGAGCAGATATTGAAAGCATTGGAGGCTGCAGGCAGACAGGATACTGGGGAGCAGGTATGGAACAGATATTGGAAGCACTGGAGGCTACAGGCAGACAGGACACTGGGGAGCAGGTATGGAGCAGATAGTGGAAACACTGGAGGCTACAGGCAGACAGGACACTGGGGAGCAGGTATGGAACAGATAGTGGAAACACTGGAGGCTACAGGCAGACAGGACACTGGGGAGCAGGTATGGAGCATATAGTGGAAACACTGGAGGCTACAGGCAGACAGGACACTGGGGAGCAGGTATGGAACAGATAGTGGAAACACTGGAGGCTACAGGCAGACAGGACATTGGGGAGCAGGTATGGAGCAGATAGTGGAAACACTGGAGGCTGCAGGCAGACAGGACATTGGGGAGCAGGTATGGAGCAGATATTGGAAGCACTGGAGGCTACAGGCAGACAGGACACCGGGGAGAAAGTATAGAGCAGATACTGGAAGCACTGGAGACAACAGGCAGACAGGACACTGGGGAGCAGGTATGGAGCAGAAACTGGAAACACTGGAGGCTGCAGGCAGACAGGACACTGGGGAGCAGGTATGGAGCAGATACTGGAAGCACTGGAGACAACAGGCAGACAGAACACCAGGGAGCAGGTACTGGAAGCACTGCAGACCGCAGGTAGATAGGACACCGGGGAGCAGGTATGGAGCAGACACGGGAAACACTGGAGGCTGCTGGCAGACAGGACACCGGGGAGCAGGTATGGAGCAGATACCGGAAGCGCTGGAGACTGCAGGCAGACAGGACACCAGGGAGCAGGTATGGAGCGGATACTGGAAAGACTGGAGGCCGCAGGCCGACAGCAGACTCGTAGGCAAATATGAAGTAGGTACTGGAAGCACTGAAGGCCACAGGTAGACAGCATACAGTAGAGCTAAAAGTCTAAATAACAAGACACAGATATGTGTCCTGGTGGGCCTTATATAGGTCTAAGTGGTCAATGACATAGGAGCACCCCAAGACCACTTGCAAAGCCTGATGTGTAGAACAGCAGTTTTGCGTACCGGGGTGAAGGAAGCAGAGCACAGACCTAGGACAGCTGTGTAACAATCATATCGGTTTAATATCCATTCACCACTGGGAGTGTGTACCTTGAGGTCCAAAACATGTCAGTGAATGTACTCATCTGTCTTTGTCTGGATATAATTGTAGCTGTATAGTGACAGGACACCAGGAAGAAGGTATGGAGCAGATATTGGAAGCACTGGAGACCACAGGCAGACAGGACACCAGGGAGCAGGTATGGAGCAGATATTGGAAGCACTGGAGACCACAGGCAGACAGGACACCAGGGAGCAGGTATGGAGCAGGTGCTGGAAGCACTGGAGACCACAGGCAGACAGGATACCGGGAAGCAGGTATGGAGCAGATAGTGGAAACACTGGAGGCTGCTGGTAGACAGGATACCGGGGAGCAGGTATGGAGCAGGTGCTGGAAGCACTGGAGACCACAGGCAGACAGGATACCGGGGAGCAGGTATGGAGCAGATAGTGGAAACACTGGAGGCTGCTGGTAGACAGGATACCGGCGAGCAGGTATGGAGCAGGTGCTGGAAGCACTGGAGACCACAGGCAGACAGGATACCGGGGAGCGGGTATGGAGCAGATAGTGGAAACACTGGAGGCTGCTGGTAGACAGCAGACTCGTAGGCAAATATGAAGCAGGTACTGGAAGCACTGAAGGCCACAGGTAGACAGCATACAGGAGAACTAATAGTCTAACTACCAAGACACAGATGTGTGTCCTGGTGGGCCTTATATAGGTCTAGGTGGACAATGACATAGGAGCACCCCAAGACCACCTGAAAAGCCTGATGTGTAGAACAGCAGTTTAGCGTACCTGGTTGAAGGAAGCAGAGCACAGACCTAGGACAGCTGTGTAACAATCATATCGGTTTAATATCTCTTCACCACTGGGAGTGTGTACCTTGAGGTCCAAAACGTGTCAGTGAATGTACTCATCTGTCTTTGTCTGGATATAATTGTAGTTGTATAGTGCCTGTTAAATGTATTTTTAAATAGAATCAAGCTGCTGGAGACTTGCTTCATTTACTGATGTGTCCTGCTGTAACTTTCACAAATGTATTACTAAATACATTATTCATTCAATTCATAATTGCTACATGTTAGCAATATCCTTGATATGGTTCAGTGTGCCAAACCATTACTGGGTAGACTTACATAGACACATATGGCATAAATAACTCCTTACAGAGTATGTCACAGAGTTGTCTCACCTTCTAGCGGCACTGCCTCTTGTCTTCCTGCTTATGGGGGTGTGAGGCACTCTTGATCACTGACATATTTGGCAAGCGCCATGGCTCAGCCACCAGTCTGAACTTTGAGAAAACACTAAATTTGAGCTTGGTTTAAGATGGTATACATGCAGCACATAAGTGCATATTTCACAATGGCCATAAATCAGAAAAACCTACAAGAAACAAAATGAAAATAAACCCTGCTGTAAATAAATAAAAAGCATGTGCATTTAAATAAAATAGGGTTCTTAGTAACACTGTATTTGATCAAAAATAGTCTTTTGCATTCTGTGCAAACCTGGATATGGCCTCCCTTCCTAGAGCTGGATAACACATTTAAAAGCTTCCCTTGGTGGGATAGCTTTCATACTATTTTTGATCAAAAACAGTGTTACTAAGAACCCTATTTTATTTAAATGCACTTGCTTTTTATTTATTTACAGCAGGTTTATTTTCATTTTGTTTCTTGTAGGTTTTTCAGTCTGGACTTTGGGCTGACTCTTGCTGTAAGCAGAGGTAACATTTCCTCTGCGGTATTGGGGTAGTGCAGGTGCTCTGAATCTGGCTGGATCCAACGTCAATATCAAAAATGTTTGCAAGTGCAGTGCTCCTTGTCTAGAAGACCGACCACCTCTGATTGTAAAGGTAGCCGATAATGTAGACTACAAGTAGTATACTATGGAATAAAAAAATCCCTCTTTCTTGATAAAAAAAAGATTTTTAAGAAGAAGTAAATTTCAGGGTTGCTTGTTTTTACAAGCACTTTGCAATTATACCCATTTGAGAAGATGGAAAAGATGATAAGCTTTGGAAGGACACATCAACAGCAGACATGAAGAGAATGAGCTGCCAAAGGATGACTTAGACTCATCTGTCTGTCTGAGTATTCAATCAATGTAATGTTATTTGCTTTTTGGAGTTTGCTACTATGCAGTTTATTTTGTTGCGTTATTCTATACAGACTCTTTTGTTTTTTGCAGTCTGCATCTACTATTCTCCAAATGTGTTGGTTAACCAATAAGCTGCTGCATGCATTACTAACTGAAGATTGATCACATTATGTTGCAATCATCTTTGCAGTCTCTTGTTTCTGTAATCTACTGCTCCTCAGACCTACTGGTTCACCCATTAACTGCTGAAAGCATTACAAACTAGTATTGTGAGTCTATTCCCATTATGCTGCAATTGTCTATGCAAAATTTTGATCACTCATAGCTTTTGGAACCTTCATCTACAGCCTCATTCAGACTTGCCATTTAACCCTCCACATTCTCTCTGTTTGTCATCACGTCTGGCTCTGTGGCTTCTAGTATGTATTGCTGAGTTTTTTTCTTTCTATCCAACATAGTCCATTATCCAGTTCCTGAATGCCATGTCATTGCCCTAGGTCTTTGTGACCTGCAGCTCTGCCGATCCTCTTCACAAGGTTAACCCTAACAACTATGAGTTCCAGAAGAGTTGGAATGGAATGGTGGACACACAAACTCTATGGGACTGAAGGAGACACTCAAGCATAGAAACCAGGCAATATTAATGAGAATGGTGGACTAGATAGCCGTAAGCAGTCCTAAACTATCTTTGTAGGTCTCATAGACTTTCGATGGAGTAGCATTACGTGTGTGTGATCACCGTCCATTCAACTGTTCTGGGTAGAGGTTCCGTATCCTCATCCTAGTGATAGTGAGATCCCCACTAATTGTACATTTATCATCGATCCTGTACATAGAGAAATTATTTTTTGAAAAAAAATAATTTAAAAAGTCCGTGCATGCCCAGTAATAGAAGACCTAAGAGTCGCCCAACATGTGTAGAACATGTGAAAGGTCTAGATCATTTAGACTGCGCTCTGTAAAATATTTAATAAAACAGGATGACTTACTGGCCATGATGAGATAAGACTCTCCTCGGCCATCGAGGAATAACATCATTCCTCTTCCTGGGTAACATAAAAATGATTTCCATAAACAACCAGCACGCCATGAGGTCGGTATCCGCGATCGTCAGAGTCTAATTCTGACAATGGCGTGTAATTGAATGCTATCACTGTATCAATTTTATGCTTTTATAGTCTGATATACAGCGCAACATTTAATGCACAGCGAGGGTAAATATGAGACCGGCGTCTGTATACTGCAGCGTGAGATTGGAAATTGGACTATAACTAAAGAAACTACGGCAATTATGGTGAATTGAAATAGCCATAAAATACTATGTGGCTGGAAATATTCTCAGGAAGACATTTTAAACCTTTTAGTAGAATCTTAATGCAACCTCCACTATATGTAAAATAACATGTTATAATTTAATATATGCTTCTATTCGTCTTAGCTTTCACCTTGACGCTAGTCATCTTAGAACATTTTCCCCCGGTGCTGTTAAATTGTCATTGGATAAGGGTGCATGAAAAAGTATAACAGAAGGGCTCTCGGAAGAGATATCAGACAAACAGACTATTTAAAAGTCTAAATAAAATCTAGTAGATCTAAAGAGAGAAGGTAGACTATCCTGAAGTGTGTCTGAGAATACTTTGCCCCGAGGGTTTTAATTATTAGTGTAAACTATGAAAAACCGACTTGTATTCCATAATGAAAAATATGTATTGTTCTTTTTTTAGCTGCCTAAATGTACAATACTGAGCAAAAATATTAGGCAGGCGAGGAAAAAATACTGAAGAGACAGAAGCTTTCAAAAATAGAAATGTTAATAGTTTACCTTTCTCAATTAACAAAATGCGAGGGAATGAACAAAAGAGAAATCACAATCATATCAATATTTTGTATGACCGCCCTTTGCCTTCCAAACATCATCACTTCTTCTAGGTACACTTGCACACTGTTTTTGAAGGAACTCAACAGGGAGGATGTTGCAAAAAATCTTGGAAAACTAACCTCCGATCTTCTTCGTATTTCACTTGTGCAGATCTTTCTGTCTTGTCATGTAATCCCAAAGAGACTCAATGGTTTTTAGATCAGGTTTGTGTGATGTTTACTTGATGGTATTGCATCATGGTTAATTATCTACCTGTATTTCTCAGCATTGAATAAAACATTAATCATGGCTAAATACCCAACTCAAATAGTTTGAAATTTGCAAAGGACCCTCCACCATGCTTCACTGTTCCTGCAGACCCACATTATTGTACCACTCATCAGCCCTTCTGCGAACAAACTGCCTTTTGTTACAGCCAAACATTACACATTTTGACTCATTATGTCAGAGCACCTGTTGCCATTTTTCAGCACCCCAATTGCTATGTTTTTGTGCATCTTTGAGGAGCTTGGTTTCCATATCAAAGGTAGGAATTTTGGTTATAAAGCTTCCATGAAGAACACTTCTGGTAGACTTCCCTGAACAGTAGATGGGTGTAAGTTGGTCCCACTAGCTGCTGTCAGTTCTGAGCTTATGGCACTTCTTGACATTTTCCCTTTTTGAAGATAAATGAGCACGATGTGTCTTTCATCTGCTGCACTAAGTTTCCTTGGCCAAACACTTTATGTTTGGTCCTCGATCTTGAAAGTTTTTTGGTGTCCTCAATGCTGTGAAATACAGGCAGATACTTTTCCATCATTCAAGACCATCAGGGAGGCGTCTGATTGGTTCCAAATTTTTTCTGCCATTTTTCAGCACTTCAATTCCTATGTTTTTGTGCATAGTTGAGTAGCTTGGTTTCCATATTAACCCCTTTGCGCCGTGGCCATTTTCTATTTTTGAGCTTTACATTCTTTACTCTTCCTCTTCCCAGAGCCATAACTTTTTTATTTTTTGGTCAATATGGCCTTGTGAGGGCTTGTTTTTTGCAGGACAAGTTGTACTTTTGAATGACACCATTGGTTTTACCATATCATGTACTAAAAAATGGAAAAAAATAATAAAAGTGTGGTGAAACTGCAAAAAAGTGCAATTTTACAGGGTTTTTTTAGTTTATTTTTATCACGTTCACTATATAGTAAAACAGACCTGCCATTATGATTCTCCAGCTCATTATGAGTTTGTAGATAGCAAAGATGTATGTTTTTTTTTTTTATTTCAGTGGTGAAGAAAAATCCAAATTTCGTTAAAAAAAAAGTTGCCATTTTCTAAGACCTGTAGCGTCTCCATTTTTCAGGATCTGGGGCCGGGTGAGGGCTTATTTTTTGCGCGCCAAGCTGAAATTTTTATTGATACCATTTTGGTGTAGATATCATGTTTTGATCGCCCGCTGTTGCATTCTATTGCAATGTTGCGGTGACCAAAAAAACATAATTCTGAGGTTTTGATTTTTTTTCTCATTACGCCGTTTACCATTTGGATTAATTATTTCTATACATTGGTAGATCGGGCAATTCTGAATGTGGTGATACCAAATATGTGTATGTTTGATTTTTTTTTTATTATTTTTTTTTTGAATGGGGCAACAGGGGGTGATTTAAAATTTAATATTTTTTTAATATTTTTAAAAAACATTTTTTTTTACTTTATACGTGCTTCAATGGTCTCCATGGGAGACTAGAAGCTGTGATTCTCTGATCGCCTGTGTGGAGAAGAAATGCCCACTTGCTTTGAGCTCCGACAGCTGGGCGGCGCTCATAGCATCCAGCAATGACAACCACAGGGATCTCTTGCAAACCCCAGATTTGCAGGAGACCCCTGCCACATGACTTAGAATAAAGTCAAGACTCATTAATTTGACAAGGCTTGACTTTTAGGATTGCTACTTCCAACAGGTGGCACTAGAGTTCTAGTCCACTTCCTCTTTGAAGAGACAATTTGCATATTTAATTTCACAGTGGAGTATTGCAAAGCTTAAAAGTCTCCTCATCTTGGCATACCAGGCTTGACATGTCACTCTCCGCAAGTAGAAATGTTACCCCTTGGATCCCGATCAGACTTCTCTTACCCAGCAAAACCAGATCTCATACTTTGCACTGATGAGGAGCAGTACCCAGAAACACTGTGTCTACAAATTGAGATTCTGGTTTGGCTTTTATTCTAAGTCATGTGGCTCGTTAAAGGGTCTCTATTCACATTTAGATTGGTACTTCCATTAAGTGGCACTAGACTTCTTCCTCTCTGAAGTAAACATACTAGTCACATTTCCACACCTGCCCTGTCATGTGACTGCTCCAACCAATCAGTGCATTTATGCCTGATCTACAAGTGGCCACATGATTGGGTACTAGTAGAAGAGATCATGGTCTGTGGTGAATCAGTGAGAGTTACCAATGCATAAAAAGGCTAAATATTTCATAGAAATACATTCTATTTCTAGCTAGTCTTGAAAAAAAGTTAACTTTGTTCTACCCCTTTAATTTTGATTCACTGCTCCTCAATCATGCTTTGTATGTTTCCTTTACACTTTATAGTTTTGGGAAGATCAGAGATGTTTATGTAGATGCTTTGTTTATACCTTGCAAAAAGTTATAAAAACCCCTGCACAACACAGTGGAAACAGGTGCGGCGTCGTACCATTGCATTACAATTTTGCTGAGACGATGGTTTCCATTCCGTTTTTTTTTTCTGCGCACCATGCTCTCTCTGCAGTTTACAATATTGTTGCTTGTGACAAATGGTTTTTTCTCCTCATCTAGGGAGTCTGTCATAAAATACAACCTGCCAGGTATCTAATATATTTACAATACCACTGCGCTCGCCAAACTGGCAGTAAAGACAGGCTGGGTACGGCGTATATGTTAATCCATCTTAGAATAGGTATGTCTTCTTAATGTAGTATAATGTAGGCTCTGGATCTGTAATTTGATTTAAAAGTCATTTCACAAATGCAATAAATGCCGAAGCATCCTCGCTTTAGAAAGTCACGTGGGTCTATTTTTAGGCCTGGCACCAGGAACTGCCTATGCTTCACTCTTTGTGATTTTTGCCTGTCACATAGAAATAAAAAATGGCCTCGGTTTAGCCAGTTCAGCTATTTTCGACAACTTTATATGCACATCATACAGGGCCGAGGCATAACACTTAGCAGCACTATAGAATTACTAGGGAGAGCCCCACTTGCATTTGCTGACGGTCTGACAACTTGCCAACAGCAGCTGTAGATTAAATTCACTTTAAATAAAAACTCCTGTAGGCTTCTGCATCGTGAAAGCTTGGTGAAGAAATTGTTGGTTGTCCTAAGGGAAGGTGCAGACGAGCGCATGTCTGGTCCAAGCTCAATCCGATAAAACATTGGATAACACTCGGACCAATGATAATTCATGAAGCCGTGCACATGTTCGATTTTTTATTTGGACAGAACCGGTCCAGGGAAGAAAAAATGTCTGCATGCCTGAGATTGATCCAATATTCGGATCGCACTGGGCCATGCAAGTCGATGAGTCCGTGGAAACCATTGGACTGGATTAGGATGTCATCTAAGTTCAGTACAATAGTGGAGAAGATGGAGAATTTTTCTTCTCCATCTTCTCCTCATGTGTGAGAATTAGATCACACTCTGATCACACTCTGATCAAACTCCGATCAGAGTGGGATTAGCATAATCTTCCCGATTCTCTCTGATGAGAGAATATATGTGCGACGCCTCAATTCTCGAAAGAGCCCTTTTAGTTTTGAGTTTAGTTTACCCTGGGTGTTGGGGGACTCGGTGTCGGGCCCTGTGATGGAAAGGTGGGATGCAGCCATGGCCCGGGCCCAACCCGTGCTCAGGGCCGTCACATGAAAAGGAAGATGTTGTGGGCTTGTCCGAGTTTGAGTGGCTTATTTGACGACTACGCCACCTGTGGTGCCTGGTGAAGGGTCACCAGCGCTGCTACAGTCCGCCGAGGCCTGGTGTCGTGGTGGCCAAAGTTCTCACTGCTCCCCACAGGCGGAGCAAGGCCTCAGGGCAGGCAAACAGGATGAAGGGGGGGGAGTAGTAGTGCGGGGAGTACGGGCACCGCGTCGCATGGTATGGCGCATAATGAATAGTCCGGACGCCATAGTGGTGAACTTCCAAGGCTTTACTCACTTAGAGATGACAGCGGGAAGGCGACTCCCTGCTCCCCGCGGAGTCCTGCGGCCACCAGGGATGGGGGCCCGACTACCTCCGAGGAAGTCCTGTGTTCGCCAGAGTGTTCCTGCACTACAGACTTCACCCTTTCCCGTCTGTGTCTGTGCGTGTGTAGATAGGCCGGGTCTCCCTCTGAGCTCCTCTCATGACTAGGGCACGGGTGGCAATTCCTCTCCATCCGATGCCCGGTGGGATCCTCAGGGCCTAACCGGGCTTTCCCATCCAGGACATGGAGTACAAGGTCGGGTGTCGGTGGCCGGTACCCCTCTTGCAGCCGGAATCCCTCTGAATAGATCAGGTAGGCGAAGACAGGTGGCGTACTCCACTCCTTCTGCATCCTCCCCGGGACCCATTTGCTGTGGAGCCACACTCTAGAGCTCCCGGGCATTCTTACTCATGGTCCTCGACCGGGCTGCGATAGTCCTTATCTCCCGCCTACCCATCATCCCAAGGCCTAGGGACTAGGGCCGTGTCTCCCTCCCCTGCAGGCCCACAGAGGATCCACTTTCAGGGTAGGAGATTACGTTCTGACACCAGTCATGGTACGGCCATAATACAGCCGAGTACTGTCAGGCATCAGTCAAGAACAGTCAGAGAACTGAGAACTGAGAACCGAGAACCAAGATCCAAGATGGCCTTAAACTAAATATGAAATTTAAAGTGTAACTAACTTGTAAGTCCTCCACCCTCACCCACTAACTGGTTCCTACCACTTTGTGTTCCCCAGTCTCCCTGTAACCAGGGGAGCAGCACCTAGTGCATACTAGCTCCCTCTGGTGGAGAAGTGTGGTGTTGAATGCAAAAAGATAGGTCACAACTATCACACCGGCCTTACCTCGGAGGAAGAACACCACACTCCATTAAAGAAGTGCAGCATTCCTGTGGCGGTCGGACCCTCAGGGGCGCCACATATGCTTGTGTGACCGTAGCCTAACAATGAACCACTTTGCATGATTGATGTATGTACCCCCTGCTAATACTGAGATAGGTGTTATGGTCTACGATGCCTGATGTCCAGTGTCTTCTTCTCGCCGTGGGTCACGTGCGTGTACTGGCTCCTGGTTTCTTACGTCTCTTGTCCCTTTCCAGAAAATAATGTTTTATAAAAAAGAAAAAACCTGGATATTACTTACCCTCCTCAAATCCAGCTCTGGCACTCCGCCGCTGCCCCATCTTTTGTTGTTTGTCTGCAGCGCTAACTTTGCCTGCAGTCATTCACAGATCTCAGCAGCTTCGGTTGTAGATGGCATGGGCCGTTAAGCTTACTTTTTGGCTGCAGAACCATCGACATGACTTCAATGCTGCTCACAAATAACAGAGACCGGGGAAATGAGGGATAGAAGCCATCGTACACGAGGAGGGTTAAAAATGCTCAGATTGTTTGTTTTTTAATGACCATTGCTTATATCACAAAGTTTTATTTGTCCAAGATTACAGCCAATATTCAAGTGTTTTTTTCACTTATTTCTTTCGCTCTGTGTCTGAGCTGTACGGTTCTTTTGGTTCTTGTATCTACAAAATGTGTTTGTTCCCGTTCTTCTTGGTACATACTCTATCGACCCAGCTTGTGTTCTTGACCGTGTCTTCTTCTCTGCTGCCCTTCCTGACCTCTGCCTGCTTCGATCTGTGCATGGCCTATTATTCCTGCCTGTTGCCTTGGTAATGCAATTTAAAACTTACTACTCACCAATCTTTTTTAAAAGAGATTATTCTGGGGGGTTGGGACCAGGGAATTCCGTATGAGAAAGTCAATACCTGTTTGTGAAGGTTAAGGGTGGAAAAACATTAGTACTTCCAATGGGTTCAAATAACCAGTTTGGAAGAACTGACCATCATGTTTGGTAATCAGATCCCAGAATATAGTCTCCCATCATAGTCTCTCTATGCAATTCTGGGCAATTTTGACACATTAATGGGCCAACTGGAAAAAATTTGACAATTGTTGCCTGAATACCTCCTGAATATTACCTCCCTAACATTTGTCAGTATCAAAAATGTAAAATTTGGACTGTCTCTCCCAGTGGAAACAAAAAGGAATGCACCAAGGCAAGTTATAAAATAGTAAGATATGTGATTTACCTTAATATTAGCCCCAGTGTGCACAGAAAATATCTACTGATACCATCATAAGTATCTCAGATGATACCATACACTTACAGATGAAAGAAACGGGCAAAATTCAGATTCATCTGTTCACGCGGATTTTCCAAGGAAATTTGATTCTCGGAGAAAGAACTGAAATAACTGTCTTAAAGCCAGATATCTAGGAGGTGAAAGTCAAAGACAAAATCAGAAGATAGCAGGATGCTGAGATCAGTAACCATAATTAAGCAAGCAGAATAATGGGGTAAGTATAACTTGTAACTGGCAACTAGAAAACTAGAAGTTAATACTGGGGGATTAAATAGGGTGTGGTGCCGCCCACAGCTCACAGCGGGGAACCAGCACTGTGCAGCAAGACATAGATACCCCGAGAGGGACTACAAGTCCTAACCATAGTAATGTAAAACAGGATCATGACTGCATCCTCCAATGCAAGTATGGCACCGCCCATAGGCTGAAGTTTCAGTAGACGGTTATTGGGGTAGGGGTGTATTGATTCACATTAATTCCATCTCTACTCCTCAGCCCACCTCACTCAGCACTGCCCTCATCTGCTTGATTGACATAGGAGACGGAGGATGTTGCTGGGTGAACCATGCATGAGATTTTGGCCGGTAGCATAGATCATATCATGGACAATACACTCTGTCTCCTCTTTCGGTCAAGCACAGAAAGGCAATGCTGAGCGAGTTGAACTGACGAGGAGAAATAAACTGTGAGTGCCCAACTTCTCCTGCTCTATACCATGCCCACAGAATAGACTGCATGTACAACTTTAAAGGTTCCCTTTAAGAGCAGCCATTTTACGCTCTAAACTACAGCATGGTCCTTGTTATATTATTATGGTTCATGCTAAGAACCAAGAAACCAAGAGCAAACAAGAAGAGTCTGTGTATGGCCCATGAGCGATCAGTAATGATGCTCCTGAGGCTATTAAATATCGGTGCGCTTTATCCTGGGATTACTGCACTTTAATGCTATTTTGATGGTGGAGCAGTCGGTGTGTGAATGATAGAAGACCACACAGGGAATGAGGCATCCATTATCGTTTTTTGAATTTTTCTTGGAAAATAAAAAAACTCGCCTTGCAATATATCTGTTAATTATTTTCCCCTCAGCTCATTGATTTACACATGTATGAACTGACATGAAAAATGACAATAATTAACCACTTCATATGTTTCATGAATTGCAAATCTGCAGTTGTAGCGTCATAAATATTCAACGGCCTTTATTGAGTAATTGCTTGTTGTACAGACCTATTATAGATGAACACCTAAATTTCACATCCACGTGATTTAGGGTTAAATATTATGCTGACAATTCCTCTCGGACAGATTTATCTTACAATTACTCCTCGCACACAGAGTCATAGAAGTTCTTGTCTTTGTTCTTTCAGGGTGTTCACAATTTTTTCCCATCTTGATAGAAGGAAAAGACTGTTCTGTGAACTTGTGGCTGCAAAAGGCAATTATTAGAAATTAATAAACATTCAAAAATTTTGCATTTTCCAACTTCAAAGATTTTTTTTTTTTATTTGGTGTTTTTCAAAAGAATTCACTGTGAATCGTTCTCCAATTGGCCTGAAAAGACATGTGTAATACTGTGGGGTCTCATAGGACAGTATCCAACCTCTTTCAACATTCTTTAAATAAACACAGCCTTAGTTAAGTTAGAGTGACCTCAACATATAGGGCTATGAGAAAAAGATGGTAGCAAGTGGTAACTAGCAGGCTGTTCCTCACTCACTAGTCTTCTTCACCGTGTCCAGTCACTCACTATCTGTACAATTTGTTCAGTGTTTTATGACTGCCTCTCCCTGTCTCTTTGGCTAAGTTGTAAGCTGTGATTTCCTCTCACTATGCAGATTCACCATTTGATGGATGTTGCATTCCCTGCCTTTGCTTTTATACAGGCTCTGAAAGTCCCTCCTGATTAGCTACGCAATACCATAGAATAGATTCACTTTTCTCTAGCAAATATGTATATTTCACATCATAGAATGTTAGAGTCGAAGGGGACCTCCAGGGTCATCGTGTCCTTCAATGCAGGATTCACTAAGCCATCTCAGACAGATGTCTGTCCAGCCTTTGTTTGAAGACTTCCATTAAAGAAGAACTCACCACCTCTCACGGCCGCCTGTTCCACTCGTTAATCACCATCACTTTCAAGTCATCGGGTTGCTGGTCTTCCTCTCCGCCTTGTTCTTTCTATTCTTCCAAACATGATGACCTTCTCCAATGATTGCTGTCTTCGTGTGATGTGCCCTAAGTAGGCAAGTCGTAGCTTGGTGATACTTGCTTCGAGTGACATGTCTGGCTTGATTTGCTCCAATAGTGATTTGTTTCTTCTTCTTGCCATCCAGGGTATTGATTACATCCTTTTCCACCACTACATTTCAAAGGTGTAGATTCTTTTTCTGTCTTATTTCTTTATCATCCAGATTTTGCATCCATATGTTACTACAGAAAAGACCAAACTATGTACGACCGGTTTCTTCACCACTAGTGAAATGTTCCTTGATTTGAAGACCTTGTCCAGTGACTTCATTGTTGATTTGCCGATAGCTATTCTCCTATTGACTTCCAGTGTGGTTGCTGCATCTTGAGTGGTCATTGATCCAAACAGTTATGGGGTATAATAGCTCAATTTACAACAAAGTGGCCAATCCATTTTAAAACATTTGGGACCTTTAACATGTGCCCGTGAACTACAAGAACTGGCACCCATATGGATTATCACTATTCTTTGTCCAAAAATTGAGTCTATTTGAAAGAAGGTCACCAGGAATGAGTATGAGTTTTCCAATGGAAAAGGCTTTACTTTTGTTAATTGTTATCAAAATTTAGTCAAGGGTTTATTGCAACTTTTTGTGAGACAGCGTATTAAAAATTTCTCATATCAGGGAAGTTTAAAATAAAATATAAATCTGAAAATTATCTCAAAATGTAGCAACCTCTCCTGATCTTACTTTCTTATAATATTGATAGCTCTATGGCCAGACCTCTAGGGCCAGTCCTTAAACAGTAACTGTTTTATGTTAACCATATTAAATATGTTCAGAATACCTTTTTTTAAGGGAGGGGTCAATTACATTCACTATGAATCTTGTTCTATCAAAACTTTTTCTGTTATTCCTTTCCTTTTCCTATTTTTTCACTTTATGTTGCTCTTTATATTTTAATGTGCTCACTTCACTGGTCATTTCCTGACTTCAAGTGATCTACAGTCAGACATTTTGTTCACAAGTTCCTCCCCACTTCTTTATGCAAAATTAGTATAGAAGCATTTTTCATCCAGTGTGGGTTCAAAGGATAGGGCCTTCATGGAATTATAATAGGGACGGTGACGTATTTGACGTGTCTTAACTATACTGCTGGAAGATTGTCTGTTACATTTAAGGAGCAAAATTTTAATCATGGCCAGAAATTGGTAAACAAATTTGCATTAATAGTAAAAGAAAAATTAAGGCAATCTGCATATAACTTTATATAAAAAAGATGTCTTATTCTCAGCAATTCATTCCAATGTGCCATCAACTAATTAACTACCTTCTGTCTAACTAGTTATCCACTGCCTGCTGTCAAGTGTCATCTGTATTAGCTGAAACACTGAAATGGATCACAGGAAGTTGGAGTGGGTCTTTGTGTCTCTACATGAAATGGGGAATGGTCCAGGTTTCTCTATAGAAAATGGGGTGTGTCTTTGTCTACAGAAAGTGATTGTGGGTCTTTGTCTCTCTTTAGGTAGCAGGAGTGGGTCTTGGTCTCTCTACAGGAAGTGGGATGGGTCTTTGTCTCTCTTTAGGAAGCAGGGGTTCTTCTTGCTCTCTCTACAAGAGGTGGGATGGGTTCTTGTTTCTCTTTAGGGAGCAGGGGTCAGTGTTGGTCTCTCTACAGGAAGTGGGGTGGGTCCTTGTATCTCTACAGGTAATGAGGTGGATCTTTGTTTCTCCATATCTTCATATGAAGTTTTTGTCTTTCTTCAAGAAGTGGTTGTCTTTTTTAATCTCTTAATGAAATGGGGACACGTCTTTGTCTCTCTACAGTAAGTGGGGTGGGTCATTGTCTCTCTACAGGATGTGGGGTGGATATTTGTCTCTCTACACAAAGTGGGGACTGGTCTCTGTCTCTCTAAAGGAACTGGGATGGGTTTTAATCTCTCTTCAGGAAGTGGTTGTGTTTTTTTTCTGTTCAGGAAGTGGGAACGAGTATTTGTCTCTCAACAAGAAGTGAGATGGGTATTTGTCTCTCTACAGGAAGTGAAGTGGGTCTTTGTCTCTCAATAGGAAGTGAGGTGGGTCTTCGTCTCTCTACATAAAGTGAAGTGGTTATTTTCTTCTACATTAAGTGGGGTCTGGTCTTTGTCTCTACACAGATGAGCAGATTCTTGTTTTTCTATAGAAAGTGGGGTTTGGTCTTTGTCTTACTACAGGAATTGGTTGTGGGCCTTTTTCTCTCTATAGGAAATGGGAGTGGGTCTTTGTCTCTCTACAGGTAATGGCTGCAGATACTTATTTCTCTATTGCAAGTGGGGCAGACCTCATTCTCTTTATGGAAAGGGGATGAAGGTGTGGATCTTTGTCTTTGTTCAAAAAATGGGAGTGGGTCTTTTTCCGTCTTCAAAAAGAGGGGGTGGGTCTTTTCTCTCTTCTCCTGCTCTCCTGTCAGACAAGTGGAATACAGGCACATGAGAGAGGAAGGCTTTCAGGTCAAGGTGTACAAGGAGCTCATCACTGTTTTTCCATTTTCCATCCAGTGTGCCCAAAACTACTGACCAAATGTGGAGAAATGCCAAACAAAAAAAAGAATGTTCCAACTACTGGATAAAATTCTAAATTTATGGAAGTATTTTAAAAATTCATTCCAAGCAACGACATGGAAGGGAGAAACAGAGGTACCCTATTCGAATGCTATTAGGCGTTCTTTGTCAAAATTTAATAGGAACCTTTAAATTTCCTGCTACACTAATGGGAATGGGACATCAGGAACACATGATGAAATGAATAATTAATTAAAAACACTGATGTGTAGTTGGAATTTTATCTAGGAACTGGAGCATTATTTTTTTTCGTTTGGCAAAGTGGACAAGTCATTGGGCTACAGCAGGAACAATGCAAGCTGTAAAATTTGGAAAAGACAATGTCAGCATCTATAATGCTGGCAGAATACTGATAAAGAAGATTGGGGCAGTCCATGGAAATATAAGACTGGTACTGTATGAGCACTATAAGTGGTTAAGCATACCAGTCTTCAGATATTTCTTTTGTTCTCTCTGTTGCTGTTAGCTTTTGAGGGAAAACAAATGTGCATCTCCAAATGTAGATTTATATTCTGGTTAATGCTATTTTCCTGAGAGCCCATGCATTTGCTCATTATCCTACCCACTGGGTTAATTCTAGATGCTGGCTTGCAGCATATTCCGCCAGATAATCCAAACTGTTCTTGCTCTGGACATTGCTCAGGCTCGCTTTGAATCTGGCTTGGACATCAAAGGAAAGAGGCAGCAGCACAAAACACAGCTTGACCCCACTTTCAAAAAACATTACACAGTCTGTACTACAACTCTGGCTCCCGTGGACCCTGTCAGCTTATATGGAAGTGGTGAAATTAACTCTCTCTTCTATGGCCTACATGATACTGGAGCCGGGCTTTTGGGGAAAGTGTTCCCAGAACCTATATTCCTATCACTATCTATACTATCTATAATATGACTTATGCCAGATTGTTCATTTCTGATCTGATCTCAGGCAGCTAAACAACCTGATATGGTCAGGCATAGTGGAGGCTAAGGAAGATGAGCTCAAGCCAAAAGATTTTATCTGCCAGGTTTGCCAAACATTTTATTCTTCTTATTTTCCTATACAACTTTAAATTAAAATGAAAAATTACAAACACTATAAGAAATATTAGGGATCAATAGTGAATATGTGCATAATCTGCAAGGTGGCTCAGTGGTTAGCACTGTTTTATTACAATATTGGTGTAGTCAGCACGGTGGTCGAGTGCTTAGCACAGTTTTATTACAATATTGGTGTAGTCAGCATGGTGGCCGAGTGGTTATCACTGTTTTATTACAATATTGGTGTAGTCAGCATGGTGGCCGAGTGGTTATCACTGTTTTATTACAATATTGGTGTAGTCAGCATGGTGGCCCAGTGGTTAGCACTGTTTTATTACAATATTGGTATGGTCAGCATGGTGGCCCAGTGGTTAGCGCTCTTTTATTACAATATTAGTATGGTCAGCAAGGTGGCTCAGTGGTTAGCACTGTATTATTACAATATTGGTGTAGTCAGCATGGTGGTCCAGTGGTTAGCGCTGTTGTATCACAGTATGTGTCTACTCATCATTGTGACCCAGTTATTAGCATCGTTGTTAAGCAGTATCTTTATAGTCAGCACGAAGGTTCACTATTTATCATAGTTATATCACAGTATTCCTGTAATCAGCATGGTGGCTCAGTAGTTAGCCCTATTGTCTCACAGCATGTGTATAGTCAGCATGGAGGCTCAGTAGTTAGCACAACAGTATCACAGTATTGCCTGAACTCAGCATGGTTGCTCAATAGTTAGCCTATTGTCTCACCGTATGTGTATAATCAACATGGTGGCTCAGTGGTTAGCACAATTGTACGTCAGCATGTGTAAAGTCAGCAAGGTAGCTGAATAAATGGCGCTCTATAAGCAATATAAATAATTTTTTTATCCTTGTAGTAAATTGGAGATGGTTCCCGACGATTCTGTACAACCCCCCGTGTAGTCCTCGCTTTCCGCCCTCTGACAGTTTCTCTGTGAGTTTTTAACTTTTTACCAAAAACACGATGAAACATTCCCCGACTCTTCCAGGACTGGTGATTCAGCGGCCATGTGAAGCGGCACTGCTGCATCAAACCGCAGACTGTTTATCTTCCCTAATAAGCTGTTTCCTAGTTATCTCCGCAGGATCTTTACTCCTTTCCAGCACACTTGTTTATTATTCCAGCAAAACTTGGCAGAACTTTTCTTCCATCTCCCTTTTTGTTTGCATCTACCAAGAGTCGTCAAAGCTTCAGGGTCTCTCGGAAAGGTGGGATGATTTTTTTTTTTTCTTATTCTTAACAGAGAAGAAAATACGTAGGAGTTTGGTGGAGCGGTAACGTCTCAACATCCTCATGGTGCCAATATCACACAGGAGGCGACGCAAGTGTTAAAGGAATTAGACAGCAGCCCACACATCACGCGAGACCCAGGAAGCTGTTTTTGATGTTTTTTTACTAATACAGATCCCCACTCCATTCCATATTCATACTATTATATAGGGAAAATGCAATTCTTATGAAGAGAGATTGGTCATCTATACATCTCTTTTACTCGAGGGTCTCAGCTGAATTAACTGCCCTTCATTTTATTGTCCAGCAGCTAACAAAAAGCGAAATACTGCTGACCGAATCTGCCATTGCGTGGACTTCATTTTCACCTTCTAATAATTTCAAAACTTCCTAGACATTATATGAAAATGGAAGCTAAGCCCGTTTTTTTCTTGTTTGTTTGAATGGAGGCATTCACTGTCTTTTAAAAAGAAAAAGTATTAAACAAACACTTTTTTTCTATTTTTTTAGACCAGACAAGCTAGTATGAGGAGACTTAAAGGCCTTGCATGCTCCCTAGAAAATTAAATTAAAGAAGAAGTGAAATAGAACTCTAGTGCCACCTATTGGAAGTAGCAGTCCTACAAGTCAATATCGACCCTTTAACAAGCCTTTCAATATGACTTATGATTAAAAACCAAACCAGAATCCCAATTTGCAGACACATGTTTCGGGGTATTGCCCACTCATCAGTGAAAAGTATGAGATCTGATTTGGCTAGGTGAGAGGCTAAGACTGGAATCTAAGGGGTAAGGTTTTTCCTAGTGGAGAGTAGAAAGCCAAGTCTGGCATGCCAGTAGGAGGAAACTTAAATGCCTTGAATGCTCCTCTGTGAAATTAAATATGCAAATTGTCTCTTCAGAGAGGACAGGCACTTGAACTCTAGTGCCACCTATTGAGATGATTCTGGTTTGGCTTTTGTCCTAAGTCATATTGCAAGGCTTGTTAAAGGGTCGATATTGACTTGTAGGATTGCTACTTCCAATAGGTGGCCCTAGAATTCAAGTTTTCTTTCTTTCTGAAGACACAATTTGCATATTTAATTTCCCAGAGGAGCATGCAAGCTGTTTAAATCTCCTCATACTGGCATGCCAGACCTGGCTTGCCACTTTCTACTAGGAGAAACCTTACTCCTTAGATCCCAGTCTTAGCCTCTCACCTAGCCAAATCAGATCTCATACTTTGCACTGACGAGGGGCAATAAACCGAAACACTGTGTCGTAAAATTGGGATTCTATTTTGGCTTTTAATCTAAATCAAATTGCAAACCTCATTAAAGGGTCTATATTCACTTGTAGGATCGCTGCTTCCAATAGTTGTTCAAGTCCTCTTCCTCTCTGAAGAGACAATTTGCATATTTTACCAGACAAAAATGCTTTTGACAAAAATAAATCTAACTATGGCTGGTAATTTCTCACTCCTACATTCCGCCAATTGATTAGGTGATTCATATTAAAAAATGTAAAAATAAGCACAGTACAAAAAGTGTTAGAATTAATGATGCTCCAAATTTTTCAAACCTTGGGGGTGGGCAGATGTATTGGAAACTTTGAACTAAGTTTTGATTGAAGCTGTTCCAGCACATTTTTTGCCAAAATTAACATGTCACTTAACATTTGGTGTCTCTGCTGCTCTTAGTGTCACCTATTGAAAATAGTAATCCTAAAAGTGAATATTAACCCTTTAAGGAGCATTGTTACATAACTTGAGATAAGAAGCCAAACCAGAAACTCTATTTACGGTCACGTTCTTCGGGATGTGTGCCGCTCATCAGCACAAAGCAAAAGAGCAGAATTGGCTGGTTGAGAGGCTTCAGAAAAGGGATGTAGGGGTATAAAATCTAATTTGGCCTAAGTAGACTTATAAGCCACGCAATGTTCTCCTGGGAATCAAAATATTCTCTTAAAAGATTAAGTGGAATAGAATTAGAATGCCACCTATTGGAAGTAGCAATACTAAAAGTAAATATTTACCTTTTAAGGAGCCTTACTAATAGACTTGGTATAAGATGGCAAACCAGAAACTCAGTTTGCAGAGTCTTGTGTTTCGGGATATTTGCCTCTCATTAGCACAAAGAAGAACAGCTGGATTGGCTGGTTGAGAGGCTTTTAACAGGTGGTGTAGGCAGTGAAGTTCTAAATTGGCCTAATTAGACTTTTAAGCCCAGCAGTGCTCCCCTGTGAAGATAAACATTCAAATATCCTCTTCAAAGAGGAAAAGGAAGGGAATTTGCATGTTAACTATTGGAGGTAGCAATCCTAAAAGTAATTTTAACCCTTTAAGGAGCCTTACTACATGACTTTGTATAAGATTCCAAACTAGAAACTCCATTTGCAGCATCGTGTTTCAGGATATTTGCCCCTGATCAGCACAAAGCAGAACAACTGGATTAGCTGTTTGACAGGGTTCAGACACAGAGTGTATGGGGTAAATTTCTAAGTTGGCCTAAGTATGGTAGACTTTTAAGCCAATCAATGCTCCCCTGGGAATTTGAATATTCAAATATCTTCTTTAACCCCTTTACCCTTGGGCTATTTTCCGTTTTTGCGTGTTTGTTTTTTACACCCCTTCTTCCCTAACTTTTTTATTTTTTGGTCAATATGGCCATGTGAGAGCTTATTTTTTGCAGGACAAGTTGTACTATTGAACAACATCATTGATTTTACCATATTGTGCACTGGAAAATGGGAAGAAAATTTCAAGTGCGAGGAAATTGCAAAAAAAAAGTGCAATTCCACAGTTGTTGTTGTCACTGAATGCTAAAACTGACCCGCCATTATGATTCTCCAGGTCATTACGAGTTTGTAAATACCAAACATGTATAGATTAATTTTTATTTAAGTGGAGAAAAAAAAATCAAAAGTTTATCGAAAAAAGCAAAACAAAAAAAAAGTTGCCAATTTGCTGCCTTACTGTCCAAGAGGAAATGGGACAGCAAAAAGTAAAGGGCAATGAAAGAAAAAAATACCTGAATTGTTAATGTGTTGGGGATAAAAGCACAAAACACAAAACCTGTTAAAAGAGTTTTTTCGGGATCTGGGGCCGGGCGAGGACTTATTTTTTTCGCGCCAAGCTGAAGTTTTTATTGATACCATTTTTGGGTAGATATGATGTTTTAATCGCCCGTTATTGCATTTTATTGCAATGTTGCGGCGACCAAAAAAGTGTAATTCTGACGTTTTGATTTTTTTTGTCCTTACGCCGTTTACCAGTTGGATTATTTCTTTTTACATATTGATAGATCGGGCGATTATGAATGCGGCGATATGAAATATGTATATATGTGATTTTTTTTATTGTTTTATTTTGAATGGGGCGAATCGCCGGAGCCCGCACCAAAGGGAGAGACCAGACATCTGCTGTACATGTACGGAACATGCTGGAAAGGGGTTAAAGAGAAAGAGAAAGGGAATTGTACTGCCACCTATTGGAAGTAGCAATCAGTTAATATTGATCCTTTAAACCTTGCTACATGACATGGAATAAGAAACCAAATCCATTCACATGCACAATTCAAAAGGATGTGAGAGGAGCATAAAGTTAAAAATGCAAAGGATTTAGCACAACTGGCGTGCCACAAAATCGGTGACATTTTGAAATCAGAAAACTGGTGTAAAGTCCTTGATAGTTTTCCCCCCATGAGTGTCACTTTGACAATGGCAATGCAGCTTCAAGCAAAACTGCCTTAAAAAAAAGTCTACTCATAAAAAATATCCCTCAATGAACTGGAAAATGTCTTGCGCAGTGTACACAGACAACAGAATTTAAAAAAAGTTTGTCTAAAACATTGTCTAAGAGCAGGAATAGATAAAAAAATGTACAATAATTCCCCTGAAAAACTCACCACCACTCCAGCATTCACAGGGCTGCCAAAGCCAATCTCGGACCTCTGAGGTCATGGACAATACCTACAAGGATCCCACTGAGTCAAGTGATTAATTGCCAATGGATGTGATGGCATTCCTGCAGCTCCAGCAGAGACTATCATAAGTATTAGTCACCTGTTTTTCTTTCTAAGCTTCCAATCAGCCTCTTAAAATGCTGGTTAACCCTTTTAATTGGCTGAACATTAAGAATCCATAAGTTGCAAGAACTGAAAGTTCTTACAATGCAACTAAAAGTCCCCATACACATTAGACTAAAGTCGGACTAACCTGCCGATATATCAGTCGGATCGGCGGTTAGTCTGGGTATGAGAGCCTCATGCCTCTCCTTGATAAATGATGCCAAACTTTCCTATGCATGAGGGAGTCAAGCGATCATTTTGGTGAAAGCTATTTAATCTGCAATCTTAAAGGGGTTGTCTGGCCTTAGGGTGCAAGTTTGCAGTCACTCTGTGTGATTGCAGACTTGTGAATCCTCAGGATTCTCCGGTGCCGAGAGCAGCGAGCATGTGACTGTAAGTATGAGATATTCATACTGTGAAATCGGCTTGTGACCGCATGTATGAAAATCTTATACTTACAGTCACACGCTCGCTGCTCTCGGCACCGGAGAATCCTGACCATTCACAAGTCTGCAATCGCACAGAGTGACTGCAAACTTGCACCCTAAGGCCGGACAACCCCTTTAAGATTGCAGATTAAATAACATGGCCTTGCTCAATACAAGAATTGGACATGTCTAGTCGTAATTTGGTCGAAAGTATGCAAATTGCGGTCACATGATTGTCCGCTTCTGGTGTCGGCACCGGGAAATCCTCACGGCATGTATCACTCTGAATACAGTGACTACAGACTTGTACCCCTAGACCAGACAACACCTTTAAGGCTAATGCAGGCACGTCATCACTTCACTCTATCCATATGGCAAGCTAATAATACTGCAAAAAATATCCAGACCTCAGCTTTGTCAATCACTGTTGTTCTGTAAACCAAGCTTGAAGTTATTGAATTTTTTTTTGAATATTGATCTCCCAATGATATAGATCCCTTTCATTCATGAGACCCTGTCACACTTTATAATACATATCCTTTCCCAACTGGATGATGTTTTTATGATCTGCAACATATACTAAGGAAAGATATGGGAAAGCTTTCCCTACAGTAAGACTAAGCTGAATCCCTACGATGTAGCGGGCTGCCTGTTCCTTGTGAACAGACCCGCCTTAGTCCCCGGCTAGTCTGAACGAAGACCTATAGAATTAAGGAAGGGGTCCCTAAAAGAACTAAGGAATGGGACAAAAATGGGACACCTCCTAAACAGAGAAGTTGTTGCAGAACACAAAAAGACAAACTGACTAAAAGTACTAGAGGTCCCAGAAGGACCAAGTGAACTAGACAGAGAAAGGCACCGAAGCACCTGGCTAGAGAAACAGTCAAACACTGAAGTTCAGCACAGCCAGAAGGGCGGAGCTGGAATATAAAGGCAGATGGTCACGTGACCGCAAAACACAAGATAGAAAAAACAAACAGGAGGGTTCTAACAGATGTACAGAGATGAAAATTGTCCTTTTGTTTATGGGACCGTTGAGATTTGTTTCTAGTGTTCCTGTGATTCCAAAGATGATTATAGCCATAATTTACTGGTAAAAATCCAATTTGTAGCATTTTTGGCTCTGGATAGTACCTTCAAAAGTATTACCATTCAAAGTATTCTAGATGCTTCTTCCCATTCAGGTGGGCAGGACAACAATTCCATAGTCCTTTTATCAATAAAGTTTCTCAGATGACTCATCACAGTAAGGGCAGTGGGACTTTGGAAATCTGTGCCGGTGGGAGTTGTGATGTTTTTTCACTGAAAATGTTTAAAGGGGACCAGGTTGACTTTCCTAGAAGTAATAATTGTTATATGTTATGGTTAATAGACAACTGTAGATGATTGGTTGATCGTGGGATTTATTCTAAAGTTGGGAAGGATTTTTTTTTGTATTAGATTGAAAAATATGGTATTAACTTTTGCCTCCAGGGAACTGTTTCCTTCTACTGGATAAATATGAGTGAAATAGGTTGAACTAGGTGGACTTACTACATAAGGTTTTGTTCAAATTTCCTTTAAGCCTATATCTCGTGGCTCCATCGGTGGCTTTGGTCTAAAGTTATGGAAAGCAGGATTGAGATGTAAGCGATGACTAGGCCATTGATGGCAATGATGCAGTCGGAGTCATTGTGCGCTCTGTCGGACATAATTTTCGTCCCTATGCACCCAGTTGAGGTGAGATCCGAGACACAGTAGACAACTTATTGAAGTCACGGATGAAAATTATGTCGGAAAGAGCACACAGTGACTCCGACTGTATCATTACAGTAAATGGCTTTGTCAGCACATATGTCCGAATCCCGATTTCCAGGACTTTAGATGTAAGCCCTGATGGAGCCGCTCACTGTGGTCTAAGAAGTAATGTGAACCATGTCTAAGTATGAATTCTGAGGTCCAAATATGGAACATGATTTTCGAATTGCAGTGGGTTTCATGACTCTATGTCACGCAAGGTGGGGGAAAGACTTAGTGCAACACAAAGGGAAGAGGGAAAGGGAGCCCAGACTCTAGGGAAAGGGGGAAGTGGAGACCTCCTAGGTTGATCTAGCATTACCCTGTCTCCCCTAATATCCCTGTATTGGCTCTTCACCAATCGCCGCACACGTGCCTCGCCCTGTCTTTCCTTGGTATATGGCTAAGGCTAGGGAAGGGAGGATATGAGCACTAGTCGATCTCCACTAAACACTATAGACAACAAGGGTAGACAAACAGGGTGAAAAAGCTTAGCTTTAGATGACAAATGCGCACACGTCCTCAAGCTCCAGAGAGGATGAAGTACTGCTCTTGCTCAAGCCTCACAAGTAGTAATGAATATCGCCGGCAGTTCCCTTTGAAACACAGCAGGTATTTATACACCCAGGCAGGGTGTTAATTAGCCAGAGGAAGGTAGCCGCTGGGTCCTAGAGACTGCCTCTAAGAAGATGTCTGTAATGCCAAACGTAGAGATATCCTGCAACCAACTGCAGGGCGACTCTCTGTCACCTCTGACACACCGGTGACACTCTAACTCAACAGCCTCGTATACACCTATGATGTTGTTAAGATCAGGTTAGGAGACCAAAGGCCAGTCTGGGAAAATATGATATGTGTGTGGACTTTGATAGATAGTTGCCTGATTTCAGGCTTCCCATTATAGATAAGATTCCTGCAGTCATTCCCAATATAGAATTTCCCATTTAATACAGTGGACTGGTGGTAGATACGATTCCATTAGGGAATTGTATTATGAGCAATTCTAGAATGAATAATAGTTAGATGTAGGGTATGAAAAGTATAAACAGCTGAAGGGTCCTTATGATGGTCCTGATATATCTGATCAAGGAATTAGTTGAACATTGTTTAGTCTACGGTAGGTAGTAATGTTCTTTTAAACCAGGTAAATTTCTCAGTATGGAATGTAGTCATTAATCACTCAGGTCAAATTCACATTTCAGATGCTCGCATTATCATTCTTGTAGGCTCCTTTTCTTAAAGACTATGTCATTTTTATCAGCTCGCCCGCTGCTCGGGTTTGGTCTTCACACACTTGAAGTCCTTGGAGGGAGATATAGTTGCATCTGTAAGCAGATGACTAGACAGAAGTTGTTCATCATTGCATTTCATGCTTGTGTGTGGTACTTGCTGATTAGATAGGCTATTTACCGCACTGTCTAAAGACACCTTTTTAGTAAATGGTCCTGAGAATGTTTTCATAAGGCAAAAGGACAAATTCTCCTGACATTTTTCTTTGTCTGGCTTCTGAAAATAACACATTAACATCTTTGAAAAAAAATACAACCCATTCTTAAATGAACATATAACTATTGACCAAACGGACTGTTTTATAATAAACTCCTAAGTCTTCATTTCCATAAATAAAGTATGGGTGGAGAGAATCAATTCAAAATTGCATTGAAGAGTGGTCTTCCAGACCAGTGCCTTCCTGAAACAAGATGGCCACTATGCCTAATATATGATGCATGAGATATGGTCTGGAATAGTATGTGGTCTACTTGTCTTTTTGAAGTGGTCTTTTCATATCTGTCTACTCGAAAGAGAAGAGAATTGGTAGCATTCTCCAACTAGCAAAACATCGGAGATAATTATTCAAGTTCCAAATCTTAGCTTTGCTTTCCATATTATTCTTGCTTCTATGGATTTATTTCTATGTAGTATGAATTGGGCGCTGCTAAAAGTGATAATTTTAGTGGATTTTTTTTTGTTATTGTTTTTTAAAGGGGAAGACCATGTTGAAAACTGGATTTCAGGTTAAATTTTAAACTACCTTCACTTTCAAACCAAAATATACTTTGGGATTTTAATTTTTTTATTTTGGTAAGCTCCAAGTTCTCACCAGCCAAACTCAGTTGTGGTCCTGCTGGACTATTTTGTCCAACCACAACATACATCACTTCCTGCAAAGTCTACAAGGCTCAGCCTAAAAGCATAGGCTAGGCATAACATGACATTACCATGTGTTTTAATAATTGGTTGAATTATTGCTAAGATATAACTGAGTAGTTTGAGAAATAAGTTATAACTGTAGAAACTGCTATGGAGCCCAGAAGGTGAAGCAGCGCCGGTGTCTCTGCCTCCTGCCCTCATTCCCCAGCAAAGATGCCGATCCTCTTACCGCCGCTGCCCCCGGCCAGAGGGTCCTGCTCCGGCGTCCTCTCCCCAAGCTGACACTGCCCAGGGTGCGTAGATCACTGGGCACTGAGCTTAGGGCGCGTGCTCCCCTCCTCTTAAAGGGACCACTCGCACCATCCTAAAGTGTCCCGGCCAATGGCCGAAGGACTCCAGCTATTTAAGACATCTCTTCCAATATGGAGGTGCCTCTGCAACTTTGTTTGTGGTTAACACGCGGTTTAGTTCCAGGTCCCAGTGCATGTAGCTGCCCACCTGCCTGTCTATTAGCCGTGCCCACCTGCCTATCAACTGTGCCTTCCTGCCTGTCTATCAGTGGTGCCCGCTGCCTGTCTATCAGCTGTGCCCACCTTCCTGTCTATCAGTCGAGCCCATCTGCCTGTCTTTCGTACGTGCCCGCCAGCTTGTCCATCAGCCATGTCAGTCTGTGCCTGCTCCTGTCTCTGGGGGTCAGCTGCCAATCATCCGAAGTCAGAATCGGAGTTCCACCTGGTTCACCTTCCTCGTCCTTCCTTGGATCACTAAGTCATTAAGCCACCATAGATCAAAAGTCAGATTCGGTGAGGCACCTAGTTACTCCCCTCCGGTCTCTATACTTGCATCGTGGCACAGTGGTTCCACCACCCGCCCCGTTACAACTGGGGAGGTTTACTCAAGTACAGAAAAAGAAACAGTATTAACTTTCCCTTGTCAAGATCAGGACATGCTATCCAAAAACATGAACTGGTTGCGACTCACATTGCAACCACAATTTGGCCACATATAGACACAAATAGCAGAAAGAACTCCCAGCAGAATATTGAAAAACATTTATTTTTTGAAAGCAGTTCATCTTGCATCACATATCTTGAGCTAAGAGGAAAGATAAGGAAGACTTATGGCTGTAGCTGTACCTAGCACTGCATCTTGTCCACTACTAGAGAAAAGATTACGCAGGGTAGTGATCTTTATAAAAGAAATAAATAACTATTATTTACCACCAGAATTCCCATGTGCTCCAGTGCTGATGCTCTTATGATCTTCGCTCGAAATGATGACGTCCCAACCATTGGACCCTGCAGCCAAACAGTGGCCTCAGTGGCAAGGTGACTGGTAGATCCAGACAATTGGGGCGATGGTTGATTCCAGTAGTAAATATTAGCCTTCTTTCCTTTCTTCCTTCCTTCCTTCCTTCCTTTCTTCCATTCTTTCCTTCCTTCCCTCCTTCCTGCCTTCCTTCCTTCCCTTCCTTTCTCTTCCTTTCCTTTCCTTTCTCTTCCTTCCTCCTCTCCTTCCCCTCTTTCCTTTCTTCCTTCCTTCCCTTTAATTACTTTCCCTTCCATCCTTCCTTTCTTCCTTCATTCATTACTTTCCATCCCTTCCCCCTTTTCTTCCTTCATTCCTTTCTTCCTTCCTTCATTCCTTCTTTTTTTCCTTTTACCTATTCGCGTGCTCAGGCCTATGTCAGACTATGCTTTCATTCTCCTGATCGATGGGGTTCAGACCCCTATCAATCATACAGCAATGATCCATCCAACGAATTAAATCTCTTAAAACCCTTTTAGTTTTTTCATTAAAAAAAGGAATCTGTTAGCAGGTTTTTGCTACCTCACCTAAGAGCAGCGTAATGTAGGCAAAGAGAAGTTGAATCCAACTTAGCTTACTGAGTGCAGCTCTTCTGATACAATCAGAGCTTTTAGATTTAGAATGAAGCAGAGCTGAGTAAGCAAACCCGGCCCACACAGCAGCTAACCGCGCCCACACCAGGCACTCCTTGTACAAAGTGGAGGGAGTGTAGCCAGACTATAGTCCAGCTATGTTAATCTCTTGATAAATCCTTCACAATTAGTGAACAACAGCACACACTTTGACAAGTGACACATCCCTGAATTCGGTGTTTCAGCCTCTATCTCCTGCTGTCTTCATATTTCGCAGTAAAAACCTGCTGACAGATTCCCTGTAATTTATGAATTCATGGTAAAACACCCAGAAGCTCTAATCTATCTCTTTTATCATTAAAAATAGGAAGAAAACTTTTCATTAGATGTGAGAAACATCTGTGCTTTCATATAAAAAAACGTTTCATGAAGGTACGGAAATTACAAGTCCACAAATCTGCAAGATCAGATGCTTCTATGGAAAAAGAATCTTTAATGAAGCAGGTCATAATTTAGCAGTCATATCCGGTCTGGAGCTGCAAATGCCTGTTAATAAAAAAAAAAATACATAAAATCAGATTGGGTTTGGTTGCACCTCTCCTAGTGTTTGCTTTTAATAAACAAACCTTCATCTCGTACAGCGCTGTCAAAAAAGTAATGTTCCGGCTCCAGTCATATGACCAGCAACTGGTGGAGAGCGTACGTTGTTATGGAAGAGCAACTTCCTGAGTCCTTTCCCAAGATTCTAGTTTCCATGGTAACCATTGGCTTCAGAATCATATTCAGATATTGTTCTTTTAAAGGGATCTCATATTGATTCTTTTCTTCTGTTTCTTACATGTTAATGTGAGTCTTATCACTCCAGTAAAAGGGGATTGAATATATCAGTGTGTGCTTGATGGAGAAGAACTGAAATATATTGCAAAATGTGACATACTGGAATTTATTTTACATATAGTCTATATAGTTACATATATATATATATACAATGAGGAAAATACGTATTTGATACACTGACGATTTTGCAAGTTTTCCCACCTACAAAGAATGGAGAGATCTGTAATGTTTATCCTAGGTACACTTCACATGTGAGAGACAGAATCTTAAAAAAAAGTCCAGAAAATCACATTGTATGATTTTTACATAATTAATTTGCAATTTATTGCATGAAATAATTATTTGATATATTTGAAAAACAGAACTTAATATTTGGTACAGAAACCTTTGTTTACAATTATGGAGGTCAGACGTTTCCTGTAGTTCTTGACCAAGTTTCCACACACTGTAACAAAGATTTTGGCCTATTCCTACATACAGATTTTTTTCCAGATCTTTCAGGTTTCGGGGCTGTCGCTGGGCAACATTGAGTTTTAGCTCTTTCCAAAACTTTTCTATTGGGTTCAGGTCTGGAGACTGGCTAGGCCACTCCAAGACCTTGAAATGCTTCTTACGAAGCCACTCCTTAGTTGCCCTGGCTGTGTGGTTTGGGTCATTGTCATGTTGGTAGACTCAACCACCACCCATCTTCAATACTCTTACTGAGGGAAGGAGGTTGTTGGCCAAAATCTCATGATACATGACCCCATTCATCCTCCCTTCAATACAGTGCAGTCATCATGTCCTCTTTGAAAAAAAGCACCCCCAAAGTATGATGTTTCCCCCACCATGCTTCACTGTTGTGATGGTGTGCTTGGAATTGTATTCATCCTTCTTCTTCCTCAACACACGGCGAGTGGAATTGATACCAAAAAGTTCTGACCACATGAACCTCTCCCATGCCTCCTCTGGATCATCCAGATGGTCATTGAAGAACTTCAAATGGCCCTGGACATGTGCTGGCAAGAGTAGGGGGGACCTTGCATGCCCTGCAGGATTTTAATCCATAACGGCGTAGTGTATTACTAACAGTAATGTTTGACACTGTGGTCCCAGCTCTCTTCAGGTCATCGACCAGGTCCTCCGGAGTAATTCTGGGCTGATTCCTGAGCTTTCTCAGAATTTTCCTTGCCCAACGCGGTGAGATCTTGCAAGGAGCCCCAGACTGAGGAAGATTGAAAGTCATCCTGTGTTTCTTCCATTTACTAATAATGGTGCCAACAGTTGTTGCCTTCTCACCAAGCTGCTTGCATATTGTCCTGTAGCCCATCCCAGCCTTGTGCAGGTCTACAATTTTGTCTTTGGTGTCCTTAGACAGCTCTTTGGTCTTGGCCATGGTGGAGAGGTTGGAGTGTGATTAATTGAGTGTGTGGACGGGTATCTTTTATACAGGTAAAGAGTTCAAACAGGTGCAATTACTACAGATAATGAATGTAGAGTAGGAGAGCTTCTTAAAGGAAAACAAACAGGTCTGTGAGAGCCAGAATTCTTTCTGGTTGGTAGGTGATCAAATAATTATTTCATGCAATAAAATACAATTTACTGTAATTATTTAAAGATCATACAATATGATTTTCTGTTTTTTTATTTTTAGATTCTATCTCTCACAGTTGAAGTGTACCTACGAAAAAAATTACAGACCTCTCCACTCTTTGTAGGTGGGAAATCTTGCAAAATTTGCTGTGTATCAAATACTTATTTTCTCCACTGTATATTGTAGGGTTTTGTAATCACTCAGCTGCAGTTGAAGTAGGCACAGGAAATGGTTTTCATTAAAATGTCTCGGCAGGTTTCTTATGACTGCATAAACGGCTCAGCGTAAGCAAACAAAACACCGCTCAGGACAGTGTCCTTTAACAAAACACCCTGGAGGTTTCCACACCTCCAGTCATAGACCCTGAATGAGACACTTTTTCTCAAGTTTATCTCTCAAACCACGCCCTGGGGGTGGGGATATGTGAGCAGTCACTCCCACCCATCTCTTTGACTGATTTTAAAGCCCGGCCCTGTTACGCCCTATTAACTCTCTCAGCACTATACGTGCTGGAGCATGCTTTCTCACGCTTCCATCACCCAAGCTACCAACCTCGATGATACATACAGTGGTGGCCAAAAGTATTGGCACCCCTGCAATTCTGTCAGATAATACTCAGTTTCTTCCTGAAAATGATTGCAATCACAAATTCTTTGGTATTATTATCTTCATTTAATTTGTCTTCAATGAAAAAACACAAAAAGAATTGTCCTAAAGTCAAATTGGATATAATTCCACACCAAACCTTAAAAAGGGGGTGGAAAAAAAGTATTGGCACTGTTTGAAAAATCACGTGATGCTTCTCTAATTCGTGTAATTAACAGCACCTGCTACTTACCTGTGGCACCTAACAGGTATTGGCAATAACTAAATCACACTTGCAGCCAGTTAACATGGATTAAAGTTGACTCAACCTGTGTCCTGTGTAGAGATGAGCGTTGTTCTACTCGAACTGTTCGCCAATCTCAAATTCGAGCTGTTTTGGGCGGTGTTCGAGCCGGTCGGCGAACACGAACAATTTGAGAAAAATTCGGCTGTTCGAGGTTATGTTCGATAACTGTTCGTGCACCAAAATCATAACTGGATTTTTTCTCAGTAATGATGAAAATTAATGTTAATACGCAGTTTGAGTGTACAGCGGGGCGGGGGGAGGGGCAGGGGATGGATCTCTGCAGGAACAATGAAGATCTCCATTTTTTTTTCTCTTTCCCGCATTTGCAGTGGGGAGGTGCAATCTGTCAGCCTATCAGCAGCGCACACACGGAGCGAAGTGCTTTTTTTCACACAAGCAAGGGCATGTGTGATTGGCAGTGTATGTCACATGTCCTTGCCCTATAAGACCAAGCCATTTTCCCCGTCGCCACCATTTTCTCACTGCTGCAGCTGCGTGTTAGACGGCACCGCTGTTGCTGTGTGCGCTATACCTTGTTAATTTCAAGCCAATTTTCGCACAAATATACAGATAGCTTGGGAGTAGGGAATAGTTGTGATTGCAGTCCTTTTAAGGACTAGGTTACAGCATTTCCTACGACTTTTATCAGGCAGG